>NC_136430.1:124252500-126652500 GCF_052849685.1 Lactuca virosa
TTCTAAATTACAAAAAAATCATTTTGAATTTATATTTATGGTGTATGTAGGGTGTGAGAACTGTATGGCTTTACCACATCACCTTCTGTGTGAACTCTGTTTGTCACATATGGGGAAACCAAGCTTGGAATACAAGTGATCTCTCCAAAAACAATTGGTACGTTTATAAATATCTAAATAATCAAACTAGAATCTAACAAAAACGTTTGTCTAAATATTGTGAAGGTGGGTAGGAGTGCTTGCGTTCGGAGAAGGATGGCATAACAATCATCATGCATTTGAGTATTCAGCTCGACATGGATTTGAGTGGTGGCAAATCGACGTTACTTGGTACATAATAAGGTCTCTTGAAGCCATTGGGTTGGCAACCAACGTCAAAGTGCCAACTAATTTCCAAAAGTTTAAGAAATCAATTTTCACTTTGGATGATACATTTAATGATTAATCATTTTGTGTGTAACCAGAGGCAAATTCACATGGGTGGACGGAGTAGCCTATGTGACCCTTCAAATTTCGTATAGAAACATCAAATTTTTCATAATTTTGTTTAGTATTGCGGTGCTACGTGGTATATATATATATATTATAAATAAGATCAACTCTATTTAGAGTCAAATGTATTCCTTTAGCGCAACGATATATTTTATGTTATACAATGTAACATAAAATATATCTTTACGTAAAATAAACAGTAGAGGTGATCAATTTTATGCACATGAGTGTATACACATCATGGATTTGTTTGTTATTGCTAGTCTCTCATTGATATAGAATTCCCTGATTTATGTTTTTATTTTGGTTGGAAATAAATCTATAAGTTGAACATCAATATATTCTTTAATCTCGACTTATCTCATTTGCATTGTTTCTTTTGTTAAATGATACATTTTGTTGGCCGATTTCTATTGACTGGTGAAATTTTATTCAATTATTAGCAATTAGTAACATATAATACGTGCATATTACCTATATTCAATATTGTAGATATACTCTAGACTAAGTCATATAGATATATTCAATCAGTTGTTGTAACAAATCCACAAAGTTAGGAGCGATTCATGTATATATACCTCTTCAATTATCAGTAGACATTTATCATTCATCGATCCACTTAAATGGTATCAACTAGGAAACCCTAAACTGTTCCCGACGACTACTTTCTCCATCTCCAAATCATGATTTCTACTCATGCTTCTTCTGCATCTAGCATATAAACCCTTCCATTCACCATAACATCTCTAACCTTCATTCCATTCCCACCCTCCCTAAAACTCAAATCTACCAACTACATGAGTTGTAAAACTTAAATTGAAGCTCTTCGCCATGGTATGGACCTCCACAAGTTCATTGGTGGCAGCACTCCTACACCAGAACCCACAATTATTGAAGGTGTCTCCACTCCACACAAAGACTCTGTAGTCTAGTTCCGCCAGGATTGATTGATTTTTTGAGGAATTGTTGGCTCTCTTCCCACCCCATCATTCCTTTGATCACTAATTCTTCTTCATCATTACAAGCTTGGACAATTCTCTCCATCGCCTATACCAAACCATCTCGTGGACACATCAAACAACTACAACACTGCCTGAAACTCTCCACTAAAACACCTGACCAATGAATCACCAATTACATGCAATTTGTCAAGGTCATCAATGATGAACTAAACATTTTAGGTAAGAAGATGGACACTGAAGATGTCACTGGTTATGTCCTCAATGGACTAGACCCCACCTCCTATAAAACAGTCATAGATTCTATTCATGCATGCGATACACCCATCTCTTTTCATGAATTACATGAAAAACTTATCAATCATGAACTTGATTTGCTGCAACAATCCCAACCCACCACCAATCTCCATCAACCGGCCATAACTTTTACAACAAATAAATGTCTTTCAAATAATCCCTGGAATAGTCGCAATCAACAATCCTCACCGACTCTCCTTCCCACTCCAACTAGAACAACACAACAACTTTTAGGGAAGTGTTAGTTTTGCTTCGCTAAAGGTCAATCTTTAACCTCCTCCCATGCCTTCAAGAATAAGCATCCACAAATTACTCTACCTCCGTTACCAAAAACTTCTTCTAACAATACTCAGACAAATATCATGACTACCACAGACCCAGACAAAAACCCTAACTGGATGTTCTACAGTGGTGCCCTAACTAGTCATCGATGATGGTTCGTCTCTTAGTATTACTCATGTTGGATCTCTCTCTCTTCAATTCTCTAATACTCCTTTTATTTTAACAAACGTTCTAGGTGTCCCCTCTATCTCCAAGAACATTATATCTATCTCTCGATTATGCCTTGATAACAACATACTAATTGCTTTTTTTCATTCAATTTTTTTATCAAGTACTTCAAAACAAATCATCTCTTACTTTGAGGAACACCTAGTCGTGGCATCTATGAGCTACATTCCACCTCTTAACCACTTTCATTTCACACTTGTAATTTCATCTATTGGCACCATCGACTTGGGCATCCACACCTTCGAGTCTTACAACACCTAGATTTTACTATTCCTATTATCAAATCTATGAAAAATAATAGTAACTCTTGTTGCTTCAATAAAAACCATAAACTTCCTTTTCATAGCACATCTCTCACTTCCACATCACCTTTACAATTAATATTTTCGGATGTATGGTCCTCTCTAATAACCTATTTTGATGGTTTCAAATACTACATCATTTTGGTAGATCACTTTACCAAACACATGTGGTTATATCCCTTAAATCACAAATAAAACTCCATCATCACATTCACACGCTTCTAATCTTTTGTTGAAAGCTATTTTCAAACTAAAATAAAACAACTTTTCTCTGGTCCTTCGCAGTCTTTACTACTGCCTACTTATAAACAGAGGTTCCCACTGCCACCCTACAAAATGATTATCCATATTTTTGACTATTCAACACACTTCCAAACTATTATAAATTATGTTCCTTTGGCTGCCTAGCCTACCCTTGGCTTCGTCCCTACTCTAAGCATAAACTAGAATGTCGATCTAAACCTTGCATATTCATTAGCAAAGCACCTACCATTTACTCGACCCTCTCACAAACAAGATATATGTGGGAAGGGCTCGGGATTATGGCATGGCACACACCACAGTTTTAGCCTGGGACTTAGACTCTGATATTTTTGACATGATATTGACATCGGTTTTGATTTGATACATTTATTATGACATTTGAGATACACGACTCATGGTTTTATTATATGATATTTGATGTTATGGTTTTAGTAATGTTTTCAAACAAAAAATTTGGGTTGTATTTTTGGGATGTTACAAGTTGGTATCAGAGCCTTGGTTTGAGGGATTCGGGTACACTTTCGGGTGTGCCTGAACTCAAACTAAGGAATTGGTATAGAAAATTTCAAAAGGAAAATGAATTTTTGTAAAAGGAGTTTTGAGAAAAGAAAAGAGTTTTAGAAAGAGCGGAAATAATTTTTAGAAAGAAAATAACTTTAAAAAGAAAAAGGGTGTGGTGCGTGCAATCAGCCGAGATCAAGTAAGTACTCCCAAATTACCCATACAAGTTTATGATTATCAGTTTCAGTTTCAGTAGAACAGCATGCTAGAATAGAACTAAGGATCTAGGAGGATGCCTTATGTGCTTGTTATATGTGTCTCAGCTTTATGAGAATTGCATGCTAGTATTGAGTAGACAGTAGTAGGATAGCCTGTTTAGGTTATGCCTGATAGTATGAGCTTAGCATTGTATGCTAGTACAATTTCTTGTTATGAGGATAGAATTGCTTGAGCAGTTTCCCGTATCTGAATGCTGCTTGCTTTGTGCTTTGTGGGACTCCGAGTGATGGGAGTTAGCCATTAGGTGAATACGTCACGTCACATGTGATCAGGGTTGAATAATCTCAGAGTGCTGGATTTGGCCCTATTGCGCAGCTCTTGTCTGAGTCTAACCGTTGTAGGGACGAGTCTTTTACTCGAAGGATTATCTGAGCCTCGTCACATGTGATGGTATTCAGGTGATGACTAAGTGGCATTACAAGGAGGCCTTCAGCAGTTGAGGACTGGGTGGGGTGGAGTCAGAGATTTCCCTAGGGCAAGCCTAGGATGAGAGTAGCAGAGAGCCGTGGTAGTAGAAGGGACTTGGTGGAGTCAAAGCAGTTCTTGAGGAAAGTACGGATAGATGTGGAAGGTAGTATGGGCCCGTACTACTGAAAGCAGAGGATCCGTACTCAAATCAAGGAAGGCTGAGATGAGACCAGGAAACTTGTAGTAGTAGCGATCCCTCGAGATATATATGTATTTCTGACATTGTCATTATGTGTTTTCAGAATGGTGGTTTTACGCCCTAGACCAGCAGTCGGCAGTTCAGGTGCCGGTGAGGGATCGGGATCAGGCTCGGGGGCCGAGCATTTGGATGAGCAGACTAGGGAGTTTCTCTCCTCAAAGGTTACTCGCATCATACTCGAGCAGACTCCTGTGATCTTTGGTTCGATCAAGGAGGGTATTTTGGAGCCGATGGACGAGAAGTTGAGCACATTCCGTGCTGAGGTGGCGGCCATGATGGGGTCGCGCACACTCACCTTCAGGGAGTTCCGAGCTTGTGGAGCTCCAGACTACCATGGGGCACGCGATCCCATTGCGAGTACCAGGTGGTTGGCGGATGTCGCCAATGCGTTCCGCACCAGCAGATGTCCAGAGGGGGACAAGGTCAGACTAGCATCCTGTCTTCTAAAGGACAGGGCACGAGATTGGTGGGAGGAGATCGGGCATGTTATCGGAGATGACACAGCTCTTGATATGATGACCTGGGCTGATTTTACTACCAGGTTCAGAGCCGAGTTTGCACCGGTTATTGAGGTGCAGCAGTTAGCCAAGGAGTTTCAGGATCTCACTCAGACTACAGAGACAGTGGCGGAGATTACCGCCAAGTTCAGGGAGAGGGCTCTTCTCGTTCCTCAGTACGCGGCTGATGAGGAAATGAAGAAGGCCCGTTATCATGAGATGTTGCGGAGTGATATCCACCAGTTTGTGAGCCGGTCTAGCTGTAAAACGCTGGATGACATGATTGCGAGGGCTCGTGAGAGAGAGATAGATTTGGAGATGGAGAAGAAGAGGAAGCCAGAGGCGGCGTCTGGCACAGGGAGTTTAGGCAAAAAGCCCAAGGTATCGGATCACAGATCCAGAGGACAACAGAGCCACAGTAGGTGTGGCAAGTGTGGGAGATTGCACGATGAGGCGTGCAAGGCAGGGATCTCCGGCTGCTACAAGTGCGGTCGGACCGGGCATATGAGTAGAGATTGTACAGCCACCACCACCACCACAGCAGTTGATCTGATTTGCTTCCATTGCAATCAGAGGGGACATAAAAAGTCCCAGTGTCCGAGTTTAGCAGCAGCAGGGAAGGTGGCAGCACCTGCCCCTGCTACTTTGAGGATTACAGACGGCCGTCAGGGTCGGGTTGAGGCGCCAGTGGCGAAGAGTAGAGCTTTCCAGATGACAGCAGAGGGGGCACGGGCGACTCCTGATGTGGTGACGGGTATGTATTTTCCTCTTATCTCTGTATTTGATATTGATTGTTTCTCATAGTTATATGTCTTCGTATAGGGTCGTTCTTAGTGAACGGCATTTCAGCTACAATATTGTTTGACTCGGGGGCTACCCGATCATTTGTTTCACTTGCGCTTAGCAAGAGGTTTAGTAGAGCTCCGGGGGAGCTGGATTGTCCACTCGAGGTTGAGATAGCTGAGATAGGACCGTCAGGGTCGCGAGAGTGCATAGGGGGTGTTCGCTGCAGTTATTTGATGAGTAGTTTTCAGTGGACTTGGTTCCTATTCCCATGAGAGGGAATAAGGTTATAGTGGGTATGGATTGGCTGAGCCCCAATGGGGCAGTGATTGATTATGAGTTGCAGTTAGTGAGGGTTCGCACTCCCAGTGGGGGAGAGTTAGTGATTCAGGGCGAGAGGCCACAGCGCGGACCAGTTCTTTGTTCAGCAGCGAGAGCGAGATGCTACGTTGAGCAGGGTTACGCTGGGTATGTCGCCTATGTTATAGATGCCCGGGAGAAGGGTAAGGCGACAGTTGACGATGTACCAGTAGTGCGATGCATCAAACCAAGGATTGAATTGCATATTGATGCAAAAGAGCAATGTTATTCCAGATGTGTCGTGTAAATTATAAGTACATGAGCAGAACTATACCACACACGACCTAGAGTTAGGAACGTTTGTATTCGCCCTAAATTTCTAGAGACAACACTTATATGAAACTAAATGCGCTATATATACTAACCATACAAGCCTTCAACATATCCCAGAGCGAGAATGCTCAAACATGAGGCAATGGCGATGAGTAGCTTGCAAAGGCAGTATAGCTCATTGGAAGATTGCAGACTTGAGTGAATCACTTGACTCCTCCTATTGATACAAATGATACTTCATGCATTGCTAGTGCGTACTCACTATTCGAAACTATATCTCTGGCTTCATTCCTACTCATTCCATTAGCATTGGATTTCTATTTCAGTATTCATGTATGCTCAGTAAGGGCATAATAATAATTTTTTCTATTTTTGACAATTTTCTCATTTAGGTATTCCACTTTGCCTAAATATAATTTCTCGAGTTTGAGCATGTCATTTCAGAACCTTTCGGTCCTAATATGTTTATATTACATTACCAGGATGTCGATGTAACGCTCCATTCCTGGTACGAAAGTAATTATGTAAGTGTTCATTGTATAAGAGCTACTCGACGAGTTGGTAGCCCTAACTCGTCAAGTAGGTGCGAGCTGGACCGCGAGATTTAATTGGACTACTCGACGAGTCGAAATGGACTCGGCGAGTAGGTCCATCAGGAGGAAACCCTAATCCTTAGGGTTTGCACCCTATTTAAGCATCATTATGAGTCCTCACCCCAGCCTCCATCACCTCCACAGTCCATTCTCGAAACCCTAGCAACCATTGAGTGTCTTAAAGCCTTTCTTGCCATTTTTGTGTGATTTGAAGTTAGGAGAAGGAAGAGATCCATTGGTGATTCAAGAAGAGGTAGAAGATCCAGAGTTTTAGTTGCATTTTAGAGCTCTTGAAGGTATAAAGTTTGTACCTTGACTTATTTTCACTTAGATCTTCTTGAAAGCTTGTTGTTGCCACTTTTGGGGTCCTTTCCAAGATAATTTCGGGTAGAGAGCTTATGGGTCTATAAGGACTTTAGATCTAGGCACTCTTGAGCTCCAGAAGCTCAAAGTTACCACCTTTATTCAGCCAAGATCCCATTCTGTGCCCTAGACTCTCATTTCTAGCTTGTTTTCGGTGATTTAGCTTCATTGCATCATGCATGCACGTAAAGTTAGCAACTTTACGTGTTATTCTAGCCTAAGGAGTCCAGATCTATGAATTGGAGGCAGTGGAATCACCTAGGAATAACTGTATAGTCTGAATATGCAATGGACTCGCCGAGTTGTTCTTGGGACTCGACGAGTCAGATCGATGTCCACAAACCCTTCTTCGATTATGAGTGATACGACTGAGTTAAGGAGATGACTCAGCAAGTTGGACAGGAGTGAGACTCGGAAACAAAGGAGCTCGACGAGTCTAAGGTGAGACTCGACGAGTAGAATCGATATGTTCCGATGTTATGACCGTTTGAACTCGACGAGTCGGTAGAGGGACTCGGCGAGTTGGGTTGAATGAGAGTTGACTTTGACCTTAGCGTTGACTCTGATCAGAAGGGTAAAATGGTCATTTTACCCTGAGAGTAGTTATCAGTATTTGATTTAGTGTTTATGGGATCCGTAGCCGGGGAGTTCCGGAGCAGCAGTCAGACAGTTTCAGATTTAGCATCTCAGCAGCCAACGTTTCGTGGTGAGTTTTCCTTCCAGTAGGAACGGGTCTACGGCCACAATACCGGCCCATTTAGTTAGCAGTAGTTCCGGACTTCGGTTCGATGCAGTAGTTCAGTGTGCTTGATGTCTTTGTGATTCAAGCATGTCTTTGTGTTATGTGTTTCGGACTTCGGTCTGATGCAGTACGCAGTATATGTGTTTATGCTAGTAGTTATGATTTATGCTATGCTATGTTCAGTCAGTTCCAGACTTCGGTCTGATGCAGAAGGCAAGGCCCTGGTTAGTTCCGGACTTCGGTCCGATGCAGTTTTCGGACTTCAGTCCGATGCAGTTTTCGGACTTCGGTCCGATGCAGAGGGCAAGGCCCTGGTTAGTTCCGGACTTCGGTGCGATGCAGTTTCCGGACTTCGGTCCGATGCAGAGGGCAAGGCCCTGGTTAGTTCCGGACTTTGGTCCGATGCAGTTTCCGGACTTCGGTCCAATGCAGAGGGCAAGGCCCTGGTTAGTTCCGGACTTCGGTCCGATGCAGTTTCCGGACTTCGGTCCGATGCAGTGGGCAAGGCCCATTAGTTGCTTTATATGTTATTATATGGTATGTGGTAGTTGGGGGAGCTCACTAAGCTTCGTGCTTATAGTTTCAGTTTTGGTTTCAGGTACTTCAGCTAACAAGGGGAAGGGCTCGGGATGATGGCATGGCACACACCACAGTTTTAGCCTGGAATTAGACTCTGATATTTTTGACATGATATTGACATCGGTTTTGATTTGATACATTTATTATGACATTTGAGATACACGACTCATGGTTTTATTATATGATATTTGATGTTATGGTTTTAGTAATGTTTTCAAACAAAAATTTTTGGGTTGTATTTTTAGGATGTTACAGTGGATTTCTAAACATATCTTATTTCAGTCTTTTATGCCACTTTTCGTATTATAAATCATGAAAGTTTCCAAAACTAGAATTTTTTTAAAACTTTGGTATTGTTTTTATAGAATTACTACCACTATGCTCTTAACTATTTTTAATTGACACGTGAAGTGTATATTATCTCTTTTTCTGAGTATCTTTAGAAGTCAAGTTTAAATTTTGAATGATGAACACATATTTTTGGACATTGGACATTGATGAGCAGTTTTCAGTGGACTTGGTTCCTATTCCCCTGAGTGGGAATAAGGTTATAGTGGGTATGGATTGGCTGAGCCCCAATGGGGCAGTGATTGATTATGAGTTGCAGTTAGTGAGGGTTCGCACTCCCAGTGGGGGAGAGTTAGTGATTCAGGGCGAGAGGCCACATCACGGACCAGTTCTTTGTTCAGCAGCGAGAGCGAGACACTACGTTCAGCAGGGTTGCGCAGGGTATGTCGCCTATGTTATAGATGCCCGGGAGAAGGGTAAGGCGACAGTTGACGATGTACCAGTAGTGCGAGAGTATCCGGACATATTTCCGGAGGACTTACCTGGGATACCTCCGGAAAGACAGGTCGAGTTTCGGATTGACCTGGTTACGGGTGCGGCTCCGATAGCCAAGGCACCATATCGGCTGGCTCCTCCAGAAATGCAAGAGTTGTCTACACAGCTGCAGGAGATGCTAGAAAAGGGTTTCATCAGGCCGAGTAGTTCACCATGGGGAGCCCCGATCCTGTTCGTGAGGAAGAAGGATGGGTCGCACCGTATGTGCATAGATTATCGGGAGCTGAACAAGGTAACGGTGAAGAACCGTTACCCACTCCCGATGATAGACGACTTGTTTGACCAGCTTCAGGGAGCATCTTGGTTCTCCAAGATTGATCTACGGTCAGGATATCACGAGATGCGGGTCAGGGAAGAGGATGTGCAGAAGACCGCTTTTAGGACCCGCTATGGTCATTATGAGTTTGTGGTGATGCGGTTCGGGCTCACCAACGCTCCAGCCGCATTCATGGATCTCATGAATCGCATATGCAGACCGATGCTGGATCGGTCAGTGATAGTGTTCATTGATGACATCTTGGTTTATTCCAAGGCTCAGGAGCAGCATGAGGAGCACCTGAGAGAGGTGCTAGAGACGCTGAGGAGGGAGAGACTTTTCGTGAAGTCCTCCAAGTGCGAGTTCTGGTTGCGCGAGGTGCAGTTCCTTGGACACCTCGTCAACCAGAAGGGTATACTAGTAGATCCGGCCAAGATAGAGGCCGTGATGCAATGGGAGGTCCCGAGGTCTCCATCTGAGATTCGGAGCTTCCTGGGATTGGCAGGGTACTACAGGAGATTCATCCAGGACTTATCCAAGATAACAGTACCCTTGACCCGACTGACCAAGAAGTCGGTGGTGTTTCGTTGGGGTCCTGAGCAGCAGACAGCCTTTGAGACGGTCAGGCAGCGACTGTGCGAGGCGCCAATTCTTACCCTGCCAGAGGGAGTAGATGACTTTGTAGTCTACTGTGACGCTTCGATCACAGGTATGGGAGCAGTGTTGATGTAACGGGGGCATGTGATAGCTTATGCCTCGAGACAGTTGAAGCCTCACGAGGCTAACTACCCGACGCATGATTTGGAGTTGGGGGCTGTAGTGTTCGCCCTCAAGATTTGGCGGCATTACCTCTATGGGGTCCGGTGTACTATTTACACGGACCACAAGAGTTTGAGGTACCTCATGGATCAGCCGAATTTGGATATGAGGCAGCGTCGGTGGTTAGACGTGGTAAAGGATTACGATTGTGAGATCCTCTACCACCCGGGCAAGGCCAACGTAGTGGCCGACGCCCTGAGTCGCAAGGCGGTAGCGGCTCCGATTCGAGATATCTGCTTGAGGATGACAGTGATTACTCCACTGCTGGAGAAGATTAGAGAGGTGCAGGTTGAGGGTCTGAAGGAGGAGCGCCAGAAGTGCGAAAGGATAGTGGGTCGAGTGGCTTCGTTTGATTACGACAGTCGGGGATTGTTGATCCTTCATGGGAGAGTTTAGGTATCGTACTGGGGTGGAGTACGACAGGTATTGATGGACGAGGCTCACAAGTCTCGGTTCTCCATCCACCCAGGGGCGACGAAGATGTACAGAGATCTTCGACCCGATTATTGGTGGCCCTGCATGAAGCGGGACGTAGCTTGGTATGTGGAGAGATGCCTGACCTGCAGGAAGGTCAAGGCGGAACACCAGAGACCCCACGGCAAGATGCAGCCGTTAGACATTCCCGTGTGGAAATGGGAGGATATCACTATGGATTTCATCACTAAGCTTCCCAGGACTGCACGTGAAGTTGATTCGATTTGGGTCATAGTGGATCGGCTGACCAAGAGCGCGCATTTCATACCGATTCAGGAAATCATATCGGCCAAGAAGCTAGGCGATATGTATGTGCGCGAGGTAGTGGCACGACATGGAGTGCCTGTATCAGTAGTATCAGATCGAGACGTCCGGTTCACTTCCAGGTTTTGGAAGCGGTTTCATGACGAGATGGGGACTCGTCTTCACTTCAGCACCACTTTCCACCCTCAGACGGATGGGCAGAGCGAGAGAACGATTCAAACTCTCGAGTACATGCTTCGGGCATGTGTTCTATATATTTGGGGGCAGTTGGGATACGTATCTTCCATTAGCGGAATTTTCGTATAACAACAGTTACCACGCCAGTATTGACTGCCCACCTTTCGAGATGCTTTATGGGAGGAAGTGTAGGACCCCGATTTGTTGGGGCGAGGTCGGTCAGAGGGTCATCAGGAGCACTAAGGTGGTGCTCAAGACCACAAAATTGATCCAGCAGGTCCGTAGCAGACTGCAGACTGCGCAGAGTCGGACTTGAGTTTCAGGTGGGCGATATGGTCCTCCTGAAAGTGTCACCTTGGAAGGGTGTCATCAGGTTCCGGAAGAGGGGCAAGCTGGGCCCCAGGTTTATTGGTCCCTTTAGGGTTTTGGCCTGGGTGGGTCGGGTTGCTTATCGGTTAGATCTTCCAGCAGAGCTCAGCCAGATCCACAACACGTTCCATGTTTCTCAGTTACGGAAGTGCTTGGTGGATGATTCAGCAGAAGTACCCCTGGAGGACATTCAGGTTGACGATAGCCTGAACTACATCGAGAGGCCAGTAGCGATTTTAGATCACAAGGTGAAGGAGTTAATGAACAAAAGAGTAGAGTTAGTGAAGGTGCAGTGGCAGCACCGGAAGGGTTCAGAGTGGACATGGGAGCCCGCGGAGGAGATGAGGGAGCACTACCCGGAGTTGTTTTCAGATTCAGCAGACTTCGAGGACGAAGTCTAAGACAAGTGGGGGAGAATTGTAACGCCCCATTCCTGGTACGAAAGTAATTCTCTAAGTGTTCATTTTATAAGAGCTACTTGACGAATTGGTAGCCCTAACTCGTCGAGTGGGTGCGAGCTGGACCGCGGGATTTAAGTGGACTACTCGACGAGTCGGAAATGGACTCGGCGAGTAGGTCCATCAGGAGGAAACCCTAATCCTTAGGGTTTGCACCATATTTAAGCATCATTATGAGTCCTCACCCCAGCCTCCATCACCTCCACAGTCCATTCTCGAAACCCTAGCAACCATTGAGTGTCTTAAAGCCTTTCTTGCCATTTTTGTGTGATTTGAAGTTAGGAGAAGGAAGAGATCCATTGGTGATTCAAGAAGAGGTAGAAGATCCAGAGTTTTAGTTGCATTTTAGAGCTCTTGAAGGTATAAAGTTTGTACCTTGACTTATTTTCACTTAGATCTTCTTGAAAGCTTGTTGTTGCCACTTTTGGGGTCCTTTCCAAGATAATTTCGGGTAGAGAGCTTATGGGTCTATAAGGACTTTAGATCTAGGCACTCTTGAGCTCCAGAAGCTCAAAGTTACCACCTTTATTCAGCCAAGATCCCATTCTGTGCCCTAGACTCTCATTTCTAGCTTGTTTTCGGTGATTTAGCTTCATTGCATCATGCATGCACGTAAAGTTAGCAACTTTACGTGTTATTCTAGCCTAAGGAGTCCAGATCTATGAATTGGAGGCAGTGGAATCACCTAGGAATAACTGTATAGTCTGAATATGCAATGGACTCGCCGAGTTGTTCTTGGGACTCGACGAGTCGGATCGATGTCCACAAACCCTTCTTCGATTATGAGTGATACGACTGAGTTAAGGAGATGACTCAGCAAGTTGGACATGAGTGAGACTCGGAAACAAAGGAGCTCGACGAGTCCAAGGTGAGACTCGACGAGTAGAATCGATATGTTCCGATGTTATGACCGTTTGAACTCGACGAGTCGGTAGAGGGACTCGGCGAGTTGGGTTGACTGAGAGTTGACTTTGACCTTAGCGTTGACTCTGATCAGAAGAGTAAAATGGTCATTTTACCCTGAGAGTAGTTATCAGTATTTGATTTAGTGTTTATGGGATCCGTAGCCGGGGAGTTCCGGAGCAGCAGTCAGACAGTTTCAGATTTAGCATCTCAGCAGCCAACGTTTCGTGGTGAGTTTTCCTTCCAGTAGGAACGGGTCTACGACCACAATACCGGCCCATTTAGTTAGCAGTAGTTCCGGACTTCGGTTCGATGCAGTAGTTCAGTGTGCTTGATGTCTTTGTGATTCAAGCATGTCTTTGTGTTATGTGTTTCGGACTTCGGTCTGATGCAGTACGCAGTATATGTGTTTATGCTAGTAGTTATGATTTATGCTATGCTATGTTCAGTCAGTTCCAGACTTCGGTCTGATGCAGAAGGCAAGGCCCTGGTTAGTTCCGGACTTCGGTCCGATGCAGTTTCCGGACTTCGGTCCGATGCAGAGGGCAAGGCCCTGGTTAGTTCCGGACTTCGGTGCGTTGCAGTTTCCGGACTTCGGTCCGATGCAGAGGGCAAGGCCCTGGTTAGTTCCAGACTTCGGTCCGATGCAGTTTCCGGACTTCGGTCCGATGCCCTGGTTAGTTCCGGACTTTGGTCCGATGCAGTTTCCGGACTTCGGTCCAATGCAGAGGGAAAGGCCCTGGTTAGTTCCGGACTTCGGTCCGATGCAGTTTCCGGACTTCGGTCCGATGCAGTGGGCAAGGCCCATTAGTTGCTTTATATGCTATTGTATGGTATGTGGTAGTTGGGGGAGCTCACTAAGCTTCGTGCTTATAGTTTCAGTTTTGGTTTCAGGTACTTCAGCTAACAAGGGGAAGGGCTCGGGATGATGGCATGGCACACACCACAGTTTTAGCCTGGAATTAGACTCTGATATTTTTGACATGATATTGACATCGGTTATGATTTGATACATTTATTATGACATTTGAGATACACGACTCATGGTTTTATTATATGATATTTGATGTTATGGTTTTAGTAATGTTTTCAAACAAAAATTTTTGGGTTGTATTTTTAGGATGTTACAGTCGATTTCTAAACAACTCTTATTTCAGTCTTTTATGCCACTTTTCGTATTATAAATCATGAAAGTTTCCAAAACTAGAAATTTTTTAAAACTTTGGTATTGTTTTTATAGAATTACTACCACTATGCTCTTAACTATTTTTAATTGACACGTGAAGTGTATATTATCTCTTTTTCTGAGTATCTTTAGAAGTCAAGTTTAAATTTTGAATGATGAACACGGATTTTTGGACATTGGACATTGATGAGCAGTTTTCAGTGGACTTGGTTCCTATTCCCCTGAGTGGGAATAAGGTTATAGTGGGTATGGATTGGCTGAGCCCCAATGGGGCAGTGATTGATTATGAGTTGCAGTTAGTGAGGGTTCGCACTCCCAGTGGGGGAGAGTTAGTGATTCAGGGCGAGAGGCCACATCACGGACCAGTTCTTTGTTCAGCAGCGAGAGTGAGACACTACGTTCAGCAGGGTTGCGCAGGGTATGTCGCCTATGTTATAGATGCCCGGGAGAAGGGTAAGGCGACAATTGACGATGTACCAGTAGTGCGAGAGTATCCGGACATATTTCCGGAGGACTTACCTGGGATACCTCCGGAAAGACAGGTCGAGTTTCGGATTGACCTGGTTACGGGTGCGGCTCCGATAGCCAAGGCACCATATCGGCTGGCTCCTCCAGAAATGCAAGAGTTGTCTACACAGCTGTAGGAGCTGCTAGAAAAGGGTTTCATCAGGCCGAGTAGTTCACCATGGGGAGCCCCGATCCTGTTCGTGAGGAAGAAGGATGGGTCGCACCGTATGTGCATAGATTATCGGGAGCTGAACAAGGTAACGGTGAAGAACCGTTACCCACTCCCGATGATAGACGACTTGTTTGACCAGCTTCAGGGAGCATCTTGGTTCTCCAAGATTGATCTACGGTCAGGATATCACGAGATGCGGGTCAGGGAAGAGGATGTGCAGAAGACCGCTTTTAGGACCCGCTATGGTCATTATGAGTTTGTGGTGATGCGGTTCGGGCTCACCAACGCTCCAGCCGCATTCATGGATCTCATGAATCGCATATGCAGACCGATGCTGGATCGGTCAGTGATAGTGTTCATTGATGACATCTTGGTTTATTCCAAGGCTCAGGAGCAGCATGAGGAGCACCTGAGAGAGGTGCTAGAGACGCTGAGGAGGGAGAGACTTTTCGTGAAGTCCTCCAAGTGCGAGTTCTGGTTGCGCGAGGTGCAGTTCCTTGGACACCTCGTCAACCAGAAGGGTATACTAGTAGATCCGGCCAAGATAGAGGCCGTGATGCAATGGGAGGTCCCGAGGTCTCCATCTGAGATTCGGAGCTTCCTGGGATTGGCAGGGTACTACAGGAGATTCATCCAGGACTTATCCAAGATAACAGTACCCTTGACCCGACTGACCAAGAAGTCGGTGGTGTTTCGTTGGGGTCCTGAGCAGCAGACAGCCTTTGAGACGGTCAGGCAGCGACTGTGCGAGGCGCCAATTCTTACCCTGCCAGAGGGAGTAGATGACTTTGTAGTCTACTGTGACGCTTCGATCACAGGTATGGGAGCAGTGTTGATGTAACGGGGGCATGTGATAGCTTATGCCTCGAGACAGTTGAAGCCTCACGAGGCTAACTACCCGACGCATGATTTGGAGTTGGGGGCTGTAGTGTTCGCCCTCAAGATTTGGCGGCATTACCTCTATGGGGTCCGGTGTACTATTTACACGGACCACAAGAGTTTGAGGTACCTCATGGATCAGCCGAATTTGAATATGAGGCAGCGTCGGTGGTTAGACGTGGTAAAGGATTACGATTGTGAGATCCTCTACCACCCGGGCAAGGCCAACGTAGTGGCCGACGCCCTGAGTCGCAAGGCGGTAGCGGCTCCGATTCGAGATATCTGCTTGAGGATGACAGTGATTACTCCACTGCTGGAGAAGATTAGAGAGGTGCAGGTTGAGGGTCTGAAGGAGGAGCGCCAGAAGTGCGAAAGGATAGTGGGTCGAGTGGCTTCGTTTGATTACGACAGTCGGGGATTGTTGATCCTTCATGGGAGAGTTTGGGTATCGTACTGGGGTGGAGTACGACAGGTATTGATGGACGAGGCTCACAAGTCTCGGTTCTCCATCCACCCAGGGGCGACGAAGATGTACAGAGATCTTCGACCCGATTATTGGTGGCCCTGCATGAAGCGGGACGTAGCTTGGTATGTGGAGAGATGCCTGACCTGCAGGAAGGTCAAGGCGGAACACCAGAGACCCCACGGCAAGATGCAGCCGTTAGACATTCCCGTGTGGAAATGGGAGGATATCACTATGGATTTCATCACTAAGCTTCCCAGGACTGCACGTGGAGTTGATTCGATTTGGGTCATAGTGGATCGGCTGACCAAGAGCGCGCATTTCATACCGATTCAGGAAATCATATCGGCCAAGAAGCTAGGCGATATGTATGTGCGCGAGGTAGTGGCACGACATGGAGTGCCTGTATCAGTAGTATCAGATCGAGACGTCCGGTTCACTTCCAGGTTTTGGAAGCGGTTTCATGACGAGATGGGGACTCGTCTTCACTTCAGCACCACTTTCCACCCTCAGACGGATGGGCAGAGCGAGAGAACGATTCAGACTCTCGAGTACATGCTTCGGGCATGTGTTCTATATATTTGGGGGCAGTTGGGATACGTATCTTCCATTAGCGGAATTTTCGTATAACAACAGTTACCACGCCAGTATTGACCGCCCACCTTTCGAGATGCTTTATGGGAGGAAGTGTAGGACCCCGATTTGTTGGGGCGAGGTCGGTCAGAGGGTCATCAGGAGCACTGAGGTGGTGCTCAAGACCACAAAATTGATCCAGCAGGTCCGTAGCAGACTGCAGACTGCGCAGAGTCGGACTTGAGTTTCAGGTGGGCGATATGGTCCTCCTGAAAGTGTCACCTTGGAAGGGTGTCATCAGGTTCCGGAAGAGGGGCAAGCTGGGCCCCAGGTTTATTGGTCCCTTTAGGGTTTTGGCCTGGGTGGGTCGGGTTGCTTATCGGTTAGATCTTCCAGCAGAGCTCAGCCAGATCCACAACACGTTCCATGTTTCTCAGTTACGGAAGTGCTTGGTGGATGATTCAGCAGAAGTACCCCTGGAGGACATTCAGGTTGACGATAGCCTGAACTACATCGAGAGGCCAGTAGCGATTTTAGATCACAAGGTGAAGGAGTTAACGAACAAAAGAGTAGAGTTAGTGAAGGTGCAGTGGCAGCACCGGAAGGGTTCAGAGTGGACATGGGAGCCCGCGGAGGAGATGAGGGAGCACTACCCGGAGTTGTTTTCAGATTCAGCAGACTTCGAGGACGAAGTCTAAGACAAGTGGGGGAGAATTGTAACGCCCCATTCCTGGTACGAAAGTAATTCTCTAAGTGTTCATTTTATAAGAGCTACTTGACGAATTGGTAGCCCTAACTCGTCGAGTGGGTGCGAGCTGGACCGCGGGATTTAAGTGGACTACTCGACGAGTCGGAAATGGACTCGGCGAGTAGGTCCATCAGGAGGAAACCCTAATCCTTAGGGTTTGCACCATATTTAAGCATCATTATGAGTCCTCACCCCAACCTCCATCACCTCTACAGTCCATTCTCGAAACCCTAGCAACCATTGAGTGTCTTAAAGCCTTTCTTGCCATTTTTGTGTGATTTGAAGTTAGGAGAAGGAAGAGATCCATTGGTGATTCAAGAAGAGGTAGAAGATCCAGAGTTTTAGTTGCATTTTAGAGCTCTTGAAGGTATAAAGTTTGTACCTTGACTTATTTTCACTTAGATCTTCTTGAAAGCTTGTTGTTGCCACTTTTGGGGTCCTTTCCAAGATAATTTCGGGTAGAGAGCTTATGGGTCTATAAGGACTTTAGATCTAGGCACTCTTGAGCTCCAGAAGCTCAAAGTTACCACCTTTATTCAGCCAAGATCCCATTCTGTGCCCTAGACTCTCATTTCTAGCTTGTTTTCGGTGATTTAGCTTCATTGCATCATGCATGCACGTAAAGTTAGCAACTTTACGTGTTATTCTAGCCTAAGGAGTCCAGATCTATGAATTGGAGGCAGTGGAATCACCTAGGAATAACTGTATAGTCTGAATATGCAATGGACTCGCCGAGTTGTTCTTGGGACTCGACGAGTCGGATCGATGTCCACAAACCCTTCTTCGATTATGAGTGATACGACTGAGTTAAGGAGATGACTCAGCAAGTTGGACAGGAGTGAGACTCGGAAACAAAGGAGCTCGACGAGTCCAAGGTGAGACTCGACGAGTAGAATCGATATGTTCCGATGTTATGACCGTTTGAACTCGACGAGTCGGTAGAGGGACTCGGCGAGTTGGGTTGACTGAGAGTTGACTTTGACCTTAGCGTTGACTCTGATCAGAAGAGTAAAATGGTCATTTTACCCTGAGAGTAGTTATCAGTATTTGATTTAGTGTTTATGGGATCCGTAGCCGGGGAGTTCCGGAGCAGCAGTCAGACAGTTTCAGATTTAGCATCTCAGCAGCCAACGTTTCGTGGTGAGTTTTCCTTCCAGTAGGAACGGGTCTACGGCCACAATGCCGGCCCATTTAGTTAGCAGTAGTTCCGGACTTCGGTTCATTGCAGTAGTTGAGTATGCTTGATGTCTTTATGATTCAAGCATGTCTTTGTGTTATGTGTTTCGGACTTCAGTCTGATGCAGTACGCAGTATATGTGTTTATGCTAGTAGTTATGATTTACGCTATGCTATGTTCAGTCAGTTACAGACTTCGGTCTGATGCAGAGGGCAAGGCCCTGGTTAGTTCCGGACTTCGGTCCGATGCAGAGGGCAAGGCCCTGGTTAGTTCCAGACTTTGGTCCGATGCAGTTTCCGGACTTCGGTCCGATGCAGAGGGCAAGGCCCTGGTTAGTTCTGGACTTCGGTCCGATGCAGTTTCCGGACTTTGGTCCGATGCAGAGGGCAAGGCCCTGGTTAGTTCCGGACTTCGGTCCGATGCAGTTTCCGGACTTCGGTCCGATGCAGTGGGCAAGGCCCATTAGTTGCTTTATATGCTATTGTATGGTATGTGGTAGTTGGGGGAGCTCACTAAGCTTCGTGCTTATAGTTTCAGTTTTGGTTTCAGGTACTTCAGCTAACAAGGGGAAGGGCTCGGGATGATGGCATGGCACACACCACAGTTTTAGCCTGGAATTAGACTATGATATTTGTGACATGATATTGACATCGGTTTTGATTTGATACATTTATTATGACATTTGAGATACACGATTCATGGTTTTATTATATGATATTTGATGTTATGGTTTTAGTAATGTTTTCAAACAAAACTTTTTGGGTTGTATTTTTGGGATGTTACAGTCGATTTCTAAACAACTCTTATTTCAGTCTTTTATGCCACTTTTCGTATTATAAATCATGAAAGTTTCCAAAACTAGAAATTTTTTAAAACTTTGATATTGTTTTTATAGAATTACTACCACTATGCTCTTAACTATTTTTAATTGACACGTGAAGTGTATATTATCTCTTTTTCTGAGTATCTTTATAAGTCAAGTTTAAATTTTGAATGATGAACACAGATTTTTGGACATTGTACAATTGACTTCTTGACCCAAGCCTGTCATGTCTCTCCCTCGATGCAATGTTCTTCGTGACAAGCAAAACATATTATCAAACCTTGGGTCATTTTCAAGATACTCACTTTCCGATTTTAAGAACAACTTACTTAGTTTCCTTATGAAATTTCTAGCATCGTTCTTGTCAAACTATAAGTGTTTACTTCCATTTATGTTCTTGCATCCTTATCAACCCTTTATGACTCATTCTCTCTATGTAGTAAGGTATTCTTACTCCATCCATTATGATCAACTTCGTCATTAGCACATACTTCAAAACTAGAAGCTTCCTCCATATAGAGCATACCCTATTTATGATATCTAGAAACCATTAAATATCTTTATGCTGCTTTACATGGCCTACCACCATAAATAGCTTGGTGACCCTCACCGTCGAGTTCGTATACCTTTATCAACATTCTCTTAAGGACTGGAAAGAACATGACTTCCCACAAGTTCTAAATTTTACCAAAGGTTGCTTTGGGGACTGCATCCCCAATGAGAATGATACCTTAGCTCATATTGAGTGCTACTCAAACTATCCCATTGTATTTCTTTGGATTCTTTATGGAACTAATGGAATGACTAGAAGGAAGTGACACCCCATGACCTGTTAATTAGAATTCAATTGAGGCATTACTATAGTAAATAAGAGCATGATCATGAGAATTGTTTGAAACATTCACCTCTTTTGTACTCTTACATCAAAAGCTTGGGTTATTATTAAAGTCCCAACATGAGATGTCTTTCCAATTATTCCATTAACATCTTCTCCCCGACTTGATGTTTCCGTTGGAAATCTATCTATACACGTCCTTGTCAAGGATCCAATCGTGAATGCTTTAAAAATTTAGCTTTCCAACCCTACTGGAGAAGCTAACTATTGCCCCGATACTGGGAAAACTATCAAGTAAAAGATAATAGTGGCAACTACAAGAATGCATCTTCTCACCCAACGTAAACAGAGGCTAGTCTTGAGGTAATTAAGTTGTGCTTATTCACAAGAATCATCACAAAGCTAACCTTTCACATTCATTTCGCACATCCTACGAATCAAGTGCACCTTGTTTGTAGTAGAGGATGTGTCTTGCACTTTGGACAATGCTCATATCAAATTTTGGATTGTCTCGACATAGGCAAGGATGTATGCACATTCTTCCCCATTAATAATTTTAGCACTCCAAGTGCTTGATGGTCCCGATGCTTCCGATCCTCTTGCGATATATATAAGGTATTCAAACCACCGGGTGGTAGCTACAATTTATTTTATTGGAGATTAATGAGGACTGCTATAGGTCATTGTCCAATTTGGGTAGAGGTGCATCTATTGGCATAATATGCATACTTCTTTCCCATTCGAGAAGATTATCGAATGTATAATCTTGCCTGGATTTACATAGATGAGATCATAGTACGTCATAGAGTACCTACTTCCATTATTTTAGGAAAGGAGTCTCCTTGTGTCACAAATATGGTAGTCAGTTTAGAAAGCCTTTGTACACGATTAAACATAAGTACTACCTACCATCCTCAGATGTATAGAAAAGTGAATGAACTATCCACACTTTGAAAGACATACTCTGAGACCATATGATCAGTTTAATAGGTATTTAGAGCTCCCAATTACGATTAATTGAGTTTTCCTAAAACAACAACTATCACGCCAATGTTAAATGTGCTCCATACGAAGCACTGTACGGGCTTAAGTGTTGGTCACCCCTTTGTTGGCTTGAAATTGGTGATAGAAATTAATGAGGCTTGGTAAAGATCAAGAGAGCACTGACAAGATCATGAGAATACATGATAGACTGGAAGGTGCTTCCGATCGTAAGAAGAGCTAAGTTGATAAGCATAGGAAACCCTTGGAATTTCAAGTGGGAGATAAAGTACTCTTAAAAATTATCGCCATGGAAAAGAATTGTACGCTTCAAAAAAAACAAGAAAACTAATTCCTCGCTATGTAGGACCCTTCGATATTATTGAAATGATCAGTCGAGTGACATATAAGCTCAAGATACCATAAGAACTTAGTGCGATACACGACATATTCCATGTGTCGAACCTCAAAAAGTGGTTGGTGGAGGAATCCCTGAACTTACCTCTACAGGACCTCCAAATTATTGATCGGCTAAAATTCATGGATGAACCCATAGAAATCATCAATCGGGAAGTTAAGCAGCTTGAACAAAGCAAAATCCTGACTGTGAAAGTTCGTAGGAATTCTAAGCACCAACCTGAGCTACATGGGAACGGGAGGATTTCATAAGGAACAAACATCCTCAACTATTTTCTACGTCTGAACCAGTGGTACGGCCAGTTGAATTTCGGTATGAAATTCCCACAACTGGGGGAGACTGTGACAACCATAAAAGCTCAGGTTAGGACTCATCTAGAACCTTTTCATGTCCATATGTGCACATAACTTGGCTTTAAAAGCAACAAGTTGAGCTAGATCGCGACTTAATAGATCCCTCGGAACAAGTAGTGTAACTTAGCGTGTACTAAGTAGTCACATCCTAGGGAGACCAGTTGTCTTGTAGTGTGCTGCTAGCATAAGCATAAGTATCTCCTAAATTTAGAAACCCCTTCAGATACGTGGAATATAACGTAATGTATAAAATTAAAACGCCTTGTGAGCTTCAGGAGTTAAATACAAAATATTTTCAAATGACATACAATCACATTTCTTATTTCCCCGAGCTCTTACCTTAACCCCTAAGGTCAGATCCCTTCCAACATTGTTTCAGTTTAAATGGTGTAATGAGAAGGAAAATTGACCCATTACGACGTCATTCAAGATCCGTAGGAGATATTACCTCTCGAACATCATTATAGCGAACCACTTCACGATGGAAGGTACCACCATGGCATAGTCTTCTTATCCTATTTCGGGGACGTATCTGAACCTCGCTTGATATCTATACAACCACATTTGGAGGATATATGGCCACTATGATTTGTTATTCTAAACAACCTTAGAAATACCCTTCATGTACCATGGTCACTAATTGACAACATTGTACTGTTGTCTCCTTGGACTATACATAAAGTGACTCGCTACTACCAATGTACGGGGAATGTTTGCTCTAGTGCATATGGTCGTATACGTTATGCTGCCAACTAATAATATGAAAAAGGCCTTCGCCACTTCTTCTAGGTCATTCTCTCTCTTTAGAGATTGATTTTCTAAAAGTCTTAAGTGACTACTCAAATGTCTATGTTTGGGCTTGCTCCTATCCATTGGAACTTCTTAGGAATTTTCAGACATACTTCTTTCGAGCGAGTTTTAGAATACCATAAACTATATTTCTCTCTATGTCCATTCCTAATATTTTCATAGGAATCCTTAGGTCCTTCTCCTCAACCAATCTAGAGAACTATTTTTCCAACCTGTTAAACCCCAACATGTAGACCCAAAAAGCAACATGTTAGATATCTTACCTTCGACCCAAAAATAAATACAGAGGATTTCCATAGACTTTTCGTACCTAGGCAAGTCGAGTTCAGAATTAACCTAATTCGTGGGGAAACACCTGTAGCTAAAGAGTCATACTGCTCATCATCCTTCCGAAATACAATAGGAAAGATAGAACGATTGAATGTACATCCATTATAGAGAATTGAACAAGTTGACGATCAAAAATTGATAACCTCTTCCCTAAATTGAAGAAATGTACGAACGGCCGCAAGATTCCTGATACTTGCCTAAACCACCTAACCGGTAAATGAATTAACCCAAAAAGATAGGAAGTTCATTTGAGGGAAAGACAACAAGAAGATGCACCATGATTTTTAAAACGTGAGTTGTGTTATGCTTCGGACCTGACTCCACCAGAGGGTATTGAAAATTCCACAGTGTACTGTGACGCATCACACCAAGGATTGGGTTGCATACTGATGCAAAAGAGCAATGTTATTCCACATGCGTCGTGTAAATTATAAGTACATGAGCAGAACTATAACGCACACGACCTAAAGTTAGGAACGTTTGTATTCTCCCTAAAAATCTAGAGACAATACTTATATGAAACTAAATCCACTATCTGTACTGAACAAACAGACCTTCAACATATCCCAGAGCGAGGATGCTCAAACATGAGGCAAAGGCGATGAGTAGCTTGCAAAGGCAGTATAGCTCACTGGAAGATTGCAGACTCGAGTGAATCACTTGACTCCTCCTATTGATACAAATGAGACTTCATGCATTGCTAGTACATACTCACTATTCGAAACTGTACCTCTGACTTCATTCCTACTTATTCCATTAGCATTGGATTTCTATTTCAATATTCATGTATGCTCAGTAAGGGCATAATAATCATCTTTTCTATTTTTGACAATTTTCTCATTTAGGTATTCCACTTTGCCTAATTATAATTTCTCGAGTTTAAGCATGTCATTTCAGAACCTTCCGGTCCTAATATGTTTATATTACATTACCAGGACGTCGATTTCAAAACATCTCTTATTTTAGTCTTTTAAGCCACTTTTCTTATTATAAATCATGAAAGTTTCTAAAACTAGAAATTTTTTAAAACTTTGATATTGTTTTTATAGAATTACTAACACTATGCTCTTAACTATTTTTAATTGACACGTGAAGTGTATATTATCTCTTTTTCTGAGTATCTTTATAAGTCAAGTTTAAATTTTGAATGATGAACACAGATTTTTGGACATTGTACATTTGACTTCTTGACCCAAGCTTGTCATTTCTCTCCCTCGATGCAATGTTCTTCGTGACAAGCAAAACATAGTATCAAACCTTGGATCATTTTCAAGATACTTATTTTCATATTTTTTAGAACAACTTAATTAGTTTCCTTATGAAATTTCTAGCATCGTTCTTGTCAAACTATAAGTGTTTACTTCCATTTATGTTCTTGCATCCTTATCAACCCTTTATGACTCATTCCCTCTATGTAGTAAAGTATTCTTACTCCATCCGTTACGATCAACTTCGTCATTAGTACGTACTTCATAACTAGAAGCTTCCTCCATATAGAGCGTACCCTGTTTATGATATCTAGAAACCACTAAATTTCTTTATGTTGCTTTACATGGCTAACCACCATAAATAGCTTGGTGACCCTCACCGTCGAGTTCGCATACCTTTATCGACCTTCTCTTAAGAACTAGAAAGAACTTGACTTCCCGCAAGTTCTAAATTTGTCCCAAAGGTTGCTTTAGGGACTGCATCCCCAATGAGAATGATACCTTCGCTCATATTGTGTGCTACTCAAACTATCCCATTGTATTTCTTTGGATTCCTTATGGAACAAATGAAATAACTAGAAGGAAGTGACACCCCATGTCCTATCAATTAGAACTCTATTGAGGCATTACTACAATAAATAAGAGCATCATCATGGGAATTTTTTGGAACATTCACCTCTTTTGTACTCTTACATCAAAATCTCTGGTTATCGTTAGAGTCCCAACATGAGATGTCTTTCCAATTGTTCAGTTCCCGACGTGATGTTTCCCTTGGAACTCTATCTGTACATGTCCTTATCAAGTATCCAATCGTTAATGCTTTAAAATTTTAGTTATCCAACCCTAATGGAGTAGCTAACAATTGCCCCGATACTGGGAAAACTATCAAGTAAATGATAATAGTAGAAACTACAAGACTACATCTTCTCACCCAATGTCAATAGAGGCTAGTCTTGAGGTAATTAAGTTGTGCTTATTCACTTAGAATCATCACAGAGCTAGCCTTTCACATTCATGTTCCACAGCCAACAAATCAAGTGCACCTTGTTTGTAGTAGAGGATGTTTCATGCATTTTTGACAATGCTCATATCAAATTTTGGGTTATCTCGCCATAGGCAAGGATATATGCATATCCTTCCCCATTAAAAATTTTAGCACTCCAAGTGCTTGATGGTCCTGATGCTTTTGATCCTCTTGTGATATATATAAGGTATTCAAACCACCAGGTGGTAGCTACAATTTATTTTATTGGAGATTGATGAGGACTGCTATATGGCATTGTCCGATTTGGGTAGAGGTGCATCTATTGGCATAATCTGCATACTTCTTTCCCATTCGAGAAGATTATCGAATGGAAAATCTTGCCATGATTTACATAGACGAGATCATAGTATGTCATGGAGTACCTATTTTTATTATTTTGGGAAAGGAGTCTCCTTGTGCCACAAATATGGTAGTCACTTTAGAAAGCCTTTGTACACGATTATACATAAGTACTACCTACCATCTTCAGATGTACAGAAAAGCGAATGAACTATCCACACTTTGAAAGACATATTACGAGCCCATATGAGCAGTTTAATAGGTATTTAGAGCTCCCAGTTACAATTCGTTGAGTTTTGCTCTAACAACAACTATCATGCCAGTGTTAAATGTGCTCCCTACGAAGCATTATACGGGCTTAAGTGTTGGTCACCCCTTTGTCGGATGGAAATTGGTGATAGAAATTAATGAGGCTTGGTAAAGATCAAGATAGCACTGACAAGATCACAAATATACATGATAGACTGGAGGGTGCTTGCGATCGTAAGAAGAGCTATATTGATAAGCATAGGAAACCCTTGGAATTTCAAGTGGGAGATAAAGTAATCTGAAAAATTATCGAAATGGAAAAGAATTGTACGCTTCATAAAAAGAGGAAAACTAATTCCTCGCTATGTAGGACCCTTCGATATTATTGAAATGATCGGTCGAGTGACATATAAGCTCAAGATACTAGAAGAACTAAGTGCGATACACGACATATTCCATGTGTCGAACCTCAAAAAGTGCTTGGTGGTGGAATCCCTGAACGTACCTCTAGAGGACCTCCAAATTAATGATCGGCTAAAATTCATGGATGAACCCATATAAATCATCAATCGGCAAGTTAAGCAGCTTGAACAAAGCAAAATCCTGATTGTGAAAGTTGCTAGGAATTCTACGCACGAACCTAAGCTACATGGGAACAGGAGGATTTCATAAGGAACAAACATCCTCAACTATTTTCTACGTATGAACAAGTGGTACCGCCAGTTGAATTTCGGGACAAAATTCCCACAACTGGGGGAGACTGTGACAACCGTCAAAACTTAGTTTAGGACTCATCTAGAACCTTTTCATTTCCATGCGTGCACATAACTTGGCTTTAAAAGCAACAAGTTGAGCTAGATTGTGACTTAATAGATCCCTCGGAACAAGTAGTGTAACTTAGCGTGTACTAAGTAGTCACATTGATATGTGAATACTCCAACTAGGTTGTAAAGTGCCAAAGTTCAATCTTAAAACTAAACATGAAACCATATTCAATAGATCACAACTCAAGGGTAAGTTAAATACCGTATTTTATTAATCGGAACGTATGGCGTGCTTAACTAGTTTAAGTACTTATCAAAATCAATTTAATTAAATAATTATTTGATTTAATTACAAGTTGGAGATAATATCCACATATCATAATTTGAATTATGAGCCAAAATATAATCCAAGGATTGTCTAGTCCTACATCCATATATGAACCTTTATTTCATTTAATTGAAATATAAAAATTTGATTTTTTAAAAATCAATTCATAATTTATCATTTTGATAACTTAATCCAAGATAATACAAGTTTAAGAACTTATTTTTAAAAGCAAAATACCAAAATAAAAACCAAGAAATATACTATTAGAAGATTGCAAAAATACCTAGAATATTTATAAAAACTAAAGACCATGTTATAAAAATTATAAAGAGGCAATATTTAAAAATGTTACAACTATCAAGAAGCCTCATAAAGCCTTTATTCTCCTCAAATCTTCTACCATGCCAACCCCTCTACACTCCTCTCTCTCACCCATTATTGCTCCTTTATGCAAAATCCCGAGGTCAGATTTTGCATGTCAATGTGAGAGAGCAAAACCGATCATAGAGACATATTCTGTGGGAGAGATTTTTCTGTTTCGTTTTTCATAAGTTATCTCACATTACTGGAGTTTTGTGGACGATTTTAATGCAATATACCCCCAAAAGGATGACGAGAGAGATCGCATATCCAGAGAGATAGAACCTCAGTTTCTCTCGTTCTTCTCTCTAAAATCACCCAACTACTCTCTCATTCTCCAAGGAACCGCTCTTATCCCCAAAATATCTGAAAAATCATCCACCTTCTTCTCTATTTTCGGATTCTTGAAGGCCTTGAGGAGTTCTTGCTTCTCCAAAAATTGAAGTCAAGGTATGAAGCACAACCCCTTCTTATGGTTTTACAACTTTATCTCGTCCTCTTCATGATTCTTCTTTACTTTTCGGATTCTATGCCCTTCTATGGCTAGAGATCCTTGTTTTTCCTCTTTGTGCTTGTAGATTATCACCATAACACATTACATGTGTTTGAGATGGTGAAAATCTGTGATCAAACACATGCTAAGAGTGAAAAGAAGCATATATGTTCATATGATTTCAAAAAAATCGAGTTTTACATCTTCTTCTTCATTTCTTTTGTGTTCTTCCATAAAACAAACCATTTAAACCATTTCTAGTGCATCTTGGATTCTTATTCACTCCATGTGTGTGATAGAAATCGGATTTGTGGTGCAATCTTAGTTTAAGATTCGATGGTTCCAAGGAGTTCTCTATCACAAGAATGAAACACCCACTTTGGGGCCTTGGATAACCCTAAACCTATGGCTTGGATACATGCATCTAAAAGTTTATTGTTCTTCTGTAAACTCTAGTATATTGTCATTCACTTTCAACCATAAAGGTTATGCATGTTAGTCTTGTGAACATATGATCCAAATGGGCACTTTAATCAACCAAAAATAACATGTATTCTGTCAGAAACAATTGTTCGGATTTGAACAGCCATATCTCACTCATTTCTTGACCAAATCATGATATTATTTTCTGAGACGTATTTCTCTGAGTTACCTTTCGAGCCCAAGTGGTCTCACTATAAAACATTAAGAATTCTATTTTTGACGATTTTTTTACAAAACAGTTGCGCAAACAGAACTTTTTCAGTGATCACTAGTATTTCATTACATGATCAAAGACCTTAAACCCCACAATAAATCTGGAGAAAATTATTTTGAACTTGACATATTTATCTCAGAAGATCTAAAATTTCATGAACAAACACGTTATAGAAGTTTGTTCTAAAATTGTTGAACTTCCAGCTACATTTGGAACTCATGCACTAGTTAGTGCTACATTTTTAAACTTGTTGGGGTTAAATAACCCCATTTAGCTCCAAAATAATTTTTAGCCAAATTGTTTTATGTAAGCTCATGGTTTCAACGGATGTTCTGTAAAACTCCAAGTGCTAGAACAAATTCTTTATTTTTCTACAAAAATAAGGATTTAATGGCCAAAAATTCAAAATAAATACTTACAGATGAGATAAAAATATGAAAACTTATAGAAATTATTTATGTACCGAATAAGGATAGTACCTAAAT
This sequence comes from Lactuca virosa, assembly GCF_052849685.1. Taxonomy (NCBI): domain Eukaryota; kingdom Viridiplantae; phylum Streptophyta; class Magnoliopsida; order Asterales; family Asteraceae; genus Lactuca; species Lactuca virosa. The sequence continues at coordinate 124,281,688 of NC_136430.1, forward strand.
CTTCATACAATTTGGTCACTGTTTGGTATTTTATTCCGATTTTTCATTTAATTAGAACATGAATTTACAAAATCGAGTCTTAATACTCAAATGCACAAACCAATATTTTTCCCAGTTGTGGAAACATTATTAGAACCTGTATAAATTAATTTGTGAACTTTTGTGACTGTTTACTATTTACTTTGAATTTTTCTTATTAACTAGACTTAAATTGCAAATAAATAACCTGTACAAATTAATTTGTGAATTTTTGCGACTGTTTACTATTTACTTTGAATTTTTCTTATTATTTAGACTTAAATTGCAAATAAATAACAAATTACCTTCAAAATTCTCTATCAAATTTCTAGACACTTATACCCTCTGTTAGAACTAGAATATAAATTTTTATAATTTTTGGAGTTCATTTTCATGCCTTTATGGATTTTTGAACACAATGCACCGTGAATTCAATATTACCAATAATGAACCGAACAAACTTTGGGCACTTTACGACACCACTAGTAGGATAGGTAGTTCTTAGATAATGGCTTAGTAAATTGTATCTCACTAGAAACTCTCCCTAGTGAGTATTCACAACCCATTTCTTATTGTTTTCATGGTTTGAGGTGGAAAGAATGTTACTATTTCATGAGTTATCCGTACTATTTTATGAACTTGTGGAACTTTGTTTTATGAACTTTCTGAACTCTATTTTGTGAACTTGTTGAGCCTTGTTTTATGAACTTAATGAACTTGGAACGATATTGTTTTATGAACTTAATGAACTTGGAACGATATTGTTTTATGAAATTGATGAACTTGGAACGATACTCTTTTATGAACTTTCTGTTATGAACTTGTGCTATGAACTTATGCTATGAACTCTTGATATGAACTTTGTGATATGAACTTATTATGAACTTTGTATGTTAAGTCCCGAGAATCGAACTACAACCTATTAACTCTTATTTCGAGTCGACAATCTTATGGATAACGCTATTTGAGGTAGACAACCCCCACTCACCCAGAACCGTGAGTGCATATTTCCGTGAACTGACGTCATGGGAACCATGGACATGATGGAATGGGGCAAGAACGGTCGTTAGGCTTGGTTGTGAACGGAGTGCTTTGGCAATCAACACTCATTTTGAGTTGGAACATTTGTTGAAAAAATCTATATTTTCATACTAAAATGATGTACCTTTACAAACCTGTGAACTCACCAACTATTTTATAGTTGACCCTCGTTTTTTCATGCTTTTCAGGGAATGGTCAGTGATCTAAATTATACGTCAACATGAATTTGCACTAGATGTTTCTTTTGTTATGTATTAGACTTTGTAGTAAGGAACTAAAATGTAATTTTGTTTCGAATATGATGTAAACTTAAAATGCTCAATGATTATGGTTGGTAATCCTATGTACCTTGTGTTGTGAGACCTTAGCCTGTCACCCTTCGTGTTCCGCTTTAACGAGGTGTGACAGATTTGGTATCAGAGTCGAAGGTTATAGAGAATACTAGTTTTCCCTTTCCCTTGGGAAAGCCTAAAATATAACCAACGAGTTAATAATCATACCATCTAGTATAACTAAATCTGGTAGTGAACTACTGGACCCTAATTATACATAGCTTGATTACCTATGTATAATTAAGGAAGAGCAAGTGCAAGAATGGAATTGATTATAGTGAGTGGTATGAATAACCTAGGATCTTCTTAGACACTAAATAAAAATAGAAACCCTTAGGCGCACATAACTACCACGTCACATAGGCTGCTGAATTACTTCTAATCGCTAGGATCCCTTATGTACAATTTAGTTAGGCTGAACTCTATGTCTTGCGCTCCTGGATCGGGCGACGCATGATGATACATTACCAGATGTGCATTAGTTAAGTAATCTAGTACTGAGATAGAAAATGACCCCTCTATGGGATCAGAGTCCGGAGAGGAGGTTAGTAGTCAGTAACTTACCTAGGAGACCTACGCATCATTCAGTTGTGTCATCGATTCCTTAGGTCGACATCTTCATCATCTTACACCACATACCTTACTGATGGGACAAGTTATATCACAGTAACCTCGCAGAAAACAGAGCCGCCAACAAAAAAGTCATGCAGAAGGAGGAAAAACCACTAAAAATGATGACCAAGAGACCAAAACTAGAGAATGGAGGAAATTGAAAATCATCTTCCAAAAGATGATAAACCCAGAAACAGCCAATCACGGCTCGCACATGAGCATGAACACTAGGAAGCTTACAGAACCGAGCCACTGAAGGACACAAGCTAAGGAAGAACAAGAAGAAGAATTTGTCCCAACGACTTGGGAGCCCCTGAGCCTAAGTCAATAGTATTTGTTTGGGGGGAATCAGGGAAAGGGCCCAATTGATCAAACTCCTAACGGATAATCACACTCCAACTCGTCAGCCCACGAGCCAAATCTAGAATAGCAAAAGTTGTCGGACTCTCGATACATATATCTCAGTGTAGATGCCTCCAAGGCACCAAAAAAAATATGCAATGAAAAGAAAATTTGTAGCGAACGAGTACCGAAACACTTTCGTACAAATGGCAAGAAAACACGGATTGATCACCCGTTCCACCCAACAAAAAACCAATGAGAAAAACACAAACATAGGCCTCAAGAGCTTACCATTTATCCCTAATAAACATGTCGGCAAGGTCAGGAGAGCTGCAAATCTGATCATGGCAAGTAAGAGGCCTTAACGGATCATAACCTTTCCCTCGAAATGCATAATGCCTAAGCTCTTAGATCCCAAGGTGATGACCCCGAAATTGCTTAGACGACTAAGGCCGGAGTACAACTCCCCTTGACCCAAGGCTTAGAACAAAGCCCCAAAGCGAAAGATTTCATCTAGGAAAGAAATCCTAACGAAACGAACCAGCCAGAGTTCGCACCTACAGATTAACTAAAGCCTCGACCAACAGGGGCTAACCTGAGGGGGAGCGTCGAGCCCGTCATAACCGACACTCTATCCCCCCAAAGTTGGTTATGCTAACAATAAACACAACCAAGACCCTCAAAGACCAAGACTATCCTCTGAGAAAATCCAAACCAAGGTTGGCTAACAAAAACCATCCAAGAAGACAAAAAGGGGGAGAGAAATGTGATCAACCACAAGCAAACTTAACATACAAAAAAGACACAAAGAACACATTTTTTAACCCAGACAACCCCCAGGATTTTAAAACAACCACGTAGGGCCAAAGAAGACAACCAAACATTGTTTTAAAAATTGTTCGGCAAGCACCGTGAAGATGCAAATAATATCTCAAACATCAAACAACAACAAAGGGTAAAAACCATCACTTACTGGGGGTGGAGGAAGGTCCGGCGTGAGAAGTGCCACCTTCAGAATGGCCTTCCTCGGAGTCAGGATCATCACACATCTAACGAAGGATCCTATGTCCAACTCACCCGGGCTAAGGTAGGAGGCAAAGTCTGTCTCCATGAAAGATTTTATAGCATCATGCATTGCATGAGCTCGTTCCGCAGTAATGTCCGGTTCCCCAGAGACAAACTTCACGGTGGCAACCTGCTCCCGAATTTCCTGCTTTCCATTCTCCATGTCGGCAGCCACAGATACCAACTTCATCCACTCCACCCCTAACGCACACTCAGCACTCTGAACAACCTTATCCAACACCCGGACAACGCCTTTCTGTAGCAACCAACCCAAGTTCTCCTCCTCGCAACCTCATCCTCCAGCCTTTAGTGAGAACACTTCGTGTGGACCTCCAGTACCTTCTTCTCCTCCACCAAGACCTTGATCTGCTGAGAAAAGCGCTTCACTGACCCATCCAAATTAGCCACTTGGTCCTCCAAAGAAGCCTTCTCCCCCGCCAAAAGATCATAGCGCTCCTCGAATGACCGCTTTTCCCCCTCCAACTCCAGCAACCTCGCACTCAGCTTATCCTACTCGGACTTAACTGACGCTACCTCGCTAGAACTAGAATTGCCCTGACGAAGGCGAGAGGCAGTCACCGTCGAATATGAACCAACCTACACAGCTGCATATAAAAGGCTGTTTGAAATATGGGAATTAGAAAGAAGCTCCAAGGCCTCGATGGTAGCAGGGAAAAAGCATGGCAACCGCAATCATACGCTGCCACATGTTGTGAAAGGAGAGACTCCCGGGTTATCCCCCATCCAGACACATATATGGTCGGCGCTGCCGGAGGAGTAGAAGTAGAACCCCCAGCAGTGTCGTCCCCAGCCAAAAGCGGGATCTTGGGGTCTGGAACACCTTCGCAAATAGGGCTTGAGGTAACGCCAAGAACATCCTCACCAAGAGCAGAATTCTCCACCAGATCTTCTTTGGGTTCACGGGGTAGTTCAGTCGCCCCTTCCCTCATCCCCTCCGACTGTTTCGGAGTGTCATCATCGAGGATGTCAACCACCATTGTGGCTTCCCCCGGAAGGAAGTCCACATTCTGCCTCTTTAGCAGGCGCAACCCTAAGGAGTTGGCATCAGCAGACTCCACGAACGACGAATCCAGCCAAGAAAGCCACTGTTTGGAAGCAGCACGGGTGTTACGCCTAGTCAACTCGATCAACGTCTCCTCCTCCTCCTCTGTATCAGAATGCAAAGGGTCTTCACAAGAAACACCACCGATAGGTACATCAACCAACACCTGACCGACGAAAGGATCAGACCCACGCGGAGACATAACAAGAGGACCAGCAAGGGCCAGGGCACGATCAAGACTGACCGGCGGAGGGAGCGTCTCAACCAAGGGCACTTCTCGATACTGGCACGTGCCCTGAAAGCGACCCCTCAGCACCATCTCAAAGGGAAGGATCCTCTCATGACCTGCAAACAAGAGACAAGCCAACATAGTTCGTAAAACAAAAGAAAAAAACGATCCAAAAAGTAGGGGGGAAGGAGAGGCGCTCACCATCTTTCTCGATGAAGAACTAAGGCATCATCCCCCGGGCCCTCCGGGCAGCGCTCATCCCAACTGCAGCCAGCATGTGATCCTCCTAATCCTCGCCATTAACACAAATGGTCTTCAGTGCTTGCGCCATAGTGGCGCTGGCCCCAAACAGTTCCGGCGCTCGATCGGAAAAAGTGGTCAAGCGAGGATAACCAAAACCCACAAGGTTGTGATTCAGCTAAAGCCACCGATCTTGCACGTTCTTCTTCAGAGCTTTTTGGTTGATGATGAATCCATGAAAACCCCTCCTCTGGGAAAAAGTACGAACACCAGATTAAGTAGAAGAATTGAAGAAAGCTTTGAATGTCCAAAATTGTGGCAGAACTCCAAGGGTCCAGCAGACGATTTCAAAGCCACCAATCTTGTTCACAGTGTTGGGAGTCAAGTCGTCCACACGAAAGCCATATTAGTGCATTATCTTGTCAAAAAAGTCCATTTTCGGCAGCCTCAGACCAGCCTTGAATATCGGAATAGGGACCCCGACATTCCCCTCCGGTGGGAGAGAAATTATCACCCCCTTTCGAGGATACTCCACGCCATGCTCGGGAAGTCCAATCGGTTACAATGATGAAAACCGCCTATGAAAACGTCTCTGTCACGTCAGCAGTCGTCAAAAAGCCATCCCCATCGAACGCGTGTCCAGATCCAAGCTAGAACAACTCAGCTACCCTAAGCAAACGCTGATGTCTACTAGCCTAGGGGACTTGCTGATGTATCCCATCAGGAATACGTCAGGTATAACGGAACCGTCAATTCGATAGACGGCCTAAGCAAACGTCTGTGTACGCCTAACACCGTGTCCTCTCCCTCGCCCTTCACAACCCCGTGTTCGTTTCTTGCTGCCAAAGCCAGCGTCAAGACAAAATAGTAACAGTCGTCCTCCAGGGCGACAGGTGTAACGCTCAGGACGCTGATCGCCTCGCAAGCCTGCACCAATAACAAATAGTCACTCACGGAGCACGATCTACCAATCAGAAGCCGCCTGTCCCTACCAGACCTGAAAAAGTAGAATATATGGTCGAGGTTCTGTCTCCCCGATTCCATGTATAAAAAGTTCTCTTCTCCTCCAATAGAAGAGACCAACATTCAACTCCAACCTTTTGTCTCATACTTTCTGACCCTCTCACCAGAACCTGGAACTGACTTGATTGTCGGAGCATCGTTTCAGGACAACCTCACAGACAACGACTGACGGTCTTGTTTTCTTTGTTGTGATTCTCAGGCCCCTTTTTCCATCTCTCACGGAGCAGGAATCGAGTCGGAGACATATCACAACACCTTAGGTATTTTATATTTTATCTTTTATCTTAGTGATTTCCAATAATTATCATAATATAAACCCCTTTAATTTTATATTTGATAATTATATCATTTAGATCTCATAATTATATATATATATATATATATATATATATATATATATATATATATATATATATATAATATTACGATAGATATCTATATACCCTAATTATGGTTATTTTGAAAACAATATATTTAGGCAGAGTAACGATTAGGTACAATGCATATCCCTATATTTGACCAGCATTACTTCTATGTACTATGTTATCATAGGGAATTGGCCATTATATGTGACATCCCCAAAATCACGGCCAGAAAATACCGGTTTCATTTATGCTTTTAAATAAAATCAGAGTAATCCTTTGATTAAAAGAGTTGCGGAATTTGTTCCCAAAACAAAATATGATAAGAATTTATCAAATCATTTCATTAAGAAATGTATTTTTCATTATATAACAAAATCTCGGGATGTCATGTTCCGATACAGACCAAAAGCATAAACAATACAAAATAGACCTTGCAACAATTACACATAACAACAGGTCTATAATCCAAAAATATCTTGACAATGTCATCCAACTTATGCCCTTGCGCCACTACCTGTAATACAAAGAAACTGAGTGGGTCAGGCTTGGGAGCCTGCTGAGCATATAAGGTTTTCGACCCACAATAAATAATTATATTTAATTTCACCAACCAACAATAACCCGATTACCCATTCCCGTTATCCTCACTTTATGTCCCTAAAACAACAACTATTACAAGGGACCTAATCTAGGATTTTCATCGGGACGGACATTACTGCAAAGGGGCTTCCTTAGCAATAGATGTCCTAAAGGCAACCATGAGGGGGATAGAGTACACCGGTGAACACATCGTTCACAACACCTACAGGTTATGAACCTGCTAGTGTTCCACTGGACTGTCTAGAATGAGTCCGTGGTCGTCATCCATACTCCGCTAGATGACTAGATCAACAACAACATCGAGGCCTCTCATCATTTTATTTCATCACACACCAACTGTCTACCCATGTTCTACCCAACATATTAGTAGATAAAATATATACATTTATATACAGCTTAAAACCTGTACAAAACATCCATTCAACAACTAGTTCAAATAAGCAAATAATATATAAACACAAAGCACGTATTTTATAAAGAATACTTCATATCTATGTGTTAGAAGAAAACGAATATACACTCACTTGATAAGACAACGGTCGGACAACACCTCGTCTCTTAAAATAAACTTTTCCGATAAAAACCGGGATGTTTTTTCTTGAAAACCGGGCTTCTCGCGGGCAGAGTTTCGGCTCGGAAACTTTACTCCTCGGGATCTTCGGGACTTCGGAACTTGCTTCGGGGCTCGGGAATGATACCGGGGCTTCGGGATAATTCTGGCACGAAAAACGATGCAAAACGAGAGAGAGAGAAGAGAAAAAAGAGAAAAAAGATCGGCTGCCCTCGCACCCTTTATATAGGGGCTGAAGCGTCGCATTACGTTGGGCGTAATGCTTCGGTACGCGGGGCGTACTCCGGATTCGTCATCACTTACGTCATCGGAGCACTTGAGTGCGAGGCGGGTCACGCTTCGGTGTATGCTGGGCGTACTCAACTACGCTAGGCGTAGTTCGGATCAGACCAACGACTCCTTCGGATAAGCTTTGGTATGCGTGCCACTATCTTCAAAAATTCATAACTTTTGCATACGAGCTCTGTTTTCGACGTTCTTTATATCCACGCGTAGGTGAGACTACGCTCTAAAACTTTCGTTTAGACTCCGTCGGCTATTTTTGACTTTATTTTTATTATATTATTTTTAGTAGGTCGGGACAGGAAAATTCCGTTATAAAATCATAACTTCTTCATCCGACGTCCGTTTTCGTCTGTCTTTTGACCGTTGCACTACTAATGACGAGATCTTCGATTCTCGTTTAGATTGTTTCGGCTAAAAACCGCTCGATCTCAAATCGAGTATACTACTAAGTCGAAACTTAGAAAAATCATAACTTCCTCATACGAAGTCAGATTTGGGCATTCTTTTTATGCACGCTCTCGGTTTAACGAGCTCTACAACATTTGTTTAGATCACTAGGGCTAAATATCACTCTAACGTAAATTCACTTTTTTTACGTCATTCAACGTCGTGCCGGTTCTGTCGCGAAATTTCAACAGGTCATAACTTCTTCGTTATAACTCGGATTTCAGCGTTCTTTATATATTCGGAAACCTCGTCACGACTACTACAACATTATCCATAGATATCGGCTTTATCTAACATTTCATTTTGATGCTTATTTTTATTCTTAATTAAATTAAGACACACAATTAAGCACAAAACACATAATACTCAATTAACACATTCTTATTATTTCAAAAAGAGTTACAAAGGTTAACCTAGACTATTACAACAACATTAATGCTTAGCCCAGAAACACGGGCGTTACAACTCTCCCCACCTTAGAATGATTCCGTCCCCAGAATCACATATCAACAAACAAATGCGGATAGCGACTCATCATGTCACTCTCCGTTTCCCAGGTGAGATTTGGCCCATTCGCATGTTTCCAATGGACAAGCACTAATTCGACCATCTTACGTCGTAACTTCTTAGTCTTTCGGTCAACGATTGCCTCCGGTTCTTCAATTAATCTTTTGTTCTCATCAATTCTCAACTCCGAAAGTGGAATCATGTCGGGAACTTCTCCCGTGAACTTCCTCAGATAACACACATGAAAAGTGTTATGAATTCCACTCAGTTCTTCTGGTAGTTCGGGCTTGTATGCTTGATTCCCAATCCTCTGAAAAACTTTAAACGGTCCAATAAACCTTGGACTTAACTTTCCCCTTTTTCCAAACCTTATAAGTCCCTTCCATGGCGAGACTTTAAGCAAAACCGAATCTCCAACTTCAACGGTCATCGGTCTTCTTTTCTTGTCAGCATAGCTCTTTTGACGATCCTGAGCTGCTAACATTCTCTCCTTAATTATTTTCAACTTTTCAGCAGTTTGATGGACTATCTCCGGCCCCATAAACTGCTTTTCCCCAGCCTCAAGCCAACAAGATGGCGTACGACACTTTTGTCCGTACATAGCTTGATAAGGTGCCATCTTAATGCTCGAGTGGAAACTATTATTGTAGGAGAATTCTACCAAAGGTAAATGTTCGTCCCAGTTACCTTGGAATTCCAGGGTACATGCTCTCAGCATATCTTCAAGTGTTTGTATTGTTCTCTCGCTCTGACCATCAGTCTATGGATGGTAAGATGTACTCAAACACAACTTGGTACCCAACTCCTCTTGTAGACTTCTCCAAAATCTTGAGGTGAAACGGCTATCACGATCTGATACAATCGTTAACGGAACACCGTGAAGCCTCACAATTTCCTTCACGTAAGAATTCGCGAGCTTATCCATAGACCATTTTTCATTGGCTGCTATGAAATGCGCACTCTTAGTGAAGCGATCAACGACCACCCAAATCATGTCGTGACCATTCTTCGTTCTGGGCAGTTTAGTGACAAAATCCATTGTGATGTCTTCCCATTTACCCATAGGCATAGGTAAAGGTTCTAAACTCCCGTATGGTTTCTGATGTTGTGCCTTAACTCTTGCACAGGTCACACACTCGGCCACATACTTCGCAATGTCGAGCTTCATCGTCGGCCACCAGTAGTAGGGTTTTAGGTCCCTATACATTTTAGTGCTGCCAGGATAAATTGAGTACATAGTTTTGTGAGCTTCTTCTATCAGAAGGTCTCTTATTCCTCCCGTCTTAGGTACCCAAATCCGATCTTGGAATACCTTTAGTCCTTGACGGTTTGTACCGAACACCAACGCTTTGCCCAAACGTTCCTCCTTCCGGTCATTCTTCTCTGAAGCTTCTGCTTGAGCTTTCTTTATACTCTCCACAATTGTCGAGAAAACTTCTATTCTCAACGCTCTTGGCCTTTTTCTTTCAAGATTGACTTTCCGACTGAGAGCATCAGCAACAACATTGGCTTTACCGGGGTGGTAAAGTATCTCACAGTCGTAGTCCTTAAGTAATTCTAGCCAGCGTCGCTGCCTCATATTCAATTCCTTCTGACTAAAGAGATATTGGAGACTCTTATGATCAGTGAAAATTTTGCACTTCGAGCCATAGAGGTAATGCCTCCATATTTTCAGAGCGAATACTACCGCTGCCAACTCCAAATCGTGAGTAAGGTAGTTCTTTTCATGCTCCTTCAGCTGTCGAGACGCATACGCTATCACCTTTTCTCTTTGAGTCAAAACACAACCCAATCCAACACCAGACGCATCGCTATAGACAGCGAAGTCTTCAACTCCATCGGGTAGAGAAAGAATCGGTGCTTCACATAGCTTCTTCTTTAGCAACTCGAATGCTTCTTTGTGTTTATCACTCCAAGCATAAGTAGCTCCTTTGTGAGTCAAATCTGTTAATGGAGTAGCGATCGAAGAAAAGCCTTGGATAAACCTTTGGTAGTATCCGGCTAATCCTAAAAAGCTTCGGACCTCCGTGGGACTTTTCGGTTGTTCCCACTTCATCACAATTTCGATCTTTGCTGGATCAACCATTATTCCTTCTTGGTTGACCACATGACCCAAGAATTGGACTTCTCGAATCCAAAAATCGCATTTGGAGAACTTAGCATACAGCTTCTCTTTCTTCAAGACTTCTAACACTTCTCGCAAGTGTCTGCCATGCTCCTCTTGGATTTTCGAGTAAATCAGAATGTCATCTATGAACACTATCACAGATTTATGGAGGATCGGATTACAAACCCTGTTCATTAAATCCATGAATGCTGCTGGAGCATTGGTTAGTCCAAACGACATAACCAAAAACTCGTAGTGTCCATATCGTGTTCTGAATGCAGTCTTCTCGATATCCTGCTCTCTCACCTTCAGCTGATGATATCCTGACCTTAGGTCGATCTTTGAAAAATAACTTGAACCTTGTAGTTGATCGAACAGGTCATCAATCATCGGCAATGGATATCTATTCTTTATCGTTGCCATATTCAGCTCTCTGTAGTCAATGCACATTCTCATACTCCCGTCTTTTTCTTTACAAATAACACCGGGGCTCCCCAGGGTGATGAACTAGGTCTAATGAAACCTTTGTCCAATAACTCCTGAGGTTGTGTCATAAGCTCTTTCATCTCTGTTGGCGCTAATCGGTACGGTGCCTTTGCTACGGTGCCTTTGCTATTGGCGTGGTTCCTGGTAACAAGTCTATTCTAAACTCCACTTGTCTATCAGGCGGTAATCCGGGAAGATCTTCGGGAAATACTTCCGGATACTCACATACGATAGGAATGCTCTTCATCTCCTTTTTCTCCTTCTTTACGTCAATCACGAATGCCAAAGATGATGTACATCATTTGGCCAAACACTTCCTGGCTTTCATTAAAGAAATGATTCCAGAATTTACCCTGCGTTTGTCCCCGTACACCATAAATGACTCCTTCCCAGGCGGTTTTACTTTTACTATCTTCTTTATGCACAATATTTCGGCATCATTGGCGCTAAGCCAATCCATTCCCAGCACGATGTCGAAACCATTTAGTTCGATAGGCAACAATTCCTCGTGGAACTTATTCCTATTCAGGTCGATTAAGATGTTTTTCATACGATGGCTAACAGGTACAAACTTGCCACTAGCAACTTCGACTAATAAAGCATTATCTAGTATATCGACAGGCAAAGCTAGTTTTCTACCAAATTCATGCGAAATAAAGGAGTAGTTGGCTCCAGAATCAAATAAAATTTGGGCAGGCAATTTGTTTACGAGAAAGGTACCTGAAGCGACATCAGCTTCATCTTTAGCAGCTTCCAGTGTCATCTGGAAGGCTCTTGCCTTCGGCTTTGGGGGAATGTTGGGTTTTCCTGCCTCCTTCTTCTTCGGGCAGTCCCTCAAAACGTTCCCTTCTTCATTACACCCATAACAAACTTTCTTGGTAAGGGTGTATTCGTTGGCATAATGCCCTGGCTTTCCACAGTCGAAGCATGTGACTTCCCCATCACATTTCCCATGATGCTTCTTTTTGCATTTGTCGCACCACTTCGCTTCGCCTCCTCCTCCTCTCGAACTAGACTTCAAGAACTTCTTTTTCTTGCTGGACCCTGAAGGCCCATCCAACTTCCTCTTCTCACCAACCTCTGATCTCTCCAGACTCTTCTCCCTGATCTGAATCTCAACATTCTTAGCAGCCCAGATGGCGGCTTTCAACGTGGTTGCTTGCTTAACCATTGGACCATAGTCCGCTGGTAGTCCGAGGGCAAACTTATTGACCTTAGCGAGTTCTGTTGGTACTAGGTACGTAATAAGCTTCATCTTTTCTGTGAAACTAGCAGCGTATTCAGTAACGCTCATTTTTCCTTTTTTCAGATTTTGAAACTCATTATTGATTTCCAGAAGGTCCTGCTCGGAGCAGTATTGCAGTTTCAGTTGTTCCACAAAGTCTTCCCAAGACATTTTGCTCGCTTCTCCCTTGGGCATCGAGTTAGCTAACAACTTCCACCAACTCAAAATGCCAGATTTCAACAAAGGGATCGCAAGAGCGATCTTCTACTTGTTGCTGCATTCGCAACTCTCAAACATTGTCTCCATTTCGGAGATCCAGTCCATAACTTGCACCGGCGTCGGGCTTCCGGATAGACACGGTGGCTTAGATGCCATAAAATCCTTGTATTTACATCCTCTTCCATCATTTCCTCCATCATGATGGTTTTGTCTAACAATTGGTGGGTTGGCTTGACCAACAGTACCACTGAAGTTTCCACCTTCAGATGGCCCTCCATTCACTTCGGGCTCCTCAACTTGGATTGAAAGTTCTTCATGATTTTGTTGTAGCAGACGTCTAGTTTCTTCCATCCGACGATCCAACATTGTCTGAATCATCAATTGCACACCAGCCATCGTTACCGGCTCAGGTGCAACAGCTACAACAGGTATTTGCTCGATTACAGGCGGTCGATTCCTATTTTCATCCGCGTTTCCAACACCACTCCTGGTTCTTACCATTTTTGATCTATACACCGAATAAGGTGAAATCAGATCCTCAATCACGATAGAAGTCAAATCGTCCTTATCACTCCGAAACGTTTATATGCTAGTTCTAAAACCGTCGACGCACGCTTAGAATCCTAAACACATAAGGTTTCTAGATCCGGTCGACAATAGACCATAGATCCGAACAAATAATATCATATATGGCAAACATATAACATTTAGCACATAAAAGCATTTTAGGCAATTTTCCTAAAATAACTAGTGCTCGCATCTCAAAATCATCGCTTAGCATTCCAAGTTTAAGTCTAGAAATCCTACAAATTCCTAGTTTGCTTAAACTAATGCTCTGATACCAACTGTGACATCCCCAAAATCACGGCCAGAAAAGACCGGTTTCATTTATGCTTTTAAATAAAATCAGAGTAATCCTTTGATTAAAAGAGTTGCGGAATTTGTTCCCAAAACAAAATATGATAAGAATTTATCAAAGCATTTCATAAAGAAATGCATTTTTCATTATATAACAAAATCTCGGGATGTCATGTTCCGATACAGACCAAAAGCATAAACAATACAAAATAGACCTTGCAACAATTACACATAACAACATGTCTATAATCCAAAAATATCTTGACAATGTCATCCAACTTATGCCCTTGCGCCACTACCTGTAATACAAAGAAACTGAGTGGGTCAGGCTTGGGAGCCTGGTGAGCATATAGGGTTTTCGACCCATAATAAATAATTATATTTAATTTCACCAACCAACAATAACCCGATTACCCATTCCCGTTATCCTCACTTTATGTACCTAAAACAACAACTATTACAAGGGACCTAATCTAGGATTTTCATCGGGACGGACATTACTGCAAAGGGTCTTCCTTAGCAATAGATGTCCTAAAGGCAACCATGAGGGGGATAGAGTACACCGGTGAACACATCGTTCACAACACCTACAGGTTATGAACCTGCTAGTGTTCCACTAGACTGTCTAGAATGAGTCCGTGGTCGTCATCCATACTCCGCTAGATGACTAGATCAACAACAACATCGAGGCCTCTCATCATTTTATTTCATCACACACCAACTGTCTACCCATGTTCTACCCAACATATTAGTAGATAAAATATATACATTTATATACAGCTTAAAACCTGTACAAAACATCCATTCAACAACTAGTTCAAATAAGCAAATAATATATAAACACAAAGCACGTATTTTATAAAGAATACTTCATATCTATGTGTTAGAAGAAAACGAATATACACTCATTTGATAAGACAATGGTCGGATATCACCTCGTCTCTTAAAATAAACTTTTCCGATAAAAACCGGGATGTTTTTTCTTGAAAACCGGGCTTCTCGCGGGCAGAGTTTCGGCTCGGAAACTTTACTCCTCGGGATCTTCGGGATTTCGGAACTTGCTTCGGGGCTCGGGAATGATATCGGGGCTTTGGGATAATTCTGGCATGAAAAACGATGCAAAACGAGAGAGAGAGAGAAGAGAAAAAAGAGCAAAAAGATCGGCTGCCCTCGCACCCTTTATATAGGGACAGAAGCCTCGCATTACGCTGGGCGTAATGCTTCGGTACGCGGGGCGTACTCCGGATTCGTCATCGCTTACGTCATCGGAGCACTTGAGTGCGAGGCGGGTCACGCTTCGGTGTACGCTGGGCGTACTCAACTACGCTGGGCGTAGTTCGGATCAGACCAACGACTCCTTCGGATAAGCTTTGGTATGTGTGCCACTATCTTCAAAAATTCATAACTTTCGCATACGAGCTCTGTTTTCGACGTTCTTTATATCCACGCGTAGGTGAGACTTTGCTCTACAACTTTTGTTTAGACTCCGTCGGCTAATTTTGACTTTATTTTTATTATATTATTTTTAGTAGGCCGGGACAGGAAAATTCCGTTATAAAATCATAACTTCTTCATCCGACGTCCGTTTTCGTCTGTCTTTTGACCGTTGCACTACTAATGACGAGATCTTTGATTCTCGTTTAGATTGTTTCGGCTAAAAACCGCTCGATCTCAAATCGAGTATTCGGGCTGTATACTACTAAGTCGAAACTTAGAAAAATCATAACTTCCTCATACGAAGTCAGATTTGGGCATTCTTTTTATGCACGCTCTCGGTTTAACGAGCTCTACAACATTCGTTTAGATCACTAGAGCTAAATATCGCTCTAATGTAAATTCACTTTTTTTATGTCATTCAACGTCGTGCCGGTTCTGTCGCGAAATTTCAACAGGTCATAACTTTTTCGTTATTACTCGGATTTCAGCGTTCTTTATATATTCGGAAACCTCGTCACGACTACTACAACATTATCCATAGATATCGGCTTTATCTAACTTTTCATTTTGACGCTTATTTTTATTCTTAATTAAATTAAGACACACAATTAAGCACAAAACACATAATACTCAATTAACACATTCTTATTATTTCAAAATGAGTTACAAAGGTTAACCTAGACTATTACAACAACATTAATGCTTAGCCCAGAAACACGGGCGTTACATTATAACCTCTAGGTATTATCTTTTCCTAGACTATCATAGCTTACAACTAGGTATAGTATCTATAGTTATATTATCCTACGGTTTTAAGCTTTATAAAACAATTGATATTGATGGATATAAATATAATTTGAGAAGCATGTATCCCCCCAAGTAAAACATTGAAAATAGTGAAATAGGGGTCGTATACTCACTCTAGTAGTGTATTATGAAGCATCCAAGTTATTGAATCCGAAGCTCCGTGCCATTGGAAATACTTCCGAAAAAGCTTGAAAGATATACAAAGAGTTTTCGATGTGAGAAAATTAGAAAGTCAGCACATCTATTTATAGTGGTTGTGTGCGCGACGCACTTCATGCGCGACGTGCACTTGCTTCTTGGCTCCATCCAGAGTTTGACACGTGTCAAACTTTCGATGGACCACGTCTCCCTAATCTCGACGAATCTAGGTTTCAGGTGTGCGCGTTGAGCATGGCCGTCACTTGGCGTACACCCCTAAATCTTTTATAAAAATTCATATCTTACTTATATGAATCTTGTTTCCTACCCTCTTTATATATTTGTGTAGCTCTCTACTAGTACTACAAATTTCCTTAAGGCTGCGTTGCCAAATTTTAACTTCTTGTTTAACCCGTATTTTATATTTTTCTAAAAATCGTATCTCCTTCATACGAACTCCGTTTTTGACCTTTTTCCTTTCAAAGTCCTTATCTCTTGGACTACTACGATTTTTCTTTATTGTGACGTTAGTCGAAACTCAACTGATTTCTGTGTGCCATTTTGACATTAATAGCGTTATTAACGCGGTTGATTTTTATCTTTTATAAAATCATAACTCCTCCAATCGTAGTCAGATTGTCACAACGCTTATATCATTGGGATCACTTTGCTGTGTACTTTCAAAATACACCGACCATTATTAAAAGTGATATAACTCTTTGGACTCTCATTTTTCACCATATTATTATCTTACTGATCATATTTTTCCTTCAATATGAAAAGTTCTATTATAATTAGGGGTTGGTTGAAATCTCTAGTGGCGATTGGTGACAGGAAATTCTCAATTGTCACAAGGCACATACATCAGCATGCTTCTAGGGACAAGGATTGTCAATAGTTATATACTTGTCCTATGCAATGCCACCGTCAAATCATGAAAGGTACAATGATCTTTAGATGGAATGACCATACCTGATGGAGCTTATTTAAGAGACAACTCTAAAAATCAACCAGCTCTAAATAACTTTATAACCAGCTTGTCTATTTCAGCTTGGTTGCCTATGTCAATATTAATTGCTCCCCTTAAGCTTGTTGTTCATTTCTTCCAACATCATGAGACACTTTGTCATCACAATGAATGATCATAAAGAATGATATTTCTCGGCGATTCTATGAAAGTGGTGCAATGTTTTTGCAAATCATGAACCAAATGTGTATTGACACATTAGGTAGACTACCACTAAGACCCAGTTGAAGGTTTCTTTTCAAAGCAAAAGAAGCATCATGTGATCAAACATCCATGCTATTTCTTATTCAATCTATAAATCTGTTACTGAAACCAAAGAACCTTGTACATACAATAAATATATTATAGTTAGGACTTTAGGGGGTAAATAAGTTATGACGTTCATGGATAATTTGAACACCAGACACAACAATAAAAATTTCCCCCCAGAGATGTTGAATTGACCCCATTTTTTTATTGCAGTGCATTCTCCTATTTTATATCTATCAAACTAATAGAAGATATATACTTGAAAATCTTAGTTGAGAGTACCTGCACAACATTTGTTTATGAGTTTTTAGATTTAAAGAAACTAGAGAAAAAAAAATAAACATAAATGACAAAATTTAACCAAAATAAAGGGAAATAAACTTAACTACTATGAACGAAATTACACAAAAAAAATTATCTAAAAATAAAAATTTTGAAAAATGATTTTTTTATTATTAAAAAAATAAATATAAAAGACAAAATTTAAACGACTAAACTAAATAAAATTATCAATTAGAAATGAAAATGTACAAAAGAAAAATTAATCTTGAAAACTAAAAACTTTAGAAAATAGAATTTATTTATTAAACTAAAAGAAAACTAATAGCTATGATTTTTTATTTTTTTCATTCACTTTTGCTTAACGAGAGAGACATCAAAAATATAATATTTGAGAACTTTAGAGTCTCTCAATTAATCAGATTTAACAAAAGCACTTAGGAACCCAGTTGAGAATAGGGTTTGGAACATACCTCACCCCTGAATATGTCTGATCAGATGAAGAGATATTTGCTCCAGCTGAATTCTTCTCTTATTTTCCAAGAATCATTTGATTAAAATGCTTCTTTCCAACTTCATTTGTTGGCTTTGTTTCAGGTTGTGAATATGTTTTCTTGATAATCCACACTTGCTTCATCTTCCTTGGTTCTACAAATGGCTTCTTTGGAATCCATACCTTCTTTGGCTTTGTGTGCTTTGAGTTCCATTTCTTCGTTTGTTTTTCCTTGTAAGAAGAACTATCAAAACAAGAACATACATCAGGAAGCTTACCAACATGAGATCTTTTAATGTTTGGGGTTTGAGCCGGAGCTTGAGTCTGGACATAGTGAGATGGAGTCTTCACAGCTTGCGATGGCTTGATAGTGCCAAAAGTCTTTGAGGTGTGAACAAACTTATCATTGTGAAATGGTTTGTCAGTGTGACATGTCTTGATAGTGCGAGACTTCTTGGAAAAACAAACTTGAGTGGGAGTGTGAGAGCTGATGTGATGTTCATCAGTGTGAAAACTATGTTTTCTTGATGATAAACATTCTTCATGTACATCTTCTAATTGAACACTTACAGATGAAAAGTTTTTCTTTTTCACATCTTTTTTTGTAATCTTCTCCTTCAGATCTAATATCTCTTTCTCCATTTCAGTAAGTTCTTCCTTCAACACCTCAATATCTTCTAGGTTATGCCTGATGATTTTGTCTTCCATATCCAATTCAGCCATGAAGAAAGCAGATAGAGGTGCCTTTGGATCATACATTAGTTCAGGAAAACATGACAAAGGACTTGCATTAACTGCCCTTTTAGTTTTAAAACAATTCTTTTGTTCTTCATCATCAAGAAGATTTGTATCTTTGTTGATCCTTCGACTTAAGAATAGTTCTCTTATATGAGAGAGATTATAAGGACCACACATACATGATGTAGTTAGATAGTACCAAATATATGAGAATATATCATACTTTATCTTCAGAATGCATGATCTATTCTTCATATCTTGATGATTGTATACGATATCCTCTTCTTCTTCTGATTTTCGAGTTTTTGAATAGTGAATGAACTTCTGAATGTTCAACAGATCTTAGAACGGGTATTCTAACCTGCTCTGACACCACTTGTAGGATGGTAGATCATATAAAACAAGGTTAAATAACGATTAACACATAATTATTACAAAGATGGTTTTCACTAAGAATGATTCACACAAAGAGAATCAGATGCATAAAGTAGCAAAAAGCAACGAGTACAATCTAAGAACTCACCAAGAATTCTCAGATCCACCTATACAGAAACTCTAACTCTCATAATATTGTTAGGATGATAATCCTTGAAAGATCATTTAGATTCAAACAAATTAATAACAAGAACACAACGATGATCCAAAATATGCTGAATGATCAAAGGATCACGCCTCAGAAGAACTCGACAAAGAATTGCTACTGTAGAGGCGTGATTAGGGTTACAAAGTAATTATCAAAAGTTACCAAAATACGATGCATGCATGCATATTAAATACTCTAACCCTAGAAAATAAATATGGGAGGACATGCCCAACCCGTTTACAAAACAAACTATACATACGACCCAATGACGCAACATAATAATCCTAACAATCTCCCTCTTTGCGTCAATTGAGCGAGAGTCCTTCAAGTCGAAGTTCGCTTCTGTACTTCATAGAAAGTACAGACTTTCGGAATGATGCTCAATAAGTCTTGCGAACTTGAATGTACCATAGAATCATATCTGAGAAGCATGTGATACCTCAATGCTATGTGTTTCGTCTTAGAGTGTTGCACTGGATTATGACAGATGCAAATGGCAATTTCAGAGTCATAGTATAATGGAATTTGTTTCATGCTTAGGCCATACTCACGAAGTTGACTTTCAATCCAAATGACCTGGGATGTGCATGAGGCAGCTGCAATGTATTCAGCCTGAACTGTTGAAAAGGAAACATAGTTTTGCTTCTTGGATTGCCAACTTACAAGTTTGCCATCAAGGAATTGGCATCCCCTAGTTGTACTTTTTCTATCTAACCCACATCCTCCAAGATCAGCATCCGAAAAGACTTGTACAAAGAACCCAGAATTTGAAGGGTACCATATTCCAAGTGAGGAAGTTCGTTTTAGATACCTGAAAATGTTCTTGACTGCCGTCATGTGAGGTTCTCGAGGATTAGCTTGGAACCTAGCACAATAGCAAATAGAAAACATAATATTTGGACGACTCGCAGTTAGATACATTAAGGAACCTATCATTTAACGATAGAGAGTCATATCCGCAGCCGGTTTATCCAGATAAGGGGTTAGTTTCGTTCTGAATGCCATTGGAATCTTCGCTTTTGAGTCACCCGCCATCCCAAACTTTGCAAGTAGATTCTTCGTGTAAGCCTCCTGGTTAATAAAGATACCTTCCTGACTCTGTGTAATGTTCAGTCCAAGGAAAAAGTTAATTGGACCCATGGAGCTCATCTCAAATTTAGTTTCCATCAACTTTTGGAATTCAGCTGTTAGACTGGGATTCGTAGATCCGAAGATGATGTCATCAACATAAATTTGGACAATCATCAAATGGTCACCCTCTTTCTTTCGAAAAAAGGTTGGGTCAACGGAACCTTGTTTAAATTTAGACAATTTTAAGAATCTAATAAGAGTTTCGTACCAGGCTCTTGGAGCTTGCTTCAGGCTGTAAACAGCCTTGTCTAGGATGTAACAGTGATTGGGATACATCTGATTTACGAACCCTGGTGGGTTTTCCACCTATACTGTCTCTTCAAGTTCGCCAGTCAAGAATGCACATTTGACATCCATCTGAAATACTTCTAAATTCTTGTGCGCTGCATATGCCAAGAAGATGCCAACGGATTCCAACCTTGCAACTGGTGCGGAGGTTTCTTCGTAGTCAATACCTTCTCCCTGGCAATATCCCTTGACAACGAGCCTCGCCTTGTTTCTGATCACATTTCCTTCTTTATCCAGCTTATTGTGAAATACCCATTTCATACCTACAACTGATGCATCAGGTGGAGTTGGAATTAACCTCCAAACCTTGTTTCGTTCGAACTCATTGAGTTCGTCTTGCATCGATTGCACCCAATCAGAATGATCGAGAGAAACATTAACAGTTTTGGGTTCAACCTTGGAAACGAACGAGTTAAACATACAAAATTCCACTTTAGAGAATAATGCAGTTTGTTTCGCTTTTTGCTGTAATCTCGGAAGTACTCCTGCAGACGATTCACCAATCACTTGGGTTCTTGGGTGATCTCTGGTCCATTTGGTTAGAGGATGATAGTTTGGATCATAAGAGGGACCCAGTTCAACATTTACTTCTTCGAATTCTGACTGAACATCTGAATCATCATTCGCATCTTTATTCTCCCCCTCGAATGATGAGAGTTCCTTTACTTCGGGAATTGAATTGTCACCGTCGAATGGATGTTCGTGGGACATTGTAGGTGGGTCATTTGATAATGTAAAACCCTCCCCCTGCAATGGAATGTTTGTATCTTGTTGTGTGGATTGCTCCCCCTAAAAATGTTCATTTGAATCAGAATTCTCCCCCTGGAATGTAGTGTTCGTGTCTTGAGGGACTTTTGCACTTGGTGGCTGTTGGTGCATATCCTTCACAACGTCGTCAATAATTTTCTTCAGTTCATCCTCTTTGTTGTCAGCTGCTTTTGATTCGGACGAAATAGCCTTCTCTGGCTCATCAAAGAGTAACATGAATTCCTCATGCAGATTGGAGAGAGGAATCATGGCTAGACTTGGCTTAGGAAATATCTCCATCGATTGACTCTCATTCGACTGAATCGTCTTCGGGTAGTTGTTATCAAACATGACATAGTAGGTTTCTTCCATCTTTTTTGATCGTTTGTTGAGAACCCTATATGCCTTGGAGGTCAGCGAATATCCTAAGAATATACCCTCGTCAGCTTTTGCATCGAATTTGTTTCGTTGTTCCTTGGAGTTGAAGATGAAACACCTGGAACCAAATACATGAAAAAACTTAACGTTAGGTTTGCGGTTATTTAATATTTCATAAGGAGTGATGGAAAATCGCTTATTTAGGATGGATCTGTTTTGGGTGAAGCAAGTAGTCGCAATCGCATCCGCCCAGAAATAAAGAGGCAGACATGCGAAAGATAGCATGGTTCTCGCAGCTTCGCACAAGGAGCGGTTTTGTCTTTCAACTACACCGTTCTGTTGTGGAGTATAAGGAGCAGAAAAATTATGTGAAACTCCCTCCTCAGCAAGAAACTCTTCAAACGCTTGGTTTTTGAATTCCATCCCATTGTCACTGCGAACATTGTGAACCAGCTTTCGCAGTTGAAGCTCAATTTGCTTTATGAAATCCTTGAGTTTTTGTGTTGCTTCAGATTTCTGTTTAAGAAAGTACACCCAAGTGAAACGTGAAAAATTATCAACTATTACAAGAATATACTTACTGTTACCAACACTTTCAATTGCAGAAGGGCCACAAAGGTCGATGTGTAGAAGTTCTAGTGGTTCAATGACTTTCGTGTTTACTATCGTTGGATGACTTTTCCTAATTTGCTTCCCCATTTCACAAGCTGCACATAAATGATCCTTATCAAATTTAAGGAGAGGAAGACCTCACACGTGATCACCAAGAACAAGCTTGTTGATGTCTTTGAATTTGAGATGCGAAAGTCTTCTATGCCATAGCTAACTATCATCTGAGTGAGATTTCGTAAGTAAGCAAATGGCAGGCTTCCCTCGTATCGGATTCAGATTTAACGGATACATTTCGCCTTTGCGCTTCGATTTTAGAAGGAATGCTTTGGTCTTCTTTTCTATGATTTCAGAGCCTTCGCCATCAAATGAAACCTTTAAGCCCGTTCCTACAACCAACTGCGAAACACTTATGAGGTTGTATTGCAAGCCTTCCACATCCGCCACTTTACGAATCGAAAAATCTTCATTCGTTATCATCCCATAGCCTTTAATCTTTCCAAAAGAGTTATTTCCATATTTCACATTTCCACCATCTTTGAGAGCCAGAAACTCTCGCAACTCCTCCTTCCTCCCATTCATGAGACGCGAGCAGCCACTGTCGATATACCATTCAGATTCGAACTGCTCGTTACGTATTACCTGCGAAAATCAAGTAGATTTAGGAACCCAAAGTTGCTTGGGTCCTTGTGAGCCTTTTACAGAAAGGGGAAAAGTAATTGAAAAATCAACCATATAATTACGTTTAACTAATGTGGTCTCATTTTTCTTTGTAATGGTGAAAATTTTTATCCTTTTATCTTTTTCGTTCGTTTCTTTTGGAAAAGATTGTTTTTGCTTATTTTTGATTTGATACTTTGCGAAGCCTTTTTCAACTTTCTCTGAGTTAGTATTCGATTTCTTGGATGGAACTTCAGGATCTGAAACTAATTTTCTTTTCCTTTAGCTTCTTTGGATGAAGCTTTTGTGGGTTGAGAGTGATGAGGTTTTGTCTTCTCCATAGGCTTTTTTGAAAAAGTAGGTTTTTGAACAACTTTCTGTTTAGATTTTATGGAGTTCGCATGCGAAGGGGCTTTCGCATTTCGATTGAAAGGTTTTTCTTTGCGAACATAGTTGGGATTTTGGGATTGCCAAAATTGCTTCCTTTCATTGAGATTTCGTTGATATCTCATATTCCTTTGCCGTTTTTGAGCTACAAGTTGCTCTGAGGACTTGTGCATGCTTGCCCTTGGTTTCGCCTTTCTCACATTAGATTCGTCCTTCACTGATTTAGGTTCGCTTGCACTGTCCTTAGTTCCACTTGGACTTCCTTTCTCATAGCTTGAGCGATTGTTCAGTGGTTCTGCCACATATCTTCCTTTCACTCTCCAAGAGGTCTTTTCTGATAGACCCTTCGTTTCGTTTGCATTGTCTATTGGAGCGGACCAAAAATACTCATCACATCCATCTTTATTGTCATTGTCGACGAGGGACGTTAATTCAACTGTTTGGTTTTTATCCAGTCCTTTAGTAGCAAATACTTGGTTAGGGACAGTTTGCACTTTAGGAAAAACCGTTGCTTTAGCTTTTAAAATTTCAGGTTTATTTTGAGAAATACGTGCGAACTTAACTGAGTTTTCTGAAATTAAAGCTTTCACAGGTTCAGTTTCATTTTTCACAAATTCTGAGCAATCAATCTCATCTTCAACAAAAATTTCGCTCATATCACTGTCCTCATCGAATTAAGATGTATTTTCAACATTAATTTTATTATCTGAACTCAATTTGGCACTCAATGAGTCGAACTTTTGTATAGTATCATATTTTATTTGCTTCTTGTCATTTTCATCCAAACGTTGTTTTAACATGTTTTTATGGTCTTTGGACTTAATGTAAGATTCAATTCTTTCCAGTCCAACCTTGTAAGCATCAGAAGTTTCGTCAAACGAAACGATGGATTCGTATTTATAGCAATCGGCGTCAATTTCATCTTCCTTTATTCAAGAAATGGTAAGATCATCTTGTGAATTTTCTTACCAATCTCACAATCAAGATGCAACTGAGTAATGTTGAAATAAATCCTTTTAGCAATCAAACAGAAAATGTTACGTTGTTTCAAAAGCATTAAATTGTCTCGTTGCAAAAAAATTAACTGATCCCTAGACTTAGACAAATCTGACTCAATCTTCTCTATCCACATGCGCCTCTCATCGCTTTTCGACGAAACCCTGCTAATTTGATCAGTTAGGTTAGAGTTTGTCAACGAGTTCTTTTTAAACTATCACTAATGCTTGAGAATGTGAAATTTAGGTCACTTAATTCAGTTTTGTATCTAGACACATGTATATTGAGAGATTCAAGAATTAGATTTACCTTGTTGATCAGCTGTTTGCACTCATTGATTTGTTCAGGAACTGGTCTTGCTGCGAAACAACTATCATCTCCTCTTCCACTCTCAGTGGCATTCCCCTGCATCTGTGACATTTCGTTTGTCACCATCAAGCATCTTCCTCCAAACTGCAAACTCTCTTCTTTCACAACGAATGCCATGCCATGTGTGGGCCTACGAACCTCGTCATCTTCAGAGTCTGTTGACCAGACCTCAACTCCTCCAAACTCGTTTTCAGCAACATTTTCCTGCACAATTAAAGCAGGCATAGAGTTATCAGCATTCTTTTTCTTCTTGATCTCCTCTAGATTTCGCATGTAGTAAGCCTCATCATCTTCTCCTTCCTTCTTCTCATTTAACCTTCTCAGCATGCACTCCTTGGCCAAATGGTTTTTTCCATGACAATAATTGCAGTCATAGCCGAAGTCACCCATGAGCTTCTTCTCCTTCTTTTCTTCCTCCTTTTGAGAACCATTTTTACTCTGCTCTTTCACCTTTTCAGAGTTGTAGCTGCCCTGCCAGTTTCAGTTCTTGTTTGAGGGGAACTTCTTCTTTGCGAACTGCTTAGGATTTGAAACCATTAAAGCGTGCTCCTCGTTCGTAAGCTTGAATTCAGAATGATCAGACTCAAACCCATCCTCTATAACTGTCTTGCCCTTCGCAACGAGAGCCAGAGATCCCAATCTAGAGACAACTTTCGATTATTTTGTCACCTCACTTTCATGTGCTTTCAGGATTCCAACAAGCTTGGATAAGGAATAGTTTTTGAACTGCTCATGTGCTTTGACGGTTGAAACCACTGCCATCCACTCGGATCTAAGCCCGTTCATGAGCGTGACTTTCTGCTCGATTACATCACGTCCAATGTTGTGTTTCATCATCTTGCTGAGAAGATGATTGTAAAGATTGAATGTTTGACTCATATTTTCTTCAGGCTTTTGTGTGAAGGCACCAAACTCTGAAAGCAAGAGCGTTTGAGTAGAATGCTCAAGATCTACATCAGTAGAGTAAAGTTCCTTGAGCCTATCCCAGATAGCTTTCGCAGTGTCACACGAGCTAACTAAACGGAAGGTATCAGCAGGCAAAGCGAATGGAATGATCCTCATTGCTTTAACATTGCTGATTAGCTTTTCTTTCTCATCCTGAGGGATGTCTTTTTCATCAAGAAGCAACTAGTTGTAGTCTTTCTGAGTTTTAATAACTCTTTTGGTTGTTGTGTGAGAAAATGCACCTAGAGTAATGGCTTCCCATATCAAATAAACGTTATCCTCTAGGCCGAGAACGTAATCTTCGAAGTGAAGAGCCCAAACTTCATACTCATTGGGAAAGAGAATCGGGATCCTTGTTGTCGATCCAATGCTGCTGGAGAGATTTATGGAGTTGATGTGAGAATCGTCGTGCTGCATGATGATATTTCGATTGAAACCTGTTAAGAATAAGAAGTGTAAGCTAAAGAAGTTTTAGGGTAATATTAAGATCACATAATATCTTCAAGAAAACGATGATGACAATTAAACTAGATCCAATATTAACAGAAACCCTAATGACTCTATAAACAGAAGAGATGCGAATAGATTACATATTCTCCTGCTCTGATACCAATTGTTAGGATGATAATCCTTGAAAGATTGTTTAGATTCAAACATATTAATAACAAGAACACAACGATGATCCAAAATATGCTGAATGATTAAAGGATCACGCCTTAGAAGAACTCGACAAAGAATTGCTATTGTAGAGGCGTGATTAGGCTTACAAAGTAATTATCAAAAGTTACCAAAATACGATGCATGCATGCATCTTAAATACTCTAACCCTAGAAAATAAATACGGGAGGACATGCCCAACTTGTTTACAAAACAAACTATACATACGGCCCAATGACACAACATAATAATCCTAACAAATACAATACAAATCATCAACTCTCAAATAATGAGAGAGGCTAGTATAAATACTAGTCTAACACTAGAGATAGAACTTCTGAAGATTCACCAAATTGTTGGATATATAAAATCCATTATTTGATGGGATTGATTCTTCAATGATAAATGTAGATCTGGTATTTAAGGAATGGATCAGATTAGATCTTCAGAATACTTCTTCATGAAGTAAATCTGATCAGCTCTAGATTCGGATATTAGCACCAGCACATCGTATGCTGATCAGGGGCATCAACGTCAAGGAGGCACGTTGATCAACTTCAGTTTCAGCTAGAGTAGCTTCAGCTTCAGCAATGTATAACCATCAGTGTGTGTTATCAGTGTATCACCTGATCAGTGTGTCATCAGTGTAAGACCTTCAGCATATGGACACTCTAATCGATGTTCAGTGAATGGTGTCTTCGTGACTTTGGTGATGATAGAGTCTTTCGGATATTTTTATCATCAGGGGATGATCTGCAGTCTTCGACAAATCAACTTCCATCAGCATATCTTCGGATTAACTATATAACCAAACTCTGACAGATCAGCTTGTCTAAGTGTTTTATTTACACTTGCATAGACAAGATTGACTGTCTACAATGAGTAGTAAAACTATAACTATAATGTATATATTTTGCATCATCAAATCTATACAAATATGTATCCCAATAGTCCGATAATCAAGACTTTTTTTGTTAACAATACCAAATTTGAGACCTTTGCCTAAAAAGGACCAAAATATAGGGACTTTTCTGGAGATTTCTATTAAATCTAAGAGGAATTCTTTTACCGGTACCTATGAAGAACGAATTAGGGAAAATGTTTTTGTTTTTGAACCAATTTTTCTTCTCAACATTATTCCAATTTTATGAATGTCCAAAAGGGAGGTGAAAAAAACTGGAAGTGATAATTTTTCATCATTATATTGTTTAATAAACATGACAAAATAATCTATATAAGATATCAGTCACTGGTATAAAATTTAGTTTTTTAATGACAAACCTTTATTAATATATTAAACGGCCATTTAAGGACCGAAGAATATTAAATATTGAAAATTGTGACCATTGAATTGCAGAATTCCTAAAATATTTAAATAAGCAACTAAAGCATTATAAATCCATAGAACTTGAAATTTGAAAATTCGGGGACCCATAGAAGTCTTGACTTGTGAAGTACCAAGATGAGAGAAACACAATAGGTCTTGAGCAATGATAGAAATGTAATTTAATGTGCCAACCAACAATAACATTGTACTCTAGGAGACCAAACAACTTAGTAACAACAATGAAAAAGGGGCATAAATAATTTCCCATCCCTTTCTTACCCAAGTATGAAGTATCCTTAAACACCACACATGAAAGAAGGTACGTAGTTTAAAACAATTTTTTCAAGAAAAACAAAAGGGAACATTTATGCAGATAAACATTAATAAACCGATCCCTTGAAAGAAGACACTACGCCAAACACACACTGTTGCAGAATTATCCCAACAACAAGACATGGACTCAAAAAACAAATTAAAACTCCAACCTTAGACCCATTCCCCACAATTTTTTGTTTGTTCGAGTGAATTACGTAAATGAAAGTGAGTACTCCATGAACTCCAATATTAAATTGGCAATCCCGATTTATATTTTATGCACACAAACAAGTTTTATTTTACCTAATATATGATTTGGGGTTTAGATGGTTTTTAATTATCATTTATTTATTAATGTATTGATATCCAAATAAACCAGCAAGTGGATAGTAAGATAATAAGATTGCATTGATTAATTTCACCTACAACTTTGGTTTTCTCTTTGAATATAATAGCGCAAATATTTCTTTTATTATTGTTGTGTTAATGCAATTTTATGTTGCACCAAGGACCTATGTTACACCAAATGCTTGGATAATCCATGTGTTACTAATAGATTGTCTATGGTTTCTTCCTCAACACCACATATTGGAGAAATGTTTGAACCATGTTCACCCCATGCTTTGATAATGTCATTTTTGTAATTGTAGGGATTTTGTCAAGAGCATGAAACTCTCCAACCAAAGCAATTTATTTTGATGGGCACCCAATTGTTTCAATCAAATGTGCATTGAACTAGAGGGGAAGAGCATGAGAAGTCATGAATGTTTATCCAAGATGTTCTAGCTATATTTGGTCAACATAGTGGCGTATTAAATAAACAGAGAACCCTTAATCCCCAAAGGGTTCAAAATTTTAGAACAAGAAAGACTTGAAAAAGGATCTAGAAAAAATAAGCAACCACAGAAAGCAGAAATGCAAGTAGAGTTTGAATATATATATATATATATATATATATATATATATATATATATATATATATATATATATATATATAAGTGTCTGAAACCCGGATTTGACATGATGAATATGAACAACAACATAATTGACACAATGATTTCAATGTCAAAAATATAGTTTGATTATCAAGAACAAAAGATGCAAAAAGGATATTGATCAACATCTACATAAATAGCTCTCAAGCTAGACAATCCATTTAACTATATCTTTAAGCACACATATAAAATGAATATGTCATTGGTATTTATAGGTATATAAACAAGTCTATCTCTCATGTGACAACACATAAAAATCCATGTCATAAATGGATCTTCTAAGCGATGAAGTCATCCCCCATTGAATTTTTTGCACACAACATTCTCCCCTCAAAGCTTGGAATAGATGATGTGACTTTAAGTTCCAAATAAACAACCATCAAACAAGAAATGTAATCATGACACCATGATGAGAAGCAACAATGTCGGAATCTAAAACCGCTAATATGTTGTGGTCATTAAGCTCAAATGGTTCCAAACATAAGCATCTGAATTCCAATGCCATCATAAAATCCTACCTCGAAATCAAGCTTCCAATTAACTTATATAACACCCAAATTCAATAATTTTTCCCAAACTATAATAAAATCATCTTTTTGAAAAGTTAGAATCTTCTTTCAATTAACCATATCAAATTCTCCCTATTTTTGTGATCAAAACAAGATCAAAAAACCTTTAAGGGTAAATGTCACAATAGCCCAATCAACTATCGTCATTTATTCGATTTGGTCACTAAGTATTTTTTGCTCGATAGGTCATTAAACTTACAACTTACTTGTTTATTAAGTCACTTTCGTTAGTTCTTAACAGATCCTCCGTTAACCAGTTATTATAATTTACAAGATGGTCCTTATGGTTTCAATTTCTTTTGTGGTTGGTCCTTTACCAACATCGTTCATCACCTGCACCACCACCATTAAATTTCGACACCCACCAACGTTCACCTCGAGCAACCCCCACGATTTTTAATTTAGAGTTTTGTAACATCCTGATTCCCGAGGTATAACATTCCTATATATGAGTATGAGTTTGCCTGGGGTGACTCGACGAGTTGGTGCCTCCACTCGTCGAAGAGGGTCGCGTCTGGGTGACGTGGAAAATGAATGGACTCGACGAGTCGGAGGGATGACTCGCCGAGTCAGCGTTGTTGGCAGAAACCCTAATTCTTTCAGGCCTGGACCTATTTAAAGGCACTTAAGGCCACCTATTGCGGCTACCCTTCATAAGAAAGAACCCTAAACGAGTCCTGAGTGCTTTGGGCAAGAGAGAGAGCCATTTTGAGCTTCTTGGTGGGTGTTTTGCAAGGAAGAAGGAGGTTTCAAGCTAAAGGGGCCAGAGGAGGTTGTAGATCCGCGATTTACAATCAATGAGCATCAGTTGGAGGTATCAATTCAGACCCCTTTTCTTCCCTATTTGAGTAGATCTTTCTTTTGAGGACTAGGGCTTGTATTACCTTCTTGGTGGGGTTTTGAATGCATCAAACCCCTCTTATGAGCTGGTAGCATTGATCTGGACCTTGGAAGGTCCAGAATGTCCGAAAGTAGGAAGCCACGGTGGAGCAACCATTGGGCTTTGGAGCTAGGAACCATTAATGGAGTTTTTATGGTTTATAATGCAAAATACACCATGCATGGACATCAAGATCGGACCTTTACGTGACTTTTGGGTAGTAGGAGGTTGGATCTATGAGTTTGAGTTACAGATCTGCCCTCAGGAGGCTAAATGAGGAATCCAATGGATCCAACTCGCCGAGTCCATGGGATGACTCGATGAGTGGTAGCGGGTTTGCCTTGTAGCCTTGACCCAGTGTTAACTCATCGAGTTGGGAGTCAAGTCAGTAAGCTGAGTGAACCCTAGGAAGAACTTGGAGAATTCGTGTGGACTCGGCGAGTCACAGGCGTACACTCGGCGAGTCAGGTC
The DNA here is from genome assembly GCF_052849685.1 of Lactuca virosa. NCBI lineage: Eukaryota > Viridiplantae > Streptophyta > Magnoliopsida > Asterales > Asteraceae > Lactuca > Lactuca virosa. The sequence goes on from NC_136430.1 coordinate 124,312,798, forward strand.
AACATGGAATGTTGACCCAGGTTGACTTCTGTTGACTTCATGAGTGGGCCAGTAAGGGGCAGGTGGGTCAAAGGAGGGGTAAAACGGTCTTTTACCCATCCTAAGGGTTAAAAGAGTAAAAGAGGAATTAAGTTATAAAGGGTAATAAGACGGATAATGATTGAGATACTTGTCTTATGTGTTAGACGGAGGCTAGTCCAAGATTTCTGAGTGCTTGTCGGTTACCTGCTAACCGAGGTGAGTCTTCTCACTATATTTTACCTTGAGTGGTATTTATGTGTGACCAGAGGGTCTTATGTGCTTACTTGAGTTGTGCTTTATTTATGCGATATATTATGCGAGGCTGAGACTGGACCGGAGGGTCTAACGAGCCATGGGACTGGAGGGTCCCAATCAGACCGGACCGGAGGGTCCAACGAACCGTGGGACTGGAGGGTCCCACTGAGACACATAGACTGGAGGGTCTTAAAGAGTTATAGCCTCGAGTGGCTAATATGTTGTATGTGGTATTTTGGGGAACTCACTAAGCTTCATGCTTATCGTGTTATGTGTTATGTGTTTCAGGTATCTCAGAGGATCACGGGAAGGCACCGGCTTGATTGTGCACACACCAGTAAAAGAGTTACGTTTTGAGGATCCTGGATTTTAACCGACCAATTGTGGAAATTTTAAATTGTAAATCTAATGAATGTAATTTTTTTGTAAGATACATTATGAGAAATATGTGCTTTAAAAGGAAAAATCTGTTTTGAAAATTTACGGTGTTACAAGTTGGTATCAGAGCCTTGGTTTGAGAGATTCGGATGCACCTTCGGGTAAATCTGGACTCAAACTGAGGATTTGAGAAAACTTGTCAAAAAGAAAAGATTTTTCTAAAACGAGTAAGAGTTTCTAAGAGAAAAACGAGAAGGAGAAGTGTGTACAATCAGCCAGAGCCCGAACGGTGATTTCCTAAAATACCCTTACTTTTGTGTTATGAGATATTTATGAGATATCTTATGAGATATTATGCATGCTAGAGATAGGCTAGGTATTTCATAATTTAGGACTAGAATGGCCTGATTTGTGATGCCTTAGCCTAAGAATTGTGCTATCTGTGATTTGCTTTTGAGTATGTGCGGAGTAAGAGTATCCAGCAGGAATCCTTTTTAGAGAGGGATTGGAGTAGAGGAATCATCTAGGAGAGATACCTAGATGAGCATTTGAGGAGTCTACTGAGAGAGTAGTCAGATGCTTGCGTGGGGTAAAGTTGCTTGAGTTCGGTGATATCCTTTTGAGTATGAGCATAGCAAGTGAAGTTGTAACCTAGAGTGGTTATATGTGTTGGTAGAGATCATTCGATGCCCAAATGTTGCTTGCTTCGTGCTTTGTGGAACTCTTGATGATGGGAGTCAGCTACTAAGTGAATATGACGATATTCAGGAGGTAGATGGTTGGCATCATAAGGGGTTCTTCAGCAGCTGATGGCAGAGAAGTGAGGGAACCTAGGAAGAGCCTAGGGAGTGAACTTAGTCAGATAAGTACGCTGACGGAGGAGAGTATTCGCTGGAGGGCGAACTTGCATATCGGTATTGGTGATCGAGAAGGTTGAACAACTACTTAGGAAATCTGGGACGATCTGTGTGGAAAGTATGGGTAGATGTGGCAGGTAGTATGGGCCCATACTACTGAAAGTAGAGGACCCATACTCAAAACAGGGAGAATTCCAAGAGTTCTAAGTAGCGGATTGAGAAGAGAGAACATGGTTCGAGTACCATGATTCATAGCGGATTGAGAAGAGAGAACATGGTTCGAGTACCATGATTCATAGCGGACTGAGAAGAGATAACATGGTTCGAGTATCATGATTCATAGCAGATCGAGAGGTGGCCACATGGTTCGAATACCATAACTCGTGGCGGTTAGTGCTTCTGGTTTTACTAGTTATTCCGTTGTGATTGGTTAGACTGAGGTCGGATGTGAAAGAGTATGGGGCCAGAGGGCCATGTTGAACGAGTTTCAATGGAGCTTACCTTGAGAAGGAAAACGAGTTACTTCCCGAGGATTTTTTGGTGAGATGCCAATTAGAATCGCAAGACTCAGAGAGGAGTAGGAGATAGTGGTTTATAGAGGATTACGGTCTGAATTGAGCAATCAGCCGATAGAGGAGATGTCACTTTCTGTGACCAGAATTGTGCTATTTTCGTTTGCTGCGAGGAGCAGAAGAGATATTGGGGCTTTCGGTTTCTGAGCTTGGAGGTAAACCCTGTGGGGTAGCATGGGTTGCGATCTTTCACCCGAGTACCTGGGCAGTATGTTTGCCGTAAGGTAATATTATAGTACGAGAGGGTCATCAGTGATGACTGAGATGGCTAAGGACAAGGATATACCCTATTTGAGGATAGTAGGGCATATATTAGCAAAAGCGTCGGGTGATCAAGAGGAGTATATTGGGGCGGTGACCCTCATTGTCTATGATGGATATCGAGTGTGGGAGTAAGGTTTATGCCCTCTTAATAATTCTCATGGTGATACGTTGGTTGGGGAGTCGAAGATGAGGAGTGTGATAGTTCATTGAATTTCAGACTAAGTGTTATGACTACTACGTGACAGTTGAGATGTCTGGTAGTGTGTCAGTATGGGAATTGAACGACGTTGGGAGATTGGCCGAGAAATCAAAGGTGCATAATAGTGCATTATTTCCAGAGTAAGAGTCAGGACTGTGTTAGGACAGTCGGAGTATCATGCGGTGTGTCGGTCTGAGGCATTCAACATGACTGGTGGCATTCACGTTGAGAAGTTTTCGAGGATTTTATCTGAGATTCGGGATGTTTGGAGTTGCTTTGTCCCTATCGGGAAGATCATCGGGTGTTATGTGGTATTTTCCAAGAGTAGGTGTGATGTACCTGGTGAAACAGTCTGTAGAATGGATGGCTGGTGTGCCAAATAGTGATGGTTCGAGCCCTGAGTGGGGGAGAATCAGGTATTTTATTGAGGATATCAGAGATTTGTTCAACAACGGTTAGAGGACTGGATATGGAGACCTACGGTATGGTTACTTGAGACCAGGATTATTGGTGGTCGAGGCGAGGTGCAGAGCGAGATAATGCATGTGGTACATGTTCGAGAAAGGATGAGTGTCTCCACGGCAGGTGGCTGTTGGTCGGAGACCTTGTGGGAATTAGAATTTCTTCAAGGTTGTAATGGTGAATTCGAGGTGGTTGGCTCGTAACGATAGTTCGACGGTTGAGAATTTTCGGTTTAATGTATGGGCTGTTATATGCAGTTTGGGAAGTGCAGAAGTGGATTAGGCAACCAACTTCAGGGTCGGTATGTGTATTCTTGCAAGGGTTTTGAGCAATAGAGGAAAGAGTTTCAGATGGTCGTCAATGTGTTCTGAGTCATTGACAATTCCTCCGTGTCCCAATCGGGAGTCGGGGTACTCCGAAGTTGCGAGTTGTATGAGAGGAGGATCAATTGTAAGATTCTGAAGGGATGCGTGTCTATATCTGAGTATGACGTGGTATGTAACAGATCAGTGTCTGAGGCAAGACATCGTGAGGTCCTGTGATGGTGTACCGAGGTATCCGAGTATAATGCCCTGAATTTCAAATTATTTTGAGTCTTGAGTTATGAGATGACGAGTGGTGTATCAGGTGTCTTTGGTTCCAGTGGGAGCCCTTTCAGCGAATTGACATCAAGCAGATTCATCTGAGAATGGGAATTGCAGCAATAAAAAGTGTTTGTCCCGACGGTGGTCGTTAGGAGTAGTGATGCTAGCCTGGGTGGGTGTTGTGATGCTGCGGGGAGCCGTAGTACTTACTAGTCAGTGAGAGGGATGTTCTGATGCTGCGGGAAGCTGTAGTACTCACTAGTCAGCAAGAGGGTGTTGTGATGAAGTACTCTCTGATCAGAGCATAACGCAGAAGAGTGTTAGGCTTGGGTAGCCCTAATATTTGAGTTTTTGGGAGCCTGATGGTCGAACGAGGGGCGAGACTGGGGTCTCCATATTTGTCGGGAATCGTTATATTCTGAATTGAGTTGTGGTTATTGCAACCAAGGGAAATTAGAGAAGTGGTATACGCGCGGGTTGCAGGTTATGAGTCAGGAGTTGAGTGATTCATTGGGATGAGTGGTTCCAATTATGGGTCGGACCAGACTCTCGAGTTTGAGTTTGGCATAAGTGGTACATCGAGTTGGCGAAATGAGACTCCAAATTCTGAGAGGGGTCCCATTTTGAGGAGTATTGTTTTTCATCCAAAGTTTTAGACCTGAGTGGGGTCAGTTCGTTGGTGCGGGAGGTACCGCGAGGTGCATGAATCTAATGAGTAGTAGGCGACAAAGGTCGAGGGCGAAACGATTTCAGTTAGGAGTGTAGCTTTCGCTTGGGGTAAGGCGAACTTCGTGACTTGTGCGTCACAATGGGTCTAGATAGATGTTGTGAGAGGGAAGTCAGTGATACGTTTTGGGGCGTGCAATGGGTAACCATTGAAGGTTCAACTGTGGAGTCAGGAGTTGAGCTGGTGCTCAGTGTTGAAAAGGGATATGAGAAACGAAGTTGGGGCTTATGATTTTGATGTCTGAGGACACTGCTGAGCAAGTATGATCATTTCTTGTGTCTGAGAATAGGGTGTTGAGAGTTCTTTGCTCAGACGGATTTTAATTGCAGTGTTGTGGATGGGTCTCTGATGTAATGTGACCCGTTCGTCGTTTGGAAGTGTGTTTGGGATCGTTTGGTATGTCTGGTATGGGTGACCGGTAGCCGATTGTTGGGCTTGTCTTGTGAGAATCAGAAAGGTCGATTTTGTTCCGGATTTAGGAGTTCCTGTTTGGGTTCCGGTGACCATGGAGAAGGATATCGGTTTGGTTTGACAACCTTTTTGTGGTGCTTTTCGGGTTTTAGGGTTCGATCTATGTGTAGTTGAGGAACGATTTCGAGGGCGAAATCAAATTCAAGTGGGGGAGAATTGTAACATCCTGATTCCCGAGGTATAACATTCCTATATGTGAGTATGAGTTTGCCTGGGGTGACTCGACGAGTCGGTGCCTCCACTTGTCGAGTAGGGTCGCGTCTGGGTGACGTGGAAAATGAATGGACTCGACGAGTCGGAGGGATGAATCGCCGAGTCAGCGCTGTTGGCAGAAACCCTAATTCTTTCGGGCCTGGGACTATTTAAAGGCACTTAAGGCCACCTATTGCAGCTACCCTTCATAAGAGAGAACCCTAAACGAATCCTGAGTGCTTTGGGCAAGAGAGAGAGAGAGAGCCATTTTGAGCTTCTTGGTGGGTGTTTTGCAAGGATGAAGGAGGTTTCAAGCTAAAGGGGCTAGAGGAGGTTGTAGATCCGCGATTTACAATCAAGGAGCATCAGTTGAAGGTATCAATTGACCCATTTTCTTTCCTATCTGAGTAGATATTTCTTTTGAGGATTAGGGCTTGTATTACCTTCTTGGTGGGGTTTTGAATGCATCAAACCCCTCTTATGAGCTGGTAGCATAGATCTGGACCTTGGAGGGTTTAGAAAGTCCGAACATGGGAAGCCACGGTGGAGCAACCATTGGGCTTTGGAGCTAGGAACCATTAATGGAGTTTTTATGGTTTATAATGCAAAATACACCATGCATGGACATCAATATCGGACCTTTACGTGACTTTTGGGTAGTAGGAGGTTGGATCTATGAGTTTGAGTTACAGATCTTCCCTAAGGAGGCTAAATGAGGAATCCAATGGATCCAACACGCCGAGTCCATGGGATGACTCGACGAGTCGTAGCGGGTTTGACCTTGTAGCCTTGACCCAGTGTTAACTCATCGAGTTGGGAGTCAAGTCAGTGAGCTGAGTGAACCCTAGGATGAACTTGGAGAATTCGTGTGGACTCGGCGAGTCACAGGCGTGCACTCGGCGAGTCAGGTCAACATGGAATGTTGACCCAGGTGGACTTCTGTTGACTTCATGAGTGGGCCAGTAGGGGGCAGGTGGGTCAAAGGAGGGGTAAAACGGTCTTTTACCCATCCTGAGGGTTAAAAGAGGAAAAGAGGAATTAAGGTGTAAAGGGTAATAAGACGGATAATGATTGAGATGCTTGTCTTATGTGTTAGACGGAGGCTAGTCCAAGATTTCCGAGTGCTTGTCGGTTACCTGCTAAACGAGATGAGTCTTCTCACTATACTTTACCTTGAGTGGTATTTATGTGTGACCAGAGGGTCTTATGTGCTTACTTGAGTTGTACTTTATTTATGTGATATATTATGCGAGGCTGAGACTGGACCGGAGGGTCCAACGAGCCATGGGACTGGAGGGTCCCAACCAGACCGGACCGGAGGGTCCAACGAACCGTGGGACTGGAGGGTCCCACTGAGACACATAGACTGGAGGGTCTTACAGAGTTATAGCCTCGAGTGGCTAATATGTTGTATGTGGTATTTTGGGGAACTCACTAAGCTTCGTGCTTACCGTGTTATGTGTTATGTGTTTCAGGTATCTCAGAGGATCGCGAGAAGGCACCGACTTGAATGTACACACACCAGTAAAAGAGTTACGTTTTGAGGATCCTGGATTTTAACCGAGCAATTGTGGAAATTTTAAATTGTAAATCTAATGAATGAGATTTTTTTTGTAAGATACATTATGAGAAATATGTGATTTAAAATGAAAAATCTGTTTTGAAAATTTACGTTGTTACAAGTTTAGTTTAACAATCGATTTCAAGTAAAAATATGATACATTTGATAGAAACTCCAACCACTTAAATCCCTTAAATCGACTAAAAATATGTTAGATCACTAAAAAGGGTCATCTTAGAGGTTTGCAAACTGCATTTAGTATTATTTGGTGAAATAGTTGCATTAAAAGTGATCAGTTTTTAATATGGGGTTCTTGCCGCAAATAAAAATGTATACGTTGGTAGTTAGTGAACTGCATTTAGTGTTGCATGGTGTAACAATTTCATTCAGATAATCCAATTCAAATATGGATGTCATGTATATACTTTGTGAAGGTAAAGAGTATTGATGCATTCTCTGTAAGAAAAAGTTAACTCACGAATATCTTGTTGGTAATTAATTTTTTATTTAACAAATAAACATTGTTACATTTTCATTCAAACAATTTTTTTTTTAAATTGCATTCTTTAAAATTGAAACTTGCTGAAATTATTTTTTTATAAAAAATAAAATCAATTGAGATTTTTTTTTGTGAGTGATCGTATGTTAGAATAGTTAACGGGGTTGCCCAAGGTGAAGGGTGGTAGTTGCCGGAATTGAACGTTGCTGATGTCGGTCATGAACTGTGATGTTGTGGAACCAACCACAAAAGATATTGAAATTATAAGGACTATTCGTGTATTTTATAATAACTGGTTAACAGAGGACATGTTAAAAATTAACGAAACTGACTTAACTGACAGGTAAGTTGTAAGTTTAATGATCTATTGCGAGAAAAAAAAAACGTTAGTGGCCAAATCAGATAAATAATGATACTTGATTGGGATATAGTGAAAATTTTCCAATCTAAATCAGATAAATAATGATACTAATTGGGCTATAGCAAAAAAATTTCAATATTTAATTGGTGATGAAAATGTGCTCAAATGATAAATCAATAGTATATTCTCACTTGGCAAGTGGAATAAGCCACATACACTTCGCTTAAGGAAAAATAAAAAACTATGACATTTTATCAGATTTAGCTTTTTGGATTTCCCTTGAATTGCAAATGCATCGGGATAAAAAATGTATTGCAAACATATTTAATTTGATTATCCAAAAAAAATTGATACAAAATGATTTTTTTTGTCTAATGCCAAAAATGTCAATCTGCTGAAAGATAAAGGACCATAAGCGTAACTTTCTATTTCTTCCCCACTTAACAACTCCTTTTCTTCTCTTCAATACATGCTTGAAAACCAGATCGTCATTTGGAGTATGAAGCATTTTAGTGCATATGGTTCAGAAGCGAGTTCAAGCGAATATGAGGCATATAAGATTGCTCTGGTAGTAAGTAATATGATATAATTTTGAGTCCGATTTGATGTTAGTACCAAAGAGTGTGTTTGATAAAATTGGATACGAAGTGTTTAACCCCGAAGTCAATGAATATCGATGAACAGTATATCTGCGGTATGCTTCTGAATAAGCGAGGATCTTGAGCACGAAGAACAGAAATACTTATGTAAGTGTCAGATGAAACCAATTTTGACGTTCTGTTTGACTTAAATGCTTTGACTGTTCTGATTCGTTCCAAGAACTCAGAAGCCATCAGCACTTCTTGAATCTTGACAATCAAAATCAACCATCCTTATCACTGATTTTTCTTTGTGAAGTACTACGAAGCAAAACAACAGAATCGGTAAACTAGTTTTATACCATCCAGAACTGATTTTGATTTTTACTTCACTTCTTAAGAACTTCATTAGAAAGACTTCAAATCATCAACAATACAATCCAAATCAATACAAAGCCAATCACATTCTTTGCATTCCGGTTAATATGTCTTCAGCAAGAAACATTACGACCAATTTGGCTTCAGAAAAATTCATACTTTCTTAACAATCCGAGAGTTTGGAGTTGTTTCGACTTCATCAAGATTTCAACAAACATCCACTTTCCATATATTTTCAGATTACACCAATTTATTATCAACAAAAATATCTTCATCATTGATTACCCATTGTTCAAAACCATTTTATCAACAACATTCAACAGCTCTTCAACGATCATCAATTAGGATCAGAGATTAACTTCAATCAATTGATAAAACAAAATATCTCCAGATCGATTAACCAATGAATCAGATCAAATTTAAATTGATGCAGATTTAGATAGCTATGAAGCTTTATTCAACAGATAAAAGAATTTACAGATTCATGATACATAATCTTGAGAAAGTTCTAGAAGAAAGAACATAGTCAACGGAGTTGAACACTAAAAGGCTTCTAAGTCACCTCTACTAGGTAGGGTTCAAGTTTACTAGGTAGGGTTCAAGTTTGGTCCTAAACATAAGTGAAATTATGAACAGTTTAAGAGTAGGTAAAATTTTCCGTTCAAAAACAATAAAATGGATATTGCAGGGACGGTCATAACATATTTTGGCTCCGGGCGAAAACAAAAAATAAGGCCTCGTATTATTCATTATTCATTATATATATATATATATATATATATATATATATATATATATATATATATATATATATATATATATATATATATATATATATATATATATTAGGGGTATCAGCTAAATAATAAAACCAATTTAACCGTAAAGATATGCAAAAAAACCAATGACGAACCAAAACCGAAAGTCGGACTAGTCGGACCACAGTGAAAAACAAAAGGTTTTGTTTTTTAGGTTTTTAAAAAGATCAATTTTTCGATTCGGTTAGCTTTTTATTGGTATAAAAACTGAAAAAAAAAATAGGAGAGGGAACTATGAAACAATGACAATTATGATAATTTATGATTCAATACTATGGCTTGATTTTCGATCAACTATAAAAGTGATTTTTACTAACAAATATTATAGATAATGGACAAAACTGCACAAATGGTCCCTGTGGTTACCTGAAAATTGTCACTTTGGTCCAAAAAGGTTTTCGTCAGGGGTCCAAACTTTTCATTTTGTTACGAGTTTGGTCCAAAGTATTTTGAAAATATTTAAAAATGACAGATTTGCCCTTGGTGTTTTCTTTTTTCAATTTCTTTATTAAGTTTATCTATAAAAATAAATAATAAAGAAAATGTAAACACCCCTTCGCACCCCTCCTTTGTTATACGCCTTTTTGTTTTTGTAAACACCCACTTGAAGCCGCCGTCGGTCAAAGCATAACCACCATCACCAAAAGCCACCGCCGGTAGCATAACCACCACCACTTAAAGTCGATAGAAAGGAGATGAAGAGATACATTTAGAGATGAAGAGAGACAGACGTAGATAGGAGCTAGAAATTCTAGAAGACGAAGGACTCCCCTTATCTCTCTCTCTCTCTCTCCCTCTGTCGTTGAAGCTTGGTGAACATATCTGGGAAACCAAGAAGACGAAGGGCGGCGGCTGCGTAGGGAGTGATAGGTTTTGAGCACTACAACATTCCTATGATGTACATGCAACCCTAATGCCTTGGATCTATGTTTTTCTCAAGTTATACATGCAAATCAAATCATCCAAAGCATGAACCCTAAATAGCATACAATTTTTGGAATTTATAACATAAAACAAAGTTAGAATAATACATTTTCCTTGTAGCTTGTAGATCTTGACCTTTAAGAGCTTAGTGTCTCAATTGTTGCACCTCTAGTGAGTCACAAACACCAAGTAGCAAGTTGGAAGAATATGAGAGAGGTTAGGAGGCTCAAAATCGGCTAGGGTGTTCTCTTAGAAGCAAGTGACCGATTTCAAGGTGTCATGGGGTCTTTATATAGTTGTGCAACTAGGGTATTTGACTGAAACCCTAATTCTCTGCTTAGGCCTTAAGCAATCCAGTAGATCCTTCCAGAAGGCCTCATATGGACGAAATCTATGTGGGCTACACATAGAATTTCGTCCATCCCTTCTTAGGGATCCACAAGCCCAACTTTGCAACTATCATATAATTGCAATATCAGTCCCCGTAATTTAATCAGTCTCTTTTGATCACCAAATTAACTCCAAATTAATTTCTGATCAATACTAATTAAATAATATGATTTCTCAATTAATATATTATTCTTAGATTATATTAATAAATAACAATTAACCTCTTTCTCCACAATTCATCCTATCAAATTGCTATGGTGAAGGCAACCTAAAAGGACCATGCTACTATCGGGTCAAGTACATACCAATTATAGTTATGGGCTTAAACACCTAATCCAATAGTCTCCCACTTGGATAAGTCTAATAACTATAACTGCAATTATGACTTCAAGATCCGATTAGCAATCGTAGCTCTCAAAAAGTCGTTGTCAAACTCTGACCTAGTCAATGACGCTTCCTTTAGATAAGGGATCATATAATCCTCCGTTATACAAGTAATCGTGTGGACAGTGACATGGAACATAATCATTCTCAATGTCCAACTGTTTGTTTCCCGACTTCTGATTCGTTTGACATAGAACTTAATTGAACACATCAATTCAGTCCTGACCGGGCCCGACACATAAGTCAACACAAAGTCATCGGGGGGACCAAGATATCGCTTTTACCCTCTTAGGATAAAAGTAACAGATAAACTTTGACTTATATGCTTGTACTATTTACTTGTTTAATCGCACACAACAACATGTTTTATAACATCAAGTTATTGATGTGTTTACGCATTATCAATGTACAACCAACTTGTAAACATCACACCATATATCTCGGTTTAAACATTATACGATATTATCGTTTCACAATCAATCGTGATGAATTCCATGAAGTGATTCAAATGAGTGTGGGTTTAATCCAATACTCAAAACCTATTTCAAGAGCACTCATGAACGTTGCAGCAAACCTTTGCTATGTCTAAACACTTAGACAATCTACAAACCAATTCATGACAGTCTAAACTCATAATTTACTCCCAAAGTATGATTGATTGTGGATAATTTGAACAATCTAATTATTCTGGAAGTAAAACATGCAAAATGAAACAATAGTAAACAATTGACACAAGATAGTAGACTTTACTTATAAATAAAACGCCTTTATTTAATCATCAAAATGTCAATTACATTTTATCTATTACAAGTTTCTAAAAAACTATCTAATCACTAAAAATAATATCGTCTTTCAGACCAATGCTCCTCGCATGTTGTAAGTGCTTAACCCTGCTCAGACCCTTTATGAGGGGATCTGTTGGGTTCTCCTCTGACGATACCCTCTTTACTACGAGGAGTCCTTCTTCTACCCGATGTCTGATGAAGTGGTATTTTATGTTAATGTGTCTGGATCTACCATGATCCCTCGGTTCCTTGGTTAAGGCAACCGCTCCTTCGTTATCACAGAAAATAACCATAGGCTCCTTTATGGCTGGTACAACTCTGAGGTCTCCAACGAAGTTCTTCAACCATGTTGCCTCCTTCGACGCTTTGCTCGCTGCTATGTACTCTGATTTGCACGTTGAATTAGCCACAATATCCTGCTTGGAACTTTTCCAAGTAATGGCTCCTCCATTCAGGTTAAATACCCAGCCCGACTGAGAGCGGAAGTTATATATGTCGGTCTGAAAGCTGGCGTCACTATTGTTGGATAAGGTGTCTAAGTCCATAACTATTTCTGGTATGTACTTGACCCGGTTGGCATGGTCCATTTGGGTTGCATGGCATCATGACACTTGGATAGACAAAATGAGAAAAGGACACTTATGGTTTATTAATATATTATAAGTTCTAATATAATAATAATATTATTTAATTAGTATTGATCAAGAATTAATTTGGAATTAATTTTGTGATCAAAAAGAGACTAATTAAATATATAGGGTTGATTGTGTAAATCATCCATTCTTATATAGTGGGCTAATGATCCATGGTTTATTGGATTGGGCTAAAACCCATAGGGTGCTCCATGGAGGATAAAACCCATGGATCATGGAGGAAATGAAAAGCCATGTCAATTAGGGTTTACATGGTGTAACCCTACTTGTGACACACTATATAAAGACCCCATAGGCTAGCAAAATCGGCACATAGATAAGAACAAGGAGGGCTAGCCGATTTTGAGTGATAGTGTACTTCTCTCAAGTTCTTCAAAGAGTTGTGGTGTTGTGTGAAACACTTGAGGCATCACATTTGGGGTACTAGGCTCACAAAGTTCTTAAGGAATTCAAGCAACAACAAAGGTATGTTACAGGACGCTTCCTTAAACACCCCTTATAGACCAGCTTCGTGAATGAGGCCTACTAACGGTAAGACTGACTCATCTTATACATATATATATATATATATATATATATATATATATATATATATATATATATATATATAAGTATTAAGCTTTTAATATTATAATAGTATAAGGGTTATATTTTAAACTTTTATAACGCCAGGGTTTTAGAATTTATTATTTCAAAATTAAAACTTTTTAATTAATTTTAAATTCAAAAACTTGAGGGCAAGTTTTGAAACTTTTCAAAACCTTCTAGATCAAATTTAAAAGAATTAAAATAATCATATAATTTTATCATTATCTAAATTTGACTTAATCCAATTTTATTTGGCAAGATAAATACAATTCAAAATTTACAAATAATTAGTTTATCATATAATCTAGTAATTATCTTAAATTTTGACAATTATCTTCCAATTAGATTAGGATATCCATTACCATATTAGAAAAATCGGATTTTGGCAGTAAAAACAGTTTATGGTAATTATCCAAATCTTATTTAGGCTTAAAATCCGAAAATTATGCAGTCAGACGAGTTAACTCGTCGAGTCAGGCTTTGGACTCGTCGAGTCCCACTATGGACTCGTCGAGTTCATCTGTCAGGGGCCAGAAATCTATTGAATTCAACTTTGACTAATTAACCATGGCATCAAATATAACATAAAAACAACCTAGGCTCTGATACCACTGAAAGGTTTTGAGCACTACAACATTCATATGGTGTACATGCAACCCTAATGCCTTGGATCTATGTTTTTCTCAAGTTATACATAAAAATCAAATCATCCAAAGCATGAACCCTAACTAGCATACAATTTTCGGAATTTATAACATAAAACAAAGTTAGAAGAATACCTTTTCCATGTAGCTTGTAGATCTTCACCTTCAAGAGCTTAGTGCCTCAATTGTTGCACCTCTAGTGAGTCACAAACACCAAGTAACAAGTTGGAAGAATATGAGAGAGGTTGGGAGGCTCAAAATTGGCTAGGGTACTCTCTTTGAAGCAAGTGACCGATTTCAAGGTGTCATGGGGTCTTTATATAGTTGTGCGATTAGGGTATTTGACTGAAACCCTAATTCTCTACTTATTTGGGCGTATTTCGGTACGTTGCGCGTACGAGATACGTGTCCTTGATCGGGTAACGAGCTTTGGAGGTGGCAAGGCTACTGATCGGAGGTGTAAAGACTACTGATTCGTGTCGAAGCTAGACCGAGTACGCGGGGCGTACTTCGGTACGCTGGGCGTACTCCTTCGAGAAGATAATTATCAAACTTCAAAGAATTATAACATTTTGCATACAAGCTCCGTTTTTTACTTTCTTTATATCCACGCGTAGGTGAGACTGTACTCTACAATTTTCGTTTAGAGTCCGTCAGCTAATTTGACTTTATTTTTAATATTATATTTTTAACAGGCCGGGACAGGAAAAGTCTGTTAAAAATTCATAACTTCTTCATCTGATGTCCGTTTTCGTCTGTCTTTTTACCGTTGAACTACAAATGACGAGATATTTGATTCTCGTTTAGGTTGTGTCGGCTAAAAATCGCTCGATTTATAATTCGAATTTTGGGTTGTACACTGTTATGCCGAAACTTAGAAAAATCATAACTTCCTTATACGAAGTCAGATTTGGACGTTCTTTTTATGCATGCTCTCGGTTTAACGTATGTTACAACTTTTATTTAGGTTGCTAAGGCTAAATAGCATTCGATTGAAATTTCACTTTTTACGTCACACAACGTCGTGCCGGTTCCGTTGCGAAATTTCGATAGGTCATAACTTCTTCGTTATAACTCGGATTTCAGCGTTCTTTATATTTCTGGAAACCTTGTCACAACCACTACAAGTTTCTTCATAGATATTGAGTTTATCTAACATTTTATTTTTACGATCATTTTTATCTTAATTTATATATTTTTATAAATAAATAATTGCACATAATATTCAAATAATTTCTCTTTATTACTTTAAAACTAGTTACAATGGTTGACCTAGACTATTACATTGACTTGAAATATGGGGTTGTTACATTATCCCCCTGTTAGAGGGAATTTCGTCCCGAAATTGTTTCTAAGTGATACTGATGAACTACGGAAAAGATATGGATACTTTTGTTTCATCTGATCTTCCCGTTCCCAAGTGAATTCAGGTCCCCGCTTGGCATTCCAGTAAACCTTCACTATTGGTATACGGCTTTGTTTTGTTCGTTTAACTTTCCTATCCATGATTTCTATTGGTTCCTCCACGAAATGTAGGCTCTCGTTCAACTCGATTTCATCAAGTGGAATCACAAGAGTCTCGTCAGATAGGAACTTCTTTAGATTAGATACGTGGAAGATAGGGTGTATGTTATTAAGTTCTTGGGGTAGTTGAAGTTTATAAGCTACAGGACCAATCCTTGAGAGGATTTCAAATGGTCCGATGTACCTTGGATTTAGTTTTCCATGCTTTCCAAAGCGTATCATCCCTTCCAGGGTGAGACCTTTAACAAAACACGGTCGCCAACCTGAAATTCCAAGGGTTTTCGTCTCTTGTCTGCGTAGCTCTTTTTTCGATCTCGAGAGGCTTTTAGACGTTCATGAATTTGAACAATCTTCTCGGTCGTTTCCCTGATGATCTCCGGGCCAGTGAGAGTGCTGTCAGGAACTTGTCCTTTAGCTAATTGTGTATCGCCCACTTCCGCCCAGCACAGAGGTGATCTGCGCTTGCAGACATAGAGGGCTTCAAATGGAGCAGCCTTGATGCTGGTGTGATGATTGTTGTTATATGAGAACTCGACAAGTGGTAAATGGGTATCCCATGCTTTAACAAAGTCGATCACACAAGCTCTCAACATGTCTTCTAGTGTCTGAATAGTCTCTCACTCTGCCCGTCTGTTTGTGTGTGATAGGTTGTACTCATGTCCAACCTAGTTCCCATGGATTTTTGAAGTGGCTGCCAGAACCGAGAGGTAAATCGACAATCTCTGTCAGAAATAATAGATATTGGTACTCCATGTAATCATACTATTTCCCTGATGTATGTTCTGGTCAGTTTTTCCATCTTGTCTGTTTCTTTGATTGGAAGGAAGTGTGTGGACTTGGTTAACCGGTCGATGATCACCCAAATTGTATTAAGACCACCCGTTGTCTTGGGTAATTTGATTATGAAATCCAATGTAATTTGTTCCCACTTCCACTCAGGTATTTCTGGTTGTTGTAATAAATTTGAGGGCTTTTGGTATTCTACCTTCACTTTGGCGCAAGTCAAACACTTGCCCACGTAGGTAGCAATTTCTGATTTCATGTTCGGCCACCAATACAATTTCTTAAGGTCCAGATACATCTTATCTGAACCCGGGTGGACAGAGTATTGAGTCTTACGTGCTTCATTCATGACAACCTCCCTGTAACCATCGAACTTTGGGGTACAGATCCGGTCCGTGAAATAACGAACTTCGTTTCCCTTGATCTCAAAGTTCTTCTCCATTCCCCTTAAGGTTTCATCCGCCACATTTTCTGGTTTTAAGGCTTCCAGCTGAGCCTCTTTGATTTGTGTGGACAGATGGGAATGGATTGTCATGGTTAGTGCCTTCACCCAACGACCTGTATACTCCTTATGACTAAGGGCGTCTACTACTACATTGGCTTTGCCGGGATGATAGAAAATTTTGCATTCATAATCATTGAGTAACTCCACCAATTGTTGTTGTCTCATGTTAAGTTCCTTCTGATCAAAGATGTGTTGAAGGATTTTGTGATTTGTAAAGATGGTGCACTTTGTGTCGTAGAGTTAGTGTCTCCATATCTTTAGATCAAACACTACTGCTCCCAACTCAAGGTCATGTGTAGTGTAGTTGGTCTCATGAGTTTTTAGTTGTCGTGAGGCATAGGTGATAACTTTTCCTCGCTGCATATGTACACATCCCAACCCTTGATTGGATGCATCGCAGTATACATCGAAGTCTTCCGTCCCTTCAAGTAGAGATAGAATAGGCGTGCTGCACAGAGCTTGTTTCAGAGATTGGAATGCAGCTTCTTGTTTGTCTCCCCAGTTGAAAGTTACACCCTTCTGAGTCAGAGTAGTAAGTGGTTTAGCGATCCTTGAGAAGTTATGTATGAATCTGCGGTAATAGCCAGCAAGGCCTAAGAATTGGCGGATTTCTGTGGGTGTTTTTGGTGCTGACCAGTTCTTGATTGCTTTAATTTTGGAGGGGTCCACATGTATTCCTTCTTCGCTGACCACGTAACCTAGGAAATCTACTTTCTGAATCCAAAATTCGCATTTTGAGAACTTCGCATAAAGCTTTTCTGCTCGCAATGTTTCCAAGACTTGTCGAAGGTGTTGACTATGATCCTCCTTGCCTCGCGAGTAGATGAGTATATCTTCTATGAACACAATCACGAATTTATCTAGGCAAGGACGACATTCCATGTTCATTAAGTCCATGAACACTGTAGGTGCATTGGTTAGTCCGAAGGGCATCACAACAAATTCGTAGTGACCATAACGCGTTCGAAATGCTGTTTTGGGAACATCGCTTTCCTGGACTCGTAATTGGTGATATCTGGATCTCAGGTCGATCTTTGAAAAGTATTTTGCTCCTTGGAGTTGATCGAACAAATCGTCTATTCGTGGTAGCGGGTATCGGTTCTTAATGGTGAGCTTGTTTAGTTCGCGATAGTCGATGCACATTCGGAACGATCCATCCTTCTTCTTTACGAACAGGACCGGTGCTCCCCAAGGTGAGAAGCTCGGTTGAATGAATCCCTTACTGAGTAGTTCGTTTAGTTGGTTGTATAATTCTTGCATCTCAGCTGGTGCTAGGCGATACGGGGATTTGGCTACTAGGGTAGCTCCAGGAATAAGATCGATTCTAAATTCGACCTGTCGCGTAGGAGGTACTCCTGGAAGATCCTCAGGAAATACGTCAGGAAAATTATAGACTTCAGGAATGCTCTTGAGGTATTTCACTTCTTGCTTTTCATTCACGATATGAGCCAAGAATACTTGATATTCTTTGCGAGGTATTTCCGAGCTTTAATGCAAGAAATGATGCGGAGGTTCGTACTGGGTTTATCGCCATAGATGATGAGGGTTTTGCCATTTGGTAGATGAAGGCGAACGGCCTTTTCGTAGCATAGAATATCCACACGATGTGGACATAGCCAATCTATGCCGATGATGACATCAAAACTTTTTATTGAGACTGGCATGAGGTTGATTTGAAAAGAACGATTGTTTAGTAAGAAGGTACAGTCTACGTATATGTCGTTAGTGTTTTCCGTCTTTCCATTTGCCATCTCGACGGTGAATGTTTCGTTTAATGATTTTGGTGTTTGATTGAGTAAATGTTTAAACTGGTGACTCACAAAACTCCTCTCCGCTCCACTATCAAACAGTATGCATGCATAAGAGTCATTGAGGAGAAACGTACCCGTAACCACGGTTGAGTTTGCCACTGCCTCATCATGTCCCATCGTCAGTACCCTTCCTACACCCCCTGCATTCTTTGTTTTCGGGAAATCCCTCCTAATATGTCACACCCCAAAACCAAGAACGGCGGAAACATTTTGGGGCGGAGGACGGCATGTACAGTATCACAACAATGAATAGTAGTAAACAAGCAACAACATCATCCATTACATTAATAATATAATTTTAATACAAGTGTGTTCTGTCAAGTTAAATAGACACCAAAATATAAATCAAAATGAAAGATGAGTCTTGAACGAGCTCCATCTTCTCTAAACCCTGCATCGGTACCTGTCTACTGGTGACCTGAAGATACAAGTTATTTTGAAAGAGAGTATCAGCTTTAAAGCTGGTGAGATCATAAGTATTTTAGTGTCTGTATTTGTATGAAAGTGCTTGTAAGTATGTGATGTGTAAGTTTGTAAAAGTTTGTGAATGTTTGTAAAAGGTTTGACTCTCCTAGAAAACCATATGTTTCCTACTAAAAGTAGCCTTCTACCAAGGCATCTAGTGTCTGTGTGTGTGTCTCTTGTAAGAGTATGTATTTTCCCAAATCTGACTATCATTAACCAAAAATATAGTTTTTACATTACTGTTTATTGTGTAAATATCACAAATTGAATGCAATGGGAAAATGAAATAGTACTGTAGTGTTGTATTAAGTAACTACTGCTGTACTAACTACCTTAAACTAATTGTTATTTAAAGTACCATGTGATCGGCATGTACCCTGCTACCGACTATAAACACGACGATGTAAGACGTCGGAAGAAATGACGTTTGGCACCCGTAGACTTGCAAGTCCCACTGTAGCGAGCAGCAAGGTGTAGGATAGTCAATCCAGTATAGATCTATACACAAACTCAAACGCTACCCACTTAAGGAGATTCTGGATACCAAACGGGCCATGACAGGTGATGCCATGCCCCGTTACGTGGCTCACATAACTGTAATAGTATTCTTGTATATGTACTTTATGTACTAGCTGTATTGTATGTTCTCTCTCTGTCTAGTATGTATGTATGTTCTCTCTGTATGGTATTGTTTGTTTCTCATCATAGTATTCTCTATCTGTATGTTATGTTCTCTCTGTATGGTATTGACTCATGTATGAACTGACTCATTGTATGTTTCATTGTTCTAGTAATAGTATCAGTAACTCCCTAAACTACACCTATTATAGTTTACTAGTAATATGATTTGTATGTATGAACATGATTGTATATCCTTGCTACCCAAGGGTATTGAATAGAAAGAAAGAACTTTTATATCTATATAAATATACATGATATATAACTAGGATTCAAACGACCTTCGGACAAATAACCGATACCCTAAGTCCACAACCAAACGAGGAACAGGAGGTAAGGTGAGTTATCAGTCCTAAGTCCTTTCAATCCTACTTATATAACTATATCTATAAAGATATACATTTAACAAAATATAAGTGTAAAAGAGTTTAAGTAAAAGAGTTTGATAAAATGTAAAAGAGTTTGATAAAAGCATTTGGTATGTAAAAGAGTTTGTAAAACAGTTTGAAAAGTAAGAAATCCACTAGGCTGGTAGTTATTAATCACATGTGATTGATATAATAACCATAATAGATCAACTTGTATCCCCCTCCATAAAAGCATTTTAAAAACATTTAAAAGGTTAATTAAGGGGTATGAACTCACCTGTAGTGAGTGGTTTGGATGAACGGATGTTATAGGATGCTAAGTGTCATGTGAAGACTTGAACACACACAAGGATCCTAGTTAACATATAATAACACATATATGTGTTTAATTAGTCATTTAACAACTAATTTACCAAGTTAAGGCATCCTAAGACATGTAAAACACTTGATTTAAGTGCTATAAGTACTAAGGATTGCATCTAAGGGTTGTAGGACCTTGCATTTGAGTTTAGGGTTCAAGGGGACACTCTTTTGGAGTTTACGGTTTTATGACCAACTCTTTTGGAGTTTACGGTCGTAAACCCATGAGTTTACAGCCGTAAACTCATGGTACTTTTACCATTTTGTGATTTGAAGCTTTAAAAGTCATAAGAAGCATTCCTACTTCAAGTCTAAGCCTTTGGAAGTGATTAGGGCAACATTTCACCCCCTTTATGGAGTTTACGGCCCATGGACCATTTCTCCATGTGTTTACGACCGTAAACCCATATGGTTTATGGTCTTTTTGGTGTTTTAAGTCCTAAGCACATCAAGGATGGGATCTAGACTAGTATACAAGGCTTGGTAAGGGACTAGGGCACACTTTGGCCCCTTCTTTAGGGTTTACGGTCCAAGAACATCTTGGACCGTAAACACCTTTGATCTTGAGTTCCTTAGTGTTTTCTAGATGATTAAGAAGTGTAACAAGCCTTATAACAAGCCAAGGTAAGAGTACTTACTATGTAGAAGCTTGAAAGGGTGTTAAAAGTCCAAGAACACTAGTGTGTGTTCTTGGTGTTCTTGGTGAAACTTGAAGATCTACACATATGGAATGATTTCACGGATGGAATCATGTAAGATCACTAGATTAAGTAAGATATCAACTTATTAGGGCAAGAAACACTTACAAAGTTGAAGATCAAGAAGGAAAATCGGATGATACTTGAGAGGATTTGAGTTCTAGCTTTGAAATTGTGAAAAAGTGAATAAAATGGCTAAGTGCCATATTTATACCTCTTGGGGTTTACGGCCGTAAACTGCATGTTTAGGCCGTAAACTCTAAACTCTTGGAGTTTTGGGACTTTATTGTTGCACAATAAACCCTAGGGCATCCTCTCTCCTGTTATCTCTTGAAGTACTAACTTTAAAACACTCAAACTGACTCCAAAAAGCTTGAAAGTTAGCAGAAACAGTTCTGACCTCTAATGAAGTGAATGGTTGTATAGAATTGAAATTTCGGGTTGTCACATCATCCCCCCGTTAGAAGGAATTTCGTCCCGAAATTAGAGTTTAAGCAAATAAGTAGTTACAAATAACTAAGTAAAAAGACGAGGACATTTCAGTTTCATCTGATCCTCTCGCTCCCAAGTGAATTCAGGTCCTCGCTTGGCGTTCCAGCGAACCTTCACTATCGGGATACGGCTTTGTTTCGCTTGCTTGACCTCCCGGTCCATGATCTCTACTGGTTCTTCCACGAAGTTGAGGTTCTCGTTGATCTCGATCTCGTCGAGTGGGATTACAAGAGTCTCGTCGGACAGACACTTTTTCAAGTTCGAGACGTGGAAAGTAGAATGTACATTACTGAGTTCACGAGGTAAGTTAAGTTTGTAAGCTATAGGGCCGATTCTGGCAAGAATCTCGAAAGGCCCTATGTACCTTGAATTTAGCTTTCCACGCTTTCCGAAGCGTATCAAGCCCTTCCAGGATGAGACCTTAAATAGAACACGGTCTCCCACCTGGAATTCCAACGGTTTCCTTCGTTTATCAGCGTAGCTTTTCTGTCGGTCTCTAGAGGCTTTCAATCGTTCACGAATCTGAACGATCTTCTCTGTCGTTTCCCGAATGATCTCCGGACCCGTGAGTGTGCTTTCAGGAACTCGTCCTTTAGCTAACTGGGTATCACCCACCTCAGCCCAGCACAGAGGGGATCTACACTTTCGGCCATAGAGGGCCTCGAATGGAGCAGCTTTTATGCTTGTGTGATAACTGTTGTTGTAGGAAAATTTGACAAGGGGTAAATGAGTATCCCATGCTTTCCAAAGTCGATCACACAGGCTCGCAACATAACTTCCAAGGTTTGGATAGTCCTCTCACTTTGTCCGTCGGTTTGTGGATGGTAGGTTGTACCCATGTCCAGCCTAGTTCCTAGGGAACTTTGTAGCGACTGCCAGAACGTCGAAGTGAATCTACTATCTCTGTCCGAGATAATAGATATGGGAACACCGTGCAGTCGTACAATCTCCCGCATGTAAGTTCTTGTAAGCTTCTCTATCTTGTCTGTTTCCTTGATCGGCAGGAAGTGTGCGGACTTGGTCAATCTGTCGACGATGACCCATATGGTATCGAGTCCACCCGTTGTCTTGGGCAACTTGGTTATGAAGTCCATAGTGATCCGCTCCCACTTCCATTTCGGTATCTCCGGCTGTTGTAGTAGACCTGAGGGTTTCCGGTATTCGACCTTGACGTTGCGGAGGAAATCCTGGGAGTTTTCTGTTCTATTTGAATCTATTGTCCCGATTGGTGGGAAAAGCATCTGATTGGATTCTAAGTTTATCCGCATTGCAGTACGATCACTCGTAGTCTTGGACAGTCTCCGTCCTAAAGTTCATATCAGAAGTCATATTTGGTTCATCAATCACAGCTTCGTGTATACGAGTCGTATATAATTAAGACTGAAAAGGCAGTCGAATAAATGATTCTTCCTTAAGCTCACATCCAAACAAGGAAAAGAAGTTAAAGCGGAATCATCAATTCTAAGCCTTTAGAACCTTGATTATATACCACCCTTGCGTATACCTTCTCCAGCGATAGATCAACCTTATGGATCTTCGGGTTGAACTTGACGTACTGTACGAGTGGTACTCCGGGGAGTTTTGCTGAAGTGCCTTCAGGAAGGATACGAGACATAAGGTACTCCCTGCATGAGTACCTCGGAGTTCTGGAATGACGGCTTTGCTAGAAGGGCAATTTCGGAGAAAAGAATTTACGCATGAAACTGGCATTGTGAGGATCGAATTTACTCAAGTTAAACGATAATGTCGGACTACTCGAAATAAAAGGGCGTTAGACTAGATCATAAAGGTGTTACAAAACATAACGGTGCAACTTTTACAGAGTTTAAGTACTTTAGTTTTATCTATAATACTACTGCTGCGAACAGGAATACTACAAAAAGCAAGTACACGCAGCACGAGAGTCCCTTGACTGACGGGGTCTCGCAAAAAGATAAGACTCGAGTTGCACTAGTTTTTAACAGTTTATAAGTCTACTAAAACAAAACGCCCTAATATTTCAACGTGGGTCCGGAGTAGTTTCTCCTGTGGCTGTGATCCTTAGTATCTTCCCGTCTGCGCCAGAGTTCTTCGTTATTGGACAATCCTTCTTGAGATGTCCTATCTCACCACATAAATGACATATCTGGCTTGCACCCGCATCGGTGGTGGAAATGATGTGTCGGGTCAGAGTTATGTGGACACGGTTGATTTCGCTGCTCCTCATTTTCGAACAATTCCTCTTAATGTGTCCGATTTCACCGTAACCATAGTAAGCCTGGTTGGCTCTGATGTCAGGGACTTGAGTGATGGGTCGTGCCGGTGCTCCACAGCTACGAGCATGGTGCCCTATTTGGTGGCAATTGCAGCATTGCATTTCATGGCAAGCCCCATTATGATGAAAGCTACACTTGTCACACTTTGGAAGTTTTCCCTCGTACGGTCTGATCGGTACTGGGATGGCAGGGGTTGCCACTTGTTGCTGTTGCATGGCAAGTCTTTGGGATTGATTGCGCTCCTTTTGGGCTTGGCGCTTTCGTTTTCTTTTCTCGGTTTTACGGCTTTGCAAGTCTGTGACTATTATCATTTGTTGGTTTCCCGGATTGTTACAACGATCGGAATCGTCAACCCCCTTGCCAGCCTTGCTTGCGTTGTTAGCGCTGAGGTTTGCAAGGACAGCTGCCACGACAGCTGATACCGCGGCTTGGAAAGTAGCGGCGTCGATATGAAGGATAGGGGTTTTGTTACTCGGCTGGTTATTTCTGGGTGACGACATGATTCTGTTATGCAAAAGAAAATGAGTTCGTGAGTGATTATGGTTGAACTTAGGAGTATTTCAACCATTCATGTAAAGAGTAGGAGTAAGTTCTCGAGGGTTTGACCTACATCCCTATGATGCAGTCCTAGTAACGAGTAGAAGTAAGTTCATAGAATGGTTATAAGACGATTGCTATCCAACCTTTGACAAGAATTGGAAGTGATCTCTGAGCTAAATTACCATAGCTCAATAACTTGACTAGAGTATGTTTCAGATAGAATTCTAATGATAGCAAAACGGAAGTATTTGAACAATGATTGGCACCAAAAATTTGCCGACTTTCAATATCATTGATACTTAAGATGTAATACATTTGGGAAAAATGACCTTGGAGTAGGTCTTACATCATATCCGAAGTAGCAAAAGTTTTGACGGCATACTGGCCTAACTAGAAAGTACTTACAATACAAAGTCAGTTACTTAGAAAAGTGGTACTTAGAGCATAGATAGGAAGACTATTCTTTTAACTAGGGAAAGAAAGGTAGAACATCTCCTATTGGTGATGGTTATCCCTTGGGTGAACCCTCAGTTCAGCCAGCTGACGCTCCATATCAAGTAGGTACCTTTCGTACACCCTTTGGCGTACTCGGAGCTCTATGAATTCGGCTCGAGTTTCAGCTAGCTCTTGCTGCAGGGTCTCATGATCTACTCTAGATCTCTCACGAGCATCTTCCAGACAAATGGTGCGGATTGTATGCATTCTCGCATTGGCGTTAACTTCCGTGATTCGATGGAGAGCTGTCCTACCTTGAATCTCATTTCTGGCCACTCTGCGGACTAGGATTGGCAAGACTCTGTCTGCTGAGCCCCCTTCGCTTAGGTCATAAAAGCTTCGGTCTCCATTGAATGGCATGGGCTGATCCTGCCCTTGGCTCCATGTTTCCAAGCTTTCTACCCATGGAGGTGTCGGGCCTTGAAAAGCTGGACGAGGGTTAGGATTTGGGACAGGAGTCATCGGGGGTAGGTTCTCAACTTCAGACTCGGAGTCAGAACCATCTGCAAAGCCTTCAGCCTGGTGACCATCCACAGGGATTGGGTGATCATTTTCTGGCTCGGCTTCAAACCCTCCTTTATTACCTTGGTTAGGGAAGTACAAGTTGTCGTGGGGATGGAATCCAGCCATATTATCTACGCGAGAAAAGGGATATAAGAAATAAGCACGTAAGTAATTTATAGTAACACAAAATACCCCTATAGTATTTTAGGTTTATGTTCTGTTCTAAGGTTTTCATTGTGGTAGTGTTGGTAAGTTTTTAGACTAGTTGCAACCTCACAACCACACTTAGGCACATGCTAGTCAATCCTCGGATAATATAGTTGATCAGGCTATATCTTCCCAGTTTTGACTATATGTCTCTAAGTCTACTTGTGCTGCCCAACAATCGTAATACTTTTGTTCTGTCCTAGTGACACTGATTTTAGTATGAATGCAGGCATTTATTAATTAAATATTTTATTATTTAAAAGTATAAACTCTTGGTCAGAGTATTTTAATCCCATTGTATTTATAGTCTGTATATCTTTTATGGGTTGATATACTCAATTCACTATAAACAATGCTCTGATACCAATCTGTCACACCCCAAAACCAAGAACGGCGGAAATGTTCTGGGGCGGAAGACGTCATGTACAGTATCACAACAATGAATAGTAGTAAACAAGCAACAACATCATCCATTACATTAATAATATAATTTTAATACAAGTGTGTTCTGTCAAGTTAAATAGACACCAAAATATAAATCAAAATGAAAGATGAGTCTTGAACGAGCTCCATCTTCTCTAAACCCTGCATCGGTACCTGTCTACTGGTGACCTGAAGATACAAGTTATTTTGAAAGAGAGTATCAGCTTTAAAGCTGGTGAGATCATAAGTATTTTAGTGTCTGTATTTGTATGAAAGTGCTTGTAAGTATGTGATGTGTAAGTTTGTAAAAGGTTGTGAATGTTTGTAAAAGGTTTGACTCTCCTAGAAAACCATATGTTTCCTACTAAAAGTAGCCTTCTACCAAGGCATCTAGTGTCTGTGTGTGTGTCTCTTGTAAGAGTATGTATTTTCCTAAATCTGACTATCATTAACTAAAAATATAGTTTTTACATTACTGTTTATTGTGTGAATATCACAAATTGAATGCAATGGGAAAATGAAATAGTACTATAGTGTTGTATTAAGTAACTACTGTTGTACTAACTACCTTAAACTAATTGTTATTTAAAGTACCATGTGATCGGCATGTACCCTGCTACCGACTATAAACACGACGATGTAAGACGTCGGAAGAAATGACGTTTGGCACCCGTAGACTTGCAAGTCCCACTGTAGCGAGCAGCAAGGTGTAGGATAGTCAATCCAGTATAGATCTATACACAAACTCAAACGCTCCCCACTTAAGGACATTCTGGATACAAAACGGGCCATGACAGGTGATGCCATGCCCCGTTATGTGGCTCACATAACTGTAATAGTATTCTTGTATATGTACTGTATGTACTAGCTGTATTGTATGTTCTCTCTCTTTCTAGTATGTATGTATGTTCTCTCTGTATGGTATTGCTTGTTTCTCATCATAGTATTCTCTATATGTATGTTATGTTCTCTCTGTATGGTATTGACTCATGTATGAACTGACTCATTGAATGTTTCATTGTTCTAGTAATAGTATCAGTAACTCCCTAAACTACACCTATTATAGTTTACTAGTAATATGATTTGTATGTATGAACATGATTGTATATCCTTGCTACCCAAGGGTATTGAATAGAAACAAGGAAATTTTATATCTATATACATATACATGATATACAACTAGGATTCAAACGACCTTCGGAAAAATAACCGATACCCTAAGTCCACAACCAAACGAGGAACAGGAGGTAAGATGAGTTATCAGTCCTAAGTCCTTTCAATCCTACTTATATAACTATATCTATAAAGATATACATTTAACAGAATATAAGTGTAAAAGAGTTTAAGTAAAAGAGTTTGATAAAATGTAAAAGAGTTTGATAAAAGCATTTGGTATGTAAAAGAGTTTGTAAAACAGTTTGAAAAGTAAGAAATCCACTAGGCTGGTAGTTATTAATCACATGTGATTGATATAATAACTATAATAGATCAACTTGTATCCCCCCTCCCCCCATAAAAGCATTTTAAAAACATTTAAAAGGTTAATTAAGGGGTATGAGCTCATCTGTAGTGAGTGGTTTGGATGAACGGATGTTATAGGATGCTAAGTGTCATGTGAAGACTTGAACACACACAAGGATCCTAGTTAACATATAATAACACATATATGTATTCAATTAGTCATTTAACAACTAATTTACCAAGTTAAGGCATCCTAAGACATGTAAAACACTTGATGTAAGTGCTATAAGTACTAAGGATTGCATCTAAGGGTTGTAGGACCTTGCATTTGAGTTTAGGGTTCAAGGGGACACTCTTTTGGAGTTTACGGTTTTGTGACCAACTCCTTTGGAGTTTACGGTCGTAAACCCATGAGTTTACGGCCGTAAACTCATGGTACTTTTACCATTTTGTGTTTGAAGCTTTAAAAGTCATAAGAAGCATTCCTACTGCAAGTCTAAGCCTTTGGAAGTGATTAGGGCAACATTTCACCCCCTTTATGGAGTTTACGGCCCATGGACCATTTCTCCATGTGTTTACGGCCGTAAACCCATATGGTTTATGGTATTTTTGGTGTTTTAAGTCCTAAGCACATCAAGGATGGGATCTAGACTAGTATACAAGGCTTGGTAAGGGACTAGGGCACACTTTGGCCCCTTCTTTAGGGTTTACGGTCCAAGAACATCTTGGACCGTAAACACCTTTGATCTTGAGTTCCTTAGTGTTTTCTAGATGATTAAGATGTGTAACAAGCCTTATAACAAGCCAAGGTAAGAGTACTTACTATGTAGAAGCTTGAAAGGGTGTTAAAAGTCCAAGAACACTAGTGTGTGTTCTTGGTGAAACTTGAAGATCTACACATATGGAATGATTTCACGGATGGAATCATGTAAGATCGCTAGATTAAGTAAGATATCAACTTATTAGGGAAAGAAACACTTACAAAGTTGAAGATCAAGAAGGAAAATCGGATGATACTTGAGAGGATTTGAGTTCTGGCTTTGAAATTGTGAAAAAGTGAATAAAATGGCTAAGTGCCATATTTATACCTCTTGGGTTTTACGGCCGTAAACTCCATGTTTAGGCCATAAACTCTAAACTCTTGGAGTTTTGGGACTTTATTGTTGCACAATAAACCCTAGGGTATCCTCTCTCCTGTTATCTCTTGAAGTACTAACTTTAAAACACTCAAACTGACTCCAAAAAGCTTGAAAGTTAGCAGAAACAGTTCTAACCTCTAATGAAGTGAATGGTTGTAAAGAATTGAAATTTCGGGTTATCACATAATATGCCCTGTTTCTCCACATCCGTAGCAAGTGAGACTCGCTCCTGTATTCGCGGTTGGGGCAGTTTGTTGAGTTGGTTCTTTGCAGAAACGGACAGTGTGTCCTTTCTTGTTGCACTTCGTGCAATACATTTCCCGACACGCACCGACATGATGGTAGTTACACTTATTGCATTTCGGAAGATTCCCAACATATTTCTTAGCGGGTACTGGGGCTGCTGGGACAGTGATGGCTTGAGCTGCCACCACTTGTTGTCTTTTGGAGTTTTCCTCTGTTGTTTTGTTCTTTCTTTTGTTCCAATGCCTTCTTCGATTGTCAGTTTCCTTCGGTTGTTCAGGAGAAGCTGTTATCGTCCCCTGACGAACTCCATGGTCAATGAGTTGTTGCGCCAAACGTTTTGCGCTATCGAAAGTAGTAGGCTTGGAAGCTAATACATACCCTTGGATCTGGGGTGACAATCCCCATAGGTATCTTTCCACCTTTTTTGATTCTGGGATATCATCCCGGGACACAGTACAAAGAGATCACATAATTTGGCCGTGTAGGCAGCGAGGTCAGATCCGTTCATTTTGAGGGTCCACAACTCATGCTCCAATTTTTCCACTTCGCCCCTTGGGCAATATTCTTCTAACATCAAGATCTTCAGATCTTCCCAGCTCATGGAATTTGCCACTGGGAGGGTTATAGCTTTGACATGGCTCTTCCACCAAGTAAGAGCTCTGTCAGAGACGGTGCATGCTGCATATTTAACTTTACTTGTTTCTGGACACGCACATATTTCGAAGACTAATTCAGTCTTTTCAAACCATTGCATTACTGTGATTACTCCTCCACTTCCATTGAAGGTTTTAGGTTTACCGTTGGTAATGTCTTTGTATGAACACTCTTTAGGGTGCCTATGACTTTCTCCATGGTTCGAGTGATTGGTACCAGTTCCCCTTCCATTGGTGCCGCTTGCATTAAACTGTGTTATGGCAGCTGTTACAGCAGCAGTTACCGCAGCTTGGAACATAGCGGCATCATATTGTAGAGGTGGTGGCGGTGGTGGAGTTGGTGGAGTATTGTTAAAACATCTGGGATTCTTTCTTGGCGGCATCTTTTCCTACAAGATTTAATGAGGAAATGATGATAAGTTCTTTATGGTAGTTATGAGTCAGGTGATATTTGAACGAGATACATATTACTTTTAAATGTATTATATCCTGACTGATATAGTGTTCTATTAAGCGATTTACAATAAAATTCTACTAATATAAGTAAACAATCGCCAATTTCGTTTATAGCAACACTCATAATGAATTTGTACAGTTGAACATAATGGGTCTGCCTTAAGTCTACAACCAAGATTTATGAAACAAAATGTTTATGAAGTTTGTAGTAACTCCCAGTGAAGTAAAATGCTTGTCATTTTCATTGATATATTGTTTTGTACATGAAGTTGGGAAAATTTGACCTAGATATAGGTCTATATTAAATCAACAAAAGGAAAACTTGACAGCATTACGACCTACGAGTAGTGTATTTACTTAGTCGTAGGATGAAGTTTTACATATAATTAAAAGTAGTATACATATCTGAGACCCTAGTTTATATCAAAATAGAAGTAGTGTAAACACTACTTGCGGAGAGTACGGTTCTTAGCAATGGATTCTGTAGCCTGGTGCTCTCTTTCCATCATACGCCTCTCTAGTGTAGCTTGATGCTCCCTGAGTGCTCTAATTTCGATTTGAGCATCAATCATCTCTTCATGAAGCATCTCAGTGTGGTGTCTGGTTTGATCGTGTTCTCCGTCCAGATGACGAAGATTAACGACGTTAACTTGCGAGATAGCATTAACTTCCAGAATTCGGTTGATCAACACTCGTGATTGATCAACCTGACGAGAAATGTGGCGTACTATAACAGGGAGGGCCCTGTCAGCTGAACGTCCATTGTTGATGTTGTAGACGCCTCTGTTCATACCGAAAGGAAGGCGTGGTCCTTGCTGCTGGCTCAACCTATGTAGTTCTTCGCCCCATGCTGGTACCGGACCTTGGAAATCTTGTCTAGCTGCGGGGTTTTGTACAACCCGCAGTGGGTTGTATACTTCTGGATCTGAGTATATACCTTCTGAGTCTTCTTCATCTTCTTCCTCCTCAGGATCCTCTTCAGGATCATCTTCAACCCAACCATTATTCCCTTGGTCAGGGAAGTAGGGATCTCCATGCGGGGGATATCCTGCCATAATGTCTATACGCGAATATGTAGAATGTAAAAATGTTGTTTTATAGTATTACAAAATACTCCTATAGTATTTTTAAATGATAAAGGTTCTCTGTATGATTTATTGGTAAGTTTTAGACTTGTTGCAACACCACGATCACTCCCAAACACATGTTGGTCATATCTCAAATAAATATAGTTGATCATGTTATATTTATCCCAGATATGATTACATACCTGTCTAGGTTTGACTGTAGTGTTCAACATCTAAGTACTTCTGTTTTGTTCTATTTGTGATACTTGTCCTGATATGTAAACATGTATGTATACTTTTATAAAAATATTGTTATATGTTAAAAGTATAACTCTTAATCAGAGTGCTTTAGTTCCATTGTATTTATAGTTGTATATCTTTTATGGTTTGATATACTTAGTTCACTATAAACAATGCTCTGATACCAATCTGTCACACCCCCAAACCTGAACGGCGGAAACATTCGGGGGCGGAGGACGTCATGTAAAGTATCACAACAATTGCATAATAGTAATCAAAGTACAACAACAACCATGCATTTATAAAATATAAGTTATTACATATGTGTTCAAATTTTTGTATATTAACACCAAAGTGTATAAACAAAAGTTTGAAAAACATGAGTCTATAATACTCCGTCTTCTCAAAGGCTCGTGATTGTACCTGTTTTACCGGTTTCCTGAGACTACAAGTTATTTGAGAAAAAGTGTCAACATTTAAGTTGGTGAGTTCATAAGTATTTATATGAAAATACATGCCATTCAATGAGATGAAATCACGTTTGTTTCCAGAAAATCCGATATTTTCTATAAAATTGAGTTGTAAGTTGCTTGTTTATAAGTAATCGTATCTATCCCGGAAAATCCTATATTTTCCATAAAACTGGGTTGTAAGCTTATGTATATATTCCAATACTGAATAGTATAAGTATAAATGTCATAATTAATTTTGTAACATGTAGCTTTATTCGAAAATAAAACCATTTGATGCACTGAGTAATTATGTAAAATAAATAAAATATTAATTTCACGTAAAAATAACGTATTTCTGTTTATCATGTGAGTTTTCATAACCGTGCTAACAAATGATTGTCTGTCGCGACGTTCTTCAAGCGTCGTTATGTTTGATAATTGTCACCCATAACCTGCCGGTCGGGCTGTAGCTAACAGCCAGGATGCGGAGTCATCAATCCCGTATAGATCTATACACAAGTATTACGCTCTCCGGAAGGAGACTCGTGTTATAAAACAAGACTTCCATGTATACCTAGGTAGGTATAACGAAGACGATGTCTCACAAATTTTCCAACAATATACGTGTTTTGTTATTTGAAAATATGCATGAAACTGTTACCCAATTCATCATGTTTATAATATAAAAATAAACGTATTTTTTATATTCGTTTCTTTGCCCTGAAAAGGGTAAAATAATGAGAGTGTAACCCAAACTATGTCTATTATAGTTTACAATATATGTTTCATTTGAACTGATAATTGTTGTATCATAAGATGTTCTGTATACATATGTTTTCATGTGATAGTTATAATAACTGTAAGAAAACATAAACAATGATTTGTATTTTAACACAAGTTTCCTTGTGTTTTACTTGTATTCTCCCCTTTAAAACATGTAAAAAGTTATAAAAAGTGTAGGGGTATGAACTTACCTGATAAGTGGTGATTTGGGCAGTGTTTCGTTTCTAGAAAGGATTTTTCTGGAAGAAACCATGAGTTTCTGATGAAAACTGGGCTTTACGCGGGCAGAGTTTCGTCTGGAAAAGATTGTTTTCTCGATGACTTCGGGCTCCGGGCTTTCTTCGGGTGTTAGGGGGGTTCCCGAGGCTTCGGGGGGTTAAAAGTGGCTTACAAGGGTATTTAGAATGAAAGGAGAACTGAAATTTGTAAACCAAACCCGGAGACCTCGCATGCTATTTATAGGAGGCTGAGGGCTCGCATTACGCTGGGCGTACGAGATACGTGTCCTCTGATCGGGTTCCGAGCTTCGGAGGTGGAAAGGCTACTGATCGGAGGTGTCAAGACTACTGATACGCATTGAAGCTAGACCGAGTACGCGGGGCGTACTTCGGTACGCTGGGCGTACTCCTTCGAGAAGATAATTATCAAACTTCAAAAATTCGTAACTTTCGCATACGTACTTCGTTTTTGACGTTCTTTATATCCACGCATAGGTGAGACTGTACTCTACAACTTTCGTTTAGAATTTGTCGGCTAATTTTGAATTTATTTTCAATATTATATTTTTAACAGGCCGGAACAGGAAAAATCCGTTAAAAATTCATAACTTCTTCATCTGATGTCTGTTTTCGTCTGTCTTTTTACTGTTGCACTACAAATCACGAGATCTTCGATTCTCATTTAGGTTGTGTCGGCTAAAAATCGCTCGATTTATAATTCGAATTTTGGGTTGTACACTAATGTGTCGAAACTTAGAAAAATCATAACTTCCTCATACGAAGTCAGATTTGGATGTTCTTTTTATGCATGCTCTCAGTTTAACGTATGTTACAACTTTTATTTAGGTTGCTAAGGCTAAAAGCATTCGATTGAAACTTCACTTTTTCCGTCACACAGCGTCGTGTCGGTTCCGTCGCGAAACTTCGATAGGTCATAACTTCTTCATTATTACTCGGATTTCAGCGTTCTTTATATTTCTGGAAACCTTGTCACGACCACTAGAAGTTTCTTCATAGATATTGATCCATGCATGGATTATGAAAGCCCAAAAGGTGATGGATTAGTGATTACTAGTGGGCTAGAAGGTGGCTTGGGCTCAATGGTTGGGTTATGCATGGTAACCCACAAATTGAATTAGGGTTGCATGAAGGCTAGGGCAACATTTTTAAGGATTCATAAGTGCTAAAAACGTTACTTTTTGCTTCATAAAGCCTCCTAGCCGTTTTTATCACTCTTTGGTGGATTATGGTTGCACTTTAATGCTTCTTATGGCTCCTTAATGCTTCATATGGCTCCTTAATGAAGCATGGACATTTTTTTTTTCATTCTCAAGTGTCTTGGACGTTTTTTTTGTGTTATTTCAAGAGTTTCCTTAAATTTCATTTACTAGTTTTAATGAATAATTGGTTGGTTGGCTTGTAACCACCAAGTTTGTAATAAAGGCTTCATATAAAGCCAAGTTTATGCATGGGAAAGATAAGACACGGATTTTAATCAAAGAACCCTTATTTTCTCTTTGAATTATTGTCATAGTTCACAAATTATCATCTTTTGGACGTGATCCTTGAGTTGATCGAATTCAAACTAATAGGTCTTAGTTTGTCTTCAGATTTACAAGCTATAGGTCTAGTTTGTTTATCAAATCTATCATTTTCATTCCATATATTTGTGGTTGTTATTCTAGCTTAATTTACCTAAACACTACCCCACTCACTAAATCAAGCCCATACACGCATCAGATATTGAGTTTATCTAATATTTTATTTTTGACGATCATTTTTATCTTAATTTATATATTTTTATAAATAAATAATTACAAATAATATTCAAATAATTTCTCTTTATTACTTTAAAACTAGTTACAATAGTTGACCTAGACTATTACATTGACTTGAAATATCGGGTTGTTACATAATAAATCACAATTAACCTCTTTCTCCACAATTCATCCTATCAAATTGATATGGTGAAGGCAACCCAAAAGGACCATGCTACTATCGGGTCAAGTACATACCAATTATAGTTATGGGCTTAGACACCTAATCCAACAGGGAGGTCTCCGGTGGGGGAAACAAAATTTTCTTAATCATTTAAGAGGGAGGACAACACTATCGTCTTCGTCAAATGAATAGATCTGGATACTACCTGCCTGAAACCTCGACGAAGACGAAGACACTGGCGGTAGTGAATGTTTCCATAGCTTGAAGCCAAAACAGAAATGAGAAGGGCAGTGACCTCGGGTTTCGACTAAACGATCTTTAGATTAGAAGGTTCATTACCACTGCGGCCGAAGATTTGCAAACGCAAAGCCACCTCTATCGCCAAAAATTTGTCCGTCTTCACCAAGGGGGACCACTGCCGACCCCAACGCCGCCAGCGATTAGGGTTTGTTGTGACGATGATGACGTCTCTAAGGGTTTTGCGACGATGTGAAACTCTGCTGAAATAAGGGTTTCTTGAAAGAGGAAGATCAGAGAGAGAGAGAGAGAGAGAGAGATCCGTAGATGGGAAGAAGATCAGGTGCAGCTTCGCTTGTAATTATCTAATGCATTCCACACTCTATATGATTGTTCTTGTGGGTTTAAATCTCTAGTTGTTCTTGGTTTTGAGGTTGTAGATTAAAAATGTAATGTTTTATTTTCCAAATCCAGAAAAAATATGTTTGTATTCATCAGATAATGATAGTAGTTCTTGAGTTTCAATTTATGTTGTTGTGGTGTTGGTGGTGATCGGTGGTGGCGGTGGCAGTAGCGGTTATCAGTGACCAACAGTGGTGGTAGCAGTGGTTGTGATGGCGGACGGTGGTGGTGATAGCACAGCCGGTAGTGGTATGACAGAGAGGGGGAGGGGGTGGGGTAGGGATAGGGGTAGTATTTTCTTTTTTGTTTTATTTTTAATTATGAAAATTGTAAAATATATTTAAATAAATAAATAAAAACTGAAAAGGCAAAAAGTAAGGGCAAAATCATCATTATAAAAAAGTTCAAAGCAAATTGGACCAAATTTGCAAAAAAATGAAAAGTTTGGACCTCTGGTGCTAGTCCAAATCTTTTTGGACCAAACAATTTTCAGCTAACCACAAGGACCATTTGTGCTGTTTTGTCTAGATAATGCAATTGTTAAAACAAAAAAGGGCAACATTAAAATGTCATAGTAAAAAATGGAAAATGAAGTTTTAGATACATAGATATGAAAATATTGAAAGTTTTAGGTACATAATTGAAAAGAACGAAAGTTTTCGTGGTAATATTTTGATCTTATATTTTTGATACTCGGCAAAAATTATTTATAATTTTAAATACAAAAGTGTATGAAAATATTGAAAGTTTTAGGTACATAATTGAAAAGAACGAAAGTTTTCGTGGTAATATTTTGATCTTATATTTTTGATACTCGGCAAAAATTATTTATAATTTTAAATACAAAAGTGTATGAAATTCTAAAGGTTAACCTTGTAATTTCCCAAAACACCAACAATTAAAGGAGATAAGTGTTGGGTGTTTTTTTTATTGAAAAAGAAAAATATAGGGACAATCTTTATAATTTGGATGGTCTATGAATAAAAAGAAAACTCTACGATTCTGTAAGTCAGGTTCAAAACATTAAAAGATACTAAGTGAAGGAGACTCGAGATAAAATGACACAAATGCTTATAAAGTTTATAAAGCTATCGATTCGGTCCTTAAAGTTTTTTTCGGGCTTTATGGGTGTATAAGCTAGGATACGACCTGCTCTTTTAGTCCCTTTCAACCTGTAATAGTCAGTTCACTATGAGATTGTGACCATTAGACAAAAATAATAATAATAATAATAAAAACTCACATTATGTCTTATATAGCCAAAAAAATAAGTTCGGGGATCAAATGCTTATGCCACAAGATTGATTTAACAACACAGAAGCACAAATTTCAAATTGGAAAATGGAAACCTAAAAGGTTCATAATTCACATCGAATAAACAAAACTAACTACTGAATTTCACTTAATTAGATGAAGAAACATGTCTGTTGATGTCATGATCTTTCAAAATTCCTGCTTCAATAGCTCATTCTATTTCTGAAACCGAGGGTTTCTTCTCATTTTCTTGTTTTCCGGCTAGGATTGATGGCGGAAGTAGTGATGTCACATGGTTGATCCGGCGAACTTGGGGTTTATCATATCGATTGTTATCGTTAATTCCATTATCAAGTTTCTTCTTTTCCCAAATCACTTTGATCTTGTGGCATAAGCATTTGATCCTCGAACTATTTTTTTTTTGGCTTTATAGGGGCACAATCTGAGTTTTTTGGTCTAAATGGTCACTGTTTCGTGGTGAGCCGACTATTACAGGTTGAAAGGGACTAAAAGAGCAGGTCGTATCCTAGTTTATACCCCTATAAAGCCCGACAAAAATTTTAGGGACTAAATCGACCAACCTTAGAAACTTTATAGACATTTATGTATTTCCCCCACGGAACAATTTATTAAAATACATATATTAACGGTAATTCAACGATAACATTTGTATATAGTTCGACTGGAACAAAATTGTGAACGTACACAGTGGCAGATGTGTGTGGTGCCCGGGGGTCCCGGGCCACTGCTCCGCTTCGGTCCGTTAGGGTAAAAAAAGAAAATCTATTGGGTGCACCGACTTCAAATTCGTTCGGGTGACACTATACTTTCGAGAATTCGAGGCCAAAAAAATAAGAAGTGTAAAAAATGCTAGTCCAATAAAATAAAGAAAATTAGCTCAAATGCATTGTGAGTTTGTGGCCCAAGTTGCTTATTAAGTTTTTAACCCAATTTAGAATTGTGACCCACATACCCAATATCCATCGGCAGTCAAAGAAAAGAAGCAGGAAACGATCCACTGCTGAAAAGAAAAAAAAATCGACACTTCAACATCTTCTGTGAAAGCTGCGAACGAGAAAAAATCTGCCTCCTGCCTCCCTTCAATCGATTACAACGAAGTTAGCAAGGTATAAGTATTTCAATTTTGCTTGGCTTGGCTTGGCTTGGCACTCCTTTCAACCCTACAAATAAAATGAAACAAGTAAGTATTGATAATTTTAGGTTTATGAAATTAGTCAAATTAGTTGCTTTTTTGTTGAAATTTCTTATTGTTTAGGTGAAATTATTAGTTCTTAACCTTGAAATTACTTGTTTACTTGTAACTTGTTGTTAGAATGTTAGATACTTAGATTGTTAACCTTGAAATTATTCAAATTAGTTTCTTTTCCATTGAGTTTTTGAATAATTGGATGACTTATTTGTTTGATATTGAATTGTTAGGATAAAATTGGGTCCTTTTTTGGAAGAACAAGCGTCAATAAATCAAGTGTTGGAGAATCCTCCAAAAGACCATGCTCCAATGATTTAAGTTTTGAAGAATCCTCTAAAAGACCATGTCCTTCTAATCAATCATTCCCTTCGGTTTCTAATGTAAATCCACAACCTACAACTACTCCAATTACAAATGTTGAATTGAAAGATCTTCCAAAAGACCCGGGTGTTAGACCAAAGATTACAACTTACCATCCAAATCAAAGAGATGAAATAAGGAGGGCATATTTGCTTCAAGGACCTTGTCAACCAAGGGGTCATACATTCCTTTCAAAGAAAATAGGTTCAAAAGAAAGACGTTTTGTTGTTAAGTGGTTTGATGAATTTGATTGGTTAGAATATAGCATAAAAGAGAACAAAACATTTTGTTTATTTTGCTATGTATGTGGAGACATGGTGGGAAAACAACATGGGAGAGATGCATTTGTTTCACAAGGTTTTGATAGTTGGAATAAAAAACATTCATTGAGAGATCATATGGGTGGTATTGATAATTTTCATCACAAAGCAAAAGAAAATTGTGAATTTTTATTGAAAGAAAAACAATCTATTAGTGCAGCCTTCAAGAAGCAAACCAAGATTGATGAGTGTAATTATAAACTTCGTTTAGGTGCTTCAATTTGGTGTTGTAAATTTTTATTGAAAAATAGTTTACCATTTTGGGGTCATGATGAGTCGAGTGACTCTCTTAATAGAGGACTTTTCTTTGAGTTATTATCTTTCTTGAGAGACCATAATGAAGGCATTCACAATGTTACCTTATAAAATGCTACTCAAAATAATCAAGTGACGTGCCCGAGGACTCAAAAGCAAATTGTTGAATGCTTTTCAATAGAGATAGTTTTGGATATTTGCAAAGAAATTGGTAAATATGTGTTTTCTTTATTGGTTGATGAATCTAGTGATGTATAAAAATAGAACAAATGGCCATAGTTTTGAGGTATATCGACAACCGTGGAGTGGCGAAGGAAAGATTCATTGGAGTGGTGCACGTGAAGGATACATCCTCTTTGACTCTTAAAGCGGCCATAGATGACGTTTTTACCCGTAACAATTTGAGTATGTCCCAGGTAAATATAACATTTTTTTCTTCCTTAGTATGAATTTTAATTGAATATTATTCGCATTAATGTTTAATATCTTTTTTTATCAGGTAAGAGGACAAGGTTACGATGGGGCAATCAATATGCGAGGTGCATTTAATGGTCTAAAAGCTTTGATTTTACAAGATAATGATTTAGCGCATTATGTGCATTGTTTTGCACACCAACTTCAATTAGTTATTGTGGGTGTAGCAAAGAAGCATGATGGTGTTGATGATTTCTTTGAGCAACTTTCTTTGGTGGTTAATGTGGTAGGTGGTTCATGTAAAAGACAAGACATGCTACGGGAAAGTCAAAGAGAAAGGGTGCAAATGTCAATTGGAAATGATGAACTTGAAACTGGAAGAGGGTTAAATCAAGAGAGCTCACTTATTCGAGCGGGAGATACAAGATGGGGTTCACATTTAAAAACCATCACAAGTTTGATGAACTTATTTCTGGAGGTTCGTCATGTTCTTACTTATGTCGAAGATTAAGGATCCACTTTAAGTAACCGAAATCAAGCATTTGGTATCTTAAAATATTTCAAGACATTAGATTTCGTGTTTTACTTACATTCGATGTATGAAATTTTACACCTCACGAACTTATTGTCAAAGCATCTTTAAAAAAAGGATCAAGATATTTTACAAGTGGCTTCTTTGGTTAGAGGGACAATGGACGCACTGAAGTCTTTAAGAGACACGGTGTTTGCTAAACTTTTATCGAAGGTATTCTCTTTTTGTCAAAAACATGATATTAATATTGTGGAGATGACGGAAAATTATGTCACATCAAGAGGCCGTAAGACTATAGTTACTAATCAATTTCATTTTGAAGTTGAAATTTTCAACACCGTCATGGATATGCAAATTATAGAATTCGGGGACCGATTTAGTGAACTTAGCACCCAATTACTAGAATACATAGGGGCTTTGAGTCCTTTTGATTCATTTGCTAAATTTGACAAAACAAAGTTGTTAAAGTTGAGTGAGTTATACAAAAAAGATTTTGATGATGCGTAGAGGATGCAACATGATGGTGAATTGGAAATATATTATCACGTTTTGCATAAAGATGACCGGTTCACTAGTTTGCATAAAGATGACCGGTTCACTAGCAAGTTTTTGATAAACTACTTTTTAGCCTTGGTGATCTAAATGAAAGTCGTAGTATTTGTTAAACCGAGAATTTTCATAAAAAGAACGCCCAAATCTGACTTCGTATGAGGAAGTTATGATTTTTCTAAGTTTCAGCTTAGCAGTAGACAGCTAAAAACTCGAATTTTAGATCGAGTGATTTTTAGCCGACACAACCTAAACGAGAATCGAAGGTCTCGTCAATAGTAGTACAACGGTAAAAATATAGACAAAAAGGGACATCGGATGAAGAAGTTATGAATTTTTAACGGATTTTCCTGTCCCGGTCTGTTAAAAAAAATAATATTAAAAATAAAGTCAAAATTAGCTGACAGGGACTAAACGAAAGTTGTAGAATATATTCTCGCCTACGCGTGCATATAAAGAACGTAAAAAAAGGAGCTCGTATGCGAAAGTTATGGATTTTAGAAGATTTTGGCACAATTTCCGAGAATTTTCGCATGGATAAGCCTCATCCGGACCGGCCACGTCACCTCGCTCCGAGCATGCCGCGTTTCTGATGTTGATGAGCTGTGCAACCGAGAATCCAACACGCGTCGCTATCCGATTCGACCGAAGCCGTGACCCTCTCCTCTTCTGATGCGTGGCGTCGCGTTGTAGCCTCCGAACTCGGACGCGTGCCTCCGTCCGAACCGAGCCACCTGTCGTCCGAACCTCGCCTCTTCTGCCACGTGTACCGAGCCTCGCAGCCTCGCGCCACCTGCCCTCCTTTCCTCTTTCTTCAGATCCGAGACCTCTCGGGTAAATGTTGGAAAATTGTCACTTTTCACCCTTAAACTCATATTTCAACTACTTCCGCTTCCCCCCGAAGCCCCGGTATCAATTTTAACACCCGAAATACTTTTCGAAGTGCCCAAAGAGCCCGAGAAATTTATCTTTTCGGTTTGAAGCTCAAGCTTCGCCAAGCCCGGTTTTCAAGAAAGCTCCCGGTTTTCAACGAAGAAAGCTATTTATTATAACGAAGTGCTGCACAAATTACTATTTTAAACCCCGGTTAATTCACGGTGAGTTCAATATATAGGAACAATTGTATGTTATGTGTTATATGTGCTATGTGCTTTTCAGTGTTATTTTTCCGGGTTATTTTCCCGTGTTATTTTTATTCGCTATTTTAATAGCAAAGTAATACCTTTGACCATGTGATGAGTGAAAGGACTTAGATTCACATTAGTACTGGTATGTAGCCTCTGGCCATGTAGAGCATGTCTCCGTAAGAGAATGACTTCTATTCTATGGCATTGGCAGAAGGTTAGACAGGGCTATAAGCCTGAAATCTACCAAAATCTTAATCAGAAGTTGTATGTCTTCTGTGCCATTTGGGCCAAAGCTTTATTGATGTATATCAAGTATGGAAATTGTTATGTCTCATTGATTGTATATCTTTGAATCAAATCATTGACTGATATGGAAAGTTTTTCACATGATTCACATATGCCTTTTTTGTTCCTTCTTCCTCTTTGCTTCTGCCATATTTAAGTATATATATGGCATAACGTTATATTGTATCTATTATTGAACTCACTAAGCGTCACCGCTTACCCTCTCAATGTTTAACAATTGCAGTAGATAGGCATCCAGTATAGTTATATACTGATAGAAGATTTTGAATAGTTTGAAACTATTGTATTTTGTACTCCCGTATGTATAAAACTATAGAATCCTGGGTAGTTATGTAATATATATATATATATATATATATATATATATATATATATATATATATATATATATATATATATAACATTTTTGTAATAGTCGGTTTGTATCCAGTAGTTTGTAATAACTTTATCAATGTAAAATATTGTTTTTATGAATATGCATGTAGCATGTTTTGGAGTAACAATTGTCAAGTATGAAAGTTTGGATCTTTCAAAAATATGAAAGTGTGGGCCTTTCAATCATGGTATCAGAGCGGTGGTTTAAGTGAACTAAATTCCACGGATTGGTATTTAGACTTAAACCGTCAGAAGTTCAATATATGAACGGATTCATTAGGAGTATATGGATACAAACCATAGGAAAGACTTAAGTAAAGTATTAGGTAATAATAAATCCTAATATTCTAAAATACTATATTGCTCCAAATTTTCAGAAGAATGGCTGAACAGGAAAGTAGCCATACCCCTGAGGTGGGTGGAGGTCCTCAACCTAGTGAAGTAAATACTCCAGTATCCCCTCGTGAGGAGCGACTCTAAGGTAAACTTACTGGTATAATTCGACAGACTCTTGAAGAACACAAGAAGAATAATGATAAAGGCAAAGAGAAAGCCACTGGAGAATTTTCAAAAGGAGAGGTGAAGCGTCCCTCGTTCAAAGATTTCAAGAGTAGTGGCGCTACAGAGTTTTCAGGTGGTCTTAATCCCATTGTTGTTCTTACCTGGATCCAGAACACAAAGAAAGTGTTTCGTATTTCTCATGTGGATAATGAAGACAAGGCTAATTATGCTTCTACAATGCTCATCGGAGAAGCCTTGGTCTGGTGGGAAGCAACATATGAAGCTCTCAACGGGTTTGACCGGGAGAATTTATCCTGGGAAATGTTCAAAACTCGTTTGCTAGAGAAGTATTGTCCTTTAGACATGAGGAGGAGATTGGAGAAGGAATTCCTCGAGCTTAAACAGAGAGGAATGACTGTGAATGAGTATGAAACTCAGTTTAATCAAAGAGTAAAGTTTGCTACAAAGTATATTCCAACTGAAGACGAGAAAATCCAGTTATTCATGGAGGGACTACGGCACGAAATCCACGATTTCGTTGCCAATCGGGAAGTTCTGTCATTCGATAAAGCCGTTGAGTATGCTCGAAGACGCGAGCATGACTTAGAAATATGTGGTGCCACTTTTACTGTTCCGAAGCATCCACGTACTGAAATAACTGTTCCTGTTCCCTCTATTCTACCAGCTCAATCCGTTCGGATTGAACCTGGTAATCAAGTGCAAACTCAAAATGCCCCTCGTGACCGCGGTAGACCACAATCGTTTTCTATTCAATCGCCTTCATGTCGCATTTGTGGAAGGAATCATCCGGGCCAATGCAAAATAGACAAGGAATCTGTTGTCTGTTATGGATGTGGAGAAACGGGTCACATAAAGCCAGCTTGCCGAAAGAAGGATGTTACTTGTTATGCATGTGGTATTACTGGCCACAAGAAGCGTTTTTGCCCTACTCTTACTAGCCAGATGACGGGAAGTCAAACTTCAGTTCAACAACCGGCAATAAGTCAAGCTCCCGTTCAACAATCAAAGGGTACTCCAACTAAAAAGGAGGAGGTTCCAAAAGCTAAGGGTCGTGCATTCCAGATTACTACAGAGGAGGCATGCGAGGACCCGAATGTTGTGACGGGTACATTTCTTGTCAACTCTAGACCTGCTCACATCTTATTTGATTCTGGTGCCTCAGATTCTTTTGTGTCTCATGAATTTGCGCATTCTTTTCAAATTACTTGCTATACACTCGCGCAACCATCTCACGTAGATACTGTTGGAAGTATATCATTACTTGCTGATAAAGTCAATAGGAATTGTGTTATAGAAATTGAAGGCTACAATTTTCTTGCTAATCTGATTCCTATCTCCTTGCCTAACTTTGACATTATTCTCGACATGGATTGGTTGTCAAAGAACCACGTAGAACTCTTGTGCTATGAAAAGATAGTACGTATTCCCATTGAAGGGGAGAATCCTATCTATGTCTACGGCGAACAAAGAATCTTAAAAATATCTCTTTCCTCAAAGCTCGTAAATTCATATCGAAAGGGTATTCTATCTATCTGGCCTACACAGTCGATATCTCAAAAGAGGAAAAGAAAACGGTAAATGATGTTCCCATTGCTAAAGAATATCCAGATGTTTTTCCTGAAGAATTGCCTGGACTTCCTCCGGACAGGCAAGTAGAATTCCGAATTGACCTTGTGCCTGGTGCTGCTCCGATTTCATAGACTCCTTATCGTCTTGCGCCAGCTGAGATGAAAGAAATGATGATCCAACTGCAGGAACTACTTGACAAAGGTTTCATTCGACCGAGTACCTCTCCTTGGGGTGCTCCGGTATTGTTTGTCAAGAAGAAGGACGGATCGATTCGAATGTGTATTGATTACCGTGAGCTAAATAAGGTGACTATCAAGAACAAGTACCCACTACCTCGCATTGATGATTTATTTGATCAACTTCAGGGTGTTAGCTATTTCTCGAAGATTGATTTAAGACCTGGCTATCATCCGTTGAAAGTATACGAGCAGGATGTACCGAAGACTACTTTTCGTACTCGATATGGAAATTATGAATTCCTTGTCATGCCGTTTGGTTTGACAAATGCTCCTGTTGTATTCATGGATATGATGAATCGGGTATGCCGCCCAATGCTCGATAAATCTGTCATCGTATTCATTGACGATATTCTAATCTATTCCAAGTCTGAAGCTGATCATGCCATATATATTCGTGCGGTATTAGAACTTCTTCGAAAGGAGAAACTATATGCTAAATTCTCGAAATGTGAATTTTGGCTTCGCCAAGTTCAATTTCTCGGTCATGTTATTTCTGGCGACGGTGTATCCGTAGATCCTACCAAAATCGAAGCTATTCAAAATTGGGAAGTGCCCCGTAATGCTTCCGAAATTCGTAGTTTCTTGGGTCTCGCGGGATATTACCGGAGATCCATTAAAGACTTTTCTCGTATAGCCGTACCTCTCACGAGTCTTACACGAAAGGAAGTGAAGTTCGAATGGGGTGAAGCCCAAGAAAAAGCTTTCTCAACTCTAAAAGATCTTTTGACTCATGCTCCAATCTTATCACTCCTTGAAGGTGATGATGATTTCTCCGTAT
The DNA here is from genome assembly GCF_052849685.1 of Lactuca virosa. Taxonomy (NCBI): domain Eukaryota; kingdom Viridiplantae; phylum Streptophyta; class Magnoliopsida; order Asterales; family Asteraceae; genus Lactuca; species Lactuca virosa. The sequence continues at coordinate 124,357,556 of NC_136430.1, forward strand.
ATAGCGATGCTTCAAGATTGGGACTCAATTGTGTGTTGATGCAACGTGGTAAAGTAATAGCCTATGCTTCAAGACAACTGAAAGATTATGAAAAGAATTATCCCACTCATGATCTCGAACTCGCTGCAGTGGTATTTTCCCTAAAACTTTGGAGACATTACCTTTTTGGTACAAAATGTCAATTGTATACCGACCACAAAAGTCTCAAGTATATATTCAGTCAGCAAACTTTGAATATGAGACAACAACGAGCCATGGAGCTGATCAAAGACTATGACTGTGAAATCCTATATCATCCTGGAAAGGCTAATGTCGTTGTCGATGCACTTAGCATAAAGGTTTATCGTAATAGTATGTGTTATGCTATTACTCACACTACAGTAAAGTTCACTATTCTAGATGAACTAGAGAAATGGCAAGTAGAGGCCCTAAAGCCATAAAATGTGAAGAAAGAAGGGATGGTACATTATACTGATGTTTTACTTGATGATCCACGAGGATTGAAGGTATTCAAGAATCGGCTATGGATTCCAAAGATTGGTGGATTAAGAAAGAAGATTTTATCGTAATAGTATGTGTTATGCTATTACTCACACTACAGTAAAGTTCACTATTCTAGATGAACTAGAGAAATGGCAAGTAGAGGCCCTAAAGCCATAAAATGTGAAGAAAGAAGGGATGGTACATTATACTGATGTTTTACTTGATGATCCACGAGGATTGAAGGTATTCAAGAATCAGCTATGGATTCCAAAGATTGGTGGATAAAGAAAGAAGATTTTAGATGAAGCCCATAAGTCTAAACTGTCAAAACATCCTGGTACAAGTAAAATGTACTATGATGTAAGAGCTGATTATTGGTGGCCTGGATTAAAGAGAGACATTGGAAGATATGTACAGGAATGCTTAGTATGCTTACAAGTCAAAACAGAGCACCAAAAGCCTTACGGAACTCCGGAAAGTCTTAGTGTTCCTATATGGAAATGGGAAGAACTGTCCATGGATTTTATTACTAAATTGCCAAAGACTGCTAGACATCATGATAGCATTTGGCTAATCGTCGGCCGCTTGACTAAAAGCGCTCATTTTCTTGCCATGCGTGAAACGGCTCCAATGGAGAAATACGCACAAGTATAACTGGATGAAATTGTTGCAAGACATGGTGTGCCACTAAAGATCATTTCTGATCGTGATACTCGCTTCACATCTCACTTTTGGGCGAGTATGCAATGTGATTTGGGATCTCAAGTTGCTCTCAGCACAGCTTATCATCCCCAGACAGACGGTCAGACGGAGAGAACAATCCAAACAGTAGAAGATATGCTTCGTGCATGTGTCTTGGAGTTCGGTGGTAACTGGGATAAATACTTACCTCTTGTCGAATTTTCATATAATAAATGTTACCACGCTTCAATCAAAATGCCACCATATGAAGCATTATATGGTCGCAAATGTCGTACACTATTATGTTGGTGTGAGGTAGGACAGAAGATCCTTGGAGGCCCTGAAATGATTCAAGACACCACCGACAAGATTCAAATTGTACGAGAAAGAATGAAAGCGGCCCAGGATCGACAGAAGTCCTATGCAGAAAAGAGGAGACGACCCATAGAATTCCAGGTGGGTGATTTCGTAATGCTGAAGGTATCCCCGTGGAAAGGCATTATGCGATTTTGGAAGAAAGGAAAACTAAGCCCTAGATTTGTTGGTCCTTTCAAAATCACCCAGAGAATTGGTAAACAAGCATACCGCTTGGGATTGCCGAAAGATTTGGCAGGTATTCATGATGTGTTTCATGTGAGCTATATGCGTAAATGTTTAAGCATATATGATGAAGCAGTTCCATTATCCGAGGTGAAACTAGATAACAAGTTAACTTATGTAGAAGAGCCTGAAGAGATCGTAAACGAAAGAACGACTAAGCTACGTAATAAAGAAGTAGAGTTGGTGCTTGTCAAGTGGAAACACCATCGAGGCCCAAATTATACTTGGGAAAATAATATTGAGATAAGAGTGAAATATTCCCATTTATTTTAATCGATGTAATTTCGGGGACGAAATCCTCAAAAGGAGGAGGTATTTGTAACATACACGTTTTGAAATCGTGTTTTAAGTAAATAATATTATGAAATATTATGTGATATTGAGTATTGAGTTCTAACAGATAGTTTTTACTAGAAATAAGGTAAAACTATGTTTAGAATCACTCGGAAAATATTGGAAGTCTTATGAGATTCCAATTAAAAGTTAAAATATCAAATTTAACGAAAATATAAAATTTGAAATAAGTAAAATTTTATTATTCAAAGTTGTAGATAATTTCATTAGAAGCATTTAGGCGAAAACCTCATCGAAATCCGAGTTATAACGAAGAAGTTATGACCAATCGAAGATCCGCAACAAAACCAGCACGACACCGAATGACGTAAAAAGTGAGTTTTTGATAAACTACTTTTTAGCCTTGGTGATCTAAATGAAAGTCGTAGTATTTGTTAAACCGAGAATTTTCATAAAAAGAACGCCAAATCTGACTTCATATGAGGAAGTTATGATTTTTCTAGAGTGATTTTTAGCCGACACAACCTAAACGAGAATCGAAGGTCTCGTTAATAGTAGTACAACGGTAAAAAGACAGACGAAAACGGACATCAGATGAAGAAGTTATGATTTTTTAATGGATTTTCCTGTCCCGGTTTGTTAAAAATAATAATATTAAAAATAAAGTCAAAATTAGCCGACGGGGTCTAAACAAAAGTTGTAGAATATATTCTCGCCTACGCGTGCATATAAAGAACGTAAAAAACGGAGCTCGTATGCGAAAGTTATGGATTTTAGAAGATTTTGGCACAATTTCCGAGAATTTTCGCATGGATAAGCCTCATCCGGACCGGCCACGTCACCTCGCTCCGAGCATGCCGCGTGTCCGATGTTGATGAGATGTGCAGCCGAGAATCCGACATGCGTCGCTATCCGATTCGACCGAAGCCGCGGCCCTCTTCTCTTCCGATGCGTGGTGTCGCCCTGTAGCCTCCGAACTCGGACGCGTGCCTCCGTCCGAACCGAGCCACCTGTCGTCCGACCCTCGCCCCTTCTGCCGCGTGTACCGAGCCTCGCAGCCTCGCGCCACCTGCCCTCCTTTCCTCTTGCTTCGGATCCGAGGCTCGCACCTATATAAGGGTGCGAGACCTCTCAGGTAAATATTGGAAAATTGTCACTTTTCACCCTTAAAACACATATTTCAACTACTTCCACTTCCCCCGAAGCCCCGGTATCAATTTTAACACCCGAAATACTTTCCAAAGTGCGCGAAGAGCCCGAGAAATTTATCTTTTCAGTTTGAAGCTCAAGCTTCGCAAAGCCCGGTTTTCAAGAAAGCTCCCGATTTTCAACGAAGAAAGCTATTTATTATAACGAAGTGCTGCACAAATTACTATTTTAACCCCCGGTTAATTCACGGTGAGTTCAATATATAGGAACAATTGTATGTTATGTGTTATATGTGCTATGTGCTTTTCAGTGTTATTTTTCCGGGTTATTTTCCCGTGTTATTTTTATTCGCTATTTTAATAGCGAAGTAATACCTTTGACCATGTGATCAGTGAAAGGACTTAGATTCACATTGGTACTGGTATGTAGCCTCTGGCCATGTAGAGCATGTCTCAGTAAGAGAATGACTTCTATTTTATGGCATTGGCAGAAGGTTAGACAGGGCTATAAGCCTGAAATCTACCAAAATCTTAATCAGAAGTTGTATGTCTTCTGTGCCATTTGGGCCAAAGCTTTATTGATGTATATCAAGTATAGAAATTGTTATGTCTCATTGATTGTATATCTTTGAATCAAATCCTTGATTGATATGGAAAGTTTGTCACATGATTCACATATGCCTTTGTTGTTCCTTCTTCCTCTTTGCTTCTGCCATATTGAAGTATATATATGGCATAACATTATATTGTATCTATTATTGAACTCACTAAGCGTCACCGCTTACCCTCTCAATGTTTAACAATTGCAGGAGATAAGCATCGAGTATAGTTATATACTGATAGAAGATTTTGAATAGTTTGAAACTATTGTATTTTGTACTCTCGTATGTATAAAACTATAGAATCCTGGGTAGTTATGTTATGTGTGTATATATATATATATATATATATATATATATATATATATATATATATATATATATATATATATATAACATTTTGTAATAGTCGGTTTGTATCAAGTAGTTTGTAATCACTTTATCAATGTAAAATATTGTTTTTATGAACATGCATGTAGCATGTTTTGGAGTAACAATTGTCAAGTATGAAAGTTTGGATCTTTCAGAAATATGAAAGTGTGGGCCTTTCACACACACACACACACACACACACATATATATATATATATATATATATATATATATATATATATATATATATATATATATATATATATATATATATATATACACTAGTGAATTTAAGAGGGTCGTGCTTAGCACGACCCACGAAGGGTAATTTGGGAATTTTGAAATTTGATGTTTTAATAGGTTCATGATAGATTTGTGTAATAGAGATGTATGGTTTTTTGTTTATGGATTGTTTTCTTGTTTATGCATTGTAGTTGAAAATGTAGTCTATGCTTTTAAGACATATCAGACGAAAGCTTATTATGTGGCATGAAGGTTGATTTGATGTGTGTGTGTGTGTGTGTGTGGGGGGGGGGGTTAGTGTGGTAAACATACCTTAATTACAAGGTTGTGGATGGAAATCTTCTTCCCGCTGAAATTTTGTTCTGATAGATTTACTTCTACATGCAACCTGCAAAAAAATGGTTTTGTTGTGATAGATTTACTTCTACATGCAATCTGCAAAAAAATGGTTAAGTTATCTTGGAAGACTGGGTTGTGTTAAAAATGCTATTTTGATTCAATGCTCAGTTTTTAACTTTATTGACACATATATCTATTGTGAGATAGTAATAAGGAATGGTTTGATTTGCAAGCAACTTGTGAAAACGTAAGTACAATGTTATTATTGGTAAGATAGCAGAGTAGCTATTATTGTGCTACAATGAAGTTCTTTATATCGATCCTCTAGCAGTTGACGGTATTGTTAATCGTCATTGTTGTGATGCACTAAAATTTAAAGGTTTGCTTTTCAAGTTAAAGTAAAAAAATCAGAATTCGAATGAATTCCTTAAAAAAACTTCAAGAATTCGACACAATCATGGACCTTTTTTTTCACGACTAGCATTTTTAGCTAGGAAATTATGTCCTCCTGTAAACATCAACTCTTGTAAGTCTTGTAATCTAAGTGAATATCGTGCTCTATGCTCAATCAGAAACATTTATTTCAATCAAAACTCCTGAGTGAAGTCCAAGACCTAACTCAATACGTCCCAGATACTCAATTGTGGGTTTGAAACCCCAATAAGCCGGTTCACCTCAGGATGGACCAGGATCCTCTTATTGGGCCTAATGGACCAGTAAACTTTCAATTTGGCTATTTTGGGTCAAGGAACCCTAATTGGGCTTTAACTGGACCCACTTTCATGAAACTAAAGTATTTTGGGTCTTGTAGGCCTAAAATAACTCATCTTGTAATCATGGGCCTTAATGGGCCGTAAACAACATTCTTGAACCTAAATGGGCCAAAAACCCATTTTGTTCACCCTTTTGGGCCGTAAACCCATAAAGAGGGCCCAATAGGCAGAGAACCTTCATATTGCGCCTAAAATTTCGAATATGTTCATTATAAGCCCAAAACATTCTTTTCTTTCACTCTTTCCTCCTCATTCTCGGCCATGTATGCATATATTATAAAATAATAATAATAATAATAATAATAATAATAATCAAAACCAATGAAAGATTATTAAGATGATGACACCTAAGTTTTGCATGGTGGTTATCCATGCAAAATATCCACCAAATATCTAGATCAAGGGGGTAATTAACCATTAAGTAAAAACCACTAAACTTCTATCTATCTTCTTCTCTTTTAATCTCAGCCTCTCCTCTCCATTTCACACTTGAATTCATTTCTAAACTTCTCTCTAAACCTTCAAGGATTCCTCCATTTTCCTCCCAAAAACCGTGATTTGGTGTGTGCTTTCAAGGAGTTCTTCAACAAAGATTCATCCTTTTGGTAAGCTACCTCTCATCAAGATTCTTAACTTCATGTTCATGTTAAACTTACCTCTCTTAACATCTCAAAATCACGATTCATGCTCCTAGAAACCTCATAAGTTCGAGATCTACTCAAGGGAGCTTGCTAGAGCCGAGATCTCTCCATTTTCTTCATCACAACCGAAATCATCAACCCATAGTGAGTTCATACCCCCTATTTTCAGTTTTTACTAAGTTTTGTGGGAGAATACAAGTTGTTTTGTGTAGATCTATGTGTATATGCATGACTATGTGTGTTTTTCATGATTTATTTGGTGATTATGTGTTGTTTACTTCATAAATCTAAAAATATGTTAAAAATCTGAAGTTTATCACTTAGATCTTCATAAAAACTATGAGAAAAGTATATGTTGTCATGTAAACTTGCAGATCTGAGATTTATACGCTCAAAATAGCAAAAACAAGTGTTGTGTTCAAAAATCTATAATCTAAACTCAAAAATCAGCTTTTAACAGAAACGTTTTGGTCTAGTTACGGACTGGTTTGACCACCTTGCTGGTAATATTTTTCAAAATTGTTTTACATGCAAAAAGTTCAGGTTTATACCTTTAAAATGACTACTCTCACGCATTCATACGATTTTTCTACAATGTTTGGCGATTTTTACAAAACTGTCTATCATTTCAGGAAGGATTTCGGACCAGTCTGTGAAGATGAACATTTTCACACTAGTTTGAGATCACTAAAAATTATAATAAAAATTATGAAGAAAGTAGACTCATTTTCCAAACTCCCAGAGTTGACGGATCCAAATTTCGACTTACAATGATTTTTCTATAATTTTTCTAAAAATAGAGACATAAATGCCAAAAATGAGAAAATTGTTTTAACTTACTAAAAGTGTTTATATGTTTGTTAGATGCAAGTTTATACGACTTATACATACTTTTAAAACATTTAGACATGTTAACTTATGTGTATTTAATATATATATATATATATATATATATATATATATATACATATATGATTACAAAAGTGGTATTTTTAACTCAATTTGACAACTAATTGAACTAATACTAGCAATAAAATAACAAACGGACTAATTTTGCCATTATCATATTATTGGGCCTTAGTGACCCGATTATATGAATGATAGGTCCTGAATACTATTTATATGTTTATTGGGCCTCATTGACCCATTAACATGCGCGACGGACCTTGGATACTAATTCCGTGCTATTTGGGCCTGTAAATACCTTACATGTGAAATGGGCCTTAGTTGTCCTTTTACATATATTTTGGGCCCATGTTATATAATCGCATTCCTATCGGGTTTGGAAATGACTTACATGTTTAGTGAGCCTTAGTGGTTCACTAACATGGTTCATTGGGTCTGGAATGAGTTTTATATGTTTCTCTTCGCATAAATTCGATTAAGGATCTAGTGAGACGTGTCGGTTGACACCTATTAAGTGTACGATCGTAGCCTGTAGTTATAACCAGAGTTTATTGGAGGGAGAGATGGGTTTTGTTTATAGATCTATACGGGGATGACACCCCACACCTGAGCTGTTCGCTACAGTTAGACTACATCAGTCTAGGGTGACGACAACCTTATTCTATTTTCCGTCGGCGTTCACAAACGCCAAGACAGGCGAAATTGTCATTATTTATTATGGTTATGACGGCTCACTTAGAGGAATTAACATCATGAAATTTACGAGAGACTATTCTTTTTCTTCTTTTACAGGCAACATAGGGTTGTCTGGGGGCATTCTATTTACATTCTCTTCATTCACTTTTGGCATTCTATTAAACAACAACACACATGCATTAATACAAGATCGGACATAAACATACCAAACTATTTTAAGAAAATATAGGATTTTCTTGTGATTGCAAAGTTATACAAATCATTTTCTCAAACATGCTTATGAACTCACCAACATTTTTATGTTGACCTTTTTAAATTAAGTTGTATTCTCAGGAAACCGTTGAAGCAGGTTGGGATGAACCAACTAATGGATGTTTTGTTATATTTCTATTTCATCAGACTTTAATTATTTTGGCATGTAATATTCAAACACAATACTCGATGTAAACAATGTACGTTGTAATATTTCATGTGTGGTGATGATGATGTTATGTTTCAATTATATACTTTGTGATGATACTACAAGGATGAAGTCATGCGCAAGCCCCTGGACGTTTCCGCCGTCTGGTTTGGGGGTGGGACAGATTGGTATCAGAGCGTTGTTTATAGTGAACTAGCATATCTAATCATACAAGATATGCAACTATAAATACAATGGGACTTAACTACTCTGAACATAATAATTTAAAATACATACCTATATGTGCATTTTAGAGTAATAACACAACAAGAACAGTAAAAGTCTTTGGAGGATTTGAGCATCGCGGCTAAACACGGGCAGTTATGTAGTCGTATTGGGGGTGAATGTAGCCTGATCAACTACATTCATTCAAAATACGACCAACATGTGTTCGGGAGTAATCGTGATGGACAATGAATCAAAAACTTTCCACCTAATTATCCGAAGAGCTTATAGAACCAAACCTAAACAAATTTAAAATACAATACGAGTATTTGGTGTGCTATTTGTTTCTAGTATTTATACACTTTCGTGCAGACACTATGGCCGGGTATCATTAGCCAGGAGACCCCTATCTCCCTAGTCGGGGGAATGCAGGGTGGCTTGACCCAGAGGAAGACCCAGAAGGAGACTCGGAGGAAGAACCAGAGGAGGAACAAGAAGTAGAACTTGCAGATGGACCCGCCAAGCTAGTGGTGGACCTCGAAGAGGAAGAGCCCGAGGGCAATGACGAGGATGACTCGGATGCAGAGTCCGAGGTCATCAATCCTTCATACATGGCCGAAGTATCGGCTTATCGTATGGGCCCGATAGCCCCACGCCCCATGGGCACACGATATTGGAGATGGAGTTGCCAGCAGGGGATACGACCACCCTACGATATGAACCGAGGTCTTTTCGATCTTAGTCATGGAGGACCAGCTGACCGGGCCCTCTCAGACATGGTCCGACGCACCCGAGATATTAGCAACCAAGCTCAGGACACCCCAAATCAAACAGACCAAATGTGGGCTGTTGTTGAGAGAGATGGGAGACAAACACAGGAAGTAATCGGGGACTTCCAAGCGAGACAGTCAGTTTGGGAGGCACGAGTACGAGACACCGAGCGACAAGTAGCTCATCTCCAGGGTGCATCCACTTCATCAACACCACCACCAGACACTTTCCGCCACAATTAGGATCAACTTCCCCCCCCCCCCCATTACTATCCGTTATGACTCTCTTTCGTGTACTACGTTGGTACTCACTAATGAAACAACTATTTGTTCTTCTTACTTCGTGTTATTGCATGAGTTCACTTATATGCACAACCGAGCCCCCGAAACCGCTAGATACTCAAGGATCTCGAAACCAAAACAACCTCTATACTCTATGCATAAACTGAATATTCGTGCCAAATCTACGATTACCTACTACCATAAATACATCATAGGGATGTACATTGAAACATTGTGACTCATACGACAAAACGCGAAGTTTATAGAGTACAACCAGAAATGACCATCGTTACTTACGATCTTGCTTATCATCATGCAGCAGAAAATGTCATCCCACAGAAATAACAAGCACACCCGTGAGACACTAATCCTGCAGATGGACTTTTCTACATTCCAAGCTGCTATAACGGCTGCCGTAACCGCTGCTATGGCACAACTCAACGCAAACAACACCAACAGAGATGGAGATAACTTCGACAACTCCAGCCCAAGTAACGACCATGGAAACCAACGAGTGACAGCTTATCAAGGCACTCCAAAACTCAAGCTTAAGGGCAGAAAGCGAGAGTCTGGGAGTAAGAGGAAGGGGCACCCAACTCAAGGGTCCTCGAAGAAACAACATGTCATTGCTGTCCATGCGGCCATGACACCTACTACATCAACACCAACAAGACCATATGTTGGAAGTCTTCCAAAATGTAGCAAGTGCAATTTCCATCATAAAGGAGCCTGCCGGAAGCCGTATTGCAATAGATGCAACAAGAAAGGACACACCATCCGATACTGCAGATCTCAACCACAACAGAACCAACAGCCAAACTACAACAACAACAACAACAACCACAACAACAATAACAACAACAATAACGTTGGGGTTAGTCATACTTGTTATAGATGTGGAGGGACCGGTCACTTCAGACGGAATTGCCCCAAAACCAACAACCAGGGGGCAGGAGGATCAGGAAGGATCTTGACTTTGGGTCAAGGTGAGACAATTCAAGACCCGACTATTGTTACTGGTATATTCCCACTTAACAACACCTTCGCTTGCATCTTATTCGATAGTGTAGCTGAGCGAAGCTTCGTTAGTAACAAATTCAAACACTTACTAAAACAACAACCCCAGAAGCTAAACAAAGCCTTCACGGTGGAGATGGCTAATGGGAAAACCGAAACAACCAAAGATGTTTACGAAGGGTGCACATTAACACTAAACAACCATTCATTTCAAAAAGATTTAATGCCAATAAAAATTAGGGGTTTTGATGTGATAATCGACATGGATTGGTTAAGCCCCCACCGTGCCGATATTATATGTCACGAGTAGGCCGTTCGTCTTCACCTCCCCAATCACGAAACCCTAATAATCTATCATGATAAGCCTGGCACCAATCTTCTTCTTATCTCATGCATCAAGGCACAGAAGTGCCTGCACAAGAAGAACTATGCATTCCTCACTCGTGTTGTGATGAAGCCAAGGAAGAAGTAAACATTAAAGACATCTCAGTGGCATGCGACTTTCCGGATGTATTTCCTGAAGACCTTTCGGGGATACCCCCATAAAGACAGGTTGAATTTCGAATCGACCTCATACCAGGAGCCACATCAATTGCCAAATCACCCTACAGGTTAGCTTCAGCCGTAATGTAGGAGTTATCCAATCAATTAAGTGAATCGTGGAGCAAAGGATTCACCAGACCAAGCTTCTCACCCTGGGGAGCTCCAGTCTTGTTCGTCAAGAAGAAAGACGGATCCTTCAGAATGTGCATCGATTATAGGGAATTGAATAAGCTCACCGTAAAAAAAACGATACCCACTTCCTCGGATTGATGACCTATTTGACCAGCTCCAAGGGGATAGTTACTTCTTCAAAAATAGATCTAAGATCCGGTTATCATCAGCTCCGAGTCCGAGAAGAGGACATTCCAAAAATTGCTTTCTGAACTCGATACGGTCACTTCGAATTCGTTGTTATGCTCTTTTTTCTTACGAATACCCCCGTGGTATTCATGGACCCCACGAACCGAGTTTTCCACTCATTCCTAGTCAAATTTTTAATTATTTTCATCGATAACGTACTCGTCTGCTCTCGAAACAAGAACAAACACAGTCAACACCTACAACCGGCTTTGGAGGCATCGAAGCCGGAGAATACCGCGGAGGGAACACTGCGTGGAATGAATAAAAATCTCGAATCCAAAAGACGAAGCTTATCACTACATAAGATGGATCTGGACCCCCAAGATTAGGAGGATTCGGAGACATAGTCATGAAAAAAGGCTATAAAACGCGATAGCCCGTCCATCTAGGTTCCGATAAAGTATACCCAGACAACAAACGATATTATTAGGAGCTGAACATGAAGGCAGAAATTTCCACTTATATGGACAAGTGCCTCACTTGTGCCAAGATTAAAATGGAAAACCAGAAGCTCTCGGGATTGCTGCAACAACCTGAAATTCCGGAGTGGAATTAGGACTTCATAATCAAGTTTCTTAACATAGCGGATGGATTGAATTCTATCTGGGTAATTGCCGATAGGCTAACCAAATCCGCCCATTTCCTGCCAATGAAGGAGACATATAAGATGGAAAGATTAACTCGGATCTATTTAAAAGAGATCGTGAGACTTCATGGGGTGCCAGTGTCTATTATCTTGGATCGAGATAGTAGATTTACTTCACGATTTTGGTAGTCGCTTCAGAAGGCAATGGGAACACAACTAGACATGATCACTGCTTACCACCCTCAAACTGATGGACAAAGCGAGTGAACCATCCAAACACTTGAAGACATGCTCCGGGCCTGTGTGATCGATTTTGGCAAGTCATGGGATACCCACTTGCCTTTGATTGAATTCTCTTACAACAACAGCTATCATACGAGCATAAAGGTTGCTCCTTTTGAGGCTTTGTATGGTCGCAAATTTAGATCGGCTCTCTGATGGGCTGAGGTGGGTGACACCCAGCTGGAAAAAAGGGCAAACATCAAATGAAACTCTTACAGGACCAGAGATCATTCGGGAAACGACAGAGAAAATAATCCAAGTCAAGGCACGACTCCAAGCATCGCGTGACCGACAAAAGAGTTATGTTGATAAACGACGAAAGACTCTGGAATTCCAAGTCGGAGATCGGGTACTATTAAAAGTCTCTCCCTGGAAAGGGATGAATCCATTTTGGGAAACGGGGAAAACTAAATCCGCAATACATCAGACCGTTCAAGATTCTTGCCCGAATTGGTCCGGTGGCCTATAAGCTGCAGCTACCTTTGGAGCTTAGCAACGTACACCCTGTGTTCCCCGTTTCAAATTTGAAAAAGTGCTTAACAGATGAAACCCTAGTCATACCTCTAGGAGAGATTGAAATAAACGAGAATCTCTTGTTCGTCGAAGAACCGGTCGAGATAATGGATAGGTAAGTGAAGCGTACGAAACAGAGTCTCATTCCGATTGTGAAGGTTCGATGGAATGCTAAGCGTGGAACGGAATTCACTTGGGAACGCGAAGACCAGATGAAGCATAAGTTCCCTCACTTATTCTCTCGTTCATGATCCTACCTTCCAAAAGAATTTCAGGACGAAATTCCCTCTAACGGGGGGATGATGTCACAACTAGCATTTTTAGCTAGGAAATTATGTCCTCCTGTAAACATCAACTCTTGTAAGTCTTGTAATCTAAGTGAATATCATGCTCTATGCTCAATCAAAAACATTCATTTGAATCAAAACTCTTGAGTGAAGTCCAAGACCTAACTCAATACGTCCCAGATACTCAATTGTGGGTTTGAAACCCCAATAACCCGGTTCACCTCAGGATGGACCAGGATCCTCTTATTGGGCCTAATGGACCAGTAAACTTTCAACTTGGCTATTTTGGGTTAAGGAACCCTAATTGGGCTTTAATTGGACCCACTTTCATGAAACTAAAGTATTTTGGGTCTTGTGGGCCTAAAATAACTCATCTTGTAATCATGGGCCTTAATGGGTCGTGAACAACATTCTTGAACCTAAATGGGCCAAAAACCAATTTTTTTCACCCTTTTGGGCCGTAAACCCATAAAGAGGGCCCAATGGGCCGAGAACCTTCATATTGGGCCTAAAATTTCGAATATGTTCATTATAAGCCCAAAACATTCTTTTCTTTCACTCTTTCCTCCTCATTCTCGGCTATGTATGCATATATTAAAAAATAATAATAATAATAATTAAAACTAATGAAAGATTATTAAGATGATGACACCTAAGTTTTGCATGGTGGTTATCCATGCAAAATACCCACCAAATATCTAGATCAAGGGGTAATTAACCATTAAGTAAAAACCACTAAACTTCTATCTCTCTTCTTCTCTTTTAATCTCGGCCTCTCCTCTCCATTTCACACTTGAATTCATTTCTAAACTTCTCTCTAAACCTTCAAGGATTCCTCCATTTTCCTCCCAAAAATCGTGATTTGGTGTGTGCTTTCAAGGAGTTCTTCAACAAAGATTCATCCTTTTGGTAAGCTACCTCTAATCAAGATTCTTAACTTCATGTTCATGTTAAACTTACCTCTCTTAACATAGCAAAATCACGATTCATGCTCCTAGAAACCTCATAAGTTCGAGATCTACTCAAGGGAGCTTGCTAGAGCCGAGATCTCTCCATTTTCTTCATCACAACCGAAATCATCAACCCATAGTGAGTTCATACCCCCTATTTTCAGTTTTTACTAAGTTTTGTGGGAGAATACAAGTTGTTTTGTGTAGATCTATGTGTATATGCATGACTATGTGTGTTTTTCATGATTTATTTGGTGATTATGTGTTGTTTACTTCATAAATCTAAAAATATGTTAAAAATCTGAAGTTTATCACTTAGATCTTCATAAAAACTATGAGAAAAGTATATGTTGTCATGTAAACTTGCAGATTTGAGATTTATACGCTCAAAATAGCAAAAACAAGTGTTGTGTTCAAAAATCTATAATCTAAACTCAAAAATCAGCTTTTAACAGAAAAGTTTTGGTCTAGTTACGGACTGGTTTGACCACCTTGCTGGTAATATTTTTCAAAATTGTTTTACATGCAAAAGGTTCAGGTTTATACCTTTAAAATGACTACTCTCACGCGTTCATACGATTTTTCTACAATGTTTGGCGATTTTTACAAAACTGTCTATCAATTCAGGAAGGATTTCGGACCAGTCTGTGAAGATGAACATTTTCACACTGGTTTGAGATTACTAAAAATGTAATAAAATTTATGAAGAAAGTAGACTCATTTTCCAAACTCTCAGAGTTGACGGATCCAAATTTCGACTTACAATGACTTTTCTATAATTTTTCTAAAAATAGAGACGTAAATGCCAAAAATCAGAAAATTGTTTTAACTTACTAAAAGTGTTTATATGTTTGTTAGATGCAAGTTTATACGACTTATACATACTTTTAAAACATCTAGACATGTTAACTTATGTGTATTTAATATATATATATATATATATATATATATATATATATATATATATATATAAATATATATATGATTACAAAAGTGGTATTTTTAAGTCAATTTGACAAATAATTGAACTAATACTAGCAATAAAATAACAAACAGACTAATTTTGCCATTCTCATATTATTGGGCCTTAGTGACCCGATTATATGAATGATAGGTCCTGAATACTATTTATATGTTTATTGGGCGTCATTGACCCATTAACATGCGCGACGGACCTTGGATACTAATTCCGTGCTATTTGGGCCTGTAAATACCTTACATGTGAAATGGGCCTTAGTTGTCCTTTTACATATATTTTGGGCCCATGTTATATAATCTCATTCCTATCGGGCTTGGAAATGACTTACATGTTTTGTGAGCCTTAGTGGTTCACTGACATGGTTCATTGGGTCTGGAATGAGTTTTATATGTTTCTCTTCGCGTAAATTCGATTAAGGATCTAGTGAGACGTGTCGGTTGACACCTATTGAGTGTACGATCGTAGCCTGTAGTTATAACCAGAGTCTCTTGGAGGGAGAGCGGGGTTTTGTGTATAGATCTATACGGGGATGACACCCCACACCTGAGCTGTTCGCTACAGTTAGACTACATCAGTCTAGGGTGACGACAACCTTATTCTATTTTCCGTCGGCGTTCACAAACGCCAAGACAGGCGAAATTGTCATTATTTAGTATGGTTATGACGGCTCACTTAGAGGAATTAACATCATGAAATTTACGGGAGACTATTCTTTTTCTTCTTTTACAGGCAACATAGGGTTGTCTGGGGGCATTGTATTTACATTCTCTTCATTCACTTTTGGCATTCTATTAAACAACAACACACATGCATTAATACAAGATCGGACATAAACATACCAAACTATTTTAAGAAAATATAGGATTTTCTTGTGATTGCAAAGTTATACAAATCATTTTCTCAAACATGCTTATGAACTCACTAACATTTTTATGTTGACATTTTTAAATTAACTTGTATTCTCAGGAAACCGTTGAAGCAGGTTGGGATGAACAAACTAATGGATGTTTTGTTATATTTCTATTTCATCAGACTTTAATTAGTTTGACATGTAATATTCAAACACAATACTCGATGTAAACAATGTACGTTGTAATATTTCATGTGTGGTGATGATGATGTTATGTTTCAATTATATACTTTGTGATGATACTACAAGGATGAAGTCATGCGCAAGCCCCCGGACGTTTCCGCCATCTGGTTCGGGGGTGTGACATTTTTGGATATGCAAAGGAAGAGGAAACATATGCGCAAATTTTAGTGAGTATAAATGGAGAATTTGAGATATTTAGCTAATTACCCCAAAACTAAATCAATAAAAAATAGACATAAACCTTCCATTTGGTGAAATCGAATTGACTCCCTCTTGATCGATCAACAGGCTCAACAAGCTCAACATGCGCCAACAACTTCAACTTCTTTAACCTAATTAAAAAAGCCTCTAAATTAGTACATGACAAAAAAAAATAAACGAAGCAATGAAAGAGGAAAGAGGAAGAGAAAAAGAAGCCCTAAAATAAAATAAAAATGATGATTGAAAATATTTGAGGACGTGAAGGCTAAAGTATCCTGTCTCACTCAGTTGTAAGATGTGTGCCATAAACGTGTCGCTATCCAAAGCTGGAAGAGGCGACTCAGCAGCAATCAACGAGATGTGGCAATAAAAGGGGATGCAAGAGTGGCAAACGGTTTTGGGGGAAACTGCACCCGCCAAGAAGGAAAACCCACCGAGAAGTCTTTTACGCCAATGTGACGTCAGATAAACCGGAAGCAATCAGGCAGCCACCTCTTAGTCGGTAAACGACGTCGTTTCTTGAAACCAAGTGTTACGTCACACTGAGGTAGGGATGAGGAATGGTTGAAGCAGGCAAGCAAATAGCTGACCACCAGATATGGAAGCGTGAGGGGAAGACGCCAAATGCCGTCCTTTTATGATAGAAGCTATGGCAAGCAGGTGATGAGAGGAAGCTCCTCGATGACGTGCATACACTTATCTTTCAAAAAAAGGTTTTGCATATAGGTAATTGATGATATATATATATATATATATATATATATATATATATATATATATATATATATATATATATATATATATATATATATATATATATAGGGTTAGGTTCATGTGAGACGGCCTAATTTTGTGCGACCGTGAGACGCAATCCTAGCCACTCATTTTG
Source organism: Lactuca virosa (assembly GCF_052849685.1). Lineage (NCBI taxonomy): Eukaryota > Viridiplantae > Streptophyta > Magnoliopsida > Asterales > Asteraceae > Lactuca > Lactuca virosa. The sequence goes on from NC_136430.1 coordinate 124,374,708, forward strand.
TAGATAAAAAAACATTTTTAAAATGCAAAATAATTGAAATTTTTCGATTTTTTTTTTCAATTATTATTTTCGTCATTTATATTTTCCAAAAAAAAATTTAAAAAAAATACCAAAAAAATAAAAAAAAAATACATTTTTTTATATATTCTAGTAGAATATTATAATATTTTACATATGCGAAAAATCTAGTAGAATATTCTAATATTTCTAAAAATCACATTAGAATATTTACAGTGTAATATTGTATTAGAATATTTCATGTATTTAAAAAAAAATGGTAATTTATTATTATTATTTTTTATTTTTTTTAGGTAATTAAAGTGACGAAAATAATAATTAAAAAAAGAATTTTTGGATTTTTTCTTTTATTTTGCGTTTTAAAATTATTTTTAGATTTGGTCTCACAGTCTCACAAAATTAGCATGGTCTCAAATGAACCTATATATATATATATATATATATATATATATATATATATATATATATATATATATATATATATATATATATATATATATGGAGTGGTTCAAATGAGAACCCAAAAATGTTAAGAACCCTAAGAACCATCTTTTAAAATGTTTTCATTAAGGGCATATAGGATAAATCCAACATTTATATTGTACTAAGCAAACTTTTCCACTCCCTAGTTTACAAATTATTTGCCACTTGTTGTCGGACCACCATCTGACCGTCGTCGGACTGTTGTTGGACTAACATTAAATTCAGTAGTATTTTTCTGGCCGTATTCACAGCTTAATAGAACAAACATTGTAGTTCCAATTTCTTTGGTAATATTTTTTATTTTTCTAGCCAAAATATACAATTTTTTTGTAAAAAATAGAATTATGTCTTGAAAAAATCAATTGGTCTTTTTCTAAATTGTAGATTTTTTAAATTATATCGTGTATAAGAAATATTCACAGTTTAAAATATAATATTCACATTTTAATAAACATAATAATTTACTATTATACAGTTTAATATTTTCATACATACCTTCATTCATATTTTAACAGAAGTTTTATATAAATTTACAACTTAATACAACTCATTTTTAGTTTATTACATAAAATTCACAAAATAACATAATAAAATCCATTATACACTAATACACATATTTAAAGAAGTCAACCTCAAACTCCACCACCACCATCACGACCAACGACCACATGTCACCACCAACCACTCGTGCCACCGTCACAATCATCATTCCTTCCAAATCATATTTGTATATAAAATCATTGGTTGACAGCTTAAATACTATTTTCATCATTTAATAAACAGTTAATTCACTTATTAAGAGTTTAATTCAAAATAACTATAAACACTAATACATTCTTACATACACAAAGTTCATTAAAAATTCACAACTTAATACAGTCAATTCATAGTTCAATTCACAGCTTAATATAATAAATTCATAGTTTAATGCACAAAAAATTATACATTTACAACCATATTCGCAACTTAATACTTATATGTATACCTTCAGATATATAGACTATTGTTTCTTTCAAAGTTTATTTACACAAATATTCACAATTTAATTTTTATATGTTTTATCTAAAATTATATTAAAGTAGATATGTATATAATGCTTCTTTCTTCTCATATTTCAAAAGCAAACAAAAAATTAATTAAAATTCGTAGCTTAATACAATTAATTCACAACTTAATACAGTCAATTCACATCTTAATACAATCAATTCATAGTTTACTATAGTCAATTAACAGCTTAATACAGTCAAATTACAGTTTAATACACAAAATCCACAGCTTAATATAATAAATTCAAAGTTTTATACTAAAAATTATATATTCACGACCATATTCTAAACTTAAAAAGTTATATTTCGGGATTTAATTCACAGTTTAATAAAACAAATTTAGGTCTCTCGTTCACAATATTTACATCTTAAAACATAATTGATTGTGTTGAAACATCTCATCAGATACATTGTGTGCACCACACAAATTCTCAGTTTCATAGAACATTTTAGGACTCTCATTCACAGTTTAATAAAACAATTTAGGACTCTCATTCATAGTATTTACAATATAAAATCATATTAATTCACTCATTCACATTAACTAACTTAAACAAAACTAAACAATAGTTGAAACATTAAAACATCATAATTCAAAGTTTAAAAAAATCAAAATTCATATTATTTAAGAAAAAACTAACATAACAACACACATTCTAAAATGAATTCACAGCTTAATAACCATAGAACATAAACTGTGAATAAGAATTTGATGCAAATATTATAAGAAATAAGATAATAAACATGGATTAACAACTTAATAGCAGAAAAAACTATGATTAACAAAACTAAACAACAAATGAGAGATTGGAACATTAAGTTCACAACTTAACAGAAAGAAAAAAAAAGTAAACAAAAATCGACATATCTGATGTGTTTCACCGGATAGTAGAGATAAATAAATGGAGGAGATTTGACAGTGTTTCATAGAGCGATGAAGCAACAGGAATGGTGGCGGTTGACGGCGGTCTCTGATCTGGTATTAATCTCGTCGGAGCTTTGTTAGATATCTTCAGATCTTGTGGCAACTAGGGTTTCCGTTGCGAACATGCTTCAAAACAGAGAACAAAATCAAAATAAACAAACAATCTTCATAGGTTTTAGACTTGAAGAACATGAACGAAATCAGATTTGAAGGTTTTTAAACTAGATCTGAAAGAAATCAGATCTGAAATCGCGAGCATGAACAACGAAACGACACAAAATAATTGAGGCGAAGCAGATTTGGATGGATAGCAAAGATACGACAGTAATGGCGCAACTGGAGGTGGTAATATGCCGATGTCGGCGATAATGACAGTTGTACATGTCTGAGGTTCTACGGTGATGTTGGAATCTCGAATAGAAGGCGGTATCATTAGCAATGGTCGGTTTCACCTGTGATCTGATGTAGATCTAGTCAAATCTAATGTAGATCTGGTGATTTATGATGTGGATCTTGTGAGATCTAATGCAGATCTGGAGATTTACTGAAGATCGGAGAAGGCGGTGTTGATTTATGCCAATGGAGGAGATGACGATAAAAAGTCATCGGAAGAGACGGTGGTGGCGGTAGTGCTGTCGACAGAGGAGGCGATGGTGGTAAGCCATCAGAGCAAAGTCGGCAGTTATAAGGACGACATAAATGGTGGTTGTGGTTGTTATCTGATGAAGGAAGAAGCAAAGAAGAAGAAATGTTTGAAGTTAGGTGAAAGAAGGACCTGGTGACGTTTATGTTAGAAAGATGAAATGATGTTACACAAAATACCCTTATTGCTTTTTGGATATTTATCAAAATAAAAAAAAATCAAAATATTAAAAAATACTAAAATTCTCTTAATTATAACTTAGAAATAATTGGTTCTTGGAGTTCTTAACCTTTAGTGGTTTTCATTTGAACTTTTATATATATATATATATATATATATATTCAAAAAAAAGTATGAATGAAAAATATTATCACCCTCAATATTCTTTTTATTTAAAATTTTATAATTGTAAAAAATTAAAAAACTCAAACCGATATCTAGTTTAAAAAGTAAAAAAATAATAAATAATAAAAACAAAAAAAAAAAAACCCCTCCTATATTCAAGTACGTAGTAAAGATATTAAAAAAAACAAAAAAAAAACGCAAAAAAATATATTTCAATTAACGAAAAAAAATAAAAAAAAACCTTAAAAAATAATAAAAAAACGAATAAATATATAAAAAAAAATTAAAACCAAGCATATATCTATTTAAGAAAAAAAATTGATTTTTTTTAACGAAAAATTAAAAAAGTAATAAAAAAACGAAAAAAAACCAAAATAAATGAAAAAGAAAAGGAAAACCCATTTAAATGACGTTCCATTGACGTTCGTCGCACATGATTATTTCCTCGAGTCTGTATTACGTTCCCTGCACGTGCGCCGTGCGCGAACGCGTCACGACCAAGTAATGGGTTTGACGTTTGTGCTTTTGACGAAATGATTGGTGAAGAATAGTCTTTGAGGTTCCTACCAATTTTTAGGTTCCTATCGGATCCAGACCCTATATATATATATATATATATATATATTCAAATGAGAACCGAAAAAGGTTAAGAACCCGAAGAACCATTTTTTCTAAATGTTTTCATTAAGGTTATTTTAGACAAATCAAACATTTATATTTATTAAACAAACATTTCCATTCCCTAGTTTAAAACTATTTGCCACTTAACATCGGACCACCGTCACACTGTCGCTCGACCGTCGTTGGACTAACACCAAATTAGTGACATTTTTCTGGTAGTATTCACATCTTAATAGAACAAACATTATAACTCACATTTATTTGGAAATACTTTTAATAAATACCATTTCATTTTTGTAGACAAATATAAAATATTTAATAAAAGACAGTAGAATTATATCTTGAAAATGTTAATTTTCTCTACTTTAAATTATAGATTTCTTTAAAAAAAAATATTCACAGTTTAAAATATCATATGTATAGTTTAATAGACATATTAATCTATTAATACGAAGTTTAATATTTTCATCCATACATTCATTTATATTTTAAAACAAAATTTATATAATATATGCAACTTAATACAATCCTCTATTAGTTTAATACATAAAACTCACAACATAATACAATTAATTATATAGTAAATCACAAAGTCAAATAAGTCAAACTCAAACTCTACCACCACCACCAACTATCACATACCACCACCAACTACATGTGCCACTTTCACAACCATCATTCCTTTCAAATCAGATATGTATACAAAATCATGGATTCTTAGCTTAAATATTATATTCACGGTTTAATAAAACAATTAATTTACTAATTAAGAGTTTAATGCAAAATAAGACAAAATTGCAAATTTGGTCCTTGTGGTTTGCAAAAATCTTTGGATAGGGTCCAAAACGTTTCCAGCTTGCACAGAAGGTCTGAAATAAAGGTTTATCTGGATTTTTGGTCCAAAAAAAAATTGAAATTATCGATTTAACCTTTTAATTTCAATTCTGTATTTTCTTTTCTTATTTATTTTAATACTTTATGAATCGATCCCAATTGAAGCCACGAAGGAACTGAAGCAGATGAACATGGAGGTAGTCGATTCGAGGATAGCGAGTAGCAAAACGGGAGGCGACTGTGAGGCTTGACGGCGGTCGTCATCTCGAAAAAGGAATGGGGTGCCTCCGAGGTCGACAAGGCCGAAGAAGGGGAAGGATTGAAGCGGCGGCGAAGTGGCGTATGAGGATAGCGACGCTGCTTCCGGGAATCGATGGGGTGAACGATTCAAGGGTTCGATGTGGATAAAAGGTTGCGATGGGAAGGAGACCATAAAAGGTTTCACCGGTCTTGGTGGTTCAGGGGTGGCAGGCTCGTCAAGAGGGGAAGCAGCTGGCGATCCTCCTTTGCCTTCTTGAACCTGTCGCCAATCGAAGGTCTTCGGTGCTTCCCAGCAGTAGCAACACCACCGTTGATGGTGGTGGGGGTTTCTTGGTTGTTGAAAGGTAAGTGAACGGGGCTGTTTCGGCAGCCTCCCTTGCTATTCTTTTCTCCTCTCTTTTTTTTGTTTTGTTTGTTGTGGTGTCGTGGGAGGCAGCAGCAACTCCGATTGTTGTTGTGTTGTTTTTCTCTTGTGTTCTTGTTTTGTTCTTGACAGGTTTGAAAGGGAATATGCAGGTGTTTGAGTTGAGGCTTGGTCACAGAAACAGGAAGGGACAGAGGTGGAATGATGGTAGGGTGGTGACGGTGTAAGGTGGTGTTGGGGGAGGCAGCAACTGTTGGATTAGGTGTCTAAGCCCATAACTATAATTGGTATGTACTTGACCCGAAAATAGAATGGTCCATTTGGGCTGCAACTCTCTGGAAAAATTTGATAGGATGGATATTTGAAAAAGAGGTTATTATGATTTATTAATATATTATTAGTATAATATATTAATTGAGCAATCATATTATTTAATTAGTATTGATCGAGAATTAATGTGGAATTAATTTAGTGATCAAAAGAGACTAATTAAATTTGCAGGGACTGATTATGTAATTTAGTAATACTTATAGTTTGGGCTAATGATCCAGGTTGATTATGATTAGACTAAATCTTTGTGAGAGTCCATGAAGAATTAGTCCAAAAGGCTAATGAGTTACTGGATTAAAAGCCCAAGAGTACTTAGGGTTTACAAGTTTAAACTCTAGGAATTCCAAACTATAAATAAAGCCCCTAAGCTTGGAAAATTGGCCACTAGTACTCCAAGGGAATAGCCTAGCCGATTTTGAGCTCCACAACTTCTCTCTCATTATCCTCCTTTTGTCCTTGGTTTGTTGTAAGACATTTGAGGCATCACACTTGAGGTGCTAAGCTCCTAAAGGCCAAAAACAAACAAGCTACAACAAGAGGTAATCTTCTAACTGGTTTTATGATTCATATATCGAATTTTGTATGCTAGTTTAGGCTTCATGCTTTGGAAACCAATATTGTATGTATAATTAGAGAAAACTTAGATCCAAAGCTTTAGGGTTGTATGTGCACCATAGGAGTGTTGTAGTACTTAAAACCCAACATTGATATCAGAGCCATGGGTGTTTTCTATTATATTGATGCAATTGTTTGATTTTCAAAGTTGGAAAAATGACATTTCTGGCCACTTCCTTATGGACTTGACGAGTCCTAAGAGGGTCTCGACGAGTTGGATGAATTTAGCCATGAACTCGACGAGTCCATTGCCTGGCTCGACGAGTTGGATCATCAGAAGGCAAAATTTTTCGAGTTTTTGGCCTGATTTGGATTAGGATCATTACCACAAATTGTTTTGGTTCATAAAATTTGATTTTACTAATATGGTAATGATTATCCCCATCCAATAACATGATGATTGTCAAATTTTCAGATAATTACTTGATTTTATGAAAAACTAATTATTTGTAAAATTTGAATCATTTTGCTATATGAACTTGAATTAGGTCAAATTAGGTAAAGATAAAATTATTTTATTATTTTATTAATTTAAAAGATTGATCTAAAGAGTTCATGAAACCTCCATAATTTATGGATACGAAAAGTCTCATTCATGAAACAATTAACTCCTTCAGTTATGAAATCTAAGAGTCTTGAAAGGTTACAAAATTTGATCTAAATGAATTTGAAGAGTTTCATAACTTGCCCTCAAGTTATGGAACTTGGAAAGTCTCTTTTATGGAAGAAGGAGAGTTACAAAACTTTCCATCAAGTTTTGGAATTCTAAAAGTTTTGAAGAGTTACAAAACTTGCCCTCAAGTTTTGAAATTTAAAATTTGATTTAAAAGGTTTTGATTGTAAAATATTAAATACTAAACCTTTTGGCTTCATAACATAAGTTGAGAATTAAAAGTTTTAATTATGGTTTTGTTGATAATTAATTAAAAGATTAATTAAAAGAGTAATAATAAATCCATAATTATATTGTTTGAGTTTAATTAAATTAAAAGTCTAGTTTAAATAATAGATTAAACCACCTAGTATTTTAAATGTTTAAAATACACTCATATACTATATAAAATTAAAAGTCTAATATATTATATATGTATAAGTTAAAAAGTCAGTCTTACCGTTAGTGGGCCTCATTCACGAAGCTGGTCTATAATGAGTGTTTAAGGAAGCGACCTATAATGGAGGGTCGTTAGCCGAACGGGTTTGACAGGACATTTAAATCCTCATTAAAAGTATAATTAAATATAAAGTAACTAAACTTTTATAAATTCCCAATCTTAGTTACTTTAAGAAAAATGTGAATTTTATGCTAACCCATGAAATTGCACATTGCACCTTATTGGTCAGTTAGTGGAGCGTGTGTGGTTAACCGGCACACTAATGTGGACTAATGAAGGATGGCAATGGGTTTCTCGTAAATTATCATTGATCAATGGAGTGTGTGTGGTTAACCGACATATTGATTAGGTGATTAATGACATCGAGAGTACCAAGCTAATTTGCATGGTTATTCACACATTGTTTGTGATCCTCGGTATCCCAGTCACAAATTTGAAGGGCATAATCGAGATTAAACATGCCATTGAAAAGTTCAATGAATCTCAAAGAATCTAGGAATTTCAATTCATTTAAAACCTAATTTTTATTTTCGTTTTTCATGGTGGAAATTGGTAAATCATCATTTACGTACCTTCAAATAATTTGCAATTGGATTACGGCATCACTCTTCCGAATTGTAAATTATTGTGTTGGGTCCTAGCCTTAATATTTCATTTTGGGTGTTATATTAAGGACTTAAATCAACTAACTTGAATTTCTCCCTTTGTAGATGTCTAATTCTGACAACTATGGTCTACATTATCCTTTTGGAAAAAGCTTTCCTTATGAAGATGATGTTCCACGATTGGATCGTGGAAATGGAAATCATATTTCACTTCCTCCACCTCCTCCAATTGTTCTCCCTGACCTACATGTTCGAAGACTTGAAAAGTTCAAGGTCACTCAAGCCCTATTGGCAAGGAAACATGAAGATGGAAAGTTTGTATGTGCTCACGTCTTGGACATGAAGCTACATATTGACAAGCTGGAAATGTTAGGTGTTGATGTCTCTAGGAAGTTGGTTGTTGACCTGGTTCTTCAATCACTTCCTAAGTTATATAGCGGGTTCATTAAGGACTACAATATGGGAGACCACGACATGACCCTTATCGCTCTTACCTATTTGCTTATTGTTGTTGAATCAGCAATGATTTGGCACACTAGTAAAGCAAATTTGATTGGAAGATCTACTTCCCAAACTTCCATGTACATTGACCAGATGGTAAAGAGAAAGGATAAATCTGAGATAGTCCCATGTACCATTTCGGAAGAGTCCATATGTTTCTACTATAAAGAGAAGGGGCATTGGTTGCGAAGCTGTCATATCTACCTGAAGGATCGCAAGGATGGTAAAATCAAAATGTATGACTCTACTTCAGGTAAATCCACTATCTAACTCTATTAAGTTCCTATTAATAGATTCTTAATACATGATGTGATAATATTGCATTTTGATGTTTTGTAGGATCGAAGAAAAGAGAGGAAGCTTAAAGGAAGAGTGAGCTGAGTCTGGTCGCGAAGAGATGAATTTCGATCGCATGGTTCGATGATCAGATTTAAGAGCTGCTACTTAAGAGTTATGATAGATTTCTTAGGAATAGATAGCAACATAGTTTTCATTTGTATTTGCATTGTAAGGACAAGTTTTTCCGCTCTTTTATAAAATAAACAAAGTTTTGATTTTATCTTATTTTAAGTTTCCTTGCAATGGCATTTGTGAAAAATTGTTGTTTATATGTTTCTGTTAATAGCAATACTGAAAATGGTTTGATTCTTAGCTATATCAATTGTGGTAGTGTCATGATTTTCTAAGTAAGTGATGAATCGTAGAATCAAGTATTAATCAAAATCAGAGTTAAACGAATGTAGATTGAACAAACGATGTAAATAAGATCTGGTTTCTGCTCATTTACGCTTTCAACTTTTACATAGAAAATAGTCAGGTTCTGTAAAGGACTCTTATCTAACTCTAGTAAAGTTCCATATTTATAGGAACAGTGAAAGCATACAAAAAATACTAAGGCATTGACAATTAAGCTTCGTACGAAATATACCTCAGTAAATAAACTTAACAAAACATATGAAGGGTAAAACAAACTTCGACATATTACAATATAATTCGACCCTAACAATCTCCCCCTTTGTAATAATGTCGACCTTCGTTAGTTCAAGAGTATCTGTATATCATACAACATAACTCTTCGAATCTCAGTGTACCATGAGATTATCTTCTACAGTTCCTTCTAATCTCCTTCATTATTCTTCTTGCAGCTATTCATACGAACAATGAAATTCGTATATTGGGATGTTGTATATCTTTCCACTTCGGAAGCTTGAAACAAGAATCTTTTCGCATTCCCATTTTTATCTTTCCCAGCAAATACCATACCAAATGGTTTCAAACATATTTCTCTGTCAGCATACTTCTTCAACTCAGATTGAGTTAAAGGAAGTTCCATTGGCACTTTTACATTCAATCCCTTTGCTGTAGCTAACTCAACATCAGTAAGTGCTAAACACTCATAATAGTTGTCAATGAAAATCTTGATGTGAGCCAACCCAAGTCGAAAAACTTCAGGATCAATTTCTCGAAGATATGAAGCGTCTTTATCCTTTAGTAACAATGCAACTTGTATCAGATCATACAAGTTCATTAAGGGAAAATCAGCTACTGAAAAATCACATACTTGCCCATTCGCCCTTGAAACAATAAAGCGAAGATTCTGCATCATATTTTCGAACAACACATCTCGCTTTATGCTTATAAATTTCTTTATCTTCACCAGAGACCAAATCTCCTCTGGAAGTTTTCCAAGTACAACATGAAATCTGATCTTCATGTATGTGTACTCATCATCATTGTCAAATTTTTCAGCAATTTTGTAATGAGCCATGATGAACATCATTTCATTGATGGGAAAATCTAATTGACTCATATCAGTGTTGAGAACAACATAGTTTTTCTTTGGCTTCTTTTCGAAAGCATACATATGATTATATGCAACTTTCGACTCTATTGTCTCATAATTGTAATGCTTTGAAGGATCACCCTTGTTCATCCCAGGTGGATCATTTGTACGAAGTCGCATAATGCTTTGTACAATTCGGAGCTTTTCAATCTCAGCCTCCGCTTCAGCTTTCTTTTCTTCCTTTGACTTTTCGACCATAACAGTTTTGCCTTTGTCTTTTACAGAGGAATTATCAACACTTTCCTTAGGCTTCGAACTGCTGCCTCCTTCTCCAATCATAATTCCTTTGGAAATTGATTTTGAAATTGGCTTCGTTGTCACTGGCATTGTTGTTACAACAGTCGAAATAACTGGCTCAGCAGTTGACAAAATTGGTTTTGTTATTGGAAACTTCGAAGAAAACACCTTTCCAACAACCTTTGCATCTGCATGCAAATTTTCACCACTAGCCTTCGTACCACCAACCTCCTTTTCTCCCCCTTGCACCCCTGTGAAAACAGGTGGGGCATTCGTTGGAAGAAGGCTAGAAATATGAGAAAGTGGAGCAAGTTGTTTGTGCAGAATAGCTTCAAAATGAACGAACTTTTGAGACAAAAAGTCCGGAGTTATCAACGGAGATGAAACTGATTTAACAATGAACTCTTTGAGCTCCTTCAGCAAATTTAGCACTTCCACAAAGCTTTGATTTTCCGTGGTCGACAATTGAGTAAGTTGAGGACGCAAATCTTCGTACAGTTTGACATATTTGGTAACAGCATCACAAATAATGTCAACTTTCTGATTGATTGAAGCATAATCACGTTGTACGATTAAGATTTCTTTTTGCATATCCTGTCGAAGCTCTTGAATTTTCAAATTTACATCTTCCCTCACCTTCTTGACATCCTGAACGAATAATACATGTCGTTCCTTCACCACATTCTTGAATTCTTTCACCTACCCTTTAAACATCGAAATTAGAGAATTCACTCTTAATTCGTCATTTTTATCATTGTGATCAATCTTCTCCAAGATTCGAATCTCTGAATCTCGGACCATTCCAGAGACTTTACTCACCATCTTTGCTTCGAAAGTTTTCAGCATACTATCAACTTCCATATTAGAAACAGATGAATTACTCCCCAAATCTGCTTGAGATTGAAGAAAAGAATTCAATTTCTTGTTGAGAATCTTGAATTGTTTCATTGTCATCAACATATGATCAGGAAAGTGATCTTCTTCATCATCAAACTGTAAATCTTCAAATGTGCCTCCAAAACCTTCATTGTCAGTATCCGTTTCAACAACAGGTGAAGTTTTAACAGGTGAATCAATCTTGGGTGAATTGGTGGATTGAGATGGAAAAAGAGTGGTAAAGGGTTGATGAAGTATATGTTCAAAAGTTGGAGAACTTGTAGTATTTGGAATAAGAAAAAGAGGTAATGACACGAAAGTATCTGCCATTGAAGATACAGGAATACCTTGAGTAGTAGCCTCAACTTCTTTGTTCGACTCTCCCTCACCCATGTTGACATTTACACCCGTATCAGATACGTGTGTAGACATGCCTGAAGTTCGAACCTCCTCAGTATTTGATTTAGTTAACGGGACTTCGGGTGGTATGACAATAGTCTGTTCAGGAGTAGATACAGATTGTGAAACAACTGGTTCTGGTGTTTCAGGAACAATTTCTTCTTCAGAAGATGCCTCTTGAATAACCAACTTTCTTTGTCTTTTCTTCTTCTTCGAAATATGTTTGGCCACATCTTCAACTCTTCGTTTCTTGGATAGAGGTGAGACTGGAGCTGGAACCTCTCGAAAAATAACTCCTTGATGAGAGAGTTGTGGTTTTCGAACATTAGAAGGAGAAAATTTTGATCCACCATCAGAAGATTTTCTGGAACCCCTAGACCTTTTCTTTAAACGACGAAAAACACCAGATTTAGAAGGAATTTTCTCTGCCACTACATTATCATCAACAGATTCCACTGGTTTGAGGACAACAATCGAGACATTCACTTCAGCCGTCTCAGGCTTCTTTGGAGACTTCGTAAATTCATGCACAATCTTCTCAGGAGACTTTGTTGATTTGTGCACTGGCTTCTATGGTGTAGCTTTTGCATCCTTTTTAGAACGTTTATACTTCTTGGAAGGACCAGTTTCTTCTTTCGACAATAATTTTCCAGTCTCAACAGCTGGATTAATGGTTTTCAAGTACTCAATCAACACTGAATTTGTTGGCTCAACCCTCTTTAACATTGCATCAGGAATCCGAGCAATGTGTGTGAATACCTCCATATCATCCGAGACTTCCTTTGGGAAGTGATACTTCAGAAACTCAACCTTTTCTTCATCAGCAGGGACAGCAATTCCTTCTTTATCATAAAAATAACCAAGGATTAAGCTCCAATACTTAGCACACGAAATGCCTTGAACCACCTTCGTGTTTTCTACACTCTTTTGGAATTCCTTCCATAGTTGAGTAGAGTAGTCGACAGAGATATCATAATACAATCCTGCCACCATCGCATAAACCTCCATGCTGCCTTTGTCTAAGCCAACACTTCGACCTGTCAAGCATCGAAGAAAAATTCCAAACAAGAAATTCCAAACAGTTGGCAGGGCTGAATTCTTGAAATCATTGATCTTTGTGAGTGGGGGTTGATGACCCATCTCATTAAACATATGAATAACTTGGGCAGAAGAAAGATCAGTAACAAGTTGCGAATTGGGAATATCCAGAATCTGACAAAAGATCATCTTGGACAAACGGATTTTCTTGTCATTCACCAGTTGAAAGGTGATGATATCCATTGCTTTGCTATAAGTAGCAGTGGATCCTGCCTGAGAAAGCCATGAGAGAGGAACTGAGAAAGAATTGAACATCGCCTTGGAAAGAACATAACTCTTCAATGCGACAATTAGCATCTTCAATTCTTCTGGATACAAAGACACATCTGCTTCCACTTGATAATTGGTGCTTTGAATCTTCATGATCGGTTGAGATGTGATGTCTTCAGTTGTTCGAGAAGTGGAATCAACGCCAGCCATGATTAGGGTTTAGAAGCTTTGAAGAACAGAGAGAATTTGGGTATTTGAATTCTTTGGGTGCATAAAAAGATAAAGAACCCGTAAATGTCCTTTTTATATGTAACCCTTAATTTGAAATTAACGCGGGATAGGCATTGATTGAGATCTGACGTGGCACCTTAAAAGTCGCACCAGTCTGCCAATAAAGTTGCCATCCGTCAAAAAGTAACTGTCACATCGCCTTGAAACCAGGAAACGTCTCCTCACAAAGTCTGTTCGTGTCTCGTCAAGGAATAGTAACCGTCAGCAATCTTCGGATGGAAGTTAAGCTCTTTCGTCTTTGGGTTTAGAGACGAAGTCATTTGCTAGACTGTCGAAATCATCAGCCTGAGTTGGTATTACTCAGAACCTCAAGGATCTCGTGTGTGCTGTGTGACAAAGAAAAGATAAGAAACAAATTAGCGAAAATTTGGATCTGTGATGTCAAAAATTGCGACAGAAAAGCAGAGAAACCCCGGGCAAAGGTTACTTCATTAATTATCAAGAGAGATAATCAACTGCTTGTATATGTTCCCGTGAATTACAATCGATACTTGTAGAGAAGTATCGAAGGGCTTCTTTTATTAGGCTTATTGGGTGGTTTAAAATTTCGTTACATATCATCCTAAACATAAGGTGAGTAATTGTAACAGAAATTACTTGTTTGACCAGTGTAGTCAGTAACAAGTATGCTTTGAAATATGTTGATAGTAACTTTGAAAGCAAATGAAACTCATACAAAAATCATATTAAAAAAAAAAGATTTGTTCTGGATCTTGTTGGGTAACAAACATCGTGGGTTTCGATAGTTTGATCAAGATCACGCATAAGAATAGAATATGATTTTGAGTTTCGAAAAATGGTATTGAAACAAATGTTTCGTCAAATCTGGAACATAGTTCCCCGTCAATTCCTTATTAAGATATGAAGTTGGGTTTCACTTTCATCACGACTTCATGATGTCAGATCACTAACACAGAATTTTGATATATCTAAATCTTGATGGGTTGAATCAAAGACCTCTTGGATATATGTCTTCGTGTGTGCAAGTGTAAGAAATTTTGTGATGAAAAAGAATGGTTATGCAGAACGAATTGTACCTCTGTTATTTTCGGACAAAACAGATAACTCGTAACTCATGTGAGAAGAGTAAGGTAGCTCAATCGACTAATGTCAATATAAGCCTGACTTGGGAAGAAATTTTCGTATGAAAAATGTCATTAAAGCTTTCGTAAACACACATTAAGTCTACAGAGGCTTGGGTCAACATGCTGCAGCATGCTTCTAGGGACAACCTAACTAGTACATAGTTGACGAAAGTTTACTTTCCCATAGAAACATAAGCATGACCCTTAAAAAAAATTCGTGTTATCTGCACAATGAAAAAGAAACAAAGAGAATAACAAAAATCTTTTTGATATTTTTGATTTTTCTAAAAACTATTTTTGAGTTTTTGTGAATGTTTTCGAAAAATGAAACAATTAAAAGAAGAAAATCTTTTTGGAGTTTTGATTTTTCGAAAAGATAACAACAAAACGAAAAGAAAATCTTTTTGTAGTTTTTGATTTTTCGAAAAGATAACAACAAAACGAAAATAAAATCTTTTTGTAGTTTTTGATTTTTCAAAAAGATAACAACAAAACGAAAATAAAATCTTTTTGTAGTTTTTGATTTTTCGAAAAGAAAACTAAGATACAAACGTACGAAAAACATTTTTACAAACAAACAAAAATTTTGTAAACAAACTACAATTCGCCACTCTTACGAAAATTTGACAAACTAACGAAAATTTATACCACACAACCATCATGCAAATTGTCGAATTCGAAGCATGTCGAAGCGTTGACTATGAACAGTAAACGCTGAATGGCGTCTTACTGCCTCTGAATCGACACATTTATATAACACGCCTTTGCTATACATTCGAAATCCGTCCTGGAACTGAACTTACTTCAATCATTCCCAAACCTGTCAAAATTCGAACAAACGATTTTTCATCCAAAGATTTTGTAAAAATATCAGCAAGCTGATCAGTTGTTTTTACAAAATGCACTTTAATGTTTCCATCTTCCACATGATCTTTGATAAAGTGATAACGAAGAGCTATATGTTTAGTTTTCGAATGTTGTATTGGATTATGACAAATGCGTATAGCACTTTGAGAATCACAGTACAATGGAATCTTTTTCATATTCACTGCATAATCCCTCAACTGACTTTGAATCCAAATAATTTGTGATGTACCAGCAACAGCTGCTACATATTCGGCTTCGACAGTAGAAATCGAAACACACGTTTGCTTCTTCGACTGCCAACTAACCAACTTTCCATCCACAAATTAACAACCACCACTTGTACTTTTTCGATCCAATGTACACCCTCCTAGATCTGCATCTAAAAATGCCTGAATGAAAAATCTTGTTTTCGAAGGATACCACAATCCTAACGAAATTGTTCCCTTGAGATAACGAAAGATATTCTTCACAGCTGTTAAATGTGGTTCTCGAGGATTTGCTTGATACCTAGAACAATTACATACAGAAAACATGATATCAGGTCTACTTGCAGTAAGATAAAGTAATGAACCTATCATGCTTGTGTATAAAGTAAGATCAACCGTAGGCGATTCTAACGAAGGTGTGTAGCCTTGTGCCAACAGCCATTGGTACTCTTAACTTCGTGCTATTTGTCATTCCAAACTTTTCGAGCAAATTCCTTGTATATTTTCTTGATTGATGAATATGCCTTCTCTGTTTTGACATATGTTTAAACCAAGAAAATTATTGATTTTACCCATCATGCTCATTTCGAATTGGCTTTTCATCAAGTTTTCAAATTCTCTAGACAAAGCAGGGTCAGTAGAGCCAAAAATAATATCGTCAACATAAATTTGAACAAGCATCAGATGACATCCAACTTTCTTTCGAAATAATGTGGGGTCAACTGATCCTTGCTTAAATTTCGACTGTTTTAAGAAACTGGCAAGAGTTGCATACCATGCTCTTCGTTCTTGTTTTAACCCATATACAACTTTATCTAAAATATATACGTGATCAGGATGCATTTCATTTACGAAACCTGGAGGTTGTTCTACGTAAACAGTTTCTTCGAGTTCTCCATTGAGAAAGGCACATTTCACATCCATTTGATATACATCAAAATCCTTATGAGCTGCATATGCTAAGAATATTCGAACAACCTCGAGTCTCGCAACAGGGGAAAATGTTTCTTTATAATCAATTCCTTCTTGTTGCGAATATCCTTTTACCACTAAACGTGCTTTATTTCATACAATCTTTCCATCTTTGTCGGTTTTGTTTTTGAAAATCCATTTTAACCCGACAATCAAAACATTTTCAGGTTTAGGAATTAATCTCCAAACCTTGTTTCTTTCAAATTCAGCCAGTTCTGATTGCATTGCAACAACCCAATCCGAGTGTTCCATTGCCATCTTAACTGTTTTTGGTTCAATTTTAGATATGAAAACATTGAACATGCAAAATTCTTGATGAGTATTTAATACCTCATTCTTCGCACGAATCTTAGCTCTTGTTAATACTCCATCTTGAGGATTTCCAATGACTTGATCTATTGGATGAATCTTTTTCCATTTCTCTAACGGTGGATAAGTCGGATCAAATTCCAAAGGTGCATCTTCGTACATCTCTTCATTTTCAGATCCTACAACAGAAACATTATCATTTAGATCATGAAAATCATCATTTGGATTAAAAGTTATTGTATTATTTTCCTCCTCAACACTATTATCATTTTGATGCTCCCCCTCAACAACATCATCCATTCTCCCATTCTCCCCCTCAAAAGAATTCTCCCCCTCAACCAGAGTATTCGAATCCAATTGCTCTCCTTCGACTAGTTTATCAAGCATACTTTCGCCAAGTCCAAGAGAATTCGTTGTTGAAGTAACATCTATGATGTTTTGAGGAATTTCCAAGTCATCATTATGCTTCGAAGATTCAGAGTAATGATTATCATTGGCATGAACTTCAGCATCCACAGCCCTGTCAGGAATACCAAAGATTAAATCATAATCAAAATCAGATGAATTTGATTCTTCAGTTTCATCAGATGATTCATTAATAATTGGTTTTTGTTCAAATTGTTTTTCAACTTGTTTGACATAATAATCGTCGAAATTAAGATTGAAAGTTTCTTCTATTTTTCTTGTTCGCCTATTTAACACTCTGTATGCAACCGAATTGTGCGAATATACCAAAAATATGCCTTCGTCAGCTTTAGCTTGAAATTTTGAAAGGTTATCTTTGAGATTCATGATAAAACACCTGCAGCCAAAAACATGAAGGAATTTGACATTAGGTTTCCGATTATTGATAATTTCATACGGAGTGATATTGAATCGACGATGAATGAAAGATCGATTTTGAGTGAAACAAGTTGTGGAAACTGCTTCAGCCCATAGATATTGAGGAAGATTCGCATATGTCAACATAGTTCTTGCTGCTTCATAAAGTGACCTATTTCGTCTTTCAACCACACCATTTTGCTGCGGTGTATAAGGCGAAGAGAAATTATGCGAAATTCATTTTTCTGTTAAGTACGAATCCAGCACAGTGTTCTTAAACTCAGATCTATTATCTCTTTTGATCTTTCGAACATTTTTCTTGAGACTTATCTCAATCTTCTTAATAAACTCGATCATTGTTTGAGCAACTTCAGATTTTAATCTGAGAAAGTATACCCAAGTGAATCGTGAAAAATCATCAACATTAACCAAAATGTACCGTTTCTTGTTGAGAGTTTCAACAGTCGATGGTCCACAAAAGTCAATGTGTAGAAGTTCCAATGGTTCGACAATTTTCGAATCTATCTCAATTGGATGGCCTTTCCTGTGTTGTTTCCCTTGTTCACAAGCTGCACACAATGTATCATTGTCAAATTTTAGTACAGGTAAACCACGAACAAGATCATCAACAACCAATTTATTTAAGTTTCGAAAGTTTAATTGCGATAAACGTTGATGCCATAACCAGCTGATGTCAGAGGAAGCTTTCGAAAGTAAGCACACTGAGGGTTTGCCGATGATTGGTTTGATATCAAGAGTAAACATGTCACCATGTCGTTTGGATTTGAGCAATACTTCTTTAGTTTCAACATTTGAAATGATGCTTCCTTCTTCGTTACACACCACTTGATTGCCAGTGCCCACAACAAGTTGTGAAACACTTATCAAGTTATGTTGAAGACCTTCGACATAAGCAACGCGGTTAACAGTGAATTTTCCATTCGTGACTTTACCATAGCCTTTCACTTGACATTTGTGATTATTGCCAAACTTCACAACTCCTGCATTCTCCAAGCTACGAAAATCTCTCAGGTTTTCCTTTCGTCTAGTCATGTGACGTGAGCAACCCCTATCAATATACCATTTTTCATCATATTGCTCGTCACATAATACCTACGATCAATGAAAGAATTTAGGTACCCAAGGCTGTTTGGGTCCTTGGAAATTAGTTTTAAACACATAATGAAATGAAGAACTTTTAACCCAATCACAAACTTTAGTTTTGAGACTATCAATTAAGTCCACATCATTATTTAAAGAAACGGAAACATAAGTTTTATTTAGTTTGGGATTGTCACTGACACATGCCTTCATCTTTTTAGATTGAGTATGATCAAGCTTGTCATTCGAAACCGGTTGCCAAGTTTTAACCGAAACATTCGAATCTTTTGATGACGAGCTTTCTGTTGACGAAGAATTCACATAATTCTCATAAGCTTCGTGAATTTGTTGTTGAGAATATTTCCTTGATTGATATTTTTGACCTTTTCCTTCAAGCCAATGATCGATGTTTTTGTCACGAGACAACCCTTTTGTGTACGAAACTTTTAAATTTTGTTTGCCTGTAGGATTTGGACAATTCGGTTTTTGTGGAAAGAAATCAACATTTGATTTATGTCGAAATGCCATAGCGTATCGACTTCCATCATTGTTGCCAACACTTCGATTTTGAGAAAATCGATTTGGAGATTTTTGTTTTTGAGAAAACCTTGTTTGTTGATTAGAAGAAAATCGTTGATGTGATGATTGATTTTGAACATTCTTTGATGTATTTTTGTTATCTCTTGAAAATGATGAGTTTGAAACTTTCGAAAAATTTGTTTTTGATTGAAAATCAGATTTAGATTTATTTGTTTGAGCGGGATTTTGCTTAAGATCTGAATAACTTTCTGAATGAGAAGACTTGTTTTCAACAGATTTAGTCTTTTTGTTTTTAGTTGTTTTCAAATTTAATCCATTTTGTTCTTTTCGAAGTTCCATTGTTTGCCAAAAAATCGTTTTTCGAGCTTGTCTTTTTGAAATTGCATTTTCTTTTGACAACTTGTCAATTTGTTCTTTAAATTCTTTGGAATTTAATTTGACAATAATATCTTTTTTCACAACAACTTCTTTTGGAACTTCTTTCACAAATTTTGATTTTTCAACCCATTTGCGTTGTAGTTTTTGTCTTTGAAAAACATACGAATTCTTTGTTAAGGTATTTTCGACTGTGCTTTGATTCGAAAAGAATCCTTCATTCGTTGTCTTCTTGTTGTCATCTTCGACCATTTTGGTGAATTCTGGTTTAATGTTTTCAACATTTCCAGTTGTAACAAACACTTTATTTGGAAAGACAACATCATCAGTACACTTGAAATTAGGATACACCACTTGATTTGTTTCCAAATAATGGGCTCCCTTTTCGGACAACACTTTTTCGAAATTTTCTGTGTCTCCAAATACTTGATTAACAACAACACGAGGAATTTCTTTTTCTATCAAATCTTTGTTTGAAGAGACCTTTTTGTCCGATTCGTCATCATCATTTTCATCATCACTGCTATCCGTTTGACTATCTCGGATATCCACAAACTCAAAATCACAATCTTTTGAAGTTGAAGGTTTGTCAGTGTCAATCTTAACTTCCAAATCCTTAAGTTTTTCTTTTCCTTTAGATTTTGATGCAACATTAATGACAGACAACTGAGAACAATCAACATCCTCAATATCACTAATTTCGCTAATATTGTTAGAGTTATCTTCAATATCGGCAAAATTAGATTGAGAATCAGATGTCAAATTTTCAGTCTTTTTCAAAATTTTGATTTGTTCTGATTTTGTCAAAGTATCATTCACAATGTTAACCAATTCATTTGTATCAAGAAATTCATCAATTTTGACAATTCCATAAGCATATCTATCATCAGGAATTTTGTCAAACTCATCAATGTTTTTCTCACAATCATATGAAATATTATCTACCTTCGCTCTTTCGTATGCTAGAAAAGGTAATAATTTCCTATGTTGTTCCTTGCTAATATCACACGAATGATGCAATGCAGTTAATTTCGCATATAGACGTTTAGCAGAATTGCAGTAGATATTTCGTTGAGCTAACAAAAGTTTTACATCACTAGATAACGAATCACGATCACACATAATGTTTGTTATTTGCAATTCCAAACATTCTATCTTAACCACTTACGAATCTAACTTCTTCTGTGTCTCTAACAACTGATTGCTTAATTTCTTAGCTTCATTACTAGCAGAAACAACCAAATTATTGAAATAAGCAACAGTATCATCAAAAGCAACTATTTCAGAATCATATGCACTCAAAGGAATATTGAAAGATTGAAGAATGTTACGTACCTTTGTTGTCATTGGAGACTTATCAGCAGATTTTGATACAAAGCAACGGCCCTTGACATCTTCGTCTGAATCTTCCTCCAGCTTCGCATACATTACACCATGCGTAGGATTACGCATTTGCTCATCATCGGAGCCCGAAGACCAGATTTGATATGTGCCATCATTTTCCTGTTCACCTTGAGCCACCAAAGACAGTTTTTTCGCCTTCGTACGTACTTCTTCCAACCTCTCCACATAATATGCCTCATCCTTCACTCTATTCTTCTTCTCATCTTGCTTTCGAAGCATACAATCATTTGCTAAATTATTGGCTCCATTGCAATAGTGACAATCCATACCAGAATCTCCTTTCAATTTCTTTTCTTTCTTTTCCTCAGCACCCTTCGTATCATTCTTCTCATACTTCTTCTTCTCTTCTCCTGCAGCTTTGTTCACGAAGCTTCCTTTTCCTTCATTTTGCTTCACCTTCGAATTAAACGGTTTCTTGAAAAACTTTTTGACTCGGTTGTTAGAGTAAAAAGCAATTGCCTCATCATCTGAATTCATTATAAATCCTTCTTCATCATCAGAATCATCTTTTTCGATAGTTTCCTTTTCAGTCACTTTTGAGACAAGTGCTAATGGACCTCCCAGACTGAGCTTCGACTCTTCTGCCATTTCATTCACTTCACTTTCATGAGTTTTCAGTTGATTATACAAATCATTCAAAGAAGATGTGTCGAAACTTTGTTGATTTTTCACCATCATGCTAACGCTTCTCCATTCTTTACGGAGTCCCATAACAAAGGTGAGATTGAATTACCTGGCAGACCTTGTGATTCCATAATGAGTGCATTTGTATATCAGCTCATTCAGTCTATCATAGTAACTTTCAATCGTTTCACCATCTTTTTGCTTGAAATCCTTCAATTTAATCAAACATTGCTTAACTGAATTGATTTTCGTCTTCTTGCTGCCTTGAAACTTTTCTTTGAGATTATTCTAGATTTCCTTTGCAGTTGTACAACTTCTGACATAGTTATACACCACCGGAGGCAATGCACCACGTAACTCCCTTATGCATCGTTTTTCAAGTTTCTTCATACGATCATTTTGATTTTCCACACTCGTAGTACTGGATGAAGATCCAATTGGTTGAAGGTTCGTTGGAAGAGTAACATTCCCTGAGATGCAAGTCCAAATCTCTTCATCGATTCTATTCAAGTAATCCTGCATACGATCAGACCACTGATCATAGTATTCAGGAATGAGCATAGGTATCTTAGTTGAAGATCCTAGCAGATGAGAGTATGAAGTCATCGAGTTGAGATTGAAGTTCCCCATTGATGTACGGAAGAAACTTTTTGAGAATTTATGAAAAATCAAAGAGAATTTGAAAGAAAATTGCTGAATTGAACAAAAAAACAAGGTAGAATACTCGATTCAACAAATCTGTTGCAGAATCGAATCACAACTCAAGATCTAGAAAACTTTTTCACGTCAAAAGATGCAGAACTTTTTGAACCAGAATTTTGATTCAAAAACCTTTTGAAACAGAATGAAAATTAGATCTCAGATCATGATTCCTGCTCTGATACCAAATGATGAATCGTAGAATCAAGTATTAATCAAAATTAGAGTTAAACGAATGCAGATTGAACAAACGATGTAAATAAGATCTGGTTTCTGCTCATTTACGCTTTCAACTTTTACAGAGAAAATAGACAGGTTCTATAAAGGACTCTTATCTAACTCTAGTAAAGTTCCATATTTATAGGAACAGTGAAAGCATACAAAAATACTAAGGCATTGACAATTAAGCTTCGTACGAAATATACCTCAGTAAATAAACTTAACAAAACATATGAAGGGTAAAACAAACTTCGACATATTACAATATAATTCGACCCTAACAGTAAGGAAAGATTCTCATCGCCCAAGTTTCAATTGGACAGAAACCTAGAATCATATGATTTGGATCATGTGATGTATGAAAATCTTGGTACTTGGGAAAATTGGGACTAATTCCTTGTTTGCATCAGTATGTAAGTCAAGTAAAAGATAAAAGGATCTAGTACACATTGATGAGTACTGGTCAGATCCACCACAAAGGATGATAAAGTATATTCGTCATGATTTACTGAAAGTTCAGTAAATTTGATTATGCTTACAAGATTAAGTATAATTTTGATACATTGAAAAGATTCAAAGTATAGTAGAACGAATAAAAAATTAGGCAGAAAGATAAAAGGTTTCTCCAATCTGAAAGGAAAGGAGAGTACTTTAGTATCATGTTTTATGATCATCCTAATGATTATGGAACCATATCTCATTTGATTCTCTAAGGACACCTTAGTGCAATTGCATGACTAAGAAGGGAAATCAGGAATTGTTGAAATGGCTAAATCAAATAGATGACTCATACTTCGTTCCAAAATCAAGTCTTAGAGTCGTACTCCAAGATTGTAACTTGAGTGACATATCTTAAGTAGGTTTATAACACTCATCAAATATAGAGTAAAATGTTACTTACTCTTGTACATTTGAAATTGGTAAGTTGTGATGTTTTGGATAAAACAAAGACCAACTAAGACCAACTAAGACCAATTGTCAGAAGTGTTTGTCTTGATAAGAAATCGCACTAACTCTTGAATATTTTTTTGTCAAGTAATGTTTCTTGACAAAGAGAATCTTATATGTCAAGAGGTCAGTGGGAGTCTTAAAGATCTTGAAAGGTTTCAAGAACTAATCAAGAATCAACATATTATTAATCACTAGCACATGACTTGAGGTTTGTAACCTATCGTGTTGACATATTCTTGTTTCTATGCCCATTCCAGTTAGTTTGACTATGCATGTGAGTTCTATGGGCTCTCATTTGAATGTAGAAGGCAAAGCACCTTGGTCAATGAAAGTACATTGATCTGTATGGGTGAGCTGCTCAATAGCATGGAAGCAATGGTAGGACCCTTGTGCTGCCAAGTGGCAAGGAATTAAGATTGAACAAGTTCAGTCCATATGAGTTTGGATTAGTCACTAACCTTGTCTTGTGATAATGGTTATGACAAATTCACATCGATAGGAACACATACACCATTAATCTAAGTGACAAAGGTTTCTCTTCATTTCTTGAAAATGATTGTAAGGAAACGCTTTCACTAAGTGGATTTAAAGAGTTAGCTATTGTGATATTTGCATTCTCAAATTCGATTATGATTACAACATCCCTCTTCATAGTTCGAATTGTGAGAAATGGAAAAAGGTTTAAACATTTAGGACTTATTTCTCTAAGTTCTAAAATTGTTTAGACACACATGTGAGCTATCTAAGGAAAGGTGTATGAGTTTGTGAAGTCTAGATAAAGTCTTATCGAAGCATCTTGTATCAGAAATATGAACTTTGGTAAAAAAGTCAACACGTATTGACTTCTAGAAGTCTAGCTTATTTCTGGGTACATGTCAAATCTAGTGGGAGCATAAGTGATATGCTAATAAGAAGGTAATTATTATGCTAGTGGGAGCACAATTATTACGTTAAGTGTTGCGAGTTAGCAATGCTAATTATAGAAAACAAAAGTTTACAAAGCTTCACAGTTTGAAAAGTTTGTTTTGCTATAATTAAGGGAGAGGAACTTATACTTCATTTCAAATCTAAGAGCTTAGATTGAAATTTTAATCAAATTTAGTCAAAGAGATATATGAATGTTATGTTGAAATGGTTCAACATAAGGACATTCGATATATGGAAATACTATGGCAAGAGACTCGTAAAGTATCACGCCTTCATGTGAGGCATTATGATTCGTGTCCCATATGCTTCGGCTATAGGATCGATTTCATATGCTATAATATTTATGTATTCTAAATATTCCAAATGCCTAGGGCATTAAGAGGGAAAATGGACCAGCACTGTATATGACTAAAGTTGTTAAACAATTGTCAAGGACAATCTAAGGTTCGCCAAGGATTGGTTGCTTAAGTAAAGTTGGAAGTATAGTAATGGATGGACCATATTGTCATATTTAGAATAGATAGGACTCTATTAAGAATGAATTGTCATATGGCAGATATGGAAAGGTTTCCATAATGGGAGTTGGATATTAAGCATCTATGTGTAAGTTAGAAACTTTCATGCAGGAAGGATGTTCAAAGAAATATACTTTGAATGCGAGACTTTGTATCTGTGGAATTGTCTTGTAACAATCTTCAGTGGAGTACTTTGTAATATCATTGTCCAAGTCTCTGTGACTTTGGTGCATTGACATTACAAAAGGATCGTTGCATGAAAGTTTAGAATCTAACAGATTATAGTATTCTTACATTTACCATGAGGATTTGGAATTGTGAAATGAGTATAATTGGAAATGTTTACAATTGATCCATTTCGCAAATAAAGGACCATAGGTAAACATAATGTGCATTCTTGGAGCATGGGATAACTATTGTTTTAATTCATGTATTAAGTTGATTAATCGAAACATTATACAATAAATAATGTGTAATCAATATGGTGATTAAATAAAAGGTGTTTTATTTATATTCAAAAGTTTTGAGACCATATTGAATTCGATTATTCTTGTGTTTCACTTTGCATGTTTTGACTTCCTGAATAATAAGATTATTCAAACTATCCACAGTCGATCATACCTTGGAAGTAGGTATTGAGGTAAGACTGTCATGAATCCGACTGTAGATTGTCTAAAGGTGTTTAAACATGGCGCGAGTTTGCTGCAGTGTTCATGAGTACTCCTGTAATAAGATTTGAGTATTGGATCAAACCCATGATCATTTGGATCACTTCATGGATTTTATCACGAGTGATCATGAGACAATAATATCTTATATTCTTGAAACCAAGACATGTGAGTTGTAGTTTACACGTCGTTGCACATTGATGATATGAAAACGCACCAGTAACTTGGTGTTATAAAACGTATTGTTGTGTGTGATTTGGTGAGTAAATAGAGCAAGCATATGAGTCGAAGTTTATCCGTTTCTTTTACCCTAAGGGGATAAAAGCGATATATGTGGGCCCCTCGATGGTTTAGTGATAACACCCTAAGTGCTTGGCCAAGCCTGGACTGATTTGATTTGTTCAATTAGTCAGTCTTCATAAATCGGAAATCGGGAAACAGCACATGGACAAAGAGATTGATTATAATCCATGTCTCAGTCCATACGATATCTTGTAGAATGGAGGAATATATGATCCCTTATCTAATGGACGCGTCAGAGTTCGACTGCGGCCTTTTGAGAGCTACGATTGCTAATCGGATTTTAAGTCGTACTTGCAATAATAGTTATTAGACTTATCCAAGTGGGAGACTATTGGATTAGGTGTCTAAGCCCATAACTATAATTGGTATGTACTTGACCTGAGAATAGCATGGTCCATTTGGGTTGCAAATTTCTGCAACAATTTGATAGGATGGATATTTGAAAAAGAGGTTATTGTGATTTATTAATATATTATAAGTAAATAAATTAATTGAGAAATCATATTATTTAATTAGTATTGGTCGAGAATTAATTTGGTGATCAAAAGAGACTAATTAAATTTGTAGGGACTGATTATGTAAATCAGTAATACTTATAGTTTGGGCTAATGATCCATGTTGATTAGGATTGGACTAAATCTTTATGAGAGTCCATGTAGAGTTAGTCCAAAAGGCTAATGAGTTATTGGATTAAAAGCCCAAGAGGAATTAGGGTTTACAAGTTTGAACTCTAGGAATTCCAAACTATAAATAAAGCCCTTAAGCTTGCAAAATTGGTCACTAGTACTCCAAGGGAATAGCCTAGTCGATTTTGAGCTCCACAACTTCTCTTTTATTATCCTCCTTTTGTTCTTGGTTTGTTGTAAGATATTTAAGGGATCACACTTGAGGTGCTAACCTCCTAAAGGCCAAATACAAACAAGCTACAACAAGAGATAATCTTCTCACTAGTTTTAAGATTCATATATCGAATTTTGTATGCTAGTTTAGGCTTCATGCTTTGGAAACCAATATTGTATGTATAATTAGAGAAACTTAGATCCAAAGCTTTAGGGTTGTATGTGCACCATAGAAGTTTTATAGTACTTAAACCCCAACAACAACTTCGGTTGCTGCTGTGTTTTCCAGTGAGCAGGGAAAAAACGAGAGAGAAAAAGGACTTTGAAGAAATTCAACAAAGGATGGATATTTGATCAGGTTTCTTTATGATCTATTTATACAATTGTGAAGCATGATCTATTTGTACAACTGTGAATCAAACATTCACTGGGATTTGTTTATGTGGATAAATATTTGATCAGGCTTCAATTGGGATCGCTACTCGTCATCCTAGAATCGACTACCTCCCGTTTGGTTTATGTGGATTTTTTTTTTATTTTCAAGCAAGAAAGAAGCACACAAGCCCAACCACGGAGTTTTATTTTAAGAGAGAGAGAGAGAGAGAGGAGGAGGAGGAGGAGGAGGAGGAAGAAGAGAGAGAAGGGGGAGGGCTCCGGTGGGGTGGGTAGAGAGAGAGAGATATGGGGTGAGCCAACTTAATTCCTTTTTTTGCATTAATATTTATAAAATAAAAATATAAAAAATACAAAAAAGAAATTTAAAGGGCAAAACAGTCAATTCAAGTGCTCCATGGACCCAAACTACAAAAATTTCTTAAGTTTAGGACCAAAAACCCAGAAAAACCTTAACTTTGGATCTTATGTGCAAGCTGGAAACTTTTTGGATCCCATCCAAAGATTTTGGCAAACCACAAGGACCAACTTTGCAGTTTTGTCGCAAAATAATTATAAAAACTAATATATACTTACATATTTATAAAACACAAAAAATTAATACAAACATTCATACATAAATTAGTCATATTATAACACAAAATTCATAAAAAAAATCACAGTTTAATAAATTTAATTCACAACTTGAATTCTTTAATTCACAATTTATTTTAAGAACACAAAATTGACAGGTTAATATAATAAATTCATAGTTTAATGCAAAAAGTTATATATTGACAGTCATATTCTCAAATTAAAACTTACATTTATACCTTCATATCTATAGGATAGTGCTTATTTTAAAATTTTTTTACAAAAATATTTATAATTTGAATTTTACATACTTTATTCAAAATTATATAAAAACATAATAAATCATGCATTCACAACTTAAAACTTATGTTTTTTATTCAAGCAATCAGATATATGTAAAAAAAATGCATTAACAACTTAAAACTTATTAAAAAACTCATGCATTAACAACTTAAAGTTTATGTATTTCATTGAATCATTCAAATATGTATAAAAATAATGTATTCTCAACTTAAAACTTATAAAAAAGCATTTATTCACAGCTTTAAACTTATAAAAAAAATATTATGTTCACAATTTAAATATATATTTTCTTACTAATAATTGTTAAAATTAACATTAAGATAACTAAACAATAAATGAGACATTAAAACATTACAATTCATAATTTTAAAACCCTAAATTAATATTATTGAGAAAATACTAGCATAAGAAAATACAAAACTTCAAAAGAATCACGTATTCACAACATTTACAGTTTAAAAGTTATGTTTTTCATTGAAGTGGTTAGATACATATAAAAAATCATGCATTCACACATTCTAAACTCAATTCATAATATAAAAAGCATAAAACATAAACTATGAATACTAATTATAGGTAAATATTATAACAAATAAAAAATAAAGTTCGATTCACAACTTAATAACAGCGGATTCAAAACTTAATATTTTTGCAAATATTATAACAAATAAAAAAAGCTTGGATTCACAACTTTATAGGAGTGGATTCACAACTTAATATCAGTTAAACAAATAATAATAATAATAGTAAACAACAAAAGAGAAATTAAAACATTAAATTCATAGCTTAACATAAGAAGAAACAATAAAATCAAAATCAACATACCTGATTAGATCTTGGTGGTGTTAGTGAAACTGATAGAGAAAGAGATGGATGTGAGTTGGTGGTGCTTCACCGAAGCGACAAGGAAACAGTAGTGGTGGCGGTTGATGCGATTTCAGATCTGGTCCGTTAATCTCGTCGGAGCTCGTAGATTTGGAGGCATAAATCAAATATCTAGAGGTGAAAATCATAGATATGTCGTTAGAGATCATAGATCTATCGCCAAAGAACTTACATTTGAACTGAAAGACTTCATATTTGATGAAAACAAAGGATTTTAGAGGTTAACTACATGCAACAAGGGTTAGTAGAGGAGGTAGTGAAGCAAATCTAAACAGGTCTGGTGGTGTTTCACGGGGATCAAGAAAAAAAGTAAAGACGTGTCACCGGAGCAAGATCTGGTCACTCAATCTCACCGGATCATGTAGATCTGGAGGAGTAAATGATAGATTTACAGGAAAAATTCATAGATCTGTCATTGTACATCGTAGATCTACCATCGAAGATCATAGATTTGGACTAAACCACTATAGATCTGATGAAAATAAAAGTTTTTTGAGGTTGAAGACAAGCTTTAATGGTTAGTGGAGGAGGACCTAAACTAGATCTGTTCAGATTTTGTGGTGTTTCATGGAGATCGAGAGAAAAAAGATTAAGGCGAGATGAAGATATGTCACCGGAGCAACGTCATAAGAGTGGTAGGGTTGTGGTGGTAGTGGTTGTTTCCGCCGAAGGTAGGTGGCGGCACTGGAGGTCGGTGGTTGGTGGTGATGGAAAGTCACCGGAGATAGGAGGGAGAATGAAGAGATGTTTAGTGAGAGAGAGGGAGAATTGAATGTATCAAGTTTTGAATTAAATGTATTAAACTGTGATTTTTATCAATTTTCTGTTAAAATATGACTAATTTATGTATGGATGTTTGTATTAAATTTTTGTGAATATATTTATTTTTGTGTTGTATAAATATGTAAAAATATATTAGTTTTTATAATTATTTTGCATTAAACTCTTAATTAGTAAATTAATTGGTTTATTAAACCGTGAATATAATATTTAAGCTATGAATCCATGATTTGTATACATATCTGATTTGGAAGGAAGGATGGTTGTGAAAGTGGCACATGTAGTTGGTGGTGGTATATGATAGTTGGTGGTGGAGGTAGAGTTTGGGTTTGACTTATTTGACTTTGTGATTTACTAATTGTATTCTGTTGTAAATTAAACTAAAAATGGATTGTATTAAGCTGCATATATTATATATATTTTGTTTTAAAATATGAATGAATGTATATATGAAAATACTAAACTGCGTATTAGTGGATTAATATGTCTATTAAACTGTACATATGATATTTTAAACTGTGAATATTTTTTTTTGAAGAAATCTATAATTTAAAATAAAGAAAATTAAAATTTTTAAGGTATAATTCTATTGTCTTTTACTAAATTTTTGATATTTAGCTGGAAAAATGAAATGGTATGTATTAAAAGTATTTCCAAAGAAATGGGAATTATAATGTTTGTTCTATTAAGCTGTGAATATGACCAGAAAATATCACTAATTTGGTGTTAGTCCGACAACAGTCTGCGACAGTGCGACGGTGGTCCGAAGTCAAGTGGCAACTAGTTTTAAACTAGGGAATGGAAAAAGTTTGTTTAATAAATATAAATGTTGGATTTATCCAAAATAGCCTTAATGAAAACATTTAGAAAAAATGGTTCTTCGGGTTCTTAAACTTTTTGGGTTCTCATTTAAACTACTCATATATATATATATATATATATATATATATATATATATATATATATATATATATATATATATATATATATATATATATATATTGTAATGTCCGTAGATTCGGGATAGTCAATTTAGAGACAATAAGCGTCAACAATGACTTTTTGATAGAAGATTATTTAGAATAAATAATCTTAACCAAGTTATAGTATATCTCACAAGGGTTCCGTACATATAAAGAACTCCGAAATCCGAGTTATAACGAAGAAGTTATGACATGTCGAAGTTTTACGGCTAAACCGGCACGACACCGCGTAACTCAAAAAGTGAATTTTTGATAATTACTTCTTAGCCTTAGTAATCTAAACAAAAACGGTAGTATACGTTAAACCGAGAGCGTGCGTAAAAAGAACGCCCAAATCTGACTTCGTATGAGGAAGTTATGATTTTTCTAAGATTTAGCATAACAGTGCACAGCCCGGAAATCGAATTTTATACCGATCGATTTTTAGCCAACACAAACTTATTAAGAATTGAAGATCTCATTAATAGAAGCTCAACGATATAAAGACAGTCAAAACAGACGTCAGATGAAAAAATTATGAATTTTTAACGGATTTTAACTGTCTAAGTTTGTTAAAATATAACTTTAAACATAAAGTCAAAATTAGTCAACAGAGTCTAAAAGAAAGTTGTAGATCCCATCGATACCTACGCGTGGATATAAAGAACGTCAAAAACAGAGCTCGTATGCAAACGTTACGGATTTTAGAAGATAATTAGTTTTTGGAGTAACCAGCGAGCGACACGTGCCGGATCTGAGCCACTACTTCCTCACCACGGCATGGCACCAGATGATGACACTTGGCCATGAACGCCCAACATTCAGCAAGGGAATGCCCCGTGTTCAAGCCGGACTTAGCCTATAAATACAGGCGCAAATCACCCCAAAAACTCACACCTTTCCCACTATTTTTCTCTCAAACACCCCTCTTAGCCCTTCCCATTCCCTAGCACTTCCCGAGTGCTAGAGGCAAGTCCCGGAGCGCCAGAAGGCTCCGAGAAGAAGTGCTTTCGGCTCAGAAGTTCTGCCCGCGCAGAGCCCGATTCGTCGCTAAACTCCATTGTAAGTGAGTTATGCTTACCCTTCTTTAAGTATAACTTAAATTTAAGTTCATTATCGTTATTATGAACCTATAAGCAATATATGTGCTAAGTATAAATTATAAAAAGTATTATTATAATACGTTTTAATTGCTCACAGTACGGGGAATCTGGTTTAAAGCCGCATAGAGTTGTTGGATTTCAGAACAACATAAATGCCAAAATGGTCCTGCCCTCCGGTTTTTCATGTCTGGCCCCTGTCTGTACATAGTAGTTGAAAAGTATTGTCTAACACTTATAAAAAAATAATTCTCGTATACCTTGAGTTAATTAGTCATAACAAATATTAGACTAAAGCTTAGCAATAATAATGCTATGTTTCGTCGAAGAAAAAGACGATTGTTAGAAGCGAAGCGTTGTCCGAATTTCGAGTCATCACTTTAACAAGTGAGTGCATAGTTACTTTCATCTTACACATAGATATGAAGTATTTAATATTAATTACGTGCTATGTGTGTATATTATATGTGTTCTTGATATCTATGCTAGATGAACAAAACATGTATGTTTCATTCGATTTAAACTGTATACATATTTTATACCTATAATTATGATGGGTAGATGAAACATGAGATGAGAGATGAAAGATGAGATGAATGATGAGAGATGAAAGATGATATAGATGATGAGAGATGAAAGATGATGAGAAGCCTTGACCCAAGCGATGGACCAGTTATCTAACAGAGTGTAGATGACAACCACAGACTATTCTAGACAGTCAAGTGGAACCCTAGCAGGCTCGCAACCTGTAGGTGTTGTGAACGATGTGTTCACCAGATGTACTCTAAAAACCCTGAGAGCTATGGACTTAGTGCCTCATAAACGAAGATTGGCCGCTATACACATAGTGCCTTACAAATGAACGTTGGTAGTTATGGCTTTAGTACCCTGTAGATGAACATTGGTAGCTATGGAATTAGTGCCTAATAGATAACATCGACAACTATGGACTTAGTGCCTGTTATATAAACCCTGGCAGTGGTGGTCTTCGTGTCTATTCCTTAGGACAATACTTAGGAATAAAGGTTGAGGAATAGATGATTCTTAGGGAAGATACTTAAGAATAAAGAAGATAATGGGGATGGGTAATTGGGTTATTTGTATGATGATAAAACATAATAACTTTATTATTGTGGGTTGAAAACCCTATGTACTCACCAGGTTTCCCAACCCGACCCACTCAGTTTATTTGTATCACAAATATCGATACAAAGACACATTATACTGAGAGATTAAAGGAGATGTAAATCATTAGTGTAAATGAATGTAAGGTCTGTTTATGCTTATGTTTCTGTATTGATAATGCCATCTCAAAGTTTTAATATAAACAAAATACATTTCTTCGGAAATGCTTTGATAATATTATTATCATGTTTTTCTGGGAAAAATTTCCGCAATACTACTTTTTAAAATGGATACTCTGGTTTTTAAATATGCACAAATAAAAATTTTAAAATGACCGTGAATTTGGGGTTATCATAGTTGGTATCAGAGTCTTAGTTTAAGCGAACTAGAAATTTTAGGAAATTTCTAGACTTAAACTTACTATGCTAAGCGATGATTGTGAGATAAGTGTCTGCTATATATAAACACGAGCACTAGCTTATTTAGGGAAGATGCCTAAATTTCTCTTATATGCTAAATGATATATGCTTTATGATGTTATCGTTTGATCGGATCTATGGTCTGCTGCTGACCGGATGTAGAAATTTTATGTGTTTAGATTTCTAAACATTTAAATACGGTATTAGAACTGGCATATAACTTTTCAGAGTAATAAGGAGATTTATACGTCTATCATAAATAAATCTTTCCTTATCTTAATTCTCGTCACTACACACCGAACGTCTGATTTTGTGTATAGATCGACATGGTGAGAAATCGAAACGGATTGGGAAGCGGTAACCCGCAACCTGAGCCACAAGTGATTGGGCGTGCACCAGAAGTAGCAGTGCACCCGAGCCAATCACGATGGCAGGAGTACAAGCATTGATGAAGATGATGTTGGATCGTCAGATGGAAGAGACTAGACGTCTACTTCAACCAAATAAGGACGAACCTACTATAAGGGTCAAATATGTTGTAATTAGTCGAAGGGGGTTTTGTACTCTTCGTATGTTCTGTAATCTATTTTACTAAGGCGCTTTTATACGAAGCTTAAGTGTCTATGCCTTAGTATATTTTTTGTACGCTTTCTAATTTCTATAAATAGGGATATTTACTAGAGTTAGATAAGAGTTTTTTTATAGACATGTCTTTGTACTCTGTAAACATTCGAAAGCATAATAGAGCTGAAACAAGATCATATTTACATCCGTTGTTCAATCTCGCATTCTTACTTAAATTTTAACTCTGATTCATTTTATACTCGATTCATTGATTCATCAATTGGTATCAGAGCAGGAATTACATCTGTGATCTGATTTTCATCTTTTCAAAAATTTGTTGAATCAACTTTTTGGTTCAAAAGTTTCCGCACTTTTTGATAGTGAAAAATTTGTCTAGATTTTAGTTTGTGATTCGATTCTGCATTTGAATTGTTGAATCGAGTGTTCTTCTTGTAATTCCGATTTGATTCAACTAGTTTGTTTTCAAATTTCCAAATTTTCTTCAAAATCATCTTCCGTACAACAATGGCGAGCTTCACTCTCAATTCGATGACCTTGTTTTCTCATCTGTTAGGATCATCAACCAAAATTCCAATGCTAATCCCTGAATACTATGATCAGTGGGCTGATCATATGCAGGATTATCTGAATGGTCTTGATGAAGAATTATGGTCATGTATCACTAGAAATGTCAATGCTCCGGTGAATGTTCAAGCAATTGGATCATCTTCTGCAATTTCTGGTGTGGAAAATCAAACTGATCGTCTGAAAAAGCTGGAGAAGAGAGGTATGAGGGAATTGCGAGGAGCTTCACCTCCAGTTGTGTACAATTACGTAAGGAGTTGTACAACTGCTAAGGAGATATGGAACAATCTGAAAGAAAAGTTTCAAGGAAGCGAGAAGACGAAAATCAATTCAGTCAAACAGTGCTTGGTTGTGCTGAAAGATTTCAGAAAAAAAGAAGGTGAAACAATAGAAGTGTACTATGATCGTCTGAACGAGTTAATCTACCTTTGCAATCGCTATGGAATCACCAGGACTTCAATGGAATTCAATCTCATCTTTGTGATGGGTCTTCGAAAAGAATGGAGAAGCGTGAGTATGATGGTGAAGAATCAGCAAAGTTTTGATACATCATCTCTCAATGATCTGTACAATCAGTTGAAGACACACGAAAGTGAGGTTAATGAAATAGCTGAGGAATCGAAGCTGAGTTTGGGAGGTCCAATGGCAATTGTGTCCAAGATATCTGAGAAAGAAGCTGAAAAAGGTGATTCAGAGGAAGAAGAGGGATTTATCATGAATTCGGATGATGAGGCAATATCATTTTACTCGAATAATCGTGTTAAGAAGTTTTTCAAAAAGCCATTCAATCCGAAGGCTAAGCTAGCTGAGGTGAAAGGAAGTGCTGTGAGTAAAGCTGTGGTTGAGGAGAAAAAGAGGGTTGAGAAGAAAGAATCGAAGGTGTCTGAAGGAAAGAGTGAGAAGAAACTGAAAGGTGATGCTAGAATAGATTGTCATTATTGCAATGGAGCCAATCATATTGCGAATGATTGTATGCTTCGGAAGAAGGATGAGAGGAAGAATAAAGTAAAAGATGAGGCCTATTACGCAGAGAAGCTTGAGCAGGTTCGTGCGAAAGCTAAAAATTTGTCGTTGGTCGCAAGGGGTGAACAGGAGGAAGATGGAACTTATCAAATCTGGTCATCTGGATCAGACGATGAAGAAATGAGGAATCCAACACATGAAGCAATGTATGCGAAGATGGAGGAGGACTCAGATGAAGAGGAATTCGAAGTGAAAGGTAGATGCTTCGTATCCAAGGCAACAGACAAATCTCCAATGACGACAAAGGTACGTAATATTCTCGAATCTTTTAATATTCCTACACATGCTTATGACTCTGAACTAATATCTTTTGATGAGACTGTTACTTATTTTGATTCAATTGTTGTGTCTGCTAGCAATGAGGCCAACAAGTTGTCCATGGAATTATTATAGACCAAAAAGCGATTAGACATGAAAATAAGTAAAATTGATTGTTTAGAATTACAGATAACGAATATTATGTGTGATAGGGATACTTTATCAAATGAAGTCAAACTTTTGCTAGCACAAAGAAACATATACTGTAATTCTGCTAAGAGACTATATGGCAAATTAACTGATTTACATCATTCATGTGAAATAAGTAAAGAACAACATAGAAAATTACTGCCTTTTCTAGCATACGAAAGAGCTAAGGTAGATAATGTTTCGTATGATTGTGAGAAGATAATAGTTGAATTTAACAAAGTTCCTGATGATAGATATAAATATGGAATTGTCAAAATTGATGAATGTCTTGATGCGAATGAATTAGTTAACATAGTGAATGATACTTTGACTAAATCTGAACAAATGCAAATTTTGAAAAAGACTGAGAATTCAACATCTGATTCTCAATCTAATTTTACTGATATTGAAGATAATTCTGACAATATTAGTGAAATTAGTGATCTTGAGGATGTTGATTGTTCCCAGTTGTCTATTGTTAATGTTGCATCAACATCTAAAGGGAAAGAAGAAGTTAAGGACTTGATGGTTAAGATAGAAACTGATAAACCCTCAACTTCGAAAGTTTGTGATTTGGACTTCGTGGATATCAGAGATAGTCAAACTGATGATAGCGATGATGAACATGAAGAGAAAATTTCGAAGAAAAAGAAATCTTCAAAGGAAGACGAAATTCCTCGAATTGTGGTTGATCAAGTGTATGATGATACACAAAAGTTCGAAAAAGTGATGAATGAACAAGGTACTCACTTTCTTGAAACGAATACTGTGGTTTATCCAAATTTCAAGTGTACAGATGATGTCATTTTTCCAAATCAAGTATTCGTAACTACTGGAAATGTTGAGAATATCAAACCAGAATTACAGAAGTTAGTTGAAGAAGATAATTTGAAAACAACTGATGACGGTTTCTTCGCAAATCAAAGCACAGTTGAAAATAACCTAACAAAGAATTCGTACGTTTTTCAACGTCAAAAACCACAAAGAAAATTGGTTGAAAAATCAAAAATTGAAAAAGTGATTTCAAAACCAGTTGTAGTGGAAATTGAAAATGTTGTCAAACTAAACTCCAAGGATTTCAAAGATCAAATTGATAAATTTTCGAAAGAAAATAACATTTCAAAAAGACAAGCAAGGAAGAAAATATTTTGGCAGACTATTGAGTCTCAAAAGATGTCAGATGAAACAACAAAGACTGCTAAGCCTATGAATTCAGCAACTTTTTCAGACAAAAAGAAAAAACCCACTCAAACAAATAAATATTTGTCTAAATCACAATCACCTAAAAATATTTTCAAAGCTAAAAATTCATATTTTTCAAATAAACAACCTTCATCTCAATCAAATCATTCAAGGTCTAAAGTGAATAAACAACCAAAGTTTTCGAAAGTTTCAAAAACTAATATTCCAAGGAAATTTTCAAATGAATCAAATCCACCACAAATATTCTCTCAACGTCAACATTTTAAATCGACTGTTGATACATCTTATGCTCAATCTTTTCTAACGAAACCAAAAGTTGATTTCATTCCTCAAAAGCCAAATTTTCCTAATCACACGAAGAAACAAAATTTGAAAATTTCACATGCAAAATGGATAACTTCAAGGAAAAATATTGATCATTGGCTTGAAGGCAAAGGAAAAATGTATCAATCGAGTACATTTTCAAAGGAGCAAATTCACGAAGCCTATGAGAAGTATGTGAATACTTCATCAAACGGAAGTTCATCTTCTAAGGATTCGAACATATCAGTCAAAGCATGGAAACCTGTAGTGAAAGCAAAGAATGTACAATCACAAACTCAGAATACGAAGGGTAATGTCAGTGAACATCCGAAACCATCAAAATCTTATGTTTCGGTTCCTTTAAATGATGATGTGAACTTAATTGATAGTCTCAAAACCAAAGTTTGTGATTGGGTTAGAAGTTCTTCATTTCAGTCAAAATTGAAATCTAATTTCCAAGCACCCAAAAAGTCTTGGGTACCTAAATTTTTTCACTGATTGCAGGTACTATGTGACGAGCAATACGATAACAAATGGTATATTGATAGTGGTTGCTCTCGTCACATGACTGGGAAGAAGGAGAATTTACGAGATTTTCGAAGCCTAAAGAATGCTGGAGTTGTGAAATTTGGTAACAATCAAAAATGCCAAGTCAAAGGATATAGGAAGATCACGAACGGACAATTCACAGTGAATCGTGTTGCTTATGTTGAAGGTCTTCAACATAACTTGATAAGTGTTTCACAACTTGTTGTGGGCACTGGCAATCAAGTTCTTTTCAACGAAGAGGGAAGCATCATTTCGAATGTCAACACAAAAGAAGTTTTCCTAAAATCAAAAAGGAAAGGTGACATGTTCACTTTGGACATCAATCCGATAAAAGGAAAACCTGCTATATGTCTTCTTTCGAAAGCTTCATCAGACATAAGTTGGCTTTGGCATCGAAGACTTTCACATCTCAACTTTCGAAACATCAACAAACTTGTTGTACAAGATCTGGTAAGAGGTTTACCTGTACTTAAATTTGATAATGATTCTTTATGTGCAGCTTGTGAAGTTGGCAAGCAACATAAACAAGGTCATCCGATAACGATAGATTCAAAAATTGTCGAACCATTGGAGCTCTTACATATTGATTTGTGTGGTCCATCGACAGTTTCAACATTCAACAAGAAACGGTACATTTTAGTAATTGTTGATGATTTTTCAAGATTCACGTGGGTTTACTTTCTCAGGCTTAAATCCGAGGTTGCACAAATCATGATTGATTTTATCAAAAAGATGGAAACAACGTTGAAGAAGAATATTCGAAAAAATAAGAGTGATCATGGAACTGAATTTAAGAATAATGTTCTTGATTCATTTTTGGTGGACAAAGGAATTTTGCATAATTTTTCGTCTCCATACACACCACAATAAAATGGTGTCGTTGAACGAAGAAATAGATCTCTATGCGAAGCAGCAAGGACTATGCTGGCATATGCGAATCTTCCACAATACCTTTGGGCTGAAGCAGTATCCACCGCATGTTTTACTCAAAATAGATCTTTCATCTATCACTCCATACGAAATTCTCAACAATCGAAAACCTAATGTGAAATTTTTCAATGTTTTCGGATGCAGGTGCTTTATTATGAATCTCAAGGATAATCTTACGAAATTTCAAGCTAAAGCAGATGAAGGGATTTTCTTGGGACATTCACATAATTCAGTCGCATATCGTGTGTTGAACAAAAAAACACAAAAAGTGGAAGAAACTTTTAATCTTACATTTGATGATTACTATATTAAACAAACTGAAACGCATTTTGACAATCATCCTATTCTACAAGAAATACAAAATGAATCTGAACCTTCACAAACGTTGGATATTGATTATGAGTTAATTTTTGGTATTTCAGATCATGTTGTTGATGCTGAAATTAATGCCAATGATAATCATCTCCCTGAATTAACAAAGCTTACTGATGCTTCAACATCAACTTCTCAAGAGAAAGGCGAAAGTATGCAAAATAATCCAGTGGAGGGGGAGCACTTGGATTTGAACACTCTTTTTGAGGGGGAGCATTCTTTCGAGGGGGAGAATGAGAGATTGGATGCTAATGTTGAGGGGGAGCATTTAGAATATAATGAAAATAATAATGATTTTAATGATGTTTGTTCGATTGCAGGTTCAGAGAATGATGATTTATACGAAGATGCACCTTTGGACTTTGATCCAGCTTATCCACCAATGGAAAAGTGGACAAGAGATCATCCGAAGGATCAAGTAATTGGGAATCTGCAAGAAAGTGTTTTAACAAGAGCTCAAATTCGTGCAAAGAATGAGGTATTGAATACTCATCAAGAATTTTGCATGTTCAATGTTTTCATCTCTAAAATTGAACCAAAGACAGTTAAGGTTGCAATGGAACACTCAGATTGGGTTGTTGCGATGCAGTCTGAATTGTTTGAATTTGAACGAAACAAAGTTTAGAGATTAATTCCTAAACCTCAAAATATTTCGATTGTCGGGTTAAAATGGATTTTCAAAAATAAAACTGACAAAGATGGAAATATTGTTCGAAACAAAGCCAGACTTGTTGTTAAAGGATATTCATAACAAGAAGGAATCGACTATGAAGAAACTTTTGCCCCTGTCGCAAGACTCGAGGCTGTTCGTATATTTCTGGCTTATGCAGCTCACAAAGACTTTGATGTTTATCAAATGGACGTGAAGTGTGCATTTTTAAATGGAGAGCTTGAAGAAACAGTTTACGTGGAACAACCCCAAGGTTTTATTAACGAAGAACATCCTAATCATGTTTATATTTTAGATAAAGCAGTTTATGGATTAAAACAAGCACCACGAGCATGGTATGCAACTCTTACTTCATTTTTGAAGCACTCTAAATTTAAACAAGGATCTGTTGACCTCACATTATTTCGAAAGAAAGTTGGGAATCATCTGATGCTTGTTCAAATTTATGTTGATGATATTATTTTTGGCTCAACTGACCATGCCTTGTCTAGAGAATTCGAAGATCTGATGAAAAGTAAGTTCGAAATGAGCATGAGAAAGCATGTATGATGCTTATTCAATAACAACAAAACTTCATCAAATACTCCATTCAAACACTACAAATAGTCAACAAAGAATTGGAAACCCTTGAAATCCCGGTTAAAGTCTATTTTGGACTAGGATTTCCTTATTGGACCTAATGGACCAATAAGCTTCCAATTTAACTATCTTGAACATATAACTCTCAAATGGACCCTAATTGGACCCATATACATGAAACTTAATATTTTGGGCCTTATAAGCCCAAAATGAACTAGGTTATCTTTAATGGGCCTTATTGGTTCACAACAAATCTAATTAGCCCTAATGGATCATAAAAATCATTCCTTGATTTATTTTAGGCCAAAGATGATCAAATTAAGTCATAATATGGGCTTAAGCATTCAAGGTCCAATTTCCTTTCTCCTTTCTCCTCTTCTCGACCCAACTACACAAAGGAAAGGGAGGAGTTGACTTCATGTGCCACCTCATTATTATACCATGGATTTCCATGAAAAAATCCCATGCTTCCATACAATTATCACTTCATCTACTCTCTCTTCTCTCCTCTCTCTTTTTCTCTCGGCCGAAACAACACACAGACACATTCCACTCAAACTCTCTCAAGAAACCCTCTTCATCCTTCATCAAGTTCTCGAAAGTTAGGAGGTTTTTCAAGGGAATTATTCCACAAAACTCATCATCTAAGGTAAGTTGATGTTTAATCCATGATCTGGCTACTTCATTTCATCAAAAATCTCTTCTAAATCTAATCAAACTCGTGATCTTGCATCTCAGAACACATCTAAGTCAAAAATCTTTCAAAAAGACTTGCTAGGATCGAAACTTTCTTCATCTCTTCCTTCAAAACTGAAACCACAACTCAAGGTGAGCTTCATACCCCTCTCTTTTCGGTTTTTGTATGTTTTATGGGGGAGAATAAAAGAAAATGTGTAGATCTATGTGTATGTGTATGCTATGTGTGATTTTATGCATGTATGTATGATTTTGTGTGTTTTTGTGATTAACATGCAACCAAAAAGGGGTGATATGTCGACATCTATGACATGAGAAAGCAAAAAAACATGATCTAAGTTATTTCACATCAAACAAGTCAAGAATAATAACTTATAAGATTGTGTTAAACATACTTCAACATAAAACCCATTTTTGGGCTTAAATTGTCAAAAATACAAAACTTGGGTTAAAAATTACCAAGTCACGGTTTCTTAAGGGCCAAAAGAGTAAAAACAGTTTCAATAATTGTTTTTCTAAATTTTAAAATTTTCAAAGGACTTGAAATGTAAATTTTTAGCTTAATGGGCTAATTTTGGGCTTTTTGGGCCCAATAAGCCCAAAATTGCGAAAAATGACAATTAAAGGGGCTGAAATGAAATTTTCTTCAAAACAGGGGATAAAAAGTGTAACAAAACTGTTTCAAGGATCAAAAATGCTTTTCATTTCCAAAAAGGATAAAAAATGTAAAGTTTTTGGATTTTGGGCCAAAACTGTAAAAATTGCGAAAAGTTGGGTTTCAATCGAGAAATACTATTCTGAAAGGGCTGAAACTGTTAACAAAATAAGTTTTGAGTTAAAACTATCATTTTAACAAATCTATGATGCAAAAGTGTCAAGAAAATGTTTTAAGGGCTAAAACTGTCTTTTCTTTTATATGAAGGACGAAACTTGTTATTTTTATAAAAAAGAAAGGTGTAAAAAGGGTAAAACCTCTACTTTTAAACAAATTATTTCACTGAGTCAAAATAAAAAAACCACGGCTACCGAAAAATCAAAAGACGAATACACGTTTAACTCCAAATATCGTTACAAACGAATCGATCGGTCTCGACTCGATACCATTACAACAACCGTTAAATCAAACCCTTCAATAGATACGCGATACCTAAGACGAATAAACTTACAAACTTTGGGCTTGAGAGTCTCAAATCATGCTTGTTGGACCTTGCAAGTCCATCAACCTGATCTTTGGGCCCAAAGGGATAACGCTTATATGCTATTGGGTCTCCTATGACCCAATTCCATGTAAAAGGACTTTCAATGGCTTTTATGTGTTATTAGGCCCTAGCGGTCCATTCGTATTGCTAGTAAGGTCAAGTAATCAAATGCGGGTTGGGCCAACGTGTCCTTCGCATCCTCGACATCCAAGGTACTTACGATAAGTAGCAGGACTTCGTACTCCTCTTCTCTTCGTTCGCTAACGCTTATGAGTAATCAAAGTAGACGGAATTTAGGACGTTATTCAACAGTAATCAAGGTGGTTTGGATTAAGTGAGTAACAACGAACGACACCTCTATGGGACGTTCACAGTTGGCTGTTATAACTTGTCTTCACCGGACATCGTTACAACGACTCACTAGGTTTATCCAACACCATCCGAGTATTCAAGGATGAGTAATCAAAAGCCATTCGTGGTGGCGGTATAACAATTTGTAATCACGTATACCTTTCGACATCGGAAAACATCGGGTTTTCCGGGGAAATCAATACTACTCGCTCGGAATTTCTATAACTATAATACAAAACACCTTTATATATATGTTTTGAAATCATTCATGCATCAACTTATGGATCTTCACACTTTGATAAACTATTGTCTTTTCAGAAAATATCGGATTTTCTGGGTTTTACAAACTACACAAATCATTTTATTCACAACTTTGCTTATGAACTCACCAACATTTCATATGTTGACGTTTTCCAAAATAACTTGTATTCTCAGGTAACAGGTAAGCGGAAGGGTAATACCAAGTATGTTAGAATGTTTTGTTTTGAAAACTCTGAAACAATTTGTGTCATGAATGTGTAATATTTAATTCAATGTACTGGATGTAAACAATATCAGTTGTAATGTATTGATGCATGGTGATGTTTATGTTATGATTCATGTATATTCATTGTGATGGTATTCAATTTAAGTCACGC
Organism: Lactuca virosa; assembly: GCF_052849685.1. Lineage (NCBI taxonomy): Eukaryota > Viridiplantae > Streptophyta > Magnoliopsida > Asterales > Asteraceae > Lactuca > Lactuca virosa. The sequence goes on from NC_136430.1 coordinate 124,418,440, forward strand.
GAGCCCCCGGACGTTTCCGCCGTCTGGTTTCGGGGGTGTGACAGGTTGGTATCAGAGCTCTGTTTATAGTGAACTGGCATATCTAACCACACATTGATATGCAACTATAAACCAAAGAGGGACTAAAACAACTCTGAACAAAACAAATAAAACACAACGATAAAACATCTTTACTTGTGTGATATAGGAGAAAGTACATGATACCAAATCAAACAAGATAACACTGACATCACGGTTAAGTCGGGACTGTTCGTGGTTGTAGTAAGGGGTGAGTGTAGCCTGATCAACTACATTCCCTCCGAAGTGCAACTATCACATGTTCCGGGAGAACCCGATGGTCACTAAACCTAAAAACATACCCTTGATTTCCAAGAAAAGAACATTAACTCAAATTACATAATAACTAAAACATCTTAGAAATAATGAATAGTACATTTATATACTCTCGCAGACAGTATGGCCGGCTTCCATCACCCCGGAGATCCGTATTTCCCCAATCAGGGAAATAACGGATGGCTGGAGGAGGAACCTAAGGAAGGCCCCGAGGAAGGGTCTGAGGAGGAACCAGAGGAGGAACCAGAGGAGGAACCTGAGGAGGAAGCCGGAGCGGACTTCGAGGAATAACCTAGCGATGAGGATTCGGACACAGAGTCTGAAGTCATCAACCCCCCTTACCCGACTAGGGCGCCCGCTCACCGGATGGGCCCGACCGGCCCTACACCCCCCTAGGGTATCGACCTTTGGAGATGGAGTAGACAGCAGGGACAGCGACCTCCATTCAGCATGTCACGCGAGTTCTACGACTTGAGGGAGGGAGGACCAGCTGATCGCGCACTTCCGGTCATGGTGAGACGACTGCGGAATACTGGCGACCTGGCCCAGAGCACCGTTGATCAGATACACCAGATGCAGATTAGGGTTGAGCGTGCAGAGCAGGAGATGCGAGAGGTTATTCGAGAGTTCCACATGAGGCAGGTGAGATGGGAGACTCGCCTCCGAGATGCGGAACGACGGGTGGCTCACCTTCAGGGAGCGTCTACTTCTTCAGCACCACCCCCTGGCGCATCCCACCATGACTAGGACTAGTCATATCTATCTTTAGTATTTTTCTTATGTGATCTATGCTATGTACCATCGACTCTATGTTTAAGTGATTACACTACTCATAGAGCCGTTACGCTGCCAAACTTGCACCACTTATGTATGCTCTTCTGAGCAAAATTTTCATGTATCAAAAATGCGGATAATATTAATGAAAAAAAAAAACTTTATGTGTTCTATTGTGATGTTGTGATCTGCTATGTGTTATATATACATGATTGTATGCTAATTCGTGAAACCACTTAAGTTCATGCAAAACACTTAGTTTGTAGGGCCACAATCTCACAAAAATTATAGGCACTCAACATCTTTCCGTTCCATGACAGAAAGATGCCTCAACGACCAACTCGTGGAAACCCTGGACCAACCCCACCCGAAGTCAACTCAGATGCATTCCAAGCAGCTGTATCTGCTGCAGTTACTGCAGCCATGGAACAAATCCAACAAGGGGACAATGGTGGAGTCAATGGACAAGGGGCTGGGAGTTCGAACAATGGGACAAATCACGGACCTACCAAAACATGTTCCTACAAGGACTTCACTAACGCCAAACCCCGAACCTTCAATGGCACGGGTGGAATGATAACCTTGAAGAGATGGGTGGAAAAGGTGGAATCAGTGTTCGAAATATGTGAATGCCCCGAGGAGGTGAAAGTGAAGTTTGTCGCGTGCACATTCGTCAACCAGGCTCTCACCTGGTGGAATGGACATATAGAGGTCATGACTCTCCCCGTCGCCAACGCTATGCCATGGACAGAGCTGAAAGAAATGCTGATGGCTGAATACTGCCCTCGTGGTGAAATTCAGAAGATGGAACAAGAGCTGTGGAATCTCACCGTCCGAAACTCTGATATAGATGCATACATATCTAGGTTTAGCGAGCTGTCATTGTTGTGCCCTGGCATGATTACGTCAGAAGGAAAGAAGATCGAACGATTCATCTGGGGATTGACCTCCCCAATTCAAGGAAATGTGATTGCTGCAAATCCTGAAACCTTCGACAGTGCCAAGAGGTTGGCCAAGAGACTGTACGACCACAACAACAAAAGGGGCGAGAAGCCAGCGGAAATTGAAGGAAAGAAAGAGAGTGACAACAAGAAAGGAAAGAACAACAAGAGAAAGGGGCGACAAGGCTCGGAATCGGCAAAGAAACAACAAACAGTGACAGTCAATGCTGCAACCACCCAAGTACCCTTCACCCCACATGCTCCAGCCTCAGCTAATCCAAGCACTCCCAAGCAGTATTCTAGGAATCTCCCGAAGTGCAACAAGTGCAATTACCATCACAATGACGAATGCAAGGAAATGCAATGCACCAGTTGCAATCGGAAGGGTCACATGACAAGGTATTGCAGGACCTATCCCCCCCAGAACCAACCACAAGGAAACAACAACAACAATAACCGCAACAACAACAACAACACCAACAGCAATGGCAATAACACAAGATCAAGCCCCACCTGTTATGGATGTGGAAAGACCGGGCATATCCATCGAAACTGCCCCAACACCAACAACCCTGGAAACGAAGGAATAGGAAGGGTGCGAGCAATGGGTCAGGGAGAAGCGGTTCAGGATCCCGTTGTTGTTACTGGTACATTTCTCCTAAACCACACTTATGCATGCATCCTATTTGATACCGGGGCGGAACGAAGTTTCGTGAGTAATAAATTCAAACACTTATTAAAACAACAACCCCAGAAGCTTAATGAAACCTTCACGGTGGAAATGGCCAATGGGAAGACAGAATCCACTGGGGAAATCTACATCGGATGTACCCTGACCTTAAATCATCACGTCTTTCGAATAAACTTAATGCTTGTTTCCATTAGGAGTTTTGATGTGATTATCGGCATGGATTGGTTAAGCCCCCACCATGCTGAAATTATGTGTCACGAGAAGGCCGTTCGCCTTCATCTCCCAAATCACGAAACCCTAGTTATTTATGGAGACAAACCCAACACGAACATTCGTCTTATTTCGTGCATTAAGGCGCAAAAGTACCTACGAAAGAAGGACTTGACGTTCCTAGCTCATATAGTGGATAAGTCCAAAGAAGAGATCAATATTCGAAACATCCCTGTGGCTTGTGATTTCCCGGATGTCTTTCCGAATGATCTTCCGGGGATACCCCCAGAAATACAAGTCGAGTTCCGAATAGATCTAGTGCCAGGAGCTACTCCCATCGCCAAATCGCCCTATAAATTGGCTCCTGCGGAGATGCAAGAGTTGTCCAGTCAACTCAGCGAGCTTTTGGACAAAGGATTCATCCGACCCAGTTTCTCACCTTGGGCAGCTCCGGTTCTCTTTGTCAAGAAGAAAGACGGTACCTTCAGGATGTGTATCGACTACAGAGAACTTAATAAGCTTACCATCAAAAACCGCTATCCACTTCCATGAATTGACGATCTATTTGACCAGCTCCAAGGAGCTAGTTACTTCTCAAAGATAGATCTGCGATCTGGTTACCACCAACTCAAAGTCCGGGAGGAGGATATTCCTAAAACCGCCTTCCGAACTCGTTACGGACATTATGAATTTGTCGTAATGCCCTTCGGTCTAACGAATGCTTCTGCCGCATTCATGGACCTAATGAATCGAATCTGCCGACCATTCCTCGATCACTTTGTCATCGTTTTCATCGACGACATCCTCGTCTATTCTCGAAGCGAGGAAGAACACAGCCGACATCTCCGACAAATCCTGGAAACCCTGCGAACCGAGAAGTTATACGCAAAAGTCTCTAAGTGCGAGTTTTGGCTCCGAAGTGTGAACTTTTTGGGACATGTTGTTAGTTAGGAAGGAATTCATGTGGATCCTTCTAAAATCCAAGCCATCGAAGGATGGGCAATTCCAACAACACCCACGGAAATTCGTCAATTTCTAGGCCTCGCAGGCTACTACAGGAGATTCATTCAAAACTTCTCCAAAACGGCAAAGCCACTCACCTCGCTTACACAAAAGGGCGTACCCTTCGTATGGACGGACAAGAAAGAAGCTGCATTTCGAACTCTGAAGCAAGCACTCTGCAGTGCGCCGGTGCTATCGCTACCCGAAGGAACAGAAGACTTTATATTTTACTGCGATGCATCAAATCAGGGTTTAGGCTGTGTATTCATGCAGCGTGGAAAGGTGATAGCTTACGCGTCCCGACAACTAAAGACGCACGAGGTGAATTACACCACTCACGATCTGGAACTGGGAGCAGTGGTCTTCGCCCTGAAGATTTGGAGGCACTACCTTTATGGTACCAAGTGCACCATCTTCACCGACCACAAGAGTCCCCAACACATTTTGAACCAAAAGGAGTTGAACATGAGACAACGAAGATGGGTCGAACTGCTGAACGACTACGAGTGCGAAATCAAGTACCACCCAGGCAAGGCTAACGTGGTAGCTGATGCCTTGAGTCGGAAAGATTACTCAAATCGTCGTTTGAAGACTCTCTCCATAACCATTCGATCCCACCTAACCTCTCAAATCAGGGCAGCCCAGTTTGATGCCATGAAAGCAGAAAACAAAACAAGCGAAGCGTTGCGTGGAATGGAGAAGAACTTCGAAGTGAAGGAAGACGGAACGAATTACTTCATGAACCGCATTTGGGTCCCTAAACTCGGCGGATTCAGAGATGTAGTCATGAACGAAGCCCACAAAACGCGATACTCCATCCATCCAGGTTCAGACAAATTGTACGTGGTTATTAAGCAACGTTATTGGTGGCCTAACATGAAGGCAGAGATTGCTACTTACGTTAGCAAGTGCCTCACGTGTGCTAAAGTAAAGGTGGAATATCTGAATCCCTCTGGATTACTACAGCAACCAGTAATTCCCGAGTAGAAATGGGAAAGGATTACCATGGATTTTGTGACCGAACTACCCAAGTCGACGGATGGTTTGGATACCATCTGGGTAATAGTTGATAGATTAACGAAATCCGCCCATTTCCTACCAATAAAAGAATCGTACAAGATGGAGCGCCTGACAAGAATCTACATCAAAGAAATAGTGAGACTCCACGGAGTGCCCGTATCTATCATCTCAGATAGAGATAGTAGATTTACTTCACGCTTTTGGCAATCGCTTCAGAAAGCCATGGGAACACAACTTGACATGAGCACTGCCTACCACCCACAAACAGATGGTCAAAGCGAGCGAACCATTCAAACGTTAGAAGATATGCTTCGCGCGTGTGTGATAGACTTTGGAAAATCGTGGGATACCCACTTGCCTTTGATCGAGTTCTCATATAACAACAGTTATCACTCGAGTATCAAAGTCGCTCCTTTTCGAAGCATTATACGGGCGTAAATGTAGATCAACGTTGTGCTGGACTGGAGTAGGAGACACTCAGCTAGCAAGAGGGCAAACACCAAACAATGCCTTAACGGGACCGGAAATCATACGCGGGACGACCGAGTAGATAATTCAGATCAGGGCCCGACTGCAATCATCACGAGACAGACAAAAGAGCTACGCCGATAAACGACGAAAACCCTTGGAATTCGGAGTCGGAGATAGGGTGTTACTAAAAGTCTCTCCTTGGAAATGAGTGATTCGTTTTGGGAAGCGGGGCAAACTGAACCCTCGATACATTGGACCTTTCGAGATTCTTGCCCGAATCGGTCCAGTAGCATATAGACTGCAGCTACCCGCTGAACTCAGCAATGTACACCCTGTGTTCCACGTTTCCAATTTGAAAAAGTGCTTATCCGACGAGATTCTCGTCATTCCATTAGAAGAAATCGAAATCAACGAGAATCTTCTGTTCATCGAAGAACCAGTCGAAATCATGGACAGAGAGGTGAAGCGTACTAAGCAGAGCCGCATTCCGATTGTGAAGGTTCGATGGAACGCACGACGCGGACCAGAATTCACATGGGAACGCGAAGATCAAATGAAGCAAAAGTACCCTCACCTATTCTCGCATTCCCAAATCTAGCTTTCAAAAGAATTTCGGGACGAAATTCCCTCTAACGGGGGGATGATGTCACAACTAGGAGTTTTGATGCTTTGTAACTACAACAATTATGTCATTTATGAACCAACAATGAGAAAGCATGTATGATGCTTATTCAATAACAACAAAACTTCATCAAATACTCCATTCAAACACTACAAATAGTCAACAAAGAATTTGAAACCCTTGAAATCCCGGTTAAAGTCTATTTTGGACTAGGATTTCCTTATTGGACCTAATGGACCAATAAGCTTCCAATTTAACTATCTTGAACATATAACTCTCAAATGGACCCTAATTGGACCCATATACATGAAACTTAATATGTTGGGCCTTATAAGCCCAAAATGAACTAGGTTATCTTTAATGGGCCTTATTGGTTCACAACAAATCTAATTAGCCCTAATGGATCATAAAAATCATTCCTTGATTTATTTTAAGCCAAAGATGATCAAATTAAGTCATAATATGGGCTTAAGCATTCAAGGTCCAATTTCCTTTCTCCTTTCTCCTCTTTTCGACCCAACTACACAAAGGAAAGGGAGGTAGTTGACTTCATGTGCCACCTCATTATTATACCATGGATTTACATGAAAAAATCCCATGCTTCCATACAACCATCACTTCATCTACTCTCTCTTCTCTCCTCTCTCTTTTTCTCTCGGCCGAAACAACACACACACACACATTCCACTCAAACTCTCTCAAGAAACCCTCTTCATCCTTCATCAAGTTCTCGAAAGTTAGGAGGTTTTTCAAGGGAATTATTCCACAAAACTCATCATCTAAGGTAAGTTGATGTTTAATCCATGATCTAGCTACTTCATTTCATCAAAAATCTCTTCTAAATCTAATCAAACTCGTGATCTTGCATCTCAGAACACATCTAAGTCAAAAATCTTTCAAGAAGACTTGCTAGGATCGAAACTTTCTTTATCTCTTCCTTCAAAACCAAAACCACAACTCAAGGTGAGCTTCATACCCCTCTCTTTTCGGTTTTTGTATGTTTTATGGGGGAGAATAAAAGAAAATGTGTAGATCTATGTGTATGTGTATGCTATGTGTGATTTTATGCATGTATGTATGATTTTGTGTGTTTTTGTGATTAACATGCAACCAAAAAGGGGTGATATGTCGACATCTATGACATGAGAAAGAAAACAAACATGATCTAAGTTATTTCACATCAAACAAGTCAAGAATAATAACTTATAAGATTGTGTTAAACATACTTCAACATAAAACCCATTTTTGGGCTTAAATTGTCAAAAATACAAAACTTGGGTTAAAAATTGCCAAGTCACGGTTTCTTAAGGGCCAAAAGAGTCAAAACAGTTTCAATAATTGTTTTTCTAAATTTTAAAATTTTCAAAGGACTTGAAATGTAAATTTTTAGCTTAATGGGCTAATTTTGGGCTTTTTGGGCCCAATAAGCCCAAAATTGCGAAAAATGACAATTAAAGGGGCTGAAATGAAATTTTCTTCAAAACAGGGGATAAAAAGTGTAACAAAACTGTTTCAAGGATCAAAAATGCTTTTCATTTCCAAAAAGGATAAAAAATGTAAAGTTTTTGGATTTTGGGCCAAAACTGTAAAAATTGCGAAAAGTTGGGTTTCAATCGAGAAATACTATTCTGAAAGGGCTGAAACTGTTAACAAAATAAGTTTTGAGTTAAAACTATCATTTTAACAAATCTATGATGCAAAAGTGTCAAGAAAATGTTTTAAGGGCTAAAACTGTCTTTTCTTTTATATGAAGGACTAAACTTGTTATTTTTATAAAAAAGAAAGGTGTAAAATGGGTAAAACCTCTACTTTTAAACAAATTATTTCACTGAGTCAAAATAAAAAAACCACGGCTACCGAAAAATCAAAAGACGAATACACGTTTAACTCCAAATATCGTTACAAACGAATCGATCGGTCTCGACTCGATACCATTACAACAACCGTTAAATCAAACCCTTCAATAGATACGCGATACCTAAGACGAATAAACTTACAAACTTTGGGCTTGAGAGTCTCAAATCATGCTTGTTGGACCTTGCAAGTCCATCAACCTGATCTTTGGGCCCAAAGGGATAACGCTTATATGCTATTGGGTCTCCTATGACCCAATTCCATGTAAAAGGACTTTCAATGGCTTTTATGTGTTATTAGGCCCTAGCGGTCCATTCGTATTGCTAGTAAGGTCAAGTAATCAAATGCGGGTTGGGCCAACGTGTCCTTCGCATCCTCGACAGCCAAGGTACTTACGATAAGTAGCAGGACTTCGTACTCCTCTTCTCTTCGTTCGCTAACGCTTATGAGTAATCAAAGTAGACGGAATTTAGGACGTTATTCAACAGTAATCAAGGTGGTTTGGATTAAGTGAGTAACAACGAACGACACCTCTATGGGACGTTCACAGTTGGCTGTTATAACTTGTCTTCACCGGACATCGTTACAACGACTCACTAGGTTTATCCAACACCATCCGAGTATTCAAGGATGAGTAATCAAAAGCCATTCGTGGTGGCGGTATAACAATTTGTAATCACATATACCTTTCGACATCGGAAAACATCGGGTTTTCCGGGGAAATCAATACTACTCGCTCGGAATTTCTATAACTATAATACAAAACACCTTTATATATATATGTTTTGAAATCATTCATGCATCAACTTATGGATCTTCACACTTTGATAAACTATTGTCTTTTCAGAAAATATCGGATTTTCTGGGTTTTACAAACTACACAAATCATTTTATTCACAACTTTGCTTATGAACTCACCAACATTTCATATGTTGACGTTTTCCAAAATAACTTGTATTCTCAGGTAACAGGTAAGCGGAAGGGTAATACCAAGTATGTTAGAATGTTTTGTTTTGAAAACTCTGAAACAATTTGTGTCATGAATGTGTAATATTTAATTCAATGTACTGGATGTAAACAATATCAGTTGTAATGTATTGATGCATGGTGATGTTTATGTTATGATTCATGTATATTCATTGTGATGATATTCAATTTAAGTCACGCGACCCCCCGGACGTTTCCGCCGTCTGGTTTCGGGGGTGTGACAGAAAAATCAATAATTTTCTTGGACTGAATATTCGTCAAAGCAGAGAAGAAATTTTTATTAATCAAGTTAAATATACGAAGAATCTGCTAGAAAAGTTTGGATTGACGAATAGCACAAAGTTACGAGTTCCTATGGCAACTGGCATAAAGTTGACACCTTCGTTAGATAAACCTGCAGTTGACCTAACTCTATGCAGGAACATGATGGGTTCATTACTTTATCTTACAGCTAGTAGACCTGATATCATGTTCTCTGTGTGTAATTGTGCTAGGTATCAGTCAAATCCATGAGAACCACATCTCATTGCTGTGAAGAATATCTTTCGTTATCTTAAGGGAACAATTTCGTTAGGATTGTGGTATCCTTCGAAAACTGGGTTCTTTGTACAAGCTTATTCGGATGCAGACTTGGGTGGTTGTAATCTTGATAGAAAGAGCACAAGTGGCGGATGTCAATTTCTTGATGGAAAATTGGTGAGCTGGCAGTCGAAAAAGCAAACATGTGTATCAATTTCAACGGTTGAAGCAGAATGTGTGGCTGCTGCTGCTGCCTGCACATCACAAATTATATGGATCCAAAGTCAATTGCGTGATTATGCAATTAATATGAAAAAGATTCCATTATATTGTGATTCTCAAAGTGCAATAAGAATTTGTCATAATCCTGTGCAGCATTCGAAGACTAAACATATAGTTTTTCGTTACCATTTCATCAAGGATCACGTGGAGGATGGAAATATTGAAGTGCATTTCGGGAAAACAACTGATTAGTTAGCTGATATTTTCACGAAACCTTTAGATGAAAAATCCTTTGTAAAAATTTTAGAAGGACTTGGAATGATCGATGGAAATTCTGTTCCATGCGAAAAAGGAGAATGATGGTTGACCATGAATGATTCAGAGGCACTGAATAAAAGACAAAGCAATGTCATTCAGCGTTTAGAGGTTACTGTTCATAGTCAACGCTTCGACCTCTTCGAATTCGTAGATTGGTCACTTTTCAGGGGATGATAAAATTTCGTGTATTTACACCAAGTACATTTCGTTTGTCATTTATTTTCGTAAAATAAAAAATCCAAAAAGATTTTCATTTGTTTTGTCATATAATTTTCGAACAATTAAAAATCCAAAAAGATTTTCCTTTGTTTTGTCATTTTACTTTCGAAATTTTCAAAATTCCACAAATATTTTCGTTTGTTCTGTCTTTATTTTCGAAAAATCAAAAACATCAAAAAGATTTTCTCTTTATTTCGTTCCTTATTTTCGAAAAATCAAAACAACAAAAATATTTTGTTTCTTATTTCTTTTTAGTACTTTGTTGTAGATATTCATGATGATACACAGTGGATAATGCTTGCAGTTCTAGGGTCAGGTAAATCTATCAGACGAATCTCTAAGTTTTTGAATATTTTGAACAAGTTAAGTCCCTAGAAGCATGCTGCAACATGTTGTCCAAAGCCTCCATTGACTCAATGTGTGTGTACGAAAGCCTAAATGAAATCTTTCCTACGAAAATATCTTCCCAATCAGGCTTGTATTCACATTAGTCTCCTGACCTACCTGACTCTTCTCACAACGAGTTAAGAGTTTACTGTTTTGTCCAAATATAACAGAGGTACATTTCGTGTCTTACATCCATCTTTTTCATCCAAAAAGTTCTTACACGATCACACACGAAGACATATTTCTGAGAGGTCTCTGATCATACCAATCGAGACTTTGACATATCAAAAATCTGTGTTCATGATCTGACATCATGAGACCGTGATGAAAGTGAAACCCAATTTTCTAAACTTTTAAGGAATTGACGGGGAACTATGTTCCAGATTTTCACGAAACATCTGTTTCAGTACCCAAATTCGAAACTTCAAATCATATTCATTTTGTATGAGTGGTCTTGATCAAACATTCCAAACCTATGATGTTTGTTACCCAACAAGATCCAACATAAATTTTTTCATCAATATGATTTCTGTGTGAGTTTCATTCGAAATCCAAAGTCACTTAAAATTTTTTCAAAGCAAACTTGTCACTGACTACTCTGGTCAAACAAGTAATTTTTGTTACAATTTATCACCTTATGTTTAGGTTGACATGTAACGAAATTTTTATAGCTATCCATGAAGCCTTATAAAAGAAGCCCTTCGATACTTCTCTACAAGTAATCGATTGTATTTCACGGGAACATACACAAGCTGTTGATCATCTCTCTTGATAATTAACGAAGCAATCTTTGCCCGGGGTTTTATCTGCCTTCGTGTCAAATTGATATTTTGACATCACAGTATCCCAAATTTGTCTTATTATTGCTTCTCATCTAAATTCTTTGGAACACTGCACTCACGAAATCCTTGAGGTTCTGAGTAATACCAACTCAGGCTGATGATTTCAAACATCTAGGTTATCAAATGATGAAGAACTGCTGGTCTCGATAAAGGAAGGATGGAGGTATATGCCATGGTTGCTGGGCTATACTAGGATCTTCAAGTGGACTATTCTACACAGTTATGGAAGGAATTCCAAAAGAGTGTAGAAAACACGAATGTTCTTCATGGTATTTCGTGTGCGAGGTACTGGAGCTTGATTCTACAATATTTCTACAACAAAGAGGGGATTTTGTACCAAATGATGAAGAAAAAGTTGTTTTTCAAACATATCACTATCTGAAGGATGTCACAGATAATGCTGAGGAGTTTCCCTTTGTGGCTCGTATTCCTGATGCTATGCTCAAACGAGTTGATCCTACGAATTCAGTCTTGGTGGCTTATTTGAAAAACATTGACTCTACTGTGGAAAATGGGAAATGATTGCCAAGAGAAGAGAAGAAATCCAAGCGTTCGAAGAAGAATGAATCTGGTTCTTCTGAAAAGAAAGTCACGGAATTGCAATCTACGAAATCTTCAAAGAAGAAGCCAATTACAGTTGAAGAGCCAGTGGTACACGAAGTGTCTGTTGCTGAGACTAAATCGATTGAGCCTGTGGTCATTCCTTCGAAGACCGATATTTTTCGAAGAATCAAAATGACGTCTAAGCATATACGCAAGTCTCCAACACTTAACGTGGTACGAATACCTCAGGTTACTCATCAAGGTGTCTTAATTCGTCAAGTATCAGCACCTGTTTCTCCATTGTCAAAGAAACGAAGGGCTGAAGATATGGCCAAACATCTTTCACAGACGAAGAAGAAGAAGACAAGAAAACTTGTGTTGTCCACTGAGTCCACAGAAGATGAAGATGAACGAATTCCTGAAACACCAGAAGCAACTCTTCACAAAGAAAGTTCAACTCCTGAGCAGTCAATAGTCATACCACCCGAAGATTCGGTTGCCAAATCAGTTTCTGAGGAGGTACGAACTTTAGGCATCACTGCAAACGTATCTGATACGGATGCAAATGTCAATATGGGTGAAGGAGATTCGAAGAAAGAAGATCAAGGTCATTTTACTTCTATTGCCTTCGAAAATATTGTTTCTTTACCTCCACAAATCATTCCAATTACTTCAACCACTGATTCACCTACATTTGAAAATATTATCAATCAACCCTTTACTTCCATTTTTTCTTCTCAATCTACTGATACACCCAAACTTAATTCGCCTGTTCAAGAAACCATTCTAATGGAAACCGAAACTGACAACGAAGGGTTTGGATGCACGTTTGATGAATTAAAGTTTGATGACGAAGAAGATGATTTTCCAGATCATATGTTGATGACGATGAAACAGCTTAAAATTTTGAATATGAAATTGAATTCCATAATTCAATCTCAAGCTGATTTGGGGGGTGGTTCGTCGGTTTCAAATTTGGAAGTTGATACGATGTTGCAGATGTTCGAAGCCAAGGTTGTGAGTAAAGTCTCTGGGATGGTTAGAGACTCGGAGTCGAAAATTTTGGAGAAGGTTGATCATATTGATCAAAAAAATGAGCTACGAATAAATTCTCAAAATTCGAAGTTTGTAAGAGACTTGAAAGAATTAAAGACAGTTGCAAAGGAAAGACATGTTCTCTTTGTTCAGGATGTTAAGAAAGTCAGGGAGGATGTTAATTTGCAGATTCGTGAACTTCGCGAAGACATGCATAAAGAGATTGCTAGTGTCCAACAGGATTATGCGTCTCTGAGTCAGAAGATTGACATTATTTGTGATGCAGTCATGAAATTTGTCAAGTTGTACGAAAGTTTGAGTCCTCAACTTACTCAACTTTCTACAATGGAACGTAAAAACTTTGTGGAAGTGATTACGTTGCTGAAGGAGTTAAAAGATCTATCTGTTAAGCCAGTTTCGTCTTCTCTGATTACTCTAGAATTCTTATCCCAGAAGTTCACCGAATTCGAAGCTATTCTACACAAGCAACTGGCCCCTCTTTCTCGTATATCAAGCCTTCTACCAACAACAGATGCCCCACCTGTGTTTACAGGGGTGCAAGGGGGAGAATGAAAAGTTGAAGATACGAAGGCTGGTGGTGATGATGCGAAGGTTGTAGGAAAGGTATATTCTTCGAAGATCCCATCAACGAAGCCAATTGTAGCATCTGCTGGACCGGTTACTTCAACAGTTGTAACAACTATGCCAATTACAAGACCAATTTCGAAAGGAATTATGATCGGTAAATCTGATGATACTGGTGCGAGTGGTTCGAAAACAAAAGAGGTAATAGATGATTCAGCTTCGAAAGGTAAAGGGAAAACTATAGTTGTGGAAAAGTCGAAAGAAGAAAAGAAAGTTGAAGCTGAAGATGAACTTGAAAGGCTAAGGATGATACAAAGCATAATGACTCAACGTGCTAGTGATCCTAAGGGTATGGACAAAGGTGATCCGTCCAAACACTACAATTACGAAACAATGAAGGCAAGGTTGCATATAATCATATGTATTCGTTTGAGAAGAAACCAAAGCAAAGTTACTTGGTTATGAATACTGATACAAGTCAGATTGACTTTCCTATGAATGAGATGATGTTCATCATGCCACAATTCAAAGCAGAAGGAAATTTCAAAGTGAAGGATGAAGGTACTCACATGAAGATTAGATTTCACACTGTTCTTGCGAAAGCCCCTGAGGAAGTTTGGTCTTTGGTGAAGATCAAGAAAGTTATCAGTATAAAGAAGGATGTGGTATTCGAAAACATAGTCCAAAATATCAAATACGTGGTGGCCAGGGCAAATGGAAAAATTTGCGATTTCACAGTTGCAGATTTTCCAATAATGAACTTGTATGATCTTATATAAGTTGCATTGATTCTGAAAGACAAATCTTTTTCATATCTTCAAAACACTGAACCTGATGAATTTAAGCTTGGGGTTGCTCACATCAATATTTTCATTGAAAATTATTATGAGTGCTTGGCACTAACTGATGTGGAGTTAGCTACAGCTAAAGGTTTAGAAATAAAAGTTCCAATGGCACCTACGAAGACTCAAGCTGATTTGAAAAAGTATGCTGATGGGGAAATCTGCTTGAAGCCTTTTGGGTTAGTCTTCGCAGGAAAGGACAAGGCTGGAAAAGCAAAACGTTTCTTGTTCCATGCATGCGAAGTGGAGAGATATGCAACGTCTGAATATACGAACTTAATTGTTCGTATGAATCATTGTAAGAAAAACAATGAAGGAGATAAGAAAGAGCTAAAGAAGATAATATCATGGTACACAGAAATTCGAAGAGTGATGTTGTATTCCATCCAGCTTCTTACAAATTAAGATGTTCGACTTTGATTACAAAGGGGGAGATTGTAAGGGTCAAATATGTTGTAATTAGTCGAAGGGGATTTTGTACTCTTCGTATGTTCTGTAATCTATTTTACTAAGGCGCTTTTATACGAAGCTTAAGTGTCTATGCCTTAGTATATTTTTTGTACGCTTTCTGATTCCTATAAATAGGGATATTTACTTGAGTTAGATAAGAGTTTTTTTACAGACCTGTCTTTGTACTCTGTAAACATAAGAAAGCGTAATAGAGCTGAAACAAGATCATATTTACATCCGTTGTTCAATCTCGAATTCTTACTTCAATTTTAACTCTGATTCATTTTATACTCGATTCATTGATTCATCACCTACTATGCCAGTACGCTAGGCACCTATTCTTGAGGCAACCATATGGATTGCTAAGTCTGTTGAAGAAATGATCAACAGCAGGACCGCCAACAAGGTTGAAGTTGGCAAGAAGAGGAAATTTGAGGGATATTTAAGGTCCAACAAGAACAACATGTTCTCAAAGTCTAGAGGAGGAGGAGGAGGTAAAGAAAAATGGTGTGAGAAGTGCAAAAAAAACACTGTGGAAAATATGGAAAAGCGGTGACTTGTTTCAAGTGTGGCAAGACTGGAATTACGCCAATGAGTGTACATTTAACAAGAGGATGTGTTACGGATGTAGGAAGAGGGGCATATTTCTAGGGAATTACCGAAAAAAATAAAGCAGCAAGAGCGAATGCACCTCCAAAGCCAAAGGCAAGAGCATCTTAGATAATCCTTGACGAAGCAGGCAACAATGGAAGAAATTAGGAGTGAGGATCTATATATCCAAAGATCAGGGTATGAAGCTTCCATATAGATAGTATCATGTGGTGTAGCCTAATATAAGAGGCATAGTCTAGGGTGAACTTGAATATCTATGTAATCGTTTCAAGAAGTAATATAAACCTTCGTTATGTTATCCGATGTGTTAAATGACTATGTGAAATTATTGTATGGTGACTTGGAAAACTGTGAGACAATACTTAGGACGAGTATGAGTAGGTTTGAAAGGAAGTAGAGGCCTATACTACCGGAAGCACATGACTCACACTTGGATCAAGGAAAGTCACAAGGTTACCAAGGTGCTAGTAATTGATTCTGTTTTGTTCATGTCTGTCGTTAGCATTGATTCGGTAATGAATAAGAAGGGGATTGATATTCCGACCCTAGTGGTCATATCAAATCGAGTCTGACTAAGATAAGTATGTTACGTGGTTCAGAGAACCAAGTTCGATGTAACATCTGACTTAAGCCGGAATATTTAAGTGAAAGATAATTGAAGTTACCAATAGAAGTATCGCGACCGGTGTTACAATAAGAGCTTGTAGCTAGAAGTGCTACATGCTAGAATGTGATTATATCACATTAGAACATGAAGGAAGGAAAATTCGATTCTAGAATTTGACTCTAAAATACCTGAGTCTAAGTGTTGCATCATACGATGAGAGGTCATTACAACATGACCCATCGGTCTATTATGGTAATCGAAGGAAAGAACTTATCTTAAGTCTATTAAGAAGAAGAAGGAGTCTCCAATAAGGATTGATTTTGTAACTCGAAGATTACAATTGAAAGTCCAACATAGGATAAAGAGTGGGTGCAAGATTGAGCACCGCCAACAGTCAAGAAGTCCAAGAGTTAAAAACTCGTTAGAAAAGACATAAGAGTTACGGTTATTACCTAGGATGAAAAGATAATGTATGGAGGCATTATACAAGACCTTTTCATTGATGATTCCGAGACGTAATCATCTTAAGGAGGAGATAATTGTAACGCCCGCAGATTCGGGCTTGTCAATTTAGAGACATTAAGCGTCAAAAATGACTTTTTTGATAAAAGATTATTTAGAATAAATAATCTTAACCAAGTTATAGTATATGTCACAAGGGTTCCGTACATATAAAGAACGCCGATTTAAACTGTATATGTATTTTATACCTATAATTATGATGGGTAGAGATGGGTAGATGAAAGATGAGATAAGAGATGAAAGATGAGAGATGAAAGATGATATAGATGATGAGAGGTGAAAGATGATGAGAAGCCTTTGTGTGAACAAGAAGATCTGATGCGCAGGGACAAAGTTTGAAAACTCAAACCTTGAATTAATGATTAAGATCAATGTCTGCTACTGAGGAATGTTCCAGTCAAGTCTGGCAAGACCAGTCAAGTCGGAGTTAATGCATTCAACAAAGTATTCAAGATATTAATTAAGAGTGAAGATAATGATCAAAGTAAGATAATAAATGAGGAGCAAGAAGAATGTTTGATAGAATAACTTGAAAGGTGAAGTAAACTAGAATATTACTATATTTGTTTGAACAATCCGTCACTTGATTTATCATAGAAAGCTCCTTTAAATAGGAGAACATATTACATCGTACAAACCAAATACAAACATAGGACCGGATAATAGAGATGTTTCTGAAACTCTGATAATCTAGGTTTGACAAAAGAGACTAAGTCCTATGACATGTTAAATCAAGCTAAATGACAAATACAATTAATTCAGACGGACAAAAGTACAATCGGATAACACTAGTTCAAAAACAACAACTCCAGAACATAGACTTTGTTCTGGACACCATCTTCACTCCTGAACACTGAATGACTCCGGAACTGCTTCTGACTGCCGAACACATCTGACTTCGGAACAGGCTTACCACGGAACATACAAGGATAGTGATTGCTAGAGGTTCACTTTCAGGTTCCAACAATATCCCCCTAAGTGAACTTAGCAATCTGGTAAGTTTAGCTTGAATCTTCCTTGATGAAATCGTATGTCGTATACAACCATTCTCTAACCGCAATGTACCATTGAAGCTGGCTTACAAACTTAGCCTTCACATGCTCTGGAGCGTCGGACTTGGATGCTCGATTGATGAACTTTTGAAGAGCCTTAGTGGGAATCAGGTGCTTGTCTTGAACTCGGAAGAAGTCTTTCTGATTTTTTTTTTCTTTGAAGGTAGACAAATCCTAACACCGGTTCATCGATGGGTCCTTCCGCAAGGATTCAGCTTCAGGAAGTTTGAAGTCAACTTTGGCCAAATATTTATTTGTTCCGAACAGGTGGGCCAATTCATATTCACGTCGACAGAACTCAGCAACGTAATCCTTAAGAAAACTTAAGGAAGAATGATAAGCTCCCATATTGACATCATTTGACAGGATGCTTAGGAAGTGAGCAGCAATAGTCAGGATATCATTCGGGTTAAGAGAAGGGAAATCAACATCAGTAATGGTCTTGCAAGTTGGTTTGTTCCGGAAGATGTGATACCGGAATAGAATGCAGTTGAGTTCAAACTTTGTCAGAACTTTCCTTCTGAATCCGGAAATCTTAGTGATCCTTTTTCAAGACCATACTTCTTTGAGAGGAAGTGCGTTCTTGTCCTAAAAGGTCTTCAATATTTCTCGCTCAGTTCGGATGATCATTTGAGGATCATCCTCCGGATGGAGAGGATCAAATTTGGTGTAGAATTTGCTGAAGGGAGAGAGAGGAAGAACAAGTTGTTCCGAATCATTGTTGGGTATGTCATAGTACATGAAGGGCACTATGTCGACATCCTTTAGAATTTCTTCTCTGCAGAGTGGAGAGATCCATAGCATATGATTTGGATTGTCATCCTTAAAAGATTGAATCAAGATGCTTTCTTCAAGAGCTTGAAGGATGTCTTCTTGACACCAGCCTGATTTTGGCTCTGGTGGAGGTACGAAGTAGAGAGGTTGATGGCTTTCAGTGATGGGCTTCTTACCCTTGTCTTTTTTCTTCTGAAGAGTGGAGAGGATGTGTTGCATATTTTCATCGATTGTGAACATTGTAGGAGAAGAAGGCAGAGGCTCTTCCGGGATGTCTTCTAGCTTCCGGAGTGGAGAGCCTTCATCGATAGGAGCAATTTTTGGAGCCAGAATAGGAGGCAACATCGAGGTAGCGGCTCGAAAGGCATCACGAGTCAATTCTCTTTTAGCCTTAGCCATTTCAATGCTTTTGTTTAGAACACCAGGAGTCAATTCTCTTTTAGCCTTAGCCATTTCAATGCTTTTGTCATCATAATATTCATTTTCATCTCGGAGCTGATATTCTGAGGCAGATTTCTAGGGTTGACTTGGACCTTCTCCCCCTCTTGCAATGTGGGTCTGACAACCAGAGCAGGTACAAGAGACTTATTCATCTCAGAAAATTTCTCAAACAGCTTCTGAAAGCTGGTGTTGAGCTGAAGAGTGAGAATATCGTAGGCTTCAGCAGTGGGAGCTTGAGCATGGAGGTGATTGAACAGTTGGGAGAGAATAGAGAGAATCTCATCAAACTTGTTGTTCGGAACATCCACAATGTTCCAACATGCTCTCAGAAGCTTGATTAAGATATGTTGCATGATGAGATTCATCTCATCCTTCTTCCGGATCTCCTTTCCAAGCACTGGATCTGCTTCTCATGACGAATATGAGTTTGCTTAATGAGTTCGTTGGAAGCATTCAACATATCGTCATGGACCTTGAACATCTTGGTGATAGTGTCAAGGTAGTGATCGACACTTTCATCATATTTCTTCTCAACTTCCTCAATGGTGTGATTGAGTCGTAAGGAAATGAGTTGATCCAGCTGGGCTTCGCATTCCACAATGGTGGGTCCGGATGTGTTGATGGTGGACAAGGAGTTCAGGATTGCATTTAGTTAGGAGTCAAATCTGGAAATCTTGACGTCAAGCCTGGTGTTGAGTCTGACCATTGAAGTTTCGATTGTGTTTACCTTCTTCATGGTCTGAGAAACAGAGTCTCGGATTTCATGGAGGGAAAATGGATCAACGTAGTCTCCTGCGGAAGATCCGGTGTCCGAAGTGGAATTCCGGAACTTGTTCTTGTCAGCCTTTGGATTAGGTTGCTATTGAGGAGAGTCAGGAGGAGTGGGAACAATGTTGATGTTCTTGGGGGTGGACTGAGTTTCACCCTCAAGAGTGTCTTGGACATGATCCTCCATATTTGTTTGTTCATTAGCAGGATCTGAAGAGGAGGAGGATAGTCCAAAATTCAAATCTGGCCTAGATAAGGAAGGCTTCGAAGGAAATGGAAACGAGGAAAACATCTTGGGAGCAGGGATTGAGGCTCCTTCATCGTCAAACATCACTTCATCAGAGTGTTCTTCATTGGGATCAGAATGCATGTCATTATGAAGTGGATTGGTGGGAGTTTCTCTGGAAGAAAATTCCAAGTAAGTTACTTCATCAGTAGGGACAACGAAGGGCATGTTGCTTTGGATTGCCATATTCCTCATGTAGATGAGGGCTTCTTCTACCTGTGATCTAGCGAGTTTCGGATGTCTAGATTGGGCCCTGTCAACAAAGTCTTCCCATAGTGGGCCGTTAACACCTGGTCGTCTTGTACTCCTTCCGGGTATCAGACCAGTTGAGGCATCGAAAGCAGGAGGGACAGCTCCCGCTTCAGAATGATTGGGGTCCGGAACAGGGGTCCCGGGCTGTGCTTGTGTAGAAGAATGGGGGATAGCAAAAGAGACACATGGGTTTGTTCCAGGGGGTGCAAGGAACTTTTTTTTAACAACGGCATTACCTTTTTGGGAAGGTGAGGGTGGATTATGAGAAGACTCCCCATGAGTGTGTGCTTGTGATTTTGAAACATCGAGGGGTACCTCAAATTAGTGGGCATGTGGGGTAGACGGATGGCCAGAGTCAGCCTGAATGTCCTTGACTCCTTCCTGTTGAGAGGAGGAGACTACTTTGGATCTCTTTTTGGCCTTTGGTTTTGTGGGTGAAGTCTTTCTTTTTGCGGACTTCTTTTTCTTGCCTCCGGCAGGAACAACTTTGCCCTCGTCCGAAATGGGCTCAACAGAGATATGGGTAGATTGTGTAGGGCAATACACAATCGAAGTCTATAAGTTTTGTTTTAAATAAATGGATTCGGACAGAATAAGGGCCAACATGTGTTCAGGTAAACGTCTAACAGGTCCGAATGACCTTTGGTCCGGATGGCGATCAGACTTGATAGGTTTAAATGAGAGAAATACCTCTTCCGGAATGACATTGACAGGAATGGGTTCTTGGCGTTCGTTGTAGAGCTGTTGAACAGTAAGAGCCTAAAAGAGAGGGCTGGAGATTTCGTGTGCCTTACGGTTGATGGCAAGCTTCCGAAAGTCTTGCCATAGCACTTCGGAAAAATCAACAACATTTGTTTTTCCGGAGTAGATGCGGTAGACCACGTACAACCAATCCTTGCTCAGAGAGTCGGTACCGCCATGCTTGCACGATAAACCTCGAACAATGAAGTGCATCAATACTGTCTGTAACCCTAATACAGCCGATTTCTTAAAGTTCTTGGCTTTGTACTCTTCGTTATACCCAATGTGCTTCAGAAACGACTGAAACTCTTCAGCCGTGGGTTCTTGAACAGTGAAGTTTGGAGGGTTTTCTGCAACCCCAATTGCCTTCAAGAACGTGGATTTGTGAATAGGCACAATTCGATCACCAGTAATGCGTGTTTCCAGAACTCCGTTTTCAACCTTGATACGATCGAAGGCTAAATGCAGTAGAGAAAGAGGAATGGCAGGGTATGGAACCTTTAAGAGAGGTATTGAAATTGGACGATGAGCGATGAACTTGATCATCACTCGATAGATTCATCGTAATCGTTGGGGTCGACGGAGAACAGTTGAGTCGTTTCCCTGAGAAACGGTTCTGTGGACATTGTTGATGAGGAACCCTTGGAAAACTTCTTCTTTGTGACGGATTTCGAATTTTGGGATTTCTTGGTTGGAGAAGAAGACACCATTGATGAAGGTGGGATGATAGCTTGAAGAACACAAGAACACTGAAGGAGATGTGAGGGTTTAGAGGGATTTGTGCGCGTAAAGAGAAAAATGACGGTTTAAAGAGGCTTATATAGGTGATGGAAACGGGTCGGGTTAAGAAGGGTAATGATGAGATCCGGAATTGGAAAACTGGTCACATTTAATGTTTTGCTATTTTTAGGGTGATTTGACCTGTAAAGACGAAAGTTATTATTTGCTCAAGGAAAAAATAAGGAACCGTCGTTTCAGTGATGGGATGTTTTCTTTTCGGAGACCTGCAATCGTGGAGCGGATTTCGAGGATATAGGATAGGTATCGACAAAAGTAACCGTTGGAAACATTTCGCCTTATAAACCTTTGGAATTCATAAAGTTTGATTCCTGAACAATGGTATTTCGGAAGTTCCGAGATGAGAGTATGTGATTTGTTTTGGAATGAAGCATAGGAGCTTAAAATGGTCCGGAGTGATTTTGAAAATTCTGGAGACAAAGATTTAGAGGTGATTCCGGAATGAGGTTTGAGAAAGATGTCCAGAATGAAAATTTTGAAAAGTATTTCTGGAGCAAAGTTTTGGGATTTTCGGGAGCAAAAGACAGGAATTCAGTCTGAGATTCCGGAACATAGTTTTGAAATTCAGGGATGACTATCGAGATGTTCCGGAGTGCATTTGCAAAAAAAATTCCGGAGCATAATTTGAAAAACTTCCGGAATGAGATTTGAAAATTTTTGATGTTAAGAATACAATACCTTTCCAGATTTGAATTCCAGGATGAGCTTATGAAGTAACTATGTAGATTATGGACTTCATATGACAAGATGAACTGTACAACTTAAACTCAAGTGGTGGTTAGAAATAAAGACAAATAAAATGATCCTATGTATTCTAAGAGACAACAGTTCCGAGATGAAAAATAATTTTGAATTCAGAACCAATATTCTTTCTGACGTTTCCATCAGAGAGTGCAAGCCTCTTGAAAGAATTGAGGATCATGCATCATCATACCCATTTTGTTCAGAAAACCATTGAACTTGGTTTCGTCTAATGCCTTAGTAAAGACATCATCAATTTCATCATCAGATGGAAGAAAAATGAGTTCAATGTTGCCATTTGAGACATGATCTTTAATGAAATGGTACCGTATGTCAATGTGCTTCGTCATGGAGTGCTAAATTGGATTGTGCGAAATCGCAATGACACTTTGATAATCACAATAGATCGGATTGTGTTGAAAATGGTAACCATAATCCAGAGATTTCATCCAGAGAACTTGAGATGCACATCTGGCAGAGTGGCATGTATTCTGCTTCGGCTGTAGAGAGTGCAATGCAATTCTGCTTCTTGGATGACCACCTAACCAATCGACCACTTAAAAATTGACAGCCACCAGATGTGATTTTTCTATCCAATTGAAGACCACCATAGTTTGAATATGAATATGCTTGAAGTAGGAAACTCTCATTTGCTAGGTACCAGATTCCGAGATTCTTTGTACCTTTGAGGTACCTGAATATTTGCTTAACAGCCAAAAGATGAGACATCTTTGGATTGACTTGAAATCTGGCACACAAACATATTGAAAACATGATGTCTGGGCGACTTGCTGTGAGATAGAGTAGGTCCAATCATTCCTCTGTACTTCTTTTCATCAACTGCTACACCTGAAGGGTCCGAAAAGATCTTGTGTCCGAAAGCCATTGGTACCTTGGCAGAGGCACAGGTGTCCATTGAGTACTTTTTGAGGAGTTCTGAAATATACTTCTCTGGGTGAATGAAGATTCCTCTGTTAGTTTGTTTGACTTGGACGCCAAGAAAGAAGCTTAATTCCCGATTCATACTCATTAGAAATCTACTGACCATTAACTTAGCAAAGTCAGCAACCATTGAGGAATCGGTGCATCCAAAAATGATGTCGTCAACATAAATTTGGACTAGCATGAGATGTTTTCCATTTGACCTTCGGAACAGAGTGGGATCTAGAATTCCTCTTTGAAAGCTTGGACGCTTGAGAAAGTCAGTGAGGGTCTCGTACCATGCGCGAGGAGCTTGCTTATAGACAGCTTTCCGGAGTTTGTATAAATAGTTCGGATATGATAGATTAACAAAACTGGGAGGCTGTTGAAGATATACTTCAGTATCAAGTTCACCATTTAGAAAATCACTTTTGACATCCATCTGGTAAACCTTGAAGCCTTTATGAGTAGCATAAGCGTGAAAGATTCTGATAGCTTCAAAACGTGCAACAGGAGCAAAGGTCTCATCATACTCAAGCCCTTCAATCTGTGTAAATCCTTTAGCCACCAATCTTGCTTTGTTTCGAATGATAACTTCTGCATTATCTAATTTGTTTCGAAACACCCATATAGTACCAACAATTGTATGATTCTAAGGGAGAGGGATGAGAGACCAAACTTCATTTCTATCAAATTCTACCAGTTCTTCTTGCATGGCTGTAATCCAATCAGCATGTTCAAGTGCTTCTTTGATGGATTTGGGTTCAACCATTGAGATAAATACCGAGAAGTGAAATTCATTTTGAACACTTGTGGCGGAGCGCGTTTGTACACCATCATTTGGGTTTCAATAAGTTTGTTTGGAGGATGATCCTTGGTCCAAACATGTAACCTTGGAAGTTCTTGTGCAGCAGATGATCCAATATCAACAATGGGGTTGTTTTGCTCGCCCTGAATACTTTGAACGTGTGGATGATACCGTTGGATTAGGTGTCTAAGCCCATAACTATTATTGGTATGTATTCGACCCGAGAGTAGCATGGTCCATTTGGGTTGCATATCATCAGGACAATTTGTTAGGATGGACTTTTGAGAGAAGAGGTTATATATGATTTATTAATATATTATTAGTTCTAAAATATTAATATGAAATCATATGTTTTAATTAGTATTGATCAAGAATTAATTTGGAATTAATTTTGTGATCAAAAGAGACCAATTAAATCTATGGGGACTAATTATGGTAATTAGTTATATTTATATGTGTTGGGCTTATGATCCATGTTGGACCAAGTTTATGTATGGATACATAAAGAGTTGGGCCACATGAATCATGGATCATAAGATCCATGGATATGGGTTTGGGTTATACCCATGACTCTTAGAATTCAACGCATATAAATACATATGTTATGACCTAAAACCGCCACCCCTAGTCACCCCCTAGTGTGTGTGCATGTTCTTGGAGTTCATGAAGGTTTTAGAGTGCATGGAGATTCTCTCTCAAGTCCTACCTTTGTCCTTGATGTGTTGTGACTTCATTTGAGGCTTCCACACTATTGGGGCTAAGTTCTTAAGGCCAAATACATCAAGACTTCCAGCCACACAAAAAGGTATGTTACAATATCTAGTATTTTATATAGTTTGTATGACAATTGCATGCTTGCTATAGGTTCAATACCTTGGAAACCATTTGCATGTATAATTAGTGAAAACATAGATCCAAGGTATTTAGGGTTTTATGTGCACCATAGGATGTTGTATAATACCAAAAACCCAACAGATACTCCCCCTAAACTTTTGAACCGGATAGTTGACGTCATCTTCAGGTGGGAATTCAAAGAAAATTGCATCATCATTATCGATGTTGATAGGATTGGAATCGAATTCAGCAGCTGCATCTTGAAATCCATTCACATTTGATTTCAGGGTAGAGTGACCATTCTCCCCCTCAACCTGAGAAGGTTGAAATGGTTCCGAATCAAATAGGGGAAGACTAGGAGTTGGACCGGAGACATTTTGGGAGACCGGAGCTTTGGACATGGTTGGTCTTATTCGAGATTCCGAATCAAGAGTCGTTTCTGAGGATCCGAATAGGGTCTCAAAGTCAACTTCAAAGATTGAGATTGAGATTTTAATCATCTTTAGTCAAGGATATATATACGAATTTTATGTTGGAATGGCCAAACATAAGGAAATTCTATATATATTGCGTTTTCAAAATTCGATTACGATTACGGCATCCCTCTTCATAGTCAAATTTTGAAAACATGACAAATAAAAAAATATTGTAGCAAAAGACTGTCTATGATCACGTCTTTATGTGAAACATCATGAAACGTGTCCCATATGCTTCGGATATAGGATCGATTTCATGTGCTATAATATTCATCCTTTCTAAATTTTCCAAATGCTCAGGGCATTAAGAAGGGAAAAGTCTAGAATTGGATATGACTAAAATGATTAAGCAATTGTCGAAGACAATCTAAGGTTTACCAAAGATTGGTTGCTCACGGACAATTGGAAGTATATTGTTAATTATGGTAGGACCATATTAACATATTCTGAAAAGAGGTAACTCTTGTTCAGAAGTGATAGTCAAAATGGGAATCTGGAAAGGTTTCCATAGGTGGAAGTTGTTCTTCAAATCTATGTAAGATTAGAAAACTTAATGCAAGAAGGATGTTCAAACGAATGTACTTTGAATGTGAGACTTCATTTCCATGGAATTGATCTCCATTGGAATACTCTGTAATATCTGTTGACAAGTCTTTGTGACTTTGTGTATAGTCATTACGAGAGGATCAATGCATATAAGTTTAGAATCTAACAGATTTCGTTAAATGGTAGGAATTTCGAATTCTTACATTTGCGATAAAGATTTGGGATTGTGAAATGAGCATCATTGGAATCATGTTTAATTGATCTATTTCACAAAGTAAAGATCATAGATAAACATAGTGTGCATACTTGGTGTATGGCATGACTAGTGTTTAGAAAACATAGTTTACATGCTTGGAGCATGGGACAACTATTGTTTTAATTCAAGTATAAAGTTGATTATTTGAAACATTATACAATGAATAATGAGTAATCAATATGGTGTTTAAATAAAAGGTGTTTTATTTACTCTAAAAGGTGCTTGGGGCCATAGAGTGATTAATATTATTCTTGTGTTTCACTTTGCATGTTTTGACTTCCAGAATAGCCAGGTTATTTTTCCCGAATGACTAAGTTATTCAAACCATCCACAGTCGATAAAACGTTGGAAGTAGGTATTAAGGCAAGACTGTCATAAATCGGGTTTGTAGATGTCCAAGGTAGTGGACATAGCAAAAGTTGCTGCGACATTCATGAGTGCTCCTGGAATGAGATTCGAGTATTGGATTAAACCCACGCTCATTTGACTCACTTCATGGATTTTATCATGAGTGATCATGAGACGATAATATCTTATATTCTTCAAACCTAGATATATGACTTGTTGCCTATGAGTTGGTTATACATTGATTGCACGTAAACGCATTTGGTAACTCGATGTTATAAAACGTGCCTTTGTGTATGATTCAACAAGTAGTAGAACAAGCATATGAGTCGAAGTTTATCCATTCCTTTTACCCTTAAAGGGATAAAAGCGATATATGTGGGCCCCTCGATGATTTGGTGATGACAAACGTAAGTGCTCGGCCGGGCCTGGACTGATTTGATTTGTTCAATTAGTCAGTCGTCATAAATCGGAAATCGGGAAACAACAAATGGATAGAGAGAATGATTATAATCCATGTCTCAGTCCATATGATATCTAGAATGGAGGAATATATGATCCCTTATCTAATGGACGCGTCATTCAGAGTTCGAAAGCGGCTTTAAGAGCTACGATTGCTGGTCGGGTTTTGGAGTCATACGCAATAATAGTTTTAGACTTATCCAAGTGGGAGACTATTGGATTAGGTGTCTAATCCCATAACTATTATTGGTATGTATTCGACCCGAGAGTAGCATGGTCCATTTGGGTTGCATATCATCAGGACAATTTGTTAGGATGGACTTTTGAGAGAAGAGGTTATATATGATTTATTAATATATTATAAGTTCTAATATATTAATATGAAATCATATGTTTTAATTAGTATTGATCAAGAACTAATTTGGAATTAATTTAGTGATCAAAAGAGACTAATTAAAAATATGGGGACTAATTATGGTAATTAGTTATATTTATATGTGTTGGGCTTATGATCCATGTTGGACCAAGTTTATGTATGGATACATAAAGAGTTGGGCCACATGAATCATGGATCATAAGATCCATGGATATGGGTTTGGGTTATACCCATGACTCTTAGAATTCAACGCATATAAATACATATGTTATGACCTAAAACCGCCACCCCTAGTCACCCCCTAGTGTGTGTGCATGTTCTTGGAGTTCATGAAGGTTTTAGAGTGCATGGAGATTCTCTCTCAAGTCCTACCTTTGTCCTTGATGTGTTGTGACTTCATTTGAGGCTTCCACACTATTGGGGCTAAGTTCTTAAGGCCAAATACATCAAGACTTCCAGCCACACAAAAAGGTATGTTACAATATCTAGTATTTTATGTAGTTTGTATGACAATTGCATGCTAGCTATAGGTTCAATACCCTGGAAACCATTTGCATGTATAATTAGTGAAAACATATATCCAAGGTATTTAGGGTTGTATGTGCACCATAGGATGTTGTATTATACCAAAAACCCAACAGTGGTATCAGAGCCAAGGCTTGTTTTCATGTTATACTTGCTGAAATGGCTGAAAAATCGAAAATTTTGGCTGTCTGAGCACTGGACTCGCCGAGTCCATGAAGAAATTCATCCAACTCGACGAGTTGCTTCATACACTCGACGAGTAGGACCCCCTGACAGCATATTTTTGACTTTTAAGGCTGGAATTGGACTAGAAACATTACCCTAAGCTGTTTTTTGTCTTGTAAACCTGTTTTTGATGTGGTAATGTTCATGCTAAACCAATTCAAAAGATAATTGTCAATAGATTCATTTTTTGTATTAGTTTAATGGTTAGGCTAATTTCATGAAAAAGTTTGATTTGAATTATCTTGTTCTTATGAGTTAGTCTAGATTAATAGAAAAGTTATGTGATAATTTGTTTTCAATCCATATTAATCTTAAAGTTGCTCATAAAATGTGTTTTTGTAACTTGTCCTCAAGTTATATGAAAAGTCACATTTATGATTCTTTAAAACTCATAAGATTTCCATAAGTTAGGAAAAATGAAGAGTCTTATTTTCTTGAATGATTTTAAAGTCTTCCATAACTTGTCCTCAAGTTACGGAACTTGAAGAGTTTATCCATTAAACTACTTTAAACTCATAGGTTATGAAAATGAAGAGTCTTTTTCCTTAAATGTTTTTTAAAGTCTTCCATAACTTGTCCTCAAGTTATGGAACTTGAAGAGTTTTCATTAAAACTACTTTAAATTCATGAGTTATAGAATTGAAAAAGGTTTTTGAATTGTTCAAAACTTGCCCTCAAGTTTTGGAATTTGTGAAGTTTCCCCTCATGAATACTTTAGTTCCAAGTTAAACCCTTAGAATTTTAATAGTTTAAAATTCAACCCTTATACTATTATAATATTATAGGTTTAATATTTATATATATGTATAAGAGTAAAAGTCAGTCTTACCGTTAGTAGGCCTCATTCACGAAGCCGGTCTATAAGGGGGTATAAGGTTGCTGCCTATAAAATGACAGTTTAATGGGTGTCCACTCTCACCCACCGCTTCCTTGACTGGTGGAGGGTCGTTAGCCGAACGGGTTTGACAAGACTATAATTCTCCCTTCATTAAAAGTATTAATGATAAATACTAAGTAACTAAACACTTATAAATTCCCAATCTTAGTTACTTAGGAAAATGTGAATTTGGTGCTAACCCATGAAATATACACTTTGTACCTTACCAAGTCGTTAGTGGAGCGTGTGTGGTTAACCGGCACACTAACATGGACTAGTAAGAGTGGCGAAGGGTAACTTAATGTTTATCATAGATCGGTGGAGCGTGTGTGGTTAACCGGTACATCGATTAGGTGATAATATTAAGAGTACCAAGTGAATTTGCATGGTTATTCACACCTTGTTTTGTGATCCTCGACATCCCAGTCACAAAATTTGAGAGGGCACAATCGAGATTGAAACATGCCATTGAAAAGCTCAATGAATCTCAAAAGATCTGGGAGTTTCAAAACCAATTAAAACCTAATAAATTATTTCGTTTTTCATGGTGGAAATTGGTGAATCGTCATTCGCCTACCTTCAAATATTTCATAGCTTGGATTATGGCATCCCTCTTCCAAGTTGTAAAATATTGTGTTGGGTCCTAGCCTTAATATTTCATATTGGGTGTTATATTAAGGACTTAAATCGACTAACTTGAATATCTCCCATTGTAGATGTCTAGTTTAGACATCAATGATCTTCCTAAATCTCTTGGAATTTCACTTCCTCCACCCCCTCCAATTATTCTCCCTAACCCACAAGTTCAAGGTCACTCAAGCCCTATTGGCAAGCAAGGTCTATGTGTGATCATATCTTGGAGATGAAGTCACGTATTGACAAGCCGGGATAGTTGGGTGTCAAAGTCTTGAGAAAGTTGGATGTTCAATCACTTTCTAAGTCACATAGTGAGTTCCTTTGGGACTACTATGTGACAGACCATGACTTGACCCTTAATGATCTTACCTATTTGCTTGGTGCTGCTGAGTCAGCAATGATTTTGAGCACTGTTAAAAGCAAATTTGATTAGAAGATCGACTTCCCAAACCTTCTATTTCCAAAGGAAGGGGCATTGGTTGCGAAGCTGGCCAAATTTACCTGATAGTCTGTAAGGATGGTAAAGTCAAACGTTTTGACTCTACTTCAGGTAAAGTCCACTATCGAACTCTATTAAGTTCCTATTTGGAGATTCTTATTACATGATGTGACTAGATCACATTTTGATGTTTTAAGAATCAAAGTGAAGAGGAATCTTAAAGGAAGAATTTTGAGCTGTTACTTAAAGAGTTGTGATAGATTGCTTAGGAATACATAAAAACATAGTTTTTTACATGCATTTGCATTGTAAGGATAAGGTTTCCCGCATAGTTCTAAAATAAAAGAAAAGGTTTTATTTTATTTTAAAATATCCTTACAGTGGCATTTGTGAGAAATTGTTGTTTATATGTTTCCATTGATAGCAATATTGGAAAATGGATTTGATTCTTTCGACTGTGGTAGTGTCATATTTTACCAAATAAGGAAAGATTCTCATCACCCAAGTTTTCAGTTGGGTAGAAACTTGGAATCATGCAAGTTGTATGAAGAATGAGAATTTTCATCTTTGGAAAATTAAGACTAATTCCTTGTTTACATGTATATGTGAGTCAAGTGAAGGACTAAGGGATCGGGTACACATTCTTGTGAACTGGTCAAGCCCACCACAAAGATCGATAAGACTATTCGTCATGATTTACTAAAGCTTAGTAAATATGGTTATACTTACAAGTTTAAGTATAATTCTGAAACATTGGAAAAGTATCAATGTTAGGCAAAACGAATAAGAAGAATCAAATAAGGCAGGAAGATAAACGTTTCTCACAATTCTTTCTCTAAGGACATCTTAGTGCATTTGTTTGGCTAAGAAGAGAAATCGTGGATTCTTGAAATGGTTAAAATCAAAAAGATGAATCATACTTCGTTCCATAACAAGTCTTAGAGTCATACTCCAAGATTGTAACTCGAGTGACATATCTTAAGGAAGGTTTGTAACACTTGTCAAGTGTAAGAGTAAATTGTGTCTATACTCTTGTACATTTGAAATTGGTAAGTTGTGATGTTTTGGGTTAAACAGAGACCAACTAAGGCCAATTATGCGAAGTGTTAGTCTTGATAAGAATCTGCACTGACCCTTGATAAGAAATGGTTCTTGACAAGATAGTCTTATATGTCAAGAGGACAGTGGGAGTCTTAAAGCTCTTGAAAGTTCCAAGAACTAATCAAGAATAAAAACCTGAAGTTCTTCACTAGCACACAACTTGAGGTTTATAACCTATCGTGTTGACATTTTTGTGCCTGTTCCAGTTAAAGTTGGCTTTGCATAGGAGTTCTGAGAGTTCTCAATTGGTTGCATAACAACTTGGAAGCAATGGCAGGCCCTTGTGCTGCCAGTTGGCAAAAAGTTAAGATTGCACAAGTTCAATCCATATGAGTTTGGATTTGTCACTAACCTTGTCTTGTGATTGTGGTTTGACAAATTCACATGGATAGGGACTCATTCACCATAAAATCTAAGTGTCATAAGGTTTCTCTCCGATTCATGAAAATGATGATGAGGAAACGCTTTCACTAAGTAGATTTTAAGTAGATAGCAATTGTGTTATTTGCATTCTCAAAGTCGTTAGTAGAGAGTGTGTGGTTAACCGACACACTAACATGGACTTGTGAGAAGTGGCAAAGGTCTAAACAATTGAGACTATGATTACGGCATCCCTTTTCATAGTTCTAAAATTGTTTAGACACACATATGAGCTATCTAAGGAAAGGTGTATGAATTTGATAAATTCTTATCAAAGCATCTCGTATCAGAAAACTGAACTTTGTTAAGGAAGTCAATAAAGTATTGATTTCTAGAAGTCCAGCTGATTTCTGAGTACATGTCAAAGCTAGTGGGAGCATAAGTGTTGTGTTGATAATTATCATGTTAGTGGGAGCATGATTATTACGTTCAGTATTGCAAGCTAGCAATGTTAATTATAGAAAACAAAAGTTTCAATTCGTGAAGTTGCAGGGGTTGAAAAGTTGTTTTGCTATAATTAAGGGAGAGGAAATTATACTTCACTTCAATTCTAAAAGTTTAGATTGAGATTTTAATCATCTTTAGTCAAGGATATATATACGAATTTTATGTTGGAATGGCCAAACATAAGGAAATTCTATATATATTGCGTTTTCAACATTCGATTACGATTACGGCATCCCTCTTCATAGTCAAATTTTGAAAACATGACAAATAAAAAAATATTGTAGCAAAAGACTGTCTATGATCACGTCTTTATGTGAAACATCATGAATCGTGTCCCATATGCTTCGGATATAGGATCAATTTCATGTGCTATAATATTCATCCTTTCTAAATTTTCCAAATGCTCAGGGCATTAAGAAGGGAATAGTCTAGAATTGGATATGACTAAAATGATTAAGCAATTGTCGAGGACAATCTAAGGTTTACCAAAGATTGGTTGCTCACGGAAAATTGGAAGTATATTGTTAATTCTGGTAGGACCATATTAACATATTCTGAAAAGAGGTAACTCTTGTTCAGAAGTGATAGTCAAAATGGGAATCTGGAAACGTTTCCATAGGTGGAAGTTGTTCTTCAAATCTGTGTAAGATTAGAAAACTTAATGCAAGAAGGATGTTCAAAGGAATGTACTTTGAATGTGAGACTTCATTTCCATGGAATTGATCTCCATTGGAATACTCTGTAATATCTGTTGACAAGTCTTTGTGACTTTGTGCATAGTCATTACGAGAGGATCAATGCATATAAGTTTAGAATCTAACAGATTTCGTTAAATGGTAGGAATTTCGAATTCTTACATTTGCGATAAAGATTTGGAATTGTGAAATGAGCATCATTGGAATCATGTTCAATTGAGCTATTTCACGAAGTAAAGATCATAGATAAACATAGTGTGCATACTTGGTGTATGGCATGACTAGTGTTTAGAAAACATAGTTTACATGCTTGGAGCATGGGACAACTATTGTTTTAATTCAAGTATAAAGTTGATTATTTGAAACATTATACAATGAATAATGAGTAATGAATATGGTGTTTAAATAAAAGGTGTTTTATTTACTCTCAAAGGTGCTTGGGACCATAAAGTGATTAGTATTATTCTTGTGTTTCACTTTGCATGTTTTGACTTCCAGAATAGCCAGGTTATTCTTCCCGAATGACTAAGTTATTCAAACCATCCACAGTCGATAATACGTTGGAAGTAGGTATTAAGGCAAGACTGTCATGAATGGGGTTTGTAGATGTCCATGGTAGTGGACATAGCAAAAGTTGCTGCGACATTCATGAGTGCTCCTGGAATGAGATTCGGGTATTGGATTAAACCCACGCTCATTTGACTCACTTCATGGATTTTATCACGAGTGATCATGAGACGATAATATCTTATATTCTTCAAACCTAGAGATATGACTTGTTGCCTATGAGTTGGTTATACATTGATTGCACGTAAACGCATTTGGTAACTCGATGTTATAAAACGTGCCTTTGTGTATGATTCAACAAGTAGTAGAACAAGCACATGAGTCGAAGTTTATCCATTCCTTTTACCCTTAAAGGGATAAAAGCGATATTTGTGGGCCCCTCGATGATTTGGTGATGACAAATGTAAGTGCTCGGCCAGGCCTGGACTGATTTGATTTGTTCAATTAGTCAGTCGTCATAAATCGGAAATCGGGAAACAACAAATGGATAGAGAGAATGATTATAATCCATGTCTCAGTCCATATGATATCTAGAATGGAGGAATATATGATCCCTTATCTAATGGACGCGTCATTCAGACTTCGAAAGCGGCTTTAAGAGCTATGATTGCTGGTCAGGTTTTGGAGTCATACGCAATAATAGTTTTAGACTTATCCAAGTGGGAGACTATTGGATTAGGTGTCTAAGCCCATAACTATTATTGGTATGTATTCGACCCGAGAGTAGCATGGTCCATTTGGGTTGCATATCATCAGGACAATTTGTTAGGATGGACTTTTGAGAGAAGAGGTTATATATGATTTATTAATATATTATAAGTTCTAATATATTAATATGAAATCATATGTTTTAATTAGTATTGATCAAGAACTAATTTGGAATTAATTTAGTGATCAAAAGAGACTAATTAAAAATATGGGGACTAATTATGGTAATTAGTTATATTTATATGTGTTGGGCTTATGATCCATGTTGGACCAAGTTTATGTATGGATACATAAAGAGTTGGGCCACATGAATCATGGATCATAAGATCCATGGATATGGGTTTGTGTTATACCCATGACTCTTAGAATTCAACACATATAAATACATATGTTATGACCTAAAACCGCCACCCCTAGTCACCCCCTAGTGTGTGTGCATGTTCTTGGAGTTCATGAAGGTTTTAGAGTGCATGGAGATTCTCTCTCAAGTCCTACCTTTGTCCTTGATGTGTTTTGACTTCATTTGAGGCTTCCACACTATTGGGGCTAAGTTCTTAAGGCCAAATACATCAAGACTTCCAGCCACACAAAAAGGTATGTTACAATATCTAGTATTTTATGTAGTTTGTATGACAATTGCATGCTTGCTATAGGTTCAATACCTTGGAAACCATTTGCATGTATAATTAGTGAAAACATAGATCCAAGGTATTTAGGGTTGTATGTGCACCATAAGATGTTGTATAATACCAAAAACCCAACAGATACTCCCCCTAAACTTTTGAACCGGATAGTTGACGTCATCTTCAGGTGGGAATTCAAAGAAAATTGCATCATCATTATCGATGTTGATAGGATTGGAATCGAATTCAGCAGCTGTATCTTGAAATCCATTCACATTTGATTCGAGGGTAGAGTGACCATTCTCCCCCTCAACCAGAGAAGGTTGAAATGGTTACGAATCAAATAGAGGAAGACTAGGAGTTGGACCGGAGACATTTTGGGAGACCGGAGCTTTGGACATGGTTGGTCTTGTTCGAGATTCCGAATCAAGAGTCGTTTCTGAGGGTCCAAATAGGGTCTCAAAGTCAAATTCAAAGATGGTTTGCTGGTTCGAACATCTTGGTGCTGGAGCATCGGACTCTATGATGTGAGTTGTAACATGGGTTGGGCCAGAATTCCGAACGAAATTGTCATCAAAGGTAACGTCAAAACTTTCTTCCAGAACACGGTTCTCCGATTAAGAACTCGATAAGCCTTTAATTTAGCAGTGTATCCAAGGAAGATGGCTTCATCAGCTTTAGGTTGGAACTTGGTAAGCATCTGTATCCGAAAACATGAAGAAACTGTTGGATTTAGTGTCTAAGCCGATAACTATAATTGGTATGTACCTGACCAGAGAGTAGCATGATCCATTTGGGTTGCATGACACCGGAACAATTTGTAAGGATGGACTTTTGAGAAGAGGATATTTATGATTTATTAATGTATTATAAGTTCTAATATATTAATATGAAATCATATTATTTAATTAGTATTGATCAAGAATTAATTTGGAATTAATTTTGTGATCAAAAGAGACTAATTAAATATATGGGGATTGATTGTGTAAATCATTCATTCTTATAAAGTGGGCTTATGATCCAAAGTTCTTTATGTTGGGCTAAACCCATGTGGTGACCCATGGATACTCCGTGGAGGTTAAAACCCATGGAGCCTAAGGAATGTGGAAAGTCATGAACATTAGGGTTTACATGGTGTAACCCTAGTTGTGTCACACTATATAAGAAACCTCATGGCTACCAAAATCGGCACTTAAGTGAGATACAAGAGGGCTAGCCGATTTTGTGTGTGCAAGACAATCTCTTCTCCAGTCCTCCATTGTTGGTGGTGTTGTGTGAAGCATTTGAGGCATCACACTTGGGGTGCTAGGCTCTTAAAGGCTTAAGGTTTCAAAGCTACAACAAAGGTAAGTCATCTAACTAGATTTTTGTAGTGTATATACTGCATAGTATGCTAGTAATGATGATGCCTTGGAAAATTGAAAGTTTACATGTATAATTGAGAAAACATAGATCCATGGCATCCAGGGTTGCATGTACACCATAGGAGTGTTAGAATGCTTAAAACCCTTCAGTGGTATCAGAGCCTAGGCTTGTTTTCCATTATACTTGATGCTACTTGTTTTCAAAGCTTGGAAAAATCGATTTTCTGCTTTCTGGACAGTGAACTCGCCGAGTCCACTGACAGACTCGCCGAGTCCACCCTAAAAACTGACCAACTCGCCGAGTCAGTTCATGCACTCGACGAGTTGGTGCTCCAGAATGTAGAATTTCGAGTTTTAA
The DNA here is from genome assembly GCF_052849685.1 of Lactuca virosa. Taxonomy (NCBI): domain Eukaryota; kingdom Viridiplantae; phylum Streptophyta; class Magnoliopsida; order Asterales; family Asteraceae; genus Lactuca; species Lactuca virosa. The sequence goes on from NC_136430.1 coordinate 124,454,910, forward strand.
ATCCAGAATTGGACTAGAATCATTACCCTAAACTGTTTTTGAACAAATAAACTTGTTTTTGATGTGGTAATGATTATGCTTATCCAATTTTAAAGATAATTGTCAAAGTTTCAAGTTTTATATTAGTATATATGATTTTTGAAAATTGTTGATGTGAATTATCCTTGCTTATGAGTTTTGCTAGATCGTAGATATTATTTGACATTTCTTGTTAGTTTAATTATTGATCTAAATGCCTTTTAATGGACTCCATAACTTGTCCTCAAGTTATGGAATTCCAAAAGTCTTTTCCTTAAAAGTAATTAAAACTAATAAGTTATAGAAATGAAAGGTTTTGAATAGTTTCGAAACTTGCCCTCAAGTTTTGGAATTTGTAAAGTCACTTTAGAATATTTTAATTCCAAACCCTAGAATTTTAAAAGTTTAAAATTCAACCCTTATACTACTTTATAGTATTATAAGTTAATAATATATATATATATATATATATATATATATATATATTTATATTTATGTATATATATATATATATATATATATATATATATATATATATATATATATATATATATATATATATATATATAAGATCAAGTCAGTCTTACCGTTAGTAGGCCTCATTCACGAAGCCGGTGTATAAGGGGGGTATAAGGTTACTGCCTATAAAATGGCAGTTTAATGGGTGTCCACTCTCACCCACCGCTTCCTTGACTGGTGGAGGGTCGTTAGCCGAACGGGTAGGATAGGACTATAATTCTCATTATGTATAATGATAATAAAGTAACTAAATGTTTTATTAAATTCCCAATCTTAGTTACTTTAGGAAAATGTGAAATTGATGCTAATCCGTGAAAATTGCACTTTGCAACTTACCAAGTCGTTGATGGAGCGTGTGTGGTTAACCGACACATTAACTTGCACTAGTAAGGGTGGTAAAGGGTTGCTCGATCTTTATCATAAGATCAATGGAGCTTGTGTGGTTAACCGGCATATTGATTGGGTGATAAATGACATCGAGAGTGGCAAACATATTTTGTTTGGTTATTCACACCTTTTTTGTGATCCTCGGTATCCCAGTGACAAACCTAAAGGGAATAATCGAGATTTAAACATGCCATTGAATTGTTCAATGAATCTCAAAGGATCTAGGAATTTCAATTCATTTAAAACTTAATAACAATTTCGTTTTTCATCTTCGAAATTGGTAAATTGTCATTGACCTACCTTCAAATATTTTGCAAGTTGGATTACGGCATCCCTCTTCCAATTTGTAAAATATTGTGTTGGGTCCTAGCCTTAATATTTCATTTTGGGTGCTATATTAAGGACTCTTTATCTAATCTAAATATTGTCTTTCTTTCTTTTCAGATGTCTTCCAACACTGCTTCTGGCTCAAACCCTACTGGCTCCTTCTCTCTCATGAACCTTTGTGGGAGAGTCATCTTTAATGGTTCCAACTTCAATGATTGGATTAGGAACATCAGGATGGTCACTCGCTATGAGGACAATGAATATGTCCTAGACAAGGAGCTTAAGGAAATCGATGAGTCTTCTGCTACTCCTGAGGAGATCGTTGAGTTTAGGGCACATGAGAAGGATGCCACCAAGGTGTCTTGTATCATGTTGGCCACCATGAAAGCTGAACTCCAAAAGTCCTATGAGGACTTCTACCCTTTTGAGATGCACCAGGTCCTGATGGAAAGATACCATCAGAGTGCTCGTCAAGAGAGGTATGAAATCATCTCTTCCATGATAGCAACCAGGATGAAGGATGGTGAACCCATCACGGGTCACTTGTAGAAAATGCAAAGATTTGTGGACCGGTTGCTAAAGTTGAATGTGAACTTGCCTAAGGAGCTGGCTATAGATATCATTCTACACTCCTTACCTCCATGTTATGATCAGTTCCGCATGACCTATCATATGAACAAGGAGGAGGTCACACTTAGCAAACTTTAAGGGCTTTTGAAGACTACCGAAAGTAGTCTCAAAGGCAAATCGGTTGTTACTACTCCTACCACCACCCCTGTTCTGGCAATTGGACAAGGGAAATGGAAGAAGAGGAAGGCTCCCTCAAAGAGCCGCAAGGGAAAGTCTCTTGATGGATCCTCTTCAAGTGGAACCAAGGCTGGTTCTGCTGCTCCCTCTTCCATTCCTAAGGACGCAGAGTGTTTCTACTGTCATGAAAAAGGGCACAGGAAGCGAAGCTGCCCCAAATACTTTCAGGATGTCAAATATGGGAAGGTTAAGGCCACCCATGCATGCATTTATACTATTCTATCTAATAACTCATCACATTTTTGTTCTTGGGACCTTGATACAGGTTGCGGAATTCACATTTGTTCTCATTTGCAGGGCCTAAAAAGAAGTAAAGATGTGGAGCACAGGAAGATAAACTTGATCATGGGGAATAGGAAGGTTTCACCTGTCACCAAGATTGGAGTTTACTCTTTATTGCTTAGTAGTGGGTTAGAGTTAGATTTAAATAATTGTTGCTACTCGTCTGAAATGGCGAGAAATGTTATTTCCTTTCATGGTTTGTACAAACAAGGTTTTAGTTTTTCATTTGATAATGAATGTGGTGCTATTAATGCTTTCTATAATGGTGTTTTTTATTTTAAAGCATTACCTTGTAATGGTGTATATGAAACTGTGATGGTTGTAGACAACTTAGGAAATAATGGGTTGCACATTGATTCTTCCAATGAATTGGATAAGGCATGCTTGTGGCATTGTCGTCTTGGACATGTCAGTAAGAAGCGCATAGGCCAACTCCAAAAGGCTAGAGTTTTTGAGTCATTCGACTTAAGGTCGGATGACACTTGCGAATCTTGCTTACTTAGAAAGATGACCAAGTCACCCTTCACTGGTACTTGTGAAAGGGGTGAAGGTTTGTTGGATCTCATACACACCGATGTGTGTGGGCCCTTCAGAACCGCCACAAGGGATGCTAACCGCTTCTATGTGACTTTTACTGATGATTACAGTAGATATGGCTATGTCTACTTAATCAAGCATAAGTGAGAAACCTTTGAGAAATTCAAAGAGTTTAAACAAGAAGTGGAGAATCTGTTGGGCAGGAAGATAAAGATGATCCGATCCGATCGAGGTGGTGAGTATCTTAGTATCGAGTTCCTTGACAATCTTAAGGAATGTGGAATTGTTTCACAGCTGACGCCACCTAAGACACCACAGCTTAATGGTGTGGCTGAGAGGCGCAATCGAACTTTGTTGGACATGGTTCATTTCATGATGAGTCGAGCTTCATTACCTATCTCATTCTGGGGGTATGCCTTAGAGACTGCTGCCCATATCCTTAATCTAGTCCCAACTAAGAAGTTTGCCAAAACACCTCACGTGATGTCGACATGGAATGCTCCCTCGTTAGACCACATCAAGGTTTGGGGTTGCGAGGCTTTCGTGAGGCATGAGACTCACGATAAGCTCGAACCTCGTAGTGAGCGGTGTATTTTTATCGGCTACCCACACAAATCCTTTGGTTATCTCTTCTACGGACCGAGTGACAATGTTGTCTTCATTGCGAGAAGAGTCTTTCGCGAGAGAGAGATCATAGGCCGAGGAGACAGTGGGAGGAAAATTGAACTTGAAGAGCTTCAAGAGTCAAGAGTCAAGCGGTGAAGGTGTTGGATTAGATGTCTAAGCCCATAACTATTATTGGTATGTACTCGACTCGAGAGTAGCATGGTCCATTTGGGTTGCACTTCACCGGAACAATTTTTATGGATAGTTTTTTTAGAATAGTATGTCTATGGTTTATTAATATATTATAAGTTATAATATATTAATATGAAATCATATTATTTAATTAGTATTGGTCAAGAATTAATTCTTTGATCAAAAGGAGACTAATTAAATATGGACTCTTATATATATATATATATATATATATATATATATATATATATATATATATATATATATATATATATATAATGGGCCAATAATTATTTAGGATGGGTTAAGCTTGCATGGATAGTCCATGGAGCTTTTAACCCGTGGATCCTATGTAAATGAAAGGTCATGGGTATTAGGGTTTACATGGATGTAACCCTAATCCACTATACTATATAAAGAGGTCCTTGGCACTTGAAATTGGGGCTAGTGTGTGAGTGAACAAGAGTGGGCCGATTTCTAGTGTGCTTACTATTCTCTCAAGTTTTTCAAGTTGGTTTGGTGATTTGTGATTCCACTTGAGGCATCCACATTATTGGTGCTAGGCTCTTGAAGCTCCAAGGAATCAACCACAAGAAAAAGGTATGTTATCCTACTAAGTTTTATATTACAAGTACCCCATGGTATGCTAGTTAGGATGAGAACCTTGAAAAAATCATATTTGCATGTATAATAGAGAAAACATAGATCCAAGGTTTCTAGGGTTGCATGTACACCATAGGAGTGTTAGAATGCTCAAAACCCATCAGTGGTATCAGAGCCTAGGCTTGTTTTCATTATACTTGATGCAAAATGCTTTAAAAAGTCGAAAAACTGTTCACTGTTCAGTGGACTCACCGAGTCCATGGGGGCACTCGACGAGTCCAAGTGTAAACTCATCCTACTCGTCGAGTAGGTTCTTGCACGCGGCGAGTAGGAGGCCCTGTGTGCAGATTTTCGAGTTTTGCTGCTGGAAATGGACTAGAATCATTACCCTTAACTGTTTTGGACTTATAAAACCTGTTTTTGGTGTGGTAATGATTATGCTAATCCATTTTCAATGGTTATTATCAAATTTTCAAGTTTTATATATGTTTATATGATTCTTGAAATTGTTGATATGAATGTTCACACTTATGAGTTTTAGTAGATCATAGGAATTATTTGCAAATTGTTTGTTAGTGTAATTCTTGATCTATATGCCAATTAATGGACTCCATAACTTGTCCTCAAGTTATGGAATTCCAAAAGTCTTTTCTTCAAAACCATTAAAACTCATAAGTTATAGAAATGAAAAGTTTTTGAATAGTTTCAAAACTTGCCCTCAAGTTTTGGAATTTGTAAAGTCTCACACACACTTTAATTCCAACCCCTAGAGTTTTAATAGTTAAAATTCAACCCTTGTACTTTATAGTATTATAAGTTAATAATATATATATGTATAAGAGCAAGTCAGTCTTACTGTTAGTAGGCCTCATTCACGAAGCTGGTCTATAAGGGGGGTATAAGGTTATTCCCTATAAAATGGCAGCTTAATGGGTGTCCACTCTCACCCACCGCTTCCTTGACTGGTGGAGGGTCGTTACCCAAACGGGTAGGACAAGGACTATAATTCTCATTAAAAGTATAATGATAAATATAAAGTAACTAAACCTTTTATAAATTCCCAATCTTAGTTACTTTAGGAAAATGTGAAATTGGTGCTAACCCATGAAATAACACTTTGTACCTTACCAAGTCGTTGGTGGAGCATGTGTGGGTAACCGGCACACTAACATGGACTATTAAGAGTCGCAAAGGGTGACTTAATGTTTATCATAGATCGGTGGAGCGCGTGTGGGTAACCGACACATCGATTAGGTGATAAAATTAAGGGTACCAAGTTAATTTGCATGGTTATTCACACCTTGTTTGTGATCCTCAGCATCCCAGTCACAAACTTAAGAGGGCACAATCGATATTTAAACATGCCATTGAAAAGTTCAATGAATCTCAAAAGATCTAGGAGTTTCAATCTAATTAAAACCTAATATCTATTTCGTTTTTCATGGTGGAAATTGGTGAATCGTCATTCGCCTACCTTCAAATATTTTGTAGCTTGGATTACGGCATCCCTCTTCCAAGTTATAAAATATTGTGTTGGGTCCTAGCCTTAATATTTCATATTGGGTGTTCTATTAAGGACTTAAACCAACTAACTTGAATTTATCCTATTGTATATGTGTGGTTCAGACAACTATGGTCTTCCCAAATCCCATGGAACAAGCTTTCCTAATGAAGATGATGTCCCGTGATTGGATCATGGAAATCATACTTCTGTTCCTCCACCTCCTCCAATTATTCTCTCTAACCCACAAGCTCAAAGACTTGAAAAATTCAAGGTCACTCAAGCCCTACTTGCAATGAAACATGAAGATGGAAGGCTTGTGTGTTCTCACGTCTTGGAGATGAACTCACATATCGACAGGTTGAGAGTGTAGGGTGTCGAAGTCTGAAGGAAGTTGGCTGTTGACTAGGTTCTTCAATCACTTCCTGAGTCGTATAGTGAGTTCATTAAGGACTACTATGTGACAGACCACGACATGACCCTTATTGATCTTACTTATTTGCTTGTTGCTGCTGAATCAGAAATGTTTTGGCGTACTGGAAAAGTAAATTTGGGTGGAAGATCTACTTCTCAAACTTCCATAGACATTGACAATGGTAACATTGGAAGTTCGGAAAAGTTTTCTCTTCCCAATGGAAAAGGATTGGCCATGGTCAACCCGGTTGACCAAATGGTAGAGAGAAAGGCTAAGTCTGTGATAGTCCCATGTACCATTCCCAAAGAGTCTGTATGTTTTTACTGTCAAGAGAAGGGAAATTGGAAGCGAAGCTGGCCTAAATACCTTAAAGATCTGAAAGAAAGTAGAGACAAAATGTTTGACTCTACTTCAGGTAAGTATATTATCTAACTCTGTTAAGTTTCTAATTGTTGATTCTTAATACATGATGTGACTAGGTTGCATTTTGATGTTTTGCAGGATCAAGCAAAGGGATGGAAGCTTAAAAGAAGAGTATGATGAATCTGATCGTGAAGATGGATTTCAATCGCATGGTTCGAAGATCGGATTTTTGAGCTACTACTTAGGAGTTATGATAGATTGCTAGAAAATGTGTAATAGCATAGTTTTCACTTGTAAGTGCATTGTAAGGAAAAGTTTTTCCGCATTTTACAAATAAATAAAATTTTGTTTTGTTTTATTTTTTTTATCTCCTTGCAATGGCATTTACGAAAAATTGATGTTTGTATGTTTCTAGCAATATTGGAAATATGAATTTGATTCTTTCATTTGTGGTAGTGTCTAAATTTACCAAATAAGGAAAGATTCTCATCACCCAAGTTTCAATTGGACAGGAACTTGGAATCATGCAAGTTGTATTGTATAATGAATGAGAATCTTCATCTTTGGAAAATTAAGACTAATTCCTTGTTCACATGTATATGTGAGTCAAGTGAAGGACTAAGGGATCGAGTACACATTCTTGTGCACTAGTCAAGTCCACCACAAAGATCGATAAGACTATTCGTCATGATTTACTAAAGTTTAGTAAATATGGTTATACTTGCAAGTTTAAATATAATTCTGAAACATTGGAAAAGTTTCAATGTATGGCAGATCGAACGAGAAGAATCAAATTAGGCAGAAAGATAAAAGTTTCTCAAATCTGAAAAGATGGGAGAGTACTTTAGTATCATGTTTTATGATCATCTTAATGATTAAGAAACCATATCACAATTGATCCTCTAAGGACATTTTAGTGCACTCCTATTGCTAAGAAGAGGAATCATGAATTGTTGAAATGGTTAAATCAAGAAGATGAGTCATACTTCGTTCCAAAACAATTCATAGAGTCATACTCCAAGATTGTAACTTGAGTGAAATATCTTAAAGAAGGTTTATAACACATGTCAAATGTAGAGTAAAATGTTTTCTACTCTTGTACATTTGAAATTGGTAAGTCGTGATGTTTTGGATAAAACAAAGACCGACTAAGGCCAATTGTGTGAAGTGTTTGTGTTGATAAAAATCCGCACTATCTCTTGAATATTTGTTTGTCAAGGAATGATTCTTGGCAAGAGAGTCTTATATTTTAAGAGGACAGTGGGAGTCTTAAATATCCTGAAAGAGTTTCAAGAAATAAGGAAGAATAAAACCTGTAGTTTATCACTAGCACACGACTTGAAATTTATAACCTATCGCGCTAACATAATTCTTGTTTCTATGCACATTTCGGTTAAAGTTGACTATACATGTGAGTTCTATGAGTTCTCGGTTGCTTGCATAACAACTTGGAAGACATGGTAGGCCCTTGTGCTGCCAGGTGGCAAGAAATTAAGATTGAACAAGTTCGGTCCATATGAGTTTGAATTTGTCACTAACCTTGTCTTATGATTATGGTTTTAACAAATTCACATGGATAGGAACACATACACCATAAAATCTAAGTGTCATTAGGTTTCTCTCCGATTCATGAAAATGATGGTGAGGAAACGCTTTCGCTAAATAGATTTTAAGTAGATAGCAATTGTGATATTTGCATTCTCAAAGTCGTTAGTGGAGCGTGTGTGGTTAACCGGCACACTAACATGGACTTGTGAGAAATGGCAAAGATCTGAACAATTGAGACTATGATTATGGCATCCCTTTTCATAGATCTAAAATTGTTTTGACACACATGTGAGTTATCTAAGAAAAGGTGTATGATTTTGATAAAGTCTTATCAAAGTATCTCGTATCAGAAATCTGAACTTTGGTAAGAAAGTCAATAAAGTATTGATTTCTAGAAGTCCAGCCGATATCTGGATACATGTCAAAGCTAGTGGGAGCATAAGTGTTATGATAATAATTATCATGTTAGTGGGAGCATGATTATTATGTTTAGTATTGCAAGTTAGCAATGTTAATTATAGAAAACAAAAGGGTTTCAATTCGTGAAGTTGCGGGGGTTGAAAAGTTGTTTGATATAATTAAGGGAGAGGAAATTATACTTCATTCCAATTCTAAAAGCTTAGATTGTGATCCAATTCTAAAATATTTGATTGTGAGTTTTTAATCAAATTTAGTCATAATTACATTATTTGCGTTCTAAAATTCGATTATGATTACGGCATCCCTTTTCATAATCTAAATTATGAAAACATGGAAAATAGAAATAGAAATATTATAGCGAAAGATTGGTCTAGTATCATGTCTTTATGTGAGACATCATGAATAATGTCCCATATGCTTCGGATATAGGATCGATTACATGTGCTGTAATATTCATCTGTTCTAAATTTTTCCAAATGCCTAGGGCATTAATGGGGAAAAAGTACTTGAATTGGATATGACTAAAATGATTAAGCAATTGTCGAGGAAAATCTGAGGTTTTCCAAAGATTGGTTGCTCATGGAAAATTGGAAGTATAAGTGTTAATTTTGGAAGGACCATATTGACATATTCTGGAAGGAGGCATCTCTTGTTCATAAGTGATAGTCAAAAATAGGAATGTGGAAATGTTTCCATAGGTGGAAGGTATTCATTAAATCTGTGTAAGATTAGAAAACTTAATGCAAGAAGGATGTTCAAAGGAATGTACTCTGAATTTGAGACTTCGTTTCCATGGAATTTTTCTCCATTGGAATACTTTGTAAATGTCTGTTGCCAAGGCTTTGTGACTTTTGTGCATAGTCATTACAAGAGAATCAATGCATATAAGTTTAGAATCAAACAGATTTCAGTAAATGGAAAAGAATCTTGTATTCTTACATTTGCGGTAAGGATTTGGGATTGTGAAATGAGCATCATTGGAATCATGTTCAACTGGTCTATTTCACAAAGTAAGGATCATAGACAAACATAGTGTGCATACTTGGAGTATAGCATAACTATTGTTTGGACAAACATAGTGTGCATTCTTGGAGCATGGAAGGACTATTGTTTCAGTTCAAGTATTAAGTTGATTATTCGAAACATTATGCAATGAATAATGTGTAATCAATATGGTGATTAAATAAAAGGTGTTTTATTTATATTCATAAGTTCTGAGACCATATTGGATTCGATTGTTCTTGTGTTTCACTTTGCATGTTTTGACTTCCCGAATAACTAGGTTATTCAAACTCTCCACAGTCAATCATACATTGGAAGTAGGTATGAATCATGACTATCATGAATTGGGCTTGTAGATGTCTAAAGTGTTTAGACATAGCAAAAGTTGCTGCAACATTCATGAGTGCTCCTTGAATGAGATTCGAGTATTGGATTAAACACATGCTCATTTGAATCACTTCATGGATTTTATCACGAGTGATCATGAGACGATAATATCTTATATTCTTCAAACGGAGACGTGTGAGTTGTAGTTGCGCGTCGGTTGCACATTGACATATGTAAACACAACCAGTAACTTGGTTGTTATAAAACATATCTTTGTGTGTAATTTGATGAGTAAGTACAAGAGAACATTTGGGTCGAATTTTATCCATTCCTTTTACCCTTAGAGGGATAAAAGCGATATATGTGGGCCCCTCAATGATTGTGTGATGACACCCCTAGGTGCTTGGCCAAGCCTAAACTGATTTGATTTGTTTAAATAGTCAGTCGTCATAAATCGGAAATCGGGAAACAACAAATGGACAGAGAGAATGATTATAATCCATGTCTTAGTCCATAAGATATCTAGAATTGAGGAATATATGATCCCTTATCTACAGGACACGTCATTTGACTAGGTCAGAGTTCGGCAGCGGCTTTAAGAGCTACAATTGCTAGTCAGGATATTGGAGTCATACTTGAATAATAGTTTTAGACTTATCTAAGTGGGAGACTGTTAGATTAGATGTCTAAGCCCATAACTATTATTGGTATGTACTCGACCCGCGAGTAGCATGGTCCATTTGGGTTGCACTTCACCGGAACAATTGGTATGGATAGTCTTTTGAGAATAGTATGTCTATGGTTTATTAATATATTATAAGTTATAATATATTAATATGAAATCATATTATTTAATTAGTATCGGTCAAGAATTAATTTGGAATTAATTCTGTGATCAAAAGGAGACTAATTAAATATGGACTATTATATATATATATATATATATATATATATATATATATATATATAGAATGGGCGAATAATTATTTAGGATGGGCTAAGCTTGCATGGATAGTCCATGGAGCTTTTAACCCATGGATCCTATGTAAATGAAAGGTCATGGGTATTAGGGTTTACATGAATGTAACTCTAATCCACTATACTATATAAAGAGGTCCTTGGCACTTGAAATTGAGGCTAGTGTGTGAGTGAAGAGTGGGACGATTTCTAGTGTGCTTACTATTCTCTCAAGTTTTCCAAGTCGTTTTGGTGATTTGTGATTCCACTTGAGGAATCCACATTATTGGTGCTAGGCTCTTGAAGCTCCAAGGAATCAACCACAAGAAAAAGGTATGTTATCCTACTAAGTTTTATATTACAAGTACCCCATGGTATGCTAGTTAGGATGAGAACCTTGGAAAAATCATATTTGCATGTATAATAGAAAAAACATAGATCCAAGGTTTCTAGGGTTGCATGTACACCATAGGAGTGTTAGAATGCTCAAAACCCATCAGAAGGAACCTCAAACACTAGCGATCAACCTGAGGAGGAAACTGCTGTTGAGCCAATTGACGAGTCTGTACCTCTGAGGCATTCAGTAAAGTTAGTGTTCCATCTGAGTTCTATGGTTTCCATATTATTGCAGAAGGTGATACATTTATCAGTAATAGCACACTGGTAAATTTGGATGAACCTAACAACTACAAGGAAGCCATGGCAGGCCCCGAGTCTGCTAAATAGAAAGAGGCTATGGACAGCGAGATTCAGTCCATGTATGACAATCAAGTTTGGAACTTGGTAGACAATGTACCGGGTCATAAGACAGTCGAGTGCAAATGGATCTTCAAGAAGAAGACTGACATGGATGGGAAAGTACACACTTATAAGGCGTGACTGGTTGCGAAGGGCTTTACTCAAACTCCGGGAGTTGACTATGATGAGACCTTCTCACCAGTAGCAAAGATTATGTCCATTAGGGTTATGCTAGCCATTGCTGCATTTCATGATTATAAAATATGGAAAATGGATGTCAAAACCGCTTTCCTTAAAGGAAAGTTGGCTGAGTATGTTTACATGAGTTAGCCAGAGGGTTTTGTCGATGAAAAGTACCCTAAAAGAGTGTTAAAGCTTGAGAAATCCATTTATGGACTGAAACAAGCATCTCACAGATGGAATCTTTGTTTCGATGAGAAACTTAAAGAGTTTGGATTTTTGAGAAGCAAGGATGAGTCCTGTGTATATGTCAAAGCTAGTGGGAGCATAGTTAGCTTTCTGGTATTGTATGTGGATGACATACTACTCATAGGAAATGACATCCCAACCTTGAAGGAGGTTAAGTCCTGGATTGGGAAGTTTTTCGCTATGAAGGACCTCGGAGAAGCTGCCTATATTCTTGGGATAAGGATATTAAGAGACAGGAGTAAGAGACTAATTGGACTTAGTCAAAGTACTTACTTGGATAAGGTATTGAAAAGGTTCAGCATGCAGGATTCCAAGAAAGGTGACTTACCGATGCAGAGCCATGCCAAACTGAGTAAAGCTCAGAGTCTAAGTACAGAGGCTGAGATAGCTGATATGAGTCGAATACCATATGCTTCCGTTGTTGGCTCGATCATGTATGATATGACTTGTACTCGCCCTGATCTGGCCTTTGCTTTGAGCATGGTCAGCAAATATCAGGGGAATCCGAGCAAGGCTCACTTGACTGCGGTAAAGAACGTTCTCAAGTACCTGCGGAGGACTAAGGACTGGGTCCTTACCCTTGGTGGGAGTGATGACTTGAGAGTGGTGGGGTATAGTGACGCCAACTTTCAGACCGACAGGGATAATTTCCGCTCTCGGTATGGCTGGAGGAGAAATAATTGGAGAAATTCCAAGCAGGAGACAGTAGTTGATTCAACTTGCGAATCAGAGTATATAGCAGCAAGCGAGGCGGCGAAGGAGGCAATATCGCTGAAGAACTTCATTGGACACCTTGGAGCTGTACCAGCTATAAAGGAGCCTATGGAGATTTTCTGTGACAACGAGAGTGCAGTTGCCTTAGCCAAGGAACCAAGGGATCATGGCAGATCTAGGCAGATGGACAAAAAATACCACTTCATAAGACATCGAATAGAAGAAGGAATCCTCGTGGCAAAGAGGGTATCGTCTGATGAGAACCCAACAGATCCCCTCACGAAGGGACTGAGTAGGGTTAAGCATCTGCAGCATGCGAGACGCATCGGGCTGAAGGACGATATTAGTTTTAATGATTAGATAGCTTTCGAAACTTGTAATAGTTGAAATGTAATTGACATTTGATGTTTAAATAAAAGGTGCTTTTTATTTACTAGTATAGTATTGTCTTGTGTCAATCATTTACTATTGTTTCACTTTGCATGTTTTGACTTCCAGAATAATTATATTATTCAAACTATCCACAGTCGATCATATGTTGGAAGTAGGTATTGAATCAAGACTGACATGAATTTAGCTTGTAGATTTGTCTGAATTGTGTTAGACATAGCAAAGTTTGCTGCAACATTCATGAGTGCTCATAAGGTCTGAGTATTGGATTAAACCCGCGCTCACTTGTATCACTTCATGGAATTTATCTAGAGTGATCGTGAGAAGATAATATCATATAAATCTTCAAACTAAGAGATTTTAGTTGTTGACTATGAGTTGGTTGTGCATTGATAGTACAAAAATGCTTCAGTAACTTGATGCTATAAAACGTGCTGTTGTGTATAATTTGATGAGTAGTTAGTACAAGCATATGAGTCGAAGTTTATCTGCTCCTTTTATTCCTTGGAGGATTAAAAACGATATCTTGGGCCCCTCGATGATTTTGTTTTGACTTATGTGTCGGGCCCGGTCAGATTTAAATTGATGTGTTCGATTAAGTTCTATGTCAAACAAATCGGAAATCGGGAAACAAACTGTTGGACAATAAGTATGACGTTGTTCCATGTATTAGTGCGACTAATATCTTCAGAACAGAGGATTATATGATCACTAATCTAAAATGGAGCGTCCCAGTTCGACAGAGGCTTTTAAGAGCTACGATTGCTAGTCGGTGTTTTAAGTCGTACTTGCAGTTATAGTTATTAGACTTATCCAAGTGGGAGACGGTTGGATTTAGTGTCTAAGCCCATAACTATAATTAGTATGTACTTGACCCGAGAGTAGCATGGTCCATTTGGGTTGCATGGCACCAGAACAATTGGTAAGGATGGAATTTTGAGAAGAGGATATTTATGATTTACTAATATATTATAAATTATAGTATATTAATATGAAATCATATTATTTAATTAGTATTGATCAAGAATTAATTTGGAATTAATTTTGTGATCAAAAGAGACTAATTAAATATATGGGGATTGATTGTGTAAATCATTCATTCTTATGAAGTGGGCTTATAATCCATAGTTCTTTATGTTGGGCTAAACCCATGTGGTGACCCATGGATACTCCATGGTGGTTAAAACCCATGGATCCTAAGGAATGTGGAAAGTCATGAACATTAGGGTTTACATGGGGTAACCCTAGTTGTGTCACACTATATAAGAAACCTCATGGCTACCAAAATCGACACTTAAGTGAGATACAAGAGGGCTAGCCGATTTTGTGTGTGCAAGACAATCTCTTCTCAAGTACTCCATTGTTGGTGGTGTTGTGCGAAGCATTTGAGGCATCACACTTAGGGTTCTAGGCTCTTAAAGGCTTAAGGTTTCAAAGCTACAACAAAGGTAAGCCATCTAACTAGATTTTTGTAGTGTATATACTCCATAGTATGCTAGTTAGGATGATGCCTTGGAAAATTGAAAGTTTGCACGTATAATTGAGAAAACATAGATCCATGGCATCTAGGGTTGCATGTACACCATAGGAGTGTTAGAATGCTCAAAACCCTTCAGAAACGATATAGATGGCTTCCGACCGTTCATGGCTTCATACGGTGTTTTATTGAGGCGTCGATTGATGATACTTCTATTCTGAGTAAAGCATGCGGTAGAAACAGCTTCAGCCCAAAGATAGAGTGTAAGATTTGCAAAGTTGAGCATGGATCGAGCAGCTTCAACAAGTGTTCTGTTTCGTCATTCAACTACACCGTTTTGTTGAGGAGTGTATGGAGCAGAAAAATTATGGTCAATGCCCTTCTCGGTAAGGAAGTTTTCAATGGTGGAGTTGGTGAATTCCGAACCATTGTCACTTCGGATTCTCCTTACATGGAGCTTGATAAGAACTTCAATTCCTTTGATAAAGTTGATGAGCTTGGAGGCTGTTTCTGATTTCAACCTTAGGAAGAAGACCCAGGTGAACCTAGTAAAGTCATCCACAATCACAAGAATGTATTTTTTGTGATGAAAACTCTATACTGTTGATAGTCCACACAGATCAATGTGAAGAAGTTCTAATAGTTCCGATATTGATTTTTCAATGATAACGGGATGACCCTTCTTTGACTGCTCTCCACACTCACATGCAGCACATAAATGATCATTTTCGAACTTGAGGAGTGACAAACCTCTAACCATTTCACCCGAAACAAGATCATTTATATATCTAAAGTTCAAGTGAGAAAGCCTCCTATGCCATAACCAACTGACGTCAGGAACAGCTTTTGAGAGTAAGAAAAGTTCGGGCTTGCCAATGATCATGTTGATATCAAGAGGATTCATGTTCTTGTTACGATTTGACTTGATCAAGCATTCATTTCGATATTCGGAAATGACGTAGCTATATTTCTTGCAGAATTCAACTCGACGATTTGCATCAGTGAGTTGAGCCACACGTATTAAATTATTCTTCAAGACAGCTACATGTGCCACGTTTGAAATGGAGAAGTTGCCATTGGTAAGGATGCCATAACCTCAGATCTGGGAATTGGAGTTGTTGTCATACGTCACATAGCCATCATTTGTGCAAGTTTGAGATCTCGCAGAAAGTCCTTCTTCCCCGTCATGTGCATGAAGCAAGCACTATAAATTAACCATATTGTATCTTGCTCCGTAGCACAAAGTGCCTGCAAAATTAGTGAGTTGTGGAGTTTTTAGGCTCCAAGTTAGGTTTTGGGACAAAGGCACAAGTCTTAGGCTTTGGTGGTGACTTCTGAGCAACAGTGGGTTTGGAAGGTTTGTTCTGAGTATCCTTAGGAAACAAACAGAAGGCCAAGGTTCTTTCATCTATCCAGTAGTCATACTCAATGACATGAGAGTTCAGAACAACTTTCTTCGGACTTTTAACTTCCGGAGTAGTGGGAACTACTTTGTCTACCGGAGTTCTTGTTTCAACAATGTGTGTTTTGACTTTCCAAACTAGGTTTTGTTTTGAAGATTTTGAAGAATTTGTTTTCTTAACACTTTTTGTTTTGATTGATGGCACATTTGATTTTGAAAGTTTAGGTTTAAAAAATGTGCCATCAGTTTTTGTAATGAAAATAGATGAAACAGTCCGAGGAGAGGTGTTTCAGACAGATGTGATGCTTACACCTGACTTTTTCGGAATGGGACTGACCATTTTCTTTTGTTCTACAATACTGGGAGGATTGGAAGGCCTCTTGAGGATCTTAGTGGGTGTGAAGGAGTTTTGACTATGGGATGATGAATGAGAATTCTGAGATACACTCTTTTTGGAGTTCTCAAGGAATCTTGAATTTTGTCTAGTCTTAACTACCTTTTTGTGTGTGTTCCGAGCTTCCACTTTTGGATCTATAATATCCTTCCTATTCAACATTGGCTTTCTTTTGGAATGAGACGAAGATTTTGAAGTTTGTCCTACTGAGGGAGTGTTGAACACAGGCTTAATGGGAACTAAATTTGTTTTGGAAATCACTTGAGGTTCAGAATCACATGAGATTAACTCATCAACATCACTATCTAAAGATGCCCAGGCACACTCTGAGGTGTCTGGTTCAGTTGATTCAGGAAAAATTTCCTCAACAACACAGTTGTTAGGAGGGTTGTGGTTAAGATTTTGAATAGAATTTTGAGTAATAGAGTTGGATTCAGAGGTCCGATTCAGGTCCAGGTTTATCAGAGGCGGAAATTGCGTGGAATCGGGACACTTGACAACTATAGGCTTAAACTCAGGAATCAAAGATGCAAAATGGTCAGGAGTCTCATGAAGGGGTGACAAGGGAGAAACAGGTGTATTCAAATGTTTAATGTTCGGAACATCTACCATAAAAGCCATATTTTGTAACTCCTTCAAGGGACGAACAACTGGTTTTGGAAACTCGCTTCCGAGACCAGGAGCTTTTGACCAAGGATGACGAAAATTGTGAGTCATCCGTTCATTTGCTTCAAGAATGTCTATGGCATGGTGCACGGCATCAAGCTTAGCATTAAGACATTTGTTATCAGAAATTAAAACATTTCTTTCCGAATAAGTGATTTCACATTTTTCTTTGAGAATGATACATTTATCTTTTGACATTACAAGCTCATGTTCTAAAGACTCTATTTTTAACTTCTTATCCTCGAAACGTAACCTAAGACGACTCAATTCACTGTCCTTCTTCTCACTGGCTTCTATGGCTGAATCATGGGCTTTGTAAATGATGTTCATATCTGATTGGATCTGGGTTAGATATGGTTTACAAAGAGATAAATCAAAACTATTATTAGTAATCATAGATTTTACCTGTTGAACGATGCTTCGGCCGGGTGGATCGTTTGTAGCCATGTAGCAGTAGTTTGGTTCAGCATCTTCATCATCTCTTTCAGACCCAGAAGACCAGTAGCCTTCATCACATTCAATTTCTTGTCAAGCCATAAGACACATATTTCTGCCAATTCCCTTCCACATTCATTGACACAGTTGTAACAAAAGCCTTTTCACTTTTAGCCAATTCTTGAGCTCGGCGTGCATAGTAAGCAGAGTCCTTGATCTTTGGTTTTTGTGGGACTTCAGCCAAGCAATCTTTAGCAAAGTGATTTGCATGTCCACATTTGTGACACACAATCTTGGGTTTTTCATACTTCGGAAGCTGTGGAGGTTCCGAGGTGTGATTCGGAGTAGGAAGATTAGGCTTGTAGGCTGGTGGGTTTTCGGAAGGTTTGTTGAATGGTTGATGATTATTTTGGTGAGGAGCATGAAAACGGTTGTTTTGGTGAGAATTTTGGAATCGATTGTTGTAAGGCTTGTTGAAAGGACGGTTGTATTTCATGGATAGTAGGGAAAGCTCTTGTTGAAAGCGTAGTTCGGAGTCCATTTCATCAGGGTTAAGAGTTTCCATAGATTGAAAGTTAGAGTTTGTGAGAGCAGGAACGTTTGGAGGTGAAGGTTGAACAGGAGGAATGTATGGAACAACAGCAGTGAGAGGGTCCGAAATGGTTGGGTTTGAGTTCGCGTAGAGTTTGTGCAACATTTGACTTATGACCTTGAAGCTCATCAAAAAGTTGATAGAGCTTGAGCTTTTTCAGAGCTCCATTGCTCTGAAGACATGATTTCACGTTTCCCCATCCCTTTCCAAGACTGTTGATGAACTTGAGATTGTACTCAAGTGGAGTTCGGACTATCCCATGAGCTGTCATGTTGTTGACAACAATTCGGTATCTATTTGAAGCTGAGGCAACAGATCACCAGGTGTTGTAGTGAAGGTGTTAAACTCATTGATAACAGAAGTCAAACGCTTATCCTTCATGTTCTCTGACCCTTCAAATAAGTCTTGAAGTGTGTCCCAAATCTCTTTTGCGGACTTGCACAGTTTGATGTGCTCAAAGAGAGAAGGTGGAACACCAAACACCATTTCTGAAAAGGCAACTTGATCAGCATGCAACTTTTCGAGATCATCAGTAGTGAGAGGTGTGTGTCGTTGTTGATCCTGTCCCAAGAGAGTTGCAGCAGCATCTCTAACCACGGTTCGAACTGGAACATGAGGACCTTTTTTAACGGATCTCCGGATAGATTCACCTTTCTCTTTTCCAAGTAAAAATCTTTCCATTCTGACTTTCCAGTGACTTTTCCAAGTAAAAACCTGGACTGCTGGATGACAGATTCCCGAACTGTCAACATCAAAACAATACCCAATTAATAATTGGGTTCCAACATATATGCATAAGTCCATGCTTGGGGTAAAAGACTACTATACCCCTAACTTAGCTTGATTCAAGCTCAAGGCCTAATCCAAAGGCCCAATGGTCAACTATGAGTCAAAGCCCAACATATGGCCCAATTTTTTAAATTGGGCCCAAACCTCTACATGGTCTTCCCCTAAGGCCCAACCATTCAGTCCAGTCCAAACATTTGGCATTTCTAATGGCCCAATATCTCATAATCATAAAGGCCCAATTATGGCCCATCTATGGCCCAATTTTCCAAATTGGGCCCAAACCTTCACACGAGCCATACCCTAAATCTTATCCATAAATTCTTAGTCCATTTGATTGTTCTTGGATGGCCTATCAATAGCCCAATCACCAAAGCCCAATAGAAAGGCCCAACTCAAACCCCAAGTGAAATTAGGGTTTTCACATAAAATGACGATTAGGGTTTTGTGTTTCTCACTTAACCCATTAAGAACTTAATCCATTAAGTCCATCACTCTACTAGATAAATCATATGGTGTGATTGGGTGTAATTCACAAATCCATTCCAATGGCCCAAAATGCGGGTCTCGATAAGTCCAAACCAATAATTCCAAAATTAGGGTTTTCTAAACCCTAATTAGGGTTTCCAACCCAATAACAACCCAATATGCCCAAAACCTATGTCCTTAGATCCATTAGGGTTCCATTAGGCCCATTAGGGTTTAGCTAGTCGGGCACCACCCACTACCACCTCGGGTACTGGTGGTTAACGGCGGCACACTGCGGCGGCCACCACCTCACGGCGGTGGTTATGGTTCTAGTCAATTTGGTCCAAGCATCCCAAACGCGTCAAAACACAAACAAGGCACACCGCCACCCAATACGGCGGCTAGTGGTGGCAGGAGGCGGCAACCACCACCTCACGGTGGTGATTATTGGTTTTCTATATTATACAATTCACTAATTACAATCTACAATGCTTTAACCCAAAATAAATACACATACAAATAAATAAACATGCACACACAACCAGCCTTGTGGTGGCCGGCGGTGGTAGTTAGTGGCAGCCACCACCTCACGGTGGTGGTGGTGGCCTTTTCTCAGTTTTTTGACCAAGCAAATCACACACAACACGTTATATGTTCACAAAACGGCGCCAGCCACCCACCTGGTGGCACACGGTGGCGATAACGATTGTTTCACAATGGCAGCCAACACTTCACGGTGGTGGTGATGGTTTCTTTTGGTTCCCAATCAAGCAGCAACACACAGCAAGCCCTAGCTCGGAATTCTGGACGCAACCACCACTTGGTGGTGCATGACGACGGCACCAACAATCCTAGCGGCCACAACGGTGGCTAACGGCGGTGGCAACGACAATCTGAGGGAGGAGAAGGGATGAGGTGAATGATAGCAGCAGCAACGACGGAAGGAAGAGGAAGATAATGATGGAGGAGGGTGGCAGCGGCTTATCGTTTTCAACGGCCTCAACAGCGGGGGTGGCGGCTCTGGTCGTCTACTTCCGAGGTAACTTTCACATTATGCACACACAATAGGCTGAGGATGATACGGCAGTTCACAGCGGTAGCTATGGAGGGGACGGCGGTGGAGAGACAAGGGTGGAGAGGTGGCGCCGGTGAGGGAGGCATAAGGGCGGAGGTGACGGCTGTATATGGTTTGATTAGGGTTAGGGTTTACATTGCATATATACCCAGTCACCACTCCAAACCTATTGCCATAATGACAACTATGGTTACTCCCTCCAGAAATCATTTCGAAACAGATCCCATATTTACCCTTTAAACCCCACCTTCTAAAATCCTTTACAAATTAAGTCTGAATTTTACCAAACAACCCCTCCTTCTATAAATCCTTTTCAATTGAAGTCCTTATGTTACCAAATGGCCCATCCTCTATAAAACCTTTTCAACTTAGGTCCAAATGATACCAAATACTCCCTGTCTTCTAGAATCTTTACAAAATAAGTCTCGAATTTTACACTTTAACCCCCGAATAATCCAAATTATAACATTTGGCTCCCGAAACCAACACCCCACTAAATATTATGGATTTTAGGGCTACTATTCATATTAATTTTATCTATTTTATTTATTTTATTTATTTAATAACCGGGGTGTTACAACTCTCCCCCACATAAATTAGATTTCGTCCTCGAAATCATTCCTTACGCGCCAAACCACTCAAGTAACATGGCCACAATCCTGGGTACACCCTAGCCTTTCCAAGGCAATCCAAATCATCCCTCGCAGGGTTCTAAAACCCGAAAATAAATGAACCACTTGCAACAATCACATCTACTCAGTCTGAAATCTGTAGTCTCAAGATGGCCTGACTCCCTGGCAGACCACCCATGTTGCGCTTTACCAAGCTTAATCTTCTTCGAATGATCGACCAAATGCACACTTTCTGCCTCGATTACCTCAATGCTACCATTAGAACAAAATCACGGACCATTGTCAACAATAGAGCACTTATTCTTGACGGAAGGCTCAAATAATCCTTCGAGTAGAAGATCCATTCCTGCAACGGTTAGACTCAGACGAGAGCTGCACAACAGGATCAAATCGACTACTCTGAGATTATTTAATCCCGCTGTGAGTGACTTGTCACTTCCCAATCAATCAAATACTTCGTCCGTACTTGCAACCTAAAGCACAAATACTAATACTGCCAAAACACTGAAACTACCCGAAGCACTGAACTGCCTGAAATAGCATGCTGCCCCATGGCTGCTTTCCAAAATCTACCGAGACCTCCGTGGTCTCAATTCGTTTGCCAATCATCTAAAATATCGGGTCCCGGCCCGGTCTCTGAGCTAAAAGGACTCCTACACAGTCTTCCCTACACAACTTTCTAACAAAATCTTCTTCTGTCAATAATTACCACTAGTTATCTTACCACTGTGGCTCTAACGACCTTCTGATCTAACTGATCGGGTCCATACTTCGGGTCCTGACATCACCAAATCCAAGGCTAAAATTGATTGCTACTTGACTAGTGGTAGCCTTATATCACAAGCAATCTTATACGCTCCATTGCTTCCCTGATCCCATAATTGTAGTGGCCCTCCTACAGTCTTATCACTGGCTCACCAGATCTAATCCATCTGGGTAATTCCGAAATCCAATCCGTGGATTTCCATATCCACACTGCTGCACCCGAACTGGTGGGTACTACTGTTCCTTCCGCGTTCTAACAACACGCTCATGCCCTCTACCAACCTAGTGAATGCTACGGCAACACCCGCAGTCTCACGAAACTCTATCACTATCTGCCAACCTCATGAATGCTACGGCTACACCCACAGACTTACAACATTCTCCATGCTAACTTACTAGTAGTGGATGCTACGGCTACCCCCGTAGTCTTACAACACTTTCCATACTATCTGACTGCTAGTGAATGCTACGGCTACCCCCGTAGTCTTACAACACTTTCCATACTGGGTCGAACACGCAATAGACCTAACACTCAACTGAACTTGAATTCTAATTGGACCTTTAACCTGGTTCCCTAAACCTGTTATCCGATGCCAAGGAAAAGTGTGAACCAAATGTTGAAACATTTTTTGAACTCCCAACACACCTAGTTTCACACCTAGTACGGCTCCTAAGTACCTGGTCGATTCTTCCCCACTTAGATTCAACCAAGTATTCACGGCACGTGAGAATTGAAGGATTCCCAATCCTTCTTGCTTTCTAATAATCCATCGATGACAACCTATACTTACCAATGCTAGCGATCAATCACCAGATAAACCCTAATATCGCCCATCCTATGAAAACTTGAAGAGTACTCTTGAAATCTGGTCCAGTCTGACACCTCTATCCACCTCCCATGCTGACAACTGGAGGCCTTGATCTTCACCCTGGCGGACGAATCCTCGTTCTCACTTCCAATCTCGCAGCTTCACCGAACTCTAACTGAACACAGCCTATGCGTAAGTACAATTCTCTTGAACATCCACTAAACAACCACTTGTGTGTCTAACACTCGTAACTGACACTACCATCATCATGCTACCAGTCCTTTCCTAGCATTAGTAGTGCCTTGAACTCCAAAGTTCTTCCACAGACAATTATCGACCATACCTGAACAATGATAGAACCACTGAACTCTGACTTCACTGGAGAACTATCGCTCTAACCCTGACCTAATATCCTCTAAATAACACTCTTGTGCAGATCTCGACAAAGATCCGGAATAATAACGGTACACGCGGAACCCACTTCGCAAGATACGTCCCTCTGTAGGTTCATCAAGGACTTTCCGGCATGCAGATTGGCATATGACAAACCCAGACAGTAGTAGAGAACCGACCCGAGATCTGACTTGTCCAAACTCACTCACAATTCCCAAGCGATACTAATTCCCGACATTCACCTAGTAGCAGTAGAAGATGACATACTCGCAACATCTGAAGGAATCCTGATCACCTTCTACAGGGATACTTAGACCATCCTGAGAACACGGTACAAAACTCTCTCCGATCCCGATGACAGGAACTAACAATAGGATCCTCCTTCCTGAAGGATTCAGAGGATCCACAGGCTTTGGGCTTCAGATGAGCCCCTAACTACCTCGCGACAAATATGGCCTGAAAGGCCCCGAGACAACTACCGAGAGCTCCCTAAGTCCCTTGCTTGGCTGAACGAAAGACCACCGAGATCCATTCCCAAAACTTCGCGAGTAATCTCCGATGAAATGAACTTCTGCAATCGCGCATTGACTGGCCCAGGCCCTGCTCCTGAGCCAGAACGAAAATCTGAATCTCACTCTTGGGTGCTCAACACCATACCAAACTGACATTCCAAAGATCCGGATATACCCAAGAATCCTTATCCCACAGGCTTCCTGGATTCTCCAAGACTCTCCCCGATTCGAGTATTGAGCTTGTGCTTTCAGTAGTACGGGCCCAATACTACCTTCCACACCTATCCATACTTTCCTCAGGAATATTCCTGAATCCTCCAAGTCACTTTCTCAAACTGATACCCTGAATGCTCGCTAACAGCGCAACCAGATCCACTAAAACATTTCCTAGGATTTCCTAGGTTCCCATACCCACCCAGTCCTCAGCTGCTGAAAGATTCCCAGTAATGTCAACTAGCTACCTCATGAATATAGCCACATGCAACAGAGATCAGATAATCTTTCGAGTAAAAGACTCATACCTAGAACGGTTAGAATCAAACGAGAGCTGCGCAATAGGGTCAAGTCCATCACTCTGAGATTATCCGGCTTGTATCCCATGTGACTTAGCATATTCACTTAGTAGCTAACTCAAATCACTAAGACTCCCACAAAGCACAAAGCAAATAGCATTCAAACAATGGAAAATCTAACCATCATAATCCAATCAAAGCATTCTATCCTCGAATCAGGAATTTGTACATGCAATTCAAAGGCTCATACAATCAGCCATAACCTAAACAGGCTATTCGATCACTGACTGATCAGTACTAGCATGCAGATCTACAAGAACATATTGTACGCATATAAGGAATCCTTCCTAGATCCTTAGCCTAATCTAGCATGCAGTTCTCATAATAATATCATATCATAACATGTATGGGTATCTTGGGGAAAACTTACTTGAGCTCGGCTGATTGCACACATCACACACCTTGTTCTTTTCATGTTTTTTTTTTCTCTTTTCAAATTCTTTTCAAAATTCTTTTTAGAAAATGATTTTTCTTTTGAAAATTTTCATACCAAGTCCTTAGTTTGAGTCCAGACACACCCGAGAGTGAGTCCGAATCCCTCAAACCAAGGCTCTGATACCAACTTGTAACATCCCAAATTCAAGACCAAAGATTTCATTTTTAATTAGGTTATTATAAAACCAACAGTATAAAAACATCCATAAAAACATCCCATGTCAAAACCAAAGTGTCAATAATCAAAGCATGTTATCATAAAACAATATCAGAGTGTAATCCTAAAGATCTCATATGCGGAAAACATAGTGTGATGCGATGCGATCGTTTACTCGTTTCCTTTGAAAACGAAGTACCTAAAACCAAAACTGAAAACCGTAAGCACGAAGCATAGTGAGTTCCCCAAATACCACATACCATAAATATCAACATACTGCCTAACATATCTGGGTGCTGGCCTACCCCTTCGGTCTCCTTCAACCGGATACTGTCTAGCATATAAGCACATAACTCGAATACTGTCATACATAACCATGAGCCATACATATATCATAATCGATAAATATGTTATGTGCCAAACATAGTCTTGCCATTATGCCACGGGCCGCCACGTGGTCATTCTTGCCAAGCCGGGGGCCACCCCTTCGGTCTCACAGACGAGTGCCAAGAGCCACCTCCTGGTCTTCCATGCAAGCATCATAAAGACAACTAGCATACATACTACTCTACTTAGCCAATTAGCATACAGTGTGCCAGGAGCCACCTCCTGGTCTTTCATACACAATGCCTAGGACTAACCCCCGAGTCTTCCTACCATACATAATAACATAGAGTGTGCCAGGAGCCGCCTCCTGGTCTTTCATACATAATGCCTAGGGCTAACCCCCGGGTCTTCCTACCATGCATCAAACAAATGGGCCGACATTGGTGCCTTCGACCCATACAAACAGTGAGGAGACTCACCTCGCAATGCTGAAGTCCCGCAGACGAAAACTCGGACTGCTGGATGACAGATTCCCGAACTGTCAACATCAAAACAATACCCAATTAATAATTCGGTTCCAACATATATGCATAAGTCCATGCTTCGGGTAAAAGACTACTCTACCCCTAACTTAGCTTAATTCAAGCTCAAGGCCCAATCTAAAGGCCCGAAGGTCAACTATGAGTCAAAGCCCAACATATGGCCCAATTTTCCAAATTGGGCCCAAACCTCTACATGGTCTTCCCCTAAGGCCCAACCATTCAATCCAGTCCAAACATTTGACATTTCTAATGGCCCAATATCTCATAATCATAAAGTGTAGAGGTTTGATTAATCGATTAATGAAACGAGATCAGAATTGAAATGAAGTATGAACACAGAGAGTAAATATAATCTTGTTTCAGCTCCTATTATGCTTTCACGATACAAAGAGTTTTAGACAGAAGAGTTGCAAAAGTTCTATCTACCTTATGTATCCTTCCCTATTTATGGGAAAAATAGAAAGCACACAAAAAATACAAAGGGCTAAGACATTACAGCTTCGAAATAACTATGCCTTTGTAATAACATTACATCACTAATGAATACAAAATAAGCTTTGACACCTTACAACACACTTCAACTCTTACAATCTCCCCCTTTGTAAGCAGTGTCGAAATCAGGTTATCAAAACTTGAGCAACCATATACAATGTTCTTCTTATCTCCGCATACCAATTCATTACTTTCTTCAACTCTGCTTTATCCGCATCATTATTCTTCTTACAACTATTCATACGCACAATTAAGTTTTGTATATTGAGCAGTTGTATATCTTTCAACATCACATGATTAGAATAAAAACTTCGTTGACTTTCCCTTTTTGCTTTTTCCAACGAAAATGATCCCCAATGGCTTCAAACATATCTCCCCATCTATATAATTCTTTAAATCAGCTTGACTCTTCAACACAGACTGAGGAACAGTAATTTCTTTTCCCATTGACAAAGCTAACTCAACATCTGTCAATGCTAGACAATCATAGTAATTGTCTATGAAAAGTTTGATATGACCTAACCCCAAATGTAACACATATTTACTAGTTCCTTGAAGTTTCGAAGCATCCATGTTTTTTAGAATGTTCGCAACTTGAATAAGGTCATTCAAATTCATCAACGGAAAATCAAAAATTGAGAAATCGAGAGTAACATTATTTGCCCTCACAACATGGTATCCAAAATTTTGCAGCATATTTTCGAATAGCATATCCTTTGTTATGTTCAACACTCGAACAATCGTAACAAGTGACCAAACCTCATCCTGTTCTTTTCCCAGCACAACATGGAACCTTAGCTTCATGTGAATAAAATCATCTTTATCCTTAAATTGATCAACAATTTTATACTGAGATGTAAGAAACATTATCTCATTGACAGGAAAATCAAGCCGATTCATGTCAGAATTCTCGATGGCATAACTCTTTCTTGGTTTCTTTTCGAACTCATACATTTCATTGTAAGCCACTCTTGCTTCGATATTCTCATAACTGTACAGCTTCTTTCGATCACCTTTGTTCAAAGTAGGAGGATCATCTTGACGAAGCCTCAAAATACTGTGAATTTGACGCTGCTTTTCCATTTCTGCTTTGATTTCAGCTTTTCTTTCTTCCTTTG
Source organism: Lactuca virosa (assembly GCF_052849685.1). Taxonomy (NCBI): domain Eukaryota; kingdom Viridiplantae; phylum Streptophyta; class Magnoliopsida; order Asterales; family Asteraceae; genus Lactuca; species Lactuca virosa. The sequence goes on from NC_136430.1 coordinate 124,482,041, forward strand.
ATTTTTCTACAACAATCCCTTTTCCTCTCCCTTTATCTGTTTCAGTTTGCTTGGGTTTTGAAGAACTTCCTTCACCTGTACACCCAATTACAATACCTTTAACAATCGGCCTTGTAGTTGTTATAGTTGCTATCACTGGATCAGCCTTCGAAATTATTGGTTTTGTTGTTGGAATATGAGTTGTAAAGACTTTACCAACAACCTTTGCTTCTTCGTTAGTTTTTTCAGAAGCACCATCTCCTTTACCAACATTCATCCTTTCTCCCCCTTGCACCCCTGTGACAACAGGTGGGGCATTTGTTGGTAAGAGATTAATTAGCTAAGATAATGGGGCCAACTCCTTTTGAATGGTAGTTTCGAATGAACGAAACTTCTGAGTTAAAAACTCAGGAGTTAAGAGAGATGAAGACCCAAACTTCAAAATCAGCTCTTTCAATTCACGAAGCATGACATCAAGCTTCCCAAAACATTGAATATCACTACTTGCTTTGTATTTAAACTTGGAATAACATACTGATACCACTCCACCACTTTTGTTACACCCCTGCAACAATATCCACTTTCGAAAGTAGAGAAGAATAATTGGTATTCAACTCATGAATCTCTTTTGCCATGTCAACCTTCAATTCCTCAAGTGTTCGATTCACACCTTCTCTTATAGTCTTGACATCCTGAACGAAGAGAACATGTCGTTCCTTCGCAACCAACCTCAGTTCCTTGATTTCACCATTGAAAGTCTCAGATTGAGCTTTGACTCGGAGCTCATTGTTTTTATCTATGACATCCAGCTTGTGTTGAAGTCAAAGCTCCTGAGCTTTGAGCATGACATCGACTTCAATGCCAGATACAAAATGTTTGCTTCCTGCATCTGCTTGTAACTGAAATAAGGAATTGAGCTTCCTGTTGAGAATTTTGAATTGTTTTCCCGACATAAGCATATGATATGGGATATCTTCTTCTTCAGGATCAAATTCGAGATCAGCAAATGATCCTCCAAACCCTCCATCATCAGTTTCATCATCATTTATCGTTTTGGGTGGGTCAGTTGATTGAGACGGAAAGAGAGAAATGATAGGTTGTTGCATGACTTGATCAAAAGTTGGTAAATGTGTGGATGTAGAAACAGTTGTGAAAAATGGTGGTGGTAGAGAAGTAGTTGTAGATATGGTAGAGGTTTCGAAAGTAACTTGAGTAGTAGGAAATGGGTTTTCTTTGTTCAAAACTCCTTCACCCATGTTGACATTTGCATCCGTATTAGATACGTGTGCAAGAATGCCTGACGTTCGAACCTCCTCATTAAATGGCATGGTTAACGAAACCTCGGGTGGTATGACCGAAGTCTGCTCAGGAGTCGATATTTTGGTTGAGTCACCAAGAATAGTAGATGTGTCCACTGTCGAAGTTTTCATAGAACTACTTGAAATTCCTATCTCCTCGAAATTCGATTTGACAGGAGATTTCTTCTTAGATGAAACATCACCCATTGGTGTTTCAGGAACTTCTTCATCTTCAATGGAATCTTCATGAATAATCAACTTTCTCTTCTTTTGCTTCTTTGAAATATGTTTGGCAACATCCTCAGCTCTTCTCTTCTTAGAGGAGGGAGAAACAGGAACAGGTATTCACGAAGGACAACACATTTTCGAGTTACATGAGGCTTTCGAACCATTGAAGGTGAAAAGCTGGATGACCTTTCAGGAGATTTTCTTGGCCGATGAGCTATCTCCTTAAGACGCTTGAACACACCAGATTTCGAAGGAACGATCTCCTTTGAGGGCTCAACTGTTTTAGTCTCAATCGACTTTTCTGATTTCTTCGAAACTTTTACTCCTTCTCCAGCCTTTTTCTTTGGTGACTTAGTCAGTTTCTCCTCTTGAATAGGTTTCGAAGGACTAGTTTCAACAACCTTCTTTGGCTTTCATGACTTCTTTGAAGAACCATCACTAGGACGTGGTAGTAAAAGTCCAGTCTCGACAGAAGGACTAATTGTCTGTAAGTATGCCATTAACACAGGATTCGACGGATCAACCTTTTTGAGCATTGCATCCGGAATTCGAGCAACGGATGGAAATTCATCCACATTATCTTTAATAGCCTTTGGGTAGTGATACTTTACATACCTAAATACCTTCCTTTGGGTAGTGATACTCAGCCTTTGGTTCATCAGCAGACACCTGAATACCTTCCTTTTCATAGGCATATTGAAGAATTAAACTCCAATACCTAGCACAAGAAACCCCATCCACAGCATTGGTATTCTCAACACTCTTCAAGAACTCCTTCCACATCTGAGTTGCATAGTCCACCGATAGGTCATAATATATGCCAGCAACCATAGCATATACCTCCAGTCTTCCTTTATCTAACCCAACACTTCGACCAGTCAGAAATTGAAGATAAATGCCAAAAAGAAAATTCCAGATACAGGGAAGACTTGATTTCTTGAACTCGCTAATCTTGGTAAGAGGGGGTTGATAACCCATCTCATTGAACATGTGAATCACTTGTTCATTAGTAACCTTATAGAAAGGTGGTGAATTAGGGATTTCAAGAATCTTAGCAAAAAGCTTCTTGGACAATCGAAACTTCTTTTCATTCACCAGATTGAATGTAACTGTGTCCAATGTCTTGCTGTATGATGCAGTGGAACCAAAAATTGAGAGCCAGGACATCGAAACGTCAAACGAAGTGAACATCGCAGTTGACAAAACTGAATGTTTCTGGGCGATAATCAACATCTTGAGTTCTTCTGGATAAACAGAAACGTCACCATCAACTTGATAATTTGTACTTTGGATCTTCATAATGGGTTGAGAAGATACATCTTCAGTGGTAGTAGATTGATGAGCAGCCATTATTAGGGTTTTCTTGAAAGCTTTGAAGAACAAAGAGAAAAAGAGGGCACAAATTGTCTTTCAGGATGTTAGGAAAGCATAAAGTTGGAATGAATACCTAATCGCCCCTTTTAAATGTATCCCTAATTTGAATCTCAAACGGTTACCATCAAAGAACATGACACGCGGCCCTTGAAAATCGAACCATCAGCCGTTAAAGACGCCATGTCAGATAAAGTGATTAGCATAGTAGCCTCGAAACACGCATAGTTATCAAACCGTCACATCAAAACTCTCTTCATGAGACCCATCAGATAAGCACCAAACCTTCGGAATGGAGGTTGGGCTCTTTCGCTTTTGGGTTTGAAAACGAAGTCATGTGCCAGACTTTCGAAATCATCAGCCTGAGTTGGTAATACTCAGAACCTCAAGGATTTCGTGAGTGCAGTGTGGCAAGGAAAAAGATAAGAATCAAAATAAGAAAAATTGAGATCTGTGATGTCGAAAATATAATTTCGACATAAAAGCAGATAAATCCCGGGCAAAGATTGCTTCGCTAATCATCAAGAGAGATGATCAACAGCTTGTTTGGTTTCCCGTGAAATACAATCGATTACTTATGAAGAAGTATCAAAGAGCTTCTTTTAACATGGTTTCAAAGGTGGCTTAAAAATTTCGTTAGAATGCACATCTAAGCATAAGAGTGACAATTTGTAAACGAAACTACATGTTTGACCAGTGTAGTCAGTGACAAGTAAGCTTTCAAAAATTTATCAAGTAACGAAGGTTAAGAAAGATACTCAGACAGAAATCATATTCTTGAAACCAAAATTAGTCTTAAATCTTATTGGTTAACAAATGTTGTGGGTTTCGAACATTCGATCAAGATTACTACAAAGAAAATAATATGATTTTGAGTATCGAAAACAGGTACTGAAACAAATGTTTCTTCAATTCTGGAACAAAGTTCCCCATCAATTCCTTAATTTGGTTCGACACTTAGGGTTTCACTTTCATCACGGTATCATGATGTTAGATCATAAACACTGAGTTTTGATATGTATAGATCCTTATTGGTTTCTAACAAAAATCTCTTAGACATATGTCTTTGTGTGTGAATGTGTAAGAATTTTTAGGATGAAAAAGAGTGGCTTAAGAAACGAATGTACCTCTGCTAAGATTGGACCAAACAGTAAACTCTTAACTCAAATGAGAAGAGTAAGGTAGCTCATGAATGAATGAGAATATAGCCTAATTGGGAAGGAATTCTCAAAATGAGAAAACCATTCAGGCTTTGAAACTCATAGCATTATCGAGGCTTGGGTCAACATGCTGCAGCATGCTTCTAGGGACATCTGAACTAGTACATAGTTGTCGAAAATATACCTTCCCTCAAAGCATCAAGCATGTACCACGAAAAATCTTCATTCTCAAAAAAAAATCTTCGCTACATCTACACAACAAATGTAAGACAAACAAAAAGAAGAAAATATTTTTGGATTTTTGTTTGAGAAGATGAAAATAACAAAAATAATAAAATCTTTTTGATATTTTTGAATTTTTCAAAATAGAAAAACAAAACAAAAATATTTTTGGTGTTTTTGATTTTTCGACATAAAAGTAACGAAAAACAATTTAGTACCAAACTAACGAAAATTTGAGATTAAGCGGATTGTACATGATGTCGAAATCAAGGCGTGTCGAAGCGTCGGACGTGAACATTAACCTCTGAACAATGAACTATATCTTCTGAATGAACACTTAGCACCTCTAAATCGGCACCTTTGTAACTTTTTCCCTTATCATTCTTTTGAAATGAATCCAGGAACAGAAATAGCTTCCATCATTCCTAGACCCGCCAAAATTCTCACGAATGACTTTTCATCTAATGGCTTTGTAAAAATATCAGCAAGTTGATCAGTGGTTTTTACAAAGTGAACTTCGATATTGCCATCCTCGACATGATCTTTTATAAAGTGATAGCGAAGAGCAATGTGCTTGGTTTTCAAATGTTGCACAGGATTGTGAAAAATGCGTATGGCACTTTGTGAGTCACAATACAACGGAATTTTCTTCATATTGATCACATAATCACGCAGTTGGCTTTGAATCCATATGATTTGTGAAGTGCAAGCTGCAGCAGCAACATACTCTGCTTCTGCTATGGAAATCGAAACACATGTTTGCTTTTTCGATTGCCATCTTACTAACTTCCCATCCAGCAGTTGACATCCGCTACTTGTGCTCTTTCTATCAAGATTGCAACCTCCTAAATCAGCATCTGAAAAAGCTTGTATAAAAAAGCCAGTTTTCGAAGGATACCACAATCTTAACGAAATTGTTCCTTTGAGATATCGAAAAATATTCTTCACTGCTGTTAAGTGTGGTTCTCTGGGATTCGATTGATATCTGGCACAATTACAAACAGAAAACATAATATCAGGTCGACTTGCCGTAAGGTAAAGTAACGAACCTATCATGCTTCTGTACAAAGTAAGATCAACAGCAGGTTTATCTAACGAAGGAGTGAGCCTTGTTCCAACCGCCATTGGTACTCGTAACTTTGTGCTATTCGTCATCCCAAAATTTTCAACCATATTCTTTGTGTATTTTTCTTGATTGATAAAAATTTCTTCTCTGCTTTGACGAATATTCAATCCCAGAAAGTTGTTTATTTTTCCCATCATGCTCATCTCAAATTTGCTTTTCATCAGATTTTCGAATTTACTAGACAAAGCAGGGTCAGTAGAGCCAAAAATAATATCATCGACATATATTTAAACAATCATAAGATGATTCCCCACCTTCTTTCGAAAGAGTGTGGGATCAACTGATCCTTGTTTAAATTTTGATTGCTTGAAAAAGTTGGTAAGAGTCGCATACCATGCTCTTGCAGCTTGTTTTAACCCATATACAACTTTACGTAAGATATAACAATGATTAGGAAATTCTTCGTTAACAAAACCTGGAGGTTGTTCAACGTACACTGTTTCTTCAAGTTCTCCATTGAGAAAAGCACATTTGACATCCATCTGATAGACATCAAAATCCTTGTGTGCTGCATAGGCCAAAAATATCCGAACAGCCTCGAGTCTTGCGACAGGGGCGGAGGTTTCCTTATAGTCTATACCCTCTTGTTGCAGATAACCTTTAACTACAAGCCTAGCTTTGTTTCGTACAACATTGCCATCTTTATCAGTTTTATTTTTAAAAATCCACTTTAAGCCCACAATTGAAACATCTTTTGGTTTAGGAATTAAACGCCAAACTTTGTTTCGTTCAAATTCAGCAAGTTCAGATTGCATGGAAACAACCCAATCAGGATGTTCCATAGCAGCCTTGACTGATTTTGGTTCATTTTTCGAAATAAAGACATTGAACATACAAAATTCTTGATGAGTATTGAGTACCTCATTTTTAGCACGAAGTTGAGATCTTGTAAGAACTCCATCTTGAGGATCTCCAAGAACTTGTTCCTTTGGATCATTTCTTGTCCATTTTTCCAATAGTGGATATGTTGGATCAAAATCCAATGACGCATCTTCGAACATTTCATCATTCTCTGAACCTGCAACAGAAAAATTATCATTTAAATCATGAAAAGTTTCATTTTGATTATTATTCGACATATTAAGCTCCCCCTCGACAATTTCGTTTTCAGGTTGCTCCCCCTCAACATTATCATTCATTCTCCTATTCTCCCCCTCGAACGAATGCTTTCCCTCAACATGAGAATTCGAATGCAAGTGCTCCCCCTCCAGTTGATCATTTGGCATACTTTCGCTATTTCCAGGAGAATGAGATGTCGAGTTTAAATCAACAGCATCCTAAGTAATTGTCGAAAAGTCAGAATGCTTTGATGATTCAGGACGTTCATTATCCTCAGCATTAACTTCATCATCAGTAGCCCTATCTGGAACACCAAAAATTAAATCATAATCAAAATCAGACGAATTAATACTATCATATTCATCTTTTGATTCATTAATAATTGGTTTTTGTTCAAAACACTTTTCAACTTGTTTGATATAATAATCATTGAAAGTTAGATTGAATGTTTCTTCAATATTCCGACTTCGTCTATTCAATACTCGATATGCAACAGAATATGAGAATAACCCAAGACAATTCATTCGTCAACTTTGGACTGAAATTTCGAAAGATTATCCTTGAGATTCATGATAAAACACCTGCAACCAAAAACATGAAAGAATTTGACGTTAGGTTTTCGGTTATTGATAATTTCATAAGGAGTAATGTTGAATCTTTGATGAATAAACGATATATTATGTGTAAAACATGCAGTAGACACTGCTTCAGCCCAGAGATATTGAGGAAGATTCGCATATGTAAGCATTGTTCTTGCTGCTTCGCAAAGTGCACGATTTCTCCTTTCAACAACACCATTTTGTTGAGGTGTGTAGGGTAAAGAAAAAAAAGAAAAATTCCTTTTTCAGTTAGGAATGAATCAATAACATTGTTCTTAAATTCTGAGCCATTGTCACTCTTGATTTTTCAAAATTTCTTCTTCAAACTTGTTTCAATTTTCTTGATAAAATAAATCATTACTTGAGCAACATCAGATTTTAACCTGAGAAAATAAACCCAAGTAAATCGAGAAAAATCATCAACAATAACCAAAATGTACCGCTTCTTGTTGAGAGTTTCAATAGTGGATGGTCCACAAAGGTCAATGTGAAGAAGTTCCAATGGTTCAATAATTTTCGAATCGATGACAATTGGATGTCCTTTCCGATGTTGTTTCCCTTGTTCGCAAGCTGCACACAAAGTATCATTATCAAAGTTTAATACAGGTAAGCCTCGAACAAGATCATTTACCACCAATTTGTTAAGATTTCGAAAGTTCAAGTGTGAAAGACGTCGATGCCAAAACCAACTAACATATGATGAAGCTTTCGAAAGTAGGCACACCGAAGGAATTCCAACTATTGGTTTGATGTCGAGAGTGAACATATCTCCATGTCGTTTGGATTTAAGTAAAACTTCGTTTGTATTGACATTCGAAATTATACTTCCTTCTTTATTAAACACCACTTGGTTGCCGGTGCCCACAACAAGTTGCGAAACACTTTATAAAGTTATGTTGAAGACCTTCGACATAAGCAACACGCTTAACAGTGAATTCCCCATTTTTTGGATCAAAATCCAATGACGCATCTTCGAACATTTCATCATTCTCTGAACCTGCAACAGAAAAATTATCATTTAAATCATGAAAAGTTTCATTTTGATTATTATTCGACATATTAAGCTCCCCCTCGACAATTTCGTTTTCAGGTTGCTCCCCCTCAACATTATCATTCATTCTCCTATTCTCCCCTCGAACGAATGCTCTCCCTCAACATGAGAATTCGAATGCAAGTGCTCCCCCTCCAGTTGATCATTTGGCATACTTTCGCTATTTCCAGGAGAATGAGATGTCGAGTTTAAATCAACAGCATCCTAAGTAATTGTCGAAAAGTCAGAATGCTTTGATGATTCAGGACGTTCATTATCCTCAGCATTAACTTCAGCATCAGTAGCCCTATCTAGAACACCAAAAATTAAATCATAATCAAAATCAGACGAATTAATACTATCATATTCATCTTTTGATTCATTAATAATTGGTTTTTGTTCAAAACACTTTTCAACTTGTTTGATATAATAATCATTGAAAGTTAGATTGAATGTTTCTTCAATATTCCGACTTCGTCTATTCAATACTCGATATGCAACAGAATATGAGAATAACCCAAGACAATTCATTCGTCAACTTTGGACTGAAATTTCAAAAGATTATCCTTGAGATTCATGATAAAACACCTGCAACCAAAAACATGAAAGAATTTGACGTTAGGTTTTCGGTTATTGATAATTTCATAAGGAGTAATGTTGAATCTTTGATGAATAAACGATATATTTTGTGTAAAACATGCAGTAGACACTGCTTCAGCCCAGAGATATTGAGGAAGAATCGCATATGTAAGCATTGTTCTTGCTGCTTCGCAAAGTGCACGATTTCTCCTTTCAACAACACCATTTTGTTGAGGTGTGTAGGGTAAAGAAAAAAAAGAAAAATTCCTTTTTCAGTTAGGAATGAATCAAGAACATTGTTCTTAAATTCTGAGCCATTGTCACTCTTGATTTTTCAAAATTTCTTCTTCAAACTTGTTTCAATTTTCTTGATAAAATAAATCATTACTTGAGCAACATCAGATTTTAACCTGAGAAAATAAACCCAAGTAAATCGAGAAAAATCATCAACAATAACCAAAATGTACCGCTTCTTGTTGAGAGTTTCAATAGTGGATGGTCCACAAAGGTCAATGTGAAGAAGTTCCAATGGTTCAATAATTTTTGAATCGATGACAATTGGATGTCCTTTACGATGTTGTTTCCCTTGTTCGCAAGCTACACACAAAGTATCATTATCAAAGTTTAATACAGATAAGCCTCGAACAAGATCATTTACCACCAATTTGTTAAGATTTCGAAAGTTCAAGTGTGAAAGACGTCGATGCCAAAACCAACTAACATCTGATGAAGCTTTCGAAAGTAGGCACACCGAAGGAATTCCAACTATTGGTTTGATGTCGAGAGTGAACATATCTCCATGTCGTTTGGATTTAAGTAAAACTTCGTTTGTATTGACATTCGAAATTATACTTCCTTCTTTATTAAACACCACTTGGTTGCCGGTGCCCACAACAAGTTGCGAAACACTTTATAAAGTTATGTTGAAGACCTTCGACATAAGCAACACGATTAACAGTGAATTCCCCATTTGTTGGATCAAAATCCAATGACGCATCTTCGAACATTTCATCATTCTCTGAACCTGCAACAGAAAAATTATCATTTAAATCATGAAAAGTTTCATTTTGATTATTATTCGACATATTAAGCTCCCCCTCGACAATTTCGTTTTCAGGTTGCTCCCCCTCAACATTATCATTCATTCTCCTATTCTCCCCCTCGAACGAATGCTCTCCCTCAACATGAGAATTCGAATGCAAGTGCTCCCCCTCCAGTTGATCATTTGGCATACTTTCGCTATTTCCAGGAGAATGAGATGTCGAGTTTAAATCAACAGCATCCTAAGTAATTGTCGAAAAGTCAGAATGCTTTGATGATTCAGGACGTTCATTATCCTCAGCATTAACTTCAGCATCAGTAGCCCTATCTGGAACACCAAAAATTAAATCATAATCAAAATCAGACGAATTAATACTATCATATTCATCTTTTGATTCATTAATAATTGGTTTTTGTTCAAAACACTTTTCAACTTGTTTGATATAATAATCATTGAAAGTTAGATTGAATGTTTCTTCAATATTCCGACTTCGTCTATTCAATACTCGATATGCAACAGAATATGAGAATAACCCAAGACAATTCATTCGTCAACTTTGGACTGAAATTTCGAAAGATTATCCTTGAGATTCATGATAAAACACCTGCAACCAAAAACATGAAAGAATTTGACGTTAGGTTTTCGGTTATTGATAATTTCATAAGGAGTAATGTTGAATCTTTGATGAATAAACGATATATTATGTGTAAAACATGCAGTAGACACTGCTTTAGCCCAGAGATATTGAGGAAGATTCGCATATGTAAGCATTGTTCTTGCTGCTTCGCAAAGTGCACGATTTCTCCTTTCAACAACACCATTTTGTTGAGGTGTGTAGGGTAAAGAAAAAAAAAGAAAAATTCCTTTTTCAGTTAGGAATGAATCAAGAACATTGTTCTTAAATTCTGAGCCATTGTCACTCTTGATTTTTCAAAATTTCTTCTTCAAACTTGTTTCAATTTTCTTGATAAAATCAATCATTACTTGAGCAGCATCAGATTTTAACCTGAGAAAATAAACCCAAGTAAATCGAGAAAAATCATCAACAATAACCAAAATGTACCGCTTCTTGTTGAGAGTTTCAATAGTGGATGGTCCACAAAGGTCAATGTGAAGAAGTTCCAATGGTTCAATAATTTTTGAATCGATGACAATTGGATGTCCTTTACGATGTTGTTTCCCTTGTTCGCAAGCTACACACAAAGTATCATTATCAAAGTTTAATACAGATAAGCCTCGAACAAGATCATTTACCACCAATTTGTTAAGATTTCGAAAGTTCAAGTGTGAAAGACGTCGATGCCAAAACCAACTAACATCTGATGAAGCTTTCGAAAGTAGGCACACCGAAGGAATTCCAACTATTGGTTTGATGTCGAGAGTGAACATATCTCCATGTCGTTTGGATTTAAGTAAAACTTCGTTTGTATTGACATTCGAAATTATACTTCCTTCTTTATTAAACACCACTTGCTTGCCGGTGCCCACAACAAGTTGCGAAACACTTTATAAAGTTATGTTGAAGACCTTCGACATAAGCAACACGCTTAACAGTGAATTCCCCATTTGTTGGATCAAAATCCAATGACGCATCATCGAACATTTCATCATTCTCTGAACCTGCAACAGAAAAATTATCATTTAAATCATGAAAAGTTTCATTTTGATTATTATTCGTCATATTAAGCTCCCCCTCGACAATTTCGTTTTCAGGTTGCTCCCCCTCAACATTATCATTCATTCTCCTATTCTCCCCCTCGAACGAATGCTCTCCCTCAACATGAGAATTCGAATGCAAGTGCTCCCCCTCCAGTTGATCATTTGGCATACTTTCGCTATTTCCAGGAGAATGAGATGTCGAGTTTAAATCAACAGCATCCTAAGTAATTGTCGAAAAGTCAGAATGCTTTGATGATTCAGGACGTTCATTATCCTCAGCATTAACTTCAGCATCAGTAGCCCTATCTGGAACACCAAAAATTAAATCATAATCAAAATCAGACGAATTAATACTATCATATTCATCTTTTGATTCATTAATAATTGGTTTTTGTTCAAAACACTTTTCAACTTGTTTGATATAATAATCATTGAAAGTTAGATTGAATGTTTCTTCAATATTCCGACTTCGTCTATTCAATACTCGATATGTAACAGAATATGAGAATAACCCAAGACAATTCATTCGTCAACTTTGGACTGAAATTTCAAAAGATTATCCTTGAGATTCATGATAAAACACCTGCAACCAAAAACATGAAAGAATTTGACGTTAGGTTTTCGGTTATTGATAATTTCATAAGGAGTAATGTTGAATCTTTGATGAATAAACGATATATTATGTGTAAAACATGCAGTAGACACTGCTTTAGCCCAGAGATATTGAGGAAGATTCGCATATGTAAGCATTGTTCTTGCTGCTTCGCAAAGTGCACGATTTCTCCTTTCAACAACACCATTTTGTTGAGGTGTGTAGGGTAAAGAAAAAAAAAGAAAAATTCCTTTTTCAGTTAGGAATGAATCAAGAACATTGTTCTTAAATTCTGAGCCATTGTCACTCTTGATTTTTCAAAATTTCTTCTTCAAACTTGTTTCAATTTTCTTGATAAAATCAATCATTACTTGAGCAGCATCAGATTTTAACCTGAGAAAATAAACCCAAGTAAATCGAGAAAAATCATCAACAATAACCAAAATGTACCGCTTCTTGTTGAGAGTTTCAATAGTGGATGGTCCACAAAGGTCAATGTGAAGAAGTTCCAATGGTTCAATAATTTTCGAATCGATGACAATTGGATGTCCTTTACGATGTTGTTTCCCTTGTTCGCAAGCTACACACAAAGTATCATTATCAAAGTTTAATACAGGTAAGCCTCGAACAAGATCATTTACCACCAATTTGTTAAGATTTCGAAAGTTCAAGTGTGAAAGACGTCGATGCCAAAACCAACTAACATCTGATGAAGCTTTCGAAAGTAGGCACACCGAAGGAATTCCAACTATTGGTTTGATGTCGAGAGTGAACATATCTCCATGTCGTTTGGATTTAAGTAAAACTTCGTTTGTATTGACATTCTAAATTATACTTCCTTCTTTATTAAACACCACTTGGTTGTCGGTGCCCACAACAAGTTGCGAAACACTTTATAAAGTTATGTTGAAGACCTTCGACATAAGCAACACGATTATCAGTGAATTCCCCATTTGTCACCTTACCATATCCTTTAACTTGACACTTTTGATTGTTGCCAAACTTTACAACTCCTGCATTCTCCAAACTTCGAAAATAACACCAATTTTCTTTCCTTCAAGTAATGTGATGGGAACAACCACTATCGATATACCATTTTTCATCATATTGTTCGTCACATAAAACCTACAATCAGTGAATGAATTTAGGTACCCAAGGTTGTTTGGGTCCTTTATGATTAGTTTGAAACACATTATGAAATGAAGATCCTAAAATCCAATTAGGAACTTTAGATTTGACACTATCAATTAAGTCTACTTCATTTGGTAAAGGCGCAGAAATATAACATTTCGAAAGTTTGGGACTTTCACTGACTTTCACCTTTTTCTTCTCAGTTTGTGTCGTTGTAACCTTTTCTTTCGAAACAGGACGTCATGCCTTGACTGAAGATGTCGAATCTTTTGATGATGAACTGACATTCGACATTTCGTTCAGATACTTTTCATAAGCATTTTTCATTTGTTGTTGAGAGAATTTTCCTGTTTGATAAAATTTCCCTTTTCCTTCAAGCCAATGATCTATATTTTACACATTTGATCGACCCTTGGTATCAAAACTTTGAAAGTTTGTTTCGCAGGTGGATTAGGAAAATTCGGTTGTTGAGGTGTGAATTTGACATGTCTTTTTGAATAAAATTGATCAAACTTTTTATTTTCAACCTTTGACTCAAAACGTTGTTGTGTAAGACTTCGATGTTGAATAGATGGTGAGTTGTTATGTGATTGATATGATTTTGAAAAACCATTATTGGAAAACCTTGTTTGATTAGTAGAATGAAACTACTTCAAAGATTGTGAATTTGAAAACTTCTTTTCATGAGATGTCTGACTATGATTTTGTGACAAAAACTTTGTTTCTTGATTTTTGATTTTCGAAAAGTCATTTTGTGAAATTGATTGAGACAAATGCTTTTTGGATAGAGCAGGATTTTTCTTAGTAACTAAACTTGATGTAGACATTGTCTTAACTTTTTCAGACATTGTCTTTTCAGTCTTTTTCTTTTGCAAATCATTTTGTTTCTTTCGAGACTCAACAATTTGCCAAAAGACTTTCTTTCATTCCTGTCTCTTTGAAATTCCATTTTCTTTCGAAAAATTGTCAATTTGATCTTTAAATTCTTGTGAATTTATTTTCACATTTTGTGACACAACTTCAGATTATGTTTGAGCTTCTTTAGAAATTGTTGATTTTTCAACCCATGTTTGTTGAGGTTTTTGTCTTTGAAAAGTATATGAATTCTTTGTAAGATTATTTTCAACAGTACTTTGATTAGAATAAAAACTTTCATTTGATGTTTGCTTATTATCCTCTTCTACCAATTTGTTAAATTCAGGTTTGATGTTATCAACATTCCCAGTAGTAACAAATACTTGATTTGGAAAGATGACATCATCTGAACACTTGAAATTTGGATACACAACCGTATCTGTTTCGAGATAATGAGCACCTTTTTATTTCAACACTTTGTTGAAATTTTTTATATCACCATACACCTGATCAACAACAACTCTTGGAATTTCTGTTTCCCTCGAAACATCAATAGTTTTGGTAGATACATTCGAAACTTTGTTTTCATCATCTTCCTCATCATCACTACTATTCGTTTGACTATCTCTGACACTCACATGATCAAAATCACAAACTTTCGAAGTTGAGGCTTGATCAGTGTCGGTCTTAACCAATGAATCATTATATTTTTCTTTTCCTTTAGCCTTTGAAGTAACATTAATGATAGACAACTGAGAACAATCGATACTTTCCTCTTCCTCAATTTCACTGATTTCGCTAACATTTTCAGAATTATCTTCGAGATCAGGAAAATAAGATTGAGAGTCAGATTTCGAATTCTCAGTGCTTTTCAAAATATTTATTTGTTCATTCTTGGTTAAGGTTTCATTCACAATGTCAACTAATTCATTAGCATCCAAATATTCCTCTATTTTCACAATTCCATAAGCAAACCTATTATCATGAACTTTATCAAACTCAGCTATAGTCTTTTCACAATCATAGGACACACAATCAATCTTTTCTCTTTCAAAAGCTAAGAATGGTAATAACTTATTACGTTGCTCTTTGCTTATATCAGAAGAGTGATGTAAAGCAGACAATTTTGCATATAACCTCTTAGTTGAATTACAATAAATGTTTCGTTGTGCTAACAACATTCGAACATCGTTATTCAAATTATCCCTACCACACAATAGATTTGTTATTTGTAATTCTAGATATTCTACTTTCATTTTCTTCGAATCCAACTGCTTCTGTGTCTCTAGTAATTGTGTACTGGATTTCTTAGCCTCATTGCTAGCAGAGATAACCAAATTATCAAAATAAGCAACAATATCATCAAAAGCAGTTAATTCTGAATTATAAGCATTCAAAGGAATATTAAAAGATTGAAGTACAAAACATACCTTCGTGATCATTGGTGATTTGTCTCCACTTTTCGTCATAAATCAACGACCAGTTACGTTCTCCTCATCTTCTTCCTCAAACTTCGCATACATTGCGTCATGCGTAGGATTACGCATTTCGTCATCATAAGAGCCTGATGACCAAAAATCGATACTTTCCTTCATCATCATCCTCTCTTCTCGCCACCAAAGATAACCCCTTAGCTTTTTCTCTCACTTCTTCCAGTCGTTCGACATAATACGCTTTGTCTTTGATCTTACTTTTCTTCTCCTCTTTCTTTTGAAGCATACAATCACTTCCATGTGATTTACACCATGACAATAGTGACAGTCGACACTTGATTCACCTTTGAGCTTCTTTTCGATTTTCGAATCTTCAGACTTTGATTCTTTCTTCTCAAACTTCTTCTCCTCATTCACTTTTCCAGCAAAACTCACTTTTGCGTCACCAGTCCTTACTTTCGAACCAAACGACTTTTTATAAAACTTCTTCACTTTGTTATTGGAGTAAAAAAGAAATGGCTTCGTCATCCGAGTTAACTATCAGGCCTTCATCATCAGAACTCTCCTTTTCATTTTCTTCTTTCTTAGAAACTTTCGAGACTAAAGCAAGTGGTCCTCCTAAGCTTACCTTCGATTCTTCTGACATCTCCAGAATTTCAGACTCATGAGTTTTCAACAAATTGTAAAGATCATCCAGAGTTGAGGTATCGAAGCTCTGTTGAGTCTTCACCATTAGACTCATATTTCGCCATTCTTTTCATAATCCCATAACAAAAGTGAGATTAAACTCCATGGTTGACCTGGTTATTCCATTGCGATTATTTGTAGATCAGCTCGTTTAAACGATCAGAGTAAAGTTCAATAGATTCACCTTCCTTTTGTTTGAACTCTTTCAATTCCACCAAACAATGCTTCACAGAATTGATTTTCTTCTTTTTAATCCCTTGAAACTTCTCCATGAGAGTATTCCAGATCTCTTTTTGCAGATTTACAACTACGAACATAGTTATACACAACAGGAGGAAGAGCACCATGAAGCTCTCTCACACACCTCTTCTCGTTCTTCTTCAGTCTTGTAGTTTGTTCATTGACACTTTGAGTTGAAGCTGATGTACCAATACTTTGAACATTTGTTGGAGGAAGAACATTTCCAGTAATACAATCCCAAAGCTCTTCATCCAGTCCATTCAGATAATCTTCCATGCGGTCAGTGCATTGATCATAATACTCTGGAACAAGCATAGGAATCTTTGTTAAAGATCCTAACAGATGAGAAAAAGACGTCATCATGTTCATTATGGCCCATCTGTGGCCCAATTTTCTAAATTGGTCCCAAACCTTCACATGGGCCTTACCCTAAAGCCCATCCATAAATTCTTAGTCCATTTGATTGTTCTTGGATGGCCCATCAATAGCCTAATCACCAAATCCCAATAGAAAGGACCAACTCAAAAGCCCAAGTGACAATAGGGTTTTCACATAAAATGACGATTAGGGTTAAGTGTTTCTCACTTAACCCATTATAGACTTAATCCATTAAATCCATCACTCTACTAGATAAATCATATGGTGTGATTGGGTGTAATTCACAATTCCATTCCAATGGCCCAAAATGCGGGTCCCGATAATTCCAAACCAATAATTCCAAAATTAGGGTTTTCTAAACCCTAATTAGGGTTTCCAACCCAATCACAACCCAATAAGCCCAAAAGCTAAGTCCTTAGATCCATTAGGGTTTCATTAGGCCCATTAAAGTTTCGCTAGTCGGACACCACCCACTACCACCTCGGGTAGTGGTGGTCAACGACGGCGCATGGCGGCGGCCACCACCTCACGGTGGTGGTTACGGTTCTAGTCCATTTGGTCCAAGCATCCCAAACGAGTCAAAAAACAAACAAGGTACACCGCCACCCAACACGGTGGCTGGTGGCGACAAGAGGCGGCAACCACCACCTCACGGTGGTGGTTATGGGTTTTCTTTATTATACAATTCACTAATTATAATCTACAATGCTTTAACCCAAAATAAATACACACACACAGCCACCCTTGTGGTGGCCGGCAGTGGTAGATGATGGCAGCCACCACTTCACGGTGGTGGTGGTGGCCTTTTCTCATTTTTCCGACCAAGCAAATCCCACACAACACGTTATATGTTCACAAAACGACCCCAACCACCCACCTGGTGGCGCACGGCGGCGACAACGACTGTTTCACGATGGCAGCCACTAGTGGCGGTGGTTTCTTTTGGTTCCCAATCAAGCAGCAACAGACAGCAAGCCCTAGCTCAGAATTTTGGACGCAACCACCACTTGGTGATGCATGACGATGGCAACAGCAATCCTAGCGGCCACAGTGGTGGCTAACGGTGGCGGCAACGACGAACTGAGGGAGGAGAAGAGATGAGGTGAACGATAGCAGTAGCTATCACAACTAGTAATTTACCCAGGAAATTCTAAAAAAAAAAAGAACAACTCTTGTATAACTTGTAAAGCTAAGTAGATGTCATGTACTATACTAATTCAACATCAACCATTGGGATCAAAACTCCTGAGTGAATTTCAAAACCAAATTCATTGCATCTCATATACTCTACCGTGGGTTTGAAATCCTAATATCCCGGTTCAAACATTTTAATGGTCCAAGAATCAGTTATTTGGCCTAATAGGCCAATAAAACCTCAATTTGATTCTTTTAAGCTAAGAGTATTCAATTGGACACATATTCATTAAATAATAGCATTTTGGGCCATAAGACTTCTCATGGGCCTTATTGGGCCTAGAATGTCTCACTTTGTCATCATGGGCCTTAACGGGTCGTAAATGGTTTCATAAGCCCTATTGAGCCATAAACTAACTTCTTGGGCTTCATTGGGCCGTAAACCCCATTCCTTCATCATTTTGGGCCGTAAACCCTTAAGAAGGGCCCAATGGACCGAAAACTTCCTTATGGGACCTTATACTTTCGGTTATGATCAATTTTAGCCCAATAATCAAAATTTATTTCCTCATCTCTCAATTCTCGGCCCACACATATAAAAAAAAAGAAGATAAAATGTGATTAACTTGGAAACTTGACACCTCAATAATACTTAGAGGTTATCTATGCTAATTGTATTGCATGTATCTAGGCTAGATCCTATATCCTTCATGTAATAACCCAATTCAACCTCTCTCTCCTCTCTTCTTAACTCTCGACCTAAGAGCCCCCACCACCATCCTCACTTCACTCACAAATCAAACACCAAATTCTCTCAAAAACTCTTAAGAACTCCATCACTTTCCTTGCTCTAAAAATCGTGTGGGTGCTTGTTCTCCAAGGAGTTTTCTTTCAAAGCTTCATAAACTAGCTCTAGAACCACCCACATCTTCAAGATCTCCACTCAAGAAGCTTATTAGGGCCGAGATACTTCTCATTCTTCATCAAAAAATGAAATCATCAAACCAAAGTGAGTTCACACCCCCTATTTTCGGTTTTACTATGTTTTGGGGGAGAATACAAGTTGTTTTGTGTAGATCTATGTGTGTATACATGATTTTGTGTGTTTTTCATGATATATGTGTGATTATGTGTTATAAACTCCATGAACTTGAAAGTATGTTAAAATATGATGATATTTGTAGATCATAACATTTCTTGCAAACATATTATGTAAAGAAAGGTTTTAAAATACTTCAAAGTTGTTTAAAGCTAAGAAAATTACATAAATGGCCAAAAATGGCGAAATAATAAAAAATGAGGTTATTATATGTAACTCACGGTTGTGAAGGGACCAAAAAGGATTATTTTTGATACAGATGAATCCTTATGGAATTTGTGACTTTAAAAGGGTTAAAAGTGTAAATTTTCACAAATGGGCTTCATTTTTGGGCTTTCACGGGTTTTGGGCCAAAATTGTAAATTTTTGGACTTTTGTGGGCTTAAGTGTCATTTTCAACAAAGTTGTGCCAAAAATGTAAATTTTAATAAGAAGAACTGAAAATGTAAAATTTTTAAAACTTGGGCCAAAAAAATAAATTTATTTATAAATGGGCCGAGAATGCACATTTTCATAATACTAAGCGAAAAATGATAATTTTGACAAAAGTGGGTTAAAATTGTTATTTTTACTTAAAACAAGCCTTAAATGTAAACTTTTGGTCTTAAAGGACCTAAAGTGTCATTTTTACTAAAAACGTGCCTTAATTGTAAATTTTCGGTTTTAAGGACCAAAAATGGCTTTTACATGTTTAGTGGGCCTTAGTTGTCCTTTTACATGTTTAGTGGGCCTTAGTTGTGCTTTTACATGTTTAGTGGGCCTTAGTTGTCCTTTTACATGTTTGTGGGCCTTAGTTGTCCTTACATGTTTATTGGGCCTTCGTGGTCCATTTACATGGTTGTTGACTTCACATTCACACACGTACTCGTTGGGCTTTGAAAGTTAAATACTTACACGGAAACAATATACAATGTGCAATTTCATATTCGCGTAAACTTAGTTAAGGATCTTGTGAGACACTTCGTTTGGCACCTATCGAGTGTACAACCGTAGCCTGTAGTTATAACCAGAATCTCCTGGAGGGAGAGCGGGAGTTTGTGTATAGATCTATACGGGGATGACAACCCACACCTGAGCTGTTCGCTACGGTTAGAGTAGGCCGGTCTAGGGTGACAAACCTTACCTTAAACAAGTCGGCGTCTTATAGACGTCACGACAGGTGAAATTGTCATTATTAAGTATGGTTATAACGGCTCACTTAGAGGAATTAACACCATTATAAAATTTATGGGAAACAATCTTTTGTGGAAAACACGGTAACCTACACGCGCTGGTATTCAACCTCGGGTGTTGAGATTCCAGCATTCTCATAAGCAGACTACATCGGGTTGTCTGGGGTCATTCTCTTTATACTCTCACAAACATTAACATACATGCATGAATAGAAGATCGGGCACAAACATTTCAAATTGTTTTTCAGGAAAATATTGGATTTTATGGTGTTTACAAAGCAATACAAAACATTTTACTCAAACATGCTTATGAACTCACCAACATTTGTATGTTGACCTTTGTAAATTGACTTGTATTCTCAGGAAATCGTTGAACAGGTTGGTCAGCAAGATTACATTGATATTTTGTTATGTTTTGATTTCATCATACTTTGAATATTTTGGCATGTAATATTGAAATACAATATTTGATGTAAACCAATGACAGTTGTAATATTACATGTGTAATGATGATGATGTTATGTTTCAATTATATACTCTGTGATGATACTACAAGAATGAAGTCACCCAAGCCCCTGGACGTTTCCGCCGTCTGGTTCGGGGGTGTGACAGATTGGTATCAGAGCATTGTTTATAGTGAACTGGCATATCTAATCATACAATATATGCAACTATAAATTACAATGGGACAAAACTACTCTGAACAAAATAATTAAAATACATACCTAGGTGTGCATTAATAC
The DNA here is from genome assembly GCF_052849685.1 of Lactuca virosa. NCBI lineage: Eukaryota > Viridiplantae > Streptophyta > Magnoliopsida > Asterales > Asteraceae > Lactuca > Lactuca virosa. The sequence goes on from NC_136430.1 coordinate 124,502,857, forward strand.
AATAACACTAATAGTCTCTGGAGGAAATTGAACACCGTGGTTAAACCCGGACATTTATGTAATCGTATTGGGGATAAATAGAGCATGATCAACTATATTTATTCAAAATACGGCCGACATGTGTTTGGGAGTGATCATGGTGGGCAATGAATTTAGAAACTTACCTGGTATCCAAAAAGCTTTAAGGAACTTAAACATAAATAGTTAAAATACTATAGGAGTATTTGGAATGTTGTCTACATACACTTTCCTCACACACTTCTCACCCCTCCGTTTCTCTCGCAATCATCATGGAAGAATTCCAACAAGGTGTCTTTTACTATCAGGCCCTGGTGGCCAATGGGCTGATCGAAGGAGAACCTGTTTTGGTTCAAGGGGCAAATCCAGGTTTAGGACCTGAGGAGTATGTGGAGACAGACTACGAGTATGACAAATCCGAAGAGGAGATGGAAGAAGAAGTAAACATTGAGGAAGTCCCTAGCGAGCCTCACTCTTCAGAGATGATACATGACCATCCCGCAACACCCAAGGATTCCACCGACCGACTACGCCTCTTGGAAGAGAAGGTAGCCACACTTTGCAGAGCGGTGCGATCAGAGCAGAGGAATAAAGAGATCACTCGAGAAATGAGTGAATTGGCTGACCTTGTGGCGCGACATTTTGGGCATCTGAGCACCACCACCAGATGCATCCACCCACGATTGGGATCAGCTCCACCCCTTCCTCCCCCCCCCCCCCCACTACTATTCGTTATGATTCTCTTTCGTGTGCTAAGATGGTAATTACTAACGAAACAATTATGTGTTTTCCCTATTTCATGTTATTGCCTGAGTCCACTTAAATGCACAACTGCACCCCCGAAACCGCTAGATACTCAAGGATCTCGAAACCAAAATAATCTATGTGCTCTATGGATAGACTTAATATTCGTGCAAAATCTAGGATTACTTACCACCATAAATACATCATAAGGATGTAGGTTGAAACATTGTGAATCATACGACAAAACACGAAATTTATAGAGTACAACCAGAAATGACCATCGTTACTTACGATCTTGCTTGTCATCATGCAGCGGAAAATGTCATCCCACAGAGATAACAAGCATACTCATGAGACACCAATCCTGTGGATGGACTCTGCTACATTCCAAGGTGCTGTAACAGCTGTCGTAACCGCTGTTATGCCACAACTCAATGCAAACAACACCAACAGAGGTGGAAATAGTGTCGACAACTCCAGCCGAAGTAACAACCACGGAAACCAACGAGTGACAGCTTATAAAGGCACTCCAAACCCCAAACTTAAGAGCAGGAAGCGAGAGTTTGGGAGTAAGAGAAAGGGACATCCAACTCAAGGGTCCTCAAAGAAACAATATATTATTACTGTCCATGCGGCCATGACACCTACTACATCAACACCAGCGAGATCATATGCTGGAAGCCTTCCGAAATGAAACAGGTGCAGTTTCCATCATAAGGGAACCTGCCGGAGGCTGTATTGCAATATATGCAACAAGAAAGGACACACCGCCCGTTATTGCAAGACTCCGGCCCAACACACCACTCCAACCTTTGTATCTGAAATGAAGCCAGTATGCCACAAGTGCGGTGAGTTGGGACATTTCAGGAGGAATTGTCCAACAAAGAGTAATGACGGGGAAACAGGAGGAATCTAACAGTTAGACGTGAAGAAACAAAAAGGAATTCTACCTAAATTTTTGGTACGTTCTCGAACAACAATAGTTAAGCATCAAAATTTTACCAGATCAATTAAGAATCACCAAATTGTTATCTCAACTGAATAAAAACTCTTTCAACCATAACAACTAATCCTCGAACCATCCCTATCAACTAGGCACACTAGCACTTGGACGAGAGATACCACACTTCTTCCTAACCCATGATAATGATGGGAAAACCGAAACCACAAAAGATGTATGCGCATAGGGTGCAGTCTCACGTTAATTAATCATTCATCCTCAATCAATTTGATGACAGCAGATATTAGGAGCTTTTATGTGCTTATAGGCATGGATTGGTTAAGCCCCACCATGCCGACATTATGTGCCACGAGCAGGCCGTTCGCCCTCACCTCCCTAACCAAGAAACCCTAATCATATACGGCGACAAGCCTAACACAAATACTCGCCTCGTGCATTAAGGCACAAAAGTGCCCTGCACAAAAAGAATTATACATTACTCGCTCATGTGGTGAATAAGCGAAAGGAGAGACGAACATCAATGATATCCCGGAGGTGCGACACTTTCCTTGTGTATTCCCTGAAGATCTCCTAGGAATACCTCCCTAGAGACAAGATGAATTCCAAATTAATCTTGTACGTGGGGCAATGTCAATTGCCAAATCACCCTACAGGTTAGCTACCGCCGAAATTCAAAAGTTATCAAGCCAATTAAGCGAAATTCTGGATAAAGGATTTATCAAGCCGAGCTTCTCACCCTGGGGAGCTCCGGTATTATTCTCAAAGAGAAAGACGGATCCTTCAAAATGTGCATCGACTACCGAGAGTTGAACAAACTTACCGTCAAGGACTGATACCCACTCCTACGAATTGATAATCTATTTGACCGCCCCAAGGAGCTAGTTACTTTTCGAAATAGATCTAAGATCCGGTTATCATCAGCTCCGAGTCCAGGAATAAGATATTCTAAAATCTGCTTTCCACGGTCACTTCGAATTCGTTGTTACGCCCTTCGGTCTGATAAATACTCCTGCAGCATTTATGGACCCATGAATCGAGTCTACCGCCCATTCCTCAATAATTTCATAATCATTTTCATTGACAACCTTTTCATATACTCTCAGAAACAAGAAAGAACATGGTCAACGTCTACGACAGACTAGAGCATTATAACCGTAGAATGCCACAAATGAAGCACTACGTGGAATGGAAAAGAACCTTGAAGCCAAAGAAGACGGAGCCTACTACTTCATGAATCGAATCCGGGTCCCAAAAATTTGGTGGATTCAGAGACGTAGTCATGAACGAAGCTCATAAGACACGATATTCCGTCCATCCAGGTTCTGATAAAATGTATTTGGGTATCAAACAACAATATTAGCGGCCAAACGTGAAGGCAGAGATCGCCACTTATGTGGGAAAGTGTCTCACTTGTGCCAAAGTTAAAGTGGAAAGCCAAAAGCCCTCGGGACTACTGCAACAACTTGAAATTCCCGAGTAGAAATGGGAAAGAGTTAAAATGGATTTCATAACCAAATTACCTAAGACAGCAGACGTATTGGACGCTATCTGGGTGATTGTCGATAGGTTAACAAAAAACAAATCCGCCCATTTCCTGCCAATAAAGGAAACATATAAGATGGAAGGATTAGCACGTATCTATATAAAAGAGATCGTGAGACTCCATGGGGTACCAATATCTATTATCTCAGATCGAGATAGTACATTTACTTAAAGATTTTGGTAGTTGTTCAAAAAGCTATGGAAACACGGCTAGATGTGAGCACTGCCTACCACCCCCAGACTAATGGCCAAAGTGAGCGGACCATTCAAACGTTAGAAGACATGCTACGAGCTTGTGTAATCGATTTTGGCAAGGCATGGGATACCCACTTGCCCTTAAATTGAGTTCTCGTACTACAACAGCTACCACTCCAGCATTAAGGTGGCTCCTTTCGAGGCCATGTATGGCAGAAACTGTTGATCACCTCTTTGCTGGGCTGAGGTGGGTGACACCCAGTTAACAAGAGGGCGAACATCAAACAGTACTCTCACGGGACCGGAAATCATTCGGGAAAAGACAGAGAAAACAATCCAAATCAAGGAACGACTCCAAGCATCGCCTGACCGACAAAAGAGCTATGCTGACAAACGGCGAAAGCCTCTGGAATTCCAAGTCGGAGATCGGGAGCTATTGTAGGTCTCTCCCTGGAAAGGGGTGATCCATTTTGGGAAACTGGGAAAACTAAATCCACGATACATCGGGCCATTCGAGATTCTTGCCCGGATTGGTCCGGTGGCTTATAAGCTGCAGCTACCTACGGAGCTCAGCAACGTACACCCCGTATTCCACGTCTCAAAATTGAAAAAGTGCTTATCAGATGAAACCCTTATCATTCCTCTGGAAGAGATCGAAATAAACGAGAATCTCCTGTTCGTCGAAGAACCATTTGAGATAATGGACAGGGAAGTGAAGCGTACGAAACAGAGTCACGTTCCGATTGTGAAGGTTCAATGGAACGCTAAGCGTGGACCGGAATTCACATGGGAATGCGAAGACCAGATGAAGCAAAAGTACCCTCACCTATTCTCTCGGTCATAGTTCTATCTTTCAAAAGAATTTCTAGACGAAATTCCCTCTAACGGGGGGATGATGTCACAACTAGCAACTTAGCCAGGAAATTCTAAAAAAAAAAAAGACCAACTCTTGTATAACTTGTAAATCTAAGTAGATGTCATGTACTATACTCATTAAAAATCAACCATTGGGATCAAAACTCCTGAGTGAAGTTCCAAACCAAATTCAATGCATCTCATATACTTAACTGTGGGTTTGAAACCCTAATATCCCGGTTCAAACATTTTAATGGTCCAGGAATCATTTATTGGGCCTAATGGGCCAATAAAACCTCAACCTGATTATTTTAAGCTAAGAGTCTTCAATTGGACCCATATTCATTAAATAATAGCATTTTGGGCCGTAAGACTTCTCATGGGCCTTATTGGGCCTAAAATGTGTCACTTTGTCATCATGGGCCTTAACGGGTCGTAAATGGTTTCATAAGCCCTATTGAGCCATAAACTAACTTCTTGGGCTTCATTGGGCCGTAAACCCCATTCCTTCATCATTTTGGGCCGTAAACCCTTAAGAAGGGCCCAATGGACCGAAAACTTCCTTATGGGACCTTATACTTTCGGTTATGATCAATTTTAGCCCAATAATCAAAATTTCTTTCCTCATCTCTCAATTCTCGGCCCACACATATAAAAAAAAGAAGATAAAATGTGATTAACTTGGAAACTTGACACCTCAATAATACCTAGAGGTTATCTATGCTAATTGTATTGCATGTATCTAGGCTAGATCCTATATCCTTCATGTAATAACCCAATTCAACCTCTCTCTCCTCTCTTCTTAACTCTCGACCTAAGAGCCCCCACCACCATCCTCACTTCACTCACAAATCAAACACCAAATTCTCTCAAAAACTCTTAAGAACTCCATCACTTTCCTTGCTCTAAAAATCGTGTGGGTGCTTGTTCTCCAAGGAGTTTTCTTTCAAAGCTTCATAAACTAGCTCTAGAACCACCCATATCTTCAAGATCTCCACTCAAGAAGCTTATTAGGGCCGAGATACTTCTCATTCTTCATCAAAAAAATGAAATCATCAAACCAAAGTGAGTTCACACCCCCTATTTTCGGTTTTACTATGTTTTGGGGGAGAATACAAGTTGTTTTGTGTAGATCTATGTGTGTATACATGATTTTGTGTGTTTTTCATGATATATGTGTGATTATGTGTTATAAACTCCATGAACTTGAAAGTATGTTAAAATATGATGATATTTGTAGATCATGACATTTCTTGCAAACATATTATGTAAAGAAAGGTTTTAAAATACTTCAAAGTTGTTTAAAGCTAAGAAAATTACATAAAATGGCCAAAAATGGCGAAATAATAAAAAATGAGGTTATTATATGTAACTCACGGTTGTGAAGGGACCAAAAAGGATTATTTTTGATACAAATGAATCCTTATGGAATTTGTGACTTTAAAAGGGTTAAAAGTGTAAATTTTCACAAATGGGCTTCATTTTTGGGCTTTCACGGGTTTTGGGCCAAAATTGTAAATTTTTGGACTTTTGTGGGCTTAAGTGTCATTTTCAACAAAGTTGTGCCAAAAATGTAAATTTTGATAAGAAGAACTGAAAATGTAAATTTATTAAAACTTGGGCCAAAAAGATAAATTTATTTATAAATGGGCCGAGAATGCACATTTTCATAAAATTGAGCCAAAAATGATATTTTTGACAAAAGTGGGTTAAAAATGTTATTTTTACTTAAAACAAGCCTTAAATGTAAACTTTTGGTCTTAAAGGACCTAAAGTGTCATTTTTACCAAAAACGTGCCTTAATTGTAAATCTTCGGTTTTAAGGACTAAAAATGGCTTTTACAAGTTTAGTGGGCCTTAGTTGTCCTTTTACATGTTTAGTGGGCCTTAGTTGTCCTTTTACATGTTTGTGGGCCTTAGTTGTCCTTACATGTTTATTGGGCCTTCGTGGTCCATTTACATATTTGTTGACTTCACATTCACACACGTACTCGTTGGGCTTTGAAAGTTAAATACTTACACGGAAACAATATACACTGTGCAATTTCATATTCACATAAACTTAGTTAAGGATCTTGTGAGACACTTCGTTTGGCACCTATCGAGTGTACAACCGTAGCCTGTAGTTATAACCATAGTCTCCTGGAGGGAGAGCGGGAGTTTTTGTATAGATCTATACGGGGGTGACACCCCACACCTGAGTTGTTCGCTACAGTTAGAGTAGGCCAGTCTAGGGTGACAAACCTTACCTTAAATAAGTCGGCGTCTTATAGACGTCATGACAGGCGAAATTGTCATTATTAAGTATGGTTAAAACGACTCACTTAGAGGAATTAACACCATTATAAAATTTATGGGAAACAATCTTTTGTGGAAAACACGGTACCTACACACGTTGGTACTCAACCTCGGGTGTTGAGATTCCAACATTCTCATAAGCAGACAACATCGGGTTGTCTGGGGTAATTCTCTTTATACTCTCACAAACATTAACACACGTGCATTAATACAAGATCGGGCACAAACATTTGAAACTGTTTTTCAGAAAATTTCATATTTTCTGGTGTTTACAAAGCAATACAAAACATTTTACTCAAAAATGCTAATGAACTCACCAACATTTGTATGTTGACCTTTTTAAATTGACTTGTATTCTCAGGAAATCGTTGAGCAGGTTGGTCAGCAAGATTACATGGATATTTTGTTATGTTTTGATTTCATCATACTTTGAATATTTTGGCATGTAATATTGAAATACAATATTTGATGTAAACCAATGACAGTCGTAATATTACATGTGTGATAATGATGATGTTATGTTGCAAATATATACTCTGTGATGATACTACAAGAATGAAGTCACCCAAGCCCCCGGACGTTTCCGCCAACTGGTTCGGGGGTGTGACAGCAGCAGCGACGGAAGGAAGAAGAAGATAATGACGGAGGAGGGTGGCAGCGGCTTATCCTCTTCAACTGCCTCAACAGCGGTGGGTGTCGGCTCCGGTCGTTTACTTCCGACGTAACTTTCACATGATGCACACACAGTAAGTTGGGGATGATACGACAGTTCGCAGCGGCAACTATGGAGGGGACGGTGGTGGAGAGACAAGGGTGGAGAGGTGGCGCCGGTGAGGGAGGCATAAGGGTGGAGGTGACGGCTATATATGGTTTGATTAGGGTCAGGGTTTACATTGCATATATACCCGGTCACCACTCAAAACCTATTTCCATAATAACAACTATGGTCCCTCCCTCCAGAAATCATTTCGAAACAGATCCCATATTTACCCTTTGAACCCCACCTTCTAAAATCCTTTACAAATTAAGTCCGAATTTTACGAAACAGCCCCTCCCTCTACAAATCCTTTTCAATTGAAGTCCTTATGTTACCAAATGGCCCCTCCTCTATAAAACCTTTTCAAATTAGGTCCAAATGATACCAAATACCCCCTGTCTTCTAAAATCTTTACAAAATAAGTCTCAAATTTTACACTTTAACCCCCGAATAATCCAAATTATAACATTTGGCTCCCGAAACCAACACCCCACTAAATATTATGGATTTTAGGGCTACTATTCATATTAATTTTATCTATTTTATTTATTTAATAACCGGGTGTTACAACAAGAAGATCTGATGCGCATGGAGAAGGTTTGAAAACTCAAACCTTGAATTAATGCTTAAGATCAATGTCTGCTAGTGAGGAATGTTCCAGTCAAGTCTGGCAAGACCAATCAAGTATGAGTTAATGCATTCAACAAAGTATTCAAGATATTAATGAAGAGTGAAGAAAATGATCAAAGTAAAGATAATAAATGCAGAACAAGAAGAATGTTTGAGAGATTAACTTGAAAGGTGAAGTAAACTAATATATTACTATATTTGTTTGAACAATCAGTCACTTGATTTATCATAGAAAGCTCCTTTAAATAGGATAACATATTACATCGTACAAACCAAATACAAACATAGGACCGGATAATAGAGATGTTTCTGAAACTCTGATTATCTAGGTTTGACAAAAGTGACTAAGTCTTACGACATGTTAAATCAAGCTAAATGACAAATACAATTAATTCAGACGGGCAAAAGTACAATCGGATAACACTAGTTCAAAAACAACAACTCTGGAACGTAGACTTTGTTCCGGACACCATCTTCACTCCTAAACACTGAATGACTCCGGAATTGCTTCTGACTTCGGAACACATCTGACTTCGGAACAGGCTTACCACGAAACATACAAGGATAGTGATTGCTAAATGTTCACTTTCAGGTTCCAACAATGCCACTACCTCGATGTTGCCTCCTATTCCGGCTCCAAAAATTGCTCCTATCGATAAAGGCTCTCCACTCCGGAAGCTAGATGACATCCCGGAAGAGCCTCTACCTTCTTCTCCTCCAAGGTCATGAAGAACATAATATGTGAGTAAAATTGTAGTAAATAAATAGAGAGATATAAAATATTACAAGAACACTCATGGGTTGGGAGAGATAACTCTCCCTTGGTGGGATAGATCCCACCACACTCTCTCTAAACTACAAAGTCTACATAGTGAACACTTACAATAAAAATGACCATCACCTCCACTTTATATACTAGTGGAGGGAATATGCTTTTCATACAAGGGAATATTCTAACCTAATAAACACTCAACATTGTAGAGCATTTTCATGCTCCAACAATCTCCCCCTAAATGCTCGGAAATGGTGAGGGTAAAGCAGTAATAAAAGGCAGAACATCTGACAGGCAGGTTCGGTGGGTCTGGCGCTGAAGTGTCTCAGAAGTGTTGAAGCTGTCGTGATCTCGGAATCTGGCAATGGAATCTCTAGCATCAAAGAACAAACAGAGAAAACCCAATCTCTGAATAAAAGTATGAAATCCCAGTCTTCGAATGTGATCAGTCCCCAACAACTAATCATGTTCACAGTCTCCCCCTCGACTGTAGAATCGAAGAGCAGAATGTCGAATCACACAACGTCTTCAATATTCCGAACTCGAATGATACTGCACCAAATAATCTCTGAAGAATAACCTTCTAAAAATGTGAAGCATCCAAAAATAAAGTCCGAATGATAAATAATGTGATTCCGAAGACATGGTCTAGCAATGCCAAAATTTTGATCGGAAGATCAAAAATAAGTGCCACGCCGCATCGCTAAAATAATCATCGTCTTCAAAATATCGCAAATCCAAACTCGAGCAATCATAAGATCTGAACCGGATGCATACAAAATGAGACATCCCAAAGTGTAGAGTCTGAAGATAAATAATCATAATCCGAAGAACATCTAATAGTGTCAAAAATTCGATCCGTGAAGATCAATAACCAGTGCCACATCACACTACTAAATGAATATTCGTCTTCAAATGTCTCTAACGTCAAAACTCCAATAATAAACCAGAATTGGACGCTCATAATTCTCCCCCTATTTTTGATCGACCATGTAATAAAGATAAAAAATAATCATGAAACCGGGCACGAGAATATGTCGGATATGATGGAGCATCGCACGCTCCCCCTTGATGTGAGCATCTACCCATAAAACGAGGATACTATTTTACGGTCATGGGTAGACATGGTGATGTATTGCCGAACTGAAAAAACACTGTAGAATATATATATCATAAAACCCGCTGCTGAAGAATCATAAATGCTGAACCGAAGTAATGCCGAAAACCGAAATGCAAACCCGAACTCCCAAATAATGGTCCGAGACGATATATAAATAGTCCGAAGGGAGTAAAAATGCGAACCTCGGAAATGATCAATCTCTGAAGCACATAAATATGAAGCGGCAAATGCGAGTTGCTCGGTAGAAATGAGACACAAATAACAATCTCTGAACCAACTGTGTCATCACTAATAATCAGCAAGAATAATGAAGCCTTAAACCATGGGGCTAAAATTGGTGTTAAAAAAAATTGGTTTTAATCAAAATAATTGGTATTAAAAAATAATGGGTGTTAAATAAAATTAATTGGTTTTAAAAAAATGAAGGAATAAATTGGTTATAATAAAAAAAAATTGAAAATAAATGGGTTTAAAAAAATAAAATAAAATAAAAGGAATGGGATGAAATTTTCGGAGTTTAAAAAAGGTAATAGGTAAGAGGTGGATGATGGGTTAGAAGTGGAATAGGTTAGAAGTGGAAAATGGGTTAGAAGTGGAAAAAGTTAGGAGTGGAGTGTGGGTTAGAAGTGGAAGATGGGTTAGAAGTGGGAGGGTCCGAAATGAAAATAAAAAATAAGGTCAGAAATGAAAAAAGGTTAAGGTTGGAAATAAAAAAAGTGAATTTTAAAAGAAAAGTTACAAGTAAGGATGGGTTCCGAAATGGGTTTTAAAAGTAAAGGTCCGAAAAGTAAGGGTGGACTCCAAAATGGGTGTTGGGTAAAACGGGTCCGGAATAAAATCGGAGTTCCGAAGTAGGAGTTGAGTCCGGAATAAAAAAAAGAAAATGCATGGCTCTCAAGGTAGTCTCTGAAGGTCCTGAAGGAAAGTGGATTCATTGATGGATTCACTTTTGAATTTTTGGGTACATAATTTTTTGAGTCCGGAATTTTTTAGTCCAGAATGACTGTTTGGTCATGGAAAAGTGATACCCGACAAAAGCTGAGTGCATTAACTGCACATAGGACAAAGACAATGAGGCTATACTAGGCAGAGAAAAAGTCATACAAAAAGACAAAAGGTCTCTATCCGTAATGTGGGCCCGAAAGTAGGCTTTTACTCATGCACAGTGATATGATTTGTTGGGTGGCAGGCGTGCGTCGATGGATATTGGACAAGCAGCAGGTGGCCAGAGCTGATGACGTGTCGTCAGCTGATTGGTGGCGTGAAAAGCACGCGTGAAATGTAGAAGTGGTGCACTCGATGCACTATCGTCTCCAATAACATTTAATGTACCTTGTTTGACTTCAAAAATTGCAGGTTTAATCCATGTGGAACCCGGCTTGTTGATTAGTCACAAAGCTATTGGGACGTGAGGCTCACACGCCTGATTTTTCTATCTCCCAAAAACAAATACTCAAACGCATGCATCTAAATGAGTAGTCACAGCTGTCTCCCATAAACAATTAATTCCATAGACTTTTAAAATTTCATAAGAAAAAAATGCGTCTATGATCCGTTTCTCAATACATATGCATCCACTATTTGTACAATCACCACTAAAAACTTGTACTCTTGGAAAATGATTGCCAAGTCATTCCAAAAATCTTAGCATTTTCTGAAAATCTTATCCACACATACCAACAACCAATTTCATCTCGGAAAAATATATGCATTTAAGCATTGTAACATGGCTCAATTAACTTGTACATTCCGAAATAAATATCTAAACATCTCTAAAAATCATATGCTCCGAACTCATGACCATTTGTTTAATCTCTTACCCCAAAATCATATTTTTGTCTTTTTCTAAATATCTTTTTGGCATGAGATAATATGATCAAACACCACTTTTTTAACAAAAACTTCATCTTCTTCAGCAAACATATTTTCTCCATAAACACAGATTTTAACAGCAGCAAAATGTATGAACAGTAGCACCAAAATTTTTATTTTTCTAGTAACATCACCAACAAAATAGTAAATAACTCACAGTATGACGAAAATCTTCAAGATAATAAACCAATCGGGATCGTTCCCTTGAAATAATCGTGAGATCTTCAAGGTCTTGCTCTGATACCACTTGTAGGTTCACATTTTGTCGATTGGATCGGTGCGGAAGATATTACCAAGAAGATAATCGTGTATGAACATGAAGAACATAATATGTGAGTAAAAATGTAGTAGATAAATAGAGAGATATAAAATATTACAAGAACACTCATGGGTTGGGAGAGATAACTCTCCCTAGATGGGAAAGATCCCACCACACTCTCTCTAAACTACAAAGTCTGCATAGTGAACACTTACAATAAAAATGACCATTACCTCCACTTTATATACTAGTGGAGGGAAGATGCTTTTTCATACAAGGGAATATTCTAACCCAATAAACACTCAATATTGTAGAGCATTTTCATGCTCCAACAGCCTTGACCCAAGCGATGGCCCGGTCATCTAGAATAGTATAGATGACAAACACGAACTATTCTAGATAATCCAGTGGAACGCTAGCAGGCTCGCAACCTATAGGTGTTGTGAACGATGTGTTCACCAGATGTACTCTAAAACCCTGGCAGCTATGGACTTAGTGCCTCATAAACGAACATTAGCAGCTATGAACTTAGTGTCTTACAAATGAACGTTGGTAGCTATGGCTTTAGTACCCTATAGATGAACATTGGTAGCTACGAAATTAGTGCCTAATAGATAACATCGGCAGCTATGGACTTAGTGCTTGTTATATAAAACCTAGCAGTGGTGGACTTCGTGTCTATTCCTTAGGACACTCCTTGGGAATAAAGGTTGAGGAATAGATGATTCTTAAGGAAGATAATGAGGATGGGTAATTGGGTTAATTGTTTGATGATAAAACATAATAACTTTATTATTGTGGGTTGAAAACCCTATGTACTCACCAGGTTCCCAACCCGACCCACTCAGTTTATTTGTATCACAAATATCGATACCAAGACACATTACACTGAGAGATTAAAGGAGATGTAAATCATTAGTGTAAATGAATGTAAGGTTTGTTTATGCTTATGTTTCTGTATTGACACTGTCATCTCAAAGTTTTAATATAAACAAAATACGTTTATTCAGAAATGCTTTGATAATATTATTATCATGTTTTTCTGGGAACAAATTCTGCAATACTACTTTTTAAAATGGATACTCTGGTTTTTAAATAAGCATAAATAAAAATTTTAAAATGACCGTGAATTTGGGGTTGTCACACACACACACACACACACATATATATATATATATATATATATATATATATATATATATATATATATATATATATATATATATATATATATATATGAACAAAAATACTGAAATCGTCCTTGTGATTTCTCAAAATTTTGAGCTTAGTCCCTAATTTATTTTTTTCACTCGGACGGTCCCTAACATATCATAGTGTTGTGTTTTTAGTCCCTTTTGGAGATAAAAAGACAATATTACCCATATTATTTTTTATTTTATTCTTTACTCATTTAGATAATTAATCTTCTCTTCTAATAAAAGACTCTTAAACTTGCCATTTGTTGTCTTTTTAAACACCCAACCTGCCATGTGTCATTCTTTTGGACCCTCTACATTATGTTTTCCCGCTCATATATTTTCCTCTTCAATCAGATGTTTCAATATCCAAAAAATCAGGAATTTATTTTCAAAAACTTCAATCATATCTTTCCCAAATATCTCCCTAAATTTCGATCCCTTGAATCTCTCTACAATTTAATTTCAAAATCCCTAGCTTCATCTGGTTGTAAAATCTATAAAACCCATCTTCTCACAATCTCCATTTAGGCTGCTGCAATATTTCATGCGAATCAGACAACCAGTTGCCTAAGGTTGGCCCTTCCTTTCACTATAATCTTCATTTTAGGTACGCTTCATGTTCAATGGCCCTAAGTTACCATTTACGACCCCTTCTTCATCCTTAATTATTTCTTTAAGATGAATTTGACATTGAAATTCTAAATTTGAAAACACTCTCATCTTTTCTCTCTTTCAGAATTGTGACAACCCGAAATTTTTTTACTTTGAAAGCTCAGTCAGTCAACTCAAGTGAGTGTCAGACTCATTGGTAATGAGTTCTAGCCTTGATAAAGGTCATTCTAAGGAGTTTTAAGCCTAGTACACTTAAGAAATGAGTGTTAGAATGTACCTGCTAGAGATACTATGCAACAAATGCAGCCTTAACCTCATCAAAAAGAGTTCACGGCCACAACACTTGAGTTTACGGCCGTAAACTCAAGGTGAGCCATAAACTCACCTTTAAGACTCATATTCCCTCATTTTCATTCATTATCTCACTTTCACCTCAAGAACACTTGAGTTCTCTCTCAAGCATCATCCAACTTTTCATCTTAGATCTTCAAAAGTGTAAGTGTTCTTTCTCTAGTTTGTTATTGATCCTTCTTAACTAGCTTCATCCTCATGATTCATCCATGGAAATCATGTTTTCTTAGATCTTCAAGAAACACCAAGAACACACACTAGTGTTATTGGCCAAAATCGACCATTTCAAACATCTAGATCGTAAGTACTCTTTCCTATACTTCATATCTACTAGGAAGCCTTGAATCACACCCTTGAAACATGCATTTTCCCAATAACATCTTGAGTTTACGGCCCAAGATCTCCATTGGCCGTAAACTCAATGTTATAGCATGTATGGGCTATAAACCCTTCTAGATGCAAAGTTTGTGAACTAGAACCCTTCATTAATGAGAATAGGACCTTAAACTACTCTCAAATACATAATGACCATGATTTTACGGCTGTAAACTCCTTTGGGCCGTAAACTCATCAAAAGCCTCCAATGAGTTGGTCTTTCTCATCCTTGTGTAGAGTAAAAGTCCTTAAAGTTTCCCTAGCATTCAAACCCACACTTATGCATGTTTGACCATGAGTTTACGGCCGTAAACTCCCTTGGGCCGTAAACCCATGATAGTAAACTCATGTTAGTGTCATTTCACTTTCCTTTGATGAATCACATGTGATTCCAACACTTGGTCAAAGTGTTTCCTAGTCCCGGAAGGTGTTTCCTTTCATATAGTTGTTTATAAACACTATATTCAAGCCAATATATGTCATTATATGTCATGTAGGACTTGTTGTGTCTCGGAACTTCATTCGTGGATCTTCTCATCCTTACACGCATACCCGTTTGAATCACCCACATCAGGTGAGTTCATACCCCGTAATGAATCTTTTAACTGTTTTAAATGTTATAAGGGGGGGAATACAAGTTGAACACAATGATAATTGTGTAACTGTTTGTTATAAACATCTTTCAAAATGTTACTTATGTCATTTATAAGTTGTCAAAACATTTCAAAAACTCTTTTAAAGTTATGTTACTTTATGGTTATACAAAACTCCGTTTTTAAAGTACAAGCATAACTTAGTAGATAAACGAGTCTTTTCATTAAGAGTTCAAGTAAAACTTTAGTAAACTATAATAGGTATAGTTTAGGAGGATGCTATTCATTACTTCTAGTACAATGAAGCATACAGAGAGAGATACTATTATGAGAAACAAACAATAACATACAAAGAGAGATACTATTATGAGAAACAAACAATAACATACAGAGAGAATACTATGATGAGAAACAAACAATACCATACAGAACAAACAAACTAGGTTGCTATAGCATGAGAACATACAGGATCTAATTATACCAATGAATCACTAACTCATTGTTTTAAACAAAAGGTGATAGTTATATTGGGTATACATGATCATATAACTTGAATGTGAATTACACGGCTTGCAAGAATTTTCAGAGGTCGCGTTTGGTTCCCTTAATCTTTAGACAGGGATAACGTTTAGTAGGGGTACTATCCTTCACATTATGACCATAATAAAACAAACATGTTTTAGGTCATCAGTACATCCGCATGTCATTATAAACGACAACTGTGTACTTATATTTCCCATTACTTTCATAAAATGACAATACCACTTGAAAGTCAAATGCAAACTATGAGTTAAGATAGTTATAAACTAGGGAAAACTTACATTTTTACAAACGACAACCAGAGCAGTCGAGTCTAGCACATAACAGTAGATGCCTTGGTAGAAGGCTACGTTTAATAGAAAGGACCATAATGCTAACCTTATGATTCCTTAATGTATACATCAAAGGATATATATATATATATATATATATATATATATATATATATATATACCAATAGGATCCGACAGGTAATAGGATGTGTGCTCTCCGCTTCATTTCCTGTTCCTTGTTTGGTTGTGGGCTTGGAACGAATTCACCCAATCTATTTTCTATTCGATTCTAGATATATATATATGCTTAGTATACATTAAGACATCATAAGCGTACCAAGTATGGGTCAAGTCATAGGACATAGAGTCAATGCACAGTTTTCTAGTACAAAACATACTTTCCAAATCAGAGCTTTTGGTATACAAAACTAGAAACTTACCAGTTAAGGGTTTAATCCATTTTATTAAACCAGTATAAACTTAAAGGACCTTAAGTGATTAACTCTATAATACTTTAGTTTACATCATGGTTATATATAATTAATACCCAATAGGTAGTTGGATGTGTGCTTTCTGCCTTACTTCCTGTTCCTTGTTTGGTTGTGGGCTTAGGGCAGATTCACCCAATTAACTTTCTATTCGATATTAGATCATATATAGCCAGTATAAACTAAGTGATTATGGAAGAAATCACTGCGGTCACCATTTTATTATAAGAAATAAGGGTTTTCTTAAAGAATCTTTTCATTAAATATCAAGGAACCATTACAATTAACTCCATGAGTAACAAGTGAATACACTAGGGTTATATACCACCAGGACCAAACAAACAATGGGATGTGTGCTTTCCGCCTTAGGGCAGATGCGCACAATCGAATGTTTGTTTACTCTACGTCTTATATAACTTGTATTCATTTAGTACTCATAGAAAGGATTGTAGATTCATTTTTACGTATCTTTCATCAAAGTAGGAAATATAGGATTTTCTAGAGGAACAGGCGAACTTTTCTAAACAGAACTTACAACTTACTACATCTTTCAAATACATCTTCAACTACATTTTACAACTTACTTACATCACTAAAATCTTATGAACTTACCAGCTTAATTGCTGATCAACTCTTTCAAATAACTTGTATTCTCAGGAGCCTATTAGACAGGTACTTGTGCTGGGAATTCAGAAGATGGAGCATTATAACTTCAAGTCTTGTTTTGTTATTTGCTTATGAATTCTATGTTTTGTGAACACACACATTGGAAACACTTTCTTTCTAAATGAAATGGTTGTTCATTACTTGCTTACTATAATGCATATCTTATGATACTAAACATGACGTCCTCCACCCCTGAATGTTTCCGCTGTTCCAGTTTTGGGGTGTGACAGATTGGTATCAGAGCATTGTTTATAGTGAACTAAGTATATCAACCGATAAAAGATATACAACTATAAATACAATGGGGCTTAAGTGCTCTGGATAATGATATATTTTAAGAGTATAACGATAAATTATAAAAATATACCTACTTGCTTATACATGTACATATTAGAACAAGTATCACAAGAAGAACAGAGCTAAAGTATTTAAAGGTTGAGCACTGTCGTCAAACTTGAACAGTTATGTAATTATAGCTGGGATCAATATAGCCTGATCAACTATATTCATTCGAGATGTGACCGACATGTGTTTGGGAGTGATGTGGTGTTGCAACAGTCTTAAAACTTACCTAAATATCAGTCAAGAGAATACTAGATCAAGTACATTAGAGTTAGAATACTATAGGAGTATTCTATGATACCATAACGCGATAACAAGTTTAAAACATACCAAGTACATTACGTTAAAATACTATAGGAGTATTTTAGGCCATAAAAATAACTTAGGTGATAACTTAAAAGACCCTTACAGATAGGTCTAAAATTTTGCAATGTATACTTCCAAGGTTATATATAATTGAGAATTTATAGACTCAGAATTTGTGATCTATGCTTCACTACCTGTTCCTTGTTTGGTTGTGGTTTTGGAGTAGGATCACTTATTCGAAGGCCTATTTAATCTTAAGTTATATACAACTTATATACATTGTGCAATTATAGGAGGACTCTATAAGGATCACCCCATAAAGTTACCTTAAATCTCATAGATTCTTTAGTTACTTCCATTCTCGCACGACAAGCCCAGATAGATGTAACCACTTCCTCATAGTAGACAACAGAAGAGTCCGGAAGGAACAAGAACAAGTTCATGAGAAGTTTTCAAAGAAGGATCAGTCGAAGTAACCAAAACGTCTTACGCGTCACACTAATAAATAATAATCTTGTTAACTAAATGAGCGACTGGAGACACTGCTCACATTATATGTTAAGATTACTTTCTTACATGCAGCTGGTAACAGTTATTCAGGCAACAGATATTCATTCGAGGATAACCATTCCAAAATTCATAAAGTTTATTCGGTGTAGACTCTTTTATGAATTTTTTCTAGAACCTTGTGGAAGTCAGGACCCGATACACCCAGAACTAGGAAAACCTTGTCTTTTTAGCTTTCGGCTTGTGTCCATTGCTTTAGACTTATTCCGTCTCATCTTTGTATTCTTTTAGCAAAGATGCCTCCTCGCAGATCAAACAGACGCACTACTCCGATAACTCCAACGCCAGCTCCTTCGCAAATAGATATGGCAGCTATAAACGTTGCAGTGGCTGCGGCTGTGGCAACAGCCATGGCTCAATATCATCCTACCAGTTCCAGCGGAGGTGGAACACCTACTGATTCTGCTCAAGGTGAGGTCCCCGTGCGCTCGAGAGAGTTCTCCTACAAGGACTTCACCAAATGCCAGCCATTTTCCTTTAATGGGACTGGCGGAGTCATCGCTCTGATGCGATGGTTCGAGAAAACAGAGTCGATCTTCGAAATCTGTTTGTGCCCAGAAGAGAGCAAAGTGAAGTTTGCTGCCTGCACCTTCTCTGGAAAGGCCCTAACATGGTGGAACAGCCATGTTAAGTCACTGACCCTATCAGTGGCTAACTCAATAGGTTGGGAAAACCTAAAAGAGTTAATGCGGGAGGAATACTGCCCGTTAGGAGAAATTCAAAAGCTGGAACAAGAGCTGTGGGAGCTCACTATAGTCGGCTCAGACATAGTGACCTACACTGACCGAGTCAGTGACCTAGCAGCTCTATGTCCCGGGATGGTTACCTCGGAGAGCAAGAAGATAGAAAGATACATTTGGGGTCTAACTGCTCCGACCCAAGGAAATGTGTTGTCTTCTAACCCAGCCACATTCGATAGTGTTAAACGTCTGCCTCAGCGACTCATCGACCACGGAGTCCGCCATGGTGTAAAAGTCCCTATTCCCGAGCCATCGAGGGAAGAGGACTATAATCAGAAGTCGGGGAACAAAAGGAAGAAGAAGCGAACAACACAGGACACCCCGCAAGAGAAACAAGCGAGTACTATGTACACCGCTACAACACCTGCTGCTCCAACACCTGCCAGTCGATATGCTGGAACCCTCCCAAAGTGTGGAGAGTGCAACTATCACCACACCGGAGTATGCCGGGAAATGCAGTGTCTGAACTGCCACAGAAAGGGACATACAGTCCGTTTCTGCAGGGCACCGGCTCAACCGATCTCCCAAGTCCCCGGAGCTGAAGAAATCCAAGCCTGTTATGGTTGTGGTGAGACTGGACACTATCAGAGGGACTGCCCGATAACAAAGAACTCAGGAGCGGATGGACGTATTCTGATGATCACCGCAGGAGAATCTACCCCGGAGTCGTCGACGAGCAGCGGTACGTTTTCGAAATAGTAATTATGTTGAAAAATTAATTTATATTCATATAAGATTAAAACTTGGGAACAACACTTAAAAGTAATTATAACAACTCATATATTGAAATAAGTCACAGTATTCAAGAGAACTAAAAGATCCGTTTAGAGAAGCTATGATGGTTTAGCATATACATCAGGGTTGTGCATAACTAAGATATTGCAGACTTAGAGTGAGTGATTCCGCTTAAATCCCTGTTCCTTAGTTGGTTGAGGATTTGACGCAGAGTTACTCAGTCGACTGTCTTATTCATCTTAATTATTCATCACTTGTATATGGAAGGCGATCGTAGTGGTACCAAGGAGGATCATGATATAAAGTATCATCACCAGTTATCAAAGCACTTTCTTTTGTAAGTATGCACACATAGCGGTACGATACGTAGGAGTGTTAACATCAAAGGGAAGCAGAAAGCCCTGGATCATTTACAAAGAGTACATTGTCGAACATACTAGGAGTACATTGTCGAACATACTAAGAGTACATTTTCGAACACACTAGGGATACATCATCGTATAACAGACGTTGCTTTCAAATTGGCCAAAACTTTGTTCAGTAAAGAGTCCGTTACTATCATTCGTCATGAATTGGCGTGGTCCTCACCATACTAAGTTCATATGTTTCTATCGCCTTGATCGTCAAGTTCTCAAAACTTTCTTCATTCGTATCAACAGTCCGACCTAAACCTCAGTTTTATCTTTCGTATTCTAAACCTCGAAGTACTCGTGTGAAGACTACTTTGTCCTCCGAAGCCTTATCGTCGAATGTCCGCAGACCGTCACGAAATACCACTCGTCCAGCAGACCAAGTTCAAGCACAGAGGCTAAGGACGAATACAACCCACCTATCCCTATTCAGTGTATACGCGGGGGTGGTATATGTTCATGATTACGCAGATTTAGTATGTGTGTTTCCGCCCTATCTCCTGTTCCTTGTTTGGTTGTGGACCTGGGGCAGAGTCGTACATCCGATCGTCTTACTAATCCTAAATTATATACGACTTGTATACACGAGGTAATGATAGATGGACCAAGTACGAATCCTATCATGAACACCAGAGCAAAGTTGCCATGTCTACGAGTAGGTATTCTGCAAATCAGAGGAGCACCACCCTAGTAGTGCTGTAAGAAAGCTAATTTCGAGACGAAATTCCATCTAACGGGGGGATGATGTGACAACCCGAAAAATATTTACTTTGAAAGCTCAGTCAGTCAACTCAAGTGAGTGTCAGACTCATTGGTAATGAGTTCTAGCCTTGATAAAGGTCATTCTAAGGAGTTTGAAGCCTAGTACACTTAAGGAATGAGTGTTAGAATGTACCTGCTAGAGACACTGTGCAACAAATCCAGCCTTAATTTCATCAAAAAGAGTTCACGTCCACAACACTTGAGTTTACGGCCGTAAACTCAAGGTGAGCCGTAAACTCACCTTTAAGACTCATATTCCCTCATTTTCATTCATTATCTCACTTTCACCTCAAGAACACTTGAGTTCTCTCTCAAGTATCATCCAACTTTTCATCTTAGATCTTCAAAAGTGTAAGTGTTCTTTCTCTAGTTTGTTTTTAATCCTTCTTAACTAGCTTCATCCTCATGATTCATCCATGGAAATCATGTTTTCTTAGATCTTCAAGAAACACCAAGAACACCAAGAACACACACTAGTGTTATTGGCCAAAATCGACCATTTCAAGCATCTAGATCGTAAGTACTCTTTCCTATACTTCATATCTACTAGGAAGCCTTGAATCACACCCTTGAAACATGCATTTTCCCAAGAACATCTTGAGTTTACGGCCCAAGATCTCCCTTGGCCGTAAACTCAATGTTATAGTATGTATGGGCCATAAACCCTTCTAGATGCAAAGTTTGTGAACTAGAACCCTTCATTGATGAGAATAGGACCTTAAACTACTCTCAAATACATAATGGCCATGAGTTTATAGCTGTAAACTCCTTTGGGACGTAAAGTCATCAAAAGCCTCCAATGAGTTGGTCTTTCTCATCCTTGTGTAGAGCAAAAGTCCCTAAAGTTTCCCTAGCATTCAAACCCACACTTATGCATGTTTGACCATGAGTTTACGGCCCTAAACTCCCTTGGGCCGTAAACCCATGGTAGTAAACTCATGTTAGTGTCATTTCACTTTCCTTTGATGAATCACATGTGATTCCAACACTTGGTCAAAGTGTTTCCTAGTCCCGGAAGGTGCTTCCTTTCATATAGTTGTTTATAAACACTATATTCATGCCAATATATGTCATTATATGTCATTTAGGACTTGTTGTGTCTCGGAACTTCATTCGTGGATCTTCTCATCCTTACACGCATACCCGTTTGAATCACCCACATCAGGTGAGTTCATACCCCGTAATGAATCTTTTAACTGTTTTAAATGTTTTAAGGGGGGGAATACAAGTTGAACACAATGATAATTGTGTAACTGTTTGTTATAAACATCTTTCAAAATGTTACTTATGTCATTTATAAGTTGTCAAAACATTTCAAAAACTCTTTTAAAGTTATGTTACTTTATGGTTATACAAAACTCCATTTTTAAAGTACAAGCATAACTTAGTAGATAAACGAGTCTTTTATATAACAGTTCAAGTAAAACTTTAGTAAACTATAACAAGTATAGTTTAGGAGGATGCTATTCATTACTTCTAGTACAATGAAGCATACAGAGAGAGATACTATTATGAGAAACAAACAATAACATACAGAGAGAGATACTATTATGAGAAACAAACAATAACATACAGAGAGAATACTATGATGAGAAACAAACAATACCATACAGAACAAACAAACTAGGTTGCTATAGCATGAGAACATACAGGATCTAATTATACCAATGAATCACTAACTCATTGTTTTAAACAAAAGGTGATAGTTATATTGGGTATACATGATCATATAACTTGAATGTGAATTACACGGCTTGCAAGAATTTGTAGAGGTCGCGTTTGGTTCCCTTAATCTCTAGACAGGGAGAGCGTTTAGTAGGGGTACTAGCCTTCACATTATGACCATAATAAAACAAACATGTTTTAGGTCATCAGTACATCCGCATGTCATTATAAACGACAACTGTGTACTTACATTTCCCATTACTTTCATAAAGTGACAGTACCACTTGAAAGTCAAATGCAAACTATTATCGAGTTAAGATAGTTATAAACTAGGGAAAACTTACATTTTTATAAACGACAACCAGAACAGTCGAGTCTAGCACATAACAGTAGATGCCTTGGTAGAAGGCTACGTTTAATAGAAAGGACCATAATGCTAACCTTATGATTCCTTAATGTATACATCAAAGGATATATATATACCAATAGGATCCGACAGGTAATAGGATGTGTGCTCTCCGCTTCATTTCCTGTTCCTTGTTTGGTTGTGGGCTTGGAACGAATTCACCCAATCTATTTTCTATTCGATTCTAGATATATATATGCTTAGTATACATTAAGACATCATAGGGGTACCAAGTATGGGTCAAGTCATAGGACATAGAGTCAATGCATAGTTTTCTAGTACAAAACATACTTTCCAAATCATAGCTTTTGGTATACTAAACTAGAAACTTACCAGTTAAGGGTTTAATCCATTTCATTAAACCAGTATAACCTTAAAGGACCTTAAGTGATTAACTTTATAATAGTTTAGTTTACATCATGGTTATATATAATTAATACCCAATAGGTAGTTGGATGTGTGCTTTCCGCCTTACTTCATGTTCCTTGTTTGGTTGTGGGCTTAGGGCAGATTCACCCAATTAACTTTATATTCGATATTAGATCATATATAGCCAGTATAAACTAAGTGATTATGGAAGAAATCACTACGGTCACCATTTTATTATAAGAAATAAGGGTTTTCTTAAAGAATCTTTTCATTAAATATAAAGGAACCATTACAATTAACTCCATGAGTAACAAGTGAATACACTAGGGTTATATACCACCAGGACCAAACAAACAATGGGATGTGTGCTTTCCGCCTTAGGGCAGATGCGCACAATCGATTGTTTGTTTACTCTAAGTCTTATATTACTTGTATTCATTTAGTACTCATAGAAAGGATTGTAGAGTCATTTTTACGTATCTTTCATCAAATTAGGAAATATAAGATTTTCTAGAGGAACATGCGAACTTTTCTAAACAGAACTTACAACTTACTACATCTTTCAAATACATCTTCAACTACATTTTACAACTTACTTACATCACTAAAATCTTATGAACTCACCAGCTTAATTGATGATCAACTCTTTCAAATAACTTGTATTCTCAGGAGCCTATTAGACAGGTACTTGTGCTGGGAATTCAGAAGATGGAGCATTATAGCTTCAAGTCTTGTTTTGTTATTTGCTTATGAATTCTATGTTTTGTGAACACACACATTGTAAACACTTTCTTTCTAAATGAAATGGTTGTTCATTACTTGCTTACTATAATGCATATCTTGTGATACTAAACATGACGTCCTCCACCCCTGAACATTTCCGTCGTTCCGGTTTTGGGGTGTGACAAGAATCCTATCCAAATTTTTATTCTTGGGTGCATCAATTGATACCGTATTTCATTCGCAATATCAGCAGGGGTAGATTTTTGAAAAAAAATATAACTTCGATTTCTTCTATAAATTAACCCATATTTTGTGAATAGAGGCAATCATATGGTTTAGGGTTCGTGGTCTCAGATCATCTTTACCAAGTGTGACTAATCTGTTGATTTTTTTTTTCTTATTTAGCTCCGAGGTAGCACGCACCAATACAAACTGTGGCCACCTTCTCTTCTTGGACCCCTTTGTAATCAACTTTTTATTTTCTTCTTATATGGGTTTTTTTCATGGATTTGGTTCTACATCATGTTTTCATAATCGGGTTTCTATCTCTCTTTATAAATTCTGTCTAACAAGGGGTGTGTGTGTGTGTTTATTTGTTTACAGATCCTTAAAAGGTAAGACCTTGAAGATGTAATTATTGCATCCAGGTCTGCTTCTTCCTTGCTATACCTTATCCTCAACGTACCACCATCACACTTATATGATTCAACATGTATCATGTATTAGGCCCTCAAATGATCATATCTTGATTTGATCTGTCAGCTATAAATTGATGTTAGTATATTTTTTCTTCAAGCTAACAAGAATTGTTCTAATGTAGGCTTCTCATGCTTAGGTCGAGAATGTTTTTAAAGCAAGACGTGGCGAGGTTCTTGTCCTAGGATTTTTGGGAGGTCGTGTTTATTCATGTGACAACCCGAAACTTTTTCCGTTTCCATTATGCAATTTCTGTTAATAAAATTTAAATTTTATTAATCTTCCGTCGAACCTTTGATTTAGAAAATCATCTGGTATTATATAATTAAACTTATATATGCAAGTCGGAACCAAAACCGCGTGAAACTCGAATTATCCTCGAAAAACATCATGTTCACGGCCTGACCGGAGTTCACGGCCGTAAACCAGCGTCGGGTGGACCCCACCCACCGACCACAAAACCCCTATAGATATGAGACCCCCGCCCTCATTTGAACACCTTTGACCAGAAACTCTCTCTTTCTCTCTCTAAAACTCTTGACCGTAAACACCTAGAAGGCCTTCAATCTTCGAGAAAACACCGAGAAACACCGTTTAGAGTTATTTCGGGGCATCTGGAACCCATTTCTCTTCGAAATCAGCACCCTTGTTCTTGAGTTTACGGCCCATCTTTAAAGACCGTAAACCCGTTTACGGCCCATCTTCAAAGACCGTAAACCCAGTTCACGGCCGTAAACTCTTCACGGCCGTAAACCACTCTTCACGGCCGCAAACTCTTCCTAAGTGGTGAAAGCTCGTTTTCTCGATTTAAGCAGGTTCCGGTAACATTCCTTAACCGAAAGCAAGTGTTTTTCTAACACTTTATCTAACTAAATCGCTAATTTAGATACATATACGTATTTATTGATATTCGGATTCCGTTAAGTGCCACGTACAACAACTCGAGGATCTTCGTTCCAGTGGACGTTTTCGAACAACCACAGTGAGTTCATACCCCTACATTTTCCGTGTTTTTAATGTTTTCAGGGGGGAATACAAGCCAAACTCAAGGTATTTTATTAACTTTTAAACTTATTAATACAATTCAACGATTTCCATGTTTAATAAAATATTCCGATATTTGATCCCTTTTGTATTATGTCGAGCATAAGGGACGCTTTTATTTTGGCACTCTACTTCATGGTTTTCATAAAGGTTTTTACAAAACATTTTCCATATCAACTCTAAGAAACTATAATGGGTATAGTTTGGGATAACCCTCTAGGCAGCTCTTACCAATTCAGATTTCATAAATGAATATATTTAAACTATGACAGATTTAGTTTATGTTATATATTTTCTAAGGAGTATAAAATACAATTATTTAAGGATGATTATTGTTTTATACTGTTTTTAGCACGTAAACTAGAATATACAGAATTTTGAGGCTCTACTTCAATACTGTACTCTTAGGTGTACAGTGATAAATCCTTTTAGTATGACCAGAGTCTATATATGGAAATATTTGTTGAAAGGATTCAACGTAAGAGAATTCTAAAGGTTTAGATCGAGAAATTTTAATCAAATTTAGTCAAAAAGATATATGAATGTTATGTTGAAAGGATTCAACGTAAGAGAATTCTATATATGGAAATATTTGTTGTGTTCTCACACTCAATTATGATTACGACATCCCTTTTCATAGTTCGAATCGTGAGAACATGGCAAATAGAAATATTACAGCAAAAGACTGGTAAAGTATCATGTCATTATAATATTCGACCGTTCTAAAATTTTCCGAATGCCTAGGGCATTAAGAGGGAAAGAGAACTAGAATCGGATTTGACTGACTTAGTTAAACAACTGTCAAGGATAATCTAAAGTTCGCCAAGGATTGGTCGCTTGTGAACAGTTGGAAGTATAGTAATGGAAGGACCATATTGACATTATTATTATTAGGTATGATTCTATTAATAATGAGTTGTCATATGGCAAATAAGGAAATGTTTCCTTATTGGGAGTTGAATGTTAAGAGTTTATGTGTAGATTAGAAAAACTTTTATGCAAGAAGGATGTTCAAAGGAATGTACTTTGAATGTGAGACTTCATGTCTATGGAATTGTCTTGCAACAATCTACAATAGAGCATTTTGTAAATTCATTGGCCGAGTCTTGGTGACTTTTGTTCCATGACATTACGAAAGGACCATTGCATAAAGTGTTAGAAGCTAACATATTCTATAAGTGGCAAGAATTTGGTATTCTTACACTTGTGGTAAGGATTGGGAATTGTAAAATGAGTGTGATTGAAAATGTTATTCAATTATACTATTTCACAAAGTAAGGACCATAAGTAAACATAGTGTGCATGCTAAGAGCATGGGACAATTGTCGTTATAATTCAAGTAAGAAGTTGATTACCCGAAACAACAAATAATGAGTAATCAATATGGTGATTAAATAAAATTGTTTTTATTTATACTCAAAAGTTTGGGGCCATATAAGATTAGTATTATTCTTGTGTTTCAATTTGCATGTTTTGACTTCCTAAATAATTGAGTTATTTGAGAATAATCGAATTATTTGAACGTTCCACGGTCGCTCATACTTTGGGAGTAGGTATGAAAGAAGATTGTCATGAATTGGTGTGCAGATTGTCTAAAGTATATTAGACATAGAAAAAGTTTGCTACAACGTTCATGAGTGCTTACGAATATGATTTGAGCATTGGATTAAACCCACGCTCACTTGGATCGCTTCATGGATTTTGTCACGAGTAATTGGTGAGACGATAATATCTTATATTCTTGAAACCGAGATGTGTGAGTTGTATCTTGCGAGTCGGTTGCACATTGATATTATGTAAACGCACCAGTAACTTGGTGTTATAAAACGTATTGTTGTGTGTGATTCGGTGAGTGGGTACAAGCGACCATTAAGTCGAAGTTTACCCGTTCCTTTTACCCAATGTAGGATAAAAGCGATATATGTGGGCCCCTCGATGATTTAGTGATGACAAAGGAAAGTGCTAGGCCGGGCCAGGACTGATTTGATTTGTTCAATTAGTCAGTTGTCATAAATCGGAAATCGGGAAACGACACATAGACTGAGAGAATGATTTCAATCCATGTCTCACTTCTATACAATATCTAGAATGGAGGAATATATGATCCCTTATCTAAAGGACGCGAATCTGATAAGATCAGAGTTGACAACGGCTTTTGAAAGCTACGATTGCGGATCAGGATCTGAAGCCATATGCAGAATAGTTATTAGACTTATCCAATTGGGAGACTGTTTGATTAGTGTCTAAGTCCATAACTATTTTGGTATGTACTTGACCCGATGGTGCATGATCCTTTTGGGTTGCCTTCACCAAAGAAACTTGATAGGATGAATTATGGAGAGAGGGGATTAATTATGATTTATTAATATATTATGAGAATAATATATTAAAGGAGAAATCATATTTTTTAGTTAATATTTGTCAATAATTAATTAAGAATTAATTTTATGGCTAAAAGAGATTAATTAAACTTAGGGGACTAGAACTATCAGTTGTGTGATAGTTGAATATTGGGCTAATGGACTCCTTATTAGAGGAGTGGACGAAATCTATGGGGAAACCCATTAGAAATCGTCCAAGGCCTCTAAAGGAGGAGTCAATGGGTTGCTTAGGGCCTAAGCAGTCAAATTAGGGTTTCCTTGTTAGATAACCCTAATAACCTCACTATTTAAGCACCCCTAGGGCACCAAAAACGTGGCTAAGAGTTTCCTTAGGGTTTCTAGACGTTTTTGAATGCCTCTCCTCTTCTCCTTCTTCATCCTCTTGCTCTTGGTGTTTGTGAGCCATTAGAGGAGTGACATTTGTGACTCTAAGCTTTTAGAAGCCAATTACAAGAAGGAATAGATTGTTATTAATACATAACAATCAAAGGTAAGATCAAAACCCTATTCTTATGTTAATACTGATTATCAGATGCTAGATCTAGGGTTTATGGCTTTGGATGATTATTGCATGTTCATTAGACAAACAAGATCCAAAGCTTTAGGGTTTGCATGTACACCATAGGAATGATATAGTGCCCATAACCCATCAGTGGTATCAGAGCCAAGGGCTGTTTGTTTATGAATTTGATGCTTATTTGATCGAAAATTGCTTAAGAAACAATTTTTTTTTTGTTATGACTGCAAGACTCGCCGAGTCACAAGGTGAACTCGCCGAGTCGGCTGTACTCGACGAGTCCAGGCCTGACTCGACGAGTCAAAGGGTCTGACAGCTTATTTTCGTGATTTTCTTGCTGATTTGGCTTGGGATAGTTACCATAAACGTTTTTAATTAGTAAAATCTGATTTTTATTGATTTTGGGTGAATATGCTTGCCAAAATAGTAGATAATTGCCATTTAATCAAATAATTGTTGCCTTATAAGATAATGTTTAATTATTTAAGTTATTTGGTGAATTATATTGCAAGTAATTGGACTAGGTCAAAATTAGATAACCACAGATTAATTGTTAATTGCCTTATTTGAATTGTTGATCTAGAATGTTCTTGATAAAGTTTGAAAAAGTTTCAATTTACACCCCCTTAGGTTTTGTAGTTTAAATTTGAACTTTAAAAGTTTTTCTTTTGAAATTTAATAAGTTGAACCCTAATATTTTGAAAGGTTTCAAAACATGCCCTTAAGTTTTGGAATTTAAATTTTTGATTAAAAGTTTAATTTTTGAAATTTTAAATTCTAAAACCCTAGTTTTGACAAAGTTCAAATTACACCCTTGAGGATTAATAAATCCATAATGATATGGTTTATATTTAATTTAATTAAAAGTGTAATTTATTAAATTACCCCACCTAGTATTTTAAAGGTGTAAAATACACCATATACTATATATAACATTAAAAGTCTAATATTATATATGTATAACTTAAACTGCTAGTCTTACCGTTAGTTGGCCTCATTCACGAAGCTGGTCTATAAGGGGTGTTTATGGAAATTGCCTATAAAATGGCGATTGAATGGGTATCCACTCTTTCCCACTGCACTCTTGACTAGTGGAGGGTCGTTAGCCGAACGGGTAGGATAGGGCAAACCCTCTCCTCATTAAAAGTATAATGAATAAAGTAACTAAATGTTTTATAAAATTCCCAATCTTAGTTACTTTAGGAAAAAGTGAAATCGATGCAATTCCATGGAACTACACTTTGTACCCTTGTCGAGACACTTAGTGGAGCGTGTGTGGTTAACCGGCACACTAAGTTGGGTTTGGCATTGGTAGCGAAGGGTGACTCGATGTTTGTCATAGATCGATGGAGCGTGTGTGGTTAACCGACACGTCGATTAGGTGACTGTAACATTGAGGGCATCACGTACATTCGCATGGTTATTCACACCTTATTTGTGATCCTCGGCATCCCAATCACAAATAAAGGGCATAATCGAGATTAAACATGAGATTGAAAAGTTCAATGAATCTCAAAGGATCTAGGAGTTTCAATTCATTTAAAACTTAACCTTCTTTTCGTTTTTCATGGTGGAAATTGGTAAATCGTCATTTACCTACCTTTAAATGTTCTGCAAGTTGGATTACGACATCCCTCTTCCAAATTGTAGGATATTGTGTTAGGTCCTAGCCTTAATATCTCATTTGGGTGTTTTATTAAGGACTCAATCAACTAAACTTGAATTTTCTCCCGTTTCATAGATGTCAAAGTCTGACAACTATGGTCTTCCTAAATCCGTTGGAAAAAGTTTTCCACATGAAGATGATGTTCCACGATTGTATTGTGGAAATGGAAATCATGCTTCATTTTCTCCACCTCCTCCAATAATTCTCCCTGACCCACGTGTTCGAAGACTTGAAAAGTTCAAGGTCACTCAAGCCCTATTGGCAAAAGACATGAAAATGGAAAGTCTATATGTGCTCATGTCTTGGATAAAAGGTTACATATTGATAGATTGGGATTGTTAGGTGTCGATGGCTGTTGACTTGGTTCAAGAGTAACTTCCCGAATCATATGGTAAGTTCGTTAGAGAGTACTATATGATGGACCACGACATGACCCTTATTGATTTGACTTATTTGCTTATTGCTGCTGAATCAGAAATGATTTGGTGCACTGGTCAGCAAATTTGTCTGGTAAATCAATATCCCAACCCTCTATGGGCAATGGTAACATTGGAAGTCCAGAATAGTTTTTCTCTACGCAAGAGAAAAGTTGAGTCTGAGATAGTCCCGTGTACCATTCCATAAGAATCCATGTGTTTCTACTGCCAAAAGATGGGGCATTGGTTACGAAGTTGCCCTGACTACCTGAGAGATCTAAGAGATGGGAGAGTCAAGATGTATGACTCTGCTTCAGGTAAAAATCCACTATCTAACTCTATTAAGTTCCTATTTGGAGATTCTTAATACATGATGTGATAAGATTACATTTCGATGTTTTGAAGGATCGAAGAAAGGAAAGGAAGCTTAAAGGAAGGAGCAAGCTGAGTCTGATCGCGAAGAAATGGATTTTGATCGCATGATTCAAGGATCAGATATTTAAGCTACTACTTTAGAGTTAGGATAAATTGCTAAGTAATATTTACATAGTTTTCATTTGTAATCGCATTGAAAGGACAATATTTTTCCGCAATAAAATAAATTTTGATTTATCTTATTTATGTTTCCTTGCGATGGATTTTATGAAAATTGGTGTTTCAATGGTTCTATTGTTAGCAATATTGTGAATGGATTTGATTCTTAGTTATGTTATTTGTGGTAATGTCAGAAATTTACCAAATGAGGAAAGATTCTCATCACCCAAGTTTCAATTGGACAGAAACTTGGAATCATGCAACTGGTATTGTGTAACGAATGAGAACCTTCGTATTTGGAAAATTGAGACTAATTCCTTGTTCACATAAGTATGTGAGTCAAGTGAAGGATAATGAGATCTGGTACACAATGTTGTGCACTGGTCAAGTCCACCACAAAGAACGATAGATTATTCGTCATAATTTACTAAAAGTCTAGTAAACGTGATTATACTTACAATATTAAGTGTAATTCTGAATCATTGAAAAGTTTCAATGAATGGCAGAACGAATAAGAAGAATAAATTAGGCAAGGAAGATAAAAGTTTCTCCAATCTAAGAAGAAGGGAGAGTACTTTTGTATCATGTTTTATGATTCTCTTAAAGATTATAAGAACCATATTACAATTCATCCTCTAAGGACACCTTAGTGCACTAGTATGGCTAAGAAGAGGAGTCGAGAATTGTTGAAATGGTTAAGTCAATAAGATGAATTGTACTTCATACCAAAATCAATTCTTAGAGTCATACTCCAAGATTGTGAACTGAGTGACATATACTTAAGTAGGAATGTTCTTACACTAGCACATTTTGGTAAGTTTTGATGTCTTGGATAAGACAAAGACCAACCAGTACCAAATTGTGTGTAGGTTTGTCTTGATAAAGACTCACACTCACTCTTGAATATTTGTTTTGTCAAGAAATGTTTCTTGATAAGAGAATCTTATATGTCAAGAGGTCAGTGAGAGTCTAAAGATCTTGAAAAGTTTCAAGAACATATCAAGAAGTAAACCTATTAAACACTAGCACACGACTTGAGGATTGAAACCTATCGTGTTGACAAAATTTCATTTATGTGCCAATCCAGTTGAGTGATTATGCATATGAGTTCTACGAGTTCTCAATTGAATGTATAAGGGCAAACACCTTGATCAATGAAAGTGCATTGACTGGAATAGGTGAGCTGCTAAATAACTTGGAAGCAATGGTGGGACCCTTGATGGCAAGAAACTAAGAATGAACAAGTTCTGTCCATAAAAGGATGAATTTGTCACAAACATTTTCTTACGATTATGCTTATGACAAATTTGCATGGATAGGAACACATGCACCATAAAATCTAAGTGTCGTAAGGTCTCTCTCCTTCATGAAAATGATTGTGAGGAAACGCTTTCACTAAGAGAGATTTTAAGGAGATAGCGATTATGTAAATTGCATTCTCAAATTCGATTATGATTACGGCATCCCTTTTCATAGTTCGAATTGTGAGATTCGGCAGTTAGTCTGAAAATTTAGGACTTAGTAATATAAGTTCTGAATTAGTTTAGAGACACATGTAAGCTATCTAAGGAAAGGTGTGTGAGTTTGAGATGCTTAGATAAAAGCTTATCAAAGCATATCGTATTAGAAACAATGAACTTCGGAAGATAATAAGTATTGCTTTCTAGAAGTTTAGCTGGTTTCTGAATACGTGTCAAAGCTAGTGGGAGCATAAAGGTTATGCTGGTATGGATATAATCATCATGTTAGTGGGAGCATGATTATTATTGCAAGTTAGAAATATTAATTATAGAAAACAAAAGTTTCACTTTGCGAAGTTGCATAGGTTGAAAAGTTGTTTTGCTATAATTAAGGGAGAGAGTGTTATACTTCATTTCAAATCTAAAGGTTTAGATCGAGAAATTTTAGTCAAATTTAGTCAAAAAGATATATGAATGTTATGTTGAAAGGATTCAACATAAGAGAATTCTATATATGGAAATATTTGTTGTGTTCTCACACTCGATTATGATTACGACATCCCTTTTCATAGTTCGAATCGTGAGAACATGGCAAATAGAAATATTACAGCAAAAGACTGGTAAAGTATCATGTCATTATAATATTCCACCGTTCTAAAATTTTCCGAATGCCTAGAGCATTAAGAGGGAAAGAGGACTAGAATCGGATTTGACTGAATTAGTTAAACAACTGTCAAGGATAATCTAAAGTTCGCCAAGGATTGGTCGCTTGTGAACAGTTGGAAGTATAGTAATGGAAGGACCATATTGACATTATTATTATTAGATATGATTCTATTAATAATGAGTTGTCATATGGCAAATATGGAAATGTTTCCTTATTGGGAGTTGAACGTTAAGAGTTTATGTGTAGATTAGAAAAACTTTTATGCAAGAAGGATGTTCAAAGGAATGTACTTTGAATGTGAGACTTCATTTCTATGGAATTGTCTTGCAACAATCTCCAATAGAGCATTTTGTAAATTCATTGGCCGAGTCTTGGTGACTTTTGTTCCATGATATTACGAAAGGACCATTGCATAAAGTGTTAGAATCTAACATATTCTATAAGTGGCAAGAATTTGGTATTCATACACTTATGGTAAGGATTGGGAATTGTAAAATGAGTGTGATTGAAAATGATATTCAATTATACTATTTCAAAAAGTAAGGACCATAGGTAAACATAGTGTGCATGCTAAGAGCATGGGACAGTTGTCGTTATAATTCAAGTAAGAAGTTGAGTACCCGAAACAACAAATAATGAGTAATCAATATGGTGATTAAATAAAATTGTTTTATTTATACTCAAAAGTTTGGGGCCATATAAGATTAGTATTATTCTTGTGTTTCAATTTGCATGTTTTGACTTCCTAAATAATTGAGTTATTTGAGAATAATCGAATTATTTGAACGTTCCACGGTCGCTCATACTTTGGGAGTAGGTATGAAAGAAGATTGTCATGAATTGGTGTGTAGATTGTCTAAAGTGTATTAGACATAGAAAAAGTTTGCTACAACGTTCATGAGTGCTTACGAATATGATTTGAGCATTGGATTAAACCCACGCTCACTTGGATCGCTTCATGGATTTTATCACGAGTTATTGGTGAGACGATAAAATCTTATATTCTTGAAACCGAGATGTGTGAGTTGTATCTTGCGAGTCGGTTGCACATTGATAATATGTAAACGCACCAGTAACTGGGTGTTATAAAACGTATTGTTGTGTGTGATTCGGTGAGTAAGTACAAGCGAGCATTGAGTCGAAGTTTATCCGTTCCTTTTACCCAATGTAGGATAAAAGCGATATTTGTGGGCCCCTCGATGATTTAGTGATGACAAAGGAAAGAGCTCGGCCGGGCCAGGACTGATTTGATTTGTTCAATTAGTCAGTTGTCATAAATCGGAAATCGGGAAACGACACATAGACTGAGAGAATGATTTCAATCCATGTCTCACGTCTATACAATATCTAGAATTGAGGAATATATGATCCCTTATATAAAGGACGCGTATCTGATAAGATCAGAGTTGACAGCGGCTTTTGAAAGCTATGATTGCGGATCAGAATCTGAAGCCATACGCAGAATAGTTATTAGACTTATCCAAGTGGGAGATTGTTGGATTAGTGTCTAAGTCCATAACTATTTTGGTATGTACTTGACCCGATGGTGCATGGTCCTTTTGGGTTGCCTTTACCAAAGCAACTTGATAGGATGAATTATGGAGAGAGAGGATTAATTATGATTTGTTAATATATTATGAGAATAATATATTAAAGGAGAAATCATATTGTTTAGTTAATATTTGTCAATAATTAATTATGAATTAATTTTGTGGCTAAAAGAGATTAATTAAACTTAGGGGAGTAGAACTATCAATTGTGTGATAGTTGAATATTGGGGGTAATGGACTCCTTATTAGAGGAGTGGACGAACTCTATGGGGAAACCCATTAGAAATCG
This sequence comes from Lactuca virosa, assembly GCF_052849685.1. Taxonomy (NCBI): domain Eukaryota; kingdom Viridiplantae; phylum Streptophyta; class Magnoliopsida; order Asterales; family Asteraceae; genus Lactuca; species Lactuca virosa. The sequence continues at coordinate 124,538,221 of NC_136430.1, forward strand.
TCCAAGGCCTCTAAAGGAGGACTCCATGGGTTGCTTAGGGCCTAAGCAGTCAAATTAGGGTTTCCTTGTTAGATAACCCTAATAGCCTCACTATTTAAGCACCCCTAGGGCACCAAAAACGTGGCTAAGAGTTCCCTTAGGGTTTCTAGACGTTTTTGAGTGCCTCTCCTCTTCTCCTTCTTCATCCTCTTGCTCTTGGTGTTTGTGAGCCATTAGAGGAGTGACATTTGTGACTCTAAGCTTTTAGAAGCCAATTACAAGAAGGAATATATTGTTATTACTACATAACAATCAAAGGTAAGATCAAAACCCTATTCTTATGTTAATATTGATTATCACATGCTAGATCTAGGGTTGATGGCTTTGGATGATTATTGCATGTTCATTAGACAAACTAGATCCAAAGCTTTAGGGTTTGCATGTACACCATAGGAATGATGTAGTGCCCATAACCCATCAGTGGTATCAGAGCCAAGGGCTGTTTTTTTATGAATTTGATGCTTATTTGATCGAAAATTGCTTAAAAACAAATTTTTTTTGTTCTGACTGCAAGACTCGCCGAGTCGCAAGGTGAACTTGCCGAGTCGACTGTACTCGACGAGTCCAGGCCTGACTCGACGAGTCAAAGGGTCTGACAGCTTATTTTCGCGATTTTCTTGCTGATTTGGCTTGGGATAGTTACCATAAACGCTTTTAATTAGTAAAATCTGATTTTTATTGATTTTGGGTGAATATCCTTGCCAAAATAGAAGATAATTGCCATTTAATCAAATAATTGTTGCTTTATAAGATAATGTTTAATTATTTAAGTTATTTGGTGAATTATATTGCAAGTAATTGGACTAGGTCAAAATTAGATAACTACAAATTAATTGTTAATTGCCTTATTTGAATTGTTGATCTAGAATGTTCTTGATAAAGTTTGAAAAAGTTTCAATTTACACCCCCTTAGGTTTTGTAGTTTAAATTTGAACTTTAAAAGTTTTTCTTTTGAAATTTAATAAGTTGAACCCTAATATTTTGAAAGGTTTCAAAACTTGCCCTCAAGTTTTGGAATTTAAATTTTTGACTAAAAGATTAATTTTTGAAATTTTAAATTCTAAAACCCTAGTTTTGAAAAAGTTCAAATTACACCCTTATGGTTTTATTAAGTTAATTAAAGGTATAATTAAAAGAGAGTTAATAAATCCATAATGATATGGTTTATATTTAATTTAATTAAAAGTGTAATTTATTAAATTAACCCACCTAGTATTTTAAAGGTGTAAAATACACCCTATACTATATATAACTTTAAAAGTCTAATATTATATATGTATAACTTAAATTGCTAGTCTTACCGTTAGTAGGCCTCATTCACGAAGCTGGTCTATAAAGGGTGTTTAAGGAAATTGCCTATAAAATGACGATTGAATGGGTATTCACTCTTACCCAACGCACTCTTGACTAGTGGAGGGTCGTTAGCCGAACGGGTAGGATAGGGCAAACCCTCTCCTCATTAAAAGTATAATGAATAAAGTAACTAAATGTTTTATAAAATTCCCAATCTTAGTTACTTTAGGAAAAAGTGAAATCGATGCAACTCCATGGAATTACACTTTGTACCCTTGTCCAGACAATTAGTGAAGTGTGTTGTGACAACCCGAAATTTCTATTATGTACAACCATTCACTTCAATAGAAGTCAGAACAGTTTCTACTAACTTTTGAGCTGTGTAGAGTCAGTTTGAGTGTTCTAAAGCCTAGTACTTCAGGAGATAACGAGGATGCCCTAGGGTTTATTGTGCAACAATAAAGTTCCAAAACTCCAAGATTTTGGAGTTTACGGCCTAAACAAGGTGTTTACGGCCGTAAACCCCAAGGGTATAAATATGGCACTTAGCCATTTTATTCACTTTTTCACATTTCAAGATCTAGAACTCAAATCCTCTCAAGTATCATCCGACTTTTCCTTCTTGATCTTCAATTTGTAAGTGTTTCTTGCTCTAATAAGTTGATATTTTACTTAATCTAGTGATCTTACGTGATTCCATCCGTGAAATCATTCCATCTGTGTAGATCTTCAAGTGTTCTTAGTTTCACCAAGAACACCAAGAACACACACTAGTGTTCTTGGACTTTTAACACCCTTACAAGCTTCTACATAGTAAGTACTCTTACCTAGGCTTGTTATAAGGCTTGCTACACTTCTTAATCATCTAGAAAACACAAGATCAAAGGTGTTTACGGTCCAAGATGTTCTTGGACCGTAAACCCTAATGAACGGGCCAAAGTGTGCCCTAGTCCCTTACCAAGCCTTGGATACTAGTCTAGATCATATCCTTAAAGTGCTTAGGACCTTAAATATCAAAAAGACCATAAACCATTTGGGTTTACGGCCGTAAACCCAAGGAGAAATGGTCCATGGACCGTAAACTCCACAAAGGAGTGAAATGGTGCCCTAATCACTTCCAAAGGCGTAGACTTCAAGTAGGAATGCTTCTTATGACCTTATAAGCTTCAAATCACAAAATGGTAAAAGTACCATGAGTTTACGGCCGTAAACTCATGGGTTTACGATCGTAAACTCAATAAGAGTTGGTCCCAAAACCGTAAACTCATAAAGAGTTTACCCTTGGACCCTAAACTCAATAGCCAAGTCCTACAACCCTTAGATGCAATCCTTAGCACATATAGCACTTAAATCAAGTGTTTTTTTTCATGTCTTAGGATGTCTTAACTTGGTTAATTCGTTGTTTAATGACTAATTGGATACAAATATGTGTTATTATATGTTAACTAGGATCCTTGTGTGTGTTCAAGTCTTCACTTGACACTTAGCATCCTATAACAATCCGTTCATCCAAACCACTCACTACAGGTGAGTTCATACCCCTTAATTAACCTTTTAAATGTTTTTAAATGCTTTTATGGGGGGGGGGAATACAAGTTGAACTATTATAGTTATTATATCAATCACATGTCATTAATAACTACCAAACAAGTGGATTTCTTACTTTTCAAACTGTGTCATCAAACTGTTTTACTTCAAACTGTTTTACTTCAAACTCTTTTACAAACTCTTGTACATATCAAATACTTTTACTTAAACTCTTTTAAACTTATATTCTGTTAAATGTGTATCTATATATATATAGTTATATAAGTAGGATTGAAAGGACTTAGGACTGATAGCTCACCTTACTTCATGTTCCTTGTTTGGTTGTGGACTTAGGGTATTCAGGTTATTTGTCCGAAGGTCGTTTGAATCCTAGTTATATATTATGTATATGTATATAGGTATAAAGGTTCCTTCTTTCATTCAGTTCAATACCTTTGGGTAGCAAAGGTATACACACATGTTCATACATTCAAACAACATTACTAGTAAACTATAATAGGTATAGTTTAGGGAGATACTAATACTATTACTAGAACAGTGAAACATACAAAGAGTCAGTTCATACATGAGTCATTACTATACAGAGAGAACATACAATACCATACATAGAGAACATACATACATGTTAGACAGGGAGAGAACACACAATACAGCTAGCACATACATATACTAGAACATTACTACAGTTATTTGAGCCACGTAACGGGGCATGACATTACCTGTCATGGCCGTTTTTTATCCAGAATCTCCTTAACTGGGGAGCGTATGAGTTTGTGTATAGATCTATACTGGATTGACTATCCTACACCTTGCTGCTCGCTACAGTGGGACTTGCAAGTCTACGGGTGCCAAACGTCATTTCTTCCGACGTCTTACATCGTCGTGTTTATAGTCGGTAGCAGGGTACAGGCCGATCACATGGTACTTTAAATAACAATTGGTTTAAGGTAGTTAGTACAGCAGTAGTTACTTAATACAACACTACAGTACTATTTCATTTTCCCATTACATTCAATTTGTGATATTCACACAATAAACAGTAATGTAAAAACTATATTTTTGGTTATTGATAGTCAGATTTGGGAAAATACATACTCTTACAAGAGACACACACACAGACACTAGATGCCTTGGTAGAAGGCTACTTTTAGTAGGAAACATAGGGTTTTCTCGGGAAGTTCAAACAATTACAAACTTTTACAAACTTATACATTACAGACTTACAAACACTTTCATACAAATACAGACACTAAAATACTTATGATCTCACCAGCTTTAAAGCTGATAAACTCTTTCAAAATAACTTGTATTCTCAGGTCACCAGTAGACAGGTACCGGTGCCAGGTTTTGAGAAGATGGAGCTCGTTCCAGACTCATCTTTTATTTTGATTCATAATTTCTGGTGTCTATTAAACTTGACAGAACACACTTGTATTAAATTATATTATTAATGCAATGGATGATGTTGTTGCTTATTTAATACTTTGCATTGTTGTGATACTGTACATGACGTCCTCCACCCCCGAACGTTTCCGCCGTTCCGGTTTTGGGGTGTGACAGATTGGTATCAGAGCATTGTTTATAGTGAATCGAGTGTATCAACCCATAAAAGATATATGAACTATAAACACATCGGGATTAAAATACTCTGATAAAGAGTTTATACTTTTAAATAATAAAATATTTAACTAAGTATACATGCCTGCATTCATACTAAAATCAGTGTCACTAGGACAGAACAAAAGTATTACGATTGTTGGGCAGCACAAGTAGACTTAGAGACATATGGTCAACCTTGGGAAGATATAGCCTGATCAACTATATTATCCGAGGAGTGACTAGCATGTGCCTAAGTGTGGTTGGGAGGTTGCAACAAGTCTAAAAACTTACCAACACTACTACAATGAGAACAATAGAATAGAACATAAACTTAAAATACTATAGGAGTATTTTGTGTTACTATAATTACTTATCTGAGAACTAAAAAGGTCTTTATTAGTATGTCAATAGTTGCTGAGTGGATACGCTAAGGTTATATGTAACTAGGATGTCATAGACTTAGAATCTGTAATCTTTGCTTTACTTCCTGTTCCTTGTTTGGTTGTGGGCTTAGAGTTAGGGTCACTCATTCGAAGGTCTATCCTGTCTTGCTTACATATAACTGGTATGCACTACGCAAATGTTGAAGTAACTGATAAAGATCATCTTATAATTATCTAGTTAGTTCGTCTATTAATTATTTATTTATCCCTTTTCTCGCGTAGATATAATGGCTGGATTCCATCTTCCCGGAGATCCGTACTATCCCAACCACGGCAATGCAGGATGGCTTGGAGAAGAGCCAGAAGATGATCACCCAATCCCATTGGATGATCACGAAGCTGAAGGCTTTTCTGATGATTCTGACTCAAAGCCAGAAGTCAACAACCTACCCCCAGCTGCTCAAGACCCAAACCCCCGTCCAACATTTCAAGGACTCACGCCTTTGTGGGCCACAAACTTGAATAGATGGAGTCAGGAACAGGGTCAACCCATTCCCTATAATGGAGACAGAAGCTTCTACAACCTCACCGAGGGAGGTTCAGCTGACAGGGTCCTACCCATCATGGTTCGTAGGATTTCTCGGAACGCCGAACAAGGTCGAGCGACTATCGACCGAGTCATAGAGATTGACGCCAACTCTGGCGTTAACACAGTCCGCATTCGCAAACTAGACTCTGCTCATGAAAGGACTCAGGTCCGCAATGCAGCTCTGCAGAGGGAACTTGCTGAAACCCAAGCTGAAGTCAGAGAACTTTGAGCTCAGCAAGCAAGGTCTGAAAGGTGTATGAGGGACATAGAACGTCTTCTGTCGGAGTCAAGAACTCACTCTAGTAGTTCTCGTCGCCGATAGAGTCTCATCTACTTCTCTTTTGGATATGACCTAGTTTGTGTAAAAACTCTAGCCTAATTTCCTATCCTTGTAAATCTTAGACCTATTAGGTCTTGATTAGGTCGTAGTTCTGTCAAAATTTTCCCATCTTGGTTGATGTAAGGCCTACTTCTAGGTCATTTTTCCTGAACTCATTACATCTGTAATTCCAGTATTATTGACAGATATCTAATCTCATGGAAATTATTATCCAAATGCTATCATCTATTAGTTCTAGATCTACATTCAATCGTGCTATTCAATTGTGCTGTTGGGCTATGGAGAATTAGTCCATGAGTCATTTTCATCAATTTTCCTATTAAATTCTTATCAATATCTTCGTCTTTGTAAACTTATAGTTGAAAGATGCCTCCACGTCGATCGATGAGACGCGATCCTCCGATAACTGCAACACCCCCTGCTCCTCAAATCGATACGGCAGCTCTAAATGATGTTGTAGCTGCGGCTGTGGCTACAGCCATGGCTCAATATCATTCATCTGGTTCCACTGGAGGAGGAACCCCTGTTCAATCTACTCTTGGTGAAACTCCTGTGCGCTTGAGAGAGTGCTCCTATAAGGACTTCACTAACTGTAAGCCCACGTCCTTTAGAGGGACTGGCGGAGTCATTGCCCTCTCGCAATGGTTCGAGAAGACCGAATCGGTTTTCGAAATCTGCTCCTGTCCAGAAGGGAGCAAGGTCAAGTTCGGCGCTTGCACCTTTGAAGACAAAGCCCTGACATGATGGAATAGCCATGTCAAGTCACTATCCCTAATAGTGGCAAATGCTATGGGCTGGGAAGCTCTGAAAGAGCTAATGATCAAAGAGTACTGCCCGAGGGGCGAGATCCAAAAACTAGAGGAAGAACTGTGGAGCCTAACCATGAAGGGCTCCGACATAGTCTCCTACACCGCCAGGTTCTGTGAACTGGTGGCCCTCTGCCCCAACATGGTTCATACAGAGGGGAAGAAGATAGAGAGATTTATATGGGGGCTGGTGCCTCCATTCCAGGGAAATGTTTTGGCTTCAAACCCCACTACATTCGATAGTGCCAAGCGATTGGCACAGCGGCTTATAGATCATGGGGTTCGTACCCCGGCCGCAACAACAACCCTGGCATCTCAGAACCTTCCAAAACCGCTGATTCCAAGCGGAAGTTCTGGGATGACAAAAAAAAGAAGAAGGCTGCCAAAACGCAGCAGATCGTGGCAGTTCATGCTGCGATAGCACCTGCCACTGCTGCTGCTCCGGTAAAGCAATACACTGGAAGTTTGCCTAGGTGCAACCAGTGCAACTTCCACCACATTGGAGCCTTCCGGGAAATGCAGTGTTCGAACTGCAACAGGAAGGGGCACACCGTCCGTTTCTGCAAAGCTCCGGCGAGGCCACTCAACCAAGTCCCCGACGCAGGAGTGGGCCAAGCTTGCTACGGTTGTGGCGAGGTGGGCCACTACAAGAGGGACTGCCCAAAGGCAGGGAATGCCGGTAGGGTGGGAAGAGTTCTGGCCATAGGCCACGAGGAAGTGGTTGCCGACCCCACAGTGGTCACGGGTACGTTTCTCCTCGATAACTCTTATGCATGCATTCTGTTTGATAATGGAGCGGAGAGGAGCTTTGTGAACCAAAAATTTGCTCATTTACTTAAGTAAAAATCACGAGCACTTAAAGAACCGTTCACTGTAGAAATGGCTAATGAAAAGACGGAGAGCACTAGCAGTATATACATAGGGTGTACCCTAACACTAGATAACCATTCATTTTCGATCGACCTCATGCCGGTCTCAATTAAAAGTTTCGATGTCATTATCGGCATGGATTGGTTGAGTCCTCATCGTGCCGACATCATGTGTTACGAAAAGGCTGTACGCCTTAATCTGTCGTCTGGCGAAACTCTAGTAGTATATGGCGACAAACCCGGCACAAACCTTCGTATCATCTCGAGCATTCAAGCTCAGAAATTCTTGCGAATGGAATGTCGCGCATTCGTTGCTCATGTGGTCGATGTGAGCCAAGAAACGAAAGACATTCAGAACAGTCCAGTAGTACGCGACTTTCCCGACATCTTTCCAGAAGAACTCCCAGGATTACCTCCGCAACATCAAGTCGAGTTCAGAATCGACTTAGTTCTAGGGGCTACCCCCGTAGCCAAATCGCCCTATCGTCTAGCACCTGCAGAGATGCAAGAACTGTCCTGTCAACTTAACGAACTGCTCAGCAAGGGCTTTATAAGACCAAGCTTCTCACCCTGGGGAGCTCCAATCTTGTTTGTTAAGAAGAAAGACGGATCGTTTCGTATGTGCATCGACTATAGGGAGCTCAACAAACTGACCGTCAAAAATCGTTATCCTTTGCCTCGTATTGACGATTTATTTGACTAACTTCAAGGGGCGAACTTCTTTTCAAAAATCGACTTAAGGTCCGGATATCACCAACTACGAGTGCTAGGGGAGGATGTTCCGAAGACAGCCTTCCGGACTCGTTATGGGCACTACGAATTCGTAGTGATGCCGTTCGGATTAACTAACGCGCCCGCAGTATTCATGGATTGAATGAATAGGGTGTGTCGTCCTTACTTGTATCAGTTAGTCATCGTCTTCATCGATGACATACTTATCTACTCTCGTAGTAAGGAGAAACATAGTCAACATCTGCGACTAGTCTTAGAAACATTACGTTCGGAGAAGCTCTATGCGAAGTTCTCGAAATGCGAATTTTGGATCCGAAGAGTCGAATTCTTAGGGCACGTGGTTAGCGAAGAGGGAATACACGTGGACCCTTCCAAAATCAAAGCCATTGAGAGCTGGTCAGCTCCAAAGACGCCTATAGAAATTCGTCAATTTCTAGGCCTCGCTGGCTACTATTGCAGGTTCATTCAAAACTTCTCCCGAATTGCGAAACCTCTTACAACACTGACCCAGAAGGGCGTGGCCTTTGACTGGGAAGAGAAGCAGGAAAGAGCGTTCGAAACGCTCAAGCGAGCCTTGTGCACCGCACCAATACTATCCCTCCCCGAAGGGATAGAAGACTTCGTTGTCTATTGCGATGCGTCAAATCAAGGGCTCGGCTGTGTTCTCATGCAACGAGGTAAGGTCATCGCCTATGCCTCGAGACAGCTAAAGACACACGAGGTCAACTACACCACACACGATCTTGAGGTAGGAGCAGTTGTGTTTGCTCTGAAGATCTGGAGACACTACCTGTACGGTACAAAAAGCACTATCTTTACAGACCACAAAAGCCTACAACATATATTCGACCAGAAGGAGCTCAACATGAGACAACGACGGTGGGTCGAGCTACTCAGTGATTACGAATGCGAAATTCGTTATCATCCGGGTAAAGCCAACGTAGTAGCTGACGCCCTAAGTCGAAAAGAATATTCTGGTCGTAGAGTCAAATCTTTGACAATGACTATCCATTCAAACTTGTCCATGCAAATTAAGGAGGCCCAGCTCGACGCTTTGAAACCTGAAAACGTGGCGGGTGAATCCCTGAGAGGGATGGATAAGAACTTGGAAGTCAAGGGTGGCGAAGCTTATTATCTCATGGATCGGATCTGGACCTCGAAACACGGTGGTTTTAGAGACTTGGTCATGAACGAGGCGCACAACACTCGTTATTCCGTCCACCCAGGTTCAGATAAGATGTATCTAGATCTTAAAAAGCTATACTGGTGGCCTAACATGAAAGCAGAGATTGCTACCTTTGTGAGTAAATGCCTTACTTGCGCTAAGGTCAAGGTCAAATACCAGAAACCCTCCGGTCTACTACAACAGCCGAAGATACCGGAATAGAAGTCGGAGCGGATCACTATGCACTTCATAACCAAGTTGCCCAAGACAATGGGTGGACTTGATACCATATGGGTCATCGTCGACAGATTGACCAAGTCCGCACACTTCCTGCCTATCAAAGAAACAAACAAGATGGAGAAGCTTACAAGAACTTACATACGGGAGATTGTACGACTGCACGGTTTTCCCATATCCATTATCTCGGACAGAGATAGTAGGTTCACTTCGAGGTTCTGGCAGTCGCTACAAAGTTCCCTAGGAACTAGGCTGGACATGAGTACAGCCTACCATCCACAGACCGACGGAAAAAGTGAGAGGACTATCCAAACCTTGGAAGATATGTTGCGAGCCTGTGTGATCGACTTTGGAAAAGCATGGGATACTCATTTACCCCTTGACGAATTTTCCTATAACAACAGTTATCACACGAGCATAAAGGCTGCTCCATTTGAGGCCCTCTATGGCCGAAAGTGCATATCCCCTCTGTGCTGGGCTGAGGTGGGTGATACCCAGTTAGCTAAAGGACAAGTTCCTGAAAGCACTCTCACAGGTCCGGAGATCATTCGGGAAACGACAAAGAAGATCGTTTAGATTCGTGAACGATTGAAAGCCTCTAGAGACCGACAGAAAAGCTACGCTGATAAACGAAGGAAACCGTTGGAATTCCAGGTGGGCGACCGTGTTCTATTGAAGGTCTCACCCTGGAAGGGCTTGATACGCTTCAGAAAGCGTGGAAAGCTAAATCCAAGGTACATAGGGCCTTTCGAGATTCTTGCCAAAATCGGTCCTGTAGCTTACAAACTTAACTTACCACGCGAACTCAGTAACGTACATTCTACTTTCCACGTCTCGAACTTGAAGAAGTGTCTGTCCGACGAGACTCTTGTAATCCCACTCGACGAGATCGAGATCAACGAGAGCCTCAACTTCGTGGAAGAACCTGTAGAGATAATGGACCGGGAGGTCAAGCAAACGAAACAAATCTGTATCCCGATAGTGAAGGTTCGCTGGAACGCCAAGCGAGGACCTGAATTCACTTGGGAGCGAGAGGGTCAGATGAAACTGAAATATCCTCGTCTTTTTACTTAGTTATTTGTAACTACTTATTTGCTTAAAGTCTAATTTCGGGACGAAATTCCTTCTAACGGGGGGATGATGTGACAACCCGAAATTTCTATTATGTACAACCATTAACTTCAATAGAAGTCAGAACAGTTTCTACTAACTTTTGAGTTATGTAGAGTCAGTTTGAGTGTTCTAAAGCCTAGTACTTCAGGAGATAACAGGAGAGAGGATGCCCTAGGGTTTATTGTGCAACAATAAAGTTCCAAAACTCCAAGAGTTTGGAGTTTACGGCCTAAACAAGGTGTTTACGGCTGTAAACCCCAAGGGTATAAATATGGCACTTAGCCATTTTATTCACTTTTTCACATTTCAAGATCTAGAACTCAAATCCTCTCAAGTATCATCCGACTTTTCCTTCTTGATCTTCAACTTTGTAAGTGTTTCTTGCTCTAATAAGTTGATATCTTACTTAATCTAGTGATCTTACGTGATTCCATCCGTGAAATCATTCCATTTGTGTAGATCTTCAAGTGTTCTTAGTTTCACCAAGAACACCAAGAACACACACTAGTGTTCTTGGACTTTTAACACCCTTTCAAGCTTCTACATAGTAAGTACTCTTACCTTGGCTTATTATAAGGCTTGCTACACTTCTTAATCATCTAGAAAACACAAGGAAACACAATATCAAAGGTGTTTACGGTCCAAGATGTTCTTGGACCGTAAACCCTAATGAAGGGGCCAAAGTGTGCCCTAGTCCGTTACCAAGACTTGGATACTAGTCTAGATCATATCCTTAAAATGCTTAGGACCTTAAACATCAAAAAGACCATAAACCATTTGGGTTTACGGCCGTAAACCCAAGGAGAAATGGTCCATGGACCGTAAACTCCACAAAGGAGTGAAATGGTGCCCTAATCACTTCCAAAGGCTTAGACTTCAAGTTGGAATGCTTCTTATGACCTTATAAGCTTCAAATCACAAAATGGTAAAAGTGCCATGAGTTTACGGTCGTAAACTCATGCGTTTACGACTGTAAACTCAATAAGAGTTGGTCCCAAAACCGTAAACTCATAAAGAGTTTACCCTTGGACCCCAAACTCAATAGCCAAGTCCTACAACCCTTAGATGCAATCCTTAGCACATATAACACTTAAATCAAGTGTTTTTTCTCATGTCTTAGGATGTCTTAACTTGGTTAATTAGTTGTTTAATGACTAATTGGATACAAATATGTGTTATTATATGTTAACTAGGATCCTTGTGTGTGTTCAAGTCTTCACTTGACACTTAGCATCCTATAAAAATCCGTTCATCCAAACCACTCACTACAGGTGAGTTCATACCCCTTAATTAACCTTTTAAATGTTTTTAAATGCTTTTATGGGGGGTGGGGGGGAATACAAGTTGAACTATTATAGTTATTATATCAATCACATGTCATTAATAACTACCAAACAAGTGGATTTCTTACTTTTCAAATTGTGTCATCAAACTGTTTTACTTCAAACTGTTTTACAAACTCTTTTACATATCAAATACTTTTACTTAAAATCTTTTAAACTTATATTCTGTTAAATGTGTATCTATATAGATATAGTTATATAAGTAGGATTGAAAGGACTTAGGACTGATAGCTCACCTTACTTCATGTTCCTTGTTTGGTTGTGGACTTAGGGTATTCAGGTTATTTGTCCGAAGGTCGTTTGAATCCTAGTTATATATTATGTATATGTATATAGGTATAAAGGTTCCTTCTTTCGTTCAGTTCAATACCTTTGGGTAGCAAAGGTATACACACTTGTTCATACATTCAAACAACATTACTAGTAAACTATAATAGGTATAGTTTAGGGAGATACTAATACTATTACTAGAACAGTGAAACATACAAAGAGTCAGTTAATACATGAGTCATTACTATACAGAGAGAACATACAATACCATACAGAGAGAACATACATACATGCTAGACAAGGAGAGAACACACAATGCAGCTAGCACATACATATACTAGAACATTACTACAGTTATGTGAGCCACGTAACGGGGCATGGCATTACCTGTCATGGCCGTTTTGTATCCAAAATCTCCTTAAGTGGGGAGCGTATGAGTTTGTGTATAGATCTATACTGGATTGACTATCCTACACCTTGCTGCTCGCTACAGTGGGACTTGCAAGTCTACGGGTGCCAAACGTCATTTCTTCCGACGTCTTACATCGTCGTGTTTATAGTCGGTAGCAGGGTACAGGCCGATCACATGGTACTTTAAATAAAAATTGGTTTAAGGTAGTTAGTACAGCAGTAGTTACTTAATACAACACTACAATACTATTTCATTTTTCCATTACATTCAATTTGTGATATTCACACAATAAACAGTAATGTAAAAACTATATTTTTGGTTAATGATAGTCAGATTTGGGAAAATACATACTCTTACAAGAGACACACACACAGACACTAGATGCCTTGGTAGAAGGCTACTTTTAGTAGGAAACATAGGGTTTTCTAGGGGAGTTCAAACAATTACAAACTTTTACAAACTTATACATTATAGACTTACAAACACTTTCATACAAATACAGACACTAAAATACTTATGATCTCACCAACTTTAAAGCTGATAAACTCTTTCAAAATAACTTGTATCCTCAGGTCACCAGTAGACAGGTACCGGTGCCAGGTTTTGAGAAGATGGAGCTTGTTCCAGACTCATCTTTTATTTTGATTCATAATTTCTGGTGTCTATTAAACTTGACAGAACACACTTGTATTAAATTATATTATTAATGCAATGGATGATGTTGTTGCTTATTTACTACTTTGCATTGTTGTGATACTGTACATGACGTCCTCCACCCCCGAACGTTTCCGCCGTTCCGGTTTTGGGGTGTGACACGTGTGTGGTTAACCGACACACTAAGTTGGGTTTGGCATTGGTAGCGAAGGGTGACTCGATGTTTGTCATAGATCGATGGAGCGTGTGTGGTTAACCGGCATGTCGATTAGGTGACTGTAACATTGAGGGCATCACGTACATTCGCATGGTTATTCACACCTTATTTGTGATCCTCGGCATCCCAGTCACAAATAAAGGGCATAATCGAGATTAAACATGACATTGAAAAGTTTAATGAATCTCAAAGGATCTAGGAGTTTCAATTCATTTAAAACTTAACCTTCTTTTCGTTTTCCATGGTGGAAGTTGGTAAATCGTCATTTACCTACCTTCAAATGTTCTGCAAGTTGGATTACGGCATCCCTCTTCCAATTTGTAGGATATTGTGTTGGGTCCTAGCCTTAATATCTCATTTGGGTGTTTTATTAAGGACTCAATCAACTAAACTTGAATTTTCTCCCGTTTCATAGATGTCAAAGTCTGACAACTATGGTCTTCCTAAATCCGTTGGAAAAAGTTTTCCACATGAAGATGATGTTCCACGATTTCCATTTCCACAATATGTAGGTACATGCCAAAGAGTTCCAAAGAATATGTTAATTTTGGACTAAGCATTTTAAAAACCCAATTATTTCATCATTCTATTCTTTTTTCTCAAGGAAATTGCAAAAATATTAGGAAACTAAACCTCAACTGAACAACTTCCAGCAATAACAATCATGTTTTAGATTCCTACAGTGACAATACACGGTTGAAGTTCTAAATCTTGCAGTTTTAAATCTCATCATCTTCATTCAATATAGTATGGTACATGGCTATTTTTTCATTTAGTTATCTCCTTGGTTATATAATTTTGAATTATTGAATTTAATTATGTTAATGTGCAGATGGTTTTAATGGCTCTAATAAACATCTATTATTTTTGAAGTGTTTAGGTTAACGTACTATTCACCTTCGAATGTACATCAATGTGGTTATTATTTTTTTTATTCAAACATAAGCTGCAAAATTTGTTACTTTTTAACTCTTTATAATTTATTAATTGTTCATAGAATAAACAAAACTTATTATGAATTACACCGATTTGATAAAATAAACTAAAGAGACGTTTTTGTTTGATCCCGGACCATCTTTGGTTCCCGATCTACTCCGTCTATAACCCCCCCACCCCCCACACACACACACCTTCACTAAGTGTTTTTTGGAACATGTTTATGAAAGGAAAGTATTCGCTCCTTACACTTATCACATATATTGCCTAATTGAGTGTTCTTTGATATATGACAACTTTCTAAAAAGAATCTATTTGCCAAAAACAATTTATTACCTTATTTGTTGTGATTTTTTAGAACAACATGATGCTATAGAAGCATATGGCCTATCCATAAGGGTGCAAGGACCACATATACAAGGCACCTCCCTATAAGTGTTTTTTTTCATTATATTGACTGTTGAAAGGGTATTTATGTCATTGACATTGGTTGTTATGTGATTGGTAGTTGTTCTGGAAAACTGTCTTAACATCGAACAAAAGAAAATGATGATTAGGATATGCTAAAGTACTTGACTTTGATCATAATGACCATGAATCAGTTAAAGTGGCCATGAAAGATTTGTGTATGCAAAGGTAATCGTATGAATTTAATTTTATCTTTAGATGGTTTGGGCAATCCAGGAACTAAGGTGGTTAAATGTAAGAAATAACTTTGTATTTTCATTCTTTTAATTACAAACATTGTAATAGGTAGAAATGAAAGCATGGTGCTATTTTGAGAATATAAAAACTATGTTGCTATTTCGAGCATTTAAAAATTTTAAAAACAAATTTCTATATGTGTAATAGGTGGCACAATGAAAGTACGTTGCTATATCGAGCATTTAAAAATAGCATTGTACTTTCAGTTATATGTGTATTATAGTATCTTCCTTTCACTTCTTTTCATTAAAACATTGTAATTGGAAGAAATGAAAGCATATTTCTATTTCGAGCACTGCTATAATTAAGTAGATATTTTGAAAAACAATGTTATAATAGGAAAATATGAAGTCTGATGCCTAGCTTAAATGCAACAAATAGAATGTTGTAATAGAAATTAATGAAATTAGGATACTATAATACACAAATAAATCAAAATGCATTGCTATATATGTCATTTAGGCTATATATATATATATATATATATATATATATATATATATATATATATATATATATATATATATATATATATGATATTAACTTAATTCTGATAATAAATTTTGACCAGGTGTATAACAATGGTACATGGGAAATCGGAGCTGTCTATGGGGATTCTGTTTTTTCTCCACCAATCCATGATTCACAGCCGATAGGCCCACTATCATCGGTCATCAGAGTTTTATTTCATTTCACTTTGTGAATCGTGGTTTCCACGATTTTATACATTATTTTACTTTGTAAACCGTGGTTTCCACAGGTTATAAGGTGATATAATTTCCACAGGTCATGCCACTTGTCAACCTATTTATTCTTTATTTAAAATTTCTCACTCTAATTACATTAAATTAATAACATTAGATTAAAAATTAAAATAAAATTAATACACATTATAAGGTGATATAATTTCACGTATTTATTTAAATCAGCAACAATAATTTTAAGTTTTTACTATAAAAATTTAATTAATTTTGTAATTGTGTTCCTACGGGTTATAAACTAGTTTTATTATAATATATTGTTGGGTCCCACCCTTACTCTTTATCTCTTCACCCTTAAAATGTTTTTAGCCCTAAAGATCGGATTCATCATCTCCTTTAAGTGTTTCAAACGATACCTCCCTCTGCCTCAACTCCTCCCATCGCTGAGAATTGATTTTAACCCATAAACATCCCAACATTATGAACCCAGAGCACCATCATTAAAACCAAGCTTCCACATCGCCATTCTCTCTCCACATTTGTCACCGAAAATGCGAACCAGGAAATCTTCGTCAACGGAAAATGCGAACCTGGAAAAATTAGAACCGCCCCTCATTCTTTCTTCTCAATCTTCATCAGTTCCATCTCTTCTTAAACAAGATTAATCGAAACAAGAAGCCTGCAACTACACAATTTTCTCTCTTCTCTGTTGTCGGAGGTATCGTCGAACGTGGTTGCTGATAGTGACCAATGGTTGGTAGTGAACACCATCACCGGAAGCCTACAACCCTAAATCATAAGAAACCTTCAACTCTAGTTTCATTCTCCACCTCCTCATGTCACCCACTAAAAAGCTCAACCATCCTCTTACCCCTGTTATGCCCCGATCTGAAGCCACTGGACACCGCCTCTAGATCGTATTCTCTCACCACCAAAAGTTGAACCAATTTTGGCTAAACCAATAGATTCTAATTCCCGATTTGGCTTCTCTGCCATTGAATATGGTTTCGTTCATATGTTTTAGGATCTTAAACCTTCGATCAAGGTTTCTTTTTAAATTTCATTCTGGTTTTGGTTTGGTTCCTTTTGATTTTTTTATTCTAATCTAATTTAGAGGTGGTGGGTAGTAGTTGTCGGAGCTAGAGAGAGGTGGCAACGTTGGTGGTGTTTGACGGAAGAGGTGATGGAGATGGTGTTAGTGGGAGAGAAGGGTGACGAGTAACGGGACCTAACTGTTATTAAATACATATTATTAACTTTTTAAAATTATTAAATATAATTAAAAATATAAAAAATCTTATAAGGGTAGTATAATCATTTCATATGTCAGGGACGAACCACTTAACAAAACGAAACGATAGGGATGGTCCGAATGGAAAAAAAACGTTAGGGACCAAACACGAAATTTTGGTAAACCACAGGGACGATTTCAGTAATTTTCTATCTCTCTCTCTCTTTTTCTCTCTCTCTCTCTCTTATATATATATATATATATATATATATATATATATATATATATATATATATATATATATATATCCTCCCTCTTATTTGTTATCAAGGTTTTCACATTTTCTCTCATCTAAAAACCTTAAAATGCAAGTGGATAAAATTGTCTCTTTCTTCATGAAGGTCTCAACACTTCACTCTTTTTCTCTATGCTAAACCCACCTTGATCTTTGTTGTCACAAGGCTTTGCCATGAAAGAAACGGGATATCGATTTTTTTGGAATGATCTGATTCGATTTTATACCTTGTAGTTTTTTTTAATGATTTGTTGGTTTTGTTTAACAGACTCAAGTCGAAAAACGCACCTGGTAAAAAACCATGAATATGGATTCGGTTTTGGTATGCTTAAAAATATGTAGAATTAACAGAGATTTGTTTTAAATGTAACATTCTCAAACAAAATTCTCTTTGATTTCATCTTTAATGGTTTTTATGGAACTTTTTATGGATGTTTAGTCAAGGAGAACATCTAAACAATTTGAGATGTTTTATTTCATAAGTAAACACTCATTTATATATCTTCTCGAAGATTTATCTAAAGCTATTTCCTTATGGATTTTATAGGTTACAAAAATCTTATTTTTTCGTGAAAACTTAAGCCCTAAGTTCACATGCAACCTAAAGTATCTATGTTCTCACTATGATTTGCAACTAACAATTGAATATCAAAAATCCTAAAAGTAAATTGCTATTTTCAATATTAATAAAAGGGTTATTAGGAAATACATACTGTGACGACCGTCAATTTCCGGTCAAGTCAAAGTCAAATAAAGTCAACAAGTCAAACCGGTCAACTCAATTAACCCTTGTATATTAGGGTTTACATCGTGCTTACTATTGTACAACACACCATCGTAATGCAAGTACCACTTTGAGTCTTCCTATGTTCAGAAAATCTAAACCCTAATCAGGGTAACTGATGGAACAACTCAATAAAACATTAATACATACCCTTAGGGGGCGTATGACGCTCATAACAAGGCAAAACGGGGTTTACAAACCTTGCATTTCGAAGCTAAACACTCGCAAAGATCACAAACAAAGTCTCTCTCAATCTCTCTCGCTCTATCTCTCTCTATTTGAAATCTCTCCCAAATCTCTCTCATAACCTCCCTCAACTTTTCATAATCACTCGGGGCATCCCGACCCTTAAATTAGTCAAAAATTGCGCAAAACGGGAAGTTTATTGGTAAAACAACCCTACAGGACCGAAACCCTAATGGAACCGAACCTCTTAGAAGCGAAACCCTAAGAAGCGAAACCCTAAGAGACGAAACCCTAAGAACCGAAGCTAGCTGCAAGAACCGAACCTCTAGGACCGAACTACTTAAGACCGAAACTACTTATGGGACCGAAGTCGCCCTTCGGTTCGGATCAGGTTTCTCGGACTGAAGCTCCGCCTACCTTCGCCTTCGCTTTTCTTCCGTGTTCGCCTGCGATGCTGCTCGGACCGAACCCTCCTCTCGGTTCTCATCAAACAACCGAACATCCCTTCGGTTCTAAGCATCCAAGGACCGAACCTTCGGCCATGAACTCAGATTTTCGCAGATTTTGCCTTCTTTTCCCGGTTTTCGACCCCGACTTCGTTTTAAGCTCGTTTTTCGTGATTTTAACGCGAGATTTCACCCAAACTCGTATTTTGGCATAAGAGACCCTATATATATTCATAATTTAAACACATATTAAGGGAAATCTTTGTCTAAGAATAATATCTAGTGGGTTAGATTTTGAGGTGGAGTGTTGACTTTGCCATAAAGTTATGACACAAGCTATCCTCCATACCCACTTTATGGCCACCCTCAGTCACTATTCATCCCTACCTAGTCCACTATTTGTCCTTTCACCCTCTTTCTCCAGCAAAGGATCTTGATCAAAGGCTGAAGATCTTCATCTCTCCTCCCACATTACTCATTTTTCCACCAAAAGGCAAACCCATTTCTCTCTCTCACTTTTTCTCTCTAAACTCGAAATTGAAGGCTGTTCTTGAGCATTCTCCTCCAATTTTGGTAAGTAACTTCATCCTACACTTGATTATCTTACATCTTTTCACTCAAATCATGGATTCCTTACACAAATATCATCATATTTGTTTATAGAATCTTCGAATCTTCAAGCATCTCCCAAGTGTTCTTGACTTGGAAACTCCTTTTCTTCATCATCCATCTACTGAAATCAGTCAAGGTGAGTTCATACCCCCTACATTTTCATGTTTTATTCAAGTTTTATGGGGGGGGGGATACAAGTTAAAATACCAAAAACATAACTAAACTCAAACATCAGCTTTCAACAGGAAAGTTTAGTTTCATTCACAGACTGTTTTGACCATCTTAAACTTAATATCTTTCAAAACTGTTTAATATGCAAATAGTTCAGGTTCATACCTTTAAAATGACTACTTGCACATCTCCATACGATTTTTATACAATTTATGGTGATTTTTACAAAACTGCCTATCATTTCAGAAACGAATTCGGACCAGTCTGTGAATACGAACATTTTCTCACAAGTTAGAGACTTCTAAAAATCATAATAAAAATTATGAATAAACTAGACAAATTTTCTACACTCTCAGAGTTTATGTATTCAGTTTTTGACTTCGTATAATTTTTCTATGATGTTTTTAAAACAGTGCAGAAAGGTTAAAAACCAGTTACATAGCTTACAATAGTAACAACACTTTGTAGTATGTTGAGCAAAGTGCATAACAATAAGTTTCTAAATGTTGGATGTATTTCTTGTTAGTTTATCATTATAAACAGAAATTAGTCATTCATGATAAGGATTTTCATTCATTCCGAACACATACAATAAACTACAATAAGTATAGTTTATGGATTTTACAATATAAGCATACTACATGAAAAAGGTTTTACTCTCAATACAAACGGGTTTTTCATATACTACATGATAAACTATAATAGTAATAGTTTATGGATTTCACATCACGAATTTATTACATAAAGGGTGATTTCATTTCCACCATGGAAAAGGTATTATATTCAAACTATATGTAAACTAGTTAACGTAAATTGTGAGACACGTCTTCATTGTACTCTTTGAGTACTGGTTAAAAATTCCTTAATTAGTTATAACCAGAGTCTCTTGTAGGGAGAGCGTGATAATTGTGTATAGATCTATATTGGGGTTGACAACCCACACCCATGCTGCTAAGACAGTCCGATCAGGGGTGACAAATGTCATTTGGATTCCGACGTCTGAAGAACGTCGCAGCAGGCATCTCTGTTATAGTATGGTTATAACGACTCACATAGGGAGTTAACAACATTTCAAGTTTACGGGGAAAATTCTACTTTAAAAAGGGGTTTTATCTATTTAAAACTATAAACACATTATAAGTACAAAATACGCACATACTCTCGGTCTTGGGATTTAAGACTACATGACTTTTATAAGGAAAATATTGGATTTTGTTGGACACTCATTACAATTTCAAACACGTTATACGTACAAAATATGCACATACTCTCGGTCTTGGGATTTAAGACTACATGACTTTTTATAAGGAAAATAAAGGATTTTTCTTGAAGTATACATTACAAAGTACCAGGTTTACCTAAAATGGCTTTTATGATATTAAAACTACGTTTCGTCTAGAATTGTTAGTCTTCGGCTATAATTGCTAAGTGTACATGTTAGAGTTATATATGAATTTTGTCGCAATCGACTTAGAATCGGTGGGCCCGCCTTACTTCCTGTTCCTTGTTTGGTTGTGGACCTAGGGCAGACCCATTATATTCGACGGTTTATTTAACTTAAATTTTATATAACTTATATACACTGGGTGATTATAGAAGGAATCTACGGGTCTTTTTAGGGTACGTTATTGCATAACATAGGAGCTTTCATTTCACACTTAATAAAGAAAATATTGAATTTCCTGGAATCATACTCTGTTGCTTTTACAAGGAAAATGGCTTCTTTCTCAAATAAAACTCTTATGAACTCACAACTTAATTGTTGACACTTTTTCGAAATTACTTGTATTCTCAGGAAATCAGTGAAACAGGAAATCAACAGCTTTTGAGGATGGGACGTTAAATCGTCAAACAGTTCATTTTGTCATCATAATGTAATTGATTTTAAAACATGTAAACACATACTATGGTGTAACTTCTTCAATTATATTTATGATAGTTGTATTTACTTTGAGCACTATTATACTCATTGTTGTGATACTATACATGAAGTCCTCCACCCTCGGACGTTTCCTCCATCCCTGGTTTGGGGGTGTGACACATACCTTTTGTTTATTATAGCAAATAAACAAAATCCTTCTTGATTGGTCTTCCGAAAGAAAGCACTAGAAATGTCGTGCCTCCAATGGCTCACACCTAAACCCTAACAACTTGGAGGCTTAAGAGGAGAGAGGAGAGGGAAGGAATTTTTTATATTTTCTCTTTTGAATGAAGTGAATCCCGAAAATCAAACCCAAGGGGGTTTATATAGGTGATAGGTAGGCTATATATAGATAATGCAGATTCCTTTTAGATAACCCTAATCCTTTTGCTTTCTCCCTAAGGCATCCAAGCTTCCTTAAAGCCCAAGAAAAGCTCTAGAAAACCTCTAGAAACCGTCCCCCTTATGGGAGGTTCTAGTTGGTCAATGTTCAACTTTTGAACATTGTCACCTTTAGTCCTTCTACTTTTAATTAATCCAATTAGTTCTAAAATTAATTTCAATTAAAATCTGATTAATTTTTAATTAAATAATACTATTTCTAATTAATATATTATTCTCATAATATATTAATAAATCATTTATTTTGATTTTTAATTAATTTGTTAATCATATAATAAATTAAATAATCGGTTTCTCACTCCAAAAAGCATTCCAGTCAATTACTAGGTTTGAGGGCAACTCGAAAGGACTTTGCTAATAATTCAAGATTATACTAATTTAGTTATTGGATGACACACCTAGTCCAACAGTCTCCCACTTGGATAAGTCTAAAACTAAATTACATGTATAACTTCTAAATTAAACAGCAAAAGGTGCTTTCCAAAGCAATTGCCGAACTCTGATCCGATCAGATATTTGTCCTTAGATAAGTGATCAAATATTCCTCCGTTTTACAATATATCATATGGATATGAGACATGGATTAGAATCAATCTCATTGTCCAAAATTCTATTTCCCGATTTCCTGATTTGTGATAACGTCATAAGACTTCTAATTGAACACATCAATTTTGTCATGGCTGGGCCCAACACTATAAGTCAACACCAAATCACCGAGGGGCCCAAAGATATCGGTTTTCCCGTCAGGGATAAGGAACGAATAAACTTTGACTTATATTCTTGTATCTTTTACTCCCCAAATCGCACATGACACTACGTTTTATAACATCAAGTTACTGATGTGTTTTCACAATACCAATGTACAACCGACATGTAAATTACAACTCATATATCTATATTTTAAGAATATAAGATATTATCGTCTCAGAATTACTCGTGATATAATTCATGAAGTAATTCTCTGAGCATGGGATTATCCAATACTCAAATCTCCATTTTCTAAGTACTCGTGAACGTTGTAGCAACACAATTGCTATGTCTAAACTCCTTAGACAGTCTAAAATCCAATTCATGAAAATATCCATTCACTACTTACTTACTAAAGTATGAGCGACTGTGGAATTTCGAATAATCAAATTATTCAGGAAGTAAAACATGCAAAATGAAACATAAGAATAAATAATTCAAAAATGCAATAAAAAACTCATAAATAATCTCTATTATTCAATCAACAAAATCAATTACATTTATTCTATTACAAGTTTCAAACTAATCATCTAACTAGTAAACCTAATGTCATATCTCAAACCAATGCTCCTAGCATGTTGACTATGTTTAACCCTACTCAGAGCCATTGTGAGGGGATCTATAGGATTGTCTTCTGTTGAAACTCTATTCACTATGAGATGACCTTCTTCAACTCCATGTCTGATATAATGGTACTTTCTGTCAATATGTCTTGATTTACCATGATGTCTCGGTTCTTTGGTCAAAGAAACTGCTCATTCATTATCACAACTTCACTGGCTCCTGAATGGTTGGAATTACCCTGAGATCACTGATGAAATTCTTCAACTAAGCCGCTTCCTTTGATGCTTCACTCGTTGTTATGTAATCTAATTCACAAGTACAATTAGCCACCGTGTCCTTCTTGGAACTTTTCCTTTCTTGGAATTTTCCATATAAAAACATTTTAGTACATTATCCATGTTTGTACTTTGACTAAGACCAATTAGTCTTTTCTTTATATCCCTTAAGATTCTTATCCCAAGAATATAGGTTGTTGTGACATCCCCAAATTCACGGTCATTTTTAAAATTTTATTTATGCTTATCTAGAAATCAGAGTATCATTTTTGAAAAGTAGTATTGCGGAATTTGTTCTCAGAAAACATGATAATGATGTTATCAAAGCATTTCCGAAGAAATGTATTTTATTTATATTAAAGCATTAGGATGTCATCGTCAATACAAAAACATAAGCATAAATAGACTTTACATTCATTTATACTAATGATTTACATCTCCTTTAATCTCTCATTGTAATGTATCTTCGCATCGATACCTGTGATACAAAGAAACTGAGTGGGTCAGGTTGGGAAACCTGGTGAGTACATAGGGTTTTCAATCCCATAATGTTATATAATAAATATATATATATATATATATATATATATATATATATATATATATATATATATATATATATATATATTAGAACTCGTAATATATGATTTCACCTCATATAAGCAATTTTACCCCACCCCGTCGATCCTCACAATGACACGATCCATACTCTTGGATCTAAAATTAACAGCTTTACGTAATCCAGACTCCCAGATCAGTTATGTCTAATCCATGCTCTCGGATCAATGATAAATGACTATTCCCACTTCATACTCTCGAACTAGGGACGAATGACTATGTCTAATCCATGCTCTCGGATCAATGACCAATTTTAAAGTTCTACCATCCATGTATATCTCACTCGTACTCATAAGAATATACTACCCAATATTAATTTAGGTTTACTCTGTATCCTAAACCATCATGTATTGTCAGATATGCTCTTAACACGTATTTCAGGCAATATCAAATATTTCACACATAAACATATATTTAATACTTTAATTAATACTTGTATTAAAATCATGTTGATTAAAGGGACTATGCAATCACTTGTTAAAGTGATGACTCGAAATTTGGGCAGCGCTTCGCTTCTAACAATCGTCTTTTCCTTCGACAAAACCTAGCATTATTATCGCTAAGTTTTTAGTCTAATATTTACTGCAACTAATTATTAGTATAGATTCATCATTAACTCAGAGTCTACTTTCATGATCTATCAAGTAAGGAACAACTAGGTAGGATCATATCGGAGGTAGCGTCTGTTCGGTATACGAAGTATACTGTTTGGAAAGCCCACTTTAAACACCTCACTAAATCACAGCCTACACATCATCCCCGTAAGTAGATCAATCAGTATAATGACTTGGAATCACTGATAAATCTTGTTTATAAGTTCATAATAACGATAATGAACTTAAACATAAGTTATACTTAAAGTAGGGTAAGCATAACTCACTTACAAGGGAGTGTAGCGAGGAACCGGGTCCTGCGCAGGCAGAACTTCTGAGTTGAAAGCTCTTCTTCTCAGAGCCTTCTGGTGTGTTGGGACTTGCTACTAACACCTAGGAGGTGCTACGAAAAATTGCCAACACCCGCGTACGCTGGGCATATGCAAGGGTACGCTAGGCGTACTCTGAGCTATGTTGGGCATACTTATGCCACATGTCGCGATCAGATTTCAAGCCGTGAGGAAGAAGTTGTGGCCCAGATCTTGCCACGTGTAACTCGTTGGTTAATCCCAAACATTAATTATCTTCTAATTTCCGTAACTTTCGCATATGAGCTCCGTTTTTGACGTTTTTTTATATCCACACGTAGGTAGCGACGTGATCTACAACTTTCGCTTAGACTCCGTCGGCTAATTTTGAATTTATTTTTAAAGTTATATTTTAACAGGCTTAGATACTTAAAGTCCGTTAAAAATTTATAACTTTGTCATCTGACGTCCGTTTCCGTCTGTATTTATATCGTTGAGCTCTTATTAACGAGATCTTCAATTCTCGTTTAGGTTGTGTCGGCTAAAAATCGATCGGTCTAAAATTCGATTTCCAGGCTATGTACTGCTACGTTGAATCTTAGAAAAATCATAACTTCCTCAAACGAAGTCAGATTTGGACGTTATCTATATGCATGCTCTCGGTTTAATGTATACTACGACTTTCGTGTAGATCTCTAAGGCTAAAATGTAGTTTATCAAAAATTCAGTTTTTACAATACGCGGCGCTGTGCCGGTGTTGTCGCAAAACTTCGACAGGTCATAACTTCTCCGTTATAAGTCGGATTTCAACGTTCTTTATATGTACAGAATCCTTGTGACATATACTATACATTGGTTAAGATTATTTATTATAAATAATCTTCTATCAAAAAGTCATTTTTAACGCTTATTATCTCTAAATTGACTAGCCTGAATCTGCGGGCGTTATAGCTACCTCTCCTAGATCCTTCATAGCAAAACACTTTCTAAGCCAGGACATTACTTCTTGCAAAGTTGTAATGTCATTTCCTATTAGGAGTATGTCATCAACATATAATAACAGAAAGGTTGCTATACTCCCACTAGCCTTGACATACACATAAGACTCATCTTCACTCCTAGAGAAACCAAGTTCTTTGAATTTCTCATGGAATCAAAGCTTCCAGCTACGAGATGCTTGTTTCAATCCATAAATGGATTTATCAAGCTTACACACTGTATTAGGAAAGTTTGCATCTACAAAACCCTCTGGCTGACTCATGTAAACATCTCCAACCAACTTCCCATTAAGAAAAGAGGTTTTGACATCCATCTACCATATTTCATAATCATGAAAGGCAACTATGGAAAGCATTATCCTAATAGACTTTGTCTTAGCAACTGGTGAGAAGTTCTCATCATAGTCAATCCCTAGGGTTTTAGTAAAGCCCTTCGCAACCAGTCGTGCCTTGAAGGTGTGTACCTTTCCATTTATGTTGGTCTTCTTCTTGAAGATCCATTTGAAACCAACTGTCTTTCGACCAGGTTCTTGATCAACCAAATTCCAAACTTGGTTATCATACATAGACTTGATCTCTTTATCCAATGCCTCTTTCCATTTGACAGCTTTAGGGCCTGCCATCGCTACCTTGTAGTTAGCTGGCTCATCCAAATTTACCAGTGTATGATCACTGACAAATGTGTCAGCGTCTATAGTTATATGGAAACCATAAAACTCAGGTGGCATGCTAACTCTACTAGATCGGTGAATAGGTAATGATTTGTCAATGGGTTCAACAGGAGTTACATCCTCTGGTTTAGTGCTAGTATCTTCTAAGGTTCCTTCACTGGTTGACTCTTGAATTTCTTCAAGGTCAATTGTACTCCCACTCTCTTCTTTGCTTATGAGCTCTCTCTCGCGAAAGAATCCTCTTCATGCTACAAAGACCACGTTCTCACTAGGTCTATAGAACAAATATCCAAAAGACTTTTGTGGGTAACCAATGAAAATACATCTCTCACTTCTAGCTTCTATCTTTTCATGAGTCTGTCGTCTAACACAAGCTTAACAACCGTAAACCTTGATATGTGCTAACGAGGGAACTTTCCATGTCCACATCTCATGAGGTGTTTTGGCAACCTTCTTGGTAGGGACAAGATTGAGGATATGGGCGGCTGTCTCTAACTCGTACCCCTAGAAAGAAATGGGAAGAAAAGCTTGAATCATCATGGAACGAACCATGTCTAGCAAGGTCCGATTAGGCCTCTCAACCACACCATTAAGTTGTGGTTTCCTAGGAGGAGTCAATTGTGAAATAATTCCACATTCCTTGAGATAGTCATGAAATTTGATACTAAGGTACTATCTACCTTTATCAGATTAGAGCATCTTTATCTTCCTCCCTAATTGATTCTCGACTTCATGTTAAAACTCTTTGAACTTTTCAAAGGTTTCTTATATATGCTTGATTAAGTAAATATAACCATATCTACTATAATCATTTTAAATGTCACATAAAATCGATTAGCATCCCTTGTGGTGGATCTAAAGGGTCCACACACATCTATATGTATGATATCCAACAAAACCTCACATCTTTCACAAGATCCAGTGAAAGGTGATTTTGTCATCTTCCCCAAAAGACAAGGTTCACATTCATCATCTGGCCTTAAGTTAAATGATTCCAACACTCCATACTTTTGGAGTTGGGCTATGTGTTCCTTGTTAATGTTCCCAAGATGACAATGCCACAAGCATGCCTTGTCCAAACCATTAGACGAATCAATATGAAATACACTATTACCTAAGCTATCAACACAAATCACAGTTTCATACACACCATTACAAGGTAAAGCTTCAAACATAAAAATGCCACTTTTATACACCAAAATTCATGTCATCAAACGAATATCGAAAACATTGTCTAAAAAGTGTATGAAAAGAAATAAGTTTCGCGTCATTTATAACGAATAGCAACAGCTAATTAAATTTAATCTAACATCACTACTAAGCATAAGACTATAAGTTCCAATCTTGGTAATAGGAGAAGATCGACTATTTCCCATAATTAGATTCATCCTTCCATGCTCCACCTCTTCACTTTCTCTTAGTCCCTGAAAATAAGAACAAATGTGAAAACCACATCTTGTATCAAGGACCCAAGAACGAGTAGGTTGTGAGTTATTAGTTTGAATAGTGTAAATACCTACCGACGATGGCTTCACTTTTCCATCCTTGATGTCCTACAAGTACATGAGGAAGCTTCATTTCCAATGGCCCATATCATTGCAATAGAAGAAAATGGCCTCTTTTGCATCACTAACAGAAGGAATATCAGAACTACACTTTGCTTTTGGGCCATTTCTAGATAAACCAACATGGGCCTTGACCTTCAATTTTTTCTTCGGAGCACCTTTCATTTTCTTTCCTTTATTTTTTCCAATGGAAAGGACAGGAGCATTAGTAGACTTGGGAGTTTGATTCTTCTTTAGTCCTGACTCAACTATTCGTAACATGTTGTGGAGTTGGGCTAATGTGGTCTCTATGTTGTTCAAATGATAAGCCAGAATGAACTGATCATAACAAGGAGGCAAGGAGTTAAGAACCATGTCAATGGATAATTCCTCATCAAAAATCACATTAAGCCCTTCAATGCGCACCACATATCTCTGCATTTTTTTCACATGGTTGCAGACAGACTCTCCTTCCTTCAGATTGCAAGCCATAAGAGCTTTGACGACCTCATACTTCTCTTGAGGAGCTCTCGTGAAACTTTTCCATAAGATCCAAGTTCATCTCGTATTGCAACTCAGGAATCATGGTGGCAACCATGATGCAAGTAATCTTAGTCGTGTTGTCATAGTGTTTCTTGTAGGAGGCTATTTCTTCTGGAGTAGCAGTGGCCTCATCGATCTCAATGAGTTGTTTCTCAAGGACATACTCTTTACCTTGGTATCAAAGAGCCATCTTGATGTTTCGCGTCCAATCATTATAGTTGGTGCCATCTAATTTCACCTTGGACACGATCGGGAGGAGTGAGAAGTTGTGGGAAGAGTTTTGAGAAGTAGAAGCATCACCAGAAGTAGACATCTATAGAGAAAAAAAAGTTTTTATTTAGATAATATAAATCCTTAATATTTTAACCCATAATTAATATTTAAGGCTAGGATCCAATATAACAATTCACAACTAAGAAGAATGATGTCGTAATCTTATTGCGAATTTATGAAAAGCAGGTAAAAGAAATTCACCAATTCCGAACTATGAAATTCCTAGATCTTTTGAGATTAATTAAATCTTATAAATAGCATGTTTAATCTTACATTATGTTCTTCTATTTGTGACTGGGATGTCGAGGATAACAAACAAGATGTGAATAACCATACAAATATGCTTGGGACTCGCAATGTGATTTATCATCACCAATTAATGTGCAGTTAATCACACGCGCTCTATTAAAAAGGAAAATTTTTTAGATGCCCATTATTACTCTTTATAGTCACTATTAGTGTGCCGGTTAACCACACACGCTCCATTACCTACTTATAAAGCATAATGTGTAATTTTATGGATTAGCATACTTTTGACATTTTTTCTAAAGTAACTAAGAGTGTGATTTTTCTTTTAAAAAAATTAGTTACTTTATATCATTATACTTATTAATGAGATTATGTTCTATCAAATCCGTTCAGCTTACGACCCTCCACCATACAAGACAACCGTGGGTAAGAATACATACCCAATGGCGGTCATTTTATATGCTGCATCCTTAAACTCCCCTTATAGTATGACTTCGTGAATGAGGCGCACTAGCGATTTGACTGGCTTGTCTTATAAATATAATATATTAATCTTTTAAGTATATATAGTATAAGGTGTATTTTAAAACTTTTCTAAAATACTATGTTTAAGTTTATTTTTTTTTAAATTAATAAAAAATCACTTCATATTAAAAATAAACCAATTTTGATTTAATCTTTATCTTTTAATTAAACTATTAATTAAATTAATTAAATCATTATGGATTAAATAATTATTTACAATTAACCAACTAATAAATAATTAACCAACTATTAATTAAATTAATTAAATCATAGGCTAGGGTTTATCAGGTTCTAATTGTTCAAATTTTAAGGTTTTCAAAATAATAAATAAGGAAACAAGATAAACCCTACGAGGGCTCCTCAATTTTCGAAAGTGGGCAAAGGAGTCTAGGTTTCTAAAACCCTTGCTAAAATCGAAAATATGTGGGTGGAGGTTAGGATTTCAAGAACCCTAGGGATTTTTCGAAAATTGCCTCCTTAGGGTTTATTTTCTATAAACCCTAATTTTGATCTATTCAACTTTGTGCAAGGTCAATGAGAATAATCGCTCTGATACAACTGATGGGTTTTATAAGTTACCAAAATCTTATTTTTGCGGAAAAACTTAAACCCTAAGTTCATATGCAACCAAAAGGATCTATGTTCTCACTATGATTTGCAACTAACAATTGAATATCAAAAACCCTAGAAGTATATTGCTATTTTTGATATTAACAAAAGGGTTATTAGAAAATACATACCTTTCTTTATTATAGCAAATAAATAAAATCCTTCTTGATTGGTCTTCAGAAAGCAAGCACCAGAAGTCCCGTGCCTCTAATGACTCACACCCAAACCCTAGCAAGTTGGAGGCTTAAGAGGAGAGAGGAGAGGGAAGGAATTTTTTGGATTTTATCTTTTGAATGAAGTGAATCCCGAAAATCAAACCCAAGGGGTTTTATATAGGTGATTGGGAGGCTCAAGATAAGGCATGATCCTTTTGCTTTCTCCCTTAGGCTTCCAAGCTTCCTTAGAGCCAAAGAAAAGCTCTAGAAAACCTCTGAAAACCATCCCTATTATGGGAGGTTCTAGAATTGGTCAATGTTCAACATTTGAACATTGTCACCTTTAGTCCTTTTACTTTTAATTAATCCAATTAATACCGAAATTAATTCCAATTAATTTATGATTAGTTTTTTAATTAAACATTACTATTTCTAATTAATATATTATTCTCATAAATTATTAATAATCATTTATCTTGATTTCTAATTAATTTATTAATCATATAATAAATTAATAAATCAATCTCTCTCTCTCCAAAAAGCATTCCAGTCAATTACTAGGTTTGAGGGCAACCCAAAAGGACTTTGTTAATATTTCAAGATTATACTAATCTAGTTATTGGCTTAGACACCTAATTAAACATTTCCAACTTCTTCAATTTTGATATTATCTATTTATAGTTTTGTTTGAGATTTTACTTTTGATTGAATTGATTTGTGAGAACACTAATAGACAAAACAAAGGAGATATATCCAAGCTTTGCAAAGAAATATCCAAGCTCTACTTGAAATTCAATGTAAGATCCTAAAAATCAAGACAAAAATTTTCATCTTATAAAAACATTTCCACAAATATCCATGGAAGAACAACCATTTTTTTTCAAATCCTACCTAATAAAAATAGAGTAACAAGTAAATCTCTCATAACATATAACTGTAAGAGGATGTGTATGATCATGCGTTCGCCTTGCCCCAATCATCAGAAGTGCCAGAAACATTGAACTCAACAACTGTAAGCAAAATCTAAGTGAGTTCCCCCAAAATACCCCACACAACAATACATATGCAATGCATGCAAACTGGATCCACAGTCACCGGACTAGATTTCCCTTGCCCACAGTTCTTAGACTGGATTGCCTCGTGTTTGTTGGCTTACAAAAAAAAGAAGTAATTCCTCAACCAAACCGCACCATGTCGACATATGCAACAGATAAACAATAACAAGCATTACATGTAATCATACGGATCTACCAATCTAACAGATAACTACAACATAGCATATCCTATACACAATGATAAATAACAAAATATAATGGTCCGACTTTGGTGCCTTCGACCCACGAGTACTGTGAGAAACTTACCTCGCAGTCTAGAAGATATTAGTAATGATCACCGATCCGATAATTAGTTCAACAGGTCACCTGAACAACAAACAATGATAATTCCTCATATTACAACCCAAACCCTACAGTTGACCTAAATTCAAACTTCATCAAACTCAATAGCTAACAGTCAAAAAGTCAACGGTCAACTTCAGTCAACCTATGCCCCGTGTAGCATGCAAATCTACACACTGGGTAGAGCTCAAGGTGGTGAGACGGGACAAAACAGGGATACGGCAAGCGTAAGGCAATTTACGCCCTGTGTAGCCATATAATGACCAACTTAATTGTTAAGTCCTTAAACTAGAAGATTAGCTCCTCAACCTTTCAGATCTATAACAAAAATGGACGAATTAATGTATAAAGTCTCTAACTTTATCCATTTGCATGGTCACAAAGAGCACACAAACAAAACCTAGGTCCATAAAGTTGTCTATTTCTCAAGAACACATGCATGGGTAGATAATAATGATCAATCTCTCATTTTTATGACTTAACCATCCTAAAAACATTTAGAAATCGTACTCCAATGGTATGGAGTAGCTCATAATCATATAAACCATTGTTATGGTGACAAATGAATGAAATTCTTAAGCACAACTAGATCTAACATAAAAAAACATCAAGGTAGAAGCTTTATACCTTTTGGAGATGGATGGGTGGATGCAAATCTACACTGATTTGAGCTCCCAAGTGGTCCTAAAATACCCTTCTTCTTTCAAAAGTGAACACAAAGTAATCTAAAAGCTCAAAACTTGCAAATGGTGATTAAGGTTTTCAAGGAAGTCATTTGGTAGGGTGGAAGCTGAGAATGGAAAGAGCCTCAAGGGGTTAGAGCCTTTAAACAGGACTCACAATCCCAAGAATTATGTAACATCCGATTTAAGGACGTTTCTTAATTCATAATTTGGGGACCATAATGCGACCATGTAAAGGCCTTGGACTTCATTAGAATGGAGTTTAGACTCTATTGGAAGTGTATGATGATGATAAGTGATTTAAAACTTGGATTGTTTGATGGAAGATGAGGGGTAAAATGAGAATGGTTATGTTTCGGGCTTCTTGCATAAATTAAGGATTTTAGTTCGAGATGTTTTTATTCATAAGTATCAAGATAGAATTGTAGATCTTGTCATAACTTTTCGCGGATATAAAGATCATCGAAAACGGAGATGAAACAAAGAAGTTATGGTTGTTTGAAGTTAAGTTGGAAAAGGGAGTATGGTAGTATGTTGGGTGTACACTAGGAGTATGCTAAGATGAGGGGAGACGCTTTTTTAAGGGGTCACGTTGGGCGCAACTAATGGTATGCTGAGTGTACCGCCACAGTGCTAAAACCCTAATTTCATGCTTTTGAGTCCTAGTTAAGGACTTTAACCCCTTAGGGTCCTTCCTAACATCAACCTCCACCCCCTTGAGCCTCCAAATCGAAACACTAGACCTAGAGAAAATCTTGAGCCTTTTTATGTGTTTTGGGTGTATTTTAGAAGAAAAGGAAGTCCAACCTTGTTGATTGTGGAAGCTCCAGCTTGTGGATCCATAGCCTACATTGCTTTTCTCAACTCTAGAAGGTATAAAGTTGAAACCTTGATGGTTCATTTGTTAGATCGAGCTAGTTTTGGGTTTTATGAGCTTTTTCTCCCAAAACCTTGGGCCTTGTGAGTATGGACTACTCCAGATCATTTGAGTTGTCCTTTTAGACGGTTTTGAGTGCATGGTGTCATAAAAATGCAATCTCGATTCTTTCCTTTCATCCATGCATGAGTTATGGAGTTTTTAGTGATTTTAAAAGTTAGGGTTTTGGGATTGAGCTCTCTTTAGCCATGAAAAGGCATAAAGTTGGAGACTTTATGGAGTAGAATACAATTTAGGGTCAGATTTGAGGTTGGGGTGAAGTGTCTTAATCATTAAGAGCATAAAAATTAAGACTTGGGTTTAGGATGAGTATGATGAGCATAAATCTGGCTACGCCTAGCGTAACCAGCGGGGAGCTCGTTTTCATGCTTTGTGCTCTACGCTAAGCATAGAGCCTTGGTACGTCACACGTAAGGTCAACTGTGTTGACTTTTGACAGACAGTGACTTTTGGTCAATTTGTGAGGGTTTTGGTCTTGGAAGGGGCAAAATGATATTTTTCCCAAATTGTAGATTAGACTTGGCTTGGGACTAGTTGAGTTTGGATAAATGCCTCACTTGCTACTTAGGGTTATCTGGTGTGATTAATAGGCGGAGTCTAGTTCCGGGAGTTCGGGTGTGAGTTTTATCAGTCTTCTGTGCGAGTTGAGTCTTCTCACAATACTTGCCTGTGTAGTAGTATACATATGTGCTGACCTACCGGTCCTATTTGTTGTTACTGTGATATTTGTTGTTGTTTGTACTGAGACCTCGGGTAGTCTCTAGGGTTGTTGATAACCCACAGGGCGTGCTGTTTTCCCACTGAGACTTCTGGTAGTCTCCAGGGTTACTGATAACCCATAGCTGCTTATTTGTGTTGTGTTATATGTGATACTTTGGGAAACTCACTAAGCTTTGTACTTACGGATTGTGGTTTAAATTTTTTTAGGTTTTCTTATATTAAAGGAAGGGCACAACTCGATTTCATCGCATCCATGGAAGCTTTGTGCACATGATAACTTTTGATGATACTCTGATAAATGTTTTGAGTTAAATAGTTCTATCTAAGATTTTATTATGTTGTAAATTGAATAATCACTAAATTTTTAAATGAAAATTTTGATTTGAATTTCAGGACATTACAAGTTGGTATCAGAGCCATGGTTTGAGGGATTTGCACATACTCTCGGGTGTGCCTGCACTCAAACTGATGAATTGATAAAATTTTCTAAAAGAAAATAATTTTCTAGAAAGGTTTTTAAGATAAAAGGGGGTGCGCTGCATGCAATCAATCAAGCTCAACTAAGTATTTCCCAAAATAGCCATACTTGTTTATCATTGATGTTTGATATGAGTATATGAGAATTGAATGCTAGATTAGGGCTAAGGATATGCTCAGTGTTGCATGGTAGGATACCTGATTAGGAGAGATGCCTTATGCCTGTTATGTGAGCTGGTAGTGATGCATGCTAGTGACTAGAGATCTTTAAGAGCTTCTGAGATAGGACTGCCTGATTATACAATGCTTTTAGTTTTAAATGCTCTAATGTTCCTTGCTTTGTGCTTTGTTGGACTCACATTGATGTAAGTTTTTATTGCATGAATATGTTATATTACATGCTGCAAAGGATAAATAATCTTAGAGTGATTGATCTTGCCCTATGACGCAACTATCGTCTGAGTCTAACCATCGTAGAGCTGGGTCTTTTAGTCGAAGGATTATTTAGGTTTTCTTGCATGTAATGGTATTCGTGAAGTAGATAGCTAACATTGATGGGAGTCTTTCAGCAGGTGACGGCAGGGTGAGGTGGGAATCCTAGGAGAGCCTAGGAAGCGCTTTAGTGCGAGATGTGCACTGTTTAGCAGATTTTGGAAGGTCTCCTTATCAGGCAGTAACTTAGAGGATTCGAGATGATTCTGAGGAAAGTACGGATAGGTGTGGAAGGTAGTATTAGGCCCGTACTACCGAAAGCATAGGATCCGTACTCGAATCAAGGAAGGTATCGGAAATTCTAAGGAGCCGGTTGAGGGTAGGAACATGGTTTAGAACCATGGATCTGTTGCAGCATTTGGGTATTTATCAGCCTTTCGGTTATGGTTGTTTGGGATGAAGACGAATCTGGTGATTGTTTCGGTCATAATGGCCATGTCAGTTTGGGATTAAATGTTGTAGATCTTGATGTGAGTTGATTTTGAGGTCTTGGAGGGCCTTGATTGAGGTAGTGCTAGTCTGAGTCATGAGACTCAAGGATGAAGAGATTAGGATGAATGGCTTGAGGATTGTGGCCCGAGATTTAGTAATCGAACGATCGCTTATGATGTCATTTTCTATGACGAGGATTATGTTCTTCCAGTTTTCTATGTTAGGGGAAAGAGAGATAGAATGTATGCTTTCATAATTTGGAGGAAAACACAGTGGGGGAACTAGATGGTTGTGGTATCTACGGCAAGGGTGGAAATGCACAAGAGGATTCTTGTGGATTGATCGCCTCGAGATATTTCATATGTGGAAGGAGAGTCATTTTCGGAAAGACTGTATAAGATGAGAATAAGGGTACGCCTTCTTTGAGTTTAGTTAGAGCGTGTTCTAGCAGGTTGTTCCATGTGATTGGGAGAAGTGAATCCGGAATGACAACTTTCTTTATCTATGTTGTATCTCGATTATGAGGATGATGCCTCTTGTTTTTATGATTTATTCCCGTGATAAAGTAATGGTTAGTGATTCAGAGGTGACGTGTGTGGTATTCCATTTGTTCCAAGATAGAGAAGCAATTCTATGAATGGACTATCAGAGTTATTGCTTGTGCATCTACTTGGGATTCTTGATGATAGAGGCAGTTATGATTGGGATGTTTTCGAGGTCTCCATATGAGATTCGATTCTTCATTGAGTTTGTTGGGTCTTTATCTGGGAGATCACCTTGCGTTGTGTTATACATTCCAAGAGTCATGGATGGTCTGTACCTGGTTGATCCGGTTTGAAGTGTGGTTTGTTGCAGTGGCAGTTGGTGATAGTTCAAACCCAAAGTGGGGGAGAACTGGTTATGCTACTTGGAAGATCATCGATCTGTTCGACTTTATGGTTTCAGAAGAATGGGTTACAGGGATCGGCGGTTCAGGTATACGAGAATTTGGTTCGAGATGAAGGTGCAGAGGAAGTTGCCATCATATGTATGTACTCAGGGATATACGAGTTGTCTTCGCAGAAGGAAACTATTAGTCAAGGAGCGCGTTGTAGCCAGTGGTCCCTTTCGGGGATGCCGATGAACTGATCAAAAGGTTGTTTCGTCGCTCCAATGTTTCAGAATTACACTTAAACTTGTAAGTATAACCATATTCACTAAACTTTAGTAAATCATGACGAATAGCCTTATCGATCTTTGTGGTGGATCTGACCAGCGTACAACCAAGTGTACCCGATCCTATAGTCCTTCACTTGACTCACACGAACATGTGAACAAGGAATTAGTCTTAATTTCCCAAAGATGAAAATTCTCATTCATCATACAATATAAGTTCCATGATTCCAAGTTTCTATCCAACTGAAACTTGGGTGATGAGAATCTTTCCTTATTTGGTAAATTATGACACTACCACAAATGAAAGAATCAAATCCATTTTCCAATATTACTATCAATGGAATCATATAAACGATAATTTTCACAAATTCCATTGTAAGGATACCTAAAATAAATAAAATCAAAAATTTTCTTTTTCTTTTAAAATTGCGGAAAAAATTATCCTTACAATGCAAATACATATGAAAACTATGTTGTTATGTATTCCAAAGCAATCCATCATAACTCTTAAGCAGCAGCTCAAAATTCTGATCTTCTAATCATGCGATCGAAATCCATCTTCGCGGTCAGATTCAACATACTCTTCTTCTAAGCTTCCTCTCCTTTTTCGATTCTACGAAACATTAAAATGTGACCTGGTCACATCATCTAATACGAATCTCCAAATAGGAACTTAATAGAGTTAGATAGTGAACTTTACCTGAAGCATAGTCAAATTTATTGACTTTTACCATCCTAGTGAACTTTCAGGTAAAAAAAGCCAGCTTCGCAACCAATGCCCCTTCCTTTGGCAATAGAAACATATGGACTCTTTAGTAATGGTACATGGGACTATCTCAAACTAAGCCTTTCTATTTACCATTTGGTCATCTGGGTTGACTATGGCCGATCCCTTTCCGTTGGGAAGAGAAGACTTTTCTGGACTT
The DNA here is from genome assembly GCF_052849685.1 of Lactuca virosa. Taxonomy (NCBI): domain Eukaryota; kingdom Viridiplantae; phylum Streptophyta; class Magnoliopsida; order Asterales; family Asteraceae; genus Lactuca; species Lactuca virosa. The sequence continues at coordinate 124,576,111 of NC_136430.1, forward strand.
CCAATGTTTCCATTGTCAATGTCCATGTAAGTTTGGGAAATAGATCTTCCAATCAAATTTTCCTTACGAGTGCCCTAAATCATTGCTGATTCAGCAGCAACAAGAAAATAGGTAAGATCAATATGGGTCATGCCGAGGTCTGTCACATAGTAGTCCTTAATGAACTCACTATATGACTCGGAAGGTGATTGAAGAAACCAGTCAACAGTCAACTTCCTTGAGACTTCGACACCCAACTCTCCCAACTTGTCAAAATGTGACTTCATCTCCAAGATATGAGTACATATAGACACTGCTTGCAAATAGGGATTGAGTGACCTTGAACTTTTCAAGAACTTGTGGGTTAGGGAGAATAATTGGAGGAGGTGGAGGAAGAGAAGTATGATTTCCATGATCCAACCACGAGACATCATCTTCATTAGGAAAGCTTGTTTCAAGGGATTTGGGAAGATCATAGCTGTCTGAACCAGACATCTACAATGGGAGAAATTCAAGTTAGTTTATTTAAGTCCTTAATATAACACCCAATATGAAATACTAAGGCTAGGACCCAACACAATATTTTATAACTTGGAAAAGGGATGTTGTAATCCCAGCTATAAAATATTTGACGGTAGGAGAATGACGATTCACCAATTTCCACCATGAAAACCTAATAGGGTATTGAGTTTTAATTGGTTTGAAACTCCTAGATCTTTTGAGATTCATTGAAATTTTCAATGGCATGTTTAAATCTCGGTTGTGCCCTCTCAAGTTTGTGACTGGGATGCCGAGGATCACAAACAAGGTGTGAATAACCATGCAAATTAACTTGGTACCCTTAACTTTATCACCTAATCGATGTGTCGGTTAACCACACCCGCTCCACCAATCTATGATAAACATTAAGTTACCCTTTGCCACTCTTACTAGTCCATGTTAGTGTGCCGGTTCACCACACACGCTCCACCAACGACTTGGTAAGATACAAAGTGTAATTGTGGGAGCGGTTTGGAATGGTTCTATCTGTTTGGAAGTCAGACAATGCTTAGGGTTTCTAGTTTCCAGGCAGAATGGTTGATTACTCTGTTATTGACTGAGGGAATGTATTAAGGTTCACTCTTAGTTAGGGTACGTGATTCTGCTAAGGTTGGGCCTTGATAGCAATTTTGGTGGTCGGTCTTTGGTGTGAGATGCTCTCTCAGCCTTAATTAGAATTTAGTTGGGATCGAATGGTATGGCAGGGGAAGTAGTAAGGAATGATTTCGGAGACAAAATCTTATTTAAGTGGGGAGGAGTTGTAACATCCTGTTTGAGGACATTTCTTAATTCGGGATTTAGGGACCATAATGCGACCATGTAAAGGCCTTGTAATTCATTGGAATGGAGTTTAGAATCTATTGGAGGTGTATTATGATGATAAGTGATTTAAACCTTAGATTGTTCGGTGGAAGTTGAGGGGTAAAATAGGAAAGGTTATGTTTTGGATTCTTGCATAAATTAAGGATTTTAGTTCGAGATTTTTTTATTCATAAGTATCAAGATAGAATTGTGGATCTTGTCAAAACCTTTCCGTGGATATAAAGATCATCGAAAATGGAGTTGAAACGAAGAAGTTATGGTTGTTTGAAGTTAAGTTTGAAAAGGGAGTCTGGTAGTATGATGGGTGTACACTAGGAGTACGCTAAGCGTACTGGCTGAAGGGAGACACGTTTTTAATGGGTTACACTGGATGTAACTAATGGAATGTTGAGAGTACCTCCGTAGTGTTAAAACCCTAATTTCTTTGTTTTGATCCCTATTTAAGGATTGTAACCCCTTATGGTCCTTCCTAACATCAGCCTCCACCCTCTTGAGCCTCCAACTTGAAATCCTATCCCCTAGATCAAATCTTGAGCCTTTTTATGTGTTTTAGGTGTATTTTGGAAGAAAAAGAAGTCCAAGCTTGTTGACTGTTAAGCTCCAACTTGTGGATCCATAGCCTACATTGCTTTTCACAACTCCAGAAGGTATAAAGTTGGAACCTTGATGATTCATTTGTTAAATCTAGCTAGTTTTGGGTTTTATGAAGTTTTTATCCCAAAACCTTTGTCCTTGTGAGTATGGACTACTCCAAACCATTTAAGTTATCCTTTTATAGGTTTTCGAGTGCATGGTGTCATAAAAATGCAAGCTTGATCCATTCCTTTCATCCATGCATGAGTCATGGAGTTTTTGGTGATTTTACAAGTTAGGGTTTTGGGATTAAGCTCTCTTTAGCCATGCAAAGGCATAAAGCTGGAGACTTTATGGATTAGAATTCCTTTTAGGGTCAGATCTGAGGTTGGGGTGAAGTGTCATAATGATTAAGAGCTTAAAAATTAAGACTTGTGTTTAGGATGAGTACACTGAGAGTAAATTTGGCTACACCCAGCGTAGCCAAGTGGGAGCTTGTTTATAGGCTCTGTGCTCTACGCCAGGCGTAGAGACTTGGTATGTCGGACGTAAGGTCAACTGTGTTGACCTTTGACTTTTTGACCGAGCGTGACTTTTGGTCAATTTGTGAGGGGTTTTGTCTTAGAAGGGGCAAAATGGTCCTTTTCACAGATTGTGGATTAGACTTGACTTGGGACGAGTTTATCTGAACTGCTAATACCTCAACTACTAATTAGGTTTATCTGATGAGTTTAATAGGCTGAGTCTAGTTCTGGCAGTTCAGGTGTGTGTTTTATCAGTATTCTATGCGAGGTGAGTCTTCTCACTATACTTGCCTGTGTGGTAGTATATATATGTGATGACCAGTTGGGTCTATTTGTTGTTACTATTTTGCAATGTGTGTTGAGACTTCGAGTAATCTCTAAGGTTGCTAATACCCCACAGGGCTTCCTGTTTGCCCACTGAGACTTTGGGTAGTCTCCAGGGTTGTTGATAATCCATAGCTGTTTATTTATGATGTGTTGTGTGTGATACTTTGGGGAAAGTTACTAAGCTTTGTGATTACAGTTTGTGTTTTAAATGTTTTCAGATTTTCTTTTATTAAAAGAAGGGCACGACTCAATGCATTGCATCCATGGGAGATTTGTGCACATGATAACTTTTGATGATACTCTGATAAATGTTTTGAGTTAAATGGTTTTATCTAAGATTTTCTTTAGTTGTGAATTGAATAATCACTAAATTTTTAAATGAAAAATTAAGGTTGAATTTTGGGACGTTACAAATTAGGGTTTTGGTTATGAGCTCCTACGCCCTCTGTAACTCAACCTACGCCCTGCGTGACTCAACCTATGCCCTACGTCTGACATCCCCATTTTCACAGCCAGAAAAGACCGATTTTGTTTATGCTTTGTTTAAAAATCAGAGTAACATTTTAAACAAAAGTGTTGCGGAATTTGTTCCCAAAATAAAATACGATAAAGATTTATTAAAGAATTTCCGTAAAAATGTATTTCATTAAAAACCTCGGGATGTCATGTTCGATACAGATCAAAAGCATAAACAGTACAATATAAGCCTTACTACATTTATTCATATCTACAGGCCTATATCCGTAATCTCTCATCCCAAACATCATATCTATGCTCGTGCACCACTACCTGTAATACAAGAAACTGAGTGGGTCAGGCTTGGGAGCCTGGTGAGCACATAGGGTTTTCAACCCACAATAAATAAGTTTATTAATTTCATCAACCAACAATAACCCGATTACTCGTTCCCGTTATCCTAACTTTACGTCGCTAAACACCTATCATAAGGGACCTAGCCTAAGGATCATCATCGGGATGGACACTACTGCTAAGGGGGGTCCTCAGCAATAAATGTCCTAAAGGCAACCATGAGGGGATGGAGTACACCGGTGAACACATCGTTCACAAACACCTATACGTTGCGAGCCTGCTAGTGTTCCACTGGACTATCTAGAAGAGTCTGTGGTTGTCATCCATACTCCGCTAGATGAGAGAATCAACAACCACAACATCGAGGCCTCTAATCATTTTATCACACATCGTCTATTACATCTACCCATGTTTTACCCCAACATTTTGTAGATATAAAATACATATACAGCTTAAATCAGTTAAAACATGTATAAAAATCTTTCATTAGCATAGACAGCAAGTATTCAGACAATATGCACACATAGCACGTAATTTATATTAAATACTTCATATCTATGTGTAAGATGAAAGTGACTATGCACTCACCTGAAAAGATGGTGACTCTGCACTTGGAAAGCGCTTCGTTACTTTTAAAACAATTTTCCTCGACAAAACAGCGGGTTTTTATTAAAAACCGGGCTTCGCTGGAGCAGCGTTTCCGAGCCGAAAGCTTTTCTTCTCGGAGCCGTCGGGCGCTCCGGGGCTTCCTTCTCATGCTAGGGAGGTTCCCTAGACTTGGTAGGGGTTTAGTGAGGCTAGAGAGAAGTTAGAGAGAGAAAGAAAGGCTTATGGTGTGAAGAAAATATGAAGAGTTCACCATTTATTTATAGGGATTTTATAGTAAAGTAGCCCCTAAGTTTCGTCTGTATCTTCCATGTACGAGCTCTGTTTTCTATCTTCTTTATATCCACGCGTTGGTATTTTACGAGTACTACAACTTTCATTTAGACCCCGTCGGCTAATTCTCCTTCTATCTCAGATTTACAAAAACTGTATCGTATTTATCGCGCACGAAGAGTAGCGTCTAAGCTTCGTCCATATCTTTCGCATACAAGCTCTGTTTCCGACGTTATTTATATCTACGCATTGGTATTTACGAGTACTACAACTTTCATTTAGACCCCGTTGGCTAATTCTCATTCTATCTCGTATTTACAAAACTGTATCGAATTCGCCGCACTCGAAAAGTAGAGACTAAGCTTCGTCCATAACTTTCGCATACGAGCTCCGTTTTTGACGTTATTTATATCCACGTGTTGGTAAAAATAGAATCTACAACTTTCCTTTTTACTCCGTCGGCTAATTCGTGACCGATCTTAAATTTAACAGCAGGAGGTGATTACACTGTTAAATGTCCACGTAAAATTCATAACTTTTACATACGGACTCCGTTTTCGTCTGTCTTTTTATCGTTGAGTTCCTATTAATGAGATCTTCAACTCTCATTTAGGTCGCGTAAGCCAAAAACTGCTCGAACTAAAATTCAAGTTTCGGGTCGTGCACTGCTATGCCAAATCTTAGAAAAATCATAACTTCCTCATACAGAGTCAGATTTGGGCGTTCTTTATATCCCCGAAATCCTTGTTTCGACCACCACCACATTATGTAAAGATATCGGGTTTATCTCACACTTTAGTTTTGACTCTTATTTTTATTCTTTATTAATTATACCTTTATAATTAAGTATAAAGCACAGAAATTCACATAATACTCAAATAATTCATTTTTATTACTTCAAAAAGAGTTATAATAGTTGACCTAGACTATTACATCATCTATTAATTCTTAGCCCCGAAACCCGGACGTTACAATTCTCTCCCCTTAGGATGATTCCATCCCGGAATCATGCATCAGCAAACAGATGTGGATAGCGACTCATCATGTCACTCTCTGTTTCCCAAGTGAGATTCGGCCTATTCGAATGTTTCCATCGGACTAGCACTAAGTCAACCATCTTGCGTCGTAACTTCTTGGTCTTACGGTCAACGATTGCATCGGGCTCTTCGATTAGCCTCTTATTTTCATCCATCCTTAACTCTGAGATTGGAATTATGTCGGGAACGTCTCCCGTGAACTTCCTCAAATAACACACATGAAAGTTGTTATGAATACCATCTAGTTCTTCGGGTAATTCAAGCTTGTAAGCTTCGTTCCCAACTCTCTGAAGAACTTTGAACGGTCCAATAAACCTTGGACTCAGCTTCCCTCGTTTTCCGAATCTTATAAGTCACTTCCACGGTGAGACTTTAAGCAAAACGAAATCTCCAACTTCAAAAGTCATCGGTCATCTTTTCTTGTCAGCATAGCTCTTCTAACGATCATGAGCTGCTAACATCCTTTCTCTGATCACCTTTAACTTTTTAGCAGTCTCATGGACTATCTCGGGGCCCATAAACTGCTTCTCTCCAGTCTCAAGCCAACAAGACGGCGTACGACACTTCTGTCCATATAAAGCTTGATAGGGTGCCATCTTGATGCTCGAGTGGAAACTGTTGTTGTAGGAAAACTCTACCAAAGGTAAGTGCTCATCCCAGTTACCTTGGAATTCTAGGGTACATGCTCTTAGCATATCTTCGAGTGTTTGTATCGTTCTTTCTCTCTGACCATCAGTCTGCGGATGGTAAGTTGTACTCAAACACAACTTCGTACCCAATTCCTCTTGTAGACTTCTCCAAAATGGTGACGTGAAACGACTATCACGATCTGATACAATCGTTAGAGGAACACCGTGAAGTCGTACTATCTCCTTCACGTAAGCATTTGCGAGCTTATCCATATACCAGCTTTCGTTGGCTGCTATGAAGTGTGCACTCTTAGTGAAACGATCCACGACCACCCGAATCATGTCGTGACCGTTCTTCGTGCTGGGTAGTTTAGTCACTAAAATCCATGGTGATGTCTTCCCATTTACCTATGGGCACAGGTAAGGGTTCTAAACTCCCATACGGTTTCTGATGTTGTGCCTTAACTCTTGCACAAGTTACACACTCGGCCACATACTTTGCAACATCGAGCTTCATTGTCGGCCACCAGTAGTAGGGTTTTAGGTCCCTATGCATTTTAGTGCTACCGGGATGAATCGAGTACATGGTCTTGTGAGCTTCTCCATCAGAAGATCTTGTATCCCTCCCGTCTTAGGTACCCAAATTCTATCTTGGAATACCTTTAGTCCTTGTCTGTTTGTACCGAACACCAACGTTTTACCCAAACGTTCTTCTTTTCGGTCATTCTTCTCTGTAGCTTCTTCTTGAGCTTTCTTTATACTTTCCACAATGGTCGAGACAACTTCTATTCTCAACGCTCTTGGCCTTTTTCTCTCAAGGTTGACTTTTCGACTGAGAGCATCAACGACAACATTTGCTTTACCGGGGTGGTAAAGTATCTCACAGTCGTAGTCCTTGAGTAACTCTAGCCAGCGTCGTTGCCTCATGTTCAACTCCTTCTGATTAAAGAGATACTGGAGAGTCTTATGATCAGTGAAAAGTTTGCACTTTGTTCTATAGAGGTAATGCCTCCATATCTTTAGAGCAAAAACTACCGCTGCCAACTCCAAATCGTGAGTGGGGTAGTTCTTTTCGTTCTCCTTCAATTGTCGAGATGCGTATGCTATCACCTTTTCTCTTTGGGTCAGAACACAACCCAACCCGACTCCAGATGTGTCACTATAGACCACGAAGTCTTCAACTCCATCGGGTTGAGAAAGAATTGGTGCTTGACATAACTTCTTCTTTAGCTTCTCGAATGCTTCTCCGTCCTTCTCGCTCCATGTATAAGTAGCTCCTTTGTGGGTTAAAGCTGTCAATGGAGAAGCTATCGAAGAAAAGCCTTGGATAAACCTTCGGTAATATCCAGCTAATCCAAGAAAGCTCTGAATCTCTGTGGGACTCTTTGGACGTTCCCACTTCATCACAGCTTCGATTATTGATGGGTCAACCATTATTCCCTCCTGGTTAACCACATGACCCAAGAATTGTACTTCTCGGATCCAAAAATCACACTTGGAGAACTTTGCATACAACTTCTCCTTCTTCAAGACTTCCAACACTTCTCGTAGATGCTTGCCATGCTCCTCTTGGCTTTTCGAGTAGATCAGAATGTCGTCGATGAACACTATCACGGATTTATCGAGGAATGGTTTACAAACCCTGTTCATCAAATCCATGAATGTTGCTGGAGCATTGGTTAGTCCAAACGAAATAACCAAGAACTCGTAGTGTCTATATCTTGTTCTAAATGCAGTCTTCTCGATAGCCTGCTCTTTCACCTTCAGCTGATGATATCCTGACCTAAGCTCGATCTTTGAAAAATAGCTCGAACCTTGCAGCTGGTCGAATAGGTCATCCATCCTCGGCAATGGGTATTTGTTCTTCACCGCTCTCTATAATCTATGCACATCCTCATGCTTCCGTCTTTCTTCTTCGCGAATAGCACCAAAGCTCCCCAGGGTGATGAACTAGGTCGAATGAAACTGTTGTCCAACAACTCCTGAAGTTGCGTCATTAGCTCCTTCATCTCTGTCGGTGCTAATCGGTATGGTGCTTTCGCTATAGGTGTTGTTCCTGGTAACAAGTCTATTATGAACTCTACTTGTCTATCAGGCGGTAATCCAGGAAGATCTTCGGGAAAGACTTCCGGATAATCACACACAACCAGTATATTCTGCACCTCCTTCTTTTCCTTCTTAGCATCGATCACAAATGCCAAATATCATGCGCATCCTTTGGACAAACATTTCCTGGCTTTCATCAGGGAGATAATTCCAGAATTTACTCTACTTTTTTCCCCGTACACCATAAATGACTCTTTTCCAGGTGGGTTCACCCTTACTATATTCTTTCGGCATTGTATCTCGGCGTCATTGGCGATAAGCCAATCCATTCCCAAAACGATATCAAAAGCGTTCAACTCTATGGGTAACAGATCTTCGTGGAATTCATTTCCATTTAGGTCGATGACGATGTTCCTAATACGATCACTAACAGGTACGAATTTGCCACTGGCAACTTCTACAATCAGGGCATTATCAAGTTTTTCTACGGGCAATGCTAGTTTCCCACCAAACTTATGTGACACAAAGGAGTAGTTTGCTCCGGAATCAAACAGTATATTGGCAGGCAAACCATTTACAAGGAAGGTACCTGAAGCGACATCTGCTGCCTCCTTTGCAGCTTCGAGCGTCATCTGGAAGGCTCTTGCCTTCGGCTTCGAAGGAATGTTGGGTCTTCCTGCCTCCTTTATCTTCGGGCAGTCCCTCGAAATGTTCCCTTCCTCCTTGCACTCATAACATACCTTCTTAGTGAACGTGCACTCATTGGCATAGTGCCCGGGCTTTCCACACTTGAAACAGGTGACCCCTCCGTCACATTTTCCTTTATGATTCTTCTTGCATTGGTCGCACCATTTTGCTTCAGCTCCTCCTCCTCTCGAACCAGACTTCGAGAATTTACTATTCTTGCTAGACCTCGAGGATTCATCAAATTTGCTTTTCTCACCAACCTCAGCCCTCTCCAGACCCCTTTCCTTCTGCTGGGTCTCTACATTCTTAGCTGCTCGAATCACTGATTTTAGAGTGGTTGCCATCTTGACCGTCGGGCCAAAGTCGGCTGGCAGTCCATTTGCGAACCTCTTAATTTTGGAGAGTTTGGTTGGGACCAGGTATGGAAATAACTTCATCTTCTCAGTGAATGTAGTAGCATAGTCGTCAATGCTCATCCTCCCCTTCTTCAAGTTTTGGAACTCATTGTTTAAATCAATCAGATCTATCTCTGAACAGTACTGCATCTTCAGTTGGTCCAAGAAATCTTCCCATGACATCTTCAGGGCTTCTCCTTGTGGCATCGTATCTGCCAATAACTTCCACCAGCTCAAGACTCCGGTCTTCAGTTGCCTAACTGCAAAGACAGTCTTTTGTTTCTCGCTACAGTTGCAGCTCTCGAACACCATCTCCATTTCGGAGATCCAGTCCATAATCTCAACAGGCTTTGGGCTTCCTGAAAGACTTGGGGGCTTGGCACCCAAGAAATTCTTATACATCTGCCCATACTTGTCGTTTCCCCTCTCCGAGTCATTCCTTCGTTCTCCTTGAGTCCCAACTTGACTCACATGGCGGCTATAGTTCCCTTCCTCTGATTGCTCGGGAATCAGCTCGGGTTGCTCAATGGGCATGGTAGGTTCGTCCCTATTTTCGTGCAACATCTGCCTCATTTCCTCCCTTTGTTCTGCCAACATAGCCCGAATCATGGCTTGTACTCCAGCCATGGTGATTGGCTCGGGTGCAACTTTTACTACAACAAGTATTTACTGAATCACTGGGGGTTAATTTCTATTCCCATTCGCATTCCCAGCTCCACTGCGGGTTCTTTCCATTTTGATCTGTACACCGAATAAGGTGAATTTAGATCATTATTTAGGATACACGTTTAAATCATCCTTATCTCTCCGAAACGTTTACATGCTAGTTCTAATACCGTAATTTATACGTTTAGAAATCTGAACACATAAAGTTTCCAGATCTGGTCGGCAATAGACCATAGATCTGATCAATTAATAGCATATAAGGCATCTTTATAGATATAACATAAATCATTTAGCACATAATAGCAATTTAGGTATCTTTCCTAAATTAAGCTAGTGTACGTGTCTAAAATATAGCAGACACTCATCTCACAATCATCGCTTAGCATCCTAAGTTTAAGTCTAGAAATCCTACAAATTCCTAGTTCGCTTAAACTAATGCTCTGATACCAACTGTGACATCCCCATTTTCACGGCCATAAAAGACCAATTTTGTTTATGCTTTGTTTAAAAATCAGAGTAACATTCTAAATAAAAGTGTTGCAGAATTTGTTCCCAAAATAAAATATGATAAAGATTTATCAAAGCATTTCCGTAGAAATGTATTTCATTAAAAACCACGGGATACAGATCAAAAGCATAAACAGTACAATATAAGCCTTACTACATTTATTCATATCTACAGGCCTATACCCGTAATCTCTCATCCTAAACATCATATCTATGCTCGTGCACCACTACCTGTAATATAAGAAACTGAGTGGGTCAGGCTTGGGAGCCTGGTGAGCACATAGGGTTTTCAACCCACAATAAATAAGTTTATTAATTTCATCAACCAACAATAACCCGATTACCCTATCCCGTTATCCCTATTTTACGTCCCTAAACACCTATCATAAGAGACCTAGCCAAAGGATCATCATCGGGATGGACACTACAGCTAAGGGGGTTCCTTAGCAATAAATGTCCTAAAGGCAACCATGAGGGGGATGGAGTACACCAGTGAACACATCGTTCACAAACACCTACAGGTTGCGAGCCTGCTAGCATTCCACTGGACTGTCTAGAAGAGTCTGTGGTTGTCATCCATACTCCGCTAGATGATAGAATCAACAACAACAACATCGAGGCCTCTCATCATTTTATCACACATCGTCTATTACATCTACCCATGTTTTACCCCAACATTTTGTAGATATAAAATACATATACAGTTTAAATCATTTAAAACATGTATAAAATTTTTTCATCAGCATAGACAGCAAGTATTCAGACAATATGCACACATAGCACGTAATTTATATTAAATACTTCATATCTATGTGTAAGATGAAAGTGACTATGCACTCACCTGAAAAGATGGTGACTCTACACTCGGACAGCGCTTCGTTACTCTTAAAACAATTTTCCTCGACAAAACAGCGGGTTTTTATTAAAAATCGGGCTTCGCTGGAGCAGCGTTTCCGAGCCGAAAGCTTTTCTTCTCGGAGCCGTCGGGCTCTCCGGGGCTTCCTTCTCGTGCTAGGGAGGTTCCCTAGACTTGGGAGGGGTTTAGGGAGGCTAGAGAGAAGTTAGAGAGAGAAAGAAAGGCTTATGTGTGAAGAAAATATGAAGAGTTCACTCTTTATTTAGAGGGATTTTATAGTAAAGTAGCCCTAAGTTTCGTCCATATCTTCCGCGTACAATCTCCGTTTTCTACGTTCTTTATCCACGAACTTTCATTTAGACCCCGTCGGCTAATTCTCCTTCTATCTTAGATTTACAAAAACTGTATCGTATTTATCGCGCACGAAGAGTAACGACTAAGCTTCGTCCATATCTTTCGCATACGAGCTCCATTTATGATGTTATTTATATCCATGCGGTATTTATGAGTACTACAACTTTCATTTAGACCCCGTTGGCTAATTCTCATTCTATCTCGGATTTACAAAACTGTATCGAATTCGCCGCACTCGAAAAGTAGAGACTAAGCTTCGTCCATAACTTTCGCATACGAGCTCCATTTTTGACGTTATTTATATCCACGCGTTGGTAAAAATAAAATCTACAACTTTCCTTTTTACTTCGTCGGCTAATTCTCGACCGATCTTAAATTTAACAGTAGGAGGTAATTACACTGTTAAATGTCCGCGTAAAATTCATAACTTTTACATACGGACTCCGTTTTCGTCTGTCTTTTTGTCGTTGAGTTCCTATTAATGAGATCTTCAACTCTCATTTAGGTCGCGTAAGCCAAAAACCGCTCGAACCAAAATTCGAGTTTCGGGTCGTGCACTTCTATGCCAAATCTTAGAAAAATCATAACTTCCTCATACGAAGTCAGATTTGGGCGTTCTTTATATCTCCGGAATCCTTGTTTCGACCACCACCACATTATGTAAAGATATCGGGTTTATCTCACACTTTAGTTTTGACGCTTATTTTTATTCTTTATTAGTTATACCTTTATAATTAAGTATAAAACACACAAATTCACATAATTCACATAATACTCAAATAATTCATTTTTATTACTTCCAAAAGAGTAACAATAGTTGACCTAGACTATTACATCATCTATTAATGGTTAGTCCCGAAACCCGGGCGTTACACTACGTAAGTCAACCTACACCTTGCGTAGGTCACTTAACCCCCTCGTTAATACTCTCTCCTATGCTCAACGTAGGGTAAGAATTTTTTGAAATTAAGTTTTAAATAAAAAGAAATAGTACCTCACAATATAGGATGATACATTCAAGTTAACTTTTTTTTCTCACTTTGTCCCTTTTGCTCTTCTTACCAACTCAAAAGGGTGTTTTTATTTCTCAAAATTGCAAGATCTAGGATGGTAGTCCTATTCTTTGCCCTTTTTGGTATGTGAACCTGAGATAGTGGTTCGTATACAATAGTAAGGGAAATCTATCCATAAACGTTTTAGCAATAATGTATGTAAATTTGGTGGATTCAATGGTGGTTTAGTCAATTACATGTCTGTGTATTGCAAGTAAAAGTGAAGTAATTACTTTGTTTTGGTTTGTTAAAAAAGTTGATTGATCTGGTTTGCTTGGTTTATATACAAACACAATTGATCTTGGAGGAAATGAGTTTTATATTCTTATAATACTGAAATTCATGTTTCAAAAAATGTTAATTACTTTTAGTGACAGGGATGGAATTCTTTAAGGTCTAGACTAGATAGAGAAAGGAATTAATATGGGATTTCAAATAAGGAAAACTGATCTTCAAGTATTTACTGGAGCTACTAAATAAAACATTGTTCTTTTTATTCATCATTTGTGCATTCAACTTTTTTTTTCTTTTTAAAGCATTGTATTCTTAAAGCTATATGCCTCTGTTCTCTTATTTTTGTCACATTGATGTCATTTTTTAGCTAATGGTTCAAATAGTGGATGACTTAGTATGTAGGATGCGCCCTTTCCTTATACTTAAATCATTTTGTTAATTTTTCTTCAAATATTCAGCAATATCTTTGGATGACATATGTATATACCTCGATCTAACCACAGAGTTTTGAAGTGACTGGATTTGTTTTCTAGGAATTACGGACATTGATGATGTTAATGCCATCTTTTGGAAGTTGTATATTGCTAACCTTGTTGCGATGGTACTATGTTTGTGTAATGGTTATAAAAGGCATTTGTAGTCTGATCTTCATATGGTTTTGTTAGGTTTCATTAACATTAAATACACATCAAGAAGGTAGCGGAATAATTGTGACAACCCAAAATTTTCCATTGCTTTGAAAGCTCAGCCAGTCAACCCAAATTAGTGTCAGACTTATTCCTGCTATCATTTAGCACAATTTAGAGTCTGTTAGAGCGTTCTGAGGCCAGTACACTTAAGGGATAAGTGTCGGGGTTTATCTGCCGAAGCTATAGTACAACGAATGAGCCTGAAACCCATTGACCTGGAGTTCACGGCCACGACATGGGAGTTTACGACCGTAAACTCCATGTGGGCCGTAAACTCCACCTTATATGGTGAAAGGTTGGCCATTTGTTCATTTCTCCCTTTCCTTTGGCTGAAATCCTCTCAACTATCATCCCGATCTTCGTCCCCGATCTTCAAAACTCGTAAGTTTCTTGTCCCAACTAGTTGATATGTTACTTGTTCTAGTGATCTTACATGATTTCATCCATGAAATCATTCCATTTGTGTAGATCTTCAAGTTTCACCAAGAACACCAAGAACACACACTAGTGTTCTTGGCCAAAATCGACTATTCGAGCTCCTAGATCGTAAGTACTCTTGTTCTAACTCATTGTATACTAGGTTTAACATGTTTAGGGCTTAGAAACAACAAGAATCCATGGAAGAATGAGAGTTTACGGCCAAGGCATGTTCTTGGGCCGTAAACTCCCTTTAAGGGTGCAAAGTTGCCCTTTCTTCCTTCCTTAAGCCCAGAACTTAGCCTAGAACCAACCACCATTGAACTAGGGACCTTAAGCATCAAAGAAACCATGTCCTCATAGAGTTTACGGCCGTAAACCCATAAGGAAATGGTCCTTGGGCCGTAAACTCTATAAAGGAGTGATATTGTGCCCCTAACACCTCCTATGGCTTGCATAAATGACTAGAACCTTGCATGCTTAACCTAGAAACACCAAAACACGAAATGAGTGGGCAAACATGAGTTTACGGCCGTAAACTCATGTGTTTACGACCGCAAACTCCACCAAGGGTCCATTTGGAGCCCTAGTCACTTCCTAAGCCCTTGATTCGAGTCTAGCTTAATTACTTGAGTGGTTTAGAACCTTTGAGCACCCAATGGCACCACTTCCATGAGTTTACGGCCGTAAACTCATGGGGGAAGTGGTCTAGAAACCGTAAACACTCATAAAGGCCACCATTTGAGGAGTAAACTCCAATGTGAGGCCATACTCTCTTTATATGCAACCCTTAGTACTCCTAGCACTTGTAGTAAAGTGTTTCCAAGTATTAGGGTGTCCTTACTTGATAAATTAGTTATTAAATGACTAATTAGATACTTAAATTTATCATTACATGTTAAATAGGTTTCGCGTGTGTGATCAAGTCCTCACTTGACACTTAGCATCCTATACCATCCGTTCATCCGAAATCACCCACGTCAGGTGAGTTCATACCCCTGAATCAACCTTTTAAATGATTTTAAATGCTTTTAATGGGGGGGGGGGAGGGAATACAAGTTGAACTATACAGTTAATATATCAATCACATGTGATTAATAACTGTATAGCAAATAGATTTTTGTATGTTAAACTGTTTTATCCAGCTAAAGGTTTTCAAATCCTGTTTTCAAATCTCTTTTAAAGTATGAAAATCCCTTTTTTAGATTATTAAAGCCTTTTCAAAGGTTTTACCAAAACTTATTATATGCTTTTATATTGTAAAATGCATGTCTATATATGTATAGTTATATAAGTAATGTTTGAAGGACTTAGGAAGGCTAGCTCGCTTTAATTCCTTTTCCTTGTTTGGATGTGGCTTTAGGGTATCGGTTATCCGTCCGAAGGTCATCTAAATATTAGTTATATATCATGTATACATATATAGTCATAAAAGTTCCATCAGCTAATTCATCACCTTTGGGTAGCAAAGGCATCTAGATAACCTCCCAAGTAAACTATAATAGGTATAGTTTAGAAACCAACCATAACTTTCTTAAAAGAGAACTTAGTTATATCTATACTCTAAACATTTGTACTTTTAGTAAAAGAAGGGTACATAGATTTCAAAACACGAGATACATCCTCAAACGCGGATTTCTCCGTTGTCGAGTGGTAACCAGAGTCTCCTGGAGGGAGAGCGGGCATTGTGTGTATAGATCTATACGGGACAGACACTCCCACATCATGACTGCTAGCCACAGTCGCGGCCGACCAAGCCAAGGGGTGACAAATGTCACATTCATTCCGACGCCAGCAGGTCGTCAAGTATTCGATTGTCAATCAGTATGGTTACGAGTATCTTTATAGTTACCTTATAATTCATGGCTTTAAGGTAATAAGTGTCATCATGGTATTTTCTATATATAAAATTTTCATTATATATATCTTCCTAGTTATACACTAGGCCACATTTTAAATCTTTAAACAAACCTACTTAGGATTAAAGGTTCTTTTAGACTTTGCTAGACGTATTGCTCATTTGATATTGTCTGGAGTCTGTACTTCATTCTTTTAGACTTTGCTAGACGTATTGCTCATTTGATACCGTCTGGAGTCTGTACTTCATTCTTTTAGACTTTGCTAGACGTATTGCTCATTTGATACCGTCTGGAGTCTGTACTTCATTCTTTTAGACTTTGCTAGACGTATTGCTCATTTGATACCGTCTGGAGTCTGTACTTCATTCTTTTAGACTTTGCTAGACGTATTGCTCATTTAATACCGTCTGGAGTCTGTACTTCATTCTTTTAGACTTTGCTAGACGTATTGCTCATTTAATACCGTCTGGAGTCTGTACTTCATTCTTTTAGACTTTGCTAGACATATTGCTCATTTGATGCCGTCTGGAGTCTGTATTCATTCTTTTAGACTTTACAAAACGTATTGCTCATTCGATACCGTCTGGAGTCCGTACTTCATTCTTTTAGAATTTTCGAGGCGTCCCGCCTGGAGTCTATGTTTTATTTACTTTTAAACCAGCAGTGTTACTGCTGAGGAAAAATATTATTTTCCCCATTACTTTTGCTTGTGATTTCCACACATATTCTTTAAGGTAAAAACTATATTTTGATAAAGATAGTTACCTTTGGGGGAAATTACTCCTTAAACATAAAACAATAGGGTCTTGGTAGAAGACTACTTTTATTAAGAAAATATAGGATTTTCTGAAAGGAATTCTAATACTCTGTAAATTCTAAACCACCATCTTTTATGAGATTATTTTGAAGAAAAACATGTATTTATATCAATGCCATTAAATACTTATGAACTCACCAGCATTAAAATGCTGATACTCGCTTTCAAAATAACTTGTATTCTCAGGTCATCCGTAGACAGGTACACTCCGGAAGCTTTTGTGAAAGACAGCCTTGTACCGAGCTGCATTATATGTTATTCTCTGTATTTACTTTTGATGTTGTTGCTAAATGTAACCTATGTAAAATTATTACTATTAATGCAATGGTTGTTGTACTTTGATTACTATACTACATATGTTGTGATACTTGACATGACGTCCTCCACCCCAGAACGTTTCCGCCGTTCCGGTTTATGGACTCCATAACTTGTCCTCAAGTTATGGATGTCCAAGAGTCTCTTCATTAAAAGTTTTGTAAACCTTAATTAAACTCATAAGTTATGAAAATCCAAAAGTTCTTGAATTGTTCAAAACTTGCCCTCAAGTTTTGGAATTTGTAAAGTCTCACACACACTTTAGTTCCAACCCTTAGAGTTTTAAAAGTTAAAATTCAACCCTTATACTTTATAGTATTATAAGTTAATAATATATATATATATATATATATATATATATATATATATATATATATATATATATATATATATATATATATATATATATAAGAGCAAGTCAGTCTTACCGTTAGTAGGCCTCATTCACGAAACCGGTCTATAAGGGGGGTATAAGGTTGTTGTCTATAAAATGGCAGCTTAATGGGTGTCCACTCTCACCCACCGCTTCCTTGACTGGTGGAGGGTCGTTAGCCGAACGGGTAGGACGAGGACTATAATTCTCATTAAAAGTATAATGATGAATATAAAGTAACTAAACCTTTTATAAATCCCAATCTTAGTTACTTTAGGAAAATGTGAATTTGGTGCTAACCCATGACATTTACACTTTGTACCTTACCAAGTCGTTGGTGGAGCGTGTGTGGTTAACCGACACACTAACTTGGACTAGTAAGGATGGCAAAGGGTGACTTAATGTTTATCATAGATCGGTGGAGCGCATGTGGTTAACCGGCACATTGATTAGGTGGTAATATTAAGGGTACCAAGTGAATTTGCATGGTTATTCACACCTTTTTTTGTGAACCTCGGCATCCCAGTCACAAAATCTGAAGGGCACAATCGAGATTGAAACATGTCATTGAAAAGTTCAGTGAATCTCAAAAGATCTAGGAGTTTCAAACCAATTAAAACCTAATTTTATTTCGTTTTTCATGGTGGAAATTGGTGAATAGTCATTCACCTACCTTCAAATATTCTATAGCTTGGATTACAACATCCCTTTTCCAAGTTATAAAATATTTTGTTGGGTCCTAGCCTTAATATTTCATATTGGGTGTTATATTAAGGATTTTAAATCAACTAACTTGAATCTCTCCCATTGTATATGTCTAGTTCAGACAAGTATGATCTTCCTAAATCTCTTGGAACAAGCTTTCCTCTTGAAGATGATGTCCCACAACATCATGCTTCACTTCCTCCACCTCCTCTAATTATTCTCCCCGACTCACAAGCTCGAAGACTTGAAAAGTTCAAACTCACTCAAGTACTATTGGATAGTAAACACAAGGATGGAAAGCCAGTGTGTGCACATGTCTTGGAGATGAAGGCACACATTGAAAGGCTAAGGATGATGGGTGTCAGGTTCCCAAGAAAGTTGGCTATTAACTGGGTTCTCCAGTCACTTCCTGAGTCATATAGTGAGTTTGTTAAAGACTACTATGTGACAGATCTCGACATGGCCCTAATAGATCTTACCTATTTGCTAATTGCTGCTGAGTCAGCAATGATTTGGCGCAATGGTCAAGCAACTTTGATTGGAAGGTCTGCCTCCCAAGTTGGCATGGACATCCCAGAAATGATTCCTTCTCCTAAAGGGAAGGATTTGGCCATGGTGAAAAGTGATGATCATAAGAGAAAGGCCATTTCTGAGACTGCTCTATGTGCTGGCTCAGATGAGCCTGTGTGTTTCTATTGCCAAATAAAGGGACATTGAAATCGAAGCTGCCCTGAATACCTGAGATCTTTAGTCAGAATGTATGGTTCTGCTTCAGGTAAGTCCACTATCTAACTCTGTTAAGTTCCTAATTGTTGATTCTTAATACATGATGTGACTGGGTTGCATTTAATGTTTTGCAGGATCAAGCAAAGAGAAGGAAGCTTAAAAGAAGAGTATGTTGAATCTGATCGCGAAGATGGATTTCAATCGCATGGTTCGAAGATCGGATTCTTGAGCTACTACTTAAGAGTTATGATAGATTGCTAGGAAATATGTAATTGCATAGTTTCCATTTGAAGTTGCATTGTAAGGAAAAAGTTTTTTCTGTATTTTATAAATAAATAAAATTTTTTGTTTTGCTTTATTTTATATCTCCTTGCAATGGCATTTATGGAAAGTTAATGTTTTTATGTTTCTAGCAATAATGAATTTGATTCTTTCATCTGTGGTAGTGTCTAAATTTACCAAATAAGGAAAGATTCTCATCACCCAATTTTCAATTGGGCCGAAACTTGGAATCATGAAGGTTGTATTGCATGATGAATGAGAATTTTAATTTTTGGAAAGTTAAGACTAATTCCCTGACCACATGTATATGTGAGTCAGGTGAAAGACTAAAGGATCGGGTACACTGGGTGTGTGTAGGTCAAAGTCCACCACAAAGATCGATAAGACTATTCATCATGATTTACTAAAGTTTAGTAAATATGGTTGTACCTACAAGGTTAAGTACAATTCTGAAACTTTGGAAAATTTTCAATGTATGGCAGGGCGAGTGGGAAGAATCAAATTTGGCAGAAAGATAAAAGTTTCTCAAATCTGAAAAGATGGGAGAGTACTTTAGTATCATGTTTTATGATCATCTTAATGATTGTGAGACCATATCAAAATTCATCCTCTAGGGACATCTTAGTGCATTCTTATGGCTAAGAAGAGGAGCCATGAATTATTGAAGTGGTTAAAATCGAGAAGATGAGTCATACTTCGTTCCAAAAACAAGTCTTAGAGTCATACTCCAAGATTGTAACTTGAGTGACACGTCTTAAAGAAGGTTTTATAACACTTGTCAGATGTAAGAGTAACATGTTTTCTACTCTTGTACATTTAAAATTGGTAAGTTGTGATGTTTTGGATAAAACAAAGACCAACTGAGACTAATTGTGTGAAGTGTTTATCTTGATAAGAATCCACACTGACTCTTGAATATTTGTTTGGTTGTCAAGGAATGGTTCTTGACAAAGAGAAACTTATATGTCAAGAGGACAGTGGGAGTCTTAAAGGTCTTGAAAGTTTCAAGATCTAATCAAGGATAAAACCTATAGTTTATCGCTAGCACACGACTTGAGGTTTGTAACCTATCGTGTTGACATAATTCTTGTTTATGTGCCTATTCTGGTAAAGTTGACAATGTATGTGAGTTCTGTGAGTTCTCAATTGTGTGCATAACAACTTGGAAGCAATGGTGGGCCCTTGTGCTACCAAGAGGCAAGAAATCAAGATTGAACAAGTTCAATCCATATCGTTTTGAGTTTGTCACTAACCTTGTCTTGTGATTATGGTTTTGACAAATTCACATGGATAGGAACACATACACCATAAAATCTAAGTGTCATAAGGTTTCTTTCCGATTCATGAAAATGATGGTGAGGAAACGCTTTCACTAAGTAGATTTTAAGTAGATAGCAATTGTGATATTTGCATTCTCAAAGTCGTTAGTGGAGTGTGTGTGGTTAACTGACACACTAACATGGACTTGTGAGAAATGGCAAAAAGGTCTAAACATTATGATTACGGCATCCCTCTTCATAATTGTTTAGACACACATGTGAGCTATCTAAGGAAAGATGTATGAGTCTGAGAAGCCTAGATAAAGTTTTGTCGAAGCATCTCGTATCAGAAGTCTGAACTTTGGTGATGAAAGTCAATAAAGTATTGATTTCTAGAAGTCGATTTCTGAGTACATGTCAAAGCTAGTGGGAGCATAATTGTTATGCTAAATAATTATTATGCCAGTGGGAGCATAATCAATTATGATAAGTATTGTTAATTATAGAAAACAAAAGTTTCGCTTGGAAAAGGTTGTTTTGCTATAATTAACGGAGAGGAGATTATACTTCATTTCAATCCTAAAAGTTTAGATTGAGATTTCAATCATCTTTAGTCAAGGATATATATATATATATATATATATATATATATATATATATATATATATATATATATATATATATGAATTTTATGTTGGAATGGTTCAACATAAGGGAATTCAATATATATTGCGTTCTCAAATTTCGATTATGATTACGGCATCCCTCTTCATAGTCGATTTTTGAAAACATGGCAAATAGAAAAAATATTGTAGCAAAAGACTGATCTAGCATCATGTCTTTATGTGAGACATCATGAATCGTGTCCCATATGCTTCGGGTATAGGATCGATCACATGTGCTATAATATTTATCCGTTTTAAATTTTGAAAATGCCTACAGCATTAAGAGGGAAAAAGGAATAGAACCGGATATGACTGAAATGATTAAGCAATTGTCGAGGATAATCTGAGGTTTACCTAAGATTGGTTTCTCATGGACAGTTGGAAGTATGTTGTTAAATTTTGGAGAGGAACCATATTGACATATTCTGAAAAGAGGTAGCTCTTATTCAGAAGTGATAGTCAAAATGGGAATGTGGAAATGTTTTCCATATTGGGAGTTGGATTTTAAAGAATCTATGAGAAAGTTAGAAACCTTTATGCAAGAAGGATATTCAAAGGAATGTACTTTGAATGTGAGACTTCGTTTCCATGGAATTGATCTCCACTGGAATACTTTGCAATGTCTGTTGCCAGGTCTTTGTGACTTTTGTGCATAGTCATTGCAAGAGGATCAATGCATATATGTTTAAAATCTAACAGATTACAGTAAATGACAAGAATTTGATATTCTTATATTTACGGTAAGGATTTGGGATTTTGAAATGAGCATCATTGGAATCATGTTCAATTGATCTACTTCACAAAGTAAGGATCATAGACAAACATAGTTTGCATACTTGGAGTATGGCATGACTATTGTTTAGAAAACATAGTGTACATGCTTGGAGCATGAGACAACTACTGTTTTAATTCAAGTGTTAAGTTGATAAATCGAAACAGAATAATGTGTAATCAATATGGTGATGAATAAAAGGTGTTTTATTTATATTCATAAGTGCTGAGACCATATTGGATTCAATTATTCTTGTGTTTCACTTTGCATGTTTTAACTTCCATAATAACTAGGTTATTCTTTCCGAATAACTAAGTTATTTAAACTCTCCACAGTCAATAATATGTTGGAAGTAGGTATGAATCAAGACTGTCATGAATTGGGCTTGTAGATGACTAAAGGTGCTTAGACATAGCAATGGTTGCTACAACGTTCATGAGTTCTCATAAGTTATGAGTATTGGATTAAACCCATGCTCGCTTGTATCACTTCATGGAATTTATCTTGAGTGATCGTGAGACGGTAATATCATAAAAGTCTTCAAACCTAGAGATATGAGTTGTTGCCTATGAGTTGGTTGTACATTGATTGCACGAAAATGCATCAGTAACTTGATGTTATAAAACGTACCTTTGTGTATAATTCAACAAGTAGTAGAACAAGCATATGAGTCGAAGTTTATCTGTTCCTTTTAGTCCTTGGAGGATTAGAAGCGATATCTGGGCCCCTCGATGATTTTGTTTTGACCTATGTATCGGGCCCGGTCAGAACCTAATTGATGTGTTCAATTTAGTTCTATGTCAAACAAATCGGAAATCGGGAAACAAACTGTTGGACAATAACTACGACGTTGTTCCATGTATTTGTCCGGCTGATATCTTAAGAACAGAGGATTATATGATCACTTATCTAAAATGGCGCTTCATAGTTCAACAGAGTTTTGAGAGCTACGATTGTCGGTTGGTTTCTGAAGTCATATCTGCAAATATAGTTATTAGACTTATCCAAGTGGGAGACTGTTGGATAAGGTGTCTAAGTCCATAACAATATTTGAGATGCACTTGACCCGACCTGACCCGACATGGTCCATTTGGGTTGCACTTCACCCGAACAATTTGTATGGATAATCTTTTGAGAATACTATGTTTATGATTTGTTAATATATTATAAGTTATAATATATTAATATGAAATCATATTATATAATTAGTATTTGATCATCAATTAATTTAGAATTAATTTGGTGATAAAAAAGGTGACTAATTAAATATGGGCTCTTGTATTTATATAAGTGCGGGCTAATACTCATTTGGAATGGGCTTGGCATGCATGGGAGTCCATGGATAGTCCATGGAGCTTTTAACCCATGTATCCTTGGAAAGGAAGAGTCATGGGTATTAGGGTTTACATGGATGTAACCCTAATTCCCCACACTATATAAAGGAGTCTTTGGCACTTGATTTAGTACTAGTTGTGTGTGTAAGAAGGTGGCCGATTTCTATAAGCAAACATACACTCTCATAGTTTTTCCAAGTTTGTGGTGATTTGTGATTTCCATTTGAGGCATCTACATTATTGGTGCTTGGCTCTCAAACTCCAAGGAATCAACTCACTATTGAAAAGGTATGTACTTCTTCTAGCTTTTATGTTTAAAGTACCCCATGCCATGCTAGATAGGTTATGAACCTTGGAAAAACAAATTTGCATGTATTTTAGAGAAAACATAGATCCAAGGTTTATAGGGTTGCATGTACACCATAGGAGTGTTAGTATGCTCAAAACCCAACATCGATTTCCTTGATTATACCGGCCAAGAATACGATTATACAACATAATATCCAAAATAAACACACACACACAATATAACACACATGCTCAGCCACCCTTGTGGTGACAGGCGGTCGTCGGAGGTGATAGCCACCACCTCACGGTGGTGGTAATGGCTTTTCTTCGGTTTTCCGGCCACTCATAACATACTATCAACATACACAACTGGCAACAACATCATACACATATAAATATGCTAATACGAGTGAAACCACCCACCTGGTGGTGTGCAACGGTCGGAAAGCACCGACGACACCGAGCAGCCGCATGGCGGCGACAATGCAGATGTGGAAGAAAGGTGGCGGCGGTGGTCCCGACTGAAACGACGTCCTCATGTACGTCTTCGTCCTCAGCCACAGCATGAACGGCGACAACGGAGTGGCATAAAAGGCGGAGGAAGCACGTCTGAGAATGGCAGCACACCGCCCCGACGTCTTCTTCAGCAGCCTTGGTTCCGTTTTGGGTCGTTCTTCCGTCCGTTCATGACGTCACCGGCAGCAAGGGTCGCGATGACGTTTCAATGGCGTGGTAACAGGCGGCAGTAGCTAGAGGGGGCTTCACATGGTGGCAGCTGGAGAAGAATATGGTAGGGTTAGGGTTAGGGAACACAAAGGTGACGGGTTTTATGCCCCATGTCCAGATTTAAAACTTCAGCCCTATTTACATTTTCAGTCCCTCCTCCTCTCATTCTTTTCAAATAAGGTCCATAAATTACCATTCAGCCCCCTATCCGCCAAAATCCATTCAATATAAGTCCAAATGATACCAAACACTCCCCTGACTTCTGAAAATCTTTACAAAATAAATCCCGGAATTACACTTTAACCCTTGAAAGTCCAAATTATATCCTTTGGCTCCCAGAAACCAACACCCCGCTATAAATTATGGATTTTAGGGCTATAATAAAATAATATAAAATATAAATTTACATTTTGGGGTTTAGGTTTTATTATTTATTTACTTAATTTTAAACGGAATGTTACACCACTATTTAGTAAAGACACAAATTTCAATTGCGAATGAAATTGTCTTTATTAGTACGGAAATCAACACCAGTGTAACCTTTACATTCTTTCCATATTAAGATCATTTCCTTTGACATCCTATAATAGTAAGGAATGTGCTTGTTTTTTATTCGTTGATTCTTGACAAGTTGATTAGATCCGGCCTGTCATGCTCCAGGAATACAAGTCATCAAATCTAATACAATTCATGGCATCCATAATCAATCATGTAAGTAGAAGCATGTGGGACACGACTCATTTTTTCTAGATCAATAGCAAATTTACTACATTAGCATCGCTTAATGTCATGCTATACACTAGATAATCCATTGAACTTTAGTGGTTGTTGAGGCAACAACTTGAAATTCGGCCTCAGTAGAAGATTTTGCTAAGGTTTGTTGAAGTTTTGAGCTTCATGCTATTGGGTTAGAACCTAGATAAACGATGTATCCATTTGTGATTATGTATGATTGTTTATCGCTGGTGTATTCTGCATCAGTGAAGGCCTGAATATGTAGAGGTGAGTTGTGATGGATCAGTAAACCACCACGAATGGTGCCATGAAGATACCATACTAATATCTTTAAGGCAAGACAGTGAACATCAGTAGGGGTGTGCATGAATTGAGAAAGTTTGTATACTGTAAAGGCTACATCAGTACATATTAAGGAAATTTATTGTAGAGCTCAAACAAGTGATATGTATTTGGTAGGTTTGGATAATGGTTTACCATCGGTGTTGTTGAGGTGAACTAATGTTGTTAATGGTGTGGATATCGGTTTACATTCACTCTTGTTAGATTTGGTGAGGAGATCTAGAATGCACTTAGATTGAGAAAGAAAGAGACCATCTGAGTGTGGAAGAAGTTCAATACTCAGAAAATAGGATAGGTTTCCCAAATCCTTTAGATAAAAACGATTTGCTAAAGTGGTATTGAAGGAAGAGATGTTGGAAGGATTAGGTCTGGTGATGATTATGTCATCAATGTACTCTAAAATGTGGATATGAGATGTAGTGGAACGTTAGATAAAGAGAGAGGGATCAAAAACGGTGGGTTTGAATTTGGCAGAAAGAAAGAAGGTTTTGAGTTAATTGTACCAGGAACGAAAGGCTTGGTGAAGTCCATAGATTGCCTTGTTTTGTTTGCAAACATGGTGTGGTAGTGTTGGATCAGTGATCCCTAGAGGTTGAGGCATGTTGACAGCTTCGATAAGAGAGCCTTGGAGAAAGGCATTGTTTATGTCTAATTAACATAAACACCAGTTATGAGAGGTGGCAAGGGAGAGAACGAGGCAAATAGAGGCTCGTTTGACGATATAGTTGAAGGTCTCAACATAGTCAAGACCAGGTCATTCATGGTAACCTTTTGCAACAAGATGTGCTATTAGTTGGTCTATTGTGCCATCGGGTTTGAATTTTGTTCAAAAAATCCATTTACAACCTACAAGATTAGGGGCAGATTCAGGCGGAATGAGAGAACATGTTTGATTTGGAAGAATGACATCATGTTCTTTTTGCATGGCTTTGCAACATTGGGTTTATTTGTGAGTTAGAGTGACGTTTTGAGGTTCTGGGAAAGAGTTGTGTGACAACCCGAAAATTTCTATCCAGTAAAGTCAATCAATCCAATCCAAGGTCAGACTTGTTTCTGCTATATTTTAGCATTGTTAGGAGTCTGTTTGAGGGTTCTAAGCCTAGTACACTTAAGGATTGGGTGTAGGGTTGTGTCAGCTTAAGTTCATTGAGTTGAAATCAAGCCGGAAACTCCATCACAAGGGATTTACGGCTGCAAACTAGGAGTTTACGGCCGTAAACTCTTGGTTGGCCGTAAACTCCTCCCATATACATAATCTTCCTTCATTTTTCACTACTTCTCACACTTCCAACTCAAGAAACTCGATTTTCTCTCAACTATCATCAAGATTTTTCATCTTGATCTTCAAATATGTAAGTGTTTCTTCCATTTGTTAGTTGATACCTTGCTTAATCTAGTGAAACCCTATGATTTCATTTCTTTTGAGTAGATCTTCAAATCTTCATCACTTACACCAAGAACACCAAGAACACATACTAGTTCTTGGACCGTGAACACCCCCTTCAAGCTTCAAAAAGTAAGTAATCTTCCATATACTAGTTATCCTATAGAAGCTATTAACATACACCCTTGAAAACAACCATTTCCCAAGAACAATAAGAGTTTACGTCCATGAGCATCTCCCTTGGCCATAAACCCTCCTCAAGATCTTCATTGACCGTAAACCACCATGGCCGCAAACACCTTGGCCGTAAACACCAAGCCCGTGAACACACTTGTGTGGCCGTAAACTCCCTTTAGTCAATAACATGTGATTATAACACTTCATTCCAAGTGTTTCCTAGTCCCTAAGGTTGTTTCCTTCCATGTTAGTTGTTTTAAACACTGATTACATGCCTATATATGCCATTATATGTCATTTAGGACTCGTTTATATCTCGGGAATTCATTCGTGGAACTCCTCATCCTTACGCAAATCATCAATTGAATCACCCACATAAGGTGAGTTCATACCCCTATAAACAATCTTTTAAATGTTTTAAATGCTTTTAAGGCGGGGGGGGGGGGGAATACAAGTTGAACACAATGATAATTGTGTAAATGTTATTTGTGATAACCATCACATTAAAGGATTTATTATGATTTTAAGTAATCAAATCATTTCTAAAACTCTTTTAAAGCTATGTTACTTTATTGTTTATAAAACTCCGTTTTTAAAGTACAATCATAACTCAGTAAATAATAGAGTCTTTTCTTCAAGTCAGATACATTTCAAGTAAACATACTAGTAAACTATAATAGGTATAGTTTAGGGGTTCGGTTCATACTATACACTAGAACAGAAGGAACACACTATAACGAGAAACAGAAAGAACATACTATACACTAGAACAGAGGAACATACTATACAAATACAAGAATACTATAACATTAATGTGAAACCACTACTTCACGGCTTAGCAATATACTTGTTAGGTCGCCTTTTGTAACCAGAGTCTCCTGGAGGGAGAGCATGAGTTTGTGTATAGATCTATACGGGATTAACACCCCACACCTTGCTGCTAGCTACAGTGGGACTTGCAAGTCTACGGGTGACAAATATCACATCAGTCCGGCGCCATTGGGTCGTCGTGTTAAACACGTGTCGTATCATTATGGTTATAACCACATCACATTTTAAAACCTTAATTAACAAACTGGTTTTAAGGTAGTTAGTGCTTCAGTAGTCACTTTATACAATATTACTGAATACTTTCTTTTTTCCATTACATTCTTATTGTGATCTCCTCACATAAAAGGTAATGCCAACTATTAAAAATAGTCTAAAACTTGGGAAAACTTACATCATTACAAAAGACAAACAGAGCAGTCGAGTCTTAGTACATTCAGTTAGAAGGGGGCCTATAATGCTAACTTTATGATTCCTCGGTAGATATATCAGGGATATATATTAATCGGGTCCAGTAGACAGTAGAATGTGTGCTTTCTGCTTCATTTCCTGTTCCTTGTTTGGTTGTGGGCTTAGAGCAGATTCACCCAGTCTACTGTCTAATCGATCTTAGCTATATATATATTCTGTATACACCAAGTAATCATAAGGAGTACCAGGTATGGGTCAGGTCATAGTATACTAATTTAATACGCCGATTTCTAGTACAAAACATACTTTTCAAATAGAACATTTGGTAGACAAAACTAGAAAATTATCCAGTAAAGGGTTTAATCCATTTTATTAAACCAGTATAACTTAAAGGACCTTTAGTGGTTAATTCTATAATACCTTAGTTTATACATCAGGGTTATATATAATTAATACCCGATAGGTAGTTGGATGTGTGCGTTCCGCCTTACTTCCTGTTCCTTGTTTGGTTGTGGGCTTAGGGCAGATTCACACCATTAACTATCCGTTCCATATTAGATTATATATGGCTAGTATAAACTAAGTGATTATAGAAGGAACTATTGTGGTTACCATTTTTACTAAAGAAAATAAGGGTTTTTCTTAAAGAATGTTTTCATCAAATATAAAGAAACTATTACAGTTAACTCCGTGAGTACCAAATGAAACAACAGGGTTATATACAATGAAGATCTAACAAACAATGGGATGTGTGACTTCCGCCTCATTTCCTGTTCCTTGTTTGGTTGTGGGCTTAGGGCAGATTCACACAATCGATTGTCTGTTTGATTTGGATTCTATATAACTTGTATCCATTTAGTACTCTCAGAAGGGATTGTAGAGTCATTTTTACTTATCTTTCATCATATCAGAAGATATAGGATCTTCTGGAGGAACATGCGAACTTTTCTAAAAACAACTTTCAACTTACTGTACATCACTAAAATACTTATGAACTCACCAGCTTAAATGCTGATCTACTCTTTCAAAATAACTTGTATTCTCAGGAAACTAGTAGACAGGTACGTACACTGGGATTCAGAAGACGGAGCATAGTAGCTTCATGTCTTTTTTTTGTTATTTACTTTTGGAGTCTATCCTATGTGGATCACATACTTTGTAAACACTTTAATATTAATGCAATGGTTGTGTGTTACTTTGATTACTATGATGCATGTCTTGTGTTACTAAACATGAACTCCTCCATCCCCAAACGTTTCCGCCGTTCCGGTTTGGGGGTGTGACAGATTGGTATCAGAGCATTGTTTATAGTGAACTAAGTATATCAACCTATAAAAGATATACAACTATAAATGCAATGGGGCCGAAGTGCTCTGGATAATAATATATTTTAAAAATATAATCATACTTTATAAAAGTATACCTACATGCTTATACATATATACATACTAGAACAAGTATCACAACAAGAACAGAACAGAAGTATTTAAAGGTTGAACACTGCGGTCAAACCTGGACAGTTATGTAATCATATATGGGATCAATATAGCCTGATCAACTATATTCATTTGAGATGTGACCGACATGTTTTTGGGAGTGATGTGCTGTTGCAACAATCTTAAAACTTACCTAACTCTATTCAAGGGATTTCTAGATCAGAACATAAAGTTAAAATACCATGGTTGTATTTTATGATACTATAAGACAGCAACACGTTTAAAACATACCAAGTTCAATAGATTAAAATACTATATGAGTATTTTAGGCACTATATAAATAACTTATGTGATAATTTAAAGACCCTTCTGGTAGGTCTATGATTCCGGAGTGTATACTGCCAAGGTTTTATATAATTGACATTTTATAGACTTAGAATTTGTGATCTATGCTTCACTACATGTTCCTTGTTTGGTTGTGGTTTTGGAGTAGGATCACTTATTAGAAGGTCTATTTAATCTTAAATTATATACTTGTATACGTTGCGCAATTATAGGAGGACCCAGTAAGGATCACCCCATAATCTCATAGATTCTTTAGACACTTCCATTCTCGTACGACAAACCCAGATAGATGTAACCACTTCCTCATAGCAGAAAACAGAAGAGTCAAAGAGGAACAATAGCAGGTTCATGAGAAGTTTTCAAAGAGTGATCAGCCAGAGAAACTAAAACGTCTTATGCGTCACACTAATAAATAATACCCATGAATGACTTAGTGAGCTAGTGAATACACTACTCACACTATGTATTAGGATTATTTCTTTTTCGTGAAACTAGTATCAGTTATTCAATTCACAGATATTCATTCGAGGATAGCCACTTCTGATTCATAAAGTTTATTTTGTATATACTCCTTTTATGAATTGTTTTCAACTTTCGAGGATAGACTCCTATGAAAGTCAGAACCAGATACACTCAGAACTAGGATAACTTAGTCTTTCAGCTTTCGGCTTATAACCACTGCTATCGACTTATTTCCATCTCATCTTTGTATTCTTTTAGCAAGATGCCTCCTCGTAGATCGAACAGGCGCACTACTTCGATAACTCCAGCTCAAACTTCACTGCCTCCTCCACCATTCGATCCTGCTGCTCTCCAAGCAGCGATATCAGCCGCAGTAGCAGCTGCTCTAACTCACATCAGCGAAAGTGGTACCTACAGAACTGGTAGCGGTACCCACTTAACCAACCCTGGAGCTACCCACGGACACCCAAGGGAGTGTTCGTAAAAGGACTTCATGAATTGCAAACCCAAATCCTTTAACGGAAATGGGGGACTGATTGCTCTAATGCGATGGTTCGAGAAAACAGATTCGTTCTTCGAAATCTGTTCGTACCCAGAAGGGAGCAAAGTGAAGTTTGCTACCTGCACCTTCTCTGACAGAGCCCTGACATGGTGGAATAGCCATGTTAAGTCACTGACCCTATCAGTGGCTAACTCAATAGGTTGGGAGAACCTAAAAGAGATGATGTTGAAAGAATACTACCCTAGGGGCGAAGTTAAAAAGTTGTAACAAGAGCTATGGGACCATACCATGATCGGCTCAGACATAGTGACCTACACTGACAGGTTTAGCGACCTGGCAGCACTATGCCCAGGGATGGTTACCCCGGAGAGTAAGAAGATAGAAAGATACATATTGGGTTTATCAACCCCGATTCAAGGAGATGTACTGTCTTCTAACCCAACCACAGTCGATGGCGCCAAACGCCTGGCCCAGCGACTCATTGACCATGGAGTCCGCCATGGCGTGGTAGTCCCAATTCCCTGAGCCTTCAAAGGGAGGGGACTATAAACGAAAGTCGGGGAAAAAGAGGAAAGAACGAACAACACAGGAAACCCCGCAGGAGAAACAAATGGGTACTATATATGCCGCCACAACACCTGCTACTCCAGCACCGGCCAGTCGATATGCTGGAACTCTCCTGAAGTATGGAAAGTGCAACTATCACCACACCTGAGTATGTCGGGAAATGCAATGCCTGAATTGCCACAGAAAGGGACATACTTCCCGGTTCTGCAGGGCACCGACACAACCGATCTCCCAAATTCCCGGAGAAGAAGTAAACCAGGCCTGTTATGGCTGTGGTGAGACAGGGCACTACAAGAGGGACTGCCTGATAGCGAAGAACTTAGGAGCGGATGGGCGAATTCTGATGATCACCGCAGGAGAACCAACCCCGGAGTCCCCAGCGACCAGCGGTACGTCTTCGAAATAAGAATTACTTTAAAATTTAATTTATATCTTTATAAGATTAAAACTTGGGGAAAACATTTAAAAGTAACTATAATAACTCACTCATATGAGCAAGACACAGCATGCATGAGAAAACTAAAGATCCGTTCAGGGAAGCTATGATGGCTTAGTATGTACACCACGGTTGTACATAGCTAAGATTTTGCAGACTTAGAGTGAGTGATTCCGCCTCAATTCCTGTTCCTTCTTTGGTTGTGGATTTAGGGCAGATTCACTCAGTCGACCGTCTTATTCATCTTAATTATACATAACTTGTATATGTCGGGCGATCATAGTGGTACCAAGGAGGATCGTAATATAGAGTATCGACACTTGTTATCAAAACACTTGCACTATTTGTACTCGCTCATCGCGGTACGATTTGTGGCATTGTTAACATCAAAGAGAAAACATAAAGCACTAGAAAGTTTACACAGAGTACATTGTCGAGCACAATCGGGATACACCATCGTATAACAAACGTTTCCTTCAAATCGGCCTAGCATTTGTTTCTGTAAAGAGTCCGTTGTCATCATTCGTCATGAATTGGCGTGGTCCTCACCATACTAAGTTCATATATTTCAAAATTCCATCGCCTTAACCGTCAAATTCACGAAACCCTCGTCATTCGTAACGACAGCCCGATCCAGACCTCAAAATCGTCTACCTCATATTCTAAACCCTGAAGTACTCATGCGAGGAGTACCTTGCCCTCCGAAACCTTAACGCTGTATATTCAGCAGACCTTCCCAGACTACCACTCGTCCAACAGATCAAGTTCAAGCACAGAGGCTAAGGACGAATACAGCCCACCTATCACTATTAAGTGTATACGCGAGGGTAGTATTTAATTATGATTACGCAGATTTAGTATGTGTGTTTCCGCCCTATCTCCTGTTCCTTGTTTGGTTGTGGACCTGGGGCAGAGTCACACATCCGACCGTCTTACTAATCTTAATTATATACGACTTGTATACACGAGGTGATGATAGATGGACAAAGTATGAATCCTATAATGAACGTCAGGGAAAAGATGCCTAGGTCTACGAGTGAGTATTCTGCCGATCAGAGAAACACAACACCAGGAGTACGGCTGAGAAAGCTAATTTCAGGATGAAATTCCATCTAATGGGGCGATGATGTGAAAACTCGAAAACTTCTATCCAGTAAAGTCAATTAATCCAATCCAAGGTATTGGGTCAATCAATCCAATCCAATGGATGACCCTATTTAGATCTCACAAACTTGCCCTAGAGAAACTGACCAACAACTAAGAATGGTGCTTTCCTTTACTAATCTAATAGAATACCCCCTTCTCGATAAGTAAGGTAGGTTGGCTGTGCTTGGGTCTCCTTCTCTTGTTGAAGGCTTTCCTACTTCTAATAGAATCTTCTAAGGTCATCTCCTCTTCAGCTTCTGAAGTTACCATGGTCTGTCATCAAACCTCATAGGCTAAAGAGAAAGCTAAATAGGGGTTCAAGATTGAGTTCACTGGCCCTCGGAAGTTCGAGCGAGTTAAGCTTTCTTTCCTTCGTTTATTCCCTAATCCTCTTAACCGAGTAACTTCCATCCTCTGGCTTTCTCCAGTAGGTTGCCTCTAGAGCAGTTAGCCTAGCATTTCCGGTTGTTTATATAGGATCCTATGTTCACATAGAGAACTTCTAGCTTTCAGTCCTTAGTTCACGATCTCTACCTTTAGAATAGAATGGTCATGCCTATCCCTCTTTGGATGGCTTGCTTTGCTTCGCTTGACTTTAATTTAAATAGAGTTTGAGCTCTGAGTAAGCTCTTGCTTTGATTCACTTGGTGCCCTAAACTAAAGGGCTTGAAACCAGAGCTTTTGACTTAAGGCTTGGTGACAGGCTTGAATCACGGAGGGTGACAGATCAAGCAGTTACTTTAGCTGTTGAGGGACTGACTTTAGCTCACTGATCCGATGTGATTGAATTCCCTAGGAAAGAAGGCAACTAGCTGAGGGTGAAGGGCAAGGAATGCGAGAACAAGGGATGTCCCACTTTGACTGTATTCAAAAAGCAAGCTAAGATTCATCAAAAAAGTAAGGTGCTTTCGGACTAGAGGCAACTGTTGCGGGTTCAGGTGCGGCTAAATCAATAGGACCGACCGTCTGGGATAGGCGGAGTTGGTAGGAAGCACGGTTGGCGATAAGCTGGTACATGTTTCATTCTTTCTATTCAATAAATATCTCTTCCCGTAAATCAAATAGACTAACAATGTAGGCACCCGTATGGCCCATTCTTTTGTTTGTTAAGTGAAGCCCATCCACCATCTATGTTAAGGAAAGGCGATCCATCCACCAGCCCCAAAGGTGATTAATCCATTCCTTCATTCTTAGGAGGCGGGCTTTCTTACCATTAAGTCGGGTGGTGGCAAACAAAGATAGGGGAAGGAAAGGCACTCAACTGCTCTATTCATACTTGTTTCAGCTAGGATAGCTAGTCTGAGGCGGTGAGAGATATGGCAGAAAGGGGGGGTGTCCTGGTCGGTTCATCGGCTATAGACCAATTCGAAGAGCATTCGTTGACCTCTCCTTAGGGGTCCCAGCCCTTGTGGCCCCACAGCCTAACATTAATTTTTATCTTTAGATTTTCATTCTAGATAGAGCAGTAAGAAGGATCTCTTATGCAAGCTTTCTTGATGAAGGGTACCTCTTTATAAAAAAAAATTGTAATCTTCCCTTCCTTTTTTAATGGATTTTTCTAGCCTCAATGACTATAGCATTCATTTGATCCAATCGTAAACTGTAATCAGTGACACACAAAAGCCAAATCATAAACTTCGGAGCAAGTTCAATAGTTTTCGAATAGCTTCCGTCGAATTACGCTTGATAATAATTAATAGAGTGGCAAGCAAGAGCAGAAGGAGGAAGCTGAGTAGGGTTGGTGAAATGATGCAAAAAAAAAGGCATGATGAGATCTGAACCCCTACCTTGACTAAGAGAATTAGGTTATTCTTTTGCTATTGGTCTTTGGTGCCTATCCATCCTATGCCTCGTACGTAGTCTAAATCAGAACTGAAACCTCTTTTATACCCGGAAAAAAACTTTGACTCATTCCCTTGATTTGGCTATTCATTCTAGCAATAATCGTCAAATACGACAAAGCAACAACGGCTAGCTACTTCCTTAAGTTAGAAGCTGAGGTAGGACTAGTCTGGGTATGAATCAAATCCATTCCTAGGGTGAGTCCTTATGTAAATGTAAGTAGAAGGTAGCCATCTAAGAGATGTTACTAGTCTGATCTGGTACGATGTAGGTTGGGGGTTTTGAGTCATAGAGAGTCTGTATTTTATTGGACTTGGCGAGAAGTGTTAAGAGCAGACTAAGCTAAGGAATAAAAAGAGGATTTGGATGCTTATCTTCCTTCCTACACCTAACTTGGCTATCGCTTGTCAGCTTCAGTCCCTGTTGAATCGGTTCTATCCGTTGATTTCTAGTTCCACCCTAGGATTCTTCCTTCAGCCCGAAAAGCCAAGCCACTGATGCTACTGCTGCTAAATCAGCCGATGGAGTGCAACGTTACCGGTTCATTCTGTCGGTTTTAAGAGCCTTCGGCAACCGGCAAAGAAAGACCGTTCTGAGTAGCAGTAACAACGCTCATAGCAAGCAAGAAAGATGGGGTAAATGGGTCGGAAAGACAAGTTTATAGAGTCGAAGAGCTAGTAGAGCTCATAGGTTTCTACCTGTAACTAACTTAGTGTGCTTTTGGTAGCTGCTGCCATACCAACAATCTATTTTTCGTAAATAAGCTCTAGCATTATGGTGCGAGATCTGCCAAGCTAAGCTCAATCACAACCCACCGTCTCAAACAAAGGCTGGATTGGTTCATTGAACGCCAACAAAATATAGCAAGTCCTCTAGCAAGCCAATTCCTTTCTTCATCGCCTTCGACAGCTAATCACTATCGTACTCTCGATACTTACTATTTGAGTACTGGTATTGGATTCTCCTTCAGCGGAAAGATGGAATTGACCATGCACACTGACTCCTATTCAAGATATGGATACTAGACTGTCCTGCATATGAGACGGATTGTTCTTCTAGCCTACATCGACGGGACTCAACTCCTTACTCTCTTCCTTCTATGCCTATTTGAAAGTCAAGAATAGTAAACTTGTTCACCTATTTCCTTACTAGAGCAGATACTTGAGGACATAATGCAGCCCGTGTTACTGGTGTGTGAAAGGATAAGCGGTAGTGCCCCACACCCGTGATGCACTTCCTTGCTTTCAGGTATATCTCCAGATAGATAGGGTTTTCTCTCTTGTTTAGTGCTTCTCACTCTTTCCTCTCAAACGGCGATACCTTAGCAGCATTTGGCCCATCCCAGAGTGAAACTCCCTAACCAGATTCCGAAACTAAATGAAGAAGAACTCCTAAACGCAGAAAAGACACCTGCGACTGCAACTACTTACTTGGCTTTCATCCCTCCTTATACTTATGAATGAGGCTTCACTTGGCATCGATGCCAGGGCCTTGTTCTGACTTCCGAGACTCATCTATCCTATTACTGAGAAAATTCCCTACTTGGAGTGAGAATCCCTTTATCCCGAAGCAGCGGCAGAAGCGGTTTGATCTCTTACCTTTTTCTCATATCCAAGAGACTCGTCTCTAGTTAGTTTCTCATTCGAATATGAATAATCAACAAGGGAACCTTCTCTCTTACCTTTACTGGCTTTAATGATACTGCAGGGGACGCAGCAACATACTCTTTCCCCTCAATCACCGGGGGCTATTATCCGCTCACTCCCTTGCTTTCAGAGAACTCCCCCAGTTATAGATAGATAGTCAAAAGGGGCTTTCTTACTCACAGGATTTCAGGATACTCGTTAATGCCTCACTCCCTTCTTCTACTTCTGACATTCTACTTCAAAGTCTGATATTCGATAAACTAGGTTTAGCTTGAATGTCTTAGTTCACATACTCTACGGGATTTCTTCTTTACTAGAACTCTTTTCTCATGACATGGTTGGGAACGTTGTGTCATCTGTTCGTTTCGATTCAAAAAGTTTAACTTCGAACTAACCGAGAAAGCAGAAGCGGAACATACTTATATAATTAGGGTACTTCCTTACTTAGAGTGAGAATACTCTTTATATGGCACTTATCCCATCCGAGTACTTACTTGACTTACTTTACTGAAACAGCCTAAGCACCTTTCCCCGGGATTCTTCATAAAACCAGCTTCAGCAGCAAAGACTTCTACTTGAGGACAGTCTACCTTTGGTGGTGTGAGATGCTATTCTTTTATACGGTGGTGTGAGATGTCATTAGACTTTATCATATTCATTTGAATTGAGCGTATTGTAAGACTAATATGGCAAGTCAACCGAGCGTGGGGAACGAACGAGCGTGGGGGTGAGATGCATGCAATTGAAGCAGCTACCTGAAAAGCTGGGTTTGATTCCATTAGATACCTTTGGGTTTAGCCTTGAGGAAAGACAGCATATACCAAGAAAGAAGAGGTTGGAGGGCTTGACAGAGATGCCCGGGATGCTCCAGAATGAGCCTCAACAGAAAAGAAGGAAACTTCCCTATCTAGTTCAAGTCCTAAAACAACGGATATTGGAGAAGCTGAACGAGAAGAAATAGCGATATCCCTAGGGGCACCTTCGATCGATACTGCCTTAGACCCTGCCCTTGGTCCTAAACCTGCTTATGCTGGAGAAGCCCTTACTTCTTCAGCTTGAAAGACATCTAAGGAAAGAGCTACTTCAACTGAAGAAATTTATTTAGTAGCGAGAACCCTTCCTACTCGAGAATAAGGTCAGGAAGTGAAGCGTTTTTTCAGTTTTTCTTGAAAAATATAGTAAGTGTTATGCGGGGGTGGGGATTCAGACCGATGAGGGGCGAAAGACTGGGATGGGAAACAAAACGGAATGTACCGGATTTTTAGCACGTACAACCGTCAAACCAGAGACCAAAGCAAGGCTCGACAAAACAGAAAGTATCATAGTACGTCGTCCTTCCCTGAAATGGAACTTTCATGTTGGAGCAAGAACTAGCATGAAAGTCGATCTATTACAACCAGTGCGGTTGTTCGTATTTCATTTTCTTCTTCCAAGCCCTTCTTTCTTAGCACTGAGTTACTTACGAAATCTCAAATCTCTCTCGCTTCTTCAGCTTGTTCCTGTTCGTCTATTCGGGACGGGGCAGGCAGCCTACATACATGAAGAGAAGAATAGAGAGGGGGTTATCCTGCTTAAACTTGGGAAGTTTACTACTGGAAATTGGGAAGGGCTATAAGTAGGCCGTTTGCTATTGCTATAAGGGCTTCTCGCCTTTATACGGCTTGGCTTCGCTATCGCTTCTATGTAGTGTAGTGGTCGACCTAAAAAGTCGTATTCCTGCCATGCCTATTATCCAGTGCTTGAAGCTTCGCCAGAAGCAAGCAAGACGAGGTCGCTCTGCTTCGTAGACAAGGCTCGTTCCGTACTTGACTTATGAGCTCGTGTAGTACTCGCCCCTATCTCTTCTCTAAATGGCCGCACACTCGCTGTCTACTAAATGAGCTCACGAAGCGATCTAGGAGCGAAGCCTTCAATTTAGTTGCTTCCCCCCTTTTCTTTTCCCTCACCCTACCCTTTCATTTCCGCTTAAGCTTCCCCGGTTTGGGGGATTAATTGATTGGATACCCGAGAACCATAATCTGTCCTAGGAACAACTTCTACGACGATAGATAGGGGTCAGGTTTGTTTGGCATCTATGCCCCCTGCCCTCCAAACAGTATAGGAGCCTTTCAGCTCGTACTGCTCACACTCCTAGATCTTCACGGCACCTCCTCCACCATAGTGTGAGCTGGGAGAAGCTCCGAAAAGCGAGGCCTACTTAAATAAGTAATGAGCTTTCAACAACGTTAACAACACTACGAAAAAAGTAAACTATGGTTGCCCACTGATCTGATCATAGGTGAAATCCAACCCCTTCTCTGCTCCTTTCCTGACCCTTTCTAAGCTCTTGGATCCTGCCCTGCGCCTCTCTAGGCTTCGCTATCGCTCATGACTGGTATATGGATCTCTCTATGTAGTGGTTGGCCTTCTAGAAGCTTCGCCAGAAGCGACTAGTCGCTTCCCGAATGCCCCTTTCCTTCGCTACTAGGAGAGTCGCTAGCATGCTTCATTATATTCTATAAGCGGAGCGACTTGTCGAGTCTACGAAGCTTCGTATTTGCTTCCCCCCTTTTTTTTCTTTTGCCCCGCCATGCCACTAGATCCATAATGACCGGCGAGTCGGAACATGTATGAATATAACCACGCGGAGCGCCGTACTGGCCTATCGAACGAAGCGAAGAAAGAGATCATTGAGCCTATTTAGTCGAGCAGAACCCTTTTCAAATAATATATATATATATATATATATATATATATATATATATATATATATATATATATATATATATATATATATATATATATATATATATATATATAATAAGCTAAGGGGGCTGGGAATTGACAGAATTGAAAAGTCATCCATTGAATGGGATGAGAAAGACAGGTTCGGAAATGGCCGGATTAGCAGGAGGAAGGGCGGCCCCACTCTGAAACAAAGGTGTACGTACATAAAGAAAGAGACTGGTTATGGCCTTGATAGGGCTCCTTCCCATCTATCTTGACCGGGAAGAGGGGGGAGGCTCTTGCGGAAGCCCTGCCCGCCCTTCTCTATTCTATTTTTAGGATCCCTCTGAGGAGGCTTTCCGGACTCGTAAAAGACGACTAGGAACAAGAATAGGGTCAGTAGTCTCTGCCGTTGCAGGTCCTTCTCCTTCCGCTGAGATGGCCCTCATTTTTGGTTTGTTTGTTCACCGCGGCACGAAATCATGAAGAAGCTGGAATAACTCAGAAAGAGAGTTGCGCCTAGCCGTTGAGAGCGTCTGTTGTCTTTATTGAGGAACAGTACGATCTTGGACTGGCCCCCTTCGCATGACCTAGAAATAAAAAGAAGTTCGTGCTACTATAAGGCCTCTAAACTCCTCCCTCAGGACACTGTTGCGTTGCCCAAGGGGACGGGCTAGCCCCGACTTCCATAGGTCCTTGGTTCGACCTCCTAATGAGAATTGAGGTCCTTGCGCGGGCGTCTCATCCCTAAGACTTGTTTGCTATGTATGGAGTGCCCTGTGGTTCCTCGAGTGCCAGCCGCAGAGAGGAATGCCATCAACTAGGGCGCTATTGGCCACTAACCACTCGCTCGCCGGACGCTCGGGCTCCGCGTTTGAAGTTCGTTATCCTAACCGTATCCTCTGCTCCACCGGGAGCCTGAACCCTTCTTCTATCTTATCTACTGCCTTGCTCCTCGGCTCCATACTGCTCCAGCCGCTCGCTGTAATAGCTTGCTTCTCGGGTGGCTCGCACCCTGGGTGGTGCGGCTGAGCCAGAGTGGGCTCAGCAGTCGGCCTATCTTTCCGGGCGCACGCATAAAGGCATGATTAGTTCCACAAATCTCACTGCACTGACCATAGTAAACTCCTTCTCGTTGTACCGAAATAGAGGTTTGATTTAAACGACCAGGTACAACATCACACTTTACACCTGGGGAAGGTACAACCCAACTATGAAGTACATCAGCAGATGTTACAATAATACGTAGATGACTTTTGGCTGGTACAACCACTCGATTGTCCACTTCTAATAAACGTAATTGACCCAATTCTAGATCATCTTCTGGAATCGTATAACTGTTAAAAGTGAGTGACTGTTCATCAGAACTGTTATAGTCCGAATACTCATAAGGTTGGGTCGACGCCCGTCTCCCCCCAAACTGTACTTGCAAGTTTCCCCGCAAAAAGCTCTCCACGCCTACTCTTAGAAAGAAGACTCTTTTTCTTTAGTTAGTACCGACCGTAAGACCCTTTATGAGTAAGGGGAATCGAAGGCCGGGGAAAGTTTATTGGCAACAGGGAACCCTTTCTCACCCAATCCCACCTACCCTATGTATTAAAGGGGGGGGGGGGGGGGCTGGAACCGAAAAAGACCTGGTTCCACACATATGAGACAGGCAGAAGGTATGGGACGACCAGTTCACCATGGAAAGCGAATTCGATCCTATAGTCGTCTTCTTTGTTCGAGAAATGCGCAGTGGAAAGGGATGCTAGTCGGCTCGGAGAAGTTGTAGGCCCCAATAAAAAATATCAAGATTCCTCACCTATCCTGTCAGGGGTCCAGTTGAACGCTCGAGTATAGATTCCCTATGCTCATCGGCCGGGGCCGGCCGGCCCGTAGATCTGGATCCATCCATAGACCTGACCTGATATCGTTTGTCCAAAAAGTAAAAAAAGTTGGTTTTTAGTAGTAGTTCATGATACCTCGAATTCCCACGTTCCAGCTTGCATTATGCCAACAAGTCCCACCCCCAACTCTAGCTGAGAAGTTGAGTCACCCTTCTTTTTTTTTCAGAAAAAGAATCGAATAAAGAAAGAGATAGTCTATATCCTGTATCGATCATAGGATCACTCTATAAATACGTAAATTCTCTGTGACCTCACACCGTTCACGACATCCCTTGCTTCTCGCTGCGAACGGCTCCTCGGTGGAAGAGTAGAAGCGCTGGTCCCCTTCGGTCAAGTTGCTTGTACCTGTTGTTACCTACCGTAGGACCTCCGTCCCCGAAGCGAAGAAAGAGGAGCATGAACAAGAGGTTGTCCTCTCCCGGCCCAGTAGTTCCGCAACTACTACCGTGGTTGTTGCCAACGGGGATCCCCCATTCCGAAAGGTTTCTGGGCCGGCCGTTAGGTCCAAAGTTGTATGCCACAGCTATGGTGCCGATAGATTCACTACTTCAACGCCGTTATCGGACATTTCAGGCTGAGCATCTATTTCTCGTATATCGCTCCACACCGAGAAGAGGGATGTGTACCTTCAGCAATAACAAGATGGAACCATATGCATCTATGCTGGGAGCATTTCGGGGTCTAGGTCTAACCATCTCAACTCCCCGTTTCTGGCATGCTATAGTTATTTAAGTCTCTCGACGGCGGGAATGGGAGATTACCGGTAAGCCAGATGCTTCGCGAACCATATTCTTATGGCATTTCGTTGCACTTAAATCACCCTCGTGAAGAGGCGCACTCCGATACCATTGATGTCCAATAGCTTTGATAGTAATGGCTGGATTTACTACTACCTCGTCCATTGAGTATAAGAGAGCAAATGATGGTATAGCAATGAACATCGGGATGATACTAGGAAATATGCTCCGAAGAATCTCGATAGTAGTTCCATGAACAATCCTTTACGGGATTGGATTTTTTTCTTTTTGGAAATGCCATAAAGCGCGAACCAAGATCCGTGAGACGAAAACCAAAATAAGAATGAGGAAGAAAAAGATATCGTGATGTAAGTCTATTATTCCTTGCATCATAGGTGTTGCTGCGTCTTGAGATCCTAATTGCCATGGTTCCGCTGCATCACAAGGAGCAATTGTGAGAAATAGCCATTCCAGAACAATCATTTGATCTGTTTCATTCTTTGACTGCTCTGCTCCCCCAAAAAAATGGAGAGACTTGTTCTTGCTCTTCCAATTAAGGAAGACGGATTTCGCCGGTTGGTCCAACCAAGAAAGACATGGGAATTTTGGGCGTCAGATTCTTCTTCTTCTCTTACTTACGATATTTCGAGTTGGATGAACATAACGCTCCTAAAAGCAAGCAGCCGTGTGATCTTATATACGATACCACCAGACGCTCCCCAGTTTCAAGCGAGCTCACCCTATGGACCTTGCTGAACTAGATTCCCTGCTAGCGAGAGTGGCTTAGAAAGATAAAGGAGCACAAACAAGGGTTGTTTGAAAATGAACAGATAAGCTAACGCACTACTTATTTTCTGCCTACTTGCAATGCAACTACTCCTGAGAAAGACTCAAACTGAACTAGTTAAAGCTAAGGGCCTGCCTTCCCAGCTACTGAGATAAGGGGCAAAGCATCCACTTGATTCATCACTTTTTTCATAACCATTAGATAGAGAGAGAATCCCACCCGGCCTAGCTATAGCTATCGTAATGCGTCTCGATGCCAAAGCTTCCCGAACCAACTGAAGCATGGAATATGAGTAGAAGAGCGCTAGCATCCCTTGCTCTCTATCGATTTCTCACCGCCGTCTCATCCAAAGGAATAGAACTGGAGGGCGAACTTCCCATCTGTTCCCGTCTCAATGTGACCATTGATAGCTTTCTCTATTGAAATGTAATCTAGTTCCAGCTTGCTGTTCAAAGGGTAAAAGGACAGAGGAAAAGGAATAGGTTAGAGACAGAGGTTAGGGACGATTACGAGTGCCTGTTCTGGTTCTTATGGGTAGGAGAAGAGGAAATTAGTAGCCCGAGTGAGAACTCCGAAGCCGAATCTGTGCTATTTCAGTAGTCTTGGTAAATATCCTTTCTCCCTTCCTAACCTAACCTTCTGTTTCCCACGGGCTAGGCAGCTATTTTCTTTCTTTTTTATTTATGATCTTTCTTATTTACCTTTAAGGCATCCTATTCTCCGTTTTGAGTTTCTTTTGGAATCGTCTTCTTTTCAAAAAGATCTTCTCCCTTGTTCTTCCCTCTTCCTATGATCTTGACCTGCAAAGTTATTTCCGAAAGCTCCCACTATGACTAAAAAGCTCCCAATAGGCCACCCGCTTATATTATAATAAAGTAAGTAGGAAGGAGCGAAAGCTACTCGACCAGACGGGAGAGGCGACCAAAGGAAGCTGGTTCACCTTCTCTCCTCCGTTACAACATAGGTCGTTCCAATCCCGGATGAAAATATTCCAAAACTTAAGTCAAGGAGAAAGGTCCAATTAAAATGCTTAGGACTAGAAAGAAATATGATCCTATCTACAGGAACTCTTCATCATAGATCGGAGAGCTCATTTGATATATCACGAATGCAGTGATCAAGCATCAGGCGGAATGTATTGCTACCTCTTCCTCCCTCCACCATTCTATAAGCAAATGCTTGCGAGTAGGATTTATCTCCAGAACCATCTTTCTTATGCAATTCGAGGAGAAGCGAGTAAACTTGCCTGCACCCTAATTATTGGTAGAGTTATCAAAGAACTCCCTCGCTTGGCACAACAGCAAAGAGAACTACAATTCCAACTGGATCCAATGAGAAGAGAATTCGAACACCAACCCTTAAGACTGTAATTGGCTTGCTAGTCTTTTCCCTTGCGCTTGATAACTCTTCTGACAAGGTGTCCGCAATTGGAGGAGGGGCGAATGGAAGTACTTCACACTGAACACTCGCTTACGAAATGGAACAGAACTCTCAGGATTCGAGAAGGACTAGGCAGGCTCTTTAGGGCGATTATCCTCTTCCTTAGACATAAAGTTAGACCCACTAGGTAAATAAAGGAATTACCAAGGTAAGACACATATCGCAATATTACATCTACCTTTTCCTTACCCACAGAAAGCCTTCGCACAAATTTTCTTCCAACGTTTTTAGCAAAGGCCCGGAGAGAAAGCATAATCTAGTTAGTAGTCCTACAGAAGCCAGAATCAATCCTATAGATTAGAAACTGTAACATATAATATTGATGCACTCTAATACCTAAAATATTATATGCATATCCTCACCAGGGAATATGCGTAGAAAAAAGCACCTTTTTTCACTTTATCACTGGATTGCGAACTTACTTATCCTTTTGATGAGAATGCCACTACTCTTACTTACTATCTTCAAACCCGCCTATTGGCGTGTCTGGATCAGGTGAATCGCTTGGCTAGATATCTCCTTAAGCGAAATATCGTTAACTCTTTCGTTCCTTAGAAAAGGATAATAAGAGAGAAGAAAACCCTAGCTTTCTGTCGATCCTCCAACTTGCGTCAGATCCTTTTGCCCCTTACTTTGCTGGATTGAAAGCGGATGCAAG
This sequence comes from Lactuca virosa, assembly GCF_052849685.1. Taxonomy (NCBI): domain Eukaryota; kingdom Viridiplantae; phylum Streptophyta; class Magnoliopsida; order Asterales; family Asteraceae; genus Lactuca; species Lactuca virosa. The sequence continues at coordinate 124,620,731 of NC_136430.1, forward strand.
AGAACTATCAATGGCTGCTAGTAGAACTGCCATGGAACTATATGGATAGCAACTCCCACCGGATGAAGATATCTTATCTTTGATTTCAAGCCTCTGTCTTTCGCTTGCCTAAGGTTAAGGTAAGAAAAAGAGACAGCTACTGGACACTACGGGGACTGTAAGCGATCTAACAGAACTGGCTTGTTGAACAGAGCTCAGACTAGAGATATCAAATGACCTAGGGGACTGGACCTCTAGATGTAGCACTGGATGTAAGAAAAAACTCGACTGCCAAAGCAGCACTTAGCACTCCAACTAATGGCCTTAAGACTGTTGCAATTGGTACAACTGCTTCAATGGGATAGAAGGAAACTGGCTAAAAGGGATTAGAAATGGACTAGTAAGTGACTCCAATGTAACCTAAAACTAAAATTGGAACCCTAGGAGGGGCAACTTCCAATCTTTTTTTCACTCTTTCCATTGTCGTTTACTTTACGAAGCGAAGGAAATCTAAAGGTATGCCCATTTTATCGAGGAGAGGAATTACTAGCTCGCAGGCTTAAAAATGAGAACTTCCTTCCTTGCCCCCGAACCGACTATCCAACGACATGGAACACTTAGCATTGGCATATCACTCAAATTCAATTTTATAGCACACCAACAGGAGGGGCTTCTCTTTTTTCTCCCACTAGATAGCTAGCAGAAAGAATGGCAGGACGAAAGAAAGGCTTAGGATAGCAGGAGAGGGTGAATGAAAGGAAAACAACTCAAACTTCTGGCTCGTAAGAAAGGCGAATAACTGCAACTGAATCGCCATAGACGGACTTCTAAACTTAGCACAACACTTACCTTATAACTTGACTTGGGAGGGGACCCAGCCCTCTAACGTTGCGTGAGGGGTGCAACGGGATGATCTGATGAAGCTGATTTATTAGAGAATGATGTTAAGTAGCCCTCCAACCATCAGCATACCCTGGCCCGTCAGGGTGCTTCTAACACCTTATCGCGTCAATTGAGGTCCAGCTTATTGTTGATGAGGCCATTCGATCAATCGGCTCAACCGGATGCGGAAGGGTGGCGGTTTACGATCCTATCTCAACTTTACCTTACCACCTCCCACCTTCCCTTTTTGCTTCGTATACTCCCCTTTCTTTCAAAGGAATCCCTTTCTTTTCGGCCGGATGGGAGGCCTTACCTGGTGAACAGCCTTCCTTACCTTAGGCTTTACGAGGACTCCTTTTTTTACTTCTCCTTTTAGGCAGTTCTCTCTCTCTTTCTCGACTTGCAACTCACTTTTCCCTTTATTCCGCTTCGAAAGGGGTGCGAACGCTAGGTTTTGGTCAGCGGCTTTCCTCAGCCTCAGAGCCGACAAAAGCTTTTTTCTTGATTTAGGAGCGAAAGAAGATGGATCCGTTTAAGAAGAATAAGCAGATATTTTATCCACTATAGTTCGAATCGAAAGGTCTTTCAGTGACCGAGTTCAGTGACCAATGCTAGGCAACAACTCACTAGTCGAAAAAGACGCAGCTAGTCTTGGGATCAAGGCTTCTTTCCTTTGCTAAATCAGGAATAGCCGACTCCAGGTAAATGCTTTTCCCAGCTTAAAGGCGATGACTAGTAGATTCGGGGGTACCTATAAAGCGAACAAATGTTCCCATGGTCATGATTGTTGACTAAACTGCCCTTTCTCTGATTCCCCTTGCCGACTCTGAACTAACTCATGCTTGAATGTGAACAACCGATAGAAAGCAGCATTCTACTAATTGGATTACCTTCTTCCCTTCCTTATAGTAGGAATTTCTCTCTCGAACCCTAGAACCTTTGGGCTAGGAACCCGAGAAAAGCGAATGTTCAAATCTTTCAGCGGGCTAGAGTCGTCTTCTTGCTATTGTGGAATATGAAGTTGTGATCAGCTTAGCAGTAAAGAGCTCTTGTTTAGCGAGAGTCGTATTCGGATTCGGCTTGAGCGGTCTTCTCTCTCTGAGTTACGGCAAAGGTAGTTCGGTAAGCCTCGTCATCTAGTATGACCAAAGCATTAGCCCTGTCTCTATCCTTGGGCTAGGGCGCATAGACTGGAATTAGTGAGGTGAGGTAGCTTAGGATGATGAAACCGTACCTTCTCACTTTCAGACTTTCTTGCTGGCTTGACTTCTTGACTTAGAGCTTTCACGTGGCAATCGTTGATGGAAAAAAGAGTGATCAAAATATAAAATAAAGAGGTAGTTGACAGAGGTAGAATCGGCATCTGTCTCGCCTGCTGGAAAGCTTGACTTGGCTATTGAAATCAGCAGCAACAAATCAACTTAATTAAGATTAAGAAGAACCCGTTCTTGGAAGAAGTCCTCACTTACCTTATAGTAAAATATCTGACAACAGATGCGGAGTATGTAGCAAATGCCGCTAATGCGTAACACATTGAGTTGGGCAGCTTTCCTTGAGCAGATAGGACACTGCGCCATCAACAGACATGCTCACAAAGAAAGCACCTACCCTGGTGGAACTTAACTGCCTCGATCCTCATCTCGTTCACTCACAGAAGACCTTGCCTAGCTCTACTTTCTTTCTTATACCAGGAAGCCTTTCGCTTGTCCCTTCGCACGTGAATCTTGATATCCCGGCTAGAGAGCTTTGATTTCTTCTTTCCTTGGGGTTCCTTCCCTCACTTGTTACTAGAAGCTCTTCCTTTACACCTGAGAACAACCTATTCTTTTCACAGCGGAAGAGTCGAAACGAAGACCACGGAAAGCATAGTCAGAAGCCGCATCGGCAGTTCGCGTTGACGGCGTTAACAGAATCGGAGAATAAGAGCTTAACGCAGCTCGACCCTCGGGAACAGATTCATAGGACCGATATCTCAGCTCATATCGGCCGTTTTAAGCCAACTAATCGGCCAAGGGCGTTTCTTTTGAATTGGCACTGGACTGACATCTGGAAAGCTTATGACATGGTGAGATGGTGCTCTAAAGTTGAGCAACAGCAACTTTCCTTCTAAGTTGATTGTATCTTCACATGCCTGATAACTACAAAGAAAGAAAGTACTATAACTAATGGTCTTCTTGAGAGGGTTGGATGGCCATAGAGGCAAAAGGCAAGGATTCCATTCGTCTTTTTTTGTCCTAGTCATGGAGGTTCTGGCTTTCTTTCTTAGTTTGACTAGCCATTGATTGACGGAATTTCTAAATCAAGAATTTAGAACGTTCTTAGGATTGTTAACTTATACTCAGATGCCTTGATCTAGTTGAATTAGTGGACGACTCAGAAAGCGGAGTCATAAAGGGATTGTTTGATCGACTACTTGATAGTGCACTGAAGGATTATCCAAAAAAAGGGACTCGACTTACTCACAATGAATGCACCTTAAGGGGGAGTTCCTGGGTCACGATTCTAGTAAGGAGAGACTTATCAAACAAAACAAACACAACCAATATCTTTACTTTAATATAAGTGTCTTGCTATTGCAAATGCAAATCTCGCAATCTTCAAGCAGGATAGGCAGTGTGCATTCTTCTCTCGGCTCTAGAACAGAAATCGGAGAATTTAGTCTTTCTTCTTTGGCAAAGGCCCTAACTACAGCTATTAGTAACTCTTTGTCTTATTGATTTGAGTCATCAAGGAAAGACAGGGACGATTGGTACGAAAGGAAGGCATACTAGCAGGGGATTCATACTAATAGCGGTTATTCTGCTATAGGAACCGTTATGTAGCATCTGAGAACAACAAAGCACACGAAAAGACTTGCAAGAGTAAGGTAAGGCTTGACTTTACTAGTCCTATCGCTACGACCCTGACTCGGTTAAACATGCCTTGTTTCAAGTTTGATTGTAATGCCAAAGGTTTCTAATCCATTTACAGTCCCGAGAGAGGAGCGAGAGAACAACGAAAGGATCCGGCATAGCTTCTTGAAGCGACCTTTCTTTCAATTTCAAGCCAGCCAGCTTCATTAATTATCTTCCCTTAATTCTGACCCGAAAAGACGACACTGATTTCAATGATCTTCTTTACTTTATTTTAGTACCTTGACCAAGTCAGCGTAGAACGGAGAAGGTGATCTCTATCCATAGGCTTCTGCCACGGAAGATTCTAATGTCACATCTTCCTTTGGATGTCAACAGCTTAACCAATCGGGAATCAATTATCCGAATCCGAGTTGGTGAGAAAGACTTGACATTGGCCTTTATGATCTTGCTTCCCTTCCTTTTACTTTAATAAAATGTCCTTCCTTCTTGAACTCCAGTCACTGCATAGACATCTCCTTCCAAACCTCTATAGATGAAGATTAGGCTGTCTGTAGGCTTTCTTCCTCGTGTTATAATTTCTTTCTTTAGGCGGGATAAATCAATAGTTTAAACCTTTCTTACAGTTCATACTGTAAGTCTTTCTTTTTATTTATCACCTACTTTTTTGTATGTAGAAATAAATCATTGAAGTCTTAACTGGTTTCAAAGTCTTTCTTTTTGTTACAAATGCCAATGCGGGTAAACTACCCTTTTAGCTTGAGAGAATCTAGCTGGACTAGCCTATCCTTTATACCGCACCGGCCTTCATCCAATAAAAGATTAGCTCGTGCCTCTTCCTTGGAGGACCTTACCAGGCATGAGGGCAAGCGCTTGGAACTAGAAGCCTTGTCTTTTGACTCATGTCACGTCGATCGTTGATAAGTGCCCGATCTGGGATAGGCTGGCTGGGCACAGTTTTGAAAATCGGATTATTGAGTTCGCCTGGACTACGCTGGCTTTGGGATGCCAGCCTTGATGCTTCAAGAAAGTTCCAAACCAATCTCTGGCACTTGGTAAAGATTTTTGATTTCCGGATGATGACAAGTAACTCGTGAAGGTCTATAGTCAACTACGGCTATTGAGCATCGAGATGCTTTACCACGCGCGATCCTTTCTTCACGCACGGTACTTATATAGTAGAGCAACAGCCACCGACTTTATTCGCTTGGTCGAAACAGACAGATATGGGGAGAGAGAAGGGTAAAAATCTCTTTCTATTCACAGCGTTGGAATTGCCCGAATAAGTCGGCTCTAGAGCAGTCATTGAATGCGCGACCTCAAATTTTATTTCGCTGGCAAGAAGGTAGGTTAACGTAAGAGGGTTCGACAAAGCCTTTCCGTTGGGAAATCCTTAATAAGCTACGCTAAATACTGTTAGCCTTCTCTTTAGTAGTTTCGCGAAGGTGGAGTCAAAAAAAATGTAACATCTGCCGACTCCTTTGCTCAGTGAACCCCGCATCTGAGGGTCGGGGCGTGAAGGCCTGTCGGCTTTGGAAATCTGACGATTACCTAAACCTAAAGGCTGCAAGTACCGATGCTCGAGACTTCGCCCCTTACTCCGATCCCGCCTCGAATGAAATGCCAGTTTGGGCACACCATCCTGTCGAGAGATAGGCTAGTTTGCTCAAAGCATCTGGTATGAGAGCAACATCTTTCTCTCCCTCATGCACCATCTTTTGTGTTTTTGGTCAAAGGGAGGAGCGTTTGCAAAGGAAGGAGGAAAATGGAGGAGCTTTAGCGACGATGATAGCAACTATGATAGCGACGATAACGATAAAGGGAGAGCCCTTTGAGTTTGATCTTTCACTTCATTCAATCATAAAGAGCTCGATCATCAACTAATAGATAGAAATTATAACACGAGGATCATCAACACACCGGCTAATAAAAAGTACGTAAGGTATACGCCTTCCTATTCTCATGTCTTAAGATATTTGTGCAACTTTTGTGGAATGAGATACTTAACCAACGCGCCTTACCTTTCAGGTTCCGATTTGAAAGCTTTAGGTCCAACAGAGGTAAAATGCTTTGACATGAGCTTCCGATAATATGAATGATTTGGCAGCTTTCCCCAGTAAAGACATGCTGCCCTCGTCGCTTTTAGTAGCTTATTTTCGTAAGCTCCTCTCTCCGGTCGTCCTCCTTCACCGCTATGATCCCTTTATTCTCTCGTATATAAGGATTCGACTTGCTTCCTCAATTGGTTATTGGCTGGACATTGAATGGCATTGACCGATTCTTGTCAATAGCAGTAGGTTGTTTGGCAGCAAGCGACGAAAGATATGGCTTCTGGTTGTTTGTTGTGCCCGATAATATTAAGAGTTTCCGCGAATCCACACTAGCTAACTTTACAGAGAAGGACTGCTTATTAGATTCTGGAATCTCCTATAACTATATTTTCCCCATCCCTGATGATTAAGTGGATAGTTTAGCTAATTGATGTGCCACCCTCTTACCATTCTTATGAGTATCCGCATTCAATTAGAAACTTAAAAAGAATAAATTCTAGCTTGAATATCATCCACAATGTGTCCAATGCTAGGCTCGGGTCTTGTTGGAGCATGGCTCCCACATTGCACTGCCTGTCTCCATATCTATTCGGTAAAAGAAAGCTTCCAATGCTAGCTTCATTCCATAGTAGATAGCCCAGGCTTAGACAACTCCAACATCCGTGGCGTGGAAATGACTCTTTGACATAGCTGAAAAGATGGTGCCAATTCAGTCCCTTAGTCCTACACCTAATCCAGATGCCTTAACCTCCATTCAAAGAGCTCTATCACAATTGACTTTAAAGCAGTCATTCGAGGAAAAAGGGAAAGGAAGCTCAAACTATCTTCTCCCGAAAAGGAAATTTACTTCCTGAACAACAAGTGGCACCGCAGGCGAAGAGATAGCGTTCAATGAATCAGATAATTTCTTTTCATTAAATAACATAATTTTTTTTATATAGGTTGTCACGAGTCTAGTTGAGTGAAGATGCGTGTCGAGATGAGTTGAGTAAACCTTGTTCCAGTTCCTTCTGTCTTAGTTGCTTGTGTGCTTTACTCTATCTTAATGCTCGGATCACAAATTTCTCTTATTGATAATGAGTTATTCGCCTTCAGAAGTAAGGTCGGGTAGGAACGATAAGTGGGTGGGGTCATTAAGTTAGCCCAAGGGGGGAGCCATCCTCTCGGGAAAGGGACATGACTGCCTGGCGAAACCAGACTCTGTCTATCCATTCTGCCTTAGATCCAATCTGACTGCACTGACGAAAGAACAATGTCCGCCCTGATCACCCATGTGACAGATGGTGACTCCTTCATCGCGTCCTTTGCTGAGGTAGAGTGCCTGAAAAAGAAAGAAGAGCTTACTAAGCCAAAAAGCTGAATATAGAGCCAAACATGCGGTTTTTTCTCGTCAAGCAGCAATCAAATCCTGGGAAAAAGGTAGGGTTGAATCGCCGAGTCGTCTAGCACCGTTCCCTGCCTCAACTCCACAATCACAATCATTTGTGAATAACAAAGATGGTTTGCTACTGTCCCCGGCATTGGAAAGACTTGACAAAGAATCCTTATATCGGGAAATGTGCTATATGGAGGTTTTTTTTATGATTGTTGACGTACTGACTCATGCTCAGGATCCGCTTATAGTGGTTCGGCTTGCTTCTCTGTTGGAATTTCCTAGACCCAAGACCTACTAATATTATAATACTGCATGCAGAATGGATAGCACAGGTCGGAGGGGAAGAAGAAGGGAAGAGTACAATGGAAGGGGCCTAGGAAGATGTTCAACAAGCATCTCCTTTCCGTCCAGAATGTAGTGTAGAAAAGCAAAGAATCTTTCCTGCTTCAGAGCTATTCAGAGCTAATAGGATAGGTATTCTATTTGAAATAAGGGGGCTGCCCTAAGGTGGGATAGTGTGTCAGTAAACACGCAGTGGTTAAGGGCGTAGACCTCTAGACAGGACATATTCAATTGTGGGTTCCACCCGCTTCCAGTCGAGTTTTATAGATTCCGATAGAGTCACCGCTCGCTTTTGCTTTTGACAAGATGCCCTAGTCCTTTTGGTAAGCGTAAGCAGAAAAAACTAGATATGAAACTCCCGGTATCAGTTACAATGGTCACTATTACGGATCCGACGACGACAGCTCCCGCTGAAGCAATTGTTGCTGCAGAGGTAGCTAAATTACCTATCCGCTATAGACGGAAAAGGCATGCTGTGGCGGACTTAAATAAACCTTAGTTGAAAATAATTATTGGTGGACCAGAAAGAAATTATTGACCTTGATATAACCCTTTTTATACCGGAGTAAATGAAGACTCCTAGAATGGCACGCACGAAGAAGCCTACTCAGAGTAGGAATCCCGCACATTATAAAAAAAGTAAAATGGACCTGCAACTACCTTAGACTTTCTTTAAGGAAGATTGCAAATAAGAGCTGATCCTCTAATTGTAATAGTAAGATTAGGATCCCGACTCATCTGTCAATTTTAGGCATATAAGGTAAATACATAGATATAGGTAAACTTACGTATACTATACCTATACGGCTATCCTTTATCTTATGAAAAGGAAAACTACGGGATAGCTATGCCTCAGTCAAAAATACATATTTATGGATATGTACTAAGCCAGCTCTTTAAACTAAGGCATATAAAAAAATGGGGTTCGATATAGGGAGTCTTTTCTGTTTACTGTTTACTTTACCTTTACCTAGGTTAAAGAACTGTGCCATAAATTCATAAGAACTGCTATTTGTAGAGCTTCTATAGCTTCGAGCCCTTTAGTTCGTTATCAAGCAGCTTAGAGGGTGATCGTTGGCCACAAACTTGCAAGAGTCAGATATTTGTTCACATTCAAGCATTCGTTCCCCACGTTCGAGCTAGTCGAATCAGTACTTATTGTTATACCGTTCGTGCCCCTCAGAGCCACTTAACTCGCTTTCAAGAAGAAAAATACTGCTTCCAATTAATAGATTGAAATGAAAACTTTGAAAGATGTTATGGAGGGTTTCAAATCGGTGCTAGAACTGCTACAATTGCTTTAGCTGGAGCAGCAGTCGGAATTGGAAAGATATTCAGTTCGTTGATCCATTCAGTAGCACGGAGTCCAGAATTGGATACTAAATTGTTTGGTTATGCCATTTTAGGCTTTGCTCTCACGGAAGCCATTGCCTTGTTTGCTCTTATGATGGCCTTTCTGATCTTCTTCGTATTTTGAGATTCGCTACCGTCAGTAGCCTTCCTCCCAAGGCGAGCGAAGTGACGTGAGGCGAGCGTCTGAGTGAGTTCAGTGAGGAAGTGAGGGCCCTGAGGAAGCGGAGGGAGCAAAAGCTGGACCAGGTTTAACTGTTGTGTTGGTTAATGCCCAACCACCTTCAAGAAGGCAAAGAAGTAAACTTAATAACCTTTTCCATTATCAGTAGCAGCAGTGGACGAATCGAGACAAGAAAAATACAGGTAGGAATCTGCTTATCGACTTCCCTTTCAACCTCAGAGCATTCAGTTCAGGTACCGCAACGGTCGACGACTTGGCTGGGGCAGATCTTCACTCATTGTCCTTCTTCGAACCTTTTGGTATGTATTACCCCCTAACTATAGATCAGATCTAGCAGACGAGAAAGAAAATTTCGCACTGCTGCTGAGTCGTCGGACTTATCCATCAAGGGATTCGTGGAATTTCTGTGGATTGCGTTGGGGGAAATCTAGCAAAGCTAGGCAGATAGATAGACTCCTTTCCCGCTGCTAAGGGAGAGCAAGAAAGATAAAAATTCTTGTTTTTGAACCAGCGCCCCCTTTTGGGTATGCAGGTACTAAGAGTCCTCTCACTACCAACCAGCAGACATCATCTGGCTGGGTCTTGCCGGTATCAACAACGATAAAAAAACTACCAAATGGAAACAACAACTAACTATGGCTCTTGGTGGGCCCAGGTAACGCCTAGGCGTAGGGGAGATAAGAGCAACAGGTAACGCCTAGATGACGTTTTTCTTCCTGGGCTGCAGTAAGTAGATCGAGAGGTCGTTTCGCCCCTTGTCCCCGAATATGGGTAATATGTTCTCATACAATGTTGCTCCAATCTGACCTAGCTGGCGAGCGATCCCAGTTCGCGACAGAGAACAAGACAGCAAGCGAGCGTACCTTTGTTCGCTTCTTCTCCACCAGGCACGAAAGTTTAAGGATAACTGTAGGTCGGTGGCTACCTAAGGAAACTCCGATTCGATCTGCCCCCCGGCTGGGAGGCATCTACCTCATCCCGATCACAAGGAGGGGTTCACTATGATGGGGGGTACTTCTTTTTTTGCCTTCCGGAAAGAATGAAATGCATAGGGGACCATCCTTTTGTTGCGGCATGCTCCTCAGATTTACTGATTCACAGGGGGCCTCAGGCCCTACTTAGTAGACTGACAATGACAAAGGCTTGCGAAACTAAGTAGGGCCATTTGAATTGAATCTTAAGTAGTCTATCAGTGGTGCAAAGCTAATTGCCCCTTTTTAGTAGGGGTGAAAGGTTATACCTTAGAAAGTCAGCGAACATCGGTTCTTCTATGTAGGTATGGCGTTCCCCCTTGACTCTCCTAACGTCGAGCTAAGTGATTTCGTAACCTTTTCGTAGTGTAGTAGAATGAAGGCTACGCACCGATGCTCTCTTTTCTATTAGCCTAAGCGTCTTCGCTAACTCGCTCGCCTACTATACCCTACTATACCACTTTTAGGGTAGGCTAGGCTAACTCAGCCACTTACTTCTACTAATGTAGGGCTAAATAGCGCCTTTTCTTTTTAAAATAACCAATTTGAATTATTGCGAACCTATAGGTCCTTAGTAGCATTGACAAAGAAGAACAGCCGGTTAAAAGACAACGTTTTTATTTATATATTAATTATATATATTTATATGTATAATAATTAATAATAATTAAAATTTTAGGCCAGCTTGACAAGCTACCCTTCCTCTTGATCTGAGGTGCGAAGATCAAGATATTTTTTTTATGACTTCCATTCCACTTATCGATCCCGGCCCATAAAAGTGACCGACCAGGGCCCTATTGATGAATGGAAGGCTTTATGAGCCCTGTAAGCCCACACCTGTGTAGAGTGGATCGTTCAACACCTGTGTCACAAACCCATTTTTGACCTATTGGTCCTAGTATCATAGGCGACCGAACTGCCGCCCCCTAATTACTAGACCGACCTGCTATAATAATTCCATAAACACCTAGCGAAGATATGGCAAACAAATAAAGTAGCCCTATGTTCGGATCTGACAATACCATACCATAATCAAAAGGTACAACGACCCGAGCGACCAGACTTAACATAAATGTAGCCACTGGACACATTCTAAAAAGGGAGAAATTTGCACTACTTGGTGAAATAGGTTCTTTTATAATCAATTTAAAACCATCTACTAGAGGTTGTAACAATCCAAATGATCCCACTACATCAGGACCTTTTCGACGTTGCACAAAAGCCATTACTTTACGTTCAGCTAGCACTAAAAAGGCTACTCCTAGTAGAAGTGGTAGAATTATTCCAAGTATTTCAGTTGGAACTGCTATGTACATTTTCTATTTTCTATTCACTCATGATCTGGCCTAGTCGACCCGATCATGATATTTCACTCATGATCTGGCCTGGTCGACCCAATCATGATATTGAAGGATGGGACCTTTTGTCGAAAAGTAAAGGAGATTCTATTTCTTCTTCCAAGCCCTTCTTAGAAGATGCAGTCAGTAAGCTCTCACTTATCTTCTTCATTTACGAAAATAGATAGATAAGAAAAGATGTCAGCCTCTCTTTTCTCGCGGAACACTCACTTAATGGGGCTATTTGAATTGGAAGACAACGACAAAAGTGAAAGAAGGAGGTCTATTTCGTTGATCGATGTCAATGGACCAAGAAATCTGTCCTTTGCTGAAAGCTCATAGGGTAAGAAAAATGGAAAGGTAGGTTTTGTCAGTGATTAAATGGAAAGGTTAGCTGGAGCGAAAACCAATCAAACTCAGAAAGATAGGTAGATCGAGCGCGCTGAGGGAAATTCGAGAGATCCGGAGACATGGCCACTACTGGCCTACGGTCCTTGCAGATTACATAGCACATGCTAAGAGCTGTGATGCCTGCCAGAGGTATGCAGGAATCCAGCACAGGCCGGCTTCCGAGTTATACCCGATTATAAAGCCTTGGCCATTTCGAGGGTGGGCCATGGATATCATCGGAAAGATCTATCCCAGATCTTAAAGAGGTCATACTTTTATCCTAGTATAGTAGCTACGGCCCAACCTTCTCCACCTTCTGCCCTGGGTAGAAGCCGAGCTTCCCCAGAATGTGACTTCTACGGAGGTAATAAGGGTATGGTATATATTACTGCTATTCGTCCGCTTATGCAGTTCATGTAGCGAGTCAATTTGTGTCTGCTTCTACCGGTCCCCGTCGCGGCGTTAGGAGACATTCATTGGGTAATTCCAAGACCACACATGCCATAGGTAACGGCTCTTATGCCTTGCCAGCAGAAAGAAATCCAGAGACCGTCCTCCCTATCGCCCGCCCAATGCTTACTATCGAGATTGGTTCGCCGGGCTTTACTCTCATTCTAAAGTTTCCGAATTAGCTTTAGAGATTGAGCAAGTGTAAAAAGTCTAGAGTGATCTAGTTTGCGCGGCTTTCGGGTTATGTCTACTAGAATAACAACCCGTAGTCTAGTTGAAACCCTCTTTTACAAGATTACATACTAAAAGGACTCGCTTTCTTTCTGAATCCGCTTTCTCTATTGACATATAATAGTCTCGACTTGAGCGCTTCCTCTAAATAAAACGGCGAAGGAACGTCTTCTCTCTCGTGCTATGGCTTTGCTTCCTTATCTGGGGAGACGTGACTAAGCCTAGACGGCACTGTTGACGCCTTATTGTCTTTCCATAGGAACTCCTATAGTATACTTATGCATTTGAGTCAGTTCAGTCGTGCCTATCCGTGAGAGTCACTCCTTCACTCACTTTATTTCCTTATTTCTGTGATTATGTGACACGTCTATCTTTGAAACTATTACCATTAGCTAAAAGACAAAGAGTAAATTAAAGGTAAGGTCTAACTAAACCGGCTCAGTACTATGACCCCGACTCTGTTTATCTATCCCTTTCCCGACTCTGTTAAGGAGGATCGCTAACCCAACTCTTTGAATCTCAGACTATGCCTATTCCTCGGGTACCGCTTGCTAATCGGCTAACGAAACTGGTAACCGTTGACTGCTTCTTCTCTTATCTTTAACGAGTCACTCTAACTCTCTCCTCTGTCTACGCTCGTTCCTGTCCTTAAAAGAAGATCTCTCCGGTTGCTTCTTTCTCCTTGCTAAACTAGAAATGATCTCTTACGACTAGCATTGTGATTCACGCATCTCGCACAACCGTGCCTGAGATATTAGTGGTGAATACTCTTGTATACTAGCCGTCTCACAGGTTCTCGTTAGCAAGGATAGAGAGACAAAAGGATAGCTTCGAAAGTAGGTAGGCTAGGGAGATGCTCAAACCGGGGCTGGATCGAATTCCTGTAAGACTTCTATCCTTTTTCTCTTTCTTTCTTACTAGATTCCCCTGCCCCCTATATTCAATTAAAAGACTAGAAAACCTCTCTTGTGCGTCTACATACCCGTCTTACCAATACTGATTAGCTTAAGACTGAAAATCTTAGTTAGATAGCATCTATTGTATTGTCTATCTTAATTCGCTTAAAGCCTTACTTTCAACTCGGTCTCCCGGTCAGTATATCCGAGTTCTACTTAAATAGTCTCGGTTTTTATATTCTTTATCTTTGATATGTGCGGTCCTCAATCGCCGGACGGCTGCCCTCCATCCCTTTGCTTCACGTACGTGCCCTTCTTATCATTTGTTGGCTAGCCCTTTGTATTTCATGGCATGGCTACATGTGCCCTTTGGATTTGATGGCACTTCAACCGAGGGTCTTTTTTCATCCTTCGATGCTAACTCTGAACTCATGCTTCCACCTCCATCTTAAGCACTTCTATCGATCAATTCTGGTTCAAGATTTGAAACTGACAGCCGAACCCAACGAGTGAAGTATACGTAAGGAGTCAGAAGAAAGCAATAAAAAAAGAAAGATTTCACGGCGATATCAATTCCGTCATATCTGAAAGAAATTCCTGAAATAAATAAAGAATTCTGTCACTTCAAGAAAGAAGGAAGGAATTCCATCAATAATTGCTAAATCCTAAATTCAGTCTTCACTGATAGATAGAAAGATAAATTCTGTAAAGCAAAGAAAAGAGAAGGCTTGAAATCAAATCCATCTTAATACGAAATTTTAAAATAAAAATCTTTCCACTTCCAGCGCACCTCCTTTCCATGCTACTTCTTTCTTTTCCACTTCATGACCAGGAATTATAGGTCGGCATTTCTTTCATTCCATCAAGAAAGGCACCTCTGGACGTCTGCTTCAACATCAAGCCGGGGGACCATGGATCAAGATTTCTGGTTCCCCTTCGATTTTCAACTTCACAGTCTGCTACTATTAGAGGGATATGGATTTCTTTCCCCTGGATATCGATTTATCGGGAGTGCTACTCTTTCCATCAAAGCAATCACACCCTTAATTCACACTCATTCTGCTCCACTCACACCCGAAAGAAAGCTAGCTCATCTCTCAGACTCGATCCGGTCGTAGAGATTGATTGATCGGTCACCAACCTGCAAGACCAAGAATTTGAAGAAAGATCTCTGCTTAGGCTTAAAATCTCTCTACCTCTCAAAGTCACCACTCCGTCCAGGTGTGGAGGTCAGAATCCCATCCTATCCACCCGGGTCGTCGTCACCACCTACTTTTGTCCGATCCTTCTCCTTTTGAATGATCGTCACGCTTCTCTTGAGATCGAGATCAGCTTCCCAAGTCAGAACTAGAAAGAATAGTAAATAGCACCGCTAATAGACTTCATATGAGAAAATGGGATGATTCCTCAGGCAGTGTAGCTTTGTCGGGGTGCACCTTTGGTAGCAGCGGCATCTCTCTTTCTCTCTGCAAATGCATCCCATTGAGACTTCTCCCCCTGGGCAGGATCTTCCAACCTTTCATTCATTTCTTGATCCATCAACCTGGGAGCGAAGCCCTTCGTCTTTCTCTTTTTGCTACTAATAACTGGGCTTCCCTTCACCACAAGATGCAAAAGATTTGAAGAATCGCTTGAGAGACCGTCCACCCAACCTGTCAGATATTCCTGGACTCGCTTTGAACCAAAAGAGATGCTGCTTGATCCGAGTATGCTACTTGCGTAGTAGATCCAGCCATATCAAAGCGTCTTTCCCACTTGAGAAAAGGAGTGATTTGCGCTCGTCCGATTGAGGGCCCTTCTCGCTTAGTGGAAAAAGTACTCAAATTGGCAATACCAACCTAATGGTTAGCTTTTGATGCCACCATACCATAGGGGCTCTATCTTACGACTATAAAAAAGAAGGCGATAGGCAAAGGCACCGCTAGATCGACTTTCAAAGTCCGGCTAGATGGGAATGATTTCCGGGGAAGAAGCCCCGGCTGCCATGCCAGCTCGATCTAAGGTGGGAAGGGATCGAGACCTTTCTCGCGAAGATGGTCTTCTATAGTTTAAAAATCTCGACTTTAGAACTGTTGGGGTGCAAAGTTCTTCATGTATGACTTTGTAATGGTTTGACTCTTGTAGACCCACTTGCATGTGGTGCATTAGCCTTTAGACCCATGTGTTAGTGAGAGTGAGAGAGAGACATGTAAACACCTCTATAAATAGTAGGTTCATACCACTTGTAGAGGTGTACTTGAGAGGTGTAAAAGTGAGTGTGTAAGTGTGTGTTATTTATTTAGATGTAGATCTATGTCCCTTTTTGTAACACCATACATATTCAATACATCTCTTGAACACCCAAATCACCATGTTCAATGTGCAAACTTTAATTCCGCATGCCAAACCATGTTCTTTGTTTCTACAATTGGTATCAGAGCGGGTCTTCAAAATCAAGGTGATTTTTGCAGAACGATTCTCGGTTTGGCAATTTTTCTCACAATTGAAGCAATTTTTGGTGAGTCTCTCTCTATGATCTCTCTTAATCGTGTTGAATCGTACATAGCGTTTTTGATTCATGATCGTTTGACTCATTGGATCAAATTTTCTTTGAAAAACCCACTTGTTATGATCCAATAAATTTTTTTTGATCAATTTCCAATCCAATATCATATCTGTTGTTCGATTTGTGTCTCAATTGAAATTGTTTGGTTAAATCAAGATATTTTCCAAAACTTATTTTGATTCATTTTTGGAATTGATATTGATTATCTTCGTAAGTCAACCAAAATTCATTTGATCTTCATCGTGAGCCCAAATAGGAGGTCCTTTACTGTTCATGCTGGTTAATTTGAGCCCAAAAATCCGAAATTACTATTCATTGTTGATTTAAGCCCAACAATTGAGATATAATTGATCTTAATCCATTTGTGAGCCCAAAAATCGTTTACATCATATGATCACTTTTCTCGTTCCAGATCTTGTTGCACGCATCAAATACTTGTACCATAGAATCATCGGATATCTTAATTTTCCTTTGTTCTTGATGATTTTGATCTGAGTTCGTATCCAGTGAACATGTATATGAATCAAAATCAAATCGTATGTTTTATTGTTAATCAACTGCAACATCGATTCTAAGTCAATCAGATCGAATTTGCATTGGTGTAGACAGTTCGATTTCAATGGTCGCATAAAAGTCGAAATTGAGTTTTGATGTTGAAATCGACGAGTGTGATCTTGCAAGAAGCTTTTTTATCGATTTTTAAAAAGTTTGAAGATTTGATTTTGTTTTGATTTTACTTCTTGAAAATTGATGTCGATTGATGAACAAGATGAATTGGAGTCACTGTTTGTAGGTTTGGGAACGAACAGATGATGTATGTCAATTGTTGATTTGGAGTCGGGAACTCGATGTTGTTTAGATGTCGATGTTGACTGGGATAATTTGGATTCAAAGAACAAAGAACTGGGTAAACGTACGAAAGATGCTCTGATTGAACGCAGGGTTCCTGGATGGTTTATTGTTTGGATATAGATATTTTGGGGCTAAAGAACGAAAGCTAGATTATGTTGATTTCTTGAGAACGAATTCGATTTTGGCTTCATAATGAATTTGATTTTGGAATTGGGGCGTATTGTTCGAATGGTTGGAGTCGATCAATATCTTTGTGGTCGATGTTCTTGTTCTTGAACAAAAAGCGAAGGCTTGATTGAAGAAATTGTTTTGGTGTTTTGGATTTGAACGAAGGGGTTCTGATTTTGATTTTGGAATGAACGATTCGATCGATTGCTGTGTTGGAGACGTTGATGTCGATTTTGATCGATTAATGTACGAAGGGTTCTGTAATGAAAGCAAAGAATGAAGCCTTGGTTATTTGATCAATGAATTGGAGAAGAACTGTGTTAAAGAACGAAGGGTCAATGTTTGTTTACAGTCGATTTGTGATTAGGTTTTTGGTGCTGTGGATTCATACGAAGGGTTGATGATTGAACGAACGAAGAATGGTTACTGTTCATTACTGTTCATATATAAGTCTTCGTATGCTTCGTATGATTGAGAATTTTTCGTTTGATCGGTGACTATGCTGTTTCACACGAAGAGGAGAGAGAAAATGGAAAGGTTGAAATTCGTATGAAGGGGTAGTTTTGAACGAAGGGTATTTGGGAAAAAGAGAATTTCATACGAAGAGTTACATTTTTCGTATGAATTGAAAAAGAAGGCAAAGTTTCATAAATGTTCCTTGAAGTTTCGACTGTTTGACAACTTTCAAGCTCTTCGTATGATAGCCAAATCCTTCGTATGTTTTGTCAAAAAGTCTTCGTATGTTTTGATCAAAAAGCAGATTTTTCAAAAACAGCCCCTGAACCTTCGAATATTTGGCAACCTCATCAATTAATTGAAGTTTCGAATGTTTGACACTTTTCACCCAAATTCGAATATTTTCTGAAATTTCGAATGTTTGGACAACTCTTCGTATGTTTGGTGCATAATGGCAGAATTTTCGAAAATAGTCCCTGAGGCTTCGAGTGTTTGGCGATTCATACCCAAATTCGAAAAAGGACTGTTTTTGCTGAAAATTGAAGAAAATGCATTTCAGGCCCCTGCAGTTTGTGCAAATTAACGCTTTCTACCCAGCATTGAAAAAGGGGGAGAGTTTTGCATATTTGGCTGTTTTGGGCACACCGGGTCACTGCAGAATTTTGAAATTGACAATTTCTACCCATTTTTGAGAAATTTTGTCAAAGGCGATCCGTTAACGAAGCTAAAAATTCAATATTTTTTGAATTTTCCGGATTGAAGCACAAAGTTTATGCCACATGTTAAGGGGGAGTTTTGACACGAAAAATTCCGAATAGAGCACGTTCTCTTTCCTTGAAGGTTTTATAATCAAATTTCGATTATAAAAAGGGGGAGAAGTTTTATATGGAAATTCGAACTTGAATTTTTCATATTACGCGGATTTGAAGACCGAAGTGACCTTGATTTTTGAAGTCTACGAAATGATGCAATTGGATGTTCGAAAATGATGTATTCGAAATGGGTTTGGTTTTATTGAAGATTTTTGGGGTGTGTTTTTATGCGCAACTTTTGGGTGATTATTTGGAGTTAATCATTCGTTGCTGCTCGGATTGTATGGTTTCACATCCTAGAGCCCAAATTGAAGAATCATGGAAGAATTGAAGATTGAAGTTCGTTTCGACATGTGTCACGCTTGAGGCTCGGGTCGCGTAGTTGCTCGATTTTGGAAGATTCGAAGTGGGTCATCCATTCCTAACTTTGAGGGGGAGAATGTTGGGGTGTAAAGTTCTTCATGTATGACTTTGTAATGGTTTGACTCTTGTAGACCCACTTGCATGTGGTGCATTAGCCTTTAGACCCATGTGTTAGTGAGAGTGAGAGAGAGACATGTAAACACCTCTATAAATAGTGGGTTCATACCACTTGTAGAGGTGTGCTTGAGAGGTGTAAAAGTGAGTGTGTAAGTGTGTGTTATTTATTTAGATGTAGATCTATGTCCCTTTTTGTAACACCATACATATTCAATACATCTCTTGAACACCCAAATCACCATGTTCATTGTGCAAACTTTAATTCCGCATGCCAAACCATGTTCTTATGTCACTACAAGAACAAAACTACTTTCTTTCTTCCATGCCGCCGTCGAAGGCCCGACTTAAGACTTTGACTTGGGTCTTGAAGCTGCCAACCTTCAAAGTAGGAGTTCGGGATCTTGTCATGAGCATGCTCCAGAGAAGGCTTTTTCCTTTATTTATCTACCCGTGACCGAGCGAGGATGATCTTCTTCATGATCGGCCAGGTCCGAAAGCTGCAAGAAAAGGGGGCCAGAGAGAAGGTCTTTTCATCACCTCCTTTGGCTCTTATTGGTTCTCTTCACGATGATTGGGCAGGGCCTTCGTTCCCTCTTTTAAGTAGAGAGATGTTCCCGCGGCGAAGAAGTGGAATGATCATCAGAAGGAGGTGAAGGGCTTAATAGCGCCTGGCGGGAATAAGAAAATAAGGAAATTGGGTCGGGTTTGGTCATTCATTCTTGCTTTTTTGGGATTGAAGGATAAATTACAAGCAAGTCGTGTTTGGAGCGAACGAATTACCTCCGTTGAAAAAGAATTTCTTTGGTTATGGCCGATACCTATTGTTGTCAATGAGAAGATCTACCCGGAAAGGGAAAACAAGATCGGATAGTTGGGCAGGCACTCCCCTTTGGGTGTGGCTGTGTATGGATAGGCTAAGGCACCTTAGTGTGCAAGGGGCTAAGTCGTTCATTCAAGGACCGGAGCTTTCATCTGAATTCCCTGATGTTCGAGACCATTATTTCTTAGAGTCGTTGAAGGAAAAAAGCTGGATAGAGAGGCCGGGTAAATGGTCCAAGGGTCATTGTCCAAAGGCGGCTAAGCCCTTTCCGGCAACGTGGAAGAGGAGAGCTTGCTCAGGGAATTCAAATGGGAGACTCTCGTTCGGATGACTGTTGGTATGATGATGTGCTTGATGCTAAAGCTGCCTATTCTCGCTGAGACTCTTGTCAAATCCAATCTTCTTTCTGGAGCACCTATATGAAAGGGAAATCCGGATGAGTAAAAAGGGGCCTTCCTAGTCCTTGAAGTTGTTAGAGTTCATACTTATCGACTTGTGTAGTAATAGAAGCGATCTTCTTTACAGGCGCCTACCACCCCTAATTGATTAAAGAGAAGGGAGTCGCCCTAGTAGCATGAGACGACAACCTTGCATACGAGTAGTTCTGACTCTGAGAATAGAATCTTATCCCCGCCGACTAAGCCCGGACTCTTTCGCATCGCGCTAATTCAGTGCCAGCCGTTGGTGAAAGACCTGCATGGAGCCGAGCCCTTCTCACCTACCTGCTTTGGGGAGAGTTTGATCCGGACAAAACTAGTGGGTGTCGCCTCCTCGAAGCAGCTCCTTCTCGCCCCGATTGATGAAAAAGAAATAGAATTGGAAAAGTCCAAAGAAGACTTTGACCCCGTAAGCTAAACTGGGAATCTCGTACGAAACTGAGAATGTGATCATGACAGCACATCGAAAGAAAGTGGCTCGTGGCTTTCATATCTTGGTAAATAAGAGATCGATCCCGTAGTTCAATCCTGGGAAGGGTCAAAAAGTGTATCCACCCGGTCCGGGGAAGGTGTGTTCAATCCTCTCACGTTCTTGGTCAAGTAATGGCTCTAGCTTCATTCTCGCTTTGGGATCATCTCGCCTTCGTGGGTCTCCGCTTTCCAGCTGCGGAAAGCTTCACTCCTTTCACTGAATGAAGACCAAGGAAAGAACTTCAAATCTTGAACCATTTGGAAAGAACTTCAAATGTTGAACCATTTGGAAAGAACTTCTAATGTTGAACCATTTAGCTATGGATGCTTAGCGGGGGTTGAGAGATCCCTTGTCGCCGACAAAGAAAAGAAGGTAGAACCAATGGGCCCTTAGTCCGCCCCTTATGTAGTACATAGAGGCATCGCGAAGGAGTGAAGAATGCCCCTTTCCTCCCGGAAGAACTGGACGACCAAATACAAGCACTGACTTCAAAAAAGAGATAGCCTACCTCTCTCTCCTTTCTTGCAGCTTACGAACCCCCCGAAAACAAGATTGACGCAGAAAGGTAGCGAACTCTTTTTGCTCAATAGCTAAATAAAGAGAAAGCAAACCACCCGAAGAGGAATGAAAGCTTCAAATCGAGTTCTCTCTAGTAAAGAAGTGGATTTCCTGAAATGAAAATAAGGAAAGGCAAGAAAAAAGTACAGAGGTCTTGCGAGGCGGTCGTTGGGATCGAATCTTCCTGGCAGCGGGCGAGAAGACCTCAGTTGGAGACGGGGCGGCTTTCTCTATTTCACGAAGATGTCATTTTCAAGATAGGATTTTTGGTTGTAAATCAATGTGAGTAGCCCTACTTTCCCCACTTTCAGCTATCCTTTTTCTGCCTTCCACTTTCGAGAGCTAGACCAGACTTCCTTATCTGGCTTCCAGTCTACTAAGGACAACTGGCTCAGACACTGGCTTTGAGTTCGGACTTCCTTCTTTCTATGACCTGATCAGCAGCTGCATGATCCGATGAGCTATCAGCTGAGAGACTGGCTTCTCGGTTGTTAGTAACGACTCAGACATAGCTGCTTACCTTGCTATGGTGAGTTATAGAATCAATTGAGCGATGGTACCTACTTTGCTAATCTAGTTAGAGGACTTCTTTCAAGAAGGGCTTGAATCCAATGAATTGTGTTACCATTAGAATGGTAAAAATGCTAATGCTTAGATTGGTTACAGGAGCTTCTTTGAAAAGAATCAATCAATCAAGCTTGGACCCGTGCTATTTAGAGGCCTCCAAGAACCTGTCCAGACTATCATCTTACTCCCGGAGATGATTGCTTCTTTTACTATTGCTTCTTAGTTCGTATCGCTACAATAGATGAGGCCATTTCATTTATTCATAAACTCGTATGTAGTCAATGAACGGCACCGCTCGATTCTACTGCCTAAGATGTCCCTCCCGGTACCTGCTTGAGTTAGAGTAAGCGGCTCGTAAGACCAAGGAGTTAGCCACCTTCCGGGTGACAGGAAAACTAGACCCAGAAAGGGATAGAGCTCTGAAATAGTGAACTAGGTGGGAACACAATCGATGTGTCACAAGAAGGTAGTGATGAAGTTGGTGATTGTCGCCTATTAGTATTAGAGATGAAGATAGAGGAATGCAAACTAGCTAACTCCTCTATCAGCGGAAAGAGAGAGAGCCAATACATGACAGGGGGGAGAAGTGAAGCAGCTTTCTTAGACGGAGAAGGTTCTTAGTCTAATCGCAAACTGAACCCGTCTGTAACCACAATGACTATATGCTTAACACACCTTCTGATCGATCTTAGCTAATTGACCTATTTTGAATGGGAATTCATCAAGCGGGGTGGAGGAATGGTCAACTCATCAGGCTCATGATCTGAAGACTACAGGTTCGAATCATGTCCCCGCCTAATCACTTGGGATCTTTTTTTGGGTGGTCAAAGTTGTGTTGCCAGCTAGCGAATGTTCGGATGGTGAACAGTTCAGTATCAAGTCTGTAACGAAGCTAGTACGGTTCAATGGTTTTAGAATAATAGTAAACCGGCTAACTGGATCGCCCGGGCGGGGTTGCTCTGACTCAGACGACCCTGAGAAGCGCAGCACTCCGGTAACGGATCCTTTTGCAGGTGAAGGGGCAGAGCGTTCCCCGGTCTCTCTTGGCAATAGTTTACCTTTCTAATGTTCTGCCTGGATGAGTGGGAGAGTAGCCGAATTAGGATATCACTAGTGGCATGGACTGCGCAGGAAGTTGCGATCCTAAAATGAACTAGAAAAATGAACCGCCCATTACCAAATTAGACTCCTAGTTTAATTAACGTCGGCTTATCTGTCAGTCGTGTTGGGTCTGCCGCTCAGTTGAAAACTATGAAACAAGTCTGCGGTAGTTCAAAACTGGAATTGGCACAATTACGTTTATTAGAAGTGGACAATCGAGTGGTTGTACCAGCCAAAAGTCATCTACGTATCGCCGGACCGCCCCCGCCGACGAATAATAGGTACCACCACTCCAGGCAGATTTAGTGAGCCGTGTAATAGGCAGATTTCGGGGGGCACTTGAGTCAGCCGCCGGCGCCCGACAGCGTCTTGACCCCTATCCAATTTTTGGGCCAATTCTCCCTTCGTACTACCAAAAAATGAGATTCTTGCCGAATCCGAGTTTGCTGCTCCAACCATTACCAAACTAATACCTATTCCGTTTAGTACTTCAAGTGCTTCTGTTGCGTATAATGTAAATCCAGTAGCGGATCAATTCCAACGAGCCTTTCAAACTAGTACTTTTTATAATCGACTCTATAGCTTCTTCAATAAACGCTGGTTCTTCGATCAAGTTTTTAATGACTTTCTAGTCAGATCGTTCCTGCGTTTCGGATATGAAGTTTCATTCGAAGCTTTAGACAAAGGTGCTATTGAGATATTGGGCCCTTATGGTATCTCGTACACATTCCGACGATTGGCCGAGCGAATAAGTCAACTTCAAAGTGGATTTGTTGTGCGAAGAGTGCGTTATGACCCGTGGCCGCCTGCCTGGTGGGGGCAGCTCCTCCGTTGTGGGTAAACGGGAAACCCGACTCTACGAACCCGAGGAAAGGCTACACAGCAGTAGTAGGGGCGTTAAGACCGGAGCTTTTTGTAGTGCTAGCAGGAATGCAAGTGAATGAATCCCATCCCCTAGCGAGTAAAGTGCTTACGCCCCTTTAGAGAGAGGGGCGCGCTAGCTCTTGACTAAGAGAATAGGGGGCTGAGAAGCTCTTGCTTGTTGTCTACTTCGCGAGCCTTCACTGCCCCGTTCTGTAACTTACCTTCTTTCGTCCGTCCACGAGGCTGTAAAAAGAGAGAAAGGGGCGGCTATCTAGCGGGAGTCGTTTCGGTTGTATGCCACGAGGTCCCTATGGACAAGGGGACAAGTGAATCATCGCTTTTGGGCGCAGGCAGGCCTCTACCATCTATCCCATTGCATTCCATTGTCTCGTATTATACTGTACCGTATCAGACCAGATACATCTATTGAGTGAGAGAAAGGTAATCTGTTTCATTCTATTTTCTTCATTTTGATATTGATAGGGATCCCCATTCATTCCTAGATTCCCGGATTGATTGTCCCTACCTAACTACATGGTAGTGGTCTAGGGAGCGCAATTGCTAGAGCACGGGAGAATGAAGAGTAATGATTTCAGCAAGAGCAGCCGGACGGACTACTATAGTGAGTCTAGTGACCACTAGAGTAGAGTTAAGTCAAAAGGTATGGTATAGCAGCCTTTCCGAGCGAGCCTCTGGGATCTCCTATAAACCCCCATGATGTGGTAAAGGGAGGATATTAGGGGAAGCAGTGAGTGGAGATTCCCCTGCAGAGAGCCGGATGAGGGGAGACCCTCACGTCCGGTTCGGAGGGCGGGGATATCCCGACCCTACTATCATTATTCCTTTGCAATGTTACTTGGTTCAACTCTATTTGTGACCTTTTCTCGTATGTGGGACTCTCTATCTTCTTGGGTAGATAATCGATCATCTTTCATTCGGATAGTGAGTTGTTTTTATAATAAGTCAAGTCAAGAATCATAATCGAACTGGAGGAGCTTGCCAGGATGGCTTGGTAAGCAAGCAAGCAGTTATGTAGGTGCCAACTACCAGTTCTTTCTCTTCTTTCTTTTTTATCATCAAAAGAAGATTGCTGGAAGAATAGAGATCCGGTCTTTCGTTCGCAACAAGGTAGCCATAGGGAGAACCTGTGGCTGGATTGAATCCTATGCCCTCAAGTTCTTCAAGTCCGGATTCATGGATAAGCCTTCAGCTAAGAGAAGGTGAAATGCTATAAGTCAAAGTCAACTTCGTTCACCACTACGTTCTTTCAGAACCGCTCCGTGGGCTTCCCTGAAAGCTAAGATGTGGAATAGCGCTAGCTAACAAGTAAACGAGTGACTCTTGCGTAAGTGAACGGAATGCTGTTGGCATGTTCAAGCTAAGCAAGTAAACTACTTCTCTTCGTTATGTAGGCGAAGTGAGTTGGCTGTTTCGAGCTAGGGCTAAGCGAGCCAGAAGTGATCCAAGCTGGAAGTGAGCCGGAGTTCGTAGGCTAAGTGAACGGGGAGCAACGGCTGATCGAAAAGCGAAGATAGGCGCATAGTTCAGTGATCTACAAGAGTGGTAGAGGTCCCGATCAGGTTGTTTTAACAAGCTAGTTAGGCCAGATAGGCTAAACTAGTAGTTCGTAGTTCCCCAAGCCAGCAGGGTAGGTGCTTAGCTTGTTAGGAACCGAAGGTTGTTTGCGTACTTGCTTGTTCAAGCCTGAAAAAAAGCCAATAAGGCGCAGTTACAGCGGGAAAGGGTTGAAGTTGCGAAATCAGGCATAGGGTGTACGAATAGCACTGATCGTAGACCATCCAGATGCTTATGGGGCAGAATAGACCGATTGATTAGTTCCCGTGATCGTAGATCCACTTTAGCTAATGCAACTCGGGAAGAAGCTGCTAAGATCCCGTCGCTTACAAATGCTCCAACGTGAAATAAAGACTTTTTTAGGTACAGGGATAAATTCATACAATAGTGTGAGGACGGAAAAGAAAACGACCTTCTTTGACGCATGTTCTCCCAATAGTGCGAGTACTGACTTGTTCGTAGAAAAGAAGAGTCCTGACTAGTATACCGTCTGCTATTCTTACTAAATCTCAAGATTGAATTGGTAGTTGTACAATTGAACACGGTATGGGAACTATACAAATTGAACACGGTATGGGTAGGAGTCAAGTGGAACATAGAATTGTTTGTAGTCAAATTGAACATAGAATTGTTTATTGACAAGTTTGTGGGTATGTGGTTTTTGCATTTCGTTCAATAGGGGGAACACGAGACCTATAAAGAAAGGGGAATACAGATAAATGTTTTTTAGATTTTGACGCATTAGTAGGATTCAGTCTTTTCCTCTCTAGAGATACCGAGATCTATCCTTAGATAGACGCACTAGAAAGTTGAACAGGAAAGTTGAGACTAGCTTGTTCATGAGGCTAGTTCAGGAATTAAGGTTTTCTAGTTTCAATCTATAAATACCGTTTAGCCCTCACTCGCTGGTGGGCTCACAACACTTGCTTTGTTGATTGAATCGATCGGGATGCCCTCGGGGGCATCCCTCCCTGTTGTTGTTGATTGAACAGTGGAGATTCTCATACTTTTTAGCTGACTTCTTGCTTCCTTCGTACATTAGCTGCACTAGACTGTTGTGCTATAGAGTTTAGACTGAGTGACTCCATGGCACTAGTTAATAGCTATCATAGATCGTTGCGGCCAGTGATCATTTGGAAGATCACTATCCTCCACTTGCCTAACTACAAGAGATTCTAAATCGTATCTCACCGTATTCGTTCCATTCGTTAGTCCTCCCTCATGTAACTTGCCTAGCAGTTGTAAGAGCAGCAACAACAGCCAGGAAAGTCTAGCAACACTTGCTTAGAGGTCTAGCAGCACTGACCGGGAGTCCGGTAGTCCGGTCAAGACTTCTTTTTAGATCTGAGTTCCGAAGGTAGGTGAAGTAGGATTTCTCAAGACCAATGGGTGAAATAGCACCCTCCGATGAAAGAGTCCATCTCGCAAGCACTACGAAGGAAGGCAGGGAATATCGAATCACTATCTCCGTGCAAGCAGACCTTCAAAGGACTTCGGCTAACCTGTGAATGAAAGCGAGAGGCACAGGCAGAAGTCAAGACCTCGGTCTTTCGCAAACCTATCCTATTCGCATTCCCTTCCCAGTCCACTTCATTCAAGAAAGTGGATTTTTACCTAATACCTTCAATCCTGCCAAATTCCACACTTTCAAAAGTCAAAGTCGATTCTGTAAAGACTTACAAGATAGGCATCGGACTCTAAGTCCAACTAGATTCTGGAAATCAATTTACTAATCGCAGTTTCAATTGACAAGATGCTTTTGCTCACTCTCAGTCAAACTGAATTCAGTCAAACTCACTACGAGTCTACAGAAGTCAGGCAGTTGATTGCCTTCGACCATACCGATTGAATTCCACACTTTCTAGTGCAATAGAATTGAGAACTCAAAGTACATTCCTATCCCTTAAGTTCCCTATTGAGTACCGATACCGCAAGAAATCCTTCTTTTGAAACCATCCCGCTAGTCAATCCTGCCATACTGTATTTGTACAATACCATATACGATTGAATTCCTTATCTCACTATGGAATATAACCAATTGAGTACCAAATGAGAGAGCTAGCCTTAAAGGCATTCCTAAAGTGAAAGTTGGGAGATAGCCCGTTGCCTTGAAGCGGTTTACGTTCATTCCCCACACGAATAATTAGAAACTGACTTTGTACCATACCATATAGCAAATACCCCACATCGAAACCTATCCTCATTGATTAGGGTGCTCAGCGAGTGGCCTATCCTTTTGCCGACAGCAACTTTCTGTAACTCGGGTAGGACCTTCCGATTGAGAACTCATTGTAAACAGGATTTCTTTCAATACTTGTACCTTCTAAAACCTATTTCATTCCTATCCAAATAGCCCACTTCGGCAATACGATTCCGTACTTTCAATACCAATATTGAATTCCCTAACTCTCTAACTTGAAATACACCACTTCGAATGAAATACCATTAATGGCTTCCCTGCCTTATCTCCCTGAAAGTCTCATTTTGCACAATTCCCGCATCAAAATGGCCGTATATTCGCATCGACTTGAGAATTCTCATAGTCCTTTACTTCCCCAGGATTTGAATAGTCCTCTTAGCCAAGATTGAAAGGATGTCAATCTCCCACTCTCAGTCTGGTATTCGAGAAGGAGCACTACCTAACTGAAATATCTCACTACGAAACTTCAATATAGAACTTCTAAACCAACAGACCCTGAACTCGGGTAGTTGCCTTCCCTTCCTAGTCCTAGATCGGAGTTATTAGCTTTCAAGACCGACGGTTGTAGGCCTCCCTCCGGTCGGCTTTAGTCGAGCTCGCCAACTCGCTCGACGGTACGACCTCTCCGACTAATAGACTTGATATCGTTCCGTTCCGCTCATGCTCCTTGAGAGGAAAGAAAGAGCTTGACTATTAAGGAGAGGAAGCACTCCCTCCACTACCCCGCAAATCTAATGATGGACATGCAAGCAGTCCCGCTTATGTGAAGGCTTAGCCAAGTTTGAAGCCTCTCGAATGACTCAGCTAGTTTACTAGACCCTCTATCCGACCCCCTATCAAGTAAGGAGAGCTAGGTTGTATGACTTCCTGCCGGTCTTTAAAGCTATTAACTAATCTCTAGGGCAAGTAGGACTAGTCTTTATGGCCCTATTGATTTAGGAGTTGTTGTAACATTGGTTGTTGACGGTTGTTAGCGAGGTACGGGCAGGAGAGTGGCTAATGTCCCTCAGCCCTTGAAAGCCATTAACTAACCTTAAGAGCAATTATGGCTGGTCTCTCTCTTGGGTTAGCCCGCTTCTCTCTTTTAGGAGGAGGGAGACGACTCTGTTAATTCTTTATCAGTATGCTTAGGAAGCAAGGTTTTTAGGGCCTGGAAGGAGGGGAAGCTCTTCTTAGACTAGGAGGGGAAGGGATGGTTGTATGGCATCTATGAAAGCATTGACAACATTTCTCCTTCGATATTGCAAAGGCAAGACGCTCTATTGGCTTAGGTTTAGTTGGTACAAAATCAAGTTCAAAATGGATAGGAGAAATTTGATTGACTGATGGTATAATGTACTTTTGTACAAAGTCACTTCTCAATTCGTATTTGGTATACGAAAGTGCGGAAGGCAAGCCCTTCTATCTGACTTTGGCTTCTCAATTGCATATACCAAAAGACTGTGCCAAAAGAATTGCTACCTTTCTGTTCGATATTGAATTGACCTAGACATCGAGATTTCATATACCAAAAGAATTGTACATCGCTAGGAAGACTGGTCGTTCTTCCCCTTTCAGTCTATTAATAGCTCTAGGCAACTACCTAACGGACTAAGAAGAAGCGCAAAGAAAGAGTCTTCTTACAGGTTAGTTGATAGCTTTCCAGTGTGACCTCTGATCTTCCTTGCTCCTCATGGAGGAAATCGATAGCCTTTAAGATAAGAGGCTAGCTCCTCTCTTGGTTGGGACAGCTAGCTTATTGGTCCACTGCCTCCCCAGCTAAGCAAGAACGCAAGAAAGCCTTCTCGCAAGCAAGCAAGAAGGAAGGCTTTTAAGATGGAAAGCCCCTATTGAGTAAGATTGCTCGCTAGTTTCCATCAGTTCAATCACTGAAATCAGTCTCATTTCACCATTAGGGAGAATCCACTTTATCCATTTCAATCTCTGTCATCGAAGGAAAAAGGGCTAGCATCATTTCTCCATTGGGGAGAGACCACTTTTGAAATGAAAGATCAACTCTTCGAAGGGAAAAGCTTCAGTGTGAAATTACAGCTGTATTGGCATCGACTATGTCTCTCATCGGTTCTCCAGCATGCGAGTTCATTCAGTATCGAAGTCAGCTAGCCTTCATTCAATCAAGGTAAGTTCAATGGGATCTCCCTTGTCTCTCAGTCTCAGTTGCAATACTTGTACATGAAAGGCAGTGAAATACCATTCAATAGAAAGAGGATTGAATATCTCACTTGAATATCGATCTATCGAACTGTATACCTTCAATATCGAACTTCTCCGAGCAGTTCTAATGCCATACCGATGGAATTCCTATCCAGTAGTAAACTTCGACAGCAAGGACCGTTTCACTTGTCTAGATGGCCACATCTAAACTTGTACTTATATGCAATACCGAAATAAGTCGGGTAGTGCCCGCGATGGACTTGCCTTTCCGGCTAAGTACTTGACTTCAAAGACAGCTAGCTAGTTTCATTCAAGAAAGAGGATTTGTACCAAAAGAACAGGCTTTCTACCCCTTCTAGCGAGTTATTAGGATCTGGGAGTTCTAGCGACTGACTTGCCCGCATCTCTTGCCTTAAAGGTTTCACTGCTCTAACTAGGGTATCCCGCAGAAAGAAGTCAACTAGAAGGCAAAATCCACCTAGTCAAAATGGCAGTGACGGACTAATGTACTTGAGCCTATTTTCTCGATCGAGAAATGGCATTCTTTTATGCGCTTTCTCGCTAACAAGCGAAGCAGTCCCTAGCGGGCTATCCGTCATTAACTCGAAGAAGTGCAACAAGACTAGTATCGAACTGGGATTGCCTCTCTTTCAATCTTCGGAAGTTACTTTGTATCCCTTTCTAATGCAATATGTTCAATCAGATCTGTACGAGTGACAGGAAGAAGTCAGCTAGTTGCCATCTGCTCTGTCGTAATCTCCAGTCAATGATTGAGTCCGAACTCACCTAAAACGGCGTAGAAGGGCAAATATACCTAGTCAAAACTCTTGTTTAGAGGAGCCCCTGAAATTTTGAAAGCTTCCTCGCCTTCACCCTATGTGTTCAGGGTGCTTTCCTGGCTCGCCTTCACTCATATCATAGGGTTGTGTTCAGTACGATCTTTAGCCTTTCTTCGTAAGATCCTGAGAACTGAAATGCCTAAAGACGGTGCTCAAGTCAGAAATCCGATCTTCTTGGGTAGGAATTCTTATATGCTAATTGCCTGAAATTCCTCTCATTTTGTCAATAAGGGAGAGGTTGGGAGATAGCTCTTAGCCTGTTGGTTGCTTGCATGTGACTTGACTTCCTCGTACTCCTTCTCCTAGAAAGCGACTTCTTTCATTCCTCGACAGCTAGATCTTTGCCGACTCTTAGCTTTCCAGGCGGGTTGGTGTTCAACCTTCATTCAATAGGGCTATCTATCCGAAAGGTCTTAATAAAAGAATCCATGTAATAGAAGTTCATTCCTTAAAGACCTTCATAATCAGTAATTTGATGGTCTTCCGTAAAGACTTTCATGCACACCTTCCTTCATAAGGACAGGTAACCAGGCGAGTGACTCACTCGTAGGTAGCACTCTCTGATGCTTTGAATCCTTCTTTTAGTAGTTCCTTTGAAGCTAGTAACTAGAATATAGGACCCGGAAGGCGGGCTCTTATTGCTCAAACCGGAGCGGTTGTAGAGTTTAGAAATCTCATTTGAGGGGATGCCTCTAGCAACAAGCCCCTCAGGGGCTGTAGTCTCCCTCCTCAGGTCGGTCGACGGTAGTCCCCCTAACGGTCGACAGGTAGCACTTCTCCGACTAAAAGAGAGCTTCCAAGCAGGAGAGGAGCGAAAAGCCTCTTGCTTTCAAGTCGAAGGCGGGAGATGAGCGGAAAGTCTTCAAACTCTTCCCACTACTGTCAAAACTCTCGGATCTCTTTCCCTGAAGCCTCCTATCAAGTAAGGCGTGTAAGTCAACTTTCTATTGAATGGGGCGAGGAGGGCAACTACTGAAGGGAGATCTTGGCTGAAAGCAAGCTTGATTAGGGGTAAGGCAATAGGGCTTAGTACGAAGACTAGGAATGGGATCGATCGGAGAGACTTCTTTGATCTTTTACCTTATTATAGTAATTCAGTGCTACCGAATCGCCTTCTAGACAAGGATAGTGAAATAGTATCCATCGCCTTGGAATAGGATCAAAGAGGATAAAGTGAGTGGAATATGTAGGCGGTGGTAAACTCCTCTTTTCGGTAGTAGAAGGGAAGCTCGTCCTCTTATTGTTTGTGTCAATACTCAACTTCATCAGTCTGGTTGAACAGCCTCCCAATGAGAGTGAGCCAAGACTTTGCTTGCTGTTTGTGTTTGTCCGCCACGACTGCTCAACCAACTGCTAAATCATGGGTTCTAATCCCATTTCCTCCGGAAACAACCCTTGGCAACCTGATATGTAAGGAAGCACAGCTAACCTAAGCGGGGGCAGAATCAACGACCCAAGGTTTGGGAGTCAAGGAACTGGAAGACAGACACGCGGTGGACTGACCTCTTTAGGCAAGAGCAGCAGTAGGAAGAGAGCCATTAGAAAAAAAGAAATTCAAAATGTTCCTGATGGAAGTGGCCATGGGTAGCTAGAGTGTCTGCACTTTGATTCCCTTCCCTGTAGATATGAGAGATGGACATGGAAGTAAGTAAGAAATTTTTTAAAGATCTGATCATATAAGGGACTGTCCAAGGGACTGCACCTCCATAGATGCTATCAAAAATGATTTTTTCTCACTCTCCACTGCTACTTTGGAGTAGCCTAATCTGTAACAAAGCATCAGACCAAAAAGGGGAGCTCTGGCTTCTGCAAATGTGTTGGTACATGGGCCATAAAAGGTAGAAAAAGCAACCAAAGCGGAGCCCTTATAGTCCCTAATAATGCCACCACCTGCTGCCATGCCATTCCTTGAAGAACCATCTGTGTTCAACTTCAAAATACCAAAAGGAGGAGGAGCCCATTTGATCCATTTTCCTTTAGGAATCTTAGGGGAGACCATAGGGATATGCATTACTTGGAAACAAATAGAATCATGAAAACCAGAAGAATGAGTGGGATAATCAAGCTGCAATGCAATAAATCCTTACACCAGTGCTTGACTTTATTGATAATAGATGAAGAAGACATAGCAACTGAATCATGAACAGATGCATTTGTAGCAAGCCAAATCTCCCAGCAACCAGAGAAGATAAAACTACCCTAAAAATCCCATTTTAGATTTGATAGAACTGCCTTGCAACCAGGTCTTAGTGAAAGCAGACATACTATCTTGAACAAAACTAGCATTAAGAACACCTTTCAAATTAGACCAAACCTGAGAGGCAGTTTCACCTTGACAAAACAAATGAAGTAAAGAATCCTGTTGACTTCTAATGCAGAAATTCAATTTATAAGGCATTTGAAAGCCCATGTATCTGAGCCTGTCATCCATAGGAAGAGCATTCCTGAGGAATCTCCAGAAGAAGAGAATAAACCATTCTTAGGAGGAAGCCACTGGTTCCATAGTAGAGACCACCAAGGACTTTTCTGGCCATGAATTCTGGAAAAATGCCAATAGGAAGCAGAGGAGAAAAGACTTAAAGGGGAATGATGCCAAACTAGTCTATCTGGGATGTCATAATCTAGAGAGATATCATACAAAAAAGATTGAGCGTCTGTGGATAAGCTAGGCAGAACTAAGGTAGAAAAATCAGCAGTTTGAATAACTTCTCTAAAAGGAGTCTTAAGATCCACATTCTGCACAGAAAAAGCACCAGCACCCCAGTTAGCCATGCTAAAGCTGATTTTACCAGCACCTACCACCCAATGAGAGTTGCCCAGAATGGTACTAACATGAGGGAAAACATTCCTCCAAACATGAGAGCTTAAATCAGAAAGAAATAGGCTTAGACACCACATCCAATGGATGACCTTATTTAGATCTCATAAACTTGCCCCAGAGAAACTGACCAACAACATAAGCATACCCGTTTCTGGTGTTTTAGTCACCTTTCAATGGCTCCCTTAATTTTGTGCGAGGAATTGCCCTATTGAGTAATGGGAAGCGGGCTACTCCCTAAAAATGCCCCGCCCCTAGGTTCATTTGTCGTTGGGGCTAAAAATCTTCCTTGCTCGTTCCTAGGTCTTTTATTCCATTATTTTGGATCGCCGTATTATTTCACTCACTGAGTTCTGTAATTCATTTCTCTTTTCTGAATAGTTGGTTGTGTTGGATGATTAATGGGTAGTCTTAGATTTAGGTTCTTTTTCAAAATATGCACAAATCTTTTTAGGTTAGGTGATGTAAGCTTCATTTAAAGTTTTCCGACTTTTTTCGAGCTTCAAAAAGGCTTTAGTTATTGTTTCTCCGTTCAGGTTTTCTTCATTTATTGTTCCATTTCATCTATGCGATGTGATTTCTGGCTTCTGTTATATTTTTATATTTCTTTCTTTTCTTTTCTTTTTCTTCCTTTCTATTGAAAAGGAGTCCGCTTTCTTCGCACTCATGAAAACAACCAGAAGCTGGAGGGACCAGGAACTAGTGGGAGTGGGAGCCAAAATAGGGCAAGAGCACTGGAAGTCACAGTAGCAGGCATCATATTAAGTTTGGCGCTAACGGAATCCATTTCGAGCAAAGGTATCTCATTTCATGGACAAGCCGGATCATGAAGAAGGGGTAAGTGGGCGGGCAAAAAAGGGTTAGTTCAGTTTGAAATCGACGATTCGTTCCGTTTTTTCAAAGAAAAAGGGGT
This sequence comes from Lactuca virosa, assembly GCF_052849685.1. Classification (NCBI taxonomy): domain Eukaryota; kingdom Viridiplantae; phylum Streptophyta; class Magnoliopsida; order Asterales; family Asteraceae; genus Lactuca; species Lactuca virosa. The sequence goes on from NC_136430.1 coordinate 124,654,652, forward strand.
AGTTAAGAGCATCAATTTCGCCTTTTATATCTTATAGAAAAGAGAGGAAGTCTAGCGCCGGTCCTAAAAGGAAGATGCTTTGGGGCATTCGGTAACTACCTAGTATGCTCTACTCTCTCCCGCCTTTAACGACTCACGGCAGGAGAGCGATGAGTCCGTTCCCTCACTCCCACTAAAAGAAAACTCAATGCAAAACCGCTCGGGACCCATCCTCCAATGGGGCCCTTCTCTCAATTGTCGATCCTAACAGGGAGCTACATTTCTTTTTTTATTTAGCTTAAGTAGAATTAACATAAGTAGTTTAAGTAGTAGCGCGTTACCACCCTGAAAATAAAACCCTAGGGGGGAATCCTTTATTCTCAATCAAGATGCCTCAACTGGGGAAATTCACTTCGAAATTGATGTCGGAGGGTTTTTCCTCTTCTCTTAAGAATTTATCTGATAGGAACAGGCTAAACAAAAAGAAAAAGGGCTGTTTTTCGTCGGAATAGGCCCTGTTGACACAATCCCATTTCTTTCTCCCTATTTTTCCCATGTATTTCTTGGAAAAACCAAGGCAATTGAATTGAATTAGCAAGTCTCCAGACTGATTTACTGGAGCAGGAGAAGTCACATCACTGAATCAAGATGCCACTAACTTTATTCCTTACGCTTTTTCCGATGTTCGGGTCGGCTTTCTTTGTCGGACGTTTTATAGGAACGGACAGCTGCCCCATAATTTCCACCGTCATCGCTTTATTATTACTTTTGGTCACTTTAATACTGGTTTATATAAATTGAGTTTCCAAAGGGAAGAAGAGTTCTTTTCTTTTCTTCGTCATTCTCATTCTAATTTACGTATTCTGTACTTTTGCTAGATATTTGTGTTTTCCTCTGCTGGCAGGAATGACAAGTGCTTGCATTTGGCAAGTATCTTCCGAAAGTGGAAATGAAAGTAGTCTTCCGGCTTTGGAGTCTTCCTCGAGCAGTGAATCATTGGCTACGTTTAGAGCCGAAATAGCGGCCGATAACGAAGCTGAGATTTATGCTCGCATACGGAGTCTCTAGAGCCGTGATTACTACAACCTTCCTCCCCGGAATAATCCCGAGGAGTATGAGGGGCTTGTTCACAATAACTTCGAGCAAGCTATTGATGTGCCCCATTATAGGGCCATACTTGATAGAGAATATTTTGATCTCACAGTATTAGAAAGAAAGGGTCTATTGCAAGATAGGCTCTTCGATCTTATGTTTGGTGAGCAAAAGATTTATCGTATCATGGAACTTTCGCCATATATGAATATAAGGGCGGAGGCGTACGACTTCCTTGAGGGTAAGGTGGAGCCGGTGAGCTCTTTGCAACATTCCTTCCAACGGGATATCATGGACGGCAGTCTGAATTTCTTTATTCAGGATATAAACCAAAGCGGTAGAAATTCCCAAATATACCGTGAATCCTACTCCCACTTTACCGATGAGGGATTCCGCCTCAAGTTCGGATTACCCCTACCTTAAAGGTCACGCTTTCTTTTTGGATCAGACCGCTCTTGGTCTTCGAACTAGTCATTAATGGTCGGCTTCATTGGTACCCTTTCGGTATGCGTTGCGAACACTTTCATTTTTAGCGTCTCATCTTCTCTATAGAAGCAAAACTCGAACGGATGGAACAGATGGTCCAACTACAAAATTTTTTCTTTTTCATTACTTCCATGGTTGTGCCTCGTGGCACGGCAACACCCGTACTATTGAAATGGTTCGTCAGTAGAGATGTTCCCACAGGTGCCCCTTCTTCTAATGGTACTATAATTCCTATTCCTATCCCTTCATTCCCTCTTTTGGTCTATCTACATTCCAGGAAATTCATACGCTCCACGGACGGAGCAAAAAGCGGAGTCTTGGTCAGAGCAAGCCGACCTATTCTATTACCAGAAATAATTGGGGGAAGCTCATCCGAAACTAGAGCTAGAAAGGCCTTATTTCGTTTCGTTCCTGTTCTTCATTTCCTTCTTATCGAAAAAAGGGGGATTTCTCATATTTAGAATCTTTCTGCGGTGTGCTCCGTTCACTATTCTTTCGTACTTTCTTCTCTTTACCACGCGATAGGTCAGCGAAGCGTGAGCGGGCGCTGAGAAGGAAAGGCCAAAGACTTTAGCCTAATGCGAATGAGTGTCACACCCCGCTAAAGCGGAAACACGAGGCGTGGGAGTATAAAGGGTTTCATAGCAAAAGTTAAAAGACAACACCAACCGTAGTATTAAAAATTATTACAAATTTACGATGGGTTTGAACAACTTTTAAAAGAAATTACAATGTAAATTGAAATACAACACATGCAAATGCTCCTAAAAGTGAAGTGTCCCTAAGTGCCACTTACTCGATGATTCCTGAAAAAGCATGTAAAACGAGCGTCAACTATAAAAATAGTTGGTGAGTACTCACAGATATACAAAATAATATTGGTTCCATGAATTGAAATCAAAGTTTTGATAAAAGTTTCCAATAAATAAAAGTATATTGTTAAAATGAGTAAATAAGTTTGTAAAAACAAAGTTCTTTGTCATCATGAGAGATAAAGTATGTTGCCAAAATAAGATGCAACATTCATATTCTCATGGAAGATAAAGTTCGTTACTCAAACGAGTAAACAAGTTTCATTGCTAAAATAAGCAATCAATTTCGTTGCTACAAGGAGCAAACAATTTCATTGCTAAAACATGTATATAAGTTTTCAGTAATAAAAGTTCGTTGTTGTAATGAGAAACAAAGTTCATTGCTATAATTAATAACAAGTTTATTGCTATAACGAGAAACGAGTTTGTATGTGTATGAGCAAACAATGAGTCTCAACCAAACCTATGACTGAAGCCCTATCAAGATCTATGCTTATCGTTCCATAGATGAATATGGTATCATGCACTCCAGCAATAGGGCGAGTGAGGAGTTGTCAATTCCTAATAGCGCTATCCATAATGACCATTGGCTCAAAGAGTTAATGGTTAGAGATAAGGGAAGGGCCTTAGTACGATAAGTTCTCATGTTCCGTGTTGCATAGACATACATAGAGAGACATAGCAATAAAATAGCAATCATGTTTGATACAAATCAATTTAAATACAACATTCAAATAATAGTTTTTCGGGACATGCTTTTCCACCCCAAAACATAAAAAAAACTGAAAATAGGGGAGTGCGTGAATACTCACAATATGCATTGAGATGATGCAAATGATGCCTTGAGCTAAGTTCCACTTGTACCACTATCGATTCCTACAATAATGGTATTCGCTAGTGAGTCTCTAATCGAAATCTAACACTAGTATACTTAGTACTACAATAGAATTATGCCAATATTGTGTCAAAATTTAATATAGATAAGTTACAAACATTTTTCTGTGGAAATTAAGTTTCAAAGAATCAATTGTTATATAACAATTTAAGTGGAAAATTTCGATTATTGAAATGTTAATATTTAACATTTTAGAGGTGTTCCAATGATTAAATATTCAAAACTAAATCAATTTAGTTCTAAAAGTTCCCAAACTTTGCATTTCAGTTTTAATTGAAGTCAAAGACCTCAAGATAAATTTTCTTGAATTTTTGATTTGTCTAACTATTTTTCACCATTTTAGTTTCTTGGATAACCATAAAATCATGAAAAATACTAAACAATTAATAAAAATTACCAAACTTCAGATTTTGGTTCTAAATACGTTAAAAGACTTCTAGATAAATTTACATGGATTAGGGATATGCATAACCATTTTTCATATATTTAATTCTCTAAATATATAAAAATTCATGAAAAATAGAAATCAGTTAAGAAAATGCCCCAAACGTTTTATAATAATGTCATTACACGTACTTAAGCTGAGAAAAATATACAAATCGGTTTCTAAACTGTTTAACCAAATTTTATGATTTTTGAGCATTTATTCTAATAAAAATTGAAATAAATAGAAAACAGTTTCCAAAATTGCCCAAAATTTTTGTAACACTTTTATTATACATTTAGAAGCTGTGAAAAATATAAAAGATATTTTTCAATTAGTCTTTCTATTTTTCTTTGTTTTATCCTCTTAAATAATCATTAATTGGAGAATAATTATTAAACAGTTAAAGTAAATTACCAAAATTTTTGTACACTTCATTTTCAGAGTAAATAATCTGGGAAAAATACAAAATGTGGTTTTTATATACTGAAATCCGATTTTGTGTATTTAAGTGTATTTAATCTTAGAAAATAGGAGAAAAATCGTATACAGAAGAGAAAAATCATCAAAGTTTTTATGTAGCCTCCTAATGTACTACAAGGTGTTCTGGTAAATTTGCATGAATTTTGGATGAGCAGAACTATTTTTTCTATTTTTAGTCCATTATAAATACAAAAATCGAAGAAAAATAGGAATACATTATGAAAAATTCTGAAAATAGTTTTCTAAGTCTTCCACAGAGAGTATAAGCTGCGAAAATTATTAGATACCATTTTTATATTCCCTAATGTGGTTTTATGATTTATTAGAGCTAAACAAAAAGAAAACTCAAAACCATATTAAACAGTAACAAAATTGGATGAAACTTAATGGGAGATGTTTATTAACTTAAAGGATCATCCAAGAATATTTCCAGAATTTATTTACTAGCTTAAGTATTTTATATGATTTAACACTTTATTTTCTTATTATTTTCATATAAAAATAAAGAAAATATATATTGAGCTGAAAATTTCCACAATGCATCTTCATACAATTTGATAACAATGACAATTTGTGTTCTTATTTTTGATGTTGAAAACCATGCCTAAAGGCTCAATAAATTATAGATAAAACTTGGTTCTTGTGATTTATGTAAAGATTATTGATGTTACTTTGACAATTTTTGCAACATGTTACAAAGACTTTTGAATCAAGATCTTTTTGTTGCTATTAATACATGATATTAAGAGTATAAAATAATTTTCGAATGATTTTTAGTGATGAATAAGTCCTTTGAACATGCAACACAAAACAAATGTTCATAAGGAAAGTGCTGTTTGAGCAACAGTTTTGTAAAAATTGGTAAAAATCGAAATATTGGAATTTTCCAGTGAGGTCAGATGGGTTTGAAAGCTAACTCAAAATATTATATTTCAGAAAAAGAATCACGAATTTTGGCTAAGAAATGAGTGAGATATGACAGTTTAAAGTCAGGTAAAGAAATCTGGCAGATTGCATGCATGATGATTGGTTAGAAAAGTGGGTTTTCATCATTTCCTTGAGTAAATCTTTTCAAGTATTTTAAATATATCATGATAAACTCATATTTTAGTCATGTTTCCAGAGATCAAAAGATTAAAACTTATCAAAATGTATACATGCATTTATGAACAAAATTTTCTTTCTCAAAAACTCTTAACTTGAGTTTGATGTTTTAATCCTTAAAATCGATTTTTGCACTAAGATCATGAACATGCAACCTTGTTTATCATACATGCATGGTGTTAAAACACATTCATCATGTTGTAAAAACCATTTTAACAAAAAGAAAACAAGTTTGAAGAAGATGAAGAAGGAGAAAGTGTAAGAAAAAGAGCAAATCTTGAAGGAAAAGGGAAGTAGAAATCGATTTTACCTTCAAGAATACCACAAGATGATGAAGATTTCGAGTTTGAGGAGTGTTCTTGGGTTTGTTTTCTGGAAAATTTCTTGGTTCTTAGAGGGAGGAAGAGAGAATGGAGTGGTGTTTGGAGAGAAAAAGTAGAGAGAAGGTAGAGAGAGTTTTCTAGAGAGAGAAAGAAGAGAGATGTGTGTGTGTTGGAGAATGAGAGTGTGAGAGAGATATGGGGAGAGAGGGATCCGATTTTAGGGGAGGAGAGGCTCTCTCTCTCTTGTTTCTTTTATAAAAATTCAAATCTTTTATAAAAATATCCAACTTTTTATAAAATGTGCACCTAAAATCAATTTTTTTATTCATAAAACCTTAATTTTTGATTTATAAATTAAGGGTAAATGTTAATGAGTTAAATTTTATTTTCCATGAATGCATTTTTATAATTTTAATTATTATAAGATCATATTATGAGGTTCATAACTTTTTTTATAGAATTTTTAAGGTTAAATTTCATAAATTTAGGTTTTTAGGGCATTTAGGGTTTTTGAGAGTTTGTAAATCTTTGGATATCAAAATCAATTGAATATTTGAGACTTCAAATTATCTTATGGTATTACAACTATTTTATAGTTATAAATAATGTTTGTAGTTTATTTTTATCGGTTTATTGGCATTCTATGTAGTGATTCCGAGATTCAAGCGAAATTGAGGAATCAAGTATACTAGTCCTAGTCTTCAACTTTGACTTAAGTTTCTATGAGACTTTGACCTAATTTCTACTACTAGGTCAAGTGCATGATGTGTGTATATGATTCATGAAAAGGTGTTCGAGTCAAAGAGTGACCCGAATATGGATAGTCACTACAGCTTAGTAGATGTAGAATTCACATATGAAGATGAAATGTAAGTACACCATCCATTGTTTCTATCTGTTTCCAAGTTTCTAGTAGGTTATAACTTAGCTTCTAATTACTAAGTCTAATATGTGTTGTGCCTATATGTGCAACTAAGTTTATCAAATCTAGAACTAACTCGAATTTTGACGGTTGTCACAGTCTCCCCCGGTTGAAAGAATTTCGTCCCGAAATTCAATTCGTGACACATTCTATTAGAACTCAGCCGAATACAATTGTATAATTGGAGAGATGATGACTTGAAGAGCTCTTTGATTATTTTGGGTTAATTCCTCAAGGGAACAGCCCAACTCTTTAGCTATAATCAAATTAATGTTTCCCTAATTCGAGTTCTACACTCTAGATTGCGAGAAATTAGGATCATGGAAATCATGATCCAGCCATGGCGACCTAGTTGAAAAAGATTATATAGTTAGATATTATCTAACTTAAAAGAACGTTATAAGTTTTGCTGAAGCACCAACTGCACTGAGCGTTAAATCCGCATTGATGCTTAAGTCGCATTCTAAATTAACACTAAGTGTAACTTCGCCGCTTAAAAAAAAGAAGAGATTAGGAACAATTTGTTCACTTTCGGGTTGGCTACTAAATCTGGAAAAGATATATTCCAAAATAAGAAGGGGTACCACGAATGAAAGAGAAGCGATTGAGGGTAAGTTCCTAAAAATACGTACTAAGGGTAGGCAACGAAGTTTTGGTACATCTCAAATGTAAAGGCTAATTAGGTGTCGTCGACAAAATAAATTACGAAATGATTGAGCATCTCCGAAGCTATAATTACTACTACGGTTACTCTTACAATAATAAAACCTTATTCGAAGAATAAATATATTTAGAGAGTCATTGGTGCAAATGGAGGCGAAGAAAATTTATGATAAATTAAATCACATTGTGTATATAGCATTTTAAGTGTTTAGAAGTGATAAAAATCTCACTGTTATCAAAATGTGTGTTTAAAAATGATAATTAATCTCACTATTATCAAAATGTGTAATAATTCCAAGATAATGAAGATACATGTGTGGCGATCCAACAAAGTAGTAAAATAATATAAAGATTAATTAAGGTTAAAGGTTTAAGTCGTCATTAAAGAAATTTGTATAGAAATATTTGTATTAAACTTTTGAGAAATTGTCCAATTGTCTAAGTCAGGACAAATTCAAGCTTACGGGTCAGACTATTTATGAAAACAAAGTTGAGAGTTTAGGAACTCACTGAAAATTGCAAAGTAAAATACTATTTTAAGAAATGTGTAAAAATGTCGATCATCGAAAACACTGCATTCTTAATTTAGTGATTCTACAAAAATATTCATTTGAAGGATAAATAATCATAACTTTTAAAACTTTTCATATTTTTAAAGAAAAGATGAAACATATGAAATGTATTCTTCACATATATTTTCTGGATTTTGAAAAATGATAAGAACAAGGCGGTCACCTTGTATATTAATTGTAAGGAAATACAATGAAAATTGTGCGTTTAATCAACATTTTAAATTTAGAGCAAAAGGAGCAAATGTAATTAAGGATTACTTGTTTATTGTAGATTTCAAAATAAAAAAAAACAAGATGTATATGATAAAAAACGTAATTGAATATATCAAAGTTGACTAAATCAAAATTATGCCTCACAACTATACACGTATTAATCGCTCAAAACGCAAGGGTAGACTTCTAGTCTTTATGTATACAAACATGATACCAGGTGAAGCAAAATAGACAGAAACAAAGTTAGACAATATATTATGTTAATATTATGGTGTGCGACATCTAAAGTCAGAAGGAGAGCGAAAAATAAAGTTCGAGGGAAAGAAAAAGTAAGGTAGCGGCGGCAATGACTGTTATTGTTAAAATTATAAGAACAATACATATAGGTAAATTTAAAACCAGGTTGAGATATATTTCAAACTTCAATATTTTATGCATATTGATGATTAAATAGAAATGCAGAAGTTTCAAAGTGTTTTCTAAGGTTTGCTTAAAATTCACGAGTTATCTATTAAGTTAAACTCCATTTGTGAAAAAAAAAAGAAACACTAAAACTTGTAATTGAAAATCTGACAATTTTGACCTTTTTGACTAGAGTCTAACAATGGTTAAAACGGATAAGGTAAAAGACTTAACATATTTAGATGAATAATTATGCATTGTCAAAAGTACGTCGCTGGAAGTTTAAAAGTGAACACTAAGTTTTGCAATGTTGTAAGTTTTATAAACACAGATTATAAAACTAATTTGAAATAAAATAAACAAATAAGGTGTGTTTTGAAATGTAGGTATCAGTGATGTCTTGTAAACACATTTGGATTAGAAAGTTGTAAAAATATCATGTTAGGTTACTAGAAAACACATTTAAGTTAAGTACAATGCCTAAATGAGAAAGTAGTCAAAAGACTTAAAACAAAAGTGGTTTGAAGATCCGATGAAGCTTTTACACATACTATGAACTTTAATGTCATATGTTTAAGTTTTATAGCATAGAGTTTAAACACTTTTATAAAAGAAAATGTTTCTAAATTTTTCGAAAACGTGTCAAAATGGTATGCAAGGTTTAAAATGGTTTATATGCCATTAAAAGCACATCTATCCATTGAAATGGATTTGAAATGAAATTGAAATAGCAAGGTTAAAACAAATATTGGTTAAATTGAGTTTTGAAGAAAAGTGTTAAGTTAAAGCAAATTGTCAGAAGATTTTTAGCGAGAATATGGCTTACATTGTTAGGAAATGTCTACTAAGTTGAATGAAGTGGTTATAATTTTTTTTTTCAATGATAAATAAAACCGATGAAGCGAAATAATTTTTCGATGGAAGATTAAGAAGTAAGGAGAAAGTATGTTAGTATAGTTGATCGTACCTAAATACTAAGGCGAGTACAAAACGAGTATAAGGCGAGTGTCGATGTCTTTCCCCCAAAATAAAGGACAAGAAAAATTGTTTGAAAAACATTTTATGGTGTCAATGCAGTTTCGTGGCCTTTTATAGAGGTCAAAGGGATATCCTATGTTAAGTTTTAACCTGAAGGTGGAAACAACGTAGAGCTAAATCGTAGCATAGTAATAAGGTCTCACGTTCGCGTTAAACCTCCGTGTCTCCTCGTGAGTCGAATCCGGAATGCCCACCAATGGTTTCCAAGTGATTATTTAGTGGCGACTCATCTACCTCCTTACGCGATGCTCCAATTTTCATCCGTGTCGGTATCGGAACACTTTTTCCTAGTTGTAACTCTAGTATGAAGACGATGAAGAGGTATTGAGGAATAATTGGTACAGGTTTCGACTTAAGATTATTACTAGTGTATATCTAGCCACTAACCTTACATCTAAAGTCAATAGCTACCGAGGAATACTCATTATCAGTACTAAGTGCATTGCTCCTAGAGTGGCTAGTGATACAACCTAAGTGGTTAACCTAGCACTTGATAAGGGATAAGAGTATTTATAAATAAAGGCATTGTTATAAAAGTGCACTTAGTTTCTAAGTGTATCTAGATGAATGCCTATAATATGCAATGCTCGTACGCACACCGAAAAAATTTTGTTTTTCAAAAGTTTAAGTTGAAAATTGTTTTGAACATAATTCTACTATAACCGTTTCCAGCCTCACATTAACTTTCCTTAATTAAGCATAGTTGGCCAGGCTATACTTAACTAAAGTCCAATAATGCGTACTCGAATTAGTTATACCAATAGTATGTTCTATATTTTAAAAACGTTTAGAAATTTTTTTTTGGCTATAGTTGTAGTTCTCCAAAGGAAAACCGGTATTCTCTATAACCTTCGGCTCTGATACCATTTTCTGTCACACCCTGCTAAAGCGGAAACACGAGGCGTGGCAGTATAAAGGGTTTCATAGCAAAAGTTAAAAGACAACACCAACCGTAGTATTAAAAATTATTACAAATTTACGATGGGTTTGAACAACTTTTAAAAGAAATTACAATGTAAATTGAAATACAACACATGCAAAATGCTCCTAAAAGTGAAGTGTCCCTAAGTGCCACTTACTCGATGATTCCTGAAAAAGCATGTAAACCGAGCGTCAACTATAAAAATAGTTGGTGAGTACTCACAGATATACAAATTAATATTGGTTCCATGAATTGAAATCAAAGTTTTGATAAAAGTTTCCAATAAATAAAAGTATATTGTTAAAATGAGTAAATAAGTTTGTAAAAACAAAGTTCTTTGTCATCATGAGAGATAAAGTATGTTGCCAAAATAAGATGCAACATTCATATTCTCATGGAAGATAAAGTTCGTTACTCAAACGAGTAAACAAGTTTCATTGCTAAAATGAGCAATCAATTTCGTTGCTACAAGGAGCAAACAATTTCATTGCTAAAACATGTATATAAGTTTTCAGTAATAAAAGTTCGTTGTTGTAATGAGAAACAAAGTTCATTGCTATAATTAATAACAAGTTTATTGCTATAACGAGAAACGAGTTTGTATGTGTATGAGCAAACAATGAGTCTCAACCAAACCTATGACTGAAGCCCTATCAAGATCTATGTTTATCGTTCCATAGATGAATATGGTATCATGCACTCCAGCAATAGGGCGAGTGAGGAGTTGTCAATTCCTAATAGCGCTATCCATAATGACCATTGGCTCAAAGAGTTAATGGTTAGAGATAAGGGAAGGGCCTTAGTACGATAAGTTCTCATGTTTCGTGTTGCATAGACATACGTAGAGAGACATAGCAATAAAATAGCAATCATGTTTGATACAAATCAATTTAAATACAACATTCAAATAATAGTTTTTCGGGACATGCTTTTCCACCCCAAAACATAAAAAAAACTGAAAATAGGGGAGTGCGTGAATACTCACAATATGCATTGAGATGATGCAAATGATGCCTTGAGCTAAGTTCCACTTGTACCACTATCGATTCCTACAATAATGGTATTCGCTAGTGAGTCTCTAATCGAAATCTAACACTAGTATACTTACTACTACAATAGAATTATGCCAATATTGTGTCAAAATTTAATATAGATAAGTTACAAAGATTTTTATGTGGAAATTAAGTTTCAAAGAATCAATTGTTATATAACAATTTAAGTGGAAAATTTCGATTATTGAAATGTTAATATTTAACATTTTAGAGGTGTTCCAATGATTAAATATGCAAAACTAAATCAATTTAGTTCTAAAAGTTCCCAAACTTTGCATTTCAGTTTTAATTGAAGTCAAAGACCTCAAGATAAATTTTCTTGAATTTTTGATTTGTCTAACTATTTTTCACCATTTTAGTTTCTTGGATAACCATAAAATCATGAAAAATACTAAACAATTAATAAAAATTACCAAACTTCAGATTTTGGTTCTAAATACGTTAAAAGACTTCTAGATAAATTTTCATGGATTATGGATATGCATAACCATTTTTCATATATTTAATTCTCTAAATATATAAAAATTCATGAAAAATAGAAATCGGTTAAGAAAATGCCCCAAACGTTTTATAATAATGTCATTACACGTACTTAAGCTGGGAAAAATATACAAATCGGTTTCTAAACTGTTTAACCCAATTTTATGATTTTTGAGCATTTATTCTAATAAAAATTGAAATAAATAGAAAACAGTTTCCAAAATTGCCCAAAATTTTTGTAACACTTTTATTATACATTTAGAAGCTGTGAAAAATATAAAAGATATTTTTCAATTACTCTTTCTATTTTTCTTTGTTTTATCCTCTTAAATAGTCATTAATTGGAGAATAATTATTAAACAGTTAAAGTAAACTACCAAAATTTTTGTACACTTCATTTTCAGAGTAAATAATCTGGGAAAAATACCAAATGTGGTTTTTATATACTGAAATCCGATTTTGTGTATTTAAGTGTATTTAATCTTAGAAAATAGGAGAAAAATCGTATACAGAAGAGAAAAATCATAAAAATTTTTATGTAGCCTCCTAATGTACTACAAGGTGTTCTGGTAAATTTGCATGAATTTTGGATGAGCAGAACTATTTTTTCTATTTTTAGTCCATTATAAATACAAAAATCGAAGAAAAATAGGAATACATTATGAAAAATTCTGAAAATAGTTTTCTAAGTCTTCCACAGAGAGTATAAGCTGCGAAAATTATTAGATACCATTTTTATATTCCCTAATGTGGTTTTATGATTTATTAGAGCTAAACAAAAAGAAAATTCAAAACCATATTAACAGTAAGAAAATTGGATGAAACTTAATGGGAGATGTTTATTAACTTAAATGATCATCCAAGAATATTTCCAGAATTTATTTACTAGCTTAAGTATTTTATATGATTTAACACTTTATTTTCTTATTATTTTCATATAAAAATAAAGAAAATATATATTGAGCTGAAAATTTCCACAATGCATCTTCATACAATTTGATAACAATGACAATTTGTGTTCTTATTTTTGATGTTGAAAACCATGCCTAAAGGCTCAATAAATTATAGAGAAAACTTGGTTCTTGTGATTTATGTAAAGATTATTGATGTTACTTTGACAATTTTTGCAACATGTTACAAAGACTTTTGAATCAAGATCTTTTTGTTCCTATTAATACATGATATTAAGAGTATAAAATAATTTTCGAATGATTTTTAGTGATGAATAAGTCCTTTGAACATGCAACACAAAACAAATGTTCATATGGAAAGTGCTGTTTGAGCAACAGTTTTGTAAAAATTGGTAAAAATCGAAATATTGGAATTTTCCAGTGAGGTCAGATGGGTTTGAAAGCTAACTCAAAATATTATATTTTAGAAAAAGAATCACGAATTTTGGCTAAGAAATGAGTGAGATATGACAGTTTAAAGTCAGGTAAAGAAATCTGACAGATTGCATGCATGATGATTGGTTAGAAAAGTGGGTTTTCATCATTTCCTTGAGTAAATCTTTTCAAGTATTTTAAATATATCATGATAAACTCATATTTTAGTCATGTTTCCAGAGATCAAAAGATTAAAACTTATCAAAATGTATACATGCATTTATGAACAAAATTTTCTTTCTCAAAAACTCTTAACTTGAGTTTGATGTTTTAATCCTTAAAATCGATTTTTGCACTAAGATCATGAACATGCAACCTTGTTTATCATACATGCATGGTGTTAAAACACATTCATCATGTTGTAAAAACCATTTTAACAAAAAGAAAACAAGTTTGAAGAAGATGAAGAAGGAGAAAGTGTAAGAAAAAGAGCAAATCTTGAAGGAAAAGGGAAGTAGAAATCGATTTTACCTTCAAGAATACCACAAGATGATGAAGATTTCGAGTTTGAGGAGTGTTCTTGGGTTTGTTTTCTGGAAAATTTCTTGGTTCTTAGAGGGAGGAAGAGAGAATGGAGTGGTGTTTGGAGAGAAAAAGTAGAGAGAAGGTAGAGAGAGTTTTCTAGAGAGAGAAAGAAGAGAGATGTGTGTGTGTTGGAGAATGAGAGTGTGAGAGAGATATGGGGAGAGAGGGATCCGATTTTAGGGGAGGAGAGGCTCTCTCTCTCTTGTTTCTTTTATAAAAATTCAAATCTTTTATAAAAATATCCAACTTTTTATAAAACGTGCACCTAAAATCAATTTTTTATTCATAAAACCTTAATTTTTGATTTATAAATTAAGGGTAAATGTTAATGAGTTAAATTTTATCTTCCATGAATGCATTTTTATAATTTTAATTATTATAAGATCATATTATGAGGTTCATAACTTTTTTTATAGAATTTTTAAGGTTAAATTTCATAAATTTAGGTTTTTAGGGCATTTAGGGTTTTTGAGAGTTTGTAAATCTTTGGATATCAAAATCAATTGAATATTTGAGACTTCAAATTATCTTATGGTATTACAACTCTTTTATAGTTATAAATAATGTTTGTAGTTTATTTTTATTGGTTTATTGGCATTCTATGTAGTGATTCCGAGATTCAAGCGAAATTGAGGAATCAAGTATACTTGTCCTAGTCTTCAACTTTGACTTAAGTTTCTATGAGACTTTGACCTAATTTCTACCACTAGGTCAAGTGCATGATGTGTGTATATGATTCATGAAAAGGTGTTCGAGTCAAAGAGTGACCCGAATATGGATAGTCACTACAGCTTAGTAGATGTAGAATTCACATATCAAGGTGAAATCTAAGTACACCATCCATTGTTTCTATCTGTTTCCAAGTTTCTAGTAGGTTATAACTTAGCTTCTAATTACTAAGTCTAATATGTGTTGTGCCTATATGTGCAACTAAGTTTATCAAATCTAGAACTAACTCGAATTTTGACGGTTGTCACAATGAGCAAGGACGAAATGACAAGATGAGGCGCCCTGGGCACCCCCATTTAGAAAGAAGGGCCGAAGTTTCTGGGCCTGTAGCTTTACCCATCCCCCCTGAGTCGGGCGGTGCTTGTGTGGGGGGTGCGCCACCAGAAATCGGGTTTGAAGCTCTCACCTTACCAACGAGCCGACAGCTGCTGGCTGTTGGTCACGACTACTACAAAAAAGCCCCAATGAAGATGAATATTTCACATGGAGGAGTGTGCATCTTTATGTTGGGTGTTCTTCTGTCGTGCGACCCGGCGGCTTACGTGCGACCTGTGGCCCACGCCTCCTATTTGTTCAGGGCGGGCGGCGTGAACTCTGATTCGATCCAGGTATTCAATCCCGCCGCTGAGATGCTCAGTTGACTCCTTAACCTTGATAGGAAGATGGCTTATTCAATAATTCGTGCATAAGGGTAAGGAACTTTTGATGAACTAATGCGAATGGGTGTAAGCCTCGCTGCTCGGAAACACCCAGTGCTGACCACACTGAGAGACACGAAAGCGCAGGTAACGCCAGTTGGCGAAGTGGCATTAAGCATCCCTAGCGGTACGGAAAGAGAGGTCGTGATGATATCATCTACGTCCGTACCGCTCCTCGTGGAGTAGATCCCGCATCCAACCAAGTCTTTGACCAGGGAACGGGATAATTCCCACTACCGCTGGCAGGCCAGCCGGGCCGTGAGCACGGTGGGGATAGGCTTCCCAAAAAGCCAGCCCGGGCCGGGGTCAGTATAGAATGAAGGGGACGGCCCTAATGTTGTGTTGGCAAAGCCAACTTCTTGGGTTTCGGGCGGTGAAAAGCGGACGTGGGGACTCGGGTCGGGGCGCAGGGTAACTAAGGGATTCCATTTAGGGCGAGACAAAATGGGCGGGCACGGGCGGTCTGGTGTCCTAGCCGATTGGTCAGACGACGACTACTTCACTTATTAGATTAGTATTAGCTGCCTGTCCCGGAATGGAATGGTATGGAATAGAAAAAACGGGAAGCGCTATCGGTTCGGTTTTTTTGGAAAGGAGAAGCTTGTGAAGAAGGAAGCTTATCGCCGCCCCGACTGTCAGCTGCTGGCTCTCTCCATCTCTCCTAAACTTCCCTCGGGTTTCGGCCCGAGCTGTATGAGGCAGAAACTCGTCCCACATACGGTTCGGAGGCCGAGCCCCACCCCAGCTGTAAGGGTGCGGCTTAGGTTAACTAACACAAAGAAGATACAGTTCACTCAACGATTGCCTTTGGGTTCCGAACTCCATATGGGGAAGGAGCATTGTTGTTTGCAAGGTCTCGATTATTTACATGGACCCACTTCTCATTCAATTTGTGGGAATTTTCTGATCTATAAACCGTCCCTAACTAACGATCGGCTCATGTTTGAGGATGATGAATCACTTCGTGTCGACCTGTTGCCAATAAACTTTCCGGCCTCATATGAGAATGGAAAACTGGAGCATTTTCTGCATCGGTGGATGAAGAATCGCGAACATAAGAATTTCTGGTTGACCATGTTCCCAGAAAAAAGATACTTTCAAGAAACGACGAACACGGCTGAAGTGGCTATACATACAAATCCATTTACGGATCTATATGCTCCGATTGGAACTTCCAGTTTCAGAACAGGTGGCTGGTATACTACCATAATGAAACTGCCTTTTATTTTTTTTATTCGGATCGGATTTATGTTGGCTTCGTTGGGAGGATCGCGTAGTTTGTTACGTCAGCTCAAAAAGTATAAGTTGCCTTGGAATCGAGAAAGTTACGTGGAGTTCATAATTGCATAAAAGGAGTCAAAGTAACGTAGTGGCTGCGGCGCGTTGAGGCACTTCTTCGACGGTTCCCGTACGCCCGGTCTGTCGGCCCGCTCTGAAGAATTCATGGGTCCGCAGGCGGGCGAGACAGAATGGGCGGGCACTACTAACCAAGCCAAGCCTAGTTCCCGCCGATAGGCGCAGGTAGCTTGCTTCCAAGCTTTGCCTTATATGATAGTTGTGGCCATGGCCGGAAGGAGCCTTAAGCACTTGTACAATGCTTCAAGTCAAGGCTCCCCCCCACTCGTTGCCCAGAGCCTTTACTTTCCATGTTTTTAGTCAAATGCGTGCTAGCGCGCTACAACTAGCACTTTTTTCTCTGAGAGGCTCGCTTCTTCCCGCCCCTTATTGAAAAAAAAAGCACGTTAGCGCTTTTACTTTTATTTATTATATAATACCTTCTTTCTACTTCTTTCTCAAAGTAAAGCAAGCAACCTTTCGCCTTTATTTTTTTGAGGAGATATAAAAAGAAGCAACCTTACTAAGCAAACGTAGGCTTGGGCTCGAAAGCAAGAAGCAACGGCTTTCGCGCTTGTTGGAGCTATTAAGCATCTTAGACTATTCCATTCCATTTTGTAGCTGGACAGAAAAGTGGAAACTTTCCGCGGGATCCTCTTTCTATGGGATGCTCTTTTGCGCTACGGTGGATTTTTTTACTCTTTAAGTGCGCCACTCCTTCTTTTGTCCTGTATCTGTAGCTACTTTTCCCGCACTCTCTTTTATCCCGCCGAAGGTCCCCCTTACGTAATAGGGGTTAAGTTAAAGGGGGTGCACACCGTGGTCAAATCTGCATGAAAAACCGCGGGGAATCCTTAGTATTAAGTATTATGCTCCC
Source organism: Lactuca virosa (assembly GCF_052849685.1). Classification (NCBI taxonomy): domain Eukaryota; kingdom Viridiplantae; phylum Streptophyta; class Magnoliopsida; order Asterales; family Asteraceae; genus Lactuca; species Lactuca virosa. The sequence continues at coordinate 124,672,063 of NC_136430.1, forward strand.
GCACCCCCTATCTCTTAAAGGCTCTGCGCTCCCGCATTCTGATTGATCCTGTGCAATGTTATAATCCTGCTATTCCTTTATCCCCTGCTCCGCAGCTGCTGGAGACTTAGTCAGATTTTTAGCCTTTTGCGGTGCTGATTGATGTTATGGGGGATTACTTGGGTTGGCCGGATTGTTTGTTTGCGAAGGCCGAAGGACTAAAAAATGAGGTTTTTGATGTTATTGGACAGAATTGGTGCCGTTTTCCCACGCCTCCTTTTCCATAATATGATTATGAGCTGCAGAACGCTTGAAGCTGGAATTTGAGCATTTAATTTTGAACACAGGCCAAACTACGCTCCTAGGCTCCCTTCTTCGAGGTTGATTCCCCCAGATCAAATGACAAGGAGCCAAAAGCGAAGATGGCAGCGGAGGAATCTGATGGCTAGGCGAATGGGGGGTTGAATACTCCGAGTCAACAGGGTTGGTTGGAAAGCCTCAGAAGAGCCGTGATAAAGAACAACCTCGGAATAAGGAGCCCGAAGGGAAATAAAAGCGGGATATGGATCAAATCCTCCTCCCCCAAAATGTACCAAACTCAACATAGATGGATCAGCTACTATGGGAGAGAGTGCAGGTGGTGGTATCCTGAGAAAGAGTTCAGGTCAAATTTTTTATTTTTTCCTTCTCTTCATTCTATCACAATGGTACTAACATGATGGCTAAGACTAGAGCTCTCAGAGATGGGTTCAAACTATGTTCTGATAAGGGCATCCAAGTGAATGACATCGAATCTGATTCCAAAGTTATGGTGGACTCCATCCTTGGTCTTATATCCACCCCTTGACATGTGCTTTACTTGATCAGAGAATGCATCAGCTTATTGTCTTCTGGCATGATGGCTTCTCACATCTATAGACAATGCAAATCAATTGCAGACAGTCTGGCTTCTCATGCTTACTCTCACAGGTCTGATTGCATCGTTGAGGCTACTTCTTCTCTTTTGCAAACAAGCCTACTACAATGACAAGGAAGGCCTTTACTCTTATTCCTGTTCCCGGAATGCTTTCTTTCATCAAAGTCACGTAAGAAATAGAAAACGTACAACTAAAGGCTTGTCAATTCTTGGTGTAATACTCACTCGAAAATGATGGGTGTCAGAATTTCTCACTTTTCAGGAAGTCTCATCCGTGTAAGAATTTGGAATTCCTCTTCCAACTCGTCCCAGAATGGGCGTTATGGCAAAGAACAAGAAGAAAACAAAAGGGGAAATTTGTCCAATAGTCACAAATGGTGCCTCCACAGGTTGACATCCGATCCAACCTAGTAGTAAGCGATCCGCCAAAAGCAGCCAAAAGCAATCATAGATAGGGAAGCCCTTTCACAGAATCCGTAGATTCTCTCCCTAAGAGCGGAGCCACTTGACCAGAGAGATAGACGATGTTTGCACGGGTACCCCTTAAATCAATGCATTAATTTGACGTTGGGGCTCAACCTCTTTTCGTTTGGCCCATGAGGATACTTTCACTATACTTACTCTTCTTGCCTTCTCCTCCGTCTTCCGCTTGTCACGAAAGATTATGCCTTGAAGAATGAACGACTGAAAGATCAAACTCCAGTGCGCTCCTGGAAACTAGAATGCAACAAGTTCAAGCCTTAGCGCAAGATTCCTAAGGCGCAAGCACTTCCTTCTTTCTCAGGGAGTGGATTCTTCCTCTCCCGAGTTGAGTTAAGATTCTACTAAGATGGTAAAGGATGTTAATGTCACCATCGAAATGGAAACCACTGAAACGTCTGGATATGCCCTCATTTCGTCTATCTAGCTGACAGCTGTAATTGGATTGATCCCTTTTCATCTTGGAATCCCACCGGAGTGAGTAGACACGGATGCACTACTCTTCCGTCCTCTTCTTCCTATGGATGCTCTTCTAGCCCTTCTTTCTCTATTCAATCCACGGCCTACCTCGAGACACCTGTGTCACAACGGCTGATTTTTTGAGTGAGGGAAGCCAGAGCATTGGTCAAGAGAGAGAAAGAAGAAGAACTATAGATCGAGAAAGTCACATTAGCTACACCAGACCAGCCAGACTTTCTTTTTTTTTTACTATTTTTTGACTGACCGGATCGGTCACTCCTCAACCAACTAAGACATTTCTGAGCAGTTCCCCTCACCCCTATCACTTAAAGGCAGAGCTAACCCAACATTCTACTGCTCTCTAAAGGCCCTTCCTACTCTATTAGTCAAGCTTGGATAACATAGTACTAGGACTTACTAGATGAAAGACCTTGATTGGTGAAGGGCTTAAAAGTTAGGTAGCTGCTATCTATCAGATCTTTTCTAAGAGGTTATGTAGGTGGTTGAGTCGAAGCGGAGAAGGAGACTAAGTCATCGGTCGTGCCGGGATTTCTTTCCTACTTCCAGCTGAATGAGGACCACACAGCCGTCAACCCTGCTGGAAGTGCTTTCTAGATCTAATCTCCTGGTCTTTCGTTCGCTATTCGAATGTCTGGACCAGTAGAAATGTACGAAAGGTGGTCTTGTCCTTTCCTTTACAACTAGTAGCTAGTAGCTCCGTCGTTGATCCCTCCTCTTCCCCGCCGGTTGTGACTCGTATGTCCAGCCAACGACTATCGATTCCTAACGAATCAATAGATTCTTCTACTGTGACAACCCAAAATTTCTATTCTGTACAACATTTCAATTCAATAGAAGTCATAACAGTTTCTGCTAACTTTCAAGCTTTTTGGAATAAGTTCGAGTCTTTTTAAGTTAGTACTTCAGGAGATACCAGGAGAGAGGATGCTCTAGGGTTTATTGTGCAACAATAAAGTCCCAAAGCTGCAAGAGTTTGGAGTTTACGGCCTAAACAAAGGTTTTTACGGCCGTAAACCCTAAATTGGGGGTATATATATGACACTTAGTCATTATTTACCATTTTTCACAAATTCAAGATCCAAACTCAATTCTCTCTCAAGTATCATCCAACAATTCTTCAAGATCTTCAACTTGTAAGTGTTTCTAGCCCTATTAAGTTGATATATTGCTTAATCTAGTAATTTAACACACTTCCATCCGTGAAATCATTCCAAAAGGTTAGATCTTCAAGTTTCACCAAGAACACCAAGAACACACACTAGTGTTCTTGGACTTTTAGCACCTTTTCAAGCCTCTATCTTATAAGTACTTCTATCCTAGAGTATAATAAGGCTTGTTACACTTCTATACATCAAGAAAACACCAAGGAAACCAAGGATCAAAGGTGTTTACGGTCCAAGAACACCTTGGACCGTAAACCCTAAAAAGGGTGCCAAAGTGTGCCCTAGTCCCTTCTAAGCCTTGGAAACTTGCATAGATCACTTCCCTAATGAGTTAAGTACATGAAAACATCAAAAGACCATAAACCATTTGGTTTTACGACCATAAACCCAAAGGCAAATGGTCCAAGGACCGTAAACTCCATTTAGGAGTGAAATGGTGCCCTAATCACTTCCATAGGCTTATACTTCAAGTGGAAATGCTTCTAAGGACTTGTAGAGCTTCAAAACAACACATGGTCAAAGAAGCATGAGTTTATGGCCGTAAACTCATGGGTTTACGACCGTAAACTCAATGAGTTATGGTCACAAAACCGCAAACTCATATAAAGGGTTCCCTTGAACCCTAAACTCAATAGCAATGTCCTACAACATTTAGATGCAATCCTTAGCACATATAACACTTATATAAGGTGTTTTTCATGCCTTAGGATGTCTTAACTTTGTTAATTAGTTGTTTAAAGACTAATTGGATACATATATGTGTTATTATATGTTAACTAGGATCATTGTGTGTGTACAAGTCTTCACTTGACACCTAGCAATCCTATATCATTAGTTAATCCAAACCACTCACTACAGGTGAGTTCATACCCGTTAATTAACCTTTTAAATGTTTTTAAATTCTTTTATGGGGGGGGGGGAATACAAGTTGAATTATTATAGTTATTATATCAATCACATGTGATTAATAACTACCAAACAAGTGGATTTCTTACTTTTCAAACTGTGTTACCAAACTGTTTTACTTCAAACTGTTTTACAAACTCCTTTTCATGTCAAATACTTTTACTTAAACGCTTTTAATCTTATATTCTGTTAAATGTGTATCTATATAGATATAGTTATATAAGTAGGTTTGAAAGGACTTAGGACTGATAGCTCACCTTACTTCCCGTTCCTTGTTTGGTTGTGGACTTAGGGTATTAGGGTTATCTGTCTGAAGGTCATTTGAATCCTAGTTATATATTATGTATAAGTATATAGATACAAAGGTTCCTTCTTTCATTCAGCTCCATACCTTTGGGTAGCAAGGGTATACATACATGTTCATACATTACTAGTAAGCTACTATAGGAGTAGTTTAGGAAGATACTAATACTATTACTAGAACAATGAAACATACAAAGATTCAGTTCATACATGAAACAATACCATACAGAGAAAGAGATAACAAACAATACCATACAGAGTAGAAAACAAACAATACCATACAGAGAAAGAGATAACAAACAATACCATACAGAGAAAGAGATAACAAACAATACCATACAGAGAGAACATACAGGCTAGATAGAGGTAGAACATACAATACAACTAGCACATTCATTACATATACATTATTACAGTTATGTGAGCCACCTAACGGGGCATGACACTACCTGCCATGACCGTTTTTGTATCCAGAATCTCCTTAGATGGGGAGCGTATGAGTTTGTGTATAGATCTATACTGGATTGACTATCCTACACCTTGCTGCTCGCTACAGTGGGACTCGCAAGTCTACGGGTGCCAAACGTCATTTCTTACGACGTCTTACATCGTCGTTTTTCTATTGAGTCGGTAGCAGGATACAGGCCAATCACATGGTACTTTAAATAACAATTGGTTTAAAGTAGTTAGTACAACAGTAGTTACTTAATACAACACTACAGTACTATATCATTTTCCCATTACATTTACTTTGTGATATTCACACAATAAACAATAATGTAAAAACTATATTTTTGGTTAATGATAGTCGGATTTGGGAAAATACACACTCTCACAAGAGACACACACAAAGATACTAGATGCCTTGGTAGAAGGCTACTTTTAGTAGGAAACATAGGGTTTTCTAGGAGAGTTCAAACAATTACAAGCTTTTACAAACATATACAATTACAACTTACAAAACACTTTCATACAACTACAGACACTAATATACTTATGATCTCACCAGCTTTAAAGCTGATAAACTCTTTCAAAATAACTTGTATTCTCAGGTCGCCAGTAGACAGGTACCGGAGCCAGGTTTTTGCGAAGATGGAGCTCGTTCAAGACTCATCTTTATTTTGATGTATATTATTTTTGGTGTCTATATAACTTGACAGAACACACTTGTATGAAATTATATTATTAATGCAATGGATGATGTTGTTGCTTGTTTACTACTTTGCATTGTTGTGATACTGTACACGACGTCCTCCACCCCCGAACGATTCCGCCGTTCCGGTTTTGGGGTGTGACAGATTGGTATAAGAGCTTTGTTTATAGTGAGTGTATCAACCCATAAAAGATATACGAACTATAATGTGACAACCCGATATTTTTAAGTCAATGTAACATTCAAAAAGTCAAATGTAATAAACGGTTTGGAATCAATGAAAATAGCGTCAAAAAAATGAAGTGTTCTAAAATCTTAATTGGGATGCATAAAGTGTTAGATATCATGCCAAGGTTTCCAAAAACATAAAGAACACTCAAATCCAAGTTATAACGAAGGAGTTATGACCAATCGAAAATCCACGACACACCCGGTAAAACACTGCTAAACGTAAAAAGTGAAACTTCAATAAAATACTTTTTAGCCTTAGGTATCTAAACGAAAGTCATAGATAAGGTTAAACGGTGAACATACATAAAAAGAACGCCCAAATCTGACTTCGTATGAGGAAGTTATGATTTTTCTAAGTTTCGGAACAGCGGTAGACAGCTAAAAACTCGAAATAAAGATCGAGCGATTTTTAGCCAACGCAACCTAAACGAGAGTTGAAGGCCTCTACAATAGTAGTTCAATGGTAAAAAGACAGACGAAAACGGACATCGGATAGAGAAGTTATGGATTTTTAACGGAATTATCGTGTCCCGGCCTAATAAATAAAATATAATTAAAAATAAATTCAAAACTAGCCGACGAAGTCTAGATGAAATTTGTAGAGTATTTTCTCACCTTCGCGTGGATATAAAGAACGTCAAAAACGGAGCTCGTATGCGAAAGTTACGCATTTTTGAAGTTTTTGGCACACACTTCGAGGCTTATCCGAAGGAGTACGCCCAGCGTACTTCGGAGTACGCCCAGCGTACTTGGATGCTAGGCTCCGGATCGTCCACGTCGCCCCAATGCTTCGTCCGAGGATGCGGTAAGCAGTGACGCATGCGAACGCCCAGCGTAACTTCGGAGTACGCCCAACGTACGAGGTACGCCCCGCGTAATTCGTTGGTACGCCCCGCGTACACGAGGGTTCCAGCTCCTATAAAAGGGATGCGAGAGATCCGGATTTTGTTGCTTATTTTCTCTCCTTCTCTCATATTCTTACCTCGTTTTGCATGCAAACAATATCCCGACTTCCCGGTTTCATACCTCAGCCCCGACGAAGGTCCGAAGCTCCGAGATTCCCGAAAAACTCGCCACTTTCCGGTCGAGGCGCCGCCCAAGAAAATCTCGTTTTCTTCAAATCACGCAGTCTCTCCGGTGAGTTCATACCCCTACATTTTTACGTTTTCTTTAGTTTTCAGGGGGGAATACAAGTTCAAATACTAAAAGTATTTAACACATATACAAGTTCAAATACTAAAACTATTTAACACATGCTTAAAAGTTTTCCTACACCTTGTAACATGCTGAGCAAGGTGTGTATACGGTTCACACTTATCATGTGAAATGTCGATTTTTGGAAATACAATGACTTGCATAAAAAGGTTTCATCCAAACACATATAATACTTTTTGATAAACTATAATAGGTATAGTTTGAGCACTTCGTTAGACAAAGAAACAGTTACTCAATCGACTTACAAAACAAATATTTCATTGCACACTACGTGATCTTGTATTTTACTCGCGAGACATTCTCCTTCGGGGTACTCCTAAGTACCACAGAAAGGTCCTGTATTTATAATCAGAATCTCGTGGATCGAGAACGTGATAGTTGTGTATAGATCTATATTGGGTCTGACAAACCCGCACCTAAGCTGCTTGCAACAGCTAGACCGGCAGGTCTGGGGTGACAAGTGTCATAACTTTCCGACGCCTGAAGAACGTCGTATTTCAGGCCATCTAGTCTTTAGTATGATTATAACATCTCGCATGGAACATTTACACATCATACAAATCACGGAAATTCTAAGGTTCATACAAAGAAGTTTTATTTAAATATAAAACACGCGCATAAGTATGACGACTTACTTACACATACCAGGCCTTGTTTCAATTCCGTTTACAAGAAATCTTTTAGAAAATATTGGATTTTCTGGAAACAAACTTGCTACGAACAACAAGTATTTTTACAAAATACTTATGAACTCACCAGCTTTATGCTGATACTCTCTTTTCAAAACAACTTGTATTCTCAGGTAATCAGTAATACAGGTAACCGCAAGAATTCTGAAGGCAAGATGCTAAGGCGTATATTCTTTTGCTACATTTTATCATCATATGTAATTTAATTGGAAACATGTATTTTTTTGAACATGTATTTTGGAAACAATGTAATCCTTTAAATTATATCTATGATGGTTGTGTTTAACTTTCTTCACTATGGTTATGATACTGAGCATGACGTCATCCGCCCCCGAACGTTTCCGCCGTTCTGGTTTGGGGGTGTGACAGATTGGTATCAGAGCTTTGTTTATAGTGAACTAAGTATATCGAACCACGTACGATATACAAACTATAAATACAACGGGGCAAAATTCTCTGACGTAGCTTTTCAAGAATGCTTTAAAATAAAAAAATTTACATTTTTATAAAAGTATTTGCACAATCGCACATACTAATTCAGTATCATAATAGCAATAACATGAAAGTATCAAGACCAGTTGAACACCATGATTCAGCTTCGGGGTATGTAGTCAGATCTTGGATGAATATAGCCTGATCAACTATATTTAGCGAAGGTAGGACCAATGTATGCCGAAGAAGGATCATGGTGAGCAACAAGTCTGCAGCTTACCAAAAATTTCAAAAATCAAACTTAAAAATACTATAGGAGTATTTTAACACAAAAAGCCGTAGTCACAACTTCGACAATTAACTTCTTATTCCCAAGGTTTCTTTTTCTCGCGACATTCTTCCTTATCCCTATTCTCGCACAGGTACGATGGCAGGATTCCATTTACCAGGTGATCCCTACTTTCCCAGCCAAGGGAATGCCGGTTGGATTGTGGAAGACCCAGAGGAAGAACCCGAAGAAGAACCCATGGAGGACGAGGAACCCATGGAAGAGGAAGAATCCGTAGACGGTGAAGAGGAAGAAGGCTCAGATGGAACCGACTCCGAACCTGAAGTTTACAATCTACACCCTGCCCCTAATCCTCCACATCACTAGCAAGGCCCGACACCCCAATGGGCTGAAACTATACATCGATGGAGCCGAGAACAAGGTCAACGACCTCCCTATGGCATGCAACAAGGTTTGTACGATCTCAGCAGAGGAGGGTCAGCCGACCGAGCCCTCCCTGTCATAGTTCACCGTGTCACACGCCACGAAGAGCAAACAAGAGTAAACACCCGACATCTCGTGGAGGTTGGTGCCCCCAGCCAAGTCAATTCCGTTCGCATCCGCCGGCTGGATGATGAACAAGATCGGACTCGAGACCGCACCGAGCTCCTTCGACGGGAAATGGCTGCAACCCGAACCGAAGTGCAAGAACTCCGAGAGCACCGAGCCACCCTAGAGGGACGTCTGGCCGAAGCAGACCGCCAAGCGGCGGAATCACGAGCTGAAATGAGGAACTTTATGTCTACACTTCGTGTCCCTCGGAGCTTCAAACACCGCAAGTAGTATTGCAACACCCGCTCCAGTGTAATCTAGTTTGTGGATAAATATTACTATTATCTTCTAGTATTCTAGGTCCGATCTCGCGATTTAAGTGTTTACACTTCCGGGATCTGTTAGGCGGTCAAAATTTTTCGTACATTGATGTAGCATAGACCCCTAGTAGGGTCAAATTTTCCCAAAGTACTGTATACTAAGTTATATCAATGATATTGACGCGTCATTTGTTTTATTGAGAACACTACATCAAATTCGTAACGCGAACTATTTTTCAGATAAAAATTTACTGGTGCTCAACCTATGATCGCCTGAGGTATAAACCAAAGTTATATATAATTGAGACCATGTCGACCTAGAAATGGTGGTTCCGCCTTGGATCATGTTCCTTGTTTGGTTGTGGGCCCAGGGCAGAACCATTAGATTCGAAAGTTTATTTAATCTTAATTATATATAAATAATTATACATTAAGTGATTATTGGATGGACCCGGTATGGATCCTATCACAGACATTTCACGAGAATCAATACTATCAAAATTCATAAAGTCTATATTTCATTGTTTATAGACTTCTAGTATGAATGAATTCTTACAAACATTTTTACAAGTCGGAATCATGATGCATATAAAGAACTAATAATGTTTAGTTTAATTCTCTACTTGTATCAAAGACTTATTGTCTTTTCATTCTTGATTATGGCAGAAAATGTCACCTCGTAGAAATCCTAGACGCGGCAACGCAGATGAAACTGCACCGCCACCACCACCACCTCCTTAGTTTGACCCAGTCATGTTCCAGGCTGCGGTGACGGCCGCGGTGGCAACCGCGATAGCCCAAATAAACCCCAGTAGTTCAGGAGGAGCAGGCAGTGGTGCCTCAAATTCTAATAACGGGGACGGTCAGTGACGCTTGAGAGAGTGTACCTACAAAGACTTTACTAACGCCAAACCCAAAACCTTCAACGGAAGCGGAGGTGTCATAGCATTGCTATAATGGTTTGAGAAGACCGAGACCATTTTCGAAATATGTGCATGCCCTGAAGCAAGCAAGGTCAAATTTGCTTCATGCACAATCTCCGAAAGAGCCCTCACTTGGTGGAAGGGCCACGTCAAGGCACTAACGCTTCCGGTGGCTAATCCGATAACATGGGAAGATCTGAAAACCATGTTAATGAAGGAGTACTGCCCCAGGAGTGAGATACAGAAGCTGGAAGAGGAATTTTGGGGTCTGAAAATGACAGGCTCTAACATGTTGTCGTACACCTCAAAGTTCAGCGACCTAGCCATGCTGTGCCCCGGGATGGTTCCTACTGAAAGCAAGAAGGTGGAAAGATACATAAGGGGATTGTCTCAACAACTCCAAGGGCACGTATTAGCCTCAAAGCCAACTACCTTCGACAGTGCCAAGGAACTGGCACATCACCTCATCGACCATAACGCCAGCCATGGCACTGTAACGACCACCTCCGAGCAAGCAAAAGGGGGAAACAACAAAAGGAAGTTCTGGGATAAGAAGAAGGACCAACCTGCCCAAGACTCTGCCAAGAAACAACAAGTGGTTGTTGTGCACGCTGCCACGACTCCTACCAACCCTACTCCGATAAGGCAATACGCCGAGAACCTAACCAAATGCAACAAATGCAACTGCCACCACAACGGTTCATGCTGTGAAATGCATTGAACCAACTGTAACAAGAAGGGGCACACCGCCCGATTTTGTAGAACTCCAGCCCAACCAAACACACAAGCTGCCAACGCCGGAACAAGCCGAATCTGCTATGGATGTGGAGAAGCAGGACACCTCAAACGTAACTGCCCGAAGGCAAGGAACCCCAACCCGGGCGAAGTAGGTAGAGTTCTGGCGATAGGTAACGAGGAAGCCGTCGCAGATCCAATTGTGGTTACCGGTACGTTCCTCCTCAACAATACATACGCATGCATTCTTTTCGATAGTGGCGCGGAGAAAAGCTTCGTGAGCCACCAATTTAAACGCTTGCTTAATCAAACACCACAAACACTAAAAGACACATTCACCGTAGAAATGGCTAACGGAAAAACAGAGAACACTAACGATATTTACACCGGGTGTACCCTCACCTTAAACAACAACTCTTTCCAAATCGACCTTATGCCGGTCACCATAAAAAGTTTTGACGTTATCATTGGCATGGATTGGTTATGCCCTCACCATGCGGAAATCCTATGTCACGAAAAGGCTGTCCGCCTTAATCTGCCAAGTGGCGAAGCTCTCGTCGTTTATGGCGACAAATCTAGCTCAAACCTTCAGATCATCTCTTGTATCAAGGCTCAAAAGTATCTCCGCAAGGAGTACCACACCTTCCTAGCCCACGTCGTAGATGAGGGTAAAGGAATGAAGGACATCAAGGACATTCCGGATGTCTGCAATTTCCCCGATGTATTCCCAGAAGACCTTCCAGGAGTGCCCCCTCCTCGACAAGTCGAATTCCGAATCGACTTAATTTTCGGAGCTACCCCCATAGCCAAATCGCCATACCGTCTAGCCCTAGACGAGATGCAGGAGCTGTCCAGTCAATTAAACGAACTACTGAGCAAAGGCTTCATTAGGCGAAGCTTCTCGCCTTGGGGAGCACCGGTTTTGTTCGTTAAGAAGAAGGACGGATCGTTCCGAATGTGCATTGACTATCGTGAACTAAACAAACTCACCATCAAAAACCGATATCCTTTGCCTCGAATGGATGACCTCTTCGACCAACTACAAGGAGCGAGTTTCTTCTTGAAGATTGACCTTAGATCTGGGTACCATCAACTACGAGTCCAAGAGGAGGATATTCCCAAGACAGCTTTCAGAACGCGCTATGGTCACTACGAATTTGTAGTGATGCCTTTCGGCTTAACGAATGCACCCGCAGCGTTTATGGATCTGATGAACCGAGTGTGTCGACCTTACTTAGACAAGTTCGTGATTGTTTTCATCGATGATATACTAGTCTACTCCCGAAGTAAGGAAGAGCACAGCCAGCATTTACGTCAAGTCCTAGAAACGCTGAGACCGGAGAGATTGTACGCAAAGTTCTCAAAATGTGGGTTCTGGATTCGAGAGGTAAAATTCCTCGGACATGTAGTCAGCAAGGAAGGAATCCATGTGTACGCCTCAAAGATCAAGGCGATTGAAAGTTGGGCAGCACCAAGAACACCCATGGAGATCCGACAATTTTTAGGACTCGCCGGTTACTATCGAAGGTTCATTCAAAATTTCTCCAAAATTGCAAAACCACTCACTACCTTGACCCAAAAAGGAGTGTCTTTCGTCTGGAGTGATAAGCAAGAGGCTGCGTTTCAAGCACTAAAACAAACTCAGTGCAGTGCTCCGATCTTGTCCTTACCAGATGGATCCGAAGACTTTGTGGTTTATTGCGATGCGTCAAACCAAGGTTTACGATGTGTGTTAATGCAACGAGGAAAGGTCATTGCCTACGCCTCAAGACAAATGAAGACACACAAGATGAACTACACGACGCACGACCTCGAATTAGGAGCAGTAGTTTTTGCCCTAAAAATCTGGAGGCATTACCTTTACGGCACCAAATGCACCGTCTTCACCGATCACAAAAGCCTCCAGCATATCCTCAACCAGAAGGAACTCAACATGAGACAAAGGCGATGGGTGGAATTACTAAACGATTACGAATGCGAGATTCGTTACCACCCCGGAAAGGCCAACGTGGTTGCAGACGCATTAAGCAGAAAGGAGTACTCGGGCCAGCGAGTAAAGGCATTAACCATGACCATTCACTCACACCTGTCTGCACAAATCAAGGAAGCTCAGGAAGAAGCCTAGAAGCCAGAGAACGTGACAGGTGAAGCATTGAGAGGAATGGACAAAAATCTTGAAGTCAGGGATGACGGAGTTTGTTGTATCATGAACCGGATCTGGACACCGAAATTTGGTGGATTCAGAGACGTTGTCATGAACGAAGCTCATAAAACTCGCTACTCCGTACATCCCGGCTCAGACAAGATGTACTTAGACCTCAAGAAATTATATTGGTGGCCGAACATGAAAGCCGAGATAGCTACCTTTGTGGGCAAGTGCCTGACTTGCGCCAAAGTTAAGGTAGAGTATCAAAAGCCTTCGGGACTACTACAACAGCCAGAGATACCCGAGTGGAAGTGGAAGCGGATTACGATGGATTTCATTACCAAGTTACCTAAGACCACGGGTGGACTTGACACCATTTGGGTAATCGTCGACAAATAAACCAAATCCGCACACTTCCTACCAATAAAGGAAACAGACAAAATGGAGAAGCTGACAAGAATCTACATTAGAGAAATAGTGCGCCTTCACGGAGTACCGATATCCATTATCTCCGACGGAGATAGTAGGTTCACGTCACGATTCTGGCAGTCACTACAGAAATCTATGGGAACTAGGCTGGACATGAGTACAGCCTACCACCCACAGACCGACGGTCAGAGTGAAAAAACCATTTAGACGTTAGAGGACATGTTAAGAGACTGCGTTCTAGACTTTGGTAAAGCGTGGGATACTCATTTATCTCTTATTGAGTTTTCCTACAATAATAGTTATCACACTAGCATGAAGGTTGCTCCGTTCGAAGCCCTCTACGGCCGAAAGTGCAGATCACCCCTGTGCTGGGCCGAGGTGGGCGATACGCAACTAGCGAAAGGACAAGTCCCTAACAGCGCACTCACAGGCCCGGAAATCATAAGGGAAACAACCAAGAAGATCGTCCAAATTCGAGAACGAATGAAAGCTTCGCAAGACCGAAAAAAGAGCTATGCGGACAAGAGACGGAAACCCTTGGAGTTCCAAGTTGGGGATCGTGTACTTCTTAAGGTATCACCTTGGAAGGGGCTCATACGTTTCGAAAAACATGGAAAACTAAACCCAAGGTACATCGGACCATTCGAAATCCACGCCAGGATTGGCCCGGTGGCATACAAAGTACGATTACCACAGGAGCTCAATCACGTTCATCCTACCTTTCATGTGTCAAACCTGAAGAAATGTTTGTCGGACGAGACCCTTGTCGTTCCCTTGGAAGAAATTGAGATCAACGAGAACCTCCACTTCGTAGAGGAACCTATTGAAATCATGGACCGAGAAGTGAAGTCGACGAAACAAAGCCGCTTCCCCATCGTAAAGGTCAGGTGGAACGCCAAACGACGACCTGAATACACCTGGGAACACAAGGATCAGATGAAACATAAGTACCCGCATCTTTTCCCCAGTCCATAAACTCCGTCTTAGATTAAATTTCGGGACGAAATTCCCTCTAACAGGGGGATGATGTGGCAACCAGATATTTTTAAGTCAATGTAACATTCAAAAAGTCAAATGGAATAAACGGTTTGGAATCAATGAAAATAGCGTCAAAAAAATGAAGTGTTCTAAAATCTTAATTGGGATGCATAAAGTGTTAGATATCGTGCCAAGGTTTCCAAAAACATAAAGAACACTCAAATCCGAGTTATAACGAAGGAGTTATGACCAATCGAAAATCCACAACACACCCGGTAAAACACTGCTAAACGTAAAAAGTGAAACTTCAATAAAATACTTTTTAGCCTTAGGTATCTAAACGAAAGTCGTAGATAAGGTTAAATGGTGAACATACATAAAAAGAACGCCCAAATCTGACTTCGTATGAGGAAGTTATGATTTTTCTAAGTTTCGGAACATCGGTAGACAGCTAAAAACTCGAAATAAAGATCGAGCGATTTTTAGCCAACGCAACCTAAACGAGAGTTGAAGGCCTCTACAATAGTAGTTCAATGGTAAAAAGACAGACGAAAACGGACATCGGATAGAGAAGTTATGGATTTTTAACGGAATTATCGTGTCCCGGCCTAATAAATAAAATATAATTAAAAATAAATCAAAACTAGCCGACGAAGTATAAATGAATGTTGTAGAGTATTTTCTCACCTTCGTGTGGATATAAAGAACGTAAAAAACGGAGCTCGTATACGAAAGTTACGCATTTTTGAAGTTTTTGGCACACACTTCGAGGCTTATCCGAAGGAGTACGCCCCGCGTACTGCGGAGTACGCCCTGCGTACTCGGATGCTAGGCTCCGGAACGTCCACGTCGCCCCAATGCTTCGTCCGAGGACGCGGTAAGCAGTGACGCATGCGAACGCCCATCGTAACTTCGGAGTACGCCCAGCATACGTGGTACGCCCCGCGTAATTCGCTGGTACGCCCCGCGTACGCGAGGGTTCCAGGTCCTATAAAAGGGATGCGAGAGTTCCGGATTTTGTTGCTCATTTTCTCTCCTTCTCTCACATTCTTACCTCGTTTTGCATGCAAATAATATCCCGACTTCCCGGTTTTATACCGCAGCCCCGACGAAGGTCCGAAGCTCCGAGATTCCCGAAAAACTCGCCACTTTCCGGTCGAGGTGCCGCACAAGAAAATCTCGTTTTCTTCAAATCACGCAGTCTCTCCGGTGAGTTCATACCCCTACATTTTTACGTTTTCTTTAGTTTTCAGGGGGGAATACAAGTTCAAATACTAAAACTATTTAACACATATACAAGTTCAAATACTAAAACTATTTAACACATGCTTAAAAGTTTTCCTACACCTTGTAACATGCTGAGAAAGGTGTGTATACGGTTCACACTTATCATGTCAAATGTCGATTTTTGGAAATACAATGACTTGCATAAAAAGGTTTCATCCAAACACATACAATACTTTTTGATAAACTATAATAGGTATAGTTTGAGCACTTCGTTAGACAAAGAAACAGTTACTCAATCGACTTACAAAACAAATATTTCATTGCACACTACGTGATCTTGTATTTTACTCGCGAGACATTCTCCTTCGGGGTACTCCTAAGTACCACAGAAAAGTCTTGTAGTTATAATCAGAATCTTGTTGATCGAGAACGTGATAGTTGTGTATAGATCTATATTGGGTCAGACAAACCCGCACCTAAGCTGCTTGCAACAGCTAGACCAGCAGGTCTGGGGTGACAACTGTCATAACTTTCCGACGCCTGAAGAACGTCGTATTCCAGGTCATCTAGTCTTTAGTATGATTATAACATCTCGCATGGAACATTTACACAGCATATAAATCACGGAAATTCTAAGGTTCATACAAAGAAGTTTTATTTAAATATAAAACACGCGCATAAGTATGACGACTTACTTACACATACCAGGCCTTGTTTCAATTCCGTTTACAACAAATCTTTTAGAAAATATTGGATTTTCTGGGAACAAAATTGCTACGAACAACAAGTATTTTTACAAAATACTTATGAACTCACCAGCTTTATGCTGATACTCTCTTTTCAAAACAACTTGTATTCTCAGGTAATCAGTAATACAGGTAACCGCAAGAATTCTGAAGGCAAGACGCTAAGGCGTAGATTCTTTTGCTACATTTTATCATCATATGTAATTTAATTGGAAACATGTATTTTTTTGAACATGTATTTTGGAAACAATGTAATCCTTTAAATTATATCTATGATGGTTGTGTTTAACTTTCTTCACTATGGTTATGATACTGAGCATGACGTCATTCGCCCCCGAACGTTTCCGCCGTTCTGGTTTGGGGGTGTGACAGATTGGTATCAGAGCTTTGTTTATAGTGAACTAAGTATATCGAACCACGTACGATATACAAACTATAAATACAACGGGGCAAAATTCTCTGACGTAGCTTTTCAAGAATGTTTTAAAATACGAAAAATTTACATTTTTATAAAAGTATTTGCACAATCGCACATACAAATTCAGTATCATAATAGCAATAACATGAAAGTATCAAGACCAGTTGAACACCATGATTCAGCTTCGGGGTATGTAGTCAGATCTTGGATGAATATAGCCTGATCAACTATATTTAGCGAAGGTAGGACCAATGTATGCCGAAGAAGGATCATGGTGAGCAACAAGTCTGCAGCTTACCAAAAATTTCAAAAATCAAACTTAAAAATACTATAGGAGTATTTTAACACAAAAAGCCGTAGTCACAACTTCGACAATTAACTTCTTATTCCCAAGGTTTCTTTTTCTCGCGACATTCTTCCTTATCCCTATTCTCGCACAGGTACGATGGCAGGATTCCATTTACTAGGTGATCCCTACTTTCCCAACCACGGGAATGCCGGTTGGATTGTGGAAGACCCAGAGGAAGAACCCGAAGAAGAACCCATGGAGGACGAGGAACCCATGGAAGAGGAAGAATCCGTAGACGGTGAAGAGTAAGAAGACTCAGATGGAACCGACTCCGAACCGGAAGTTTACAATCCACACCCTGCCCCTAATCCTCCACAACACTACCAAGGCCCGACACCCCAATGGGCTGAAACTATACATCGATGGAGCCGAGAACAAGGTCATAGACTTAGAATCTTTGATCTTTGCTTTACTTCCTGTTCCTTGTTTGGTTGTGAGCTTAGAGTTAGGATCACTTATTCGAAGGTCTATCCTGTCTAGGTTACCTATGACTGGTATGCACTACGCAAATGTTGGAGTAACTGATAAAGATCATCTTATAATTATCTAGTTAGTTCGTCTATTGATTATTTCCTTATCCCTTTTCTCGCGTAGATATAATGGCTGGATTCCATTTTCCCGGAGACCCGTACTATCCCAACAACGGTAATGCTGAATGGCTTGGAGAAGAGCCAGAAGATGATCATCCAATCCCTTTGGATGATCACGAAGCTGAAGGCTTTTCTGATGGTTCTGACTCGGAGCCAGAAGTCAACAACCTACCCCCAGCTGTCCAAAACCCAAACCCTCGTCCAGCATTTCAAGTACCCACACCTCTGTGGGCCACAAACTTGAATAGGTGGAGTCAGGAACAGGGGCAGCCCATCCCTACCATGGAGACAGAAGCTTCTACAACCTCACTGAAGGAGGTTCAGCTGACAGGGTCCTACCCATAATGGTCCGTAGGATTGCTCGGAACACCGAGCAAGGTCGAGCAGCTATTTACCGAGTACTGGAGATTGATGCCAAGTCTGGCGTTAACACCGTCCGCAATCGCCAACTTGAGTCTTCTCATGAAAGGACTCAGGTCCGCAATGCAGTTCTACAGAGGGAACTTGCTGAAACCCAAGCTGAAGTCAGGGAACTTCGAGCTCAGCAAGCAAGATCTGATAGGTGCGTGAGAGACATAGAACGCCTTCTGTCGGATTCAAGAACTTACTCTAGTAGTTCTCGTCGCCGATAGAGTCTTATCGACTTCTCTTTTGGATATAACCTAGTTTGTGTAAAAACTCTAGTCTAATTTCCTATTTTTGTAAATCTTAGACCCTTTAAGTCTTGATTAGGTAGTAGTCTGTCAAAATTTTCCATCTTGGTTGATGTAAGACCTACTTCTAGGTCATTTTTCCCGAACTCATTACGTCTGTAATTCCAGTATTATTGACAAATATCTAATCTTATGGACATCAATATCCAATTACTATCATCTGCTAGTACTAGATCTTCATTCAATCATACTATTCAATCGTGCTATCAATTTGTGCTGTTGGACTATGGAGAGTTAGTCCATGAGTCATTCTTATCTACTTCCTATTAAATTCTTATCAATATCTTCATCTTTCTAAACTTATAGTTAAAAGATGCCCCCACGTAAATCAACAAGACGCGATCCTCCTGCACCGACACCACCTGCTCCTCAATTCAATACAGAAACTCTAAATGATGCTGTAGCTGCGGCTGTGGCTACAGCCATGGCTCAATATCATTCCTCAGGTTCCACTGGAGGAGGAACCCCTGTCCTATCTACTCATGGTGAAATCCCGGTGCGCTTGAGAGAGTGCTCCTATAAGGACTTCACCAACTGCAAGCCCAAGTCTTTCAGAGGGACTGGCGGAGTCATTGCCCTCTCGCAATGGTTCGAGAAAACTGAATCGGTTTTCGAGATCTGCTCTTGCCCAGAAGGGAGCAAGGTCAAGTTCGCTGCTTGAACCTTCGAGGACAAAGCCCTGACATGGTGGAATAGCCATGTCAAGTCACTATCTCTAATAGTGGCCAATGCTATGGGATGGGAAACTCTAAGAGATCTAATGATTGAAGAGTACTGCCCGAGGGGCGAGATCCAAAAGCTGGAGGAGGAACTATGGAGCCTAACCATGAAGGGCTCCGACGTAGTCTCTTATACCGCCAGGTTCTGTGAACTGGTGGCCCTCTGTCCCAACATGGTTCATACTGAGGGAAAGAAAATCGAGAGATATGTATGGGGGCTGATGCCACCATACCAGGGAAATGTTTTGGCATCACACCCCACTACATTTGATAGTGCCAAGCGATTGGCACAGCGGCTCATAGACCATGGGGTTCGTACCCCGGCCGCAACAACAACCCTGGCCATCTTAGAACCCGCCAGAACCGCCGATTCCAAGCGGAAGTTTTGGGATGACAAGAAAAAGAAGAAGGCTGCCAAAAAGCAGCAGATCGTGGCAGTACATGCTGCAATAGCACCTGTCGCTGCTGCTCCAGTAAGGCAATACGCCGGAAGTTTGCCCAAGTGCAACAAGTGCAACTTCCACCACACATGAGCCTGCCGGGAAATGCAGTGCTTGAACTGCAACAGGAAGGGGCACACCGCCCGTTTCTGTAAAGCTCCGGCGAGACCTCTCAACCAAGTCCCCGACGCTGGTGTGGGCCAGGCTTGCTACAATTGTGGCGACGTGGGCCACTACAAGAGGGACTGCCCAAAGGCAGGGAATTCTGGTAGAGTTGGAAGAGTTCTGGCCATAGGCCACGAGGAAGCGGTTGCCGACCCCACAGTGGTCACTGGTATGTTTCTCCTCGATAACTCATATGCATTATACTATTTGATAGTGGAGCGGAGAGGAGCTTCGTGAACCAAAGATTTGCTCATTTACTTAAGCAGAAATCACGAGCACTCAAAGAACCGTTCACTGTAGAAATGACTAATGGAAAGACAGAGAGCACTAACAGTATATTCATAGGGTGTACCCTAACTTTATATAGCCATTCATTTTCGATGCATCTCATGTCGGTATCTATTAAAAGTTTCGACGTCATCGTCGGCATGGATTGGTTGAGTCTTCATCGTGCCGACATCATGTGTTATGAAAAGGCTGTCCGCCTTAATTTGTCGTCTGGCGAAACTCTAGTAGTATATGGCGACAAACCCGACACGAACCTCCGTATCATCTCGAGCATTCAAGCTCAGAAATTCTTGCGAAAGGAATGTAGCGCATTCCTTGCTCATGTGGTCGATGTGAGCCAAGAAACGAAAGACATTCAGAACATTCCAGTGGTATGCGACTTTCCCGATATCTTTCTAGAAGAACTCCCAGGATTACCTCCGCAACGACAAGTCGAGTTCAGAATCGACTTAGTTCCAGGGGCTACCCGCGTAGCCAAATCGCCCTATCGTCTAGCACCTGCAGAGATGCAAGAACTGTCCTGTCAACTTAACGAACTGCTCAGCAAGGGCTTTATAAGACCAAGCTTCTCACCTTGGGGAGCTCCAGTCTTGTTCGTCAAGAAGAAAGACGGATCGTTTCGTATGTGCATCGACTACAGGGAGCTCAACAAACTGACCGTCAAAAATCGTTATCCCTTGCCTCGTATCGACGATTTATTTGACCAACTTCAAGGGGCGAATTTCTTTTCAAAAATCGACTTAAGATCCGGATATCACCAACTACGAGTGCTAGGGGAGGATGTTCCGAAGACAGCCTTCCGAACTCGGTATGGGCACTACAAATTCGTAGTGATGCCTTTCGGATTAACAAACGCACCTGCTGTATTCATGGACTTAATGAATATGGTGTGTCGTCCTTATTTGGATCAGTTCTTCATCGTCTTCATCGATGACATACTTATCTACTCTCATAGTAAGGAGGAGCATAGTGGTTAGCGAAGAGGGAATACACGTGGACCCTTCCAAAATTAAAGCCATTGAGAACTGGTCAACACCGAAGACGCCTACAAAAATTCGTCAATTTCTAGGTCTCGCTGGCTACTACCGCAGGTTCATTCAGAACTTCTCCCACATAGCGAAACCTCTTACAACACTGACCCAGAAAGGCATGGCCTTTGACTGGGAAGAGAAGCAAGAGAGAGCGTTCCAAACGCTCAAGCGAGCCTTATGCACCGCACCAATACTATCCCTCCCCGAAGGGACAGAAGACTTCGTCGTCTATTGCGATGCGTCAAATCAAGGACTCGGATGTGTTCTGATGCAGCGAGGTAAGGTCATTGCCTATGCCTCGAGACAGCTGAAGACACACGAGGTCAACTACACTACCCACGATCTGGAACTAGGAGCAGTTGTGTTTGCTCTGAAGATCTGGAGACACTACCTGTATGGTACAAAAAGCACAATCTTTACAGATCACAAAAGCCTACAACATATATTCGACCAGAAGGAGCTCAACATGAGACAACGACGGTGGGTCGAACTACTCAGTGACTACGAATGCAAAATTCGTTATCATCCGGGTAAAGCCAATGTAGTAGCTGACGCCCTAAGTCGGAAAGAATATTCCGGTTGTAGAGTCAAGTCATTGACTATGACTATCCATTCACACTTGTCCACACAAATTAAGGAGGCTCAGCTCGACGCTTTGAAACCTGAAAATGTGGCAGGTGAATCCCTGAGAGGAATGGATAAGAACTTGGAGGTTAAGGGTTGCGGAGCTTATTATCTCATGCATCGGATCTGGACCCTGAAACTTGGTGGTTTCAGAGACTTGGTCATGAATGAAAGCAGAGATTGCTACCTTCGTAAGTAAATGCCTTATTGCGCCAAGGTCATGGTCGAATACCAGAAACCCTCCGGTCTACTACAACAGCCAGAGATACCGGAATGGAAGTGGGAGCGGATCACTATGGATTTCATAACCAAGTTGCCCAAGACAACGGGTGGACTTGATACCATATGGGTCATCGTCGACAGATTGACCAAGTCTGCACACTTCCTGCCTATCAAAGAAACAGACAAGATGGAGAAGCTTACAAGATCTTACATTAGGGAGATCGTATGACTGCATGGTGTTCCGATATCCATTATCTCGGACAGAGATAGTAGATTCACTTCGAGGTTCTGGCAGTCGTTACAAAGTTCCCTAGGAACTAGACTGGACATGAGTACAACCTACCATCCACAGACAGACGGGCAAAGTGAGAGGACTATCCAAACCTTGGAAGATATGATGCGAGCCGGTGTGATTTACTTTGGGAAAGCATGGGATACTCATTTACCCCTTGTCGAATTTTCCTACAACAATAGTTATCACACAAGCATAAAGGCTGCTCCATTCGAGGCCCTCTATGGCCGCAAGTGCAGATCCCCTCTGTGGTGGGCTGAGGTGGGTGATACCCAGTTAGCTAAAGCACGAGTTCCTGAAAGCACTCTCATAGGTCCGGAGATCATTCGGTAAATGACAGAGAAGATCGTTCAAATTCGTGAACGATTGAAAGCCTCTAGAGACCGACAGAAAAGCTACGCTGATAAACGAAGGAAACTGTTGGAATTCCAGGTGGGCGACCGTGTTCTATTAAAGGTCTCACCCTGGAAGGGCTTGATACGCTTCGGAAAGCGTGGAAAGCTTAATCCAAGGTACATAGGGCCTTTTGAGATTCTCGCAAGAATCGGCCCTGTAGCTTACAAAGTTAACTTACCGCGCGAGCTCAGTAACGTACATTCTACTTTCCACGTCTCGAACTTGAAAAAGTGTCTGTCCGACGAGACTCTTGTAATCCCACTCGACGAGATCGAGATCAACGAGCACCTCAACTTCGTGGAAGAACCAGTAGAGATCATGGACCGGGAGGTCAAGCAACCGAAGCAAAGCCGTATCCCGATAGTGAAGGTTCGCTGGAACGCCAAGCGAGGACCTGAATTTACTTGGGAGCGAGAGGATCAGATGAAACTGAAATATCCTCTTCTTTTTACTTAGTTATTTGTAACTACTTATTTGCTTAAACTCTAATTTCGGGATGAAATTCCTTCTAAGGGGGGGATGATGTGACAACCCAAAATTGCTATTCTGTACAACATTTCAATTCAATAGAAGTCATAACAGTTTCTGCTAACTTTCAAGCTTTTTGGAATAAGTTCGAGTCTTTTTAAGTTAGTACTTCAGGAGATACCAGGATAGAGGATGCTCTAGGGTTTATTGTGCAACAATAAAGTCCCAAAGCTGCAAGAGTTTGGAGTTTACGGCCTAAACAAAGGTGTTTACGGCCGTAAACCCTAAATTGGGGGTATGTATATGACACTTAGTCATTATTTACCATTTTTCACAAATTCAAGATCCAAACTCAATTCTCTCTCAAGTATCATCCAACAATTCTTCAAGATCTTCAACTTGTAAGTGTTTCTAGCCCTATTAAGTTGATATATTGCTTAATCTAGTGATTTAACACACTTCCATGCGTGAAGTCATTCCAAAAGGTTAGATCTTCAAGTTTCACCAAGAACACCAAGAACACACACTAGTGTTCTTGGACTTTTAGCACCTTTTCAAGCCTCTATCTTGTAAGTACTTCTATCCTAGAGTATAATAAGGCTTGTTATACGTCTATACAACAAGAAAACACCAAGGAAACCAAGGATCAAAGGTGTTTACGGTCCAAGAACACCTTGGACCGTAAACCCTAAAAAGGGTGCCAAAGTGTGCCCTAGTCCCTTCCAAGCCTTGGAAACTTGCATAGATCCCTTCCGTAATGAGTTAAGTACATGAAAACATCAAACGACCATAAACCATTTTGGTTTACGGCCGTAAACCCAAAGGAAAATGGTCCAAGGATCGTAAACTCCATTTAGGAGTGATATGGTGCCCTAATCACTTCCTAGGCTTATACTTCAAGTGGAAATGCTTCTAAGGACTTGTAGAGCTTCAAAACAACACATGGTCAAAGAAGCATGAGTTTACGGCCGTAAACTCATGGGTTTACGACCGTAAACTCAATGAGTTATGGTCACAAAACCGTAAACTCATATAAAGGGTTCCCTTGAACCCTAAACTCAATAGCAATGTCCTACAACATTTAGATGCAATCCTTAGCACTTATAACACTTATATAAGGTGTTTTTCAAGCCCTAGGATGTCTTAACTTTGTTAAATAGTTGTTTAAAGACTAATTGGATACATATATGTGTTATTATATGTTAACTAGGATCATTGTGTGTGTACAAGTCTTCACTTGACACCTAGCAATCCTAGATCATCAGTTCATCCAAACCACTCACTACAGGTGAGTTCATACCCCTTAATTAACCTTTTAAATGTTTTTAAATGCTTTTATGGGGGGGAATACAAGTTGAATTATTATAGTTATTATATCAGTCACATGTGATTAATAACTACCAAACAAGTGGATTTCTTACTTTTCAAACTGTGTTACCAAACTGTTTTACTTCAACCTGTTTTACAAAATCCTTTTCATGTCAAATACTTTTACTTAAACTCTTTTAATCTTATATTCTGTTAAATGTGTATCTATATAGATATAGTTATATAAGTAGGATTGAAAGGACTTAGGACTGATAGCTCACCTTACTTCCTGTTCCTTGTTTGGTTGTGGACTTAGGGTATTAGGGTTATCTGTCCGAAGGTAGTTTGAATCCTAGTTATATATTATGTATAAGTATATAGATACAAAGGTTCCTTCTGTCATTCAGCTCCATACCTTTGGGTAGCAAGGGTATACATACATGTTCATACATTACTAGTAAGCTACTATAGGAGTAGTTTAGGAAGATACTAATACTATTACTAGAACAATGAAACATACAAAGATTCAGTTCATACATGAAACAATACCATACAGAGAAAGAGATAACAAACAATACCATACAGAGTAGAAAACAAACAATACCATACAGAGAAAGAGATAACAAACAATACCATACAGAGAAAGAGATAACAAACAATACCATACAGAGAGAACATACAGGCTAGATAGAGGTAGAACATACAATACAGCAAGCACATTCATTATATATACATTATTACAGTTATGTGAGCCACCTAACGGGGCATGGAACTACCTACCATGACCGTTTTTGTATCCAGAATCTCCTTAAATGGGGAGCGTATGAGTTTGTGTATAGATCTATACTGGATTGACTATCCTATACCTTGCTGGTCGCTACAGTGGGACTTGCAAGTCTACGGGTGCCAAACGTCATTTCTTACGACGTCTTACATCGTCGTTTTTCTATTGAGTCGGTAGCAGGATACAGGTCGATCATATGGTACTTTAAATAACAATTGGTTTAAAGTAGTTAGTACAACAGTGGTTACGTAATACAACACTACAATACTATATCATTTTCCCATTACATTTACTTTGTGATATTCACACAATAAACAATAATGTAAAAACTATATTTTTGGTTAATGATAGTCAGATTTGGGAAAATACACACTCTCATAAGAGACACACACACAGATACTGGATGCCTTGGTAGAAGGCTACTTTTAGTAGGAAACATAGGGTTTTCTAGGAGAGTTCAAACAATTACAAACTTTTACAAACATATACAATTACAACTTACAAAACACTTTCATACAACTACATACACTAATATACTTATGATCTCACCAGCTTTAAAGCTGATAAACTCTTTCAAAATAACTTGTATTCTCAGGTCGCCAGTAGACAGGTACCGGAGCCAGGTTTTTGCGAAGATGGAGCTCGTTCAAGACTCATCTTTATTTTGATGTATATTATTTTTGGTGTCTATATAACTTGACAGAACACACTTGTATGAAATTCTATTATTAATGCAATGGATGATGTTGTTGCTTTTTTACTACTTTTCATTGTTGTGATACTGTACATGACGTCCTCCACCCCCGAACGATTCCGCCATTCCGGTTTTGGGGTGTGACATCTACCATTCGACCAGATCTTCTAGATTGTATTCTCATTTTTCGGCCTCGAGCAACTTTACTAATAAGGGAAAAGCCCTTAACTTAATTGAATTCATATTATATTAGTATAATATAAAGCGCTAGCGCCCAACCGGCTTTCCGCCTCCATTTGGTCGTGCTGCTATGATGTAACGTGCAGTCGTCTCGAGGCATTTTAGGGCCCCCCATTTTCTCTCCCTTAAAGTCCTTTATGGATTTCAAGTCGGGAATAGAGCTGTGACTTATTCGGCGCTATATCACAATTCATTCATTCTCGGGCATAGCTGTTCACGAAACGTGGCATAGGACATCTGTCGGCGGCGGGTGAATTCCGAGCGAGAGGTCAAACCAATCCCATTCATCCTGGTCTGATCCGAACGGATCTTGTTGAATGAATTGATCCATTGTTCTATGCCCTACTTTTTAGTTCATTTTTTCCTACTCGGACCCGCCGTACTTCCTTTGACTACTCCTGAGATATAGTGGAAACATTTCGTTCTGGTGGAGAGTGGGGAGTGAAAACACCAATACAGCAGAGAACGAGCACATGAATCGGAATCCGCTTAACTTCTTAAGACATACGACCGAGAAAGAAAGGCTCCGCGTTCTCTAAGTGGTTGATCTTAGCTTAGCGTTCTAGCCGCTCCTTCATTTCGTATAGTGATAACGGTTTCTCTTTCTTAGCGCTTCGCCCCCCCTTGTATAGTAAGGGGAACTTTGGTTGCGCGGATTTCTCTTATACTTATAGGGGTCTATTTTCTCTGACTTGACTCAGCTTGACCTACTTGACTCAGCGGTTAGAGTATCGCTTTAATACGGCGAGAGTCATTGGTTCAAATCCAATAGTAGGTAAAACCGACCGAAAGCCCCGCTTTTGCCAGCATGACATCAAGCACGGACTGGCACCAAGGAGTCAACTGAATGACCAAAGCATCAGTTGCTTCCACTTGTGGCCTTCTTCGAGCGCCTTGACACCTTAATATCAACTCACCCCCTCTTCCACAAGTAGGTGGAGACCAGGAGAGCCGGAAACCCCAACGAGAACCCTTCACCACGCCACACGATTCTTTCACGAAGCGCTCTCTCAGACGTTTCCACTCCTGCCCCCGCAAGCGAAGAGGTTTCAAGATACCAGTCGACCGAGTGAAAGTGAACAGCTCCGAGCAAATCTTCTAAAGAGCGTACCCTTTGTTTCTACTCTTTCTCTCTTCTAAAAAGAACTCAAAATCGAAAAAAGAAAAAGTTTCTTAACAGTCAGGAGTCCAGTATAGTTGTAGGTAGAGGGCCATCTTCGTTCCTTGAATCCGCTAGTCACTCGTCATTCAGTGAAGAGTCCTAAAGCATACCAGCAGTGAAGTGAACCTCTTAATTCAAGTGCAGTTCGATGATCTCATGCTAGGGGCACTGAAAGCCATAAAAAATATCTATTGACTTTCTTGGATGGAGGTCCAGTTCTTAGCTTAGTAAGATAATCGACTAGTCGCATAGCAGGCTGGCAACATGATCATTGCTTACTATTCTTTTGGCACTAACTCAGGAAAGGAAGACATCCCACACCTCATAGACCTTTATCCAGGGTGGAGAGCACTGTCGGACTTAGCACTTAGGAGCTCTTTCCCTGTGTGAAGATCCTTCAAAGAAAAACAAAAATGATCCTAAGTGTTTTGAAGTGGTGCTCAGATCTCTTAAGGCTTCTTAATCTCTTAGTCTTCATGATCAGACATGCATTTAAGCCTTGATAATCATTCTGCCCGCCATTCCCAAAAGAGGGAAATGGCTCAGATTCCTCATATTACAGGCCTTAAACTAAATGTGGATGGTTCTGCTATTGACTTAAATAGTGCAGTAGGTGGCTGCATTAGAGATTCGGTTTAATTGTTTTAGCATTCTCATGCAACTTTGGTCAGGGCAATAGGAGGCTGAGGCTAAAGTCTTACTCCAGGGCTTCTCTTAGCTAATTAGTTTGGCATTACACTTCTTAATTACATAGTTCAGCTTGAAAGCCAATCGATCAAATTCCTCTACCTATAGCTCCAGATAACATGTAGAAACTTTCTATTAGAAAGGCATTTTAACGTTCTCACTTTTTCCTTCGTAGACTGAGAGATCCTGATGAGACAATGAATCAAGTATTGAAAGAATTAGAGAGTAAATTCAAAGTAAAATCAAAATATTTGAACACCGATGTAAATATGATCTGTTTGGCTCTATTACGCTTTTGCAAATTTTACAGAGTACAATGAATATTCTGTAAAGACTTCGTTGCTAAGACACTAGTAACCACTCCTATTTATAGAAGAGAAAAGCGTACAAAAAATATACTAAGGACTAAAAACATGAAGCTTCGAATATTATGCCCTAGTAAAATACATTATAAAAATGTTTGAAGACCCTAAATACAAACTTCGACTATTACAACATTTCGACCCTTACAATCTCCCCCTTTGTAATCAAAGTCGAAGTCTTCAGTTTGTAAGTAGAGTAATGGAGTATAGCAAAACTCTTCGAACCTCAGTATACCAAGAAATAATTTTCTTCAATTCCTTCTTGTCTCCTTCATTATTCTTTTTGTAGTGGTTCATACGAACAATCAAGTTCGTATATTGAGATGTAGAATATCTCTCCACTTCGCTAGCTTGGAACAAAAACCGCTTCGCTTTTCCAGCTTTATCCTTTCCAGCAAAAACTATTCCAAATGGCTTTAAACATATTTCTCCATCAGCGAATTTCTTTAACTCAGACTGAGTCAACGAAGGAGCCATTGGAACTTTTACTTCCATTCCTTTTGCAGTAGCCAACTCCACATCAGTCAGTGCTAGGCACTCATAATAATTCTCAATGAAGATTTTGATGTGAGCAACTCCAAGTTTGAATTCCTCTGGATCTGTGTTTTGCAGAAAAGAAAAGGATTTGTCTTTCAGAAGCAATGCCACTTGTATAAGGTCATACAAGTTCATCAGAGGAAAATCTGCAATAGTGAATTCACATGTTTTTCCATTTGCCCTGACCACAACATATTTAACATTTTGAACAATGTTTTCAAAGACCACATCCTTTTTCATGCTTATCACCTTCTTGATCTTGATCAGTGACCATACATCCTCAGGGGCTTTGCCAAGAACTGCATGAAAATGAATTTTCATATGAGTCCCCTCATCTTTTTCTTTGAAATTCCCTTCAGCTTTGAACCGAGGCATGATGAACATCATCTCATTTATAGGGAAATCCAACTGGCATGCATCAGTGTTTGTAACTACATAACTTTGTTTTGGCTTCTTATCAAATGAGTACATGTGATTAAAGGCAACCAAGGCTTCGATTGTTTCATAGTTGTAATGTTTTGCTGGATCACCTTTATTCATGCCCTTCGGATCATCAGCCCTCTGAGTCATGATGCTTTGAATAAGCCTCATTTTCTCGACTTTAGCTTCAGCTTCAGCCTTCTTTTCTTCTTTAGATTTTTCAACCAGAATTGACTTTCCTTTGTCTTTCGAAGCAGATTTTTCAGTTACGTCTTTTAGCTTCGAACCACTTCCACCAGATTCCAAAGGTTTACCAATTACAATTCCTTTCGAAATTGTTCTTGTAATTGGTAATGTTGTTACGATTGATGAGGTCACGGGTTGAGCAGTCACAATTACTGGTTTTGTTGAAGGGATGTTAGATGGAAATACCTTGCCCACCACTTTCGCATCTTCTTCTGTTGACTTCCTTTCTCCCCCTTGCACCCCTGTGAAAACAGGAGGGGCAGTAGTTGTGGGAAGAAGACTAGATATGCGAAATAGTGGAGCAAGTTGCTTGTTAAGTATGGTTTCGAACTGCACAAACTTCTGGGACAAAAATTCTGGAGTAATCAACTATGACGAAACCGGTTTTGTTGAGATCTCCTTCAACTCCTTTAACAACTTGATCATACCTTCAAAATTTTCACTTTCAGACTTGGAGATTTGAGTTAGTTGAGGACTCAAACCTTCGTATAGCTTGACAAATCGAGTGACAGCATCACAAATGATATCGACCTTCTGATTCAAGGACGCATAATCATGTTGAACAGATAAAATTTCCTTTTTCATGTCTTCACAAAGTTCGTGAATTTGGGAGTTAACATCCTCCCTCACTTTCTTGACTTCCTGAACAAAAAGAACATGTCGTTCTTTTGTTATGCTTCGTAGATCCTTAACTTCTCCCATAAAATCAGATCTGAGAGTTTTAACACGAAGCTCAGAATTCTGATCTGTATAATCAACCTTTTCTAAAATAACAGACTCTGAGGCTTTTATCATTCCAGAAACTTTGTTGATTACTCTTGATTCAAACATCTTGAGCATAGAATCAACCTCCAAACTTGAAATAGATGAACCTCCGCCAAGATGAGCTTGAGATTGAATGATGGAGTTCAACTTGTGATTAAGGATTTTGTATTGCTTCATTGTCATTAACATATGATCAGGAAATTCTTCTTCTTCATCATGAAACTATAGGTCTTCGAAAGTTCCAGCAAACCCTTCATTATCAGTTTCAGTGGGTGAAGATGGTTTGGGTGTATCAGTGGATTGAGAGGAAAAAATGGAAGTAATTGGTTGATTGATGATATGTTCAAAGGTTGGTGAAACAGTGGTTGTTGTGAGAGGAATAGTAGATGTTGGTGTAACAAAAACCAATGATTCGAAAGGAGTAGAGATAATTGGACCTTGATCTGCATCTTTCGAACCACCTTCACCCATGTTGACATTTGCATCCGTATCAGATACGTGTGCAAGGATGCTTGAAGTTTGAACCTCCTCAAAAATTGACTTGGCAATCGAAACTTCGGGTGGTATGATAACAGTCTTCTCAGGAATGGAACTTGTAATGATAGAAGTGAACTCTGGAGTTTCTTGTATTCGTTCATCCTCTTCTGTAGACTCAGTAGATAAAACAATCTTTCGAGTCTTCTTCGTCTTCTGCTTTTTCCGTTGTGACAAGTGTTTTGCCATATCTTCTGCTGCTCTTTTCTTGGATCCAGGAGAAACAGGAACATGTACCTCACGAATTAAAACTCCTTGGTGAGTAATTTGAGGCTTGCGAATCAACTTCTGTGATGGTGACTTTCTTTTGTGAGTGGATTTCATCTTGATTCTTCGAAACATCCCTGTTTTCGAAGGAATAATCACGTTCTCTTGAGTCTCTTCCACTATTGGCTCAATCACTTGTGTTGCTTCAACTGTCACTGCAACATTTTCTGTCTTCTTCTTTGAAGATTTAGAGGATGTTGAACCCTTCGTTTTCTTTTCAGGTGAAGCAGTATCAGCTTTCTTCGACTTTTTGATCTTCTTTTCTTCGCGTGGCAACAAAATTCCCGTAGGAATAGAAGAATCAAATGTTTTCAGATATGCAATCAAAACAGGATTCGTAGGATCCACCCTTTTAAGCATTGCGTCTGGAATCCGAGCAACGTTTGGAAATTCATCATCATTGTCAACAACTTCCTTCGGAAAGTGATAAGATTGAAAAGTAAGCGTCTCTGCTTCATTTGAAACCAGGATGCCTTCCTTGTTGTAAAAATGTTGCAGAATTAAACTCCAGTACCTAGCACACGAAATTCCATGAACAACATTCGTATGTTCTACTCCTTTTTGGAATTCCTTCCATAGCTGTGTAGAGTAGTCTGCTGGAAGATCATAGTATAAACCAGCCACCATGGCATAAACCTCCATCCTTCCTTTATCTAATCCAACTATTCTTCCGGTTAAACAACGCAAAAATATCCCAAACAAAAAATTCCATACTTTTGGAAGACCAGACTTCTTAAAGTCACTTATCTTTGACAATGGGGGCTGATACCCCATTTCATTAAACATATGAATTATTTGGGAGAATTGAAATTCAACAAAAGGAGGTGTATTTGGAATGTCAAGAATCTGACAAAACAGTTTCTTGGAAAGCCTAACCTTTTTGTCATTGATTAGGTGAAAAGTAATCGAATCAGAGGCTTTGTTGTATGTGGCAGTAGATCCTGCTTGAGAAAGCCAGGATACCGGAACAGAAAAGAAATTCAACATTGCTTTGGATAAAACAGAGTGTTTTAAAGAAACAATAAGCATCTTGAATTCTTATGGACATTGACAAAGTTCACCATCCACATAATAATTGGTAGATTGAATCTTCATAACTGGTTCAGAAGAAGTATCTTCAGTAGAAGGATCGACATGAGCAGTAGTCGCCATTGTTAGGGTTTGAAAAAGATGAAGAACAGAGAATTTGGGAAGTTTTGAGTGTTGATCACATAAACGTATAAAGTACTCTTGAACCCCCTTTTATATGTAACCCTAAATGATTTGAATTTGAAGCGGGATGCATTTAATGAGATCCGACGTGGCAGCTTGAAAATCGGACCTGTACAGCAGAAAGGTAGCCATGCGTCAAAAAGTGTCTGTCACATCACCTGGAAAACCGGGCAAAATACCATACGTCACGTATACACAGCCTGTCATTATCCCCTTAATAGAATTGTAACCGTTAGAACCCTTCGAATGGAGGCAAGGCTCTTTCACTTTTGGGATAAAAAGCGAAGTCATATGCCAGATGTTCGAAATCATCAGCCTGAGTTGGTATTACTCAGAACCTCAAGGATTTCGTGTGTGTAGTGTGCCAAAGAAAGTTTAGACAAGAAACAAAAAGTTTAGAAAATTTTGTGATGTCAAAAATTTAATTTGACACAAAGGCAGTTAAACCTCGGGCAAAGGTTGCTTCATTAATCATCAAGAGAGATGATCAACATCTTGTGTATGTTCCCGTGAATTACAATCGAATACTTGTTGATAAGTATCAAAGGGCTTCTTTTAAGAATGCTTCGTGGGTAGGTTCAAAATTTCGTTACATGTCAACCTAAACATAAGGTGATAAAGTGTAACAGAAATTACTTGTATGACCAGTGTAGTCAGTGACAAGTCGGCTTTGAAAAATTTTAACATGACTAGGACATTCGAATGAAACTCACACGGAAATCATATTCATAAAAAAAATTTCTATACTGGATCTTGTTGGGTAACAAACATCGTGGGTTTCGAATGCTTGATCAAGACCACTCATTCGAAATGAATATGATTTGGAGTTTCGAACATTGGTACAGAAACAAAAGTTTCGTATATATCTGGAATAATGTTCCCCGTCAATTCCTTAATTTGTAAGATTTTTGGGTTTCACTTCCATCACGGACTCATGATGTCAGATCATAAACACAAAGTTTTTATATATCTAAGTCTCGATTGGTTTGATCAGAGACCTCTCGGATATACGTCTTGTGTGTGATCGTGTAAGAATGTTTTGGATGAAAAAGATTGGTGTAAGACACGAAAAGTACCCCTGTTATGTTTTGGACCAAACAGGAAACTCTTAACTCATTGTGAGAAGAGTAAGGTAGCTCAGAGACTAATGTGAATATAAGCCTGATTGGGAAGAAATTTTCGTACGAAACATTTCATTAAGGCTTTCGTACACACACATTGAGTCATGGAGGCTTTGGACGACATGCAGCAGCATGCTTCTAGGGACAACCTAACTAATTCGAATAATGAAAAACATATTAATTCATACGAAAAATTTTACCTGACCCTAAAACTGCCTGCATTGTCCCCTCTGAATCATCATCATAATCTGCGACAAAAGTCTAAAAACAAAAATCTTTTTGAATTTTTGATTTTTCGAAAATTTAAGAACAAAACAAAAGAAAATCTTTTTGAAATTTTGATTTTTCTGAAATTTTAAAGACAAAACAAAAGAAAATCTTTTTTTATTTTTTTTTTTATTTTTTTTTTTATTTTTATTTTTTACAGACGAATATTTGGCATTCCTTGAAGAGTGACAAATGTACGAATTCGAAGCGTTCGAAGCGTTGACTATGAACAGTAACCATTAACTCAACACTGAAAATAAGTGTCAATTATGCGAATTCGAAGCGTTGACCATGAATAGTAACCTCTGAATGCTGAATGACTTTGTTTTATCTTTTATTCAGCGCCACTGATTCATTCTTTTTCGCCTATCATTCTTCTTTTTCGCATGAAACAAAATTACCATCGATCATTCCAAGACCTTCTATTATTCGCATTAGAGATTTTTCATCCAAAGCTTTCGTGAATATATCAGCTAACTGATCAGTTGTTTTCACGAAATGTACTTCAATGTTTCCATCCTCCACATGATCTTTAATGAAATGATAACGAAGAGCTATGTGTTTAGTCTTTGAATGCTGCACAGGATTATGACAAATTCTTATTGCACTTTGAGAATCACAATATAATGGAATCTTTTTCATATTAATTGCATAATCACGCAATTGACTTTGGATCCATATTATTTGCGAAGTGCAAGCAGCAGCAGCCACATATTCTGCTTCAGCTGTGGAAATTGACACACACATTTGCTTTTTCGACTGCCAGCTGACTAATTTTCCATCAAGAAATTGACATCCTCCACTTGTGCTTTTGCGATCAAGATTACAACCACCCAAGTCTGCATCTAAGTATGCTTGAACAAAGAATCCAGTTTTCGAAGGATACCACAATCCTAACGAAATTGTGCCTTTAAGGTAACGAAAAATATTCTTTACTGTAGTAAGATGTGGTTCGCGTGGATTAGACTGATACCTAGCACAATTACACACAGAAAACATGATATCAGGTCTACTTGCTGTTAGATAAAGTAATGAACCAATCATGCTTCTATACAACGTTATATCAACAGCAGGTTTGTCCAACGATGGTGTTAGCTTTATGCCTGTTGCCATTGGTACACGAAGCTTTGTGCTATTCGTCAATCCAAACTTTTCTAACAGATTTTTTGTATATTTTTCCTGATTAATGAAAATCCCTTCTCTGTTTTGACGAATATTCAATCCAAGGAAATTATTGATTTTTCCCATCATGCTCATTTCAAATTTGCTTTTCATCAATTCTTCGAATTCTCTAGACAAAGCAGGGTCAGTCGAGCCAAAAATAATATCATCAACATAAATTTGAACAAGCATGAGATGATTCCCCACTTTCTTTCGAAATAATGTGGGATCAACTGATCCTTGTTTAAATTTAGATTGTTTCAAAAATGATGTAAGTGTTGCATACCATGCTCTTGGTGCTTGTTTCAGACCATAAACTGCCTTATCTAAAATATAAACATGATTAGGATATTCTTCGTTAACAAAACTTGGGGGTTGTTCCACATAAACTGTTTCTTCAAGCTCTCCATTGAGAAATGCACATTTTACGTCTATTTGATAAACATCAAAATCTTTGTGAGCTGTATAAGCCAAAAATATTCGAACCGCCTCGAGTCTTGCGACAGGGGCAAAAGTTTCTTCATAGTCGATTCCTTCTTGTTGTGAATATCCTTTTACAACAAGTCTGGCTTTATTTCGAATAATGTTTCCATCTTTGTCGGTTTTATTTTTAAAAATCCATTTTAAGCCGACAATCGAAACATTTTCAGGTTTAGGAATTAATCTCCAAACCTTGTTTCGTTCAAATTCTGATAACTCTGATTACATTGCAACAACCGAATCTGAGTGTTCCATTGCATTCTTAAATGTTTTTGGTTCAATTTTAGAGATGAAAACATTAAACATGCAAAATTCTTGATGAGCATTCAATACCTTATTCTTTGCACGAATTTGAGCTCTTGTCAGAACTCCCTCTTGTGGATTCCCAATAACTTGATCCTTCGGATGGTCTCTTGTCCATTTTTCCATGGGTGGATATGCTGGATCAAATTCCAAAGGGGCATCTGTATTTATTTCATCATTTTCTGAGCTTGCATTCGAACAAGCATCATCAATATTATGCTCCCTCTCAACAACATGCTCCCCCTCAATTTCAGCATTCAATTGTTCTTTCTCCCCCTCGAAAGAATGCTCTTCATCATCTAAAGTATTCGAATCCAATTGCTCCCCCTCCAGTGGACTATCACTCATAGTTTCACCTTCTTGAGGAGTCGATGGTGAATCATCAGTAAGTTTTGAAAATTCTGATATGTGATTATCAGGAGCATGAACTTCAGCATCAACTGCATGATCTGAAATTCCAAAAATCAAATCATAATCAATATCATCCATTTGTATAGATTCAGTTTCAACTTGTGTTTCTTGTAAAATTGGATGATTCATAAATCTATGCTCATTAGATTTAACATAATAATCATCGAATGTGAGATTGAACGTTTCTTCCACTTTTCGTGTTCGCTTATTTAACACTCGATATGCCACTGAATTGTGCGAATATCCAAGAAAAATTCCTTCATCAGCTTTTGCTTGAAACTTTGAAAGATGAACCTTGAGATTCATAATAAAACACCTACATCCGAAAACATGAAAAAACTTCACATTAGGTTTACGATTATTCAGAATTTCGTATGGTGTAATATTAAATCGACGATGAATGAACGATCTGTTTTGAGTAAAACATGCAGTTGAAACAGCTTCAGCCCATAGATATTGAGGTAAATTCGCATATGCCAACATGGTTCTTGCTGCTTCGCATAATGAGCGATTCCTTCGTTCTACAACACCATATTGTTGTGGTGTATATGGTGATGAAAAATTATGCGAAATTCCTTTGTCCACCAAAAATGAATCAAGAACTTTATTCTTAAATTCAGTTCCATGATCACTCTTGATTTTTCTAACAGTCTTCTTCAACATGGTTTCTATCTTTTTGATAAAGTCAATCATAATTTGTGCAACTTCAGATTTGAGCCTGAGAAAATAAACCTACGTAAATCTGGAAAAATCGTCAACAATAACTAAAATATACCGTTTATTGTTGAGAGTTGAAACAGTCGAAGGACCACACAAATCAATATGTATCAACTCAAGAGGTGCAACAATTTTCGAATCAATTGTGATTGGATGACCTTGTTTATGTTGCTTTCCAACTTCACAAGCTGCACATAAAGAATCATTGTCAAATTTAAGTATAGGTAAACCTCTTACCAGATCTTGTACCACAAGTTTATTTATGTTTCGAAAGTTGAGATGTGAAAGTCTTCGATGCCATAACCAGCTTAAATCACATGTAGCTTTCGAAAGAAGACATACTGCTGGTTTGCCTATAATTGGATTCATGTCCAAAGTGAACATGTCACCTTTCCTTTTAGATTTCAGTAATATTTCGTTTGTGTTAACATTCGAAATAACACTTCCTTCTTCGTTGAAAAGAACTTGATTGCCAGTGCCCACAACAAGTTGAGAAATACTAATCAAGTTATGTTGAAGACCTTCAACATATGCAACACGATTCACTGTGAATTGTCCATTTGTGATTTTACCATATCCCATGACTTGACACTTTTGATTGTTCCCAAACTTTACTACTCCAGCATTATTGAGACTTCGAAAATCTCTTAAATTCTCCTTCTTTCCAGTCATGTGACGAGAGCAACCACTATCAATGTACCATTTGTTATCATATTGCTCATCACACAATACCTGCAATCAATTAAAAATTTTAGGTACCCAAGGCTTTTTGGGTCCTTGGAAATTAGATTTAAATTTCGAATGAAATGAAGAACTTTTAACCCAATCACAAACTTTGGTTTTGAGACTATTAATTAAGTTCACTTCATCATCTAAAGTAACTGAAACATAAGGGTTTGATAGTTTCGAATGTTCACTGACTTTTCCCTTCGCATCTTGAGTTTGTGATTGAACTTTCTTCGCTTTTGTGACAGGTCTCCATGTTTTGACTGAGATATACGAATCCTTAGATGATGAGCTGCCATTCGAAGAAGTATTGACATACTTTTCGTATGCTTCATGAATTTGCTCTTTTGAATATTTATTTGACTGATACATTTTTCCTCTTCCGTCAAGCCAATGATCAATGTTCTTCCTTGAAGTCATTCCTTTTTCCCGTGACATCCTCATAGTTTCTTTCTTTGTGTAATTAGGAAAATTTGGCTTTTGAGGTACAAAATCAACTTTGGGTTTGGTAACATAAGAGTAAGCATAGGATGTATCAATTTTTGATTTAAAATGTTGACGTTGAAATTTTTTTTTATTTGAATTGGATCTTTCTGAAAAATCTCTTGTTTTGTTAGTTTCAGAAACTTTTGAAAACTTTGTTTGCTTATGTACTTCAGACCTTGTTTGATTTGATTGAGATGATTGTTGAGTTTTTGAAAAATAATCACTTTTAACTTTGAAAACCTTTTTGATGGATTGTGATTCAGACATCTTTTGAGACTCAATATTTTGCCAAAATATTTTCTTTCGCGCTTGTCTTTTTGAAATGTTGTTTTCCTTCGAAAATTTGTCAATTTGATCTTTAAATTCCTTAGAGTTTAATTTGACAACTTTTTCATTTTCCTTTTCAACACGAATTACTTTCTCTGTTTCAATTTTTGATTTTTCAACCCATTGTTTTTGTGGTTTTTGTCGTTGAAAAATATATGAATTCTTTGTTAAGTTGTTTTCAACTGTGTTTTGATTTGCAAAAAAACCTTTCTCAGTTGTTATTGAATTATCCTCCTCAACCATCTTCTTGAACTCTGGTTTGATATTCTCAACAGTTGCAGTAGTTACGAAAATTTGATT
Organism: Lactuca virosa; assembly: GCF_052849685.1. Taxonomy (NCBI): domain Eukaryota; kingdom Viridiplantae; phylum Streptophyta; class Magnoliopsida; order Asterales; family Asteraceae; genus Lactuca; species Lactuca virosa. Next base: position 124,710,566 of record NC_136430.1, read on the forward strand.
TGGAAAAATGACATCATCTGTGCATTTGAAATTTGGAAAAACCACCGTGTTTGTTTCAAGATAATGTTCACCATTTTCATTCTTCACTTTTTCGAACTTTTGTGTATCACCATACACTTGGTCAACAACTATTCGTGGAATTACTTCTTTCTTTGAAGATTTCTTTTCTTTCGAAACTTTCTCTACATCTTCATCATCACTATCATCAGTCTGGTAATCTTTGAGATCCACGAAGTTCATTTCACTAACTTTCGAAGTTGTGGGAATATCAGTTTCTTTCTCAACTATCAAATCCTTAACTTTTTCTTTCCCTTTAGAATTCGAAGCAACATTAACAATAGACAATTGAGAGCAATCAACATCTTCAAGTTCACTAATTTCACTAATATTGTCATAATTATCTTCAATATCAGCAAAATTAGATTGAGAATCAGATGATGAATTCTCAGTCTTTTTCAAAATGTGAATTTGTTCAGATTTAGTCAAAGTATCATTTACAATGTTAACTAAATCATTCGAATCAAGACATTCATCAACTTTGACAATTCCATATCTATACTTGTCATTCGGAACTTTGTCAAAATCAGCTATTTCTTTTTCACAGTCATACGAAATGTTATCTACCTTAGCTCTTTCATAAGCTAAAAATGGCAGCAATTTTCTAGGTTGTTCTTTACTGATTTCGCATGAATGATGAAGTTCAGTTATCTTCCCATATAATCTTTTAGCAGCATTACAGTAAATGTTTCTTTGTGCTAACAACAGTTTATTATCACTAGATAAATTGTCCCTATCAACCATGATATTTGTTATTTGAAGTTCTAAACAATCTATCTTAGTGATTTTCGAATCTAATTTCTTCTGTGTCTCTAGCAATTGCATTGACAACTTCTTAGCCTCATTGCTAGCAGATACCACAATCGAATCAAAATAAGTAACAGTTTCATCAAAAGATACTAATTCAGAATTATAAGCATGTACTGGAATATTAAAAGATTCAAGAATGTTTCGTACCTTTGTGGTCATTGGTGATTTGTCAGCAGCTTTTGATCCGAAGCATCTTCCATGCACTTCGTAAGTTTCCTCCTCTGATTCTTCCTCCATTTTTGCAAACATAGCTCCATGGGTTGGATTTCGCATTTCCTCATCATCTGATCCAGATGACCAGATTTGATAAGTACCATCTTCATCCTCATTCGCACCCTTTGCAACCAGAGACAAATTCTTAGCTTTCGCACGAACCTCCTCCAACTTTTCAGCATAGTACGCCTCATCCTTGACCTTATTCTTTCTCTCATCCTTCTTTCGAAGCATACAGTCATTAGCAAGGTGATTAGCACCATCCCAGCATCTCCCTTTAGTTTCTTCTCAGACTTTCCCTCAACAGGCTTCGAATCTTTCATCTCATCTTTCGTTTTCTCTTCCCCAGCACTTTTACTCAGAAAGTTCCCTTTTGTCTCAGACGACTTTGCCTTCGGATTGAAAGGCTTTTTGAAGAACTTTTTCACACGATTGTTTGAATAAAAGGCAACTGCCTCATCATCTGAGTTCATGATGAACCCTTCATCTTCATCCGAAACATCTTTCTCAGCATCTTTTTCAGAGATCTTTGAAACCAAAGCTAGTGGACCTCCCAACATAGCCTTCGATTCTTCAGCTATTTCGTTCACTTCGCTTTCATGAGTCTTAAGTTGGTTGTACAAGTCATTCAATGTTGACGTATCAAAGCTCTGTTGATTCTTCACCATCATGCTCACACTACGCCATTCCTTTCGAAGTCCCATAACAAATATCAGATTGAATTCCATGGCTGATCTAGTGATACCATATCGATTGCATCGATATATCAATTCATTAAGACGATCGTAATAAACTTCAATTGTTTCACCATCTTTCTGTCTGAAGTCCTTCAGCTCCACTAAACATTGCTTCACAGAATTAACTTTCGTCTTCTCACTTCCCTGAAAATTTTCCTTGAGATTGTTCCAGATTTCCTTTGCAGTTGTACAACTCCTCACATAGTTGTAAACAACTGGAGGTAAAGCTCCTCTTAGCTCTCTTATACACCTTTTCTCCAGCTTTTTCAGACGATCAGATTGATTTTCAACTTCAGAGTTTCCAGAAGAAGAACCAACTGGTTGAACATTCGTTGGTGGATTGAGATTGCCAGTAATGCAATTCCACAGTTCTTCATCCAATCCATTGAGATAATCCTGCATACGATCAGCCCACTGATCGTAATACTCAGGAATGAGCATAGGAATTTTGGTGGATGATCCTAGAAGATGAGAAAATGAAGTCATGGAATTCAGATTGAATGACGCCATTGTTGTACGTAATAGATCCTTGAGAATTTTTGAAGAAACTTTGAGAATTTGACAACAAACTATATGATTCAAATCACAATCACTCTTAGAACACTCGATTCAATGCATTAAGTGCAGAATCGAATCACATACTTAGATTTAAACAATTTTTCACTTTCAAAAAGTGCGGAAACTTTTGAATCAAAAAGTTGACTCAAAAACCTTTTGAACAAACTGAAAATCAGATCAGAGATATGATTCCTGCTCTGATACCAGTTGATGAGACAATGAATCAAGTATTGAAAGAATTAGAGAGTAAATTCAAAGTAAAATCAAAAGATTTGAACACCGATGTAAATATGATCTGTTTGGCTCTATTACGCTTTTGCAAATTTTACAGAGTACAATGAATATTTTGTAAAGACTTTGTTGCTAAGACACTAGTAACCACTCCTATTTATAGAAGAGAAAAGCGTACAAAAAATATACTAAGGACTAAAAACATGAAGCTTCGAATATTATGCCCTAGTAAAATACATTATAAAAATGTTCGAAGACCCTAAATACAAACTTCGACTATTACAACATTTCGACCCTTACAGATCCATTAGAAAGTAGGTATCTCGCTAGTGTCAAAATGAGACTTTCACTCTTTCCTTCTATGAGGACCCTTCAATGGCAAAAGTTTCTATCTCATAGAGTATAGCGGCAAGCTGAAATCGTATTGATGCTTTTAAGGCTTTCAGTACTAAATCGATCCTCATTCTCTCCTCTATGAAAAGGGACCAAAAGGGTGGGCTTCTCGGGTCACTTAGTCTTTTTTTCAGTACCTCTCTGAAGCTTTACTGGATTTAAGATTAAGAGATAGGCTCTTTCCGCGTTTCCGATGGTAGTTGATAGAGGAAAGGGCGATACGCTTTTCTTATCTTAAAGGAAAGGTTTGAGGGTTAGATTCCAGACCCCTACTGACGAAGAGGCCAAGAAAGAATGAAGTGACTAGGACAGAGGGAGAGGCGGTTTATTTTGACAGCTAGAGCTAGGAGAAAGAGCTCATGGTGGAGATAGGCTTCGAAGCCAAGGAAAGCTTCGATCTAGGAAGAGGATAGGCGAATAGAGATGGGCGAGACCCTTGACCTATAAGTGAAACCGTCCCCGCTATATGATTACTGATTCTACTATACTATAACCCGTCTTTGCTTCTCTTATTCAATTTCTGACTGATATTCCAATTCTTGATATTCCTATAACTCTAAACCTGCCTATTCTCTGGTACATTAAAAAATTGCCTTCTATTGGGGGCATCTTCCCTTGTCTTGTCTATGATAATAATAGATTTCAATTCGACCTTTACTGATTGAACTGATATTATTGAATCGATGGGCGGAAAGGAACCTACCGATTCTGCTCCCTACTAAAGGGGCCCTAAGCCAGCGGATCTTGCCCCCTTGTCCGGGTCGATACCATCCTATCTTTTATGTGACAGACTTGAGCATGAATTTATAAAGTTGCTGCTCATCTATGTAAAAATGAGACTTTTCTCTCGGCCTCTTTAATGCCTAAAAAAGATCTGTCTTATCTCAAGCATGTGAAAAGCCCTATCCCATCTAGCAGCAGGGCGGAGAGTGAGACTGACCATTAATTCGACTATTCTAGAGCCTATTCTAACTCCACTATACAAGAAGGTGCTACTACTTGTGTGAAATCAGTCGCTTGAGAGCTTCGGGCTAGGTTATGGATGAGAGGCTAGGTACGATTTCCGAGCGATTCAAGGAGAGAGCGATGACAATGACTTTCTCCTAGCTAAGAAAGGTAATCGATCCCTTTTCCCGGATGTAAAAGTTCGAACGATAGGGAGAGAAGGCGTTGGTGAGGCGACCGGAAGGCAGTTTAGTTTACTGTTAGAAAGCGAGAGTAGCTGTCTTTAGGGTGCTAGTTCCCTTTCTAACAAGCTGACCGGAATAACGGTCCTCGCTTCTAGTCCCACTTGTAGCCTGATCGGGACTTCTTTCTCTCTTGCTTGAATGCCAACCAACTTTTCTGACTCTGGTTAGTAGCTCTATACTTTCACCCGCTTGAAATACCTTATCTTGCTGTAAGTGAATTAAGGTACTTTACTTGTCTCGTTAGAGAAAGGCAGTGAAGTAGAAAGCGAAGCTGGAGCCTTAGCTGCCTTGTCAAAGGAAAGTGAAGGTTGAGCCAAGCTACTTGTTAACTCTGGGTCCCATCCGTCCTGCGAAGAACTCGAACCACCAACTCCATTCACTGCCTTCTCTCCAGAACTCCAGTTTGGCTTGATTACTGGAACTCAAAAGCGCTAGCTTCTCTTACCTTCTAGAACTGTAAGGGAATTTCGGTAGTGAGGAACTGTCCCTCATGTTCCTTGCCTAATCTGAAAGACTAGCTCAGGTCAGAACTCATAGCTCAAACTCAACAGCCTAGCTTCGCTACAGAACTATGATCTACAACCACCCTCTCTCATCCGAAGCCATCGTAACATAACATATGTATAAACGATTCCAAAAAAGGACAGGAAATTGGATCCATCCCTGGAGGCATAGGCATAGACGAAGAAAGCAGAAGCATAGGGGTAGATGAAAGCAGGAGCAAAGGGGATTGAATGAGGGATGAATCTTCTGAACTGCTTGAGAGCTGGAAGATTGGGATATCCCGACTTCCTATTCTTATACCCGCTTTGAAAGGTAAGATATCGACCTTTGATGGGGGGCTCTCACAGGTCTACTCGCCAGTGTCTTCCTTCCACAAGTTCTACCTACGCTTCCCGGTTATAAGATCTCATACGGAAGAAGAGCCTCTAGGATCATTCATCATCCTCAGCAGCTTGAGCAGGCTCCTCAATGGCTTGGATAGCCCCTGAAGTAATATCCTAACGTGTACTCAAGAACACAAGAAAAGAGCTTTTAAATGGCCTTCTTTTTTTGATCAAAAAGTAGTGTTTTCCCGTGTTTTTCGGCCATAAACTAGAGAGTTAGGTTAAAGGTAAGCCGGCTAAGAGGACTAGGAGCTTAGCTTGCTGGCGAGAAAGGGTGAGTGTTTAGTACGCTCTTTAGCCTTTAACAAGGGCTAAGCCGCTAGGAATGGCTTGCTGGCCTGTTAGGAGAGTGGAACGAAGTGATTCTCGTTAGAGAAGCACGAGTGGAACGGCTTTAGTGTCAGTAGGTGCCTAAATGAAGCGATTAAGCGTCGGGGGCTTTGCTGGATTGCTGGCTAGCTCGTGCAATCAATAAAAAAGGATTCGCGTTAGTAAGCTAGCTTCGTAAGCGAAGCAAGCCTGGTACTCCGGGCACTACGGTAGGACGTGGATCGACCATGACGAGAATGGACTTCTCCATAATGTAATAGAAGAGTCACAGTCCAGTTCCACGGGCTTTCTCCCTTCTCGACCAGACGAAGGAGTATGAATTCCATTCAGGCGGGTAAGGGCTTGGCTTGACCCTGTGTTCTCTCCTGGTCGGGTCGGAGGCGAAAACTGGCAAAGTTCAACATTCAGTGATGGGGTGTTCGTAGAAAAGAAGGCGTCGCCCAACGAGTGGCAGATTTTGATGGAGTCTCGCTTGGTTGCTGGGGAGATCCATAGATCTGGATAGAGTCCCCGGAATAGTACGCGCGCTAGCGCGCTACGGCTTACGCAGTTGATCGGATCAGATAACCCTTCGGGCAACCAACCAAACCCGACACATCAAATTCCAATCCGATCAAGAACTTGGAGGTATGACTGACTAGCTTAAGGCATTGGTTTGCTAAATCGACATACAAGAAGATTGTATCATGGGTTCAAATCCCATTTCCTCCGGAACAGAAGTGAAACGGGCGGGCGAAATGACGTGAGAGAAAGAACCTCTTGGTGGAGTCCAGCCCCCCAGAATAGCACTACTTAGTGACTAGGAGCGGAGAGACCTTTGCGCATTCTTTTTGTTTGATTGGCCTATCTTCTTTCTATAAGCAAGCTCCCTCCGGCCGTCGAAAGAGCTGCTCGAAACCTTGAGCGGAGGGACTGGACGGCTCTCGGTTCTCGAGCATGTTGGGGGATTAGGCGGCAGTTGAAAGAGCTGCTCGAAACCTTGGCGAAGAAGCGAAAAAGGCCTATCTATTCTCTTTTTTTTAGTACAAGGGCTTTTTACTAGTCAAGTGGTAAGGTAGGGTGCTATTCGATGAATAAAACATATTTTAGGAAAGTGGTTCAGGTAGCTCAGCTGGTTAGAGCAAAGGACTGAAAATCCTTGTGTCAGTGGTTCGAATCCACTTCTAAGCGGGCCAAGAGACCAAAGGCCGGGAGCGAGTCGGATTTTAAAATTCAAGTGCAAGAGTCAGCCAAAAAATGTGAGCACTCCTGCACTATACGGCTTTTTTGCGTCGCCCTATCTTGCTGGAGGCAGATTTCGAAAAAAAAGTTGTTTCTTAGGTTCTCGAGTCCCTGTGCCCAAAAGGATGGGTGAGTTCGGTTTGAGTGTTCATCGATCGGGTGGATCTATATGCTCCGGGGTGGTGAGACGAGGTGTAGCGCAGTCTGGTCAGCGCATTCTGGTCAGCGCATCTGTTTTGGGTACAGAGGGCCATAGGTTCAAATCCTGTCACCTTGATGTGAGGCATTTCGTCGGCAAATACTCAAATATGAACATCCATCGACCGTTACCACTTCCTCTTACTCGTGACTCGTATATGTACTTTATATAGCAAGCACACGAGACCTATAGCTAAAGATCATATAGCGCCACAGTCTATATATATACGAACCTATACGGAACACTTATCTCTTTCTCAGTGCTTTCTTTAGGCTCCTGGCTGCTCGTTGGTAGAACACAACCCATATGATATTGAGCTTGAGCATTCGGGCTTCTTTTTTTTTTTAAGAAATGCTTCTTTAGAATTCTAAGGTGGCAGGGCAGCTAGTTTGAGTGGGGCCTGACGGTTTCCCGAACTTCTTCTTTTATTTTAGATTAATAAGGGGCTAGTTGGGGAGGAAATCTCGATGGCAATCAAGGATGGATTTCTATTTCGGAAGGGGTGCTTACTGAAATTGTTCAACACTATGCTCATTGCTCTTCTTCTAAAGTCCCTTGGAGCCAATCGGTTGCCTGAAGCTTGACATGATGAAGGCGCTTTGAAGCCCTTCCCGAAGGAAAGAGGGAATGGCCCTTCCTCTTACCTTCTGTTGAGACTGAGATAGAAGACTGGGCTTTCTCCCTCTTCTATCGGGAGGCCGCGGGAGTCAACTCTGTCTCATCCTCATCCCCCTGGTAAAGGCGATCCTAAGCCCTCCTCTCCGCCTAGGAGGCACCTGTTTGGATGAAGGCACGGGTCGTCTAACAAGGCATGGGACCCATAGATTCATTGTCTGCTGTGCAGAAGCTTCCTCCCTGCACCTGCATGCACGCTTCCCCAGAAGGAGGCACACATTGTAACAATTCATCGCGATAGCTGCCTTTGGCTCTACTCTAATTGGCAACGAGATAGTGGATTGATTCCTACACCTATGGGCTCACTTCCTCCTCTAGTCAGAATCAAGATGGCTCCTCTCGATCTTGTGATGTCTTCGGCCCAAAATTATGCAGATAGCTGCCTTGACTTTGATATTAGTCAGGGGAAAGCTTATGAACGGTTCCGAAATGACACGCTATTCCGTCTCATCCTTTCGCCCCGGATGGTAGGAATAAGATAAAGGAAGAGGACGTTTTTGACTTCAACCGAGGAAGACTCGCACCCGCGTCTTTGTTTGAATCACTGACAGTTCGGGCAGGCCCGCAGGACTGGAATTCTGAAAAGAAGGAATGTCTGGCTTCTCCTATTCTAGTGCAGCGGTATAAATCGCTTCACTTTGAGTGGGCTTGGCCCGCGCCTTGACAAGGTTGTTGCCCCTCCTTCCACCCGTAGAGAGAGCTGGAGTTAGGCCTTTGGATTGATTGATAGTAGGATCAATGATGTTTAGTTTCATTCAGGATCGACATGCCCCAGGTTTGAAGAATTCGATGACAGGCCTTCGCTGCAAAAGATCCCGGAATTGGTCGATTCGGAATCGGCTGGATTGGAGGAATCCGGAGCCACAAGGATCTTCAACGGGTTCGAAAGTCTTTTGATTCCAGGCGGCCGGCCCAATTTTATGGAATTCGCTATAAGTCAAGCTTGTCGACTATCAAAGGAAAGGCCGGTTCGAATTTGTTCTTTCTTTTTTTATTTTTTTTCTTTGAAAGGCAAAGCCTTAAATTAATAGGATCTAAAATGAAAGTAACTGGAGGGGGATTTAAGCCAAAGCTCCAAAGAAAAGGCCCATAGGCTACATAATCATAAAGAAAAGAGCTAAAAGACCTATGATGGTCGGAAGCTATATAAGCCCAAAGCATCATGAAGCAGATGACTTTTGCAACAAGTGGGAAACTGATCTTCTGAGTAGAACACCATGCTGTCCCTATGAGCGTGAGCAAAGGATGCCAGCGAATCTGCTACTTTGTTCCCTTCTCGCAAGATGCGGGAAAGATTGCATGAAGGAGATAAGAGAGACTTGCATGATCGCGTCAAAGATACAAAGTTCCAAGGGAGCTTCCTGTATTAATGAAATGCAAGAAGACTTAAGCGTCAAGTTCCATACATGAGAGGGGTATGCCTAATTGGGAGGCGAGATCCAAGCCAGTGATTAACGCCCGAGCTTCTGCTTGCATGTTCTTACCCGAAAAAAAATAGCCTGACCTTGGTAATTCCTGATAACACCACCCCCTGTTATGAATCCATTTATAGCGGAACCGTCCACATTGAGTTTCAAAGAGCCAATATCAGGTGGATGCTAAACCTACGTCCCCTCTTAGGTTTAGGGGAAATAATAGAAACCTGAAGAGCATGAAGGCAAGCTTGATTATGTAAACCCAGCCGGGTGGAAAAGAACCACAGTGTCAAGCAGCCACTTCAAAATTAGCTGTCTCATTTTCACTATATTGAGCTTTACATTGTCATGAATAATGGAATTGCGGTCTTTCCAAACTTCCCGTAGGATAAATAAAGCAACATAATTGCGTAAAAAAGAATACTGGGAGCAAATAGTATCAGTCCACCAAGACTCAAGACGCTGCTCGAGAGACTGAGCTTGGGATATTGAGATGTTAAGATGAGACGCGAAGAAGGACCAAAGGGATGCAACCAAATCTCCTTGAACAAAGAGATTCGAGATGGATTTACTATGAGGGCTGGAACAGCAAAGACAACAAGAGGGAAACCGAAAACCCAGAGACTTAAGGATGAGAAGGATGAGAAGCTCGCGTAAGTCGCCAAACAAAACCTACAATTTTTGGGTGTACCCATTTATTCCAAACATATTTCCACCAGTAGACAGAAGGATGAGAAGCCCACGTCGATTCCCATGCACTAGAAACAGAGAAGGCATCCATCAGGATGAAGTAGCCAGTGAAGTTTGCCCTCATAAACCTCAGAAAGACAGCCCCGCATAGATTGAATTTATTGAATGGAGATAGCAAAATACTCATAATTTGATCCGGGGTCATTGAAGGCCTCTTTGACAGAGATATGAGGCCGAGGAGGGTTGTCTACCTGCAGAGGAGAATTCAACCACATATCATGCAAAAAAAAATGTTACCTTTACCGATAGACCACAAGGCGTGGGAGAAAACAAAGACCAGCTGGGCATGGATGGCTCTCCAACAATGAGAAGCACTCCTAGGAATTGAAGAGAGAACAGCCCTGTGAGGGGCACCATATTTGCTTCGCATGAACATAACCCAAAGAAAAGAGAGTCCCCTTTATAGTATAGAATTCCACGCCTATGTGCAAGGCTTGCATCACATGATGTAACGAACGAATTAGAACACCCCCTTCCTCCTTAGGACAACAAATGGTCTCCCATGACACCCAATGATGTCTCTCTTCTCCATTAGAGCTCCAAAAGACATTCTAAAAAAGACCCTGCCCAAATATGCGACTCTATAGGGATAAAAAAAATGAAATTCATAATGGTATTCTAAATAGTATCTTACTTTTGACCTCTTCCCTCTTCCTGGGCAGCAGGATAGAGTGGGCTTTATGGTTGATGTCAGCTACTCTCTTCCTGCTTTACCTTCTAGAGAGCCCAGTACATAGTCTAATGGCATGGGCACTCGAAGGAAAGGTATAAATTCCATTGTCCTAGGGATTCGTATTTCCCATTGTCCTTATAGATAAGGGAATCGAGTTGCGATAGATGAGGGAATCTACTTGAGTCCCCCTAAAGCAGGGTATTCTTCCTATTTTTCCCTCTTCCTCCAACTATCAACAGGATAGAGTGGAGCCTCACATAACCCCCTTTAGCATAGAGAAATGTACACCTAATGCCCGGACTGAATCTAAGTTATTCTATACATTGATTATAAAGTGACTTACGAGTCGGAATGGTCGGGCATAATGAGTGTAGCTCAGTGCTCCCTCTCCTTAACAATCGAGCTCTTTCTTTCCTTTCAAGAAGCATGAGTGGAACGGTCAAACCGTTAAGTCAACATGTTGAGAAAGAGATTGATCGTCACATACAACATTGCCCCAGAATGAGATTAGTCGTCATATACAGGATTAGACTTAGTCCGTTGTTGTTTGATCTTTTAGTCGGACAAGTGCTACAACCGTCGAGCTGAGGAGCGAGACTAAGGTCGACCGTTAGGGAGACTAAAGCGGGAGGCTAAAACGAATGCTTTCAGTATGCCGCGAGTGGCTTTAAGAAGGTGTTATGCTGGACACATTAAGGACTAAATTCATCTAGGTCCTAGTAGTTACACTGCTCTACTGGTTTCAAGCAAGACCTAGCCTCTCCAGCTTATTCATTAGGGCGAAAAGGACTAACTAGCTGTTGACAGGAGATGCAGGCAAGGAAGTCACTAGAGAGGTGAAAAAGACATACATAATGTAAAGACATTCGTGGTAGTTCTTGACTGACTGCTATTAGTATGAATGATCTTTCTTTATCTCCACAAAGGGTAGATTCATGAATGAAATAATAGATTAACCAAGACGATTTAAAGAAAATTACGGCCTAGTCAACAAGCTTCTCAACTTCCTTTCATCTGCTTATACGAGAAAGGCCTAAACAGAGCCCTGGAAGAGGCATCTACTTCTGATCTAAAGACGGATTTAGAATCTGAGGTAGTTGTTGTGAGGCATAGAACTAACTTTAAGAGGCAGTATGAGACCTATCTCTCACTCTATCGACGTAGGTGGTTGCTTTTCCACTTTTGAGTCGGACTGCTACAACCATTGAGCTATACTACTTAGGGAGTCCAATAAAGCAAAGATTTAGAGTAGGACTGCTCTCCACTTTAGGGACTGCCTTTTAGTCCTTGAAAGCTAGTTCTTTCCTGCAGCTCTGACCCTTCATCGTACTGTTAGTCAAGCTCAGCCTATCCTAATTAGGATTAGCCTCTTTCCGCTTACAATTTGCAACTGGAAAGTCAAGGCCATCAAACCTCGAACACTAACCTTAAGAGCTTTAACCAGTAGGATGAGTCGGCACTTGCTCTTTTGAGTTAGGTAGTTGTTGTTAGTCCTTTAAAGCCTATGTTCATTTCTATAGTAAGCTGCTACAACCATTGACTAAAGAGAAGGGCCATAAGGAGTGTAGCGAAGTGATTCTCCTAAGAGTGAAAGTGGAACGGGTAGAAGCCTTCTAAAGTAAAGTCAAGTAAACACCCGCTCTAAAGCACTACTTGTCCTATATCGGGGTTTGAGTCTCCCTCCTAAGGCTTACTCCTAGCGACGGTTGTAGCAGCTTACTATACAAATTCATATAGGCAACAACAACTACTAAGAAATACTAGGGAAAAAGCCGACTGATTTCTTAAAATAAGGGGCATCAACTTTCGTTTTTGCTTAGTAAACTTGGCCTCGGAGACCGTTTTTCAACTGTCTGAAAGATCTCCGTTTTGATCCTCTGTCTCAGTCGACTAGCTTTTATGAGAGATCTAAAATCTCCGAAATCTCCCCTCTGTCTCAGACGACTAGCTTTTTTGGGAGATCTAAAAAAATATCCAAAACCTCCTCGGTAGAGGCCTGATTCTATTCCTTGGACTAGCTAATGAGTTAGTTTAACAACCTTCGGTAACTCCTAATTAGCTACAAAACAAGAGAAAGATTCTAAACCAATCTTTGAATCAGGCTATCGCCTGCCTAAAAGAAGGGTCTCACTAGAGAAGCTTGACTGAAGGGTCCTAAGAGCAAGGTGCTTAGTCGCTCTCCCTTTGCTAACTGAACACCAACCCGATCTAGCATTCGAAACAGGCTAAGAGCTTTAAGCCAATAGGCATACTAACTTGCTAGCCAGCAAGCCAGCAAAGCCCCCTTACTCATGTCTTCATCGACGGCAGAGTATGTCGGGCAAAGAAAGGCGTCTCGCGGTCCTTCATGACACCAGAGTTGGATTAGACTTTGGACTTGATCAAACTCTGGCTCACCTGGAAAGTCATTTTTTTATTATTGGCCCAGGATAGAAGCAGATGTCCAACGGTGATGGGTTGTGTGTGCTCTATGCAGCACGTCTAAGCCGTCCAACAGGAAGTTGGGGCTTTATCAGCCCAATACCTTCCTGGCCATGGGAAAAGAATAACCATAGATTTCGTAGGACGATTGCCCTATCTCTTAAATTAAAGGGGGAATAACTACGTTTTTGTTGTAGTCGACCTTTCAGATTCAGTAAGATGGCCATTTTGTACCAGGTCGACGCGCTGGCCGAATTCTGTTTCAAAAATGTACAGGTCTAACGCTGTCTTTATACAAAAGATGCTGCAACCTTCAATCATCGTTCATCGAGCGCTTTCTCTCATCTGCCTTCTATGTATGCCTTTGTGGTCGTTAACGAGAGCAATCGGCAGACCCATTCTCTCTTGGAATCCTGAATATGCCAATAATTGTACTATTCCACATATGTCTATGTCCCGGTACTAGTTGCAGTAATGAGAATTCCCCTATTTATTTGATGAGAAATGCGAAACGTAAAAAGAAAAGATCCCCCGTTAGGTTAGGAATGATATTCCGCTCCCTGCCCCCCCTTTTCACAGAAAATGGAGAGAGGAATTGATGTCTTTTTTGAATCCGGCGTCGGGACTGACGGGGCTCGAACCCGCAACTTCCGCCTTGACAGGGCGGTGCTCTGACCGATTGAACTACAATCCCAGGAAAATAAGGTGTACAACCTCCAATTTCTTTTTTTTTCTCTTCATTCGAACTATTGACTTTCGCCGTGTTGTAACAGAAACACGAATGATATACTATATTATATTCTAATAATTTTATCTATTTTGAAATGCAGTAGAGTAAACTCATAGTGGGCTAATTCATGAATCAAATGGTTTTATTTTAAAGAGTCACGCTCTTTCACTTTAAAGGCCCTAAGCTAAGAAAGAGGCTTAAGTCATCGCTTCAAATCCGAGAAAGGGCTTTTTTTAGTTTTGGAATGTTCATTATGATAAGTAGTCGATTAGGAGAACTGCTATGTCACTACAGGGTACACTCTTCCTCATGTTTCATTATTCATCTTTTATGTGCTGGGACATAAATATTCTACCTATTATGATATGAATCGCCAAAGTCTTCCTACTTCTCAATTGTTCCAATTTGATCCGAAAAATGAGAAATAAATAAAAAGTCAGTGGATCTGAATTGAATCGTGACTATATAAGCTATACTTAAGAGATTCAATATAGAGGAAATCGTGGAAGCGGACCTTTTATTTCCTTTTTCCATGTAAGACTTCGTCGTCCGATTGAATCTGCTTGTTCCTGGATGCTCCATAGGAATCCATCGCTATTCCTTTCCTCCACTGAGAAAGGTTCATTCCGAGTCACAAGAACAATCTCTCTTTTTTTGAATGATTTTATCTTTTCGTTATGGTAATGCAATGCATGAGGTCGGAAATCAGGTTGTTTCTGATGATGAAAAGAGCTTTTCTTATCTGAATCAATTTGAAAACCTGAGATTTCAAAGTCGGTAATGTTAGAGGGTCGGTATTTTATGGTTAGATACCTAAGGTCGGTATATCTTTGAAAGCTCAGACGGAGAGAATAAATGGACTCCTCGAGGGCTACTTAAGCCACTTTAGTGAAAACCAGAAGGACTGGAGCTGTTGGATGTTGCTGAGTGCTGCTATAACTTAACAACCAAAAAGCTCTGCATCGAACTTCAGCCCCTTCGAGTTGGCCACGGGGCAACAGCCTATGACGCCCCACACCGTTGCAACAGGAGGGGGCTTTCCCAGCAGCCTACTTTGCCAAGAGGTGGCAGGAGCGCAACGACCTAGCCCAAACCTACTTAAACAACCTAAAGGCTTGGCCCGGTCTGAAGGAAGAAGAAAGTCAACCTTGTAGAAAAGCAGATAGAAGAGGTAGCCTATAGACTCAAGCGACGAGCTCGGTTAAAACTAACCTCGTATTCCATGTGAGTCAGTTGACTTCGATTAGACCAGGCCGACCCAGAGAGGAACGTGCCCACGAGGGCACCACCAGATGTTGTAGATGAACCTACTAAGAAATTGAGTATATCATAGCTGACCGCACCATGGGCTAGCCCCTACACCCACTGCACGAGTGGAATATTACTTAGTCAAGTAGAAAAGGAACAAGGTCTTATGGCACGGTCACTATATCTTTTCTTTTTCTTTATCTCTCCTCTATGGAAAGAAAGAGGGGATGATACGTGGCGTGGTATACCTGATCGTTTAGTCAACGAGACGTACGTAAGTCGACATAGCTCCATGTATATGTTCTTTTGAGCTAGAACCAATCCATAGAATGAAGTGAAATCTAGGGTAGGAAGACGAACATGGCAAAAGAGGACTGTCTATCCAAAGCCCTTCTCAGCAGTGTGGTGGCGAACACGCTGTGCTGTAAGCTAAGTTGTTCACCTTGTAGACGGAGGAGATATAGAAAGTGTGCCGTGCTGGATTCATAAGATTCTATAGTAGAACCAGTATATTATTTCACTTAGCCTGCCTCTCCCATGACTTTCCGGACCAACCAACCCGGATCTGTCCTCGCAAGTCTCTCTGCATTTTGGAAGCAGAGCATGCAGAAAAATCGAGCAATGGATCTTAGAAGAATTCCACTTTTTTCGGCACGACTCTTTCTATTTCTGCGCTGACATTTGAGTTGTCTCTCTTCTTTCTTTCAATCGACACACTCGACGCAGATAACTCCGGTGGCCCCCGCTTCTGTCTCTATCAGGCGGCGACAACCCCCACCTCCATAGCCACAGCATAGAGGAGCAGCTCCTTAATCCGCACTACAACCAATCAAAATGTTCTCCAGATCGATATATGATGCTAAACGGAGACCGAGATAGAGATAGAGGGCTGCCCCTTTGTTGGCTCTTCGAGACAAAAACACTCATATGAATGGTGCTAATTCCCATGTTCCTTCTAGTCTCGTTTGGTTTCGAGAGCCTCCCCCTCCCCGTCCCTTACTCGTATTTTGCGTCATCCTTTCATTTTTTTCCGTATGCCAGGGAAATTGCCTCACCTTTCTACATGAATTATTAGAAGAAATTCCGTCTCTATAAAACAGAAGGAAAAGCCCAGGTGGAAGCAAAAACTAAAGGAGAGAGGAAAAGTCGAAAGGGGGGAAGAAGTCTAGTGCTAGTTCTTACTGAAACTTCTTGATTTGATCTAACTTTCATTTTTGAGTGGTTTCTTTGTTCTCTTATTTGGATTGAAAGAAAGAAAAAACTTCCCTTTCTTTCTCTTCTTTTTTTTCCTTCGACGAATTGACGCTATGACCAATGGCCCCCAAGCTGAATAGGCGTAAGAAAGCTACCTGAAAAAAGGCAAGGTGCACCTTGGATTGAACTCGACGAATTGCGTTTTGCCAGATATATTTTTTTAGAAAGATTCCCATTAAAAAATAGAAAGAATCAAAATAGAAACTAAATACTAAATCAAGGCGCATACGCGGGAAGGGGGCCTTACTACTTCTTCATTCAAGGGGGGGGGGAGACTAGCCTCATGACTTCCCACTGGGCGAGAGGTGCACCTAACCCACCTACCCACTCATCAATCACGGTGTTCAGCTGACTTGCACTGGTAGACCCCTATTGTATTGGAATTAGGCGCCCATCTTTTGACTGTTGTCAACTAATCTCTTCAATGTTAGATTCTACTCTATGTTAGAACATTTTTGTGAATGCTATTCTGATCTAAGTGGTCTTATTCTGTGTCCCGTGCTAGGAAGCATTACTCCTCTTTTCATTCCAAATTCAAGAATACGACCGATACGATTGATTGGTCTGTGCGCCTCTCTTATTACTTTTTTGTATTCCCCTGTTATTCGGATACAATTCGATCCTTCTATGACCAAATCTCAATTTGTGGAAAGCCTTCGATGGCTTCCTTATGAAAACATCCATTTTTATTTGGGTATAGACGGTATCTCTTTATTCTTCGTGATATTGACCACATTTCTGATCCTTATTTGCATTTTTGTGGGTTGGTCTGGTATGAGAAGTTATGGGAAAGAGTATATTACAGCATCTCTAATTCGTGAATTTCTAATGATCGCCGTGTTCCGCATGCTGGATCCTCTACTATTCTATGTTCTTCCCGAAAGCGTGCTAATCCCTATGTTGTGCGGAGCTGAGCATCTTATATTCGCTGGGATCAAGCTTTTCCTCTGCAGGGGCCTTGTGCAGTAAACCCCTACGGGCGGTCGTCCGTCGTCGTAATGTAGTCCCCGCGAAGCTTTTGGGAAGAGGGGTAGTCTTGTGTGTAAGCATAGCATTTCTGGTCGAACCCGCCCAACCCAACTAAGAAGAACCGAACCTGACAAACACATCTTTTTCCTTTGGGGAGGGTACTCCGAGTAGTGGGTACCTCGTAGGACCTCGACCCGCCTACTCGGGTCTTGTATGGATATACAGGAAGGGGTGCTCCTAGGTGTGTGTAGGGGTTGTGTTTGTTCGCGAGAATGGATTCCTCGTCAAGTCAGTTTGGGGGGTGTGGACACACTTGCGCGAATTCGGGTAACGGCTACAAGGGAGAAAGAAAAAGGAAACTGTACCCGACCAGGGATGGACGTAAACTCGTAAGCTACCGAGGGTAGGGATAATCGTCCAGGTCTTATTGTGAAAGAAAAAAGCCGCCCCGCCACAGCAGGCGGGTTGCTTCCTCTGTCGTCGCCGGGGAGCTCTTGGCGAGGAGACCTTAGGATAAGTTGCTAAAACGAAGGGGCGGGGGGGGGGGGGGGAGGATCGACCCGTTCAGTAGAATTCCGAATAAAGACTGTTGGTAGCAGGTGGAGACATTTCTTTTGCCCCTTCAAAAAAAAAAAATGCGGGCAGGGTGGAGCTCGGTAGAGGGTTCGAGAATAGGGTAGGGTCCAGTTCTTAAGATTCAGATAATAAAAAAGTTCCAAACCTTTATGCATGCACCTTTGTACAAGTTCTGCGTACAAGTTCCGGCCAGGATGATCGGGAAAGATCAAACCAATTTGAACCGCTCACATCACAGTACTAGTAGCGTAAAGGCCATAAGCCGGGGGGCGGCCATAACATAAAGCTATTACTTTCACACCTCTCTCTCTCTCTTTATCTATAGATATCTAAAAAGAGAGAGATCCGCTGAGAGCCCAGTACATAGTCTAATGGCATGGGCACTCGAAGGAAAGGTATAAATTCCATTGTCCTAGGGATTCGTATTTCCCATTGTCCTTATAGATAAGGGAATCGAGTTGCGATAGATGAGGGAATCTACTTGAGTCCCCCTAAAGCAGGGTATTCTTCCTATTTTTCCCTCTTCCTCCAACTATCAACAGGATAGAGTGGAGCCTCACATAACCCCCTTTAGCATAGAGAAATGTACACCTAATGCCCGGACTGAATCTAAGTTATTCTATACATTGATTATAAAGTGACTTACGAGTCGGAATGGTCGGGCATAATGAGTGTAGCTCAGTGCTCCCTCTCCTTAACAATCGAGCTCTTTCTTTCCTTTCAAGAAGCACGAGTGGAACGGTCAAACCGTTAAGTCAACAGGTTGAGAAAGAGATTGATCGTCACATACGACATTGCCCCAGAATGAGATTAGTCGTCATATACAGGATTAGACTTAGTCCGTTGTTGTTTGATCTTTTAGTCGGACAAGTGCTACAACCGTCGAGCTGAGGAGCGAGACTAAGGTCGACCGTTAGGGAGACTAAAGCGGGAGGCTAAAACGAATGCTTTCAGTATGCCGCGAGTGGCTTTAAGAAGGTGTTATGCTGGACACATTAAGGACTAAATTCATCTAGGTCCTAGTAGTTACACTGCTCTACTGGTTTCAAGCAAGACCTAGCCTCTCCAGCTTATTCATTAGGGCGAAAAGGACTAACTAGCTGTTGACAGGAGATGCAGGCAAGGAAGTCACTAGAGAGGTGAAAAAGACATACATAATGTAAAGACATTCGTGGTAGTTCTTGACTGACTGCTATTAGTATGAATGATCTTTCTTTATCTCCACAAAGGGTAGATTCATGAATGAAATAATAGATTAACCAAGACGATTTAAAGAAAATTACGGCCTAGTCAACAAGCTTCTCAACTTCCTTTCATCTGCTTATACGAGAAAGGCCTAAACAGAGCCCTGGAAGAGGCATCTACTTCTGATCTAAAGACGGATTTAGAATCTGAGGTAGTTGTTGTGAGGCATAGAACTAACTTTAAGAGGCAGTATGAGACCTATCTCTCACTCTATCGACGTAGGTGGTTGCTTTTCCACTTTTGAGTCGGACTGCTACAACCATTGAGCTATACTACTTAGGGAGTCCAATAAAGCAAAGATTTAGAGTAGGACTGCTCTCCACTTTAGGGACTGCCTTTTAGTCCTTGAAAGCTAGTTCTTTCCTGCAGCTCTGACCCTTCATCGTACTGTTAGTCAAGCTCAGCCTATCCTAATTAGGATTAGCCTCTTTCCGCTTACAATTTGCAACTGGAAAGTCAAGGCCATCAAACCTCGAACACTAACCTTAAGAGCTTTAACCAGTAGGATGAGTCGGCACTTGCTCTTTTGAGTTAGGTAGTTGTTGTTAGTCCTTTAAAGCCTATGTTCATTTCTATAGTAAGCTGCTACAACCATTGACTAAAGAGAAGGGCCATAAGGAGTGTAGCGAAGTGATTCTCCTAAGAGTGAAAGTGGAACGGGTAGAAGCCTTCTAAAGTAAAGTCAAGTAAACACCCGCTCTAAAGCACTACTTGTCCTATATCGGGGTTTGAGTCTCCCTCCTAAGGCTTACTCCTAGCGACGGTTGTAGCAGCTTACTATACAAATTCATATAGGCAACAACAACTACTAAGAAATACTAGGGAAAAAGCCGACTGATTTCTTAAAATAAGGGGCATCAACTTTCGTTTTTGCTTAGTAAACTTGGCCTCGGAGACCGTTTTTCAACTGTCTGAAAGATCTCCGTTTTGATCCTCTGTCTCAGTCGACTAGCTTTTATGAGAGATCTAAAATCTCCGAAATCTCCCCTCTGTCTCAGACGACTAGCTTTTTTGGGAGATCTAAAAAAATATCCAAAACCTCCTCGGTAGAGGCCTGATTCTATTCCTTGGACTAGCTAATGAGTTAGTTTAACAACCTTCGGTAACTCCTAATTAGCTACAAAACAAGAGAAAGATTCTAAACCAATCTTTGAATCAGGCTATCGCCTGCCTAAAAGAAGGGTCTCACTAGAGAAGCTTGACTGAAGGGTCCTAAGAGCAAGGTGCTTAGTCGCTCTCCCTTTGCTAACTGAACACCAACCCGATCTAGCATTCGAAACAGGCTAAGAGCTTTAAGCCAATAGGCATACTAACTCGCTAGCCAGCAAGCCAGCAAAGCCCCCTTACTCATGTCTTCATCGACGGCAGAGTATGTCGGGCAAAGAAAGGCGTCTCGCGGTCCTTCATGACACCAGAGTTGGATTAGACTTTGGACTTGATCAAACTCTGGCTCACCTGGAAAGTCATTTTTTTATTATTGGCCCAGGATAGAAGCAGATGTCCAACGGTGATGGGTTGTGTGTGCTCTATGCAGCACGTCTAAGCCGTCCAACAGGAAGTTGGGGCTTTATCAGCCCAATACCTTCCTGGCCATGGGAAAAGAATAACCATAGATTTCGTAGGACGATTGCCCTATCTCTTAAATTAAAGGGGGAATAACTACGTTTTTGTTGTAGTCGACCTTTCAGATTCAGTAAGATGGCCATTTTGTACCAGGTCGACGCGCTGGCCGAATTCTGTTTCAAAAATGTACAGGTCTAACGCTGTCTTTATACAAAAGATGCTGCAACCTTCAATCATCGTTCATCGAGCGCTTTCTCTTATCTGCCTTCTATGTATGCCTTTGTGGTCGTTAACGAGAGCAATCGGCAGACCCATTCTCTCTTGGAATCCTGAATATGCCAATAATTGTACTATTCCACATATGTCTATGTCCCGGTACTAGTTGCAGTAATGAGAATTCCCCTATTTATTTGATGAGAAATGCGAAACGTAAAAAGAAAAGATCCCCCGTTAGGTTAGGAATGATATTCCGCTCCCTGCCCCCCCTTTTCACAGAAAATGGAGAGAGGAATTGATGTCTTTTTTGAATCCGGCGTCGGGACTGACGGGGCTCGAACCCGCAACTTCCGCCTTGACAGGGCGGTGCTCTGACCGATTGAACTACAATCCCAGGAAAATAAGGTGTACAACCTCCAATTTCTTTTTTTTTCTCTTCATTCGAACTATTGACTTTCGCCGTGTTGTAACAGAAACACGAATGATATACTATATTATATTCTAATAATTTTATCTATTTTGAAATGCAGTAGAGTAAACTCATAGTGGGCTAATTCATGAATCAAATGGTTTTATTTTAAAGAGTCACGCTCTTTCACTTTAAAGGCCCTAAGCTAAGAAAGAGGCTTAAGTCATCGCTTCAAATCCGAGAAAGGGCTTTTTTTAGTTTTGGAATGTTCATTATGATAAGTAGTCGATTAGGAGAACTGCTATGTCACTACAGGGTACACTCTTCCTCATGTTTCATTATTCATCTTTTATGTGCTGGGACATAAATATTCTACCTATTATGATATGAATCGCCAAAGTCTTCCTACTTCTCAATTGTTCCAATTTGATCCGAAAAATGAGAAATAAATAAAAAGTCAGTGGATCTGAATTGAATCGTGACTATATAAGCTATTCTTAAGAGATTCAATATAGAGGAAATCGTGGAAGCGGACCTTTTATTTCCTTTTTCCATGTAAGACTTCGTCGTCCGATTGAATCTGCTTGTTCCTGGATGCTCCATAGGAATCCATCGCTATTCCTTTCCTCCACTGAGAAAGGTTCATTCCGAGTCACAAGAACAATCTCTCTTTTTTTGAATGATTTTATCTTTTCGTTATGGTAATGCAATGCATGAGGTCGGAAATCAGGTTGTTTCTGATGATGAAAAGAGCTTTTCTTATCTGAATCAATTTGAAAACCTGAGATTTCAAAGTCGGTAATGTTAGAGGGTCGGTATTTTATGGTTAGATACCTAAGGTCGGTATATCTTTGAAAGCTCAGACGGAGAGAATAAATGGACTCCTCGAGGGCTACTTAAGCCACTTTAGTGAAAACCAGAAGGACTGGAGCTGTTGGATGTTGCTGAGTGCTGCTATAACTTAACAACCAAAAAGCTCTGCATCGAACTTCAGCCCCTTCGAGTTGGCCACGGGGCAACAGCCTATGACGCCCCACACCGTTGCAACAGGAGGGGGCTTTCCCAGCAGCCTACTTTGCCAAGAGGTGGCAGGAGCGCAACGACCTAGCCCAAACCTACTTAAACAACCTAAAGGCTTGGCCCGGTCTGAAGGAAGAAGAAAGTCAACCTTGTAGAAAAGCAGATAGAAGAGGTAGCCTATAGACTCAAGCGACGAGCTCGGTTAAAACTAACCCCGTATTCCATGTGAGTCAGTTGACTTCGATTAGACCAGGCCGACCCAGAGAGGAACGTGCCCACGAGGGCACCACCAGATGTTGTAGATGAACCTACTAAGAAATTGAGTATATCATAGCTGACCGCACCATGGGCTAGCCCCTACACCCACTGCACGAGTGGAATATTACTTAGTCAAGTAGAAAAGGAACAAGGTCTTACGGCACGGTCACTATATCTTTTCTTTTTCTTTATCTCTCCTCTATGGAAAGAAAGAGGGGATGATACGTGGCGTGGTATACCTGATCGTTTAGTCAACGAGACGTACGTAAGTCGACATAGCTCCATGTATATGTTCTTTTGAGCTAGAACCAATCCATAGAATGAAGTGAAATCTAGGGTAGGAAGACGAACATGGCAAAAGAGGACTGTCTATCCAAAGCCCTTCTCAGCAGTGTGGTGGCGAACACGCTGTGCTGTAAGCTAAGTTGTTCACCTTGTAGACGGAGGAGATATAGAAAGTGTGCCGTGCTGGATTCATAAGATTCTATAGTAGAACCAGTATATTATTTCACTTAGCCTGCCTCTCCCATGACTTTCCGGACCAACCAACCCGGATCTGTCCTCGCAAGTCTCTCTGCATTTTGGAAGCAGAGCATGCAGAAAAATCGAGCAATGGATCTTAGAAGAATTCCACTTTTTTCGGCACGACTCTTTCTATTTCTGCGCTGACATTTGAGTTGTCTCTCTTCTTTCTTTCAATCGACACACTCGACGCAGATAACTCCGGTGGCCCCCGCTTCTGTCTCTATCAGGCGGCGACAACCCCCACCTCCATAGCCACAGCATAGAGGAGCAGCTCCTTAATCCGCACTACAACCAATCAAAATGTTCTCCAGATCGATATATGATGCTAAACGGAGACCGAGATAGAGATAGAGGGCTGCCCCTTTGTTGGCTCTTCGAGACAAAAACACTCATATGAATGGTGCTAATTCCCATGTTCCTTCTAGTCTCGTTTGGTTTCGAGAGCCTCCCCCTCCCCGTCCCTTACTCGTATTTTGCGTCATCCTTTCATTTTTTTCCGTATGCCAGGGAAATTGCCTCACCTTTCTACATGAATTATTAGAAGAAATTCCGTCTCTATAAAACAGAAGGAAAAGCCCAGGTGGAAGCAAAAACTAAAGGAGAGAGGAAAAGTCGAAAGGGGGGAAGAAGTCTAGTGCTAGTTCTTACTGAAACTTCTTGATTTTATCTAACTTTCATTTTTGAGTGGTTTCTTTGTTCTCTTATTTGGATTGAAAGAAAGAAAAAACTTCCCTTTCTTTCTCTTCTTTTTTTTCCTTCGACGAATTGACGCTATGACCAATGGCCCCCAAGCTGAATAGGCGTAAGAAAGCTACCTGAAAAAAGGCAAGGTGCACCTTGGATTGAACTCGACGAATTGCGTTTTGCCAGATATATTTTTTTAGAAAGATTCCCATTAAAAAATAGAAAGAATCAAAATAGAAACTAAATACTAAATCAAGGCGCATACGCGGGAAGGGGGCCTTACTACTTCTTCATTCAAGGGGGGGGGGGAGACTAGCCTCATGACTTCCCACTGGGCGAGAGGTGCACCTAACCCACCTACCCACTCATCAATCACGGTGTTCAGCTGACTTGCACTGGTAGACCCCTATTGTATTGGAATTAGGCGCCCATCTTTTGACTGTTGTCAACTAATCTATTCAATGTTAGATTCTACTCTATGTTAGAACATTTTTGTGAATGCTATTCTGATCTAAGTGGTCTTATTCTGTGTCCCGTGCTAGGAAGCATTACTCCTCTTTTCATTCCAAATTCAAGAATACGACCGATACGATTGATTGGTCTGTGCGCCTCTCTTATTACTTTTTTGTATTCCCCTGTTATTCGGATACAATTCGATCCTTCTATGACCAAATCTCAATTTGTGGAAAGCCTTCGATGGCTTCCTTATGAAAACATCCATTTTTATTTGGGTATAGACGGTATCTCTTTATTCTTCGTGATATTGACCACATTTCTGATCCTTATTTGCATTTTTGTGGGTTGGTCTGGTATGAGAAGTTATGGGAAAGAGTATATTACAGCATCTCTAATTCGTGAATTTCTAATGATCGCCGTGTTCCGCATGCTGGATCCTCTACTATTCTATGTTCTTCCCGAAAGCGTGCTAATCCCTATGTTGTGCGGAGCTGAGCATCTTATATTCGCTGGGATCAAGCTTTTCCTCTGCAGGGGCCTTGTGCAGTAAACCCCTACGGGCGGTCGTCCGTCGTCGTAATGTAGTCCCCGCGAAGCTTTCGGGAAGAGGGGTAGTCTTGTGTGTAAGCATAGCATTTCTGGTCGAACCCGCCCAACCCAACTAAGAAGAACCGAACCTGACAAACACATCTTTTTCCTTTGGGGAGGGTACTCCGAGTAGTGGGTACCTCGTAGGACCTCGACCCGCCTACTCGGGTCTTGTATGGATATACAGGAAGGGGTGCTCCTAGGTGTGTGTAGGGGTTGTGTTTGTTCGCGAGAATGGATTCCTCGTCAAGTCAGTTTGGGGGGTGTGGACACACTTGCGCGAATTCGGGTAACGGCTACAAGGGAGAAAGAAAAAGGAAACTGTACCCGACCAGGGATGGACGTAAACTCGTAAGCTACCGAGGGTAGGGATAATCGTCCAGGTCTTATTGTGAAAGAAAAAAGCCGCCCCGCCACAGCAGGCGGGTTGCTTCCTCTGTCGTCGCCGGGGAGCTCTTGGCGAGGAGACCTTAGGATAAGTTGCTAAAACGAAGGGGCGGGGGGGGGGGGGGGGGGGAGGATCGACCCGTTCAGTAGAATTCCGAATAAAGACTGTTGGTAGCAGGTGGAGACATTTCTTTTGCCCCTTCAAAAAAAAAAATGCGGGCAGGGTGGAGCTCGGTAGAGGGTTCGAGAATAGGGTAGGGTCCAGTTCTTAAGATTCAGATAATAAAAAAGTTCCAAACCTTTATGCATGCACCTTTGTACAAGTTCTGCGTACAAGTTCCGGCCAGGATGATCGGGAAAGATCAAACCAATTTGAACCGCTCACATCACAGTACTAGTAGCGTAAAGGCCATAAGCCGGGGGGCGGCCATAACATAAAGCTATTACTTTCACACCTCTCTCTCTCTCTTTATCTATAGATATCTAAAAAGAGAGAGATCCGCTGCGTGAGCAACCCGACTGTGTGTTACATGTGCTCTACAGGCTACACTCCTTCTTTCTTTCCCCTTTTTTCTTTTGATTTCGAAGACGGGCGTTGCGTTTGGTTCGAAAGGCATGGTTTTCAGTATGTCTCCAGATAGGCCCCCCACTAGTCCGCCTAGCTAGTGAGTGGTTCTTTCGGGCGGGAAGCAGGCCGGGCCCTACGGGCGGGCATCCCCCACAACGCAAGCAGCATTGTTCGCCACCACCCGAGAAGCAAAAGATTCTAGCGTCCAGGCTGAAAATACATGCATAGATAGTGGTCTAATGACAAAGCCGACGACGGAAGCTCGGGACGGAGCCGTATGATGCGGAAGTCTCACGTACGGTTCCCCGAGAAGGGAGTGGCTACCTACTGGAGCTTCGACCAATCACCACCGGTCAATTCCGCTTTGGGGCCACCCCTTACTCTACCATTATTATAGGGGTATGGGGTTCGAGACAAAGAAAGATCAAGGCAGCATATCAGCTTTTCCTTTATACTTTACTTGGATCTGTTTTTATGCTATTAGCTATTCTGCTGATTCTTTTCCAAACAGGAACCACCGATTTACAAATTTTATTAACCACAGAATTTAGTGAGCGGCGCCAAATCTTTCTGTGGATTGCTTTTTTCGCCTCTTTCGCCGTCAAAGTGCCTATGGTACCAGTTCATATTTGGTTACTCGAAGCTCATGTAGAGGCACCTACGGCAGGATCCGTCATCTTGGCGGGAATTCTTTTAAAATTGGGAACCTACGGCTTTTTAAGATTTTCAATACCCATGTTTCCTGAAGCGACACTTTGTTTCACTCCTTTCATTTATACTTTAAGCACGATTGCTATAATATATACTTCCTTGACCACTTTAAGACAGATCGATCTTAAGAAGATCATTGCTTACTCCTCAGTAGCTTATATGAATCTGGTGACTATTGGTATGTTTAGTCTGAACATACAGGGAATTGGAGGTAGCATTCTACTGATGTTAAGTCATGGACTGGTTTCTTCAGCCCTTTTTCAATGTGTTGGTGTTATATATGA
This sequence comes from Lactuca virosa, assembly GCF_052849685.1. Lineage (NCBI taxonomy): Eukaryota > Viridiplantae > Streptophyta > Magnoliopsida > Asterales > Asteraceae > Lactuca > Lactuca virosa. Next base: position 124,737,017 of record NC_136430.1, read on the forward strand.
CCGACATAAGACTCCACTTGTTAGATATTACGGAGGTTTAGTGAGCACCATGCCGAATTTCTCTACCATTTTCTTCTTTTTCACTTTGGCCAATATGAGTTTACCTGGTACTAGCAGCTTTATCGGGGAATTTCTCATCTTAGTAGGAGCTTTCCAAAGAAATAGCTTAGTAGCCACATTACCAGCGCTTGGGATGATTTTAGGCGCGGCGTATTCCCTTTGGCTATATAATCGTGTGGTTTCTGGGAATTTATAACCGGATTTCGTCCATAAATTCTCCGATCTAAATGGTAGAGAAGTTTTCATATTTATACCTTTTCTTGTTGGAGTTGTTTGGATGGGTGTTTACCCCAAAGTGTTCCCGGACTGCATGCATACATCCGTAAGTAACTTAGTGCAACATGGAAAATTTCATTGAGAGGAATCAGCAAAGAAAAGAAAAAGGGTCAACATTTTATGTGTATTTGAGAGATTGTCCTCGGGCTGAAGAGTGCCGACATCTAAATAAAGTATGAAAAAAATTATAAAAATAAGCGAGAACTTCTTTTTCATTTTGGCAAAAAAAAGAAAGCTCAATCTAGGAATTTTTTTTGGGGGGGGTGGTCCACCGACAGGGACAACTGCCAGCAATTGAAAGAAATTTGCAAACAGACAAAATGAGGATGTTTGACACCTCGATTGTCCCGAAGCCCTCTCATGTGAATTAAATCAACTTAGTCAATGTTTTGCCCGGTTTTACTGAAGGCAAAAAGAGCCTTAAATTGTCCGGCACCTTCGCGCGCATATGTACATTCCGTCGTTAAAGTGCTCCTACCTTTCCTTTTCAAGGAGAAGCAGTTGAGAGCAATCGAGAAGAGCTACTCGACTCAAAGACGAGAGGAAGCGAGTGAAAAGGAAGGATAGGGGAAGAAGATGACTATCTAAAGCCGATAGTCCAGTAGGTCCTTGTAAGGCGAGTGGAAGGAAGTGACTCGACCGATAGGTTGAGGAAGTCGGGCAGGTCTGGAGGTAGTGCCTCCTAAGAGAGATGATAACTGCACCATTCAAGATCAATGCTTGCATCCGGAGATAGATGGGCGAAAGATGGACGAAAGCCCTTGAAAGTGGAACTGATTCTTATCTGGTTGTTCAAAGCCTGCCTACTTTTGATGACATGAGATTCAAGACCCCCTTAAATAAAGTAAAGGCAACTGATCCCGATTTCCTTGATCCTTCATCTGGCCGGGCTGTCGATAGAGTAAGCTGTATGTGCTAGTCGATCTTGTAACCCATGAAAGCTCAAGAAAGAGAATGTCCTCTCAAGGCCGGTCTTTCAACCGCCTCCTTTAAAAATCACCTGGCATTCCTCTAGTTAATCTGCCGCAGGGTAGGGAGGTCCCTCTCTAGTTCATAACCTTTCTTCCAAAGCCTCCCTCGATTCTACTTTTGGCAGGCCATGGCGCGGATAAAAGCTTATGGGTTTTCTCATGCTTGTTCATTAGGGCGAGTGGATGTCAAGGGAGGGGATCCTAGTCTTTCAACTCATCTGGAATATCACGGAGCAGCTTCGTGCCCCTATTTCGGTCCCCGATGCAGCCTCGTCATCAGTAGCTAAAACCAAGGTCGGCCCTCCCCCATAAGGCCCCAGAAGTTGTATCTTATCGAGTGGACTTATCAGCATCACGCTTCAAAAAAATTGTCCAACTCTGCGCGTGACTCGCATTGGCAAATTTATCCCACCATACATCAGCCGGTGTGTGTGAGCTTCACTCCTTATAGCTATAGCTCTACACCGCCGCCGGCCACTTTCGTTCCTCTACCGTATCCATTGATGGGATTTCTTCTCGACTGGCGTATTACGCACTCGGGCCAATCTACTACACGTTAATAATGGTCTTTTGGATTTAATATCCTACAAAAATGGAAAGTGGTTGGCCCTTCGATCGAGTCCATCCCTTGAAGTCGTACCCTCCCAGGATGCATGAGTCTTCCGCCGATTAACAGAAATGCCGATTAAGCAATTCCTCCCATCCCGATAAAGGGAGTCACCCGTGATTCGGTAGTTCCATTTTCCGCTGATGCTGGCCGATTGGGATCCCAGCAGTCAAACCACTGTCTTCGTTTCTCACCCTCCTTCCAATCAAATCTCTTCTAAGGTGCCCGGAGGCAGGGGAAACAAAGCAGGGATTGATCGACCAACTTGAACAGATCCATAACCTGGTTCCATCTGTCCTGAATGAGGGAATTAAGGTGGGTATAGTCGAACTGGTTGATTCTAGGGTGATAAGCAGCTGTATCCGTATCAAGCCTACCATCTCTTCTCACGAAAGTCTTTCCACCCCGTCTCCAAATTGAAATATATGTGGCCCTGCTTCAAAGCCCATCTACACACTCCAGCTGCCTCCTTTTGAGCTAGTCAAGCAGGCGTTGAACACGGACTGAGACTCTCCCGCCCCTTCGACAGCAATTCCTGCACTTGACATCGGATCTCCTCATTCCCAAATGGGGATAAGCGAGAAGCCGCTTTGCAGGGTAGACTCACTCCTACCTGCAACTAAATCTGCTTCTATATCCTCCTCTTAGGGGGTAATCAAGCCGGAAGAGTGTTGCAGAAAGATCTACACTTCCCATTTACAACATAGGAGGGCGGGGGCCTCCTTCCTAAAAAAAAAGCCTTTCCGATTGCCTCAGCCCTTATCTCTTAAAGCTACGGCATCCCACCGATCCTCGGCTCTGCTAGTTGAATTTGCTATCAAGGCATAGCATTCTCTGGACTCTTCCACCACGTCCAGAAATGCTATGCCAACACCCTTTCTCCTTAGCCAACCAAAGTCTTCTGATGGCAATAACCGCGTTTGCCGTTAAAAGTCAACCGATGTTCTCCCTACGCATGTAACACCCTACTCGTATTACCACGGTCTTCCGAGTAGGATATGTAATACATAGGGACGACCTCACACCAGACGTCCTGCACTAACTTCCCCAGCCCCAACTGACCCACCATCTCCGTGGACGCTATGTTCTCCGAACTCCCAGCATCAATGATCATCTTTGCACTGTCCAATTCGGACATAGATTCGGAATACATCCTTCCGTCTCCTCCTCCTTTCTGCTAGCGTTGGCTCACGTTGCCACACAATCTAACGACAGCGAAACAGTCTCCTCTCCTAAGCTTCAGAACCCCCGTTATGTTTCCGACTTTCAGTTACCTTTAGAGCTTCCCGGGCTCTAGGCTCCACAACGTGCACTCTTCCATCTTCAGCTAGTCTATTCTGCACTCCCCCAGCATCATTCGTCCGTCTGAACATTGGGGCAGTAACGAGGAAAATGCCCCACTCCTCCACATTCATAACAGTTACCGGATCTCCTCTGCAGCAAGCTCTGCTGGCCTCGCGCTCCAAACTGATGGCGTCTCGACGTTCTCCTTGAAGCCGTCCTGTCGCTCTCCCCCTTTAAGAAGTTTGTAAAAAGGCTCAAGTTTTTTGGCTTCGTATAATAGAAACCCCTCCTAGTTTGTCGCAACTTTCTACTCCTCCTGAGCTGTCTTGTCGTAAAAAAAAGAAAATTGCTTCGAGCATCCGGCTTCACCACCGCTACCTGCTCTCTCCTTCTTCGGCACTTCCCAGTCCAAAATAGACCTGATCTTCTCTTGATCCATCTGAATCACACCCTTGCTGATCCAATGGCCAAGAAATATCACTTTAGTCTGAGTACCCTTTGACGTACAGCCTCTTTTCCTGCTCCACCCGGAACACTGTAGTCAGGGTTCCAAACCTCCAGTGAGTGACTATAAACGATTATGTCATCGAGGTTTTCGTGGTCAAGGTAAGGCTTTGAGTTATCCGTTTAAGTGCGGAACAAGACCTTAATTAGGATGATATTCATAGAGCGGTTACTCTTTGTGTACATTATGGAGTCTCCACTCCATGTTGAAAGCTATTTCAAATAGCATGAGCGTTGAAAGTCTTCAATTAGACTAGAGCGTTAGATTCTTTTTTTTTACTTCTTTCAAAGGGGGAATGAAGAAAAGAAGAGAGGAGGAAAGTGGTTCACTGGAGTTTGTCTCTTGAAAATGGTATTATCTTGAAGGTCTTTTTCTCTATTTTCTTTCATGGTATTAAAGCTAACAAACAAGAGAATTAGGGTGTTAAAAAAAGAACCCAAAACCTGCTTGTTTAGAGAATAAAATTGTTCCTGTCTGCTTTTTCTTTTTTGATTGATTTTATGACCGATAGAAATGGAAACTTTTTTATTAGATGCCCTATACCCACCCTCTTTGGTAGATCCTAACACGAATTATGTACACTACACAATGAGGATCACAATCATTGATACAGTTTGGATACCAAGCTATCTTATAAATATATTTACAAAAAAGCCTTCGATGTAGTGATGAAATTGTGATACATAATCAATCCTATTTTTTTTGTTCATTACTAAAGAATCCTATAAAATCTTTCTCTTTATCCTTTGAATTACTCATATATATATATATATATATATATATATATATATATATCCTATGAATTTCATTTCGCACCGGATATTGATGGGTGCAACATCAACAAATTCGCTGATGATCAAGTTACAACCTAAGATCTATGACCATATTATGTTAACTGTTCGTATTTCGTTCATTCCATCGGTATGCTCCCAGGTACCTGTAATTGTGATCCGTTTGCCAGAACCAAGGGGTTTTTCCGCTTCTCACAGCTGCTCTTTTCCACACCTCCGGATATCTGGTGCGAAATCGTCGCCCCTTTCCTTATTTTTTCGATAATAGAGTTGGCTATCTCTGTGGCATCGATTGTACAAGTTCGTGAAGAGGGCTGGACGAGTGGAATGAGGGAGAGCGGCTCGATCGACAAAAAAGAATAGTAGCCCCCTAGAACCCGGCAAAGTCATTATCATTATCAATGAATTCCCGAGCAATTCTCAACCAACATATGCGCTTCATTCCCGTAAAGATTCTAACACACATAAAACTCCTTACCTTAGGAGCGGGATGAGTGATACATCCGGCGAGCGCCGGTGAAGAACACAAGGAAAGCAGGAGCTCGGGTATTGATATATTCCATCAATAGAAAGGAGGCAGACTGGTAATAAGGCCGACCGCATAGGGGGAGGGAACCAAAAAGCTAAGCTTTGCGGAGCGGACCAATCTTCCGTACCGCCCTCCTGACTCTCTCCCTATAAAAAAAGCCTGCGGGAAGCGCGAAGAGCTTAGCTACTAATGTCGTGGCGAAGGTTATACCTCGGAAAGTCCGCGAAGTTAAGGTTTTGTATGTATTATATCCTTTCGATCGAGCGACAACTTCTAAGGAAGGTCTTCGTTCCCCTTTTAAAGAAGTAAAAAAAAAGTTAGGGAAATAGAGAGAGATAAAGTTGCAGAAGTGCTTCTAGATCTCATGGAATAAGGCATAATTTAGAACAAAACTTTCCATCTCTTGCTTTCATAGAAATTTTTTTTATGAAAATCCTGATTACATTACCGCATACCAAAATGAAATTTTGAAAAGCAAGCCAGAGAAAAGCATCGTTGAGATAATACCTTTCATCCTAATCTCATCTACTGAAAAAGGGGCCCTCTTGATCACCTAAAGAGATTTTTAGGCAGAATTGGCATAATTATTACCGTGAGGATTGAGCTACCAAAAGATATTATCCTCCCTATCAAAAAATAAAAAATAAAGTGAAGCCAAATGCTCTTGGATGGGTAGTTGAATAGAGGGATAAATCCTTTTTTCTCCTTCATATTGAATGTAGTCTATCACTTTGAGATCATGAGAACCTTGTGAATTGATATAAATTATGGCATGCATCTCTGAGTAGAGTGGCATGGCCGAACATCATCCCAGAAACGAATCAGCTTACCATTGCCCAACCAAAGTCTAGCCCAAGTTCTGCCTGAAAGTCTTTCTGTATCAAATAAGACCTTTCTAGATGCAGGATATTTAAGAGGTGGGTTGGTCAATCCATTTTTTCCATTGGAGAGGTACTTAGCAGCCAAATATGAGCACCGTGGCTTTTTATTTTCCTTTGGAAATAGCCATAGCCACTTCATAAGAAAGGCTGACTTGGTTGAAGTCCACCTCCTTCGTTAAGGTGATTAAAAAAATCCAGACCAGAAAAATACAAAAAAGAAAATATTTTTTTATGGGATGCTAGTAAGGATGAACATGATGAGGTCTTATTTCATTACTTTTTTTTATTAAAATTCAAACATATCTATCTCAATCTTGTGGAAATTTTATCTTCAAATAACATTTGAAGGAGTAGGGAAGGCTACTCTTGGAATTAGGATTACGTTGGGGTCATAAGAGATGGAAATAGTGTTGTCATGTGGAATTGAACAGAGATCCCTTCTAGGGATCAAAGATGCAAACTTTGCAGAAGCAGAAACTCTCCTGCATGGCCATGGTTTTGTACAAACTCTTGATTCTTTTCAAGTCATCATATAAAAAAAAGGGGTTCTCTTAAGTTAGATGGACGAATGGTAATAATCAAGAACCTGGGCGCCTACGCTTTATCCTGAGAAAACATTTCTCAATATATGTTGAGTTCAAATTCATCATGTGAAGAGGGAAGGGACTCGTTTAGCTGACCGTCAAGCTAACATGGGTGTTAGGCTGCAGTCTTGTAGTCAGTGGACGAGAGGTCTTCCATTCCAGAAGAGATTGTAATTTCACTCTTTCCCCCACTTCTGATCTCTCTGTGGGACTTGTTCCCTCTTCAACTCAGCGCTTTATAGATAGGCATTTTTATTGAGAATGTAAAGATCCCACCTTACCTTAAAAAAAAGTAGCCGAGCCGAAGGAGCTGTCACAAATAGAATTTGAGTACCACGGGGAAAAGCTAGCTGGATAAACAAGACAGGGATCGCCCGCTCGGCAATGCTACCTTGGGGAGGAGACAAAAGACTTTAATATAACAATGGAAACTCATATTCTAAAGCTTTTTCGATATATGAACAAGATTACTATGGAAGAGTTTGTGAACGTTGTTCTGACTCATAGCTCTAAGATGACTAGCATGAATGAGCCAGCTTCAACACCACCTAGACTCTTAATCATAGACAGACTTACGACCTCAACATAAAAGGATGAGCCTGGTCTGTCTATTTGTACGCATTGGCTTAATTCACTCCTAACCTCCCATAAAGAACACATAATGAAAACAGCCTGCCTGGTAAGGCTGTACAAGGGGAAGGGCTTTCATAAGAAAGAGTTTCGGGGTGTCCCGCTTAGTTAACAAAAATCGAGTTTAAATTAAAGTCGAGACAGCATGGATACGAGACTCTTTAAGTGAAGTTTGGAAAAATTATGGTTTTCTATCTTCATATTTCAAAATGGGAGAATCACCAAGGCCTTTCAGGGATTCGGCGCGCCCCCCAAGCTAGACGCTTCACCTACCTGGCCCCAGATAGAATGAGTTTTCCTAGCCCTAGTCTTAGTAAGAGGTTGAATGCTCTATAGGATACTAGGCGAATGAATCGCATTAGTGCGATTTGGCTCGCTGAATCGCCCAACGAACAAATAACCTCCTTGCTTTCTTAAAAAAAAAGCAGACCCGCGCGAATCGCGTCTTCGATCTTGCATATAAATAAATGAAAAAAATCTTTATTTATTTATCAACCGGGTCAACTGACGCCAGCATCACCACTACGAAAACTCAATTTCCTTAGTCCTTTTTCTGTGAAACAAAGCCAAGCCTTTTCCGCCTTCCATCCTGCGTTTCCTTGCTTGAGACTCTTTTTCTTAGCCCAGTCATGAACCACCTGGTTGGAGCCATGGTCTACCCAGCAGTGCTTCATATCCTCCTTGCTCTTTGTCTAAGATTGGACTAAAGGTACCAAAGAAGCCAACTTTTTTCTTGTTTTTCTTTTGTCTAAGAAGCCCGTAGGTTGTACGCCAGCCATACGTAGCTGGAACTGTGAGGGCCACAATGCTTAGCTATTGCCGATCCCCAAGACGCCTTTGCTTGAATGTTCACACCTGATCCACCGTCTGCATTTCCTACATTCACTCCCGAAAATTGAAACATGAATACAGGAATTGTAACCTCCCGGTCTGCTGTAGTCAGCCTCACGGTGTGCCTGACTGGTGAGTCTGCCATCTCCACGGCTTTCCCTTTTTCGGGCTGCTCCTCAAGCCTGCGAGTGCCGATCTTCGCTTGGGCCGGCTCCGAGGCTCTACCCTGGCTTTTCATTGGTTTCTCCCAGGGGCCTTTATCGTATCGCGCGCATCTTCCAGCAATCGGGGGAGGCCCCGAGTACATAGACGGGGCGGTCCTAGGGATGAAAGTACATTCCCTCGTGTTCTGGAACTCCTTTTCTTCGGTTGAACAAAGAAGGTTCAATCTTGTGAAACCGTAGCGTAGGCGAAACCTGGAATCCCGCCCAGAGTTTTACCTTCTCCGGTCCTGGAAGGAAACCCTACTTTCCTTCCTTCCCCCAGCAGCTACATGATCTAGCCTGATCAGATCTATATATCTCGTTAATGTCATAGTTATATTCCAGATCAGCCAAATTCTGCCGTTCCCGACTTCATTCTCCACAGTAATGGCTTTACTACAATCCTTTCTCAAGCATCTGGTAATTCTGGCCGCCTTTCCATTCCTCACTTTGCTTTCCACCAAGCCAATAAAATCTGCCTCTTGTTCTCTAAAAGGCCTCTCTATGCTTCTCGACTTTACCGATCTTTCTGACATTCCATATAAGGACCTTAATGTGGAACTATTGTTGTTTTTACATTCCCTTCGCACCTTAATGCTGCCTCTGGTTTTTAGTCTTGTGCAGCCCTTATTTGTCTTTTGTTCTTTGGCCTTGACTTTCCCCATCCCCCCTCTTTCTTAGAATTCAACATCTCTTATATGTTCTTCATTTTATTCGCCCACTCTTCATTCAGGGTGGTTAGAACCAGGGGAGGATCTTCCACCTTTAAGGTCATAGCACCAGCACCTGAACGCTTACTCTTACTGCTCTTCCCAGGTTCACCTCTTTTATTAGGATTGGCTGCCTTGGGGTTATTGTTTGGAGTCATTTGTTTATCACAGAGCAAGTCCCCCTCGGTCACTGCCATAGTTGACCCAGTATCAACCCTCTCTTCCAGATCCTCCCTTCTTTGTTTGGGCCCAATCACTCTCCTCGGGAGTTATCTCCTTGACTACACCTCCTCGGCTTTGTTACCCAAACATTCATCCTGAGCAGTCTCTTCTGGTTCCTGGGATATCTTGATTCTCTTTAGGATGGTCGGAAACAACTCCCTTTGGGGAAGAAGGAATCGATCCTAAACGTCTTTGGTTCACGACTTTGATAGCTTGAAAGCAAAGGTGAAGATTCCATCTTAGCCATGGACCCCCACTAACCAACCTAAAGATCTCATCCTCCCCCCCTTCATCTTGATCTTGACGGAGGAACATGAATTGGCTCTATTGTAGCTTCACTCCTTGGGATAAGTTATCCAATAAATTTCGTGGAATAGGAAGAGATCATTTGAATACCGAAACTCTTCTATGTCAGCCTTTGAGCAAAACCTCTTTTGTTTCGAGATGCGAAGAATCATATCCCAAAACTAAGAAGGAATCAAGCTGCAAACTTTCCTCCTCAGATGAGGCTTAGTTCAGCTAGCCCTAGACAGATCACATCTCATTAGAAAGGTATTGAATTCTAATTAGAAAAAGGGCTTCCCAGAAGAAAGAATTGAATTAGCTAAGTCAGTAAGAATGACTAGGACCTAGCACAATACGTTCTTTGATTCGACATTCCCGGTCAAAGCATTGATTCTAAGCCTTTCGTTAGCTCGTTACTTCAGGGTATTCTCAAATACTTTTTGGTAGGAGAACTCTTCCTATTACATACGGATAGTACTACTACTCTTTGTTATCCACGTAGTATCTTCGTAACAACCACAGACGGAAAGAGCCTTAGCTTTGGTTGAGTCTTTGTTTACGTTAATTGTCCGGGAAGCCTTCCCATTTGAAAAAGGAGAACCGAGCAATAATGGTTTCGGGTGAACAAAGGACAACGAACATGATGCAGTGGTGTAGGACTGTAAAGCCGTAGCCTGTTACAGCGATGAAGACTCGATGCTTGAGTCTGTCATGAGTGAAGATGCCACTAGGGAAGCAGAAGACACACTAGTAGTTGAGGCTGGAATCAAAGTAGAGTTCTAAGAGGAGAGGAAGAAGGAGCTGTTGAGTCAGATGTGGCATTAGACTGAAAATAGGTTCTACTCGAAGCAGGAAAGAGGGCTTTCGGAGACCTTCTTCAGCTCGGAGACCCAGTATGTAAACTCAGCACTGAAACCCTGCTAATCGACTAATGCTTGGAGTTGGCGTCAGAAGATGAAGGTTCAGACTCCTTACTTCAACTATCAGTAGTCATCTCTATGATACTTCTATACCGACATGACTGGGCAGGTAGGCTCCCCCGGATGAAAGATTTGGCAGGTACCTGTGGATCAACCTCTTTCTGCTACCCGATTGACAAAGCTTTCAGCCCTATCAAAGCCAGATCCCTCTCCTTTCACTCGACTTACTTCGTACCTCTCGCACTGTAGGAATTAAGGCGACTGACTTACGTACCTTATCCCTTCTCAAACATATCATGTCTCTTGCAAAGCCATATCTTCTTTCTTTTATGCTATCCTTTTTCCATGAAGTATATTAAACCATTCTTCAGGTTGATGAGCCGGAACCTGAAATAGTTTCGAATGAACCACTACCCACACCAGAAAGATTGCCTGGGGCTGATGCTTACAGCAATGTGGCCTACTTGTATACTAGTTTTCCATGGGGCTACCCAGAATCTATATGGGCTTAGGCCTGCCCAAATGATGTTCAGCGGTCTCTACCCAAGTAGCTGTGGCCCATGATCCAAAAGACCCGCAACTAGTTAATCACTCCGTGCCTTACCTTCTAACTAACCTCTTCGATTTCGCTTATCCTAACAATAATTGATTAGGCGTAGCTGTTGAAGCTGGTGGTTGTTCACACAGGCAGGCAATGTTATGTGATTATGAGGGTGTATTTGCTTCACAAGGTAGTTAGTTTGCTCATGAAACATGCATGATAGTCTTCACTCACAGCAACTTGAGTGCGGAGAAGGGGTGGTCTTACGGAAGGTCGAAGAAGGACCACTGCTTTGTTCCAGGGGTGAAGTAGCTGCTTCGAGTTGGACGTTCATGACTAGTGCCTATCCAGCCTTCACTTGGTCAACGGATTGGTTGGATCTGCTGCTTCAACTCGGTCAAATGCAACTGGTATATGTTGTTGGGGCTAAAAGTGAACTATGCCAATCACATTGATTAGGACCCATCGCATCATTAACCGGTACCAATTAATCATCCACCCTATCTCATCTTTTCTAAGCCAATTTTCTTAGGGCTCACCTGACCACCCAACCAAAGCACTGAAGGCTCTAGTCCGGGGGTTTCTTCTTCTTCTACTTGCCAGTATTAGGTTTCTTCACCTTCTTCTTAATGTCAGTATTAGGTATCTCGTCTATAGTAGGGATAGTGCCCTCTGTAGGTTCTTCTTTCATCTCATTGTCTCTCCCCTTTTTCATCTCTCTTTCCTTATGAGATAATTTTTCATGGAGAAACAGATTCTCGTTCTTAAGATGTGTTACATCATCCCTTAGCAACATGACTAGTTTTTTGCTAATGTTATCTAATCTAGACATGTCTTTGGCATCAACAGGCTTTGTATCAACCCAATACTCCCCCTCATAGACTTTTCTCCTCTTAGGATTTTGAGTAAGCCGAACATGGACATTTATGTCTTTCTTGAAGATGTTAAGTGAGGACCACTCAATCCTGAAGTTGGCTTCCACCGCTACTTGTTGCGTACGATCAGGGTCAGCGTACTCTGAAAGAAACCATTCTGGAGTGATTTCCTTATTCGCAAGCCCTTTGTACTTGACATTATCCTTTCCTTTCTCATTCCATAAGTAATAGGCCTTCGGAGCTAAAAAGTATCCTTTAACTATTCTGTCCTCTAGCTTAAACAAACCTAAGATAGAAGATGAAATCAATTCTTCAGGTAGTGGCTTACTTAGCACAACAGAGTCAATGTCCGTGTAGTAACAGTCCTTTCTCGAGGTGTAGGGGTACATATAGATCCTAGCATTGGCTGTGATTGCAGCAACAAGTTGGACAGTAGAGTTCTTCGGTGGATCCCAACAATCTGTCTCGGTATTGGTATGATAGGTAATGATGTATTTGGAATCGCTAAGCTCATCAGTAGATATCAAATTAGTCTTTCTTATTGAAACTTTGCGTCTTTCGTTATCACAGTTCTCGGTTATTGTGCCCTTAGGGTTAGTGTCGAATCTACCATATAGCGAATTCATTAGAATCTTATACACATAAGACAAAGCATCATTCCCTGACTTTTTAGCTTCTAACCTGCTTGAAAAGATAACGCTTACAAACTCCCTGAATGGACTTTCCTTCTTCTCAAAGAGGTAGCCAGAGATTGGAATCACTGTGTAGCAAATCTCTCTAGCAAACTTCAATTCTTCGCTATAGTATACACCTACAAATTCACCTGTTGGAAAGATGAGAGTACCCTCCTTCTCTCGATAGGGTAGAAAGGGCTTCTTTATAGTTTTCGGACATACTATATATGCTTCAATAAAGCCTAACATGCTATCTAACTCCCTGTCTTCCAGATTTCCATACCAGACTGGTACACCACCAGGCATTGGGTATTCCTTCATGACAAATGGATAGAGCGAGTTCACATCGTAGTAGTATAGGTCCTCCCCATAAGGCTTATACACATCCGTGTGACCACCGTAGTGTGCATGTCTTATAAAGTTGTCTTCATTTCTGCTAGGGATGTGGATTGGAAAGATTTCCTCATCGTAGTATCTCAAACGAAATATGCTTAGAGCTAGTGAGGAAAGGGTGATTTTACCCTCAATGTCCACTTTGTACAGATTCCAATATATTTCTTGTGCTTTTTTCATCACACCACCTAAGAGATAGATATCCTGCTTCATATATTCCACCAATTCATCTCTCATACTAACCAGCTTCTCAGGAGTGACTTCGCTATACTTGATAGAACCCTTCATGCCTAGATCAGGACAGAGACTCTTAGCCAACTCATATAGTTTACTAGGAAGTAGATTATAGGAATCCCTGAAGCGAAATAACATCTTTTTACCTAAATAGACGACTAACTCATAAAGCCTGTTATTCCTCATCAGAGGTTTGACCTTATATTTCGGGTGCTTACATGCGAGGTGCTTTAGCAAGAGAATACCATCGAATCTAGAAAAGTTGTGGAAGTAAATAGTTTTTACAGACTTGTGTTTTTTAACAAGAGCAGAGATCCTTAATACCAAGTCAAAAAGCACCTTCTCACTCCTTTTTTCAAACTCCGTCGGATACAGTATAGAGTAGTCTTCGCTAAAGTAGGTCTCGATCAGCATATCATTTATATGTTTACCAGGAAATACCATCAAGAGACCAGCTGCATAAGTCTTATGATAATTATTCTCATCCAGTAGCGTCTCGAGATCGAATACAATGAAGGGTCTCAGCGTAATGTTACGTTCCTTTAACGCGGGGATAGATTTTAGGCGTCTACTTACCCGGAGTTTCCTTGCTGTTAGAGCATCGCTCTCAGTTAATCCCTCTTCGGTCTTATTAGAGACATCTAAAAGAACAGAATGAAGTAAGTTCTGTCTTTCTTCTTCAGATAGGGTTGGCCTCTCCAGCTTTTTATCCTGTTCCATATAGACTCTGATAGCGACTCGAACTATTTCATCCCCCTCATAAATTTCTGAAGATTTTAAAAGGACTTTATAGAGCTGAGAATAGACCCATTTTTTTGGAAGAAAATTACCACCCTCCTCAGTCAAGGGGATAGCAGTACCTATTGAAAAAGTTATCTCCTCCCCGTAAGATCACAGCGTGGTAAGTAAAATCCCAAATTTTGCGTAACCTATGAGGGATGTGTAAGAAAACTGGTGTAAAAGATCCATTATACTTGGAGCATATAGATCCACATCATTAGTAGAAGGTTTGGGCTCGCGGAAGCTATGACTAGCTATGATTAACCATCTATGCGGATCCTGCACCCATGTCCTTTCTATACTAGCAAAGATGCGATTCAAGAACTTGTCAATATATACGTTGTATGTACAGTATGCCCTCGTGCGTATGCTGTTACCTGTGGAAAACATTCTTTCTATGCTCTTACTAGTTCGTATGCTGTTACCTGTGGAAAACATGGTTTGTATGCTGTTACTTGTAAAATACATTGGCTTTTTCTTTTCTTTAAAAGTACGTGCTATATAAGGGAAGCTCGGACTTTCTCTTCATCATAGAAAGGAAATCCTCATATTTATTTATATGCATACGACAACCATCGTTAGTATTTTCATACTCTCCGCATACAAGACGAGTATAGGCATCGTAAGAGTTCAAAATAATTTGGATCTTATCATCCCATATTTTCCTCTTACAAGAAGAAAGGCATATGTTTTCTGGGATATTTTCTTCCAAATAATACAGTAATGAATATCTTGGGATTACATGATCCATAAGATCATCTGAGATTTCTCTATCTATAGTATCATAAATATGTTTCATGATATTCAAATAAATGAACTCATTTATGATTCTTAGAGGACGCCCCAGACTAATAATAGCATTATTATAAATACCAGCAATTTTTTTGCTTTGATACGTGGAACTTATAAAGTTGTCGTGAACAGTATAGATAGGCGCTTTATAATAAAGCATCTGTTCTACCACTTTCATAGCAATATGTGCATCCTTCTGATGGATGAAGTTGACGAAGGATGAGATCTCTGTCTTCCTGCGATCTCGTGTATCAGTAGCTACTCTCAGAGTTACTTGACGTGTTTTCTTATGCAATTTATCATAAACCCAGATATTGATTGGTTCCATCTTCATATAGTCCAGGATTGTTAGAATGTTCTCTATGTCATACAATACTGGGCGATCACTAGCTGAGGCAACCCAGCCTATACTACAGATCAAACGGATAAAACATTCCATGTTATGAAACCTATCTTTCCAGAACTCAAAGCACAGTTTTGCAATCTGAAAGCACTCCTTCGGTGTCAGGAATCTAGAGAGACTCTCCTTTATATCGTGAGCTGTGCTCATAACCGTCTTCCCATCGATTATAGGCATGAAGATCGATTTCACTATCTTTCTATCGAGTACCTCGATAAGGGTTTTGGAGAGATTTCTATCTTCTACTTTTTTCACTATATGAATTTGCAGTTCATTTAGGATAGATATATAAATATCTTCTATTTCACCTTTAGGAGATTGAATTAGATTCGTCTTCCTCGCCATCCATTCATCTAGCAAGAAATAAGACATGATTTGATACGCACTGGCTGAAGCATCTTGGGTAATAGGTATGTGCATAATAGATTCTATATTACAATAATAGACAGGGAGAAAACTAGATAAGAACTGAAAGGGATGTTTAGCCTTAACAGCATGCTTGATAAAACACTTCGCACTATCTGAATCCGATAGTATGAAATCTCTTCGGGAGACACAATCCTCCTGCATTAGTGCGGTGGTTTTGTCCTTAAACCAACTCAATGCACCCTTGTCAAACATGAAGGACTGAAATTGGAAGCATGCAGCAACTACTGCAACCCTGTAGTCTAACTCTTGTGATTCCACAAATTGGATCAGGCTTTTAGAAAAATCACACTCGTGGAAGTGTAAGACTCCACAACGGTAGATTCTACCCCGGAAATCCAGAAAGGCTGGTAAATAAAATGAATAACCTCCGTACGCTAACGCCAAGTCAAATATCATTTTCTCATAACGAGCACGCTGAATATCTATTTGTAATGTTTGTAACAACTCATTGAACGTAAAGTTCTCTTTTATATACGCATCGCTCATGTATAATGAACGAAGTTTTCCTGATACTTCCAGTATATTAATATATCCCACAAACTCAGGCGTGAGCAATCCAAAGTCTTCAAAGTGACTTTGGTGTGTTATTAAATATAAAAGCCATTCTTTATTTATTTGAAAAGCTTGACTTTGTAGACAGTTCATTATCTCGCAGAGATTCTTGGGATTATTAAGCTCTATATATAAATTCCCCGGGTTACTTGAACTTAAAAGCCTGTAACGATCATACATTTCACTTGTAGGGCTACTTAGGTAACCACCTGTTAGATCTGACAGACTTACTGCTTTTTCTGTAGTACATTTCCAGTCTAAACTCTATAGCTCAACAGTCTAGTGCAGCTAATGTACGAAGGAAGCAAGAAGTCAGCTAAAAAGTATGAGAATCTCCACTATTCAATCAACAACAACAGGGAGGGATGTCCCCGAGGGCATCCCGATCTATTCAATCAACAAAGCAAGTGTTGTGAGCCCACCGGCGAGTGAGGGCTAAACAATATTTATAGATTGAAACTAGAAAACCTTAATTCATGAACTAGCCTCATGAACAAGCCAGTCTCAACTTTCCTGTTCAACTTTCTAGTGCGTCTATCTATGGATAGATCTCGGTATCTGTGGAGAGGAAAAGAATGAATCCTACTAATACGTCAAAATCTAAAAAACATTTATCTGTATTCCCCTTTCTTTATAGGTCTCGTGTTCCCCTATTGAACGAAATGCAAAAACCACATACCCACAAACTTGTCAATAAAGAATTCTATGTTCAATTTGACTACAAACAATTCTATGTTCCACTTGACTCCTACCCATATCGTGTTCAATTTGTATAGTTCTCATACCGTGTTCAGTTGTACAACTACCAATTCAATCTTGAGATTTAGTAAGAATAGCAGACGGTATACTAGTTAGGACTCTTCTTTTCTACGAACAAGTCAGTACTCGCACTATTGGGAGAACATGCGTCAAAGAAGGTCGTTTTCTTTTCCGTCCTCGCACTATTGTACGAATTTATCCCTGTACCTAAAAAAATCTTTATTTCACGCTGGAGCATTTGTAAGCGACGGGATCTTAGCAGCTTCTTCCCGAGTTGCATTAGATAAAGTGGATCGACGATCACGGGAACTAATCAATCGGTCTGTTCTGCCCCATAAGCATCTGGATGGTTTACGATCAGTGCAATTCGTACACCCTATGCCTGATTTCGCAACTTCAACCCTTTCCCGCTGTAACTGCGGCTTATTGGCTTCTTTTCAGGCTTGAACAAGCAAGTACGCAAACAGCCTTCGGTTCCTAACAAGCTAAGCACCTACCCCGCTGGCCTGGGGAACTACGAACTACTAGTTTAGCCTATCTGGCCTAACTAGCTTGTTAAAACAACTTGATCAGGACCTCTACCACTCTTGTAGATCACTGAACTATGCGCCTATCTTCGCTTTTCGATCATCTGTTGCTCCCCGTTCACTTAGCCTACGAACTCCGGCTTACTTCCAGCTTGGATCACTTCTGGCTCGCTTAGCCCTAGCTCGAAACAGCCAACTCACTTCGCCTACACAACGAAGAGAAGTAGTTTACTTGCTTAGCTCGAACATGCCAACAACATTCCGTTCACTTACGCAAGATTCACTCGTTTACTTGTTAGCTAGCGCTATTCCACATCTTAGCTTTCAGGGAAGCCCACGGAGCGGTTCTGAAAGAACGTAGTGGTGAACGAAGTTGACTTTGACTTATAGCATTTCTCCTTCTCTTAGCTGAAGGCTTATCCATGAATCCAGACTTGAAGAACTTGAGGGTATAGGATTCAATCCAGCCACAGGTTCTCCCTATGGCTACCTTGTTGCGAACGAAAGACCGGATCTCTATTCTTCCAGCAATCATCTTTTGATGATAAAAAAGAAAGAAGAGAAAGAACTGGGAGTTGGCGCCTACATAACTGCTTGCTTGCTTACCAAGCCATCCTGGCAAGCTCCTCCAGTTCGATTATGATTCTTGACTTGACTTATTATAAAAACAACTCACTATCCAAATGAAAGACGATCGATTATCTACCCAAGAAGATAGAGAGTCCCACATACGAGAAAAGGTCACAAATAGAGTTGAACCAAGTAACATTGCAAAGGCATAATGATAGTAGGGTCGGGATATCCCCGCCCTCCGAACCGGACGTGAGGGTCTCCCCTTATCCCGCTCTCTGCAGGGGAATCTCCACTCACTGCTTCCCCTAATATCCTCCCTTTACCACATCATGCGGGTTTACACGAGATCCCAGAGGCTCGCTCGGAAAGGCTGCTATACCATACCTTTTGACTTAACTCTACTCTAGTAGTCACTAGACTCACTATAGTAGTCCGTCCGGCTTCTCTTGCTGAAATCATTACTCTTCATTCTCCCGTGCTCTAGCAATTGCGCTCTCTAGACCACTACCATGTAGTTAGGTAGGGACAATCAATCCGGGAATCTAGGAATGAATGGGGATCCCTATCAATATCAAAATGAAGAAAATAGAATGAAATAGATTACCTTTCTCTCACTCAATAGCTGTATCTGGTCTGATACGGTATAGTACAATATGAGACAATGGAATGCAATAGGATAGATGGTAGAGGGCTGCCCGCGCCCAAAAGCGATGATTCACTTGTCCCCTTGTCCATAGGGACCTCGTGGCATACAACCGAAACGACTCCCGCTAGATAGCCGCCCCTTTCTCTCTTTTTACAACCTCGTGGACGGACGAAAGAAGGTAAGTTACAGAACGGGGCAGTGAAGGCTCGCGAAGTAGACAGCAAGCAAGAGCTTCCCAGCCCCCTATTCTCTTAGTCAAGCGCTAGCGTGCCCCTCTCTCTAAAGGGGCGTAAGCACTTTACTCGCTAGGGGATGGGATTCATTCACTTGCATTCCTGCTAGCACTACAAAAAGCTCCGGTCTTAACGCCCCTACTACTGCTGTGCAGCCTTTCCTCGGATTCATAGAGTCGGGTTTCCCGTTTACACACAACGGAGGAGCCGCCCCCACCAGGCAGGCGGCCACGGGTCATAACGCACTCTTCGCACAACAAATCCACTTTGAAGTTGACTTATTCGCTCGACCAATCGTCGGAATGTGTACGAGATATCATAAGGGCCCAATATCTCAATAGCACCTTTGTCTAAAGCTTCGAATGAAACTTCATATCCGAAACGCAGGAACGATCTGACTAGAAAGTCATTAAAAACTTGATCGAAGAACCAGCGTTTATTGAAGAAGCTATAGAGTCGATTAAAAAAAGTACTAGTTTGAAAGGCTCGTTGGAATTGATCCGCTACTGGATTTACATTATACGCAATAGAAGCACCTAAAGTACTAAACGGAATAGGTATTAGTTTGGTAATGGTTGGAGCAGCAAACTCGGATTCGGCAAGAATCTCATTTTTTGGTAGTACGAAGGGGGAATTGTCTCAAAAATTGGATAGGGGTCAAGACGCTGTCGGGCGCCGGCGGCTGACTCAAGTGCCCCCCGAACCGCGCGAAATGGTCGCCTATTACACGGCTCACTAACTCTGCCTGGAGTGGTGGTACCTATTATTCGTCGGCGGGGGTGATCCGGCGATACGTATATGACTTTTGGCTGGTACAACCACTCGATTGTCCACTTCTAATAAACGTAATTGTGCCAATTCCAGTTTTGAACTACCGCAGACTTGTTTCATAGTTTTCAACTGAGCGGCAGACCCAACACGACTGACAGATAAGCCGACGTTAATTAAACTAGGAGTCTAATTTGGTAATGGGCGGTTCATTTTTCTAGTTGATTTTAGGATCGCAACTTCCTGCGCAGTCCGTGCCAGTAGTGATATCCTAATTCGGCTACCTCTCCCACTCATCAAGGCAGAACATTAGAAAGGTAAACTATTGCCAAGAGAGACCGGGGAACGCTCTGCCCCTTCACCTGCAAAAGGATCCGTTACCGGAGTGTTGCGCTTCTCAGGGCCGTCTGAGTCAGAGGAACCCCGCCCGGGCGATCCAGTTACCCCGTTCACTATTATTCTAAAACCATTGAACCGTAGTAGCTTCGTTACAGACTTGATACTGAACTGTTCACCGTCCGAACATTCGCTAGCTGGCACCACAACTTTCACCACCCAAAAAAAGATCTCAAGTGATTAGGCAGGGACAGGATTCGAACCTGTAGTCTTCAGATCATGAGCCTGATGAGTTGACCATTCCTCCACCCCGCTTGATGAATTCCCATTCAAAAAAGGTCAATTAGCTAAGATCAATCAGAAGGTGTGTTAAGCATATAGTCATTGTGGTTACAGACGGGTTCAGTTTGCGATTAGACTAAGAACCTTCTCCGTCTAAGAAAGCTGCTTCACTTCTCCCCCCTGTCATGTATTGGCTCTCTCTCTTTCCGCTGATAGAGGAGTTAGCTAGTTTGCATTCCTCTATCTTCATCTCTAATACTAATTGGCGACAATCACCAACCTCATCACTACCTTCTTGTGACACATCGATTGTGTTCCCACCCAGTTCACTATTTCAGAGCTCTATCCCTTTCTGGGTCTAGTTTTCCTCTCACTCGGAAGGTGGCTAACTCCTTGGTCTTACGATCCGCTTCCGCTAACTCAAGCAGGTACCGGGAGGGACATCTTAGGCAGTAGAATCGAGCGGTGCCGTTCATTGACTACATACGAGTTTATGAATAAATGAAATGGCCTCATCTATTGTAGCGATACGAACTAAGAAGCAATAGTAAAAGAAGCAATCATATCCGGGGAGTAAGATGATAGTCTAGACAGGTTCTTGGAGGCCTCTAAATAGCACAGGTCGAAGCTTGATTGATTGATTCTTTTCAAAGAAGCTCCTGTAACCAATCTAAGCATTAGCATTTTCACCATTCTAATGGTAACACAATTCATTGGATTCAAGCCCTTCTTGAAAGAAGTCCTCTAACTAGATCATCAAAGTAGGTAGCATCGCTCAATTGATTCTATAACTCACCATAGCAAGGTAAGCAGCTATGTCTGAGTCGTTACTAACAACCGAGAAGCCAGTATCTCAGCTGATAGCTCATCGGATCATGCAGCTGCTGATCAGGTCATAGAAAAAAGGAAGTCCGAACTCAAAGCCAGTGTTTGAGCCAGTTGTCCTTAGTAGACTGGAAGCCAGATAAGGAAGTATGGTCTAGCTCTCGAAAGTGGAAGGCGGAAAAAGGATAGCTGAAAGTGGGGAAAGTAGGGCTACTCACATTGATTTACAACCAAAAATCCTATCTTGAAAATGACATCTTCGTGAAATAGAGAAAGCCGCCCCGTCTCCAACTGAGGTCTTCTCGCCCGCTGCCAGGAAGATTCGATCCCAACGACCGCCTCGCAAGACCTCTGTACTTTTTTCTTGCCTTTCCTTATTTTCATTTAAGGAAATCCACTTCTTTACTAGAGAGAACTCGATTTGAAGCTTTCATTCCTCGTCGGGTGGTTTGCTTTCTCTTTATTTAGCTATTGAGCAAAAAGAGTTCGCTACCTTTCTGCGTCAATCTTGTTTTTGGGGGGTTCATAAGCTGCAAGAAAGGAGGGAGAGGCAGGCTATCTCTTTTTTGAAGTCAGTGCTTGTATTTGGTCGTCCAGTTCTTCTGGGAGGAAAGGGGCATTCTTCACTCCTTCGCGACGCCTCTATGTACTACATAAGGGGCGGACTAAGGACCCATTGGTTCTACCTTCTTTTCTTTGTCGGCGAAAAGGGATCTCTCAACCCCCGCTAAGCATCCATAGCTAAATGGTTCAACATTTGAAGTTTTTTCCAAATGGTTCAACATTTGAAGTTCTTTCCAAATGGTTCAACATTTGAAGTTCTTTCCTTGGTCTTCATTCAGTGAAAGGAGTGAAGCTTTCCGCAGCTGGAAAGCGGAGACCCACGAAGGCGAGATGATCCCAAAGCGAGAATGAAGCTAGAGACATTACTTGACCAAGAATGTGAGAGGATTGAACACACCTTCCCCGAACCGGGTGGATACACTTTTTGATCCTTCCTAGGATTGAACTACGGGATCGATCTCTTATTTACCCAGATATGAAAGCCACGAGCCACTTTCTTTCGATGTGCTGTCATGATCACATTCTCAGTTTCGTACGAGATTCCCAGTTTAGCTTACGGGGTCAAAGTCTTCTTTGGACTTTTCCAATTCTATTTCTTTTTCATCAATCGGGGCGAGAGGGAGCTGCTTCGAGGAGGCGACACCGACTCCCTAAAGCAGGTAGGTGAGAAGGGCTCGACTCCATGCAGGTGTTTCACCAACGGCTGGCACTGAATTAGCGCGATGCGAAAGAGTCCGGGCTTAGTCGGCGTGGATAAGATTCTATTCTCAGAGTCAGACTACTACTCCTATGCAAGGCTGTCGTCTCATGCTACTAGGGCAGCTCCCTTCTCTTTAACCAATTAGGGGTGGTAGGCGCCTGTAAAGAAGATCGCTTCTATTACTACACAAGTCGATAAGTCCGAAATCTAACAACTTCAAGGACTAGGAAGGCCCCTTTTTACTCATCCGAATTTCCCTTTCATATAGGTGCTCCAGAAAGAAGATTGGATTCGACAAGAGTCTCAGCGAGAATAGGCAGCTTTAGCATCAAGCACATCATCATACTGACAATCATCCGAACGAGAGTCTCCCATTTGAATTCCCTGAGCAAGCTCTCCTCTTCCACGTTGCTGGAAAGGGCTTAGCCGCCTTTGGACAAGGACCCTTGGAGCATTTACCCGGCCTCTCTATCCAGCTTTTTTCCTTCAATGACTCTAAGAAATAATGGTCTCGAACATAGGGGAATTCAGATGAAAGCTCCGGTCCTTGAATGAACGACTTAGCCCCTTGCACACTAAGGTGCCTTAGCCTATCCATACACAAGAACACCCAAAGGGGAGCGCCTGCCCAACTATCCGATCTTGTTTTCCCTTTCCGGGTAGATCTTCTCATTGACAACAATAGGTATCGGCCATAACGAAAGAAATTCTTTTTCAAAGGAGGTAATTCGTTCGCTCCAAACATGACTTGCTTGTAATTTATCCTTCAATCCCAAAAAAGCAAGAATGAATGACCAAACCCGACCTAATTTCCTTATTTTCTTATTCCCGCCAGGCGCTGTTAAGCCCTTCACCTCCTTCTGATGATCATTCCACCTCTTCGCCGCGGGAACATCTCTCTACTTAAAAGAGGGAACGAAGGCCCCGACCAATCATCATGAAGAGAACCAATAAGAGCCAAAGGAGGTGATGAAAAGACCTTCTCTCTGGCCCCCTTTTCTTGCAGCTTTCGGACTTGGCCGATCATGAAGAAGATCATCCTCGCTCGGTCACGGGTATATAAATAAAGGAAAAACCCTTCTCTGGAGCATGCTCATGACAAGATCCCGAAATCCTACTTTGAAGGTTGGCAGCTGCAAGACCCAAGTCAATGTCTTAAGCCGGGGCTTCGACGGCGGCATGGAAGAAAGGAAGTAGTTTTGTTCTAAAGTCGAGATTTTTAAACTATAGAAGACCATCTTCGCGAGAAAGGTCTCGATCCCTTCCCACCTTAGATCGAGCTGGCATGGCAGCCGGGGCTTCTTCCCTGGAAATCATTCCCATCCAACCGGACTTTGAAAGTCGATCTAGCGGTGCCTTTCCCTATCGCCTTCTTTTTAGATAGTCGTAAGCTAGAGCCCCTATGGTATGGTGGCATCAAAAGCTAACCATTAGGTTCGTATTGCCAATTTGAGTACTTTTTCCATTAAGCGAGAAGGGCCCTCAATCGGACGAGCGCAAATCACTCCTTTTCTCAAGTGGGAAAGACGCAAGTAGCATACTCGGATCAAGCAGCATCTCTTTTGGTTCAAAGCGAGTCCAGGAATATCTGACAGGTTGGGCGGACGGTCTCTCAAGAGATTCTTCCAATCTTTTGCATCTTGTGGTGAAGGGAAGCCCAGTTATTAGTAGCAAAAAGAGAAAGATGAAGGTTCTCGCTCCCAGATTGATCGATCAAGAAATGAATGAAAGGTTGGAAGATCCTGCCCAAGGGGAGAAGTCTCAATGGGATGCATGTGCAGAGAGAAAGAGAGATGCCGCTGCTACCAAAGGTGCACCCCGACAAAGCTACACTGCCTGAGGAATCATCCCATTTTCTCATATGAAGTCTATCAGCGGTGCTATTTACTATTCTTTCTAGTTCTGACTTGGGAAGCTGATCTCGATCTTAAGAGAAGCGTGACGATCATTCAAAAGGAGAAGGATCGGATAAAAGAAGGTGGTGACGACGGCCCGGGTGGATAGGATGGGATTCTGACCTCCACACCTGGACGGAGTGGTGACTTTGAGTGATAGAGAGATTTTAAGCCTCAGCAGAGATCTTTCTTCAAATTCTTGGTCTTGCAGGTTGCTGACCGATCAATCAGTCTCTACGACCGGATCCAGTCTGAGAGATGAGCTAGCTTTCTTTCGGGCATGAGTGGAGTAGAATGAGTCTGAATTAAGGGTGTGATTGCTTTGATGGAAAGAGTAGCACTCCCTATAAATCGATATCCGCAGGAAAGAAATCCATATCCCTCTAATAGTAGCAGACTGCGAAGTTGAAAATCGAAGGGGAACCAGAAATCTTGATCCATGGTCCCCCGACTTGAAGTTGAAGCAGACGTCCAGAGGTGCCTTTCTTGATGGAATGAAAGAAATGTCGACCTATAATTCCTGGTCATGAAGTAGAAAAGAAAGAAGTAGCATGGAAAGGAGGTGCGCTGGAAGTGGAAAGATTTTTTATTTCAAAATTTCGTATTAAGATGGATTTGATTTGAAGCCTTCTCTTTTCTTTGCTTTACAGAATTTATCTTTCTATCTATCAGTGAAGACTGAATTTAGGATTTGGCAATTATTGATGGAATTCCTTCCTTCTTTCTTGAAGTGACAGAATTCTTTATTTATTTCAGGAATTTCTTTCAGATATGACGGAATTGATATCGCCAAGAAATCTTTCTTTTTTTATTGCTTTCTTCTAAGTCCTTATGTATACTTCACTCGTTGGGTTCGGCTGTCAGTTTCAAATCTTGAACCAGAATTGATCGATAGAAGTGCTTAAGCTGGAGGTGGAAGCATGAGTTCAGAGTTAGCATTGAAGGATGAAAAAAGACCCCCGGTTGAAGTGCCATCAAATCCAAAGGGCACATGTAGCCATGCCATGAAATACAAAGGGCTAGCCAACAAATGATAGGAAGGGCACGCACGTGAAGCAAGGGGATGGAGGGCAGCCGTCCTGAGATTGAGGACCGCACATATCAAAGATAAAGAATATGAAAACCGAGACTATTTAAGTAGAACTCGTATATACTGACCGGGAGGCCGAGTTGAAAGTAAGGCTTTAAGCGAATTAAGATAGACAATACAATAGATGCTATCTAACTAAGATTTTCAGTCTTAAGCTAATCAGTATTGGTAAGACGGGTACGTAGACGCACAAGAGAGGTTTTCTAGTCTTTTAAATGAATATATGGGGCAGGGGAACCTAGTAAGAAAGAAAGATAAAAAGGATAGAAGTCTTACACGAATTCGATCCAGCCCCGTTTTGAGCATCTCCCTAGCCTACCTACTTTCGAAGCTATCCTATTGTCTCTCTGTCCTTGCTAACGAGAACCTGTGAGACGGCTAGTATACAAGAGTATTCACCACTAATATCTCAGGCACGGTTGTGCGAGATACGTGAATCGTAATGCTAGTCGTAAGAGATCATTTCTAGTTTAGCAAGGAGAAGGAAGCCACCGGAGAGATCTTCTTTTAAGGACAAGAACGAGCGTAGACAGAGGAGAGAGTTAGAGTGACTCGTTAAAGACAAGAGAAGAAGCAGTCAACGGTTACCAGTTCCGTTAGCCGATTAGCAAGCGGTACCCGAGGAACAGGCTTAGTCAGAGATTCAAAGAGTAGGGTTAGCGATCCTCCTTAACAGAGTCGGGAAAGGGATAGATAAACAGAGTCGGGGTCATAGTACTGAGCCGGTTTAGTTAGACCTTACCTTTAATTTACTCTTTGTCTTTTAGCTAATGGTAATAGTTTCAATGATAGACGTGTCACATAATCACAGAAATAAGGAAATAAAGTGAGTGAAGGAGTGACTCTCGGGGATAGGCACGACTGAACAGACGCAAATGCATAAGTATAATTTAGGAGTTCCTATGGAAAGACAATAAGGCGTCAACAGTGCCGTCTAGCACCTTTTAGGCTTAGTCACGTCTCCCCAGATAAGGAAGCAAAGCCATAGCACGAGAGAGAAGGCGTTCCTTCGCCGTTTTATTTCGAGGAAGCGCTCAAGTCGAGACTATTATATGTCAATAGAGAAAGCGGATTCAGAAAGAAATCGAGTCCTTTTAGTCTGTAATCTTGTAAAAGAGGGTTTCAACTAGACTATGGGTTGTTATTCTAGTAGACATAACCCGAAAGCCGCGCAAACCAGATCACTCTAGACTTTTTACACTTGCTCAATCTCTAAGGCTAATTCGGAAACTTTGGAATGGGAGTAAAGCCCGGCGAACCAATCTCGATAGTAAGCATTGGGCGGGCGATAGGGATGACGGTCTCTGGATTTCTTTCTGCTGGCAAGGCATAAGAGCCATTACCTATGGCCTGTCTGGTCTTGGAATTACCCAATGAATGTCTCCTAACACCGCGACGGGGACCGGTAGAAGCAGACACAAATTGACTCACTACATGAACTGCATAAGCGGACGAATAGCAGTAATATATACCAGACCCTTATTACCTCCGTAGAAGTCACATTCTAGGGAGGCTCGGCTTCTACCCAGGGCAGAAGGTGGAAAAGGCTGGGGCGTAGCTACTATACTAGGATAAAAGTATGACCTCTTTAAGATCTGGGATAGATCTTTCCGATGATATCCATGGCCCACCCTCGAAATGGCCAAGGCTTTATAATCGGGTATAACTCGGAAGCCGGCTTGTGCTGGATTCCTGCATACCTCTGGCAGGCATCGCAACTCTTAGCATGTGCTATGTAATCTGCAAGGACCGTAGGCCAGGAGTGGCCATGTCTCCGGATCTCTCGAATTTCCCTCAGCGCGCTCGATCTACCTATCTTTCTGAGTTTGATTGGTTTTCGCTCCAGCTGACCTTTCCATTTAATCACTGACAAAACCTACCTTTCCATTTTTCTTAGCCTATGAGCTTTCAACAAAGGACAGATTTCTTGGTCCATTGACATCGATCAACGAAATAGACCTCCTTCTTTCACTTTTGTCGTTGTCTTTGAATTCAAATAGCCCCATTAAGTGAGTGTTTCGCGAGAAAAGAGAGGCTGGCATCTGTTCTTATCTATCTATTTTCGTAAATGAAGAAGATAAGTGAGAGCTTACTGACTGCATCTTCTAAGAAGAGCTTGGAAGAAGAAATAGAATCTCCTTTCTGTTTCGAGAAAAGGCCCCATCCTTCAATATCATGATTGGTTCGACCAGGCCAGATCATGAGTGAAATATCATGATCAGGTCGACTAGGCCAGATCATGAGTGAATAGAAAATTGAAAATGTACATAGCAGTTCCATCTGAAATACTTGGAATAATTCTACCACTTCTACTAGGAGTAGCCTTTTTAGTGCTAGCTGAACGTAAAGTAATGGCTTTTGTGCAACGTCGAAAGGGTCCTGATGTAGTGGGATCATTTGGATTGTTACAACCTCTAGCAGATGGTTTTAAATTGATTATAAAAGAACCTATTTCACAAAGTAGTGCAAATTTCTCCCTTTTTAGAATGGCTCCAGTGGCTACATTTATGTTAAGTTTGGTCGCTCGGGCCGTTGTACCTTTTGATTATGGTATGGTATTGTCAGATCCGAACATAGGGCTACTTTATTTGTTTGCCATATCTTCGCTAGGTGTTTACGAAATTATTATAGCAGGTCGGTCTAGTAATTAGGGGGCGGCCGTTCGGTCGCCTATGATACTAGGACCAATAGGTCAAAATGGGTTTGTACCGCAGGTGTTGAACGATCCACTCTACACAGGTGTGGGCTTACAGGGCTCATAAAGCCTTTCATTCATCAATAGGGCCATGGTCTGTCACTTTTATGGGCCGGGATCGATAAGTGGAATGGAAGTCATAAAAAAAATATCTTGATCTTCGCACCTCAGATCAAGAGAAAGGGTAGCTTGTCAAGCTGGCCTAAAATTTTAATTATTATTAATTATTATATATATAAATATATATAATTAATATATAAATAAAAACGTTGTCTTTTAACCGGCTGTTCTTCTTTGTCAACGCTACTAAGGACCTATAGGTTCGCAATAATTCAAATTGGTTATTTTAAAAAGAAAAGGCGCTATTTAGCCCTACATTAGTAGAAGTAAGCGGCTGAGTTAGCCTAGCCTAGCCTAAAAGTGGTATAGTAGGGTATAGTAGGCGAGCGAGTTAGCGAAGACGCTTAGGCTAATAGAAAAGAGAGCGTCGGTGCGTAGCCTTCATCCTACTACGCTACGAAAAGGTTACGAAATCACTTAGCTCGGCGTTAGGATAGTCAAGGGGGAACGCCATACCTACATAGAAGAACCGCTGTTCGTTGACTTTCTAAGGTATAACCTTTCGCCCCCTACTGAAAAGGGGCAATTAGCTTTGCACCACTGATAGACTATTTAAGATTCAATTCAAAAGGCCCTACTTAGTTTCGCAAGCCTTTGTCATTGTCAATCTACTAAGTAGGGCCTGAGGCCCCCTGTGAATCCGTAAATCTGAGGAGCATGCCGCAACAAAAGGATGGTCCCCTATGCATTTCATTCTTTCCGGAAGGGAAAAAAAGAAGTACCCCCCATCATAGTGAACCCCTCCTTGTGATCGGGATGAGGTAGATGCCTCCCAGCCGGGGGGCGGATCGAATCAGAGTTTCCTTAGGTAGCCACCGACCTACAGTTATCCTTAAACTTTCGTGCTTGGTGGAGAAGAAGCGAACAAAGGTACGCTCGCTTGCTGTCTTGTTCTAAGTCGCGAACTGGGATCGCTCGCCAGCTAGGTCAGATTGGAGCAACATTGTATGAGAACATCTTACCCATATTCGGGGACAAGGGGCGAAACGACCTCTCGATCTACTTACTGCAGCCCAGGAAGAAAAACGTCGTCTAGGCGTTACTTGTTGCTCCGATCTCCCCTACGCCTAGGACGTTGTCTGGGCCCACCAAGAGCCATAGTTAGTTGCTGTTTCCATTTGGTAGTTTTTTTATCGTTGTTGATACCGGCAAGACCCAGCCAAATGATGTCTGCTGGTTGGTAGTGAGAGGACTCTTAGTACCTGCATACCCAAAAGGGGGCGCTGGTTCAAAAACAAGAATTTTTATCTTTCTTGCTCTCCCTTAGCAGCGGGAAAGGAGTCTATCTATCTGCCTAGCTTTGGTAGATTTCCCCCAACGCAATCCACAGAAATTCCACGAATCCCTTGGTGGATAAGTCCGACGACTCAGCAGCAGTGCAGAATTTTCTTTCTCGTTTGCTGGATCTGATCTATAGTTAGGGGGCAATACATACCAAAAGGTTCGAAGAAGGATAATGAGTGAAGATCTGCCCTAGCCAAGTCGTCGACCGCTGCGGTACCTGAACTGAATGCTCTGAGCTTGAAAGGCAAGGAGATAAGCAGATTCCTACCTATATTTTTCTTGTCTCGATTCGTCCACTGCTGCTACTGATAATGGAAAAGGTTATTAAGTTTACTTCTTTGCCTTCTTGAAGGTGGTTGGGCACTAACCAACACAACAGTGAAACCCGGTCCAACTTTTGCTCCCTCCGCTTCCTCAGGGCCCTCACTTCCTCACTCAACTCACTCAGATGCTCGCCTCACGTCACTTCGCTCGCCTTGGGAGGAAGGCTACTGACGGTAGCGAATATTAGAATACGAAGAAGATCAGAAAGGCCATCATAAGAGCAAAGAAGGCAATGGCTTCCGTGAGAGCAAAGCCTAAAATGGCATAACCAAACAATTTAGTATCCAATTCTGGACTCCGTGCTACTGAATGGATCAACGAACTGAATATCTTTCCAATTCCGACTGCTGCTCCAGGTAAAGCAATTGTAGCAGTTCCAGCACCGATTTGAAACCCTCCATAACATCTTTCAAAGTTTTCATTTCATTCTATTAATTGGAAGCAGTATTTTTCTTCTTGAAAGCGAGTTAAGTGGCTCTGAGGGGCACGAACGGTATAACAATAAGTACTGATTCGACTAGCTCGAACGTGGGGAACGAATGCTTGAATGTGAACAAATAGCTGACTCTTGCAAGTTTGTGGCCAACGATCACCCTCTAAGCTGCTTGATAACGAACTAAAGGGCTCGAAGCTATAGAAGCTCTACAAATAGCAGTGCTTATGAGTTTATGGCACAGTTCTTTAAGCTGGGTAAAGGTAAAGTAAACAGTAAACAGCAAAGACTCCCTATATCGAACCCCATTTTTTGATATGCCTTAGCCTAAAGAGCTGGCTTAGGACATATCCATAAATATATATTTTTGACTGCGGCATAGCTATCCCGTAGTTTTCCTTTTCATAAGATAAAGGATAGCCGTATAGGTATAGTATACGTAAGTTTACCTATATGTATGTATTTACCTTATATGCCTAAAATTGACAGATGAGTCGGGATCCTAATCTTACTATTACAATTAGAGGATCAGCTCTTATGTGGAATCTTCCTTAAAGAAAGTCTAAGGTAGTTGCAGGTCCATTTTACTTTTTTTATAATGTGCGGGATTCCTACTCTGAGTAGGCTTCTTCGTGCGTGCCATTCTAGGAGTCTTCATTTACTCCGGTATAAAAAGGGTTATATCAAGGTCAATAATTTCTTTCTGGTCCAGCAATAATTTTTTTTCATCTAAGGTTTATTTAAGTCCGCCACAGCATGCCTTTTCCGTCTATAGCGGATAGGTAATTTAGCTACCTCCGCAGCAACAATTGCTTCAGCGGGAGCTGTCGTCGTGGGATCCGTAATAGTGAGCATTGTAACTGATACCGGGAGTTTCATATCTAGTTTTTTCTTCTTACGAAATGCTTACGCTTACCAAAAGGACTAGGGCATCTTGTCAAAAGCAAAAACGAGCGGTGACTCTATCGGAATCTATAAAACTCGACTGGAAGCGGGTGGAACCCACAATTGAATCTGTCCTATCTAGAGGTCTACGCCCTTAACCACTGCGTGTTTACTGACACACTATCCCACCTTAGGGCAGCCCCCTTATTTCAAATAGAATACCTATCCTATTAGCTCTGAATAGCTCTAAAGCAGGAAAGATTCTTTGCTTTTCTACACTACATTTTGGACGGAAAGGAGATGGTTGTTGAACATCTTCCTAGGCCCCTTCCATTGTACTCTTCCATTCTTCTTCCCCTCCGACCTGTGCTATCCATTCTGCATGCAGTATTATAATATTAGTAGGTCTTGGGTCTAGGAAATGTCAATAGAGAAGCAAGTTGAACCACCATAAGCGGATCCTGAGCATGAATCAGTACGTCAACAATCATAAAAAAAAAACTCCATATAGCACATTTCCCGATATAAGGATTCTTTGTCAGGTCTTTCCAATGCCGGGGACAGCAGCAAACCACCTTTTTTATTCACAAATGATTGTGATTGTGGAGTTGAGGCAGGGAACGGTGCTAGACGACTCGGCGATTCTACCATACCTTTTTCCCAGGATTTGAATGCTGCTTGACGAGAAAAAACCGCATCTTTGGCTCTATATTCAGCTTTTTGGCTTAGTAAGCTCTTCTTTCTCTTTCAATCACTCTACCTCAACAAAGGACGCGATGAAGGAGTCACCATCTGTCACATGGGTGATCAGGGCGGACATTGTTCTTTCGTCAGTGCAGTCAGATTGTATCTGAGGCAGAATGGATAGATAGAGTCTGGTTTCGCCAGGCGCTCCTGTCCCTTTCCCGAGAGGAAGGCTCCCCCCTTGGGCTAACTCAATGACCCCACCCACTTATCGTTCCTACCCGACCTTACTTCTGAAGGCGAATAACTCATTGTCGATAAGAGAAATTCATGATCCGAGCATTAAGAGAGAGTAAAGCACACAAGCAACTTAGACAGAAGGAACTGGAACAAGGTTTACTCAACTCATCTCGACACGCATCTTGACTCAACCAGACTCGTGACAACCTATATAAATTTTTTTTAGGTTATTTAATGAAAAGAAATTATCTGATTCATTGAACGCTATCTCTTCGCCTGCGGTGCCACTTGTCGTTCAGGAAGTAAATTTCCTTTTCGGGGGAAGATAATTTGAGCTTCCTTTCCCTTTTTTCTCGAATGACAGCTTTAAAGTCAATTGTGATAGAGCTCTTTGAAAGGAGGTTAAGGTATCTGGATTAGGTGTAGGACTAAGGGACTGAATTGGCACCATCTTTTCAGCTATGTCAAAGAGTCATTTCCACGCCACGGATGCTGGAGTTGTCTAAGCCTGGGCTGTCTACTATGGAATGAAGCTAGCATTGGAAGCTTTCTTTTACCGAATAGATGTGGAGACAGGTAGTGCAATGTGGGAGTCGTGCTCCAACAAGACCCGAGCCTAGCATTGGACACATTGTGGATGATATTCAAGCTAGAATTTATTCTTTTTAAGTTTCTAATTGAATACGGATACTCATAAGAATGGTAAGAGGGCGGCACATCAATTAGCTAAACTATCCATTTAATCATCAGGGATGGGGAAAATATGGTTATAGGAGATTCCGGAATCTAATAAGCAGTCCTTCTGTGTAAAGTTAGCTAGTGTGGATTCGCGGAAACTCTTAATATTATCGGGCACAACAAACAACCAGAAGCCATATCTTTCGTCGCTTGCTGCCAAACAACCTATTGCTATTGACAAGAGTCGGTCAACGCCATTCAATGTCCAGCCAATAACCAATTGAGGAAGCAAGCCGAATCCTTATATACGAGAGAATAAAGGGATCATAGCGGTGAAGGAGGACGAGCGGAGAGAGAAGCTTACGAAAATAAGCTACTAAAAGCGACGAGGGCATCATGTCTTTATTGGGGAAAGCTGCCAAATCATTCATATTACCGGAAGCTCTTGTCAAAGGATTTTACCTCTGTTGGACCTAAAGCTTTCAAATCGGAACCTGAAAGGTAAGGCGCGTTGGTTAAGTATCTCATTCCACAAAAGTTGCACAAATCTCTTAAGAAATGAGAATAGGAAGGCGTATACCTTACGTACTTTTTATTAGCCGGTGTGTTGATGATCCTCGTGTTATAATTTCTATCTATTAGTTGATGATCGAGCTCTTTATGATTGAATGAAGTGAAAGATCAAACTCAAAGGGCTCTCCCTTTATCGTCATCGTCGCTATCATAGTTTCTATCATCGTCGCTAAAGCTCCTCCACTTTCCTCCTTCCTTTGCTAACGCTCCTCCCTTTGACCAAAAACACAAAAGACGGTGCATGAGGGAGAGAAAGATGTTGCTCTAATACCAGATGCTTTGAGCAAACTAGCTTATCTCTCGGCAGGATGGTGTGCCCAAACTGTCATTTCATTCGAGGCGAGATCGGAGTAGGGGGCGAAGTCTCGAGCATCGATACTCGCAGCCTTTAGGTTTAGGTAATCGTCAGATTTCCAAAGCCGACAGGCCTTCACGCCCCGACCCTCAGATGCGGGGTTCACTGAGCAAAGGAATCGGCAGATGTTACATTTTTTTAGACTCCACCTTCGCGAAACTACTAAAGACAAGGATAACAGTCTTTAGCGCAGCTTATTAGGGATTTCCCAACGGAAAGGCTTTGTCGAACCCTCTTACGTTAACCTACCTTCTTACCAGTGAAATAAAATTTGAGGTCGCGCATTCAATGACTGCTCTAGAGCCGACTAATTCGGGCATTTCCAACGTTGTGAATAGAAAGAGATTTTTACCCTTCTCTCTCCCCATATCTGTCTGTTTCGACCAAGCGAATAAAGCCGGTGGCTGCTGCTCTACTATATAAGTACCATGCGTGAGGAGAGGATCTCGCGTGGTAAAGCATCTCGACGCTCAATAGTCGTAGTTGACTATAGACCTTCACGAGTTACTTGTTATCACCCGGAAATCACAAATCTTTACCAAGTGCCAGAGATTGGTTTGGAACTTTCTTGAAGCATCAAGCCTGGCATCCCAAAGCCAGCGTAGTCCAGGCGAACTCAATAATCCGATTTTCAAAACTGTGCCCAGCCAGCCTATCCCAGATCGGGCACTTATCAACGATCGACGTGACATGAGTCAAAAGACAAGGCTTCTAGTTCCAAGCGCTTGCCCTCATGCCTGGTAAGGTCCTCCAAGGAAGAGGCACGAGCTAATCTTTTACTGGATGAAGGCCGGGGCGGTATAAAGGATATGCAAGTCCAGCTAGATTCTCTCAAGCTAAAAGGGTAATTTACCCGCATTGGCATTTGTAACAAAAAGAAAGACTTTGAAACCAGTTAAGACTTCAATGATTTATTTCTATATACAAAAAAGTAGGTGATAAATAAAAAGAAAGACTTACAGTATGAACTGTAAGAAAGGTTTAAACTATTGATTTATCCCACCTAAAGAAAGAAATTATAACACGAGGAAGAAAGCCTACGGACAGCCTAATCTTCATCTCTAGAGGTTTGGAAGGAGATGTCTATGCAGTGACTGGAGTTCAAGAAGGAAGGAGATTCTATTAAAGTAAAAAGAAGGGAAGCAAGATCATAAAGGCCAATGTCAGGTCTTTCTCGCCAACTCTGATTCGGATAGTTGATTCCCGATTGGTTAAGCTGTGGACATCCAAAGGAAGATGTGACATTAGAATCTTCCGTGGCAGAAGCCTATGGATGGAGATCACCTTCTCCGCTCTACGCTGACTTGGTCAAGGTACTAAAATAAAGTAAAGAAGATCATTGAAATCAGTGCCGTCTTCTAGGGTCAGAATTAAGGGAAGATAATTACTGAAGCTGGCTGGCTTGAAATTGAAAGAAAGGTCGCTTCAAGAAGCTATGCCGGATCCTTTCGTTGTTCTCTCGCCCCTCTCTCAGGACTGTAAATGGATTAGAAACCTTTGGCATTACATTCAAACTTGAAACAAGGCATGTGTAACCGAGTCAGGGTCGTAGCGATAGGACTAGTAAAGTCAAGCCTTACCTTACTCTTGCAAGTCTTTTCGTGTGCTTGGTTGTTCTCAGATGCTATATAACGGCTCCTATAGCAGAATAACCGCTATTAGTACGAATCCCCTGCTAGTATGCCATCCTTTCGTACCGATCGTCACTGTCTTTCCTTGATGACTCAAATCAATAAGACAAAGAGTTACTAATAGCTGTAGTTAGGGCCTTTGCCAAAGAAGAAAGACTAACTTCTCCGATTTCTATTCTAGAGCCGAGAGAAGAATGCACACTGCCTATCATGCTTGAAGATTGCGAGATTTGCATTTGCAATAGCAAGACCCTTATATTAAAGTAAAGATATTGGTTGTGTTTGTTTTGTTTGATAAGTCTCTCCTTACTAGACTCCTGACCCAGGAACTCCCCCTTAAGGTGCATTCATGGTGAGTAAGCCGAGTCCCTTTTTTTGGATAATCCTTTAGTGCACTATCAAGTAGTCGATCAAACAGTCCCTTTATGACTCCGCTTTCTGAGTCGTCCACTAATTCAACTAGATCAAGGCGTCTGAGTATAAGTTAACAATCCTAAGAACGTTCTAAAATCTTGATTTAGAAATTCCGTCAATTAATGGCTAGTTAAACTAAGAAAGAAAGCCTGAACCACCATGACTAGGACAAAAAAGACGAATGGAATCCTTGCCTTTTGCCTCTATGGCCATCCAACCCTCTCAAGAAGTCCATTAGTTAGAGTACTTTCTTTCTTTGTAGTTATCAGGCATGTGAAGATACAATCAACTTAGAAGGAAAGTTGTTGTTGCTCAACTTTAGAGCACCATCTCACCATGTCATAAGCTTTCCAGATGTCAGTCCAGTGCCAATTCAAAAGAAACGCTCTTGGCCGATTAGTTGGCTTAAAACGACCGATATGAGCTGAGATATCGGTCCTATGAATCTGTTCCCGAGGGTCGAGCTGTGTTAAGCTCTTATTCTCCGATTCTGTTAACGCCGTCAACGCAAACTGCCGATGCGGCTTTTGACCATGCTTTCTGCGGTCTTCGTTTCGACTCTTCCGCTGTGAAAAGAATAGGTTGTTCTCAGGTGTAAAGGAAGAGCTGCTAGTAACAAGTGAGGGAAGGAACCCCAAGGAAAGAAGAAATCAAAGCTCTCTAGCCGGGATATCAAGATTCACGTGCGAACGGACAAGCGAAAGGCTTCCTGGTATAAGAAAGAAAGTAGAGCTAGGCAAGGTCTTCTGTGAGTGAACGAGATGAGGATCGAGGCAGTTAAGTTCCACCAGGGTAGGTGCTTTCTTCACGAGTATGTCTCTTGATGGCGCAGTGTCCTATCTGCTCAAGGAAAGCTGCCCAACTCAATGTGTTACGCATTAGCGGCATTTGCTACATAATCTGCATCTGTTGTCAGATATTTTACTATAAGGTAAGTGAGGACTTCTTCCAAGAACGGATTCTTCTTTATCTTAATTAAGTTGATTTGTTGCTGCTGATTTCAATAGCCAATTCAAGCTTTCCAGCAGGCGAGACAGATGCCGATTCTACCTCCGTCAACTAGCTCTTTATTTTATATTTTGATCACTTTTTTTCTATCAACGATTGCCACGTGAAAGCTCTAAGTCAAGAAGTCAAGCCAGCAAGAAAGTCCGAAAGTGTGAAGGTACGGTTTCATCATCCTAAGCTACCTCACCTCACTAAGTCCAGTCTATGCGCCCTTATCCCAAGGATAGAGACAGGGCTAATGCTTTGGTCATACTAGATGACGAGGCTTACCGAACTACCTTTGCCGTAACTCAGAGAGAGAAGGCCGCTCAAGCAGAATCTGAATACGACTCTCGCTAAACAAGAGCTCTTTACTGCTAAGCTGACCACAACTTCATATTCAACAACAGCAAGAAGACGACTCTAGCCCGCTGAAAGCTTTGAACATTCGCTTTTCTCGGGTTCCTAGCCCAAAGGTTCTAGGGTTCGAGAGAGAAATTCCTACTATAAGGAAGGGAAGAAGGTAATCCAATTAGTAGAATGCTGCTTTCTATCGGTTGTTCACATTCAAGCATGAGTTAGTTCATAGTCGGCAAGGGGAATCAGAGAAAGGGCAGTTTAGTCAACAATCATGACCATGGGAACATTTGTTCGCTTTATAGGTACCCCCGAATCTACTAGTCATCGCCTTTGAGCTGGGAAAAGCATTTACCTAGAGTCGGCTATTCCTGATTCAGCAAAGGAAAGAAGCCTTGATCCCAAGACTAGCTGCGTCTTTTTCGACTAGTGAGTTGTTGCCTAGCCTTGGTCACTGAACTCGGTCACTGAAAGACCTTTCGAGTCGAACTATAGTGGATAAAATAGCTGCTTATTCTTCTTAAACGGATCCATCTTCTTTCGCTCCTAAATCAAGAAAAAAGCTTTTGTCGGCTCTGAGGCTGAGGAAAGCCGCTGACCAAAACCTAGCGTTCGCACCCCTTTTGAAGCGGACTAAAGGTAAAAGTGAGTTGCAAGTCGAGAAAGAGAGAGAGAACTGCCTAAAAGGAGAAGTAAAAAAAGGAGTCCTCGTAAAGCCTAAGGTAAGGAAGGCTATTCACCAGGTAAGGCCTCCCATCCAGTCGAGAAGAAAGGGATTCCTTTAAAAGAAAGGGGAGTATACGAAGCGAAAAGGGAAGGTGGGAGGGGGTAAGGTAAAGTTGAGATAGGATCGTAAACCGCCACCCTTCCGCATCCGGTTGAGCCGATTGATCGAATGGCCTCATCAACAATAAGGCGGACTTCAATTGACGCGATAAGGTGTTAGAAGCACCTTGACGGGCCAGGGTATGCCGATGGTTGGAGGGCTACTTAACATCATTCTCTAATAAATCAGCCCCATGAGATCATCCCGTTGCACCCCTCATGCAACGTTAGAGGGCTGGGTCCCCTCCCAAGTCAAGTTATAAGGTAAGCGTTGTGTTAAGTTTAGAAGTCCGTCTATGTCGATTCAGTTGCAGTTATTCGCCTTTCTTGCGAGCCAGAAGTTTGAGTTGTTTTTCTTTCATTCACCCTCTCCCGCTATCCTAAGCCTTTCTTTCGTCCTGCCATTCTTTCTGCTAGCTATCTAGTGGGAGAAAAAAGAGAAGCCCCTCCTGTTGGCGTGCTATAAAATTGATTTTGAGTGATAGGCCAATGCTAAGTGTTCCATGTCGTTGGATAGTCGGTTCGAGGGCAAGGAAGGAAGTTCTCATTTTTAAGCCTGCGAGCTAGTAATTCCTCTCCTCGATAAAATGGGCATACCTTTAGATTTCCTTCGCTTTGTAAAGTAAACGACAATGGAAAGAGTGAAAAACAGAGTGAAAAAAAGAGTGGAAGTTGCCCCTCCTAGGGTTCTAATTTTAGTTTTAGGTTACATTGGAGTCTCTTACTAGTCCATTTCTAATCCCTTTTAGCCAGTTTCCTTCTATCCCATTGAAGCAGTTGTACCAATTGTAAGAGTCTTAAGGCCATTAGTTGGAGTGCTAAGTGCTGCTTTGGCAGTCGAGTTTTTTCTTACATCCAGTGCTACATCTAGAGGTCCAGTCCCCTAGGTCATTTGATATCTCTAGTCTGAGTTCCGTTCAACAAGCCAGTTCTGTTAGATCGCTTACAGTCCCCGTAGTGTCCAGTAGCTGTCTCTTTTTCTTACCTTAACCTTAGGCAAGCGAAAGACAGAGGCTTGAAATCAAAGTTAAGATATCTCCATCTGGTGGGAGTTGCTATCCATATAGTTCCATGGCAGTTCTACTTGCAGCCATTGATAGTTCTCTTGCATCCGCTTTCAATCCAGCATAGTAAGGGGTAAAAGGATCTGACGCAAGTTGGAGGATCGACAGAAAGCTAGGGTTTTTCTTCTCCCTTATTATCCTTTTCTAAGGAACTAAGGAGTTAATGAGATCTCGCTTAAGGAGATATCTAGCCAAGCGATTCACCTGATCCAGACACGCCAATAGGCGGGTTTGAACATAGTAAGTAAGAGTAGTGGCATTCTCATCAAAAGGATAAGTAAGTTCGCAATCCAGTGATAAAGTGAAAAAAGGTGCTTTTTTCTGCGCATATTCCCTGGTGAGGATATGCATATAATATTTTAGGTATTAGAGTGCATCAAGATTATAGGTTACAGTTTCTACTCTATAGGATTGATTCTGGCTTCTGTAGGACTACTAACTAGATTATGCTTTCTCTCCGGGCCTTTGCTAAAAATGTTGGAAGGAAATCTATGTGAAGGCTTTTTGCAGGTAAGGCAAAGGTAGATGTAATATTGCGATATGTGTCTTACCTTGGTAATTCCTTTATTTACCTAGTGGGTCTAACTTTATGTCTAAGGAAGAGGATAATCGCCCTAAAGAGCCTGCCTAGTCCTTCTCGAATCCTGAGAGTTCTGTTCCATTTTGTAAGCGAGTGTTCAGTGTGAAGTACTTCCATTCGCCCCTCCTCCAATTGCGGACTCCTTGTCAGAAGTGTTATCAAGCGCAAGGGAAAAGACTAGCAAGCCAATTACAGTCTTAAGGGTTGGTGTTCGAATTCTCTTCTCATTGGATCCAGTTGGAATTGTAGATCTCTTTGATGTTGTGCCAAGCGAGGGAGTTCTTTGATAACTCTACCAAGAATTAGGGTGCAGGCAAGTTTAGTGGCTTCTCCTCGAATTGCATAAGAAAGATGGTTCTGGAGATAAATCCTACTCGCAAGCATTTGCTTATAGAATGGTGGAGGGAGGAAGAGGTAGCAAGACATTCCGCCTGATGCTTGATCACTGCATTCGTGATATATCAAATGAGCTCTCCGATCTATGATGAAGAGTTCCTGTAGATAGGATCATATTTCTTTCTAGTCCTAAGCGTTTTAATTGGACCTTTCTCCTTGACTTAAGTTTTGGAATATTTTCATCCGGGATTGGAACGACCTATGTTGTAACGGAGGAGAGAAGGTGAACTAGCTTCCTTTGGTCGCCTCTCCCGTCTGGTCGAGTAGCTTTCGCTCCTTCCTACTTACTTTATTATAATATAAGCGGGCGGCCTATTGGGAGCTTTTTAGTCATAGTGGGAGCTTTCGGAAATAACTTTGCAGGTCAAGATCATAGGAAGAGGGAAAAACAAGGGAGAAGATCTTTTTGAAAAGAAGACGATTCCAAAAGAAACTCAAAACGGAGAATAGGATGCCTTAAAGGTAAATAAGAAAGATCATAAATAAAAAAGAAAGAAAATAGCTTCCTAGCCCGCGGGAAACAGAAGGTTAGGTTAGGAAGGGAGAAAGGATATTTACCAAGACTACTGAAATAACACAGATTCGGCTTGGGAGTTCTCACTCGGGCTACTAATCTCCTCTTCTCCTACTCATAAGAACCAGAACAAGCACTCGTAATCGTCCCTAACCTCTGTCTCTAACCTATTCCTTTTCCTCTGTCCTTTTACCCTTTGAACAGCAAGCCGGAACTGGATTACATTTCAATAGAGAAAGCTATCAATGGTCACATTGAGACGGGAACAGATGGGAAGTTCGCCCTCCAGTTCTATTCCTTTGGATGAGACGGCGGTGAGCAATCGATAGAGAGCAAGGGATGCTAGCGCTCTTCTACTCATATTCCTTGCTTCAGTTGGTTCAGGAAGCTTTGGCATCGAGACGCATTACGATAGCTATAGCTAGGCCGGGTGGGATTCTCTCTCTATCTAATGGTTATGAAAAAAGTGATGAATCAAGTGGATCCTTTGCCCCTTACCTCAGTAGCTGGGAAGGCAGGTCGTTAGCTTCAACTAGTTCAGTTTGAGTCTTTCTCAGGAGTAGTTACATTGCAAGTAGGCAGAAAATAAGTAGTGCGTTAGCTTACCTGTTCATTTTCAAACAACCCTTGTTTGTGCTCCTTTATCTTTCTAAGCCGCTCTCGCTAGCAGGGAATCTAGTTCAACAAGGTCCATAGGGTGATCTCGCTTGCAACTGGGGCGCGTCTGGTGGTATCGTATATAAGATCACACGGCTGCTTGCTTTTAGGAGCGATCTGTTCATCCAACTTGAAATATCGTAAGTAAGAGAAGAAGAAGAATCTGACGCCCAAAATTCCCATGTCTTTCTTGGTTGGACCAACCGGCGAAACAGATCAAATGATTGTTCTAGAATGGCTATTTCTCACAATTGCTCCTTGTGATGCAGCGGAACCATGGCAATTAGGATTTCAAGACGCAGCAACACCTATGATGCAAGGAATAATAGACTTACATCACGATATCTTTTTCTTGCTCATTCTTATTTTGGTTTTCGTCTCACGGATCTTGGTTCGCGCTTTATGGCATTTCCAAAAAGAAAAAAATCCAATCCCGCAAAGGATTGTTCATGGAACTACTATCGAGATTCTTCAGACCATATTTCCTAGTATCATCCCGATGTTCATTGCTATACCATCATTTGCTCTCTTATACTCAATGGACGAGGTAGTAGTAAATCCAGCCATTACTATCAAATCTATTGGACATCAATGGTATCGGAGTGCGCCTCTTCACGAGGGTGATTTAAGTGCAACGAAATGCCTTAAGAATATGGTTCGTGAAGCATCTGGCTTACCGGTAATCTCCCATTCCCGCCGTCGAGAGACTTAAATAACTATAGCATGCCAGAAATAGGGAGTTGAGATGGTTAGACCTAGACCCCGAAATGCTCCCAGCATAGAAGCCTATGGTTCCATCTTGTTGTTGCTGGAGGTACACATCCCTCTTCTCGGTGTGGAGCGATATACGAGAAATAGATGCTCAGCCTGAAATGTCCGATAACGACGCTGAAGTAGTGAATCTATCGGCACCATAGCTGTGGCATACAACTTTGGACCTAACGGCCGGCCCAGTAACCTTTCGGAATGGGGGATCCCCGTTGGCAACAACCATGGTAGTAGTTGCGGAACTTCTGGGCCGGGAGAGGACAACCTCTTGTTCCTTCTCCTCTTTCTTCACTTCGGGGACGGAGGTCCTACGGTAGGTAACAACAGGTACAAGCAACTTGACCGAAGGGGACCAGCGCTTCTACTCTTCCATCGAGGAGCCGTTCGCAGCGAGAAGCAAGGGATGTCGTAAACGGTGGGAGGTCACAGAGAATTTACCTATTCATAGAGTGATCCTATGATCGATACAGGATATAGACTATCTCTTTCTTTATTCGATTCTTTTTCTGAAAAAAAAAAGGGTGACTCAACTTCTCAGCTAGAGTTGGGGGTGGGACTTGTTGGCATAATGCAAGCTGGAACGTGGGAATTCGAGGTATCATGAACTACTACTAAAAACCAAATTTTTTTTCTTTTTGGACAAACGATATCAGGTCAGGTCTATGGATGGATCCAGATCTACGGGCCGGCCGGCCTCGGCCGATGAGCATAGGGAATCTATACTCAAGCGTTCAACTGGGCCCCTGACAGGATAGGTGAGGAATCTTGATATTTTTTATTGGGGCCTACAACTTCTCCGAGCCGACTAGCATCCCTTTCCACTGTGCATTTCTCGAACAAAGAAGACGACTATAGGATCGAATTCGCTTTCCATGGTGAACTGGTCGTCCCATACCTTCTGCCTGTCTCATATGTGTGGAACCAGGTCTTTTTCGGTTCCAACCCCCCCCCCCTGAATACATAGGGTAGGTAGGACTGGGTGAGAAAGGGTTCCCTGTTGCCAATAAACTTTCCCCGACCTTCGATTCCCCTTACTCATAAAGGGTCTTACGGTCGGTACTAACTAAAGAAAAAGAGTCTTCTTTCTAAGAGTAGGCGTGGAGAGCTTTTTGCGGGGAAACTTGCAAGTATAGTTTGGGGGGAGACGGGCGTCGACCCAACCTTATGAGTATTCGGACTATAACAGTTCCGATGAACAGTCACTCACTTTTGACAGTTATACGATTCCAGAAGATGATCTAGAATTGGGTTAATTACGTTTATTAGAAGTGGACAATCGACTGGTTGTACCAGCCAAAAGTCATCTACGTATTATTGTAACATCTGCTGATGTACTTCATAGTTGGGCTGTACCTTTCCCAGGTGTAAAATGTGATGTTGTACCTGGTCGTTTAAATCAAACCTGTATTTCAATACAA
Organism: Lactuca virosa; assembly: GCF_052849685.1. Lineage (NCBI taxonomy): Eukaryota > Viridiplantae > Streptophyta > Magnoliopsida > Asterales > Asteraceae > Lactuca > Lactuca virosa. The sequence continues at coordinate 124,780,056 of NC_136430.1, forward strand.
CGAGAAGGAGTTTACTATGGTCAGTGCAGTGAGATTTGTGGAACTAATCATGCCTTTATGCGTGCGCCCGGAAAGATAGGCCGAGTGCTGAGCCCACTCTGGCTCAGCCACACCACCCAGGATGCGAGCCACCCAAGAAGCAAGCTATTACAGCGAGCGGATGGAGTAGTATGGAGCCGAGGAGCAAGGCAGTAGATAAGATAGAAGAAGGGGTCAGGCTCCCGGTGGAGCAGAGGATACGGTTAGGATAACGAACTTGAAACGCGGAGCCCGAGCGTCTGGCGAGCGAGTGGTTAGTGGCCAATAGCGCCCTAGTTGATGGCATTCCTCTCTGTGGCTGGCACTCGAGGAACCACGAGGCACTCCATACAGAGCAAACAAGTCTTAGGGATGAGACGCCTGCACAAGGACCTCAATTCTCATTAGGAGGTCGAACCAAGGACCTGTGGAAGTGAGGGCTAGCCCGTCCCCATGGGCAACGCAACAGTGTCCTGAGGGAGGAGTTTAGAGGCCTTATAGTAGCACGGACTTCTTTTTATTTCTAGGTCATGCGAAGGGGGCCAGTCCAAGAGCGTACTGTTCCTCTACAAAGACAACAGACGCTCTCAACGGCTAGGCGCCACTCTCTTTCTGAGTTATTCCAGCTTCTTCATGATTTCGTGCCGCGGTGAACAAACAGAACAAAAAAGAGGGCCATCTCAGCGGAAGGAGAAGGACCTGCAACGGCAGAGACTACTGACCCTAGTCTTGTTCTTAGCCGTCTTTTATGAGTCCGGAAACCCTCCTCAGAGGGATCCTAAAAATAGAATAGAGAAGGGCGGGCAGGGCTTCCGCAAGAGCCTCCCCCCTCTTCCCGGTCAAGATAGATGGGAAGGAGCCCTATCAAGGCCATAACCAGTCTCTTTATTTATGTACGTACACCTTTATTTCAGGGTGGGGCCGCCCTTCCTCCTGCTAATCCGGCCATTTCCGAACCTGTCTTTCTCATCCCATTCAATGGAGGACTTTTCAATTCTTGCGATTCCCAGCCCCCTTAGCTTATTATTTTATATATATATATATATATATATATATATATATATATATATATATATATATATATATATATATATATATATATATATTATTTGAAAAGGGTTCCGCTCGGCTAAATAGGCTCAATGATCTCTTTCTTCGTTTCGTTCGATAGGTCGGTACGGCGCTCCGCGTGGTTATATTCATACATGTTCCGACTCGCCGGTCATTATGTATCTAGTGGCATGGCGGGGCAAAAGAAAAAAGGGAGGGGGGGGGAAGCAACTACGAAGCTTCATAGACTCGACAAGTCGCTCCGCTTATAGAATATAATGAAGTAAGCTAGCGACACTCCTAGTAGCGAAGGAAAGGGGCATTCGGGAAGCGACTAGTCGCTTCTGGCGAAGCTTCTAGAAGGCTGACCACTACACAGAGAGATCCATAGATTGCAAACAAACCTGACCCCTATCTATCGTCGTAGAAGCTGTTCCTAGGAAAGATTATGGTTCTCGGGTATCCAATCAATTAATCCCCCAAACCGGGGAAGCTTAAGCGGAAATGAAAGGGTAGGGTGAGGGAAAAGAAAAGGGGGGAAGCAACTAAATTGAAGGCTTCGCTCCCAGATCGCTTCGTGAGCTCATTTAGTAGACAGCACGTGTGCGCCCCTTTAGAGAAGAGATAGGGGCGAGTACTACACGAGCTCGTACGTCAAGTACGGAACGAGCCTTGTCTACGAAGCAGAGCGACCTCGTCTTGCTCGCTTCTGGCGAAGCTTCTAGCACTGGATAATAGGCATGGCAGGAATACGACTTTTTAGGTCGACCACTACACTACATAGAAGCGATAGCGAAGCCAAGCCGTATAAAGGCGAGCAGCCCTTATAGGAATAGCAAACGACCTACTTATAGCCCTTCCCAATTTCCAGTAGTAAACTTCCCAAGTTTAAGCAGGATAACCCCCTCTCTATTCTTCTCTTCATGTATGTGGGCTGCCTGCCCCATCCCGAATAGAGGAACAGGAACAAGCTGAAGAAGCGAGAGAGATTTGAGATTCCGTAAGTAACTCAGTGCTAAGAAAGAAGGGCTTGGAAGAAGAAAATGAAATACGAACAACCGCGCTGGTTGTAATAGATCGACTTTCATGCTAGTTCTTGCTCCAACATGAAAGTTCCATTTCAAGGAAGGACGACGTACTATGATACTTTCTGTTTTGTCGAGCCTTACTTTGGTCTCTGGTTTGATGGTTGTACGTGCTAAAAATCCGGTACATTCCGCTTTGTTTCCCATCCCAGTCTTTCGCAACACTTCAGGTTTACTTCTTTTGTTAGGTCTCGACTTTTTCGCTATGATCTTCCCAGTAGTTCATATAGGAGCTATAGCCGTTTCATTCCTATTCGTTGTTATGATGTTCCATATTCAAATAGCGGAGATTCACGAAGAAGTATTGCGCTATTTACCAGTGAGTGGTATTATTGGACTGATCTTTTGGTGGGAAATGTTCTTCATTTTAGATAATGAAAGCATTCCATTACTACCAACCCAAAGAAATACGACCTCTCTGAGATATATGGTTTATGCCGGAAAGGTACGAAGTTGGACTAATTTGGAAACATTGGGCAATTTACTGTATACCTACTATTCCGTCTGGTTTTTGGTTCCTAGTCTGATTTTATTAATAGCCATGATTGGGGCTATAGTACAGACTATGCATAGGACTACTAAGGTGAAAAGACAGGATGTATTCTGACGAAATGCTATTGATTCTAGGAGAACTATAATGAGGGGGATGACAGATCTACTAAAGGAAAGTAGCTTGATATTGGTTCAAATCCAATTCGTGAGATGGCCATCTTGGTCATATAGATGTTTTGACACCCTGATTTTCTTTTCTCATTTTCGAATGACTGTCCCATTCCATTTTTGGTAGAACTTCAAGCCTGGACCCGCTATACGATGTATTAGTAGAAACCCTGGGATACGACGACCTGCTCCTTGAGTATCCTGGGATTGAATACCCCGACCTCCCGGAGGCTCCCGAGAAAGCTATTTCAACCTTCCAGACAGTTAAGGGCAATTCCTACGCCCCTCATCGGTCTGAATCCCCACCCCCGCATAACACTTACTATATTTTTCAAGAAAAACTGAAAAAACGCTTCACTTCCTGACCTTATTCTCGAGTAGGAAGGGTTCTCGCTACTAAATGAATTTCTTCAGTTGAAGTAGCTCTTTCCTGAGATGTCTTTCAAGCTGAAGAAGTAAGGGCTTCTCCAGCATAAGCAGGTTTAGGAACAAGGGAAGGGTCTAAGGCAGTATCGATCGAAGGTGCCCCTAGGGATATGGCTCTTTCTTCTCGTTCAGCTTCTCCAGTATCCATTGTTTTAGGACTTGAACTAGATAGGGAAGTTTCCTTATTTTTTGTTGAGGCTCATTCCGGAGCATCCCGCGCATCTCTGCTCATTCCGGAGCATCCCGCGCATCTCTGTCAAGCCCTCCAACCTCTTCTTTCTTGGTATATGTTGTCTTTCCTCAAGGCTAAACCCAAAGGTATCTAAGGCAATCAAACCCAGCTTTTCAGGTAGCTGCTTCAATTGCATGCATCTCACCCCCACGCTCGTTCGTTCCCCACGCTCGGTTGACTTACCATATTAGTCTTACAATACGCTCAATTCAAATGAATATGATAAAGTCTAATGACATCTCACACCACCGTATAAAAGAATAGCATCTCACACCACCAAAGGTAGACTGTCCTCAAGTAGAAGTCTTTGCTGCTGAAGCTGGTTTTATGAAGAATCCCGGGGAAAGGTGCTTAGGCTGTTTTAGTAAAGTAAGTCAAATAAGTACTCGGATGGGATAAGTTCCATATAAAGAGTATTCTCACTCTAAGTAAGGAAGTACCTTAATTATATAAGTATGTTCCGCTTCTGCTTTCCCAGTTAGTTTGAAGTTAAACTTTTTGAATCGAAACGAACAGATGACACAACGTTCCCAACCACGTCATGAGAAAAGAGTTCTAGTAAAGAAGAAATGTCGTAGAATATGTGAACTAAGACATTCAAGCTAAACCTAGTTTAACGGATATCAGACTTTCAAGTAGAATGTCAGAAGTAGAAGAAGGGAGTGAGGCATTAACGAGTATCCTGAAATCCTGTGAGTAAGAAAGCCCCTTTTGACTATCTATCTATAACTGGGGGAGTTCTCTGAAAGCAAGGGAGTGAGCGGATAATAGCCCCCGGCGATTGAGGGGAAAGAGTCTGTTGTTGCGTCCCCTGCATTGTCATTAATGCCAGTAAAGGTAAAGAGAGAAGGTGCCCTTGTTGATTATTCATATTCGAATGAGAAACTAACTACAGACGAGTCTCTGGGATATGAGCAAAAGGTAAGAGATCAAACCGCTTCTGCCGCTGCTTTGGGATAAAGGGATTCTCACTCCAAGTAGGGAATTTTCTCAGTAATAGGATAGATGAGTCTCGGAAGTCAGAACAAGGCCCTGGCATCTATGCCAAGTGAAGCCTCATGAATAAGTATAAGGAGTGATGAAAGCCAAGTAAGTAGCTGCAGTTACAGGTGTCTTTTCTGCGTTTAGGAGTTCTTCTTCATTTAGTTTCGGAATCTGGTTAGGGAGTTTCACTCTGGTATGGGCCAAATGCTGCTAAGGTATCGCCGTTTGAGAGGAAAGAGTGAGAAGAACTAAACAAGAGAGAAAACCCTATCTATCTGGAGATATACCTGAAAGCAAGGAAGTACATCACGGGTGTGGGGCACTACCGCTTATCCTTTCACACACCAGTAACACGGGCTGCATTATGTCCTCAAGTATCTGCTCTAGTAAGGAAATAGTTGAACAAGTCTGCTATTCTTGACTTTCAAATAGGTATAGAAGGAAGAGAGTAAGGAGTTGAGTCCCGTCGATGTAGGCTAGAAGAACAATCCGTCTCATATGCAGGACAGTCTAGTATCCATATCTTGAATAGGAGTCAGTGTGCATGGTCAATTCCATCTTTCTGCTGAAGGAGAATCCAATACCAGTACTCAAATAGTAAGTACCGAGAGTACGATAGTGATTAGCTGTCGAAGGCGATGAAGAAAGGAATTGGCTTGCTAGAGGACTTGCTATATTTTGTTGGCGTTCAATGAACCGATCCAGCCTTTGTTTGAGCCGGTGGGTTGTGATTGAGCTTAGCTTGGTAGATCTCGCACCGTAATGCTAGTGCTTATTTACGAAAAATAGATTGTTGGTATGGCAGCAGCTACCAAAAGCACACTAAGTTAGTCACAGGTAGAAACCTATGAGCTCTACTAGCTCTCCGACTCTATAAACTTGTCTTTCTGGTACTTTTACCCCATCTTTCTTGCTTGCTATGAGCATTGTTACTGCTACTCAGAACGGTCTTTCTTTGCCGGTTGCCGAAGGCTCTTAAAACCGACAGAATGACCCGGTAACGTTGCACTTCATCGGCTGATTTAGCAGCAGTAGCATTAGTGGCTTGGCTTTTCGGGCTGAAGGAAGAATCCTAGGGTGGAACCAGAAATCAACGGATAGAACCGATTCAACAGGGACTGAAGGTGACAAGCGATAGCCAAGTTAGGTGTAGGAAGGAAGATAAGCATCCAAATCCTCTTTTTATTCCTTAGCTTAGTCTGCTCTTAACACTTCTCGCCAAGTCCAATAAAATACAGACTCTCTATGACTCAAAACCCCCAACCTACATCGTACCAGATCAGACTAGTAACATATCTTAGATGGCTGCCTTCTACTTACATTTACATAAGGACTCACCCTAGGAATGGATTTGATTCATACCTATACTAGTCCTACCTCAGCTTCTAACTTAAGGAAGTAGCTAGCCGCTGTTGCTATGCCGTGTTTGACGATTGTTGCTAGAATGAATAGCCAAATCAAGGGAATGAATCAAAGTTTTTTTTCCGGGTATAAAAGAGGTTTCAGTTCTGATTTAGACTACGTACGGGGCATAGGATGGATAGGCACCAAAGACCAACAACAAAAGAATAACCTAATTCTCTTAGTCAAGGTAGGGGTTCAGATCTCATCATGCCTTTTTTTTGCATCATTTCACCAACCCTACTCACCTTCCTCCTTCTGCTCTTGCTTGCCACTCCATTAATTATTATCAAGCGTAATTCGACGGAAGCTATTCGAAAACTATTGAACTTGCTCCGAAGTTTATGATTTGGCTTTTGTGTGTCACTGATTACGGTTTACGATTGGATTGCTATCTTATCAAATGAATGCTATAGCCATTGAGGCTAGAAAAATCCATTAAAAAAGGAAGGGAAGATTACAATTTTTTTTATAAAGAGGTACCCTTCATCAAGAAAGCTTGCATAAGAAATCCTTCTTACTGCTCTATCTAGAATGAAAATCTAAAGATAAAAATCAATGTTAGGCTGTGGGGCCACAAGGGCTGGGACCCCTAAGGAGAGGTCAACGAATGCTCTACGAATTGGTCTATAGCCGATGAACCGACCAGGACACCCCCCTTTCTGCCATATCTCTCACCGCCTCAGACTAGCAATCCCTAGCCGAAAAAAGTATGAATAGAGCAGTTGAGTGTCTTTCCTTCCCCTATCTTTGTTTGCGACCACCCAACTTAATGGTAAGAAAGCCCGCCTCCTAAGAATGAAGGAATGGATTAATCACCTTTGGGGCTGGTGGATGGATCGCCTTTCCTTAACATAGATGGTGGATGGGCTTCACTTAACAAGCAAGAGAATGGGCCATACGGGTGCCTACATTGTTAGTCTATTTGATTTACAGGAAGAGATATTTATTGAATAGAAAGAATGAAACCTGTAACAGCTTATCGCCAACCGTGCTTCCTACCAACTCCGCCTATCCCAGACGGTCGGTCCTATTGATTTAGCCGCACTTGAACCCGCAACAGCTGCCTCTAGTCCGAAAGCAACTTACTTTTCTGATGAATCTTAGCTTGCTTTTTGAATACAGTCAAAGTGGGACATCCCTTGTTCTCGCATTCGTTGCCCTTCACCCTCAGCTAGTTGCCTTCTTTCCTAGGGAATTCAATCACATCGGATCAGTGAGCTAAAGTTAATCCCTCAACAGCTAAAGTAACTGCTTGATCTGTCACCCTCCGTGATTCAAGCCTGTCACCAAGCCTTAAGTCAAAAGCTCTGGTTTCAAGCCCTTTAGTTTAGAGCACCAAGTGAATCAAAGCAAGAGCTTACTCAGAGCTCGAACTCTATTTAAATCAAAGTCAAGCGAAGCAAAGCAAGCCAGCCAAAGAGGGATAGGCATGATCATTCTATTCTAAAGGTAGAGATCCTGAACTAAGGACTGAAAGCTAGAAGTTCTCTATGTGAACATAGGATCCTATATAAGCACCTGAAAATGCTAGACTAACTGCTCTAGAGGCAACCTACTGGAGAAAGCCAGAGGATGGAAGTTACTCGGTTAAGAGGATTAGGGAATAAACGAAGGAAAGAAAGCTTAACTCGCTCGAACTTCCGAGGGCCAATGAACTCAATCTTGAACCCCTGTTTAGCTTTCTCTTTAGCCTATGAGGTTTGATGACAGACCGTGGTAACTTCAGAAGCTGAAGAGGAGATGACCTTAGAAGATTCTATTAGAAGTAGAAAAGCCTTCAACAAGAGAAGGAGACCCAAGCACAGCCAACCTACCTTACTTATCGAGAAGGGGGTATTCTATTAGATTAGTAAAGCAAAGCACCATTCTTAGTTCTTAGTCATTCGCTCGCTTAAAGAAGACAGCCTCCTTGCTTCTTTTCTTTTGCTATTAAATCTGCTATTGAAGGAATAAGTTGCGCCCTTAGCATGCTTTTGCCCAGGAGTGGGTGCTGACACCATTTTGCCTTATCCGCTCTTGGTGGTTTAGTTAGGGCAGTAGATTACTTAGAGGTTTACTTTATTCTTGACTGCTTTCCAACTATCAAAGTGGATTAGCCTTGGAAACCTTTGAAATGCTTTAACTGCGGGGCATTCAACTGTCAACTGCCCGAATCATACCCAAACCCTTACTCAACCTCTAAAGAAGAAGAAGGAAAGAAAGCGGTCCCTAAAAAGACTGAGAATGCTAATGACTGGAAAGTAGTGCAGAGACCTTCAGGTATGAAGCAGTGAGCTGATATGATAGAAAAATCCCTGTCAAATTGTTGGGTCTGCAGCAAATAGATTGAAAACTTGCCCCAAAGAAACTGACCACCAACTAAGAATAGTGCTTTCCTTTACTAATCTAATAGAATACCCCCTTCTCGATAAGTAAGGTAGGTTGACACTTCCATTCTCGTACGACAAACCCAGATAGATATAACCACTTCCTCATAGCAGACAACAGAAGAGTCAAAGAGGAACAATAGCAGGTTCATGAGAAGTTTTCAAAGGGTGATCAGCCAGAGAAACTAAAACGTCTTATGCGTCACACTAATAAATAATACCCATGAATGACTTAGTGAGCTAGTGAATACACTACTCACACTATGTGTTAGGGTTATTTCTTTTTCGTGAAACTAGTATCAGTTATTCAATTCACAGATATTCATTCGAGGATAGCCACTTCTGATTCATAAAGTTTATTTTGTATAGACTCCTTTTATGAATTGTTTTCCAGAATCCTATGAAAGTCAGAACCAGATACACTCAGAACTAGGATAACTTAGTCTTTCAGCTTTCGCTTATAACCACTGCTATCGACTTATTTCCATCTCATCTTTGTATTCTTTTAGCAAGATGCCTCCTCGTAGATCGAACATGCGCACTACTCCGATAACTCCAGCTCAAACTCCACTACCTCCTCCACAATTCGATCATGCTGCTCTCCAAGCAGCGATATCAGCCGCAGTAGCAGCTGCCCTAACTCACATCAGCGAAAGTGATACCTATAAAACTGGTAGCGGTACCCACTTAACCAACCCTGGAGCTACCCACGGACACCCAAGGGAGTGTTCGTACAGGGACTTCATGAATTGCAAACCCAAATCCTTTAACGGAAATGGGGGAGTCATTGCTCTAATGCGATGGTTCGAGAAAACAGATTCATTCTTCGAAATCTGTTCGTGCCCAGAAGGGAGCAAAGTGAAGTTTGCTACCTGCACCTTCTCTGACAGAGCCCTGACATGGTGGAATAGCCATGTTAAGTCACTGACCCTATCAGTGGCTAACTCAATATGTTGGGAGAACCTAAAAGAGATGATGTTGAAAGAATACTACCCTAGGGGAGAAGTTAAAAAGTTGTAACAAGAGCTATGGGACCATACCGTGATCGACTCAGACATAGTGACCTACACTGACAGGTTTAGCGACCTGGCAGCACTATGCCCCGGGATGGTTACCCCGATTCAAGGAGATGTACTGTCTTCTAACCCAACCAGATTCGATAACGCCAAACGCCTGGCCCATCGACTCATTGACCATGGAGTCCGCCATGGCGTGGTAGTCCCAGTTCCCGAGCCTTCAAAGGGAGGGGACTATAAACGAAAGTCGGGGAAAAAGAGGAAAGAACGAACAACACAGGAAACCGCACAGGAGCAACAAATGGGTACTATATATGCCGCCACAACACCTGCTACTCCAGCACCGCCCAGTCGGTATGCTGGAACTCTCCTGAAGTGTGCAAAGTGCAACTATCACCACACCAGACTATGTCGGGAAATGCAATGCCTGAATTGCCACAGAGAGGGACACACTGCCCGGTTCTGCAGGGCACCGACACAACCGATCTCCCAAATTCCCGGTGAAGAAGTAAACCAGGCCTGTTATGGCTGTGGTGAGACAGGGCACTACAAGAGGGACTGCCTGATAGTGAAGAACTTAGGAGCGGATGGGCGAATTCTGATGATCACCACAGGAGAACCAACCCCGGAGTCCCCAGCGACCAGCGGTACGTCCTCGAAATAAGAATTACTTTAAACTTTAATTTATATCTTTATAAGATTAAAACTTGGGGAAAACATTTAAAAGTAACTATAATAACTCACTCATATGAGCAAGACACAACATGCATAAGAAAACTAAAGATCCGTTCAGGGAAGCTATGATGGCTTAGTATGTACACCAGGGTTGTGCATAGCTAAGATTTTGCAGACTTAGAGTGAGTGATTCCGCCTCAATTCTTGTTCCTTCTTTGGTTGTGGATTTAGGGCAGAGTCACTCAGTCGACCGTGTTATTCATCTTAATTATACATAACTTGTATATGTCGGGGGATCATAGTGGTACCGATGAGGATCGTAATATAGAGTATCGACACTAGTTATCAAAACACTTCCACTATTTGTACTCGCTCATCACGGTACGATTTGTGGCAGTGTTAACATCAAAGAGAAAACAGAAAGCACTAGAAAGTTTACATAGAGTACATTGTCGAGCACACTCGGGATACACCATCGTATAACAAACGTTTCCTTCAAATTGGCCTAGCATTTGTTTCTGTAAAGAGTCTGTTGTCATCATTCGTCATGAATTGGTGTGGTCCTCACCATACTAAGTTCATATATTTCAAAATTCCATCGCCTTAACCGTCAAATTCACGAAACCCTCGTCATTCGTAACGACAGCCCGACCCAGACCTCAAAATCGTCTACCTCATATTCTAAACCCCGAAGTACTCATGCGAGGAGTACCTTGTCCTCCGAAACCTTAACGCTGTATATTCAGCAGACCTTCCCGAACTACCACTCGTCCAACAGATCAAGTTCAAGCACAGAGGCTAAGGACGAATACAGCCCACCTATCACTATTAAGTGTATACGCGAGGGTAGTATTTAATTATGATTACGCAGATTTAGTGTGTGTATTTCCGCCCTATTTCCTGTTCCTTGTTTGGTTGTGGACCTGGGGCAGAGTCACATATCCGACCGTCTTACTAATCTTAATTATATACGACTTGTATACACGAGTTGATGATAGATGGACAAAGTATGAATCCTATAATGAACGTCAGGGCAAAGATGCCCAGGTCTACGATTCAGTATTCTGCCGATCAGAGAAACACAACACCAGGAGTACGGCTGAGAAAGCTAATTTCGGGACGAAATTCCATCTAACGGGGCGATGATGTGACAACCCGAAAACTTCTATCCAGTAAAGTCAATCAATCCAATCCAAGGTCAGACTTGCCTCTGCTATCTTTTAGCATTGTTAGGAGTCTGTTTGAGGGTTCTAAGCCTAGTACACTTAAGGATTGGGTGTAGGGTTGTGTCAGCTTAAGTTCATTGAGTTGAAATCGAACCAGAAACTCCATCACAAGGGGTTTACGGCCATAAACTCTTGGCTGGCCGTAAACTCCTCCCATATACATGATATTCCTTCATTTTTCACCACTTCTCACACTTCCAACTCAAGAAACTCGATTTTCTCTCAACTATCATCAAGAGTTTTCATCTTGATCTTCAGATATGTAAGTGTTTCTTCCATTTGTTAGTTGATACCTTGCTTAATCTAGTGAAACCCTATGATTTCATCTATGATTTCATCTCTTTTGAGTAGATCTTCAAATCTTCATCACTTACACCAAGAACACCAAGAACATATACTAGTTCTTGGACCGTTAACACCCCCTTCAAGCTTCAAAACGTAAGTAATCTTCCATATACTAGTTATCCAATAGAAGCTCTTAACATACACCCTTGAAAACAACCATGTCCCAAGAACAATAAGAGTTTATGGCCATGAGCATCTCCCTTCGCCGTAAACCCTCCTCAAGTTCTTCATTGACTGTAAACCACCATGGCCGTAAACACCTTGGCCATAAACACCAAGGTCGTGAACACACTGGTGTGGCCGTAAACTCCTTTTAGTCAATCACATGTGATTGTAACACTTCATTCCAAGTGTTTCCTAGTCCCTAAGGTTGTTTCCTTGCATGTTAGTTGTTTTAAACACTAATTATATGCCTATATATGCCATTATATGTCATTTAGGACACGTTTGTATTTCGGGAATTCATTCGTGGAACTCCTCGTCCTTACGCGAATCATCAATTGAATCACCCACATAAGGTGAGTTCATACCCCTATAATCAATCTTTTAAATGTTTTAAATGCTTTTAAGGTGGGGAATACAAGTTGAACACAATGATAATTGTGTAAATGTTATTTGTGATAACCATCACATTAAAGGATTTCTTATGCTTTTATATGTAATCAAATCATTTCAAAAACTCTTTTAAAGTTATGTTACTTTATTGTTTATAAAACTCTGTTTTTAAAGTACAATCATAACTCAGTAAATAATCGAGTCTTTTCTTCAAGTCAGATACCGTTCAAGTAAACATACTAGTAAACTATAATAGGTATAGTTTACGGGTTCAGTTCATGCTATACACTAGAACAGAAGGAACACACTATAACGAGAAACGGAAAGAACATACTATACACTAGAACAGAGGAACATATTATACAAATACAAGAATACTATAACATTAATGTGAAACCACTACTTCACGGCTTAGAAATATACTTGTTAGGTCGCGTTTTGTAACCAGAGTCTCCTGGAGGGAGAGCATGAGTTTGTGTATAGATCTATACGGGGTTGACACCCCACACCTTGCTGCTAGCTACAGTAGGACTTGCAAGTCTACGGGTGACAAATATCACATCAGTCCGGCGCCATTGGGTGTTCGTGTTAAACACGTGTCGTATCAGTATGGTTATAACCACATCACATTTTAAAACCTTAATTAACAAACTGGTTTTAAGGTAGTTAGTGCTTCAGTAGTCACTTTATACAATATTACTGAATACTTTCTTTTTCCCATTACATTCTTATTGTGATCTCCTCATATATAAGGTAATGCCAACTATTAAAAATAGTCTAAAACTTGGGAAAACTTACATCATTACAAAAGACAAACAGAGCAGTCGAGTCTTAGTACATTCAGTTAGAAGGGGGCCTATAATGCTAACTTTATGATTCCTCGGTAGATATATCAGGGATATATATTAATCGGGTCCAGTAGACAGTAGAATGTGTGCTTTCTGCTTCATTTCCTGTTCCTTGTTTGGTTGTGGGCTTAGAGCAGATTCACCCAGTCTACTATCTAATCGATCTTAGCTATATATATATATTCTGTATACACCAAGTAATCATAAGGAGTACCAGGTGTGGGTCAGGTCATAGTATACTAATTCAATACACCGATTTCTAGTACAAAACATACTTTTCAAATACAACATTTGGTAGACAAAACTAGAAAATTATCCAGTAAAGGGTTTAATCCATTTTTTTAAACCAGTATAACTTAAAGGACCTTTAGTGGTTAATTCTATAATACCTTAGTTTATACATCAGGGTTATATAAAATTAATACCCGATAGGTAGTTGGATGTGTGCTTTCCGCCTTACTTCCTGTTCCTTGTTTGGTTGTGGGCTTAGGGCAGATTCCCACAATTAACTATCCGTTCGATATTATATTAGATACGGCTAGTATAAACTAAGTGATTATAGAAGGAACTATTGTGGTTACCATTTTTACTAAAGAAAATAAGGGTTTTTCTTAAAGAATGTTTTCATCAAATATAAAGGAACTATTACAGTTAACTCTGTGAGTACCAAATGAATACAACAGGGTTATATACAATGAAGATCTAACAAACAATGGGATGTGTGACTTCCGCCTCATTTCCTGTTCCTTGTTTGGTTGTGGGCTTAGGGAAGATTCACACAATCGATTGTGTGTTTGATTTGGATTCTATATAACATGTATCCATTTAGTACTCATAGAAGGGATTGTAGAGTCATTTTTACTTATCTTTCATCATATCAGAAGATATAGGATCTTCTGGAGGAACAGACGAACTTTTCTAAAAAGAAATTTCAACTTTCTGTACATCACTAAAATACTTATGAACTCACCAGCTTAAATGCTGATCTACTCTTTCAAAATAACTTGTATTCTCAGGAAACTAGTAGACAGATACGCACACTGGGATTCAGAAGACGGAGCATAGTAGCTTCATGTCTTGTTTTGTTATTTACTTTTGGAGTTTATCTTATGTGGATCACATACTTTGTAAACACTTTAATATTAATGCAATGGTTGTGTGTTACTTTGATTACTATGATGCATGTCTTGTGATACTAAACATGACGTCCTCCACCCCCGAACGTTTCCGTCGTTCCGGTTTGGGAGTGTGACAGGTTGGACAATAGATTGATAAAGGATGAATTTGTTATGATATTTTGAGTTAGGTTTTTGATTTTGATGGGTATTATGAGGTGGTGGTGGGGGTTGGTTGTTTTCGTGAATATGAGGAGGAGGTGGGTTATTAGGAAGAATAATAGGAGCACCAAGTTCATTATTATGTGGTATTTGGGCTAACTGTAGGGAAATTGGGGAAGTGTGTGATGGTAAAGGAATGTGGTAGACTTCTAGCCATGTGTCTGGATCAAGGGGAGGTGTGGATGTGTTAGTAAGTGATATGTATAGCTCTTATAAAATGAACATTTAGAGAATTACTTTCGTACCAGGAATGGAGCATTACATCGACATCCTGGTAATTTAATATAAACATATTAGGACCGAAAAGTTCTGAAATGACATGCTCAAACTTGAGAAATTATATTTAGACAAAGTGGAATACCTAAATGAGAAAATTGTCAAAAATAGAAAAAATTATTATTATGCCCTTACGGAGCATACATGAATACTGAAATAGAAATCCAATGCTAATGGAATGAGTAGGAATGAAGCCAGAGATATAGTTTCGAATAGTGAGTACGCACTAGCAATGCATGAAGTATCATTTGTATCAATAGGAGGAGTCAAGTGATTCACTCAAGTCTGCAATCTTCCAATGAGCTATACTGCCTTTGCAAGCTACTCATCGCCTTTACCTCATGTTTGAGCATTCTCGCTCTGGGATATGTTGAAGGCCTGTATGGTTAGTATATATAGTACATTTAGTTTCATATACGTGTTGTCTCTAGATTTTTAGGGAAAATAGAAACGTTCCTAACTCTAGGTCGTGTGTGGTATAGTTCTGCTCATGTACTTATAATTTACACGACACATGTGGAATAACATTGCTCTTTTGCATCAATATGCAATCCAATCCTTGGTGTGATGTATCACAGTACACTATGGAATTTTCAATACCCTCCGGTGGAGTCAGTCTGGAGTATCGCACAATTCTTCAATTTAGGGAAGAGGTTATCAATTTTTATTGTCTTTCCCTCAAATGAAGTTCCTATCTTTTTTTGTTAATTCATTTACCGGTTAGGCGGTTTAGGCAAGTATCAGGCGTCTTGCGGCCGTTCGTATAATTCTTCAATTTAGGGAAGAGGTTATCAATTTTTGATCGTCAACTTGTTCAGTTCTCTATAATCAATGTACATTCGATCGATATATCTTTCCTCTTGTATTTCGGAAGGATGCTGAACAGTACGACGCATTAGCTACAGGTGTTTCGCCATGAATTAGGTCAATTCTGAACTCGACTTGACTAGGCACAGAAAGTCTAGGGAAATCCTCTGTATTTATTTTTGGGTCGAAGGTAAGATATCTAACATGTGGCTTTTTGGGTCTACATGTTGGGGATTAACAGGTTGGAAAAATAGTTCTCTAGATTGGTTGAGGAGAAGGACCTAAGGATTGCTATGAAAATATTAGGAATGGGCTTAGAGAGAAATATAGTTTATGTATTCTAAAACTCGCTTGAAAGAAGTATGTCCGAAAATTCATAAGAAGTTCCTATGGATAAGAGCAAGCCTAAACATACACATTTGAGATGTCACTTAAGACTTTTAGAGAATCAATCTCTAAAGAGAGAGAATGACCTACAAGAAGTGGTCAATGATTTTTTTCATATTATTAGTTGGCAACATAACATATACGACAATATGCACTAGACCAAATGTTCCCCGTACATTGGGAGTAACGAGTCACTTTATGTATAGTCCAAGGAGACAACAATAGGATGGTGTCAATTAGTTGCCATGGTACATGAAGGGTATTTCTAAGGTTGTTGAAAATAACATATCATAGTGGCCATACATTCTCCAAATGTGGTTGTATAGATATCAAGCGAGGTTTAGATATGTACCTGAAATAGGATAAGAAGACTATGCCATGGTGGTACCTTCCATCGTGAAGTAGTTCTCTATAATGATGTTCGAGAGGTAATATCTCATATGGATCTTGAATGACGTCATAATGGGTCGATTTTCCTTCTCATTACACCCTTTGAACTGAAACAATGTTGGAAGGGATCTGACCTTAGGGGTTGAGGTAAGAGCTTGGGGAAATAAGAGATGTGGTTGTATGTCGTTTGAAAATATTTTGTATTTAACTCTTGAAGCTCACAAGGCGTTTTCATTTTATACATTACGTTATATTCCATGTATATCAAGGGGTTTCTAAAGTTAGGAGATACATATGGTTATGCTAGCAGTACACTACAAGACAACTGGTCTCTCTAGGATGTGACTACTTAGTACACACTAAGTTACACTACTTGTTCTGAGGGATCTATTAATTCACAATCTAGCTCAACTTGTTGCTTTTAAAGCCAAGTTATGTGAACGCATGGAAATGAAAAGGTTATAGATGAGTCCTAACCTGAGTTTTGATGGTTGTCACAGTCTCCCCCAGTTGTGGGAATTTCGTCCCGAAATTCAACTGGCGGTACCACTGGTTCATACGTAGAAAATAGTTGAGGATGTTTATTCCTTATGAAATCCTCCTGTTCCCATGTTGTGACAACCCGAAATTTTTTTTGATTTTAAAGCTCAGTCAATCAACTTAAATGAGGTTCAAACTCATTAGTACTGAGTTCTAGCCCGGTTAAAGGTCATTCTAAGGAGTTTTGAGCCTAATACACTTAAGGAATAAGTGTTAGAAAGTACCTGCTAGAACCACAGTGTAGCAAATCAAACCTTAACCTCCTCAAAATGAGTTCACGGCCGCAAGACCATGAGTTTACAGCCGTAAACTCATGTGGCCGTAAACTCAAGTGCATATATATGATACTTGGCCATTTTCCCATTCTTTCCTTTCCCTGGCCGATTTTCCTTCAAATCCTCTCAAGTATCATCAAGTGTTCCTTCCAAGATCTTCACATAAGTAAGTATTCTTCATAGATTTGTTGATACATCACTTAATCTAGTATCCTTCCATGATTTCATCCATAGAAATCACTCTTTTGTTAGATCTTCAAGTTACACCAAGAACACCAAGAACACACACTAGTGTTCTTGGCCAATATCAATCATTTCAATCTTCTAGATCGTAAGTACACGTCCCTATACTTCATATCTAGTTAGTATCCATGCTTAGAGACTTGAACCATGCCTTTTCCCCGTGAAGATCATGAGTTTACGGTCCAAGATCGTCCAGGACCGTAAACACAATGTTGAAGCATGTAAGGTCCATAAACCCTATAAGATGCAAGGCAAGTGACCCAGAACACTTCCTTGATGATTGTAAGACTTTAAATTACTCTCAAGTTCATAATGACCATGACTTTATGGCCGTAAACTCCTTTGGGCCGTAAACTCATCAAAAGCCTCATTTGAGGTGGTCTTTCTCATACAAGTATAGAACAAAAGTCCCTAAAGTTTCCCTAGCTTTCAAACCAACACTTAGCCATGTTTGACCATGAGTTTACGGCCGTAAACTCATGAGGAATGGTCCATGGGCCGTAAACTCTAAAAGGTGGTGCAATGGTGCCACAATTACTTTCTAAGGCTTGGACTTGATCATAGTATGCTTAACCTTGACTTGTTAGACCTTAAAACACCAAATGGTAGAAGTTACCATGGGTTTACGGCTGTAAACCCATTAGCACCGTAAACCCATGACCGTAAACTCATGTTAGTGCCATTTCACTTTCCTTTGTTGAATCACATGTGATTCCAACACTTGGTCAAGGTGTTTCCTAGTCCCGAAAGGTGTTTCCTTTCATATAGTTGTTTATAAACACTATATTCATGTCAATATGTGTCCTTATATGTCATTTAGGACCTATTGTGTCTCGGGACTTCATTCGTGGAACTTCTCATCCTTACACGCATACCCGTTTGAATCACCCACATCAGGTGAGTTCATACCCCGTAATGAATCTTTTAACTGTTTTAAGGGGGGGATACAAGTTGAACACAATGATAATTGTGTGAATATTTGTTATAAACATCTTTAAAAATGTTACTTATGTCATTTATAAGTTGTCAAAACATTTCAAAAACTCTTTTAAAGTTATGTTACTTTATAGTTATACAAAACTCCATTTTTAAAGTACAAACATAACTTAGTAGACAAACGAGTCTTTTCAGTAACAGTCCAAGTAGAACACTAGTAAACTATAATAGGTATAGTTTAGGAGAATGCTATTCATTACTTCTAGTACAATGAAGCACACAAAGAGTCAGTTTATACATGAGTCAAATATATAGTGAAGAGAATCAAGCAATACCATACAGAACGTATAGTGAAGAGAATCAAACAATACCATACAGGACATATAGTGAAGAGAATCAAACAATACCATACAGAGAGAACACATAATTACGAGAAACAAACAAAACGTACAATATACAGTACAAAACAAACAAGTTAGGTTGCTATAGCATGAGAACACATATAGGATCTAATTATACCAATGAATCACTAACTCATTGTTTTGAAAAAAAAGGTGATAGTTATATTAGGTATACATGATCATATACTTTAATGTGAATTACATGGCTTGCAAGAATTTGCAGAGGTCGCGTTTGGTTCCCTTAATCTCTTGACAGGGAGAGCGTTTAGTAGGGGTTCTAGCCTTCACATTATAACCGTAATAAAACAAATATGTTTTTAGGTTATTAGTACATCCGCATGTCATTATAAACGACAACTGTATACTTACATTTCCCATTACTTTCATAAAGTGACTGTACCACTTGAAGGTCAAACTCAAACTATTTTCGAGTCAAGATAGTTATAAACTAGGGAAAATATACATTTTTACAATCGACAAACTGAACAGTCGAGTCTAGCACATAGCAGAAAGAAAGGACCATAATGTATACATCACAAGATATATATATACCAATAGAGTCCGACAGGTAATAGGATGTATGCTCTCCGCTTCATTTCCTGTTCCTTGTTTGGTTGTGGGCTTGGAACGTATTCACCCAATCTATTTTCTACCCGATTTTATATATATGTATGCTTAGTATACATTAAGTCATCATAAGGGTAACAGGTATGGGTCAGGTTATAGGACATAGAGTCAAAGCACAGTTTTTCTAGTACAAAACATACTTTCCAAAATCAGTACTTTTGGTATACAAAACTAGAAACTTCCCAGTAAAGGGTTTAATCCATTTTATTAAACCAGTTAAATTTAAAGGACCTTAAGTGAGTAACTCTATAATACCTTAGTTTATACATCATGTTTATACATAAAACTAATACCCAATAGGTAGTTGGATATGTGCTTTCCGCCTTACTTCCTGTTCCTCGTTTGGTTGTGGGCTTAGGGCAGATTCACCCAGTTAAGTTTCTATCCGATATAGGATTATATATCAGTAGAAACTAAGCTATTATAAAAGTAGTCACCGTGGTCACCATTTTATTATCAGAAATATGGGTTTTCTTAAAGAACTTTTCATTAGATATAGAGGAACCATTACAATTAACTCCATGAGTAACAAGTGTTTACACTAGGGTTATATACGACGATGATCTAACAACCAATGGGATGTGTGCTATCCGCCTTAATTTCTATTCCTCGTTTGGTTGTGAGCTTAGGGCAGATGCGCACAATCGATTGTTTGTTTACTCCGAGTCTTATATAACTCGTATCCGCTTAGTACCCATAGAAAGGGTTGTAGTGTCATTTTACTTAAACTTCCATTAAAGTAGGAAATATAGGTTTTTTTTCTAGAGGAACAGGCGAACTTCTCAAAAAAGAACTTACAACTTACATCGTTTTACAACTACATGTTACAACTACATTTTAACACCATTTTACATCTACATTTTCAACAACACTTTACAACTTACTCACATCACTAAAATCTTATGAACTCACCAGCTTAATTGCTGATCAACTCTTTCAAATAACTTGTATTCTCAGGAGACTTTTAGACAGGTGCTCGTGCTGGGGATTCAGAAGATGGAGCATTATAGCTTCAAGTCTTGTTTTGTTATTTGTGTATGAATTCTATGTTTTGTGAACACACACATTGTAAAAACTTTCTTTCGAAATGAAATGGTTGTTTATTACTTGCTTACCATATACATATCTCGTGATACTAAACATGCTGTCCTCCACCCCTGAATGATTCTGCCGTTCCGGTTTTGGGGTGTGACAGAATGGTATCACAGCATTGTTTATAGTGAACTAAGTATATCAGCCGATAAAATATATACAACTATAAATACAATGGGGCTTAAGTGTTCTGGATAATGATATATTTTTTATAATATAACTGCAAGTTATAAAAATATACCTACTTACTTATACATGTACATAATAGAACTAGTGTCACGAGGAGAACATAACTAAAGTATTTAAAGGTTGGACACTGTCGTCAACCTGAACAGTTATGTAATCATAGCTAGGATCAATATAGCCTGATCAACTATATTCATTCGAGATGTGACCGACATGTGTTTGGGAATGATGTGGTGTTGCAACAGTGTTAAAACTTACCTAAACACCAGAACAAGTACATTACGTTAGAATACTATATGAGTATTTTAGTCCATATAAATAACCTATGTGATAACTTAAAAGTCCCTTACGGATAGGTCTATAATCTTGCAAGGTATATTCCTAAAGTTTTATATATAATCAAGATCTTATAGACTTAGAATCTGTTGTCTACGCTTCGCTATCCATTCCTCTTAAGGGTGTAGTTTTGGAGTAGGATCACTTATTTGAAAGTCTATTTAATCTTCAATTATATATACAGACTTGTATACATTGTACAATTATAGAAGGACCCCGTAAGGATCACCCCATAAAGTTACCTTAAAGCTCATAGATTCTTTAGTCACTTTCATTCTCGCACGACAAGCCCAAATAGACGTAACCACTTCCTCATAGTAGACAACAGAAGAGTCCAGGAGGAACAAGAACAAGTTCATGAGAAGTTTTCAAAGAGGGATCAGCCGAAGTAACCAAAACATCTTACACGTCACACTAATAAATAATAATCTGGTTAATTTAATGAGTGAGTGGAAACACTGCTCACATTATATGTTGAGATTATTTTCTTACATGCAGCTGGTAACAGTTGTTCAGGAAACAAATATTCATTCGAGGATAGTTATTTCAAATTCATAGAGTTTATTAGGTATAGAATCTTTTATGAATTGTTTCTAGAACCATGTGGAAGTCTGGACCCGATACATCCAGAACTAGGATAACCTTGTCTTTTCAGCTTTCGGCTTGTGTCCGTTGCTTTAGACTTATTCCGTCTCATCTTTGTGTTCTTTTAGCAAAGATGCCTCCTTGCAGATCTAACAGACGCACTACTCCGATAAATCCAACGCCGCCTCCTTCGCAAATAGATATGGCAGCTATAAACGCTACAGTGGTCGCGGCTGTGGCAACAGCCATGGCTCAATATCACTCCATCAGTACTAATGGAGGTGGAACGCCTACTGATTCTACACGAGGTGAGGTCCTCATGCGCTCGAGAGAGTTCTCCTACAAGGAATTCACCAATTACCAGCCATTGTCCTTTAATGGGACTAAAGGAGTCATTGCCCTCATGCAATGGTTCGAGAAAACAGAGTCGATTTTCGACATCTGTTTATGCCCAGAAGGAAGCAAAGTGAAGTTTGCTGCCTGCACCTTCTTTGGCAAGGCCCTAACAAGGTGGAAAAGCCATGTTAAGTCACTGACTCTATCAGTGGCTAACTCAATAGGTTGTGAAAAACTAAAAGAGTTAATGTGGGAGGAATACTGCCCGTTAGGCGAAATTCAAAAACTAGAACAAGAGCTGTGGGATCTCACTATGGTCGGCTCAGACATAGTGACCTACACGGACCGGTTCAACGAGCTAGCAGCTCTATGCCCCGGGATGGTTACCCTGGAGAGCAAGAAGATAGAAAGATACATTTGGGGTCTGACTGCTCCGACCCAAGGAAATGTGTTGTCTTCTAACCCAGCCACGTTCGATAGTGCTAAACGCCTGGCTCAACGACTCATCGACCTTGGAGTCCGCCATGGTGTAAAAGTCCCTATTCCCGAGCCATCGAGGGAAGAGGACTATAATCAGAAGTCGGGGAACAAGAGGAAGAAGAAGCGAACAACACAAGACACCCCGCAAGAGCAACGAACGAGTACTATGTACGCCGCTACAACGCCTACTGCTTCAGCACCTGCCACTCGCTATGCTGGAACCCTCCCGAAGTGTGGAAAGTGCAACTTTCACCACACCGGTGTATGTCGGGAAATGCAGTTTCTGAACTGCCACATAAAAGGACACACAGTCCGTTTCTGCAAGGCACCGGCTCAACCGATCTCCCAAGTCCTCGGAGCTGAAGAAAACCAAGCCTGCTATGGCTGTGGTGAGGCTGGACATTTTCAGAGGAACTGCCCGATAAATAGGAACTCAGGCGCGGATGGACGCATTCTGATGATCACCGCATGAGAATCTACCCCGGAGTCGTCGACGTGTAGCGGTACGTTTTTGAAATAGTAATTACTTTTAAAATAAATTTATATTCATATAAGATTAAAATTTGGGGATAACACTTAAAAGTAATTATAACAACTCACATGTTGAATTAGGTCACAGTATTCAAGAGAACTAAAAGATCCCTTAGAGAAGCTATTATGGCTTACCATATACATTAGGGTTGTGCACAACTAAGATGTTGCAGACTTAGAGTGAGTGACTCCTCTTAGGTCCCCATTCCTTAATTGGTTGAGGATTTGAGGCAGAGTTACTCAGTCGACTGCCTGGTTCATCTTAAATATTCATAAGTTGTATATGGCAGGCGATTGTAGTGGTACCAAGGTGGATTATGATATAAAGTATCCCCACCGGTTATTAGAGCACTTTCGTTTGTATGTATGCGCACATAGCGGTACAATATGTAGGAGTGTTAACATCAAAGAGGAAACAAGAAACACGGGGACATTTACAAAGAGTACATTTTCGAACATACGAGGAGTACAGTATCGAGCATACAAGGGATACATTATCGTATATCAAACGTTTCTTTCATTTGACCAAAACTTTGTTCAGTAAAGAGTCCGTTCCTTTCATTCGTCATGAGTTGGCGTGGTCCTCACCATACTGAGTTCATATGTTTCTATCGCCTCGAGCGGCAAGTTCTCGAAACTTTCGTCATTCGTATCGAAAGTCCGACGTAAACCTCGATTTTATCTTTCGTATTCTAAACCCCGAAGTACTCGTGCGAAGAGTACTTTGTCCTCCGAAGCCTTATCGTCAGATATCCGCAGACCGTCACGAAATACGACTCGTCCAACAGACCAAGTTCAAGCACAGAGGCCAAGGACGAATACAGCCCACCTATCACTGTTTAGTGTATACGCGAGGGTGGTATACGATTATGATTACGCACATTTAGCATGTTTGTTTCCGCCCTATCTCATGTTCCTTGTTTGGTTGTGGACCTGGGGCAGAGTCGCACATCCGAACGTCTTACTAACCCTAATTATATACGACTTGTATACACGAAGTAATGATAGATGGACCAAGTATGAATCCTATCATGAACAGAAGGGCAAGGTTGCCAAGTCTACGAGTGGGTATTCTGCTAATCAGAGGAGCGCAACCCCAGTACTAATGCTAAGAAAGCTAATTTCGGGACGAAATTCCATCTAACGGGGGGATGATGTGACAACCCGGAAATTTTTTTGATTTTAAAGCTCAGTCAATCAACTCAAATGAGTGTCAAACTCATTACTACTGAGTTCTAGCCCGGTTAAAGGTCATTCTAAGGAGTTTTGAGCCAAATACACTTAAGGAATAAGTGTTAGAAAGTACATGCTAGAACCACAGTATAGCAAATCAAACCTTAACCTCATCAAAATGAGTTCACGACCGCAAGACCATGAATTTACGGCCGTAAACTCATGTGGCCGTAAACTCAAGTGCATATATATGATACTTGGCCATTTTTCCCATTCTTTCCTTTCCTTGGCCGATTTTCCTTCAAATCCTCTCAAGTATCATCAAGTGTTCCTTCCAAGATCTTCACATAAGTAAGTATTCTTCCTAGATTTGTGGATACATCACTTAATCTAGTATCCTTCCATGATTTCATCCATAGAAATCACTCTTTTCTTAGATCTTCAAGTTACACCAAGAACACCAAGAACACACACTAGTGTTCTTGGCCAATATCAATCATTTCAAGCTTCTAGATCGTAAGTACACTTCCCTATACTTCATATCTAGTTAGTATCCATGCTTAGAGACTTGAAACATGCCTTTTCCCCATGAAGATCATGAGTTTACGGTCCAAGATCTTCCAGGACCGTAAACTCAATGTTGAAGCATGTAAGGTCCATAAACCCTATAAGATGCAAGGCAAGTGACCCAGAACTCTTCCTTGATGATTGTAAGACTTTAAATTACTCTCAAGTTCACAATGACCATGAGTTTACGGCCGTAAACTCCTTTGGGGAGTAAACTCATCAAAAGCCTCATTTGAGGTGGTCTTTCTCATACAAGTGTAGAACAAAAGTCCCTAATGTTTCCCTAACTTTCAAACGAACACTTAGCCATGCTTGACCATGAGTTTACGGCCGTAAACTCGTGAGGAATGGTCTATGGGCCGTAAACTCTAAAAGGTGGTGCAATGGTGCCACAATTACTTCCTAAAGCTTGGACTTGATCATAGTATGCTTAACCTTGACTTGTTAGACCTTAAAACACCAAATGGTAGAAGTTACTATGGGTTTACGGCCGTAAACCCATTAGGACCGTAAACTCATGTTAGTGCCATTTCACTTTCCTTTATTGAATCACAATTGATTCCAACACTTGGTCAAGGTGTTCCCTAGTCCCGAAAGGTGTTTCCTTTCATATAGTTGTTTATAAAAACTGTATTCATTTCAATATGTGTCCTTATATGTCATTTAGGACCTATTGTGTCTCGGGACTTCATTCGTGGAACTTCTCATCCTTACACGTATACCCATTTGAATCACCCACATCAGGTGAGTTCATACCCCGTAATGAATCTTTTAACTGTTTTAACTGTTTTAAGGGGGGGGGGGGGATACAAGTTGAACACAATGATAATTGTGTGAATGTTTGTTATAAACATTTTTCAAAATGTTACTTATGTCATTTATAAGTTGTCAAAACATTTCAAAAACTCTTTTAAAGTTATGTTACTTTATAGTTATACAAAACTCCATTTTTAAAGTACAAACATAACTTAGTAGATAAACGAGCCTTTTCAGTAACAGTCCAAGTAGAACACTAGTAAACTATAATAGGTATAGTTTAGGAGAATGCTATTCATTACTTCTAGTACAATGAAGCACACAAAGAGTCACTTCATACATGAGTCAAACATATAGTGAAGAGAATCAAACAATACCATACAGAACATATAGTGAAGAGAATCAAACAATACCATACAGAACATATAGTGAAGAGAATCAAACAATACCATACAGAGAGAACACCCAATTACGAGAAACAAATAGAACGTACAATATACAGTACAAAACAAACAAGTTAGGTTGCTATAGTATGAGAACACATACAGGATCTAATTATACCAATGAATCACTAACTCATTGTTTTAAACAAAAGGTGATAGTTATATTGGGTATACATGATCATATAGTTTAATGTGAATTACACGGCTTGCAAGAATTTGCAGAGGTCGCGTTTGGTTCCCTTAATCTCTTGACAGGGAGAGCGTTTAGTAGGGGTTCTAGCCTTCACATTATAACCGTAATAAAGCAAATATGTTTTTAGGTTATTAGTACATCCGCATGTCATTATAAACGACAACTGTGTACTTAAATTTCCCATTACTTTCATAAAGTGTCAGTACCACTTGAAGGTCAAACTCAAACTATTTTCGAGTCAAGATAGTTATAAACTAGGGAAAATATACATTTTTACAATCGACAAACTGAACAGTCGAGTCTAGCACATAGCAGAAGATGCCTTGGTAGAAGGCTACGCTTAAAACAAAGGACCATAATGCTAGTCTTATGATTCCTTAATGTATACATCACAGGATATATATATACCAATAGAGTCCGACAGGTAATAGGATGTGTGCTCTCTGCTTCATTTCCTGTTCCTTGTTTGGTT
Source organism: Lactuca virosa (assembly GCF_052849685.1). Classification (NCBI taxonomy): domain Eukaryota; kingdom Viridiplantae; phylum Streptophyta; class Magnoliopsida; order Asterales; family Asteraceae; genus Lactuca; species Lactuca virosa. Next base: position 124,806,315 of record NC_136430.1, read on the forward strand.
GTGGGCTTGGAACGAATTCACCCAATCTATTTTCTACCCGATTCTATATACATGTATGCTTAGTATACATTAAGTCATCATAAGGGTACCAGGTATGGGTCAGGTTATAGGACTCAGAGTCAAAGCACAGTTTTTCTAGTACAAAACATACTTTCCAAAATCAGTACTTTTGGTATACAAAACTGGAAACTTCCCAGTAAAGGGTTTAATCCATTTTATTAAACCAGTTAAATTTAAAGGACCTTAAGTGAGTAACTCTATAATACCTTACTTCCTGTTCCTGTTGGATGTGTGCTTTCCGCCTTACTTCCTGTTCCTCGTGTGGTTGTGGGCTTAGGGCAGATTCACCCAGTTAAGTTTCTATCCGATATTGGATTATATATATCAGTATAAACTAAGCTATTATAAAAGTAGTCACTGTGGTCACCATTTTATTATAAGAAATATGGGTTTTCTTAAAGAACTTTTCATTAGATATAGAGGAACCATTACAATTAACTCCATGAGTAACAAGTCTTTACACTAGGGTTATATACGACGATGATCTAACAACCAATGGGATGTGTGCTATCCGCCTTAATTTATGTTCCTCGTTTGGTTGTGAGCTTAGGGCAGATGCGCACAATCGATTGTTTGTTTACTCTGAGTCTTATATAACTCGTATCCGCTTAGTACCCATAGAAAAGGTTGTAGTGTCATTTTACTTAAACTTCCATCAAAGTAGGAAATATAGGTTTTTTTTCTAGAGGAACAGGCGAACTTTTCAAAACAAAACTTACAACTTACAATGTTTAACAACTACATGTTACAACCACATTTCTAACACCATTTTACATCTACATTTTCAACAACACTTTACAACTTACTCACATCATTAAAATCTTATGAACTCACTAGCTTAATTGCTGATCAACTCTTTCAAATAACTTGTATTCTCTGGAGACTTTTAGACAGGTGCTTATGCTGGGGATTCAGAAGATGGAGCATTATAGCTTCAAGTCTTGTTTTGTTATTTGTGTATGAATTCTATGTTTTGTGAACAAACACATTGTAAACACTTTCTTTCGAAATGAAATGGTTGTTCATTACTTGCTTACCATATACATATCTCGTGATACTAAACATGACGTCCTCCACCCCTGAACGATTCCGTCGTTCCGGTTTTGGGGTGTGACACATGTAGCTCAAGTTCATGCTTAGAATTCCTATGAACTTTCACAATAAGGATTTTAAGCTCCTTAACTTCCCAATTTATGATTTCTATGGGTTCATCCATGAATTTTAGCTAATCATTAATTTGGAGGTCCTCTAGAGGTACGTTCAGGGATTCCTCCACCAAGCACTTTTTGAGGTTCGACACATGGAATATATCATGTATGACACTAAGTTCTTCAGGTAACTTGATCTTATATGTCACTCGACCGATCATTTCAATAATATCGAAGGGTCCTACATAGCGAGGAATTAGTTTTCCTCTTTTTCTGAAGCGTACAATTCCTTTCCATGGCGATATCTTTTAAGAGTACTTTATCTCCCACTTGAAATTCCAATGGTTTCCTATTCTTTTCAACATATCTGTTCTTACGATCGCAAGCACCTTCCAGTCAATCATATATTTTCATGATCTTGTTAGTGCTTGATCTTTACCAAGCCTCATTAATTGCTATCGCTAATTTCCAGCCAACAAAGGGGTGTTTAACACTTAAGCCCATACAGTGGTTCATAGGGAGCACATTTAACACTGGCGTGATAGTTTATGTTATACGAAAACTCAACTAATCGTAACTGGGAGCTCTAAATACCTCCTAAACTAATCATATGGGCTCGGAGTATGTCTTTCAAAGTGTGGATAGTTTATTTGCTTTTCCATACATCTGAGGATGGTAGGTACTACTTATGTTTAATCGTGTACAAAGGCATTCTAAACTGACTACCATATTTGTGGCACAAGGAGACCGCCTTTTCCAAAATAATGGAAATAGGTACTCCATGACGTACTATAATCTCGTCTATGTAAATCCAGGCAAGATTTTCCATTCGTTAATCTTCTCGAATGGGAAAGAAGTGTGTAGATTATGCCAATAGACACACCTCTACCCAAATCAGACAATGCCCTATAGCAGTTCTCATCAATCTCCAATAAAATAAATTGTAGCTACCACCCGGTGGTTTGAATACCATATATATATATCGCAAGAGGATCGGAAGCATCGGGACCATCAAACACTTCGAGTGCTAAAATTATTAATGGGGAGGGATGTGCATATATCTTTGCCTAAGTCGAGACAACCCAAAATTTGATATGAGCATTGTCCAAAATGCATGAAACATCCTCTACTGAAAACAAGGTGCACTTGATTCGTTGGCTGTGGAACATGAATGTGAAAGGCTTGCTCTGTGACGATTCTTGTGAATAAGCACAACTTAATTACCTCAAGACTAGCCTCTGTTGACGTTGGATGATAAGAGGTAGTCTTGTAGTTGCTACAGTTATCATTTACTTGATATTTTTCCCAGCTTTAGGAACATTATTAGAACCTGTACAAATTAATTTGTGAATTTTTGCGACTCTTTACTATTTACTTTGAATTTTTCTTATTATTTAGACTTAAATTGCAAATAAATAACAAATTACCTTCAAAATTCTCTATCAAATTTTTAGACACTTATACCCTCTGTTAGAACCAGAATATAAATTTTTACAATTTTTGGAGTTCATTTTCATGCCTTTATGGATTTTTGAACACAAGGCACCGTGAATTCAATATTACCAATAATGAACCGAACAAACTTTGGGCACTTTACGACACCACTAGTAGGATAGGTAGTTCTTAGATAATGGCTTATTAAATTGTATCTCAGTAGAAACTATTTTTTCCGTAGGGCACTAGTAGAAATCAATCTCTACAACACCGAACCGCGAAGCTCGAACCACAAACTCTCCCCAGTGAGTATTCACAACCCCTTTTTTAGTGTTTTCATTTTTTGGGGGTGGAAAGAATGCTATGTTTTTATGAGCTATCCGTACTATTTTCTGAACTTGTGGAACTTTGTTTTATGAACTTGCTGAACTCTATTTTGTGAACTTGCCGAGCCTTGTTTTATGAACTTAATGAACTTGGAACAATATTGTTTTATGAACTTAATGAATTTGGAATGATATTGTTTTATGAACTTGATGAACTTGGAATGATACTCTTTCATGAACACCTCTGTTATGAACTTGTGCTATGGACTTATGCTATGAACTCTTTATATGAACTTTGTGACATGAACTTGTTATGAACTTTGTATGTTAAGTCCCCAAGAACCGAACTACAACCTATTAACTTGTATTTCGAGCCGACGGTCTTATTGATTGCGCTATTTGGGGTAGACAGCCCCCACTCACCCAGAACCGTGAGCGCATATTTCCGTAAACTGACATCACAGGAACCATGTAGATGATGGAATGGGGCAAGAACGGTCGTTAGGCTTGGTTGTGAACGGGGTGCTTTGGCATTCAACACTCATTCTGAGTTGGAACTTTTGTTGAACAAATCTATATTTTCTTACTGAAATGATGTACCTTTACAAACCTGTGAACTCACCAACTATTTTATAGTTGACCCTCGTTTTTGCATGTTTTCAGGGAATGGTCAGTGATCTAAATTAGACGTCAACATGAATTTGCACCAGATGTTTCTTTTGTTATGCATTAGACTTTGTAGTAGGGAACTAAAATGTAATTTTTTTCGAATATGATGTAAACTTAAAATGCTCAATTTTATGGTTGGTAATCCTATGTACCTTGTGTTGTGAGAACTTAGCCTGTCACCCTTCGTGCTCGGATTAAACGGGGTGTGATAGTTACTGACTTGGTGCCACCCTGGGGGAAACCTATGCCAGCTGCGGACTTGTATGGTTGTAGTGAGTTTCCTGTTTACGTTCTCTTTTTTGAGGTGATTTCTTATCCTCTCTTCTATGGTACCGGTGGCTCCTTGTTCGTGCCTCCCGTCGGGCTCCGTGATTTTGCGTGTGTGCTCCTTCGTTCCTTTCTTTTCCATTCCCTGTGCTCTTTCTACCCCAAGACGTGCAGGTATGATTAGTAACGTCCAACCTCGTTTGGTGTTCTTGAGGCCAATCCTTGATGGTTTTATAGTGGTGACGTTGTTGTTATCACGCTCTTCTCCCCGAGCCGGTCGTTAAGGGTTGGTGCCCATTCCTCTCGTTTTGAGCGCGAATGACCTATTTTTTGCGCTTGACCATTTGGATGGTAGCTATCGGCGTGCGCCGCTTTCTTGGGATGTGTGCAGTAGCCCAGGCGGTGATCGCCCGTAGTAGTTTTGCTCGTGTGTTTAGAACTGTTACTCTCGCTAAGCCATCTGTCGTTCTGATCTTGACTGTACCATGTATTGTTGATGGGATGGCTTGTAGCCGAAAGAGAGCAGGTCGCCCTAGGATCATATCGTCTTTGGATTTCTGCTTAACTGCCGAGAACTCGATTATCCTTTTTACCCTTTCCTTTCCATTGTGGCTTAGTAGTGTCAACGAGAGGTTTATGGTTCCGAGTGGCCATAATTTGTGTCCCGTGAAGCCGAATAGTGGGGATTGGGTTGGTGGTCTTAGGATTTTGTTCCAGGATAGTAGGAGTCGTTCGAGGCAGTGTTCATAGAGGATATCAGTGTTGCTACCTCCGTCAACCAAGACTCGCCAGATCTGATGCTCATGTATGAAGGCGGGGATTATGATTGGATCTATGGGGTCGCTGTTGGGAGCTCATGGATCTTCCGACGAGAAACTTATGTTGAGAGTATCGTCGGCTAGGCCGTCAGCGCCATTGGCTGGTAGTCGACGTCTGGCCCTGTTCACAGGGCTTGCGATTGCAAATATTTCTTCCTTTTTTATTGGTTGTTTGTTCATCTCCCTCTGGGTTCTCCTGTCTTTCTGTTCGGCTTCGAACTTTGACCGTAGAGCTTTCATGATTTCTCTTAAGTCTCCGCTCAGCCGCTTGTCTTCAACTTATTTTTTGAGGATAAAACACTCTTCACTGTCGTGGGTTTTGCTCCTGTGATATTCGCAATATTTGCTTTTCTCTTTTTCTGTCTGCTGAGGGGTTTTCTCCACCACGTGCACTTCCATCTTATGGCTGCTTGGCTCATCCTTGACGAACAGGCGGAATTTTCAAGATGAGTGTCTCGAATGTCTGTGATGCTTATCATGGCTTCCATCGTTTCGCTTCTTGTTTGAGGTAGGCGTTCGCTATTGCTTTTAAATTGGCTTGTTTTTGTTCTTCTCCTTCGAACTGCCTGATGTATTTTTCGATCATGTATTTGAGCTCGTCCTTGGATTTTAGCATTGTTCCTTGCATTTTCCTTGACAGGGGCCCTGGGAGTAGCCCTTGGGCGAAGGCGCCTGTCACTAGAAATTCCTTGTGGCCGGGGACGCTCAGGGTCGCAAGGGTAAATCGATCATAGTATGTCTGGATGGATTCTCCCTCTTTTTAATTGCATGCCTTGATAGAGTTGGCATCTCCTTTAACTTTCCTCCATTGCATGAAGTTGTGAACGAAAAGCTACCTCAACTGTTCGAATTTTGAGATACTTCCTGGACGTTGTGCTTTGAACCATTTGCTAGAATTTCTTGATAGTGTGACTAGGAAGTAGGTGCAAGTGAATCTCTTGTCCATCCGGAGGGATGTCATCGTCCACTCGTAGGTATCTATATGTTCGTCAGGATCCTTCGTTTCATCATACTTTGGGATATTTGGTATCATAGCTGAATGTGATATTTCATACTATAATAGCTCTTGGCAGATTGTCTAGCTGATTCTTGTTACAGGGTTGTTCATATGTGGGTAGTTGAGTGATCTGCCGGTCGTCGCCTACTACGCGTAGTATGGGCTGTTGTACCCATGGTTATACATGTTCACTTGAGGCATATAGGATGCCTGCATGGTGTATGCGTGCATTAGCTGATTCATTTGCGAATTCGACTCTGTTAGTCCCGTAGCTTGTGCGTTCGTCCCCTGTGTTGGCACGCTTTGATTATTGTAGGTTTGTGTCTGTGTGTAAGGGTACATGCCTTGGTAGTGGTATGAATATGGGTTGAACAACGGTTGCTGGGCAAAGAACGGGATATGCGACATGGCGACCAGTGGAGAAGGCTGGTGGCCTGCATGTGGTGCGAATAACAGAATGGTGTCGGGGGACCAAGCGATGGTCCCTGCCTGTCATTTCAATGGTGGTGGTCGATTTGCTGTTTTTTGCGATTGGGTGGTCGGCGCTCTTTGGGGCGCTGTGGTGGTAGTTGTGGCTAATTGTTCTGTTGTGACGGGCGGCGTTCTCCATAAGCTAGCAATGAACTCTGCCTTGGAGCCGACTGCGGGGTCATTGGTGCCTGTGTCAACGGCTGTCCCTCCAGTGTCGATGGATCACTTTCGTCGAGGGGCTGCATTGGTCTCACCGGGCTATACTTGTCGCCTTCCTGCTGCATCAATCCTCTATCTGTCATTTCCGGCGCCTGTTGTTGCGAAGTGTGCTGTGCCATACTGGGTGTACATCTGGATGTCGCCAACTGTTGTGATATGTCTCCAGCTCGATTCTTGCTCCATGAGGGATGGAAAAAGGGGCCTGGGAATCACAGCAAAGAAAAAAGACTGTTAGTTTTCGTCCGGGAGGTTGTCCCGGAACGATACTCTGACAATCAAGTCAGTTCCAGGTTCTGGTGAGAGGGTGAGAAAGTATGAGACAAAAGGTTGGAGTTGAACGTTGGTCCCTTCTCTTGGAGGAGAAGGGACCTTTTTATACCTGGAATCGGGGGGACAGAACCCCAACCATATCTTCTACTTTTTCAAGTCTGGCAGGGACAGATTGCTTCCGATTGGTAGATGGTGCTCCGTGAGTGGCTGTTTGTTATTAGTGCAGGCTTGACAGGAGATCAACGTCCTGAGTGTTACACCTGTCGTTCTGGAGGACGACTGGTACTATTTTGTCTTCACATTGGCTTTGACGCTTGGGCGCCAAAAAACGACCACAGGGTTGTGAAGGGCGAGGGCGAGGACGCGACGTTAGGCATCCACATACTTTTTCCCAGGCCATCTATCGAATTGACGGTTCCTTTATACCTGACGTATTCCTGATGGGATACGTCAACATAAGGTTAATGCGTTAGTGATCTGTTAATATTCAACCTTATCCTGATTAAGTTCGGCTACCCCGATACCTATAATCTTTAATCTTGCGAGAGATAGAAAGATATGTATAGATCTATACGGAGATTGACACCCCACCTGCGATTGCTAGCTACAATCCCTGCATGATAACTTTCTTATTAATCACTATTCGACATCCGATGAAGTGTCGTGGCGGGGAAATCACTAGTCAAATAGTGTCGATTATGGGGGCTCATGGTAATACATTACAAACACCTTAGAGATCTGACTACCATTAGGGACGCCTTATAATGATAGATAAAATACGTTAGGATCATTAGATATTTTGCAAAGATAGTAAATTAGGATTAATAAAACATCCTAAAAGATCAAATATGATAGGATTAGTTAAATATCAAACAAAGATAGTAAATTAGGATTAATAAAACATCCTAAAAGATAATAAGATTTGATCATTAGATATGCTGCAAAGATAGTAAATTAGGATTAATAAAATATCCTAAAAGATAATAAGATAGTATCGTTAGAGATCCTGCAAAGAGAGTAAGTTGGTGTTGATAAAATACTTTAAGAAAGGTTTTTCTAAAAGAAAAAGAATTCTTAATACAACCAAATAAAACTCTAAAAACCTCTGGACTCACCAACATCAAGTTGACGTTTTCAAAAATCGCATGTGTTCCTAGGATGGAGAAAAGATCAAGTCGAAGAAAGGATTATCGGCTTAAAGACCTGTAGATTTTCGTTTAAATAGTATGATTAGCGCTCTAAGATTTGGGAAACTATGTATCGTCACCACTCATCCATTCTGCTATCGGTCGGGGAAGGTGTGACATGCCTAAGTCTCTTTAAGTATCTCATCAGCGAGACCATCTGTTGTCATGGCGTCGAGTCAGCCAATCACGCTGATTGTCTAACATTTTCTAAACTTTCAAAGTTGTAGTTGTTATATATCGAATGTATGAAAAGAAATCAGAGTATGAATCAAACGAGATCACAAAATCATAAATAATTTATGTTTGTATTAATATATTGCTGTTGAAGATACAGAGAAAAATAGAGTACAAGTGGCTGTGACTTTGAAAGATACTCTAACTCTAATATCTAACCCCTATTTATAGGGATGACAAAAGCAAACAAAAAAGACATAAGGGCTTTAACATTCACACTTCGACATTACAAAATACCCTTATGCAAATAAACAAAGCTGACTTCGATACTAACAAAAGACATACGACACTTCCACACCTTACAACTATTTCGAACCCAACATTCTCCCCCTTTGTAACTAGTATCGAATCCTAATTCATCGGCATCTGAGCAGCTTGGTGTAAGACCTTCCGAATTTCCATATACCACAAGATCGACTTACGAACCTCAGCTTGATCTCCTTCTGAATTTTTCTTACAATTGTTGATACTATCAAGTAAATTTGTATACTGAGAATTCGTATATCTTTCCACATCTTCAACCTTGAATAGAAAATTTGTAATCTTGTTGTTTTTGTTCTTCCCAATAAAAACAATTCCCAAAGGCTTCAAACAAATTTCTCCATCATCATAATTCTTCAAGTTCTTCGCACCTTTCAATAAATACTAAGGAATAGTGATTTGTTTTTCCAAAGTAAGTGCAAGTTCCACATCAGTCATTGCAAGACAATCATAGTAATTGTCTAAAAACAACTTTATGTGTGCAAATCCAAGAAGAAAATTTTCTTTGTTGGTCAACTGTAGCTTCGGAGTATCTACTCCTTTCAAAATATTTGCAACACTGATGATATCATTTAGATTCATCAATGGAAGTTAACTACTTAGAAGTCGAATGCTACAATGTTAGCTCGAACTTCATGATATCAAAAATTATGCAAAAAAACCTTCGAACAGTACATGCTTGGAAATGTTTAGCACTCGAACAATTTTGACCAGTGACCAAATCTCTTCTTCCCTTTTACCAAGAACAACATGGAATCTGATTTTCATCCTTTTAAACTCCTCTTTGTCTTAAAACTTATCAACAATCTGATATTGCATAGAAATGAACATCATTTCATTGATTGGAAAGTCAAGTTGATTGAAATCTGAGTTTTCGATATCAAAGCTCTTTTTGGGAACTTTGGCAAACTCATGCATAATCCCACTGAACACATTAGCTTCAATAGTTTCGTAACTATAGTGTTTGGATGGATCACCCTTAACGAGACCAGGAGGATCAGCCTGTCTTTGACTAAGTATGCTTAGAATTGTTCTTCTGCTGATGGTGGTGGCTTCAACCGATGACCCAATGATAATACCTTTGGTTAAAGGTTTCGAAGTCATGGTCGTGGAAGTAGTTGTAGTAGATACTGGAAATGTAGTGGGAATTTGTGTACTTGACACTTTTCCAACTACTTCGCCTTGTTCAGAGTTCTTTGATGCACCTACACCCTTCTCTCCCCCTTGCACTCCTGTGGAAACAGGTGGGGCAGCCGTGGGCATCAAATTAACCAAATTGATTAACGGACAAAGTTAAGCTTTTAATCTGGACTCCAACAAAGAGAACAGTTGGGAGATGGACTTTTGATAAATTGTTGAAGGAGGAGGAATAGAAAGCTTCGAAATCATTTCCTTCACTTCTGTCAACACACCTTTCAAATGCACAAACTCCTTAGAGTTTAGAGAAGTGTGATATTCAAATAGCTTCGTGACTGCATCAGCAATTATAGTAACAATAGTATGAAGTTTCAAATAGTTCTGATCAAATTTCGCAATCTCATGTGTCACTTATTGTCGAAGCTCTTCGATATTTATATTTACATCTATTTGAATCTTCTTGACAGCTTAAACGAATAACCAATGATGTTCCTTTGCAATAGCTCTTAAATCCTTTACCTCATGATTAAATGATTCGAATTGAAACTTCACTCGAAGTTCATTATTTTTGTCCATCTGATCCAACATTGTTTTCAGTCGAAGTTCTTGAGCCTTTAGCATCAAATAAACCTCGATCCAGTAACATTGTGTCGACTACCAGCATCAGCCTGAAACTGGAGGTAAAGAATTAAGTTTTCGATTGAGGATCTTGAATTGCTTACCAGACATTAACATATGATCTGGTATATCTTCCTCTTCTGGATCAAACAGAAAATCAGCAAAACACACACACACACACATCATCATCCACTGTTGTATTATCAAGAATAGATGTTGGACCTTCAGTGGATTATGAAGGAAACAAAGATGTGACTGGTTATTCAGAATGGTATGAAAGGTAGGGGAAATAGTGAATTGTGGTAAGGAAGTAGAAACAGGTGATTGAAATGGTGGTAATGAGGTACTCGTGTCAAAATAAGAAGTTTCGAAAGTAGAAGAGACTATGATTGATTCCGAAGTACCTTGGGCTTGAGAAGTCGACACCCCATCACCCTTTGTGACATTTGCATCCATATCATATATGTTCGCAGTGATGCCTGAAGTTCGCACCTCTTCCATATTGGACTTGGCTTTCGAAACTTCGGGTGGTAAGGCCGAAGTCTGCTCTGGGATGGATAATTGCGAATGATCACCAAGATTGATGGTTGTGTCCACAATAAATGTTTCCACATTGCCATCAAGATCACCAGTTGCCTCGAAAGTCAACTTGACTAGACAGTCCCTCTGTGGTAATGAAAAACCCATATCAACATATGGAAGTGGAGATTGAGACTTACCGCTATCATCGACATCTAATTCAATAACCACATCATCCATTGGATCTTTAACTTTCTTTTGCTTCTTCTGAATCGTCTTCACCATTTCATGAGCTCTTCGTTTCTTAGAGGCTGGAGAAATAGGAGCTGGAATCTCACGAATTGCAACACCCTTGCGATTGAGTTGAGGCTTGCGAATCCTCTTTGTAAAAGGAATACCCCTGGTAGAAGATAGTGACTTTTCAGGAACTTTTTCGACATCAGGCCTATCCGGTGAATGTCGAGGTGTGTGAGCCATCTTCTTTAATCTTTTGTGAACACCAGACTTCGAAGGCATGACCACCTTTGCTGATTGAGAAGTCTCTTTAGGAACAGGCTGAACAACTGCCTGTTGAATAGGAACCGGATCAGGTTTAGAAACAGTAGCCTTCGTAACGTGCTTTGGTGAAGACTCAGTAACAGGCTTCTTCGGACTAGCCTGAGTACCTTTCTTTGAAGTTTTTCCCTTTTTCACATTAACCCCTTTTTTCAACAGAACTCAAGTCTCAACCGAAGGATTGATTGTTTGAAGATAAGCAATAAGAATTGGATCAGCAAGATCTCCTTTACGAAGCATTGCACAGGAATCCTCGCAACAGTGGAAACAGTTTCAGAATCATCCTCGACAACCTTAGGATGTTGATAGATACCAAACTCAGATTTAGGAAAATCAACAGGTACCAAGATCTCTTCCTTTTTGTAAACATACGTCAATATTAAGCTCTAGTAACGAGCACATGAAACTCCATTCACCACACTTATGTTAGCAATGCTATTTCCAAACTCTTGCCATAGTTGGTTTGCATAATCAACCTGTAAATCTTAGTATAATACACCGACCATAACATAAACCTCCAATTTTGCTTGGTTTAAACCAACATTTTTTCCTGTCAAGCAACGAAGGAAGATGCCAAAAAAAAAGTTCCAGATGCAAGAAAGAGCTGATTTCTTGAAATCACTCATTCTGGTAAGGGTGGTTGATGCCCCATCTCGTTGATGTAACGCTCTGTTCTGAATCGATTCCTAGTCTGAGGCTGTGGGCCGAAGATCAGTCATCACCAAGGTTAGGGCTTTTGAGAAGGTAAAATATAGGCCTATTTGGGTGCGGGTGATGTATTAGAAGTGATCCGGGTGTTCGGTTCGTGTTTTGAGGCCTAGGGGTATTTCGGTAAAGTGACAGTTTGGGCTTTCGTGTAAAATTGACTTTTGTTCGGAAGGTCTTAAGGAAGGTATGAGTTGATAGAAGTGTAGGGATTCTCTTCACCTTTTTGTGGATATAAGTGATGGGTTTTGAGCATTCTAACACTCCTAAGGTGTACATGCAACCCTAGAAACCTTGGATCTATGTTTTACTAAGATACATGAAAATTTGTTTTTCCAAGGTTCTTAACCTAACCAGCATGGCATGGGGAACTTTGAAACATAATAAGCTATTAGAGTTACATACCTTTTAGTAGTGGTTGATTGCTTGGAGTTTGAGAGCCTAGCAACAATAATGTGGATGCCTCAAATGGAAGTCACAAATCACCACAAACCTTGGAAACTTGAGAGAATAGTAGAACACTTCTAGAAATCGGGCACCCTTAGTTCTCACACACAAACTAGTGTAATTTCAAGTGCCAAGGACTCCTTTATATAGTGTGGTCGATTAGGGTTACATCCATGTAAACCCTAATACCCATGACCTTTCATTTCCATGAGATCCATGGGTTAAAGCTCCATGGTCTATCCATGGACTTTCCATGCAAGCCTAGCCCATTCTAAATAAGAAATAGCAACACTATATAAATACAAGAGTCCATATTTAATTAGTCACCTTTTTATCACCAAATTAATTCTAAATTAATTCTAGATCAATACTAATTAAATAATATGATTTCATATTAATATATTAGAACTTATAATATATTAATAAATCATAACTTATACTATTCTCAAAAGATTATCCATATAAATTGTTCGGGTGAAGTGCAACCCAAATGGACCATGCCGGGTCGGGTCAAGTACATCTGAAATATAGTTATGGACTTAGACACCTTATCGAACAGTCTGCCACTTGGATATGTCTAATAACTATCATTGCAATTATGACTTCAGGAACCGACCGGCAATCGTAGCTCTTAAAACTTTGTTGAACTATGAAGCGCCATTTTAGATAAGGGATCATATAATCCTCTGTTCTAGATATCGCTTCTAATCCAAGAAGTAACATATAAACTTTGACTCATATGCTTGTTCTACTATTTTTTGAATTATACACAAAGGCACGTTTTATAACATCGAGTTACCTATGCGTTTCGTACAATCAATGTATCACCAACTCATAGTCAACAACTCATATCTCTAGGTTTGAAGACTTATATGATATTACCGTCTCACGATCACTCGAGTTAAATTCCATGAAGTGATACAAGTAAGTGTGGGTTGAATCCAATACTCATAACTTAGTGAGCACTCATGAATGTTGCAACAACTCTTGCTATGTCCAACACTTTAGACATCTACAAGCCAGCTTCATGACAGTCTTGATTTATATCTACTTCCAACATATGACTGACTGTGGAGAATTTGAATAATATGATATACCATAACATAATTATTCTGGAAGTCAAAACATGCAAAAATGAAATGATAGTAAACGATTGACAAAAGATAGCAACACTTTACTCATAAATAAACAACAACTTTTATTCATCATCAAATGTCAATTACACTTTACAAATTTCAAAGCTATCTAATTTCCAAAACTAATATCATCCTTTAGCCCTATGTGCCTTGCATGCTGAAGATGCTTAACCCTAATCAGTCCCTTCGTGAGGGGATCTGCTAGGTTCTCATCCGATGATACCCTCTTTGCCACGAGGAGTCCTTCTTCTATTCGATGTCTGATGAAGTGATATTTTCTGTCAATGTGTCTGGATCTGCCATGATCTCTCGGTTCCTTGACTAAGGCAACCGCACTATTGTTGTCACAGAAAATCTCCATACGCTCCTTTATAGCTGGTACAACTCCAAGGTCTCCAATAAAGTTCTTTAGCCATATGACCTCCTTTCCTGCCTCGCTTGCTGCTATATCCTCTGATTCGCAAGTTGAATCAGCCATTGTCTCATGCTTGGAACTTTTCCAAGAAATTGCTCCTCCGTTTAAGGTAAAGACCCAACCTGAATGAGAGCGGAAATTATCCCTATCAGTCTGAAAGCTAGCATCACTATACCCTACTACTCTCAAGTCATCACTCCCACTGAGGGTAAGGACCCGGTCCTTAGTCCTCCGCAGGTACTTGAGAATGTTCTTTACCGCAGTCTAGTGATCATTGCCAGGATTCCCATGATATCTACTGACTATGCTCAATGCGAAGGCCACATAAGGACGAGTACAAGTCATAGAATACATGATTGAGCCTACAGTGGAAGCATACGAAACTCGACTCATCTCTGCTATCTCAGCCTCTGTACTCAGGCTTTGAGTCTTACTCAGTCTGGCGTTACTCTGGATCGGTAACTCACCTTTCTTGGAGTTCTGCATGTTGAACCTTTTCAACACTTTATCCACATAGGTGCTTTTACTAAGTGCAATTAGTCTTTTACTCCTGTCTCTCAAAATCCTTATCCCTAGGATATAGGCAGCTTATCCAAGGTCCTTCATAGCGAAACACTTCCCAAGTCAGGACTTCACTTCCTGCAAAGTTGGAATGTCATTTCCTATGAGTAGTATGTCATCCACATACAATACCAAAAAGCTAACTATACTCCCACTAGCCTTGACATATACACAAGATTCATCTTCGCTCCTCGAAAAGCCAAACTTTTTGAATTTCTCATCGAAACAAAGATTCGATCTGCGAGGTGCTTGTTTCAATCCATATATGGATTTCTCAAGCTTACACGCTCTTTTAGGGTATTCTGCGCTGACAAAACCCTCTGGCTAACTCATGTAAACATCTTCAGCCAACTTTCCATTAAGGAAAGCGGTTTTGACATCCATTTTCCATATTTCAGAGTCATGAAATGCAGCAATGGCTAACATAACCCTAATAGACTTAATCTTTGCTACTGGTGAAAAGGTCTCATCATAATCGAAGTTTGAGAAAAGCCATTTACAACCAGTCGCGCCTTATAAGTGTGTACATTACCATCCATGTCAGTCTTCTTCTTGAAGATCCATTTGCACCTGACTGTCTTACGACCTGGTACATTGTCAACCAAGTTCCAAACTTGATTGTCATACATGGACAGTATCTTGCTGTCCATAGCCTCTTTACATTTAGCAGCCTCAGGGCCTGCCATGGCTTCCGTGTAGCTGTTAGGTTCATCCACACTTACTAGTGTGCTATCACTGATAAGTGTATCACCTTCCGCAGTAATATGGAAACCATAGTAGTGCTCAGGTGCATTCCTAACTCTCGTGGAACGCCTCAGAGGTACATACTCTTCTGTCGGATCAACATGAGTTTACTCCTCAGGTTGATTGCTAGGGTTTGAGGTTCCTTCACCACTTGACTCTTGAATTTCTTCAAGGTCAATTTGCCTCCCACTGTTTCCTTGGCTTATGAATTGTCTCTCGCGAAAGACTCCACTCCTTGCTACAAAGACCACATTATCACTGGGTCTGTAGAAGAGGTAACCAAAGGATCTCTGTGGGTAGCCGATGAAAATACACCTCTCACTTCGAGGTTCGAGCTTATCGTGAGTCTCACGCCTCACAAAAGCCTCGCAACCCCAAATCTTGATGTGGTCTAGATTGGGAACTTTTCCAGTCCACATCTCATGAGGTGTTTTGGCAACCTTTTTGGTAGGGACTAGATTAAGGATATGGGCGGCAGTCTCTAAGGCATACCCCCAAAATGAGATTGGTAGCGGGGCTCGACTCATCATGGAACGAACCATATCCAACAAGGTTTGATTGCGCTTCTCAGCCACACCATTCAATTGTGGTGTCTTGGGAGGTGTCAATTGTGAGGCAATCCCACATTCCTTAAGATAGTCAAGGAACTTTGTACTAAGATACTCACCACCTCGATCAGATCGAAGCATCTTAATATTCCTGCCCTACTGATTCTCCACTTCCTGTTTAAACTCTTTGAACTTTTCAAAGGTTTCTGACTTATGCTTAATTAAGTAGACATATCCATACCTACTAAAATCATCAGTAAAAGTCACATAGAAGTAGTTAGCATCTCTTGTGGTGGTTCTGAAGGGTCCACACACATCAGTATGTATGAGGTCCAACAAACCCTCACCCCTAGCACAAGTACCAGTGAAGGGTAACTTTGTCATTTTCCCAAGCAAACAAGATTCACAACTATCATTTGACTTTAGGTCAAATGACTCCAAGACTCCATCCTTTTGGAGTTGGCCTATACGTTTCTTGCTTACATGTCCAAGACGACAATGCCATAATGATGCTTTATCCAAGCTAGTGGAAGAATCGATACACAACACATTATTTCCTAGGTTATCTATAACCGACACAGTTTCATACACACCATCACAAGGTAATTCCTTAAAATAAAGAACATTATTAAATAAAGCATTAATACCACCACATTCATTATCAAACGAAAAGGTAAAACCTTGTTTGTACAAACCATTAAAGGAAATAATATTTCTTGCCATTTCAGACGAGTAACAACACTTATTCAAATTTAATGTAAACCCACTACTTAGCAACAAAGAGTAAACTCCAATCTTGGAGACAGGTGAAGCTTTCCTATTCCCCATGATTAAGTTTATCTTCCCATGCTCCACATTCTCACTTCTTCTTAGTCCCTGCAAATCAGAACATATGTTAATACCACAACCTGTATCAAGGACCCAAGAATTAGAATAGGGTGAGTTATTAGACAATATAGTGTAAATACTTGCATGGTTGGGTTTTACTTTCCCATCCTTAACATCTTGCAGGTACTTTGGGCTGTTTCACTTCCAGTGCGACTTTTCATGGCAATAAAAGAATTCAGCCTCTTTAGGATTAGCAGAAGGAGTGACAAAACCTTTCCTGGTTCCACTTGAAGAGGAGCCATCAAGGGACTTTCCCTTGGTACCCTTCGAAGGGATCTTCCTCTTCTTTCCTTTGCCTTCTCCGATTGCCAAGACAGGGGCTGCGGTAGGAGTAGGAGTAGTAACAACCGACTTACATTTAAGACCACTTTCTGCGGTCTTCAAAATTCCTTGAAGCTTGCTGAGTGTAACTTCCTCCTTGTTCATGTGGTATGTCATTCGGAATTGATCATAACACGAAGGTAAGGAGTGAAAAATGATGTCAATTGCCAACTCCTCGGGGAAGTTCACATTCAGTTTTTAGCAAACGGTCCACATACCTTTGCATTTTCTGCATGTGGCCTGTGATGGGTTCACCATCCTTCATTCGGGTTGTTATCATGGAGGAGATGATTTCATACCGCTCTTGAAGAGCACTCTGATGGTAGCGGTCCATCAAGTCCTGGTGCATCTCAAAAGGGTAATAGTCCTGATAGGACTTTTGGAGCTCGGCTGTCATTATGGCCAACATGATACAAGCCACTTTGGTGGCATCTCTCTCATGTGCCTGGTATTCAACGATCTCCTCAGGAGTAGCAGACGAGTCATCAAGTTTCTTAAGCTCCTTGTCGAGAACATATTCTTTGTCCTCATACCAAGTGACCATCCTGATGTTCCTGATCCAATCCATAAAATTAGATCCATCGAAGATGACTCTCCCAGAAAGGTAAAAGAGAGAGAAAGAGTCGGTAGGGTTTGAGCCAGAAGCAGCATTGCTGGAAGACATCTGAAAAGAAGAAAGACAAGTTTAGATTAGATATAAAGATAGTCCTTAATAAGACACTCAAATGTAATATTAAGGCTAGGACCCAACACAATATTTTATAACTTAGAAGAGGGATGTCGTAATCCAAGCTATAAAATATTTGAAGGCAGGTGAATGACGATTCACCAATTTCCACCATGAAAAACGAAATAAATTATTAGGTTTTAATTGATTTTGAAACTCCTATATTCTTTGAGATTCATTGATCTTTTCAATGTCATGTTTCAATCTCGAGTGTGCCCTTCAAGTTTTGTGACTGGGATGCCGAGGATCACAAAACAAGGTGTGAAGTAACCATGCAAATTACTTGGTACTCTTAATGTTAATCACTAAATCGATGTGCCGGTTAACCACACGCCCTCCACCGACTTATGATAAACCTTAAGCCACCCTTTTCCTACCTTGTTAAGTCCAGGTTAGTGTGTCGGTTAACCACACACGCTCCACTAAGGACTTAAGCAAAGTGCAAAGTGTAATTTCATGGGTTAGCACCTTATTCACATTTTTTCCTAAAGTAACTAAGATTAGGAATTTATAAAAACATTTAGTTACTTTACATTCATCATACTTTTAATAAGGATTAATATCATTGTCCTACCCATTCGGCGAACGACCCTCCACCAGTCAAGGAAATGGTGGGTGAGAGTGGACACCCATTAAGCTGCCATTTTATAGGAAACAACCTTATTCCCCCATTATAGACCGACTGTTGGAACCTGAAAGAACCTCTAGCAATCCTAACTCCTTATTCCGAAGTGTGTGAATTCCGAAATGAAGAGTTGTCCGGAACCTGTCCGGACCAAGTAAGAAGGAAAGAAGAATGACGGCATTTCGGAGCTGATCCACATGTCCGGAATGCATGCTGATCCGGAACTAACCATCATGTCCGCAATAATACTTGTCTGGAATGAAGTCATTTTGTCTTTTGTGCATTTATTACTTTTGTCTTGTATTTGATGTAACGTTTCATAGGACTTAGTCTAAAGTTGTATTTGGACAATCAGAATGTCAGACTTATGTCTTTTGTCCGGTCCTATGTAAACACTTGGGTTAATTCGCTGTAACATTCACTCCTATTTATAGGAGCATTCAATACAAGTCAACTACGGATCTTTTACTCACTTTTTAGCATTTACTCTAAGAATATTGAAAAAATTCTTCTTGTTCTTCATTTATTAGCTTTACCTTGATCATTTACTATTATTCTTCATTTAATGGCTTGATTGTTTGTTGAACATTTTATCTAAGACTTGAACATCTATTAGTAAGCAAATATTGGTCTTAAGCATTCATTCAAGCTTTGAGTTTTCAAACCTTGTACCTGCGCATCGATCTTGTTCTCACAATTGGTATCAGAGCTTGAGTGGTTGTCCTTTGAATCCATAAAGATCAGATTATAGTTGGTTTGAAATTACCTTGGTGTTTCAACCATTTCTGTGTCAAGGATAAAAGTTCTTCTATATACCACTTTAGCTTGAAGATATCTTAACTTCAATGGCTGCTTCTAATTCTCAACAAATGATTTCAATGCAAATCGCAAATAATGTGGGTGGCCCTACACGTGCCCCATTACTAGTTGTGGAATAATATGATCACTGGAAAGTTAGAATGGAAAGATTTCTAATTGCCAAAGATAAAGGTGAAGAAATATGGAGATCCGTCACTGAAGGTCCACATGTTCCTGTAAGAACAATTGTAAGAGATGCAGCTGCTCAGCTCATGAGAGAAGATGAAACTCGTCCTGCTCCTCTGACTGCTGATGATGTTGAAAAGCTTCATGCTGATCAAGTTGCTTTCTTTGAAATGGTGTTTGGTGTTCCTCCCTCACCCTTCGAGCATATCAAGCTGTGCAAATCTGCCAAAGAGATATGGGACACTCTTCCGGACCTAATTGAAGGTTCCGAAAACATGAAGGACTAGCGCCTCACCTCAGTTGTCAACGACTTCGACACCTTCACTACCACTCCAGGTGAATCTGTGGCCTCCGCTTCCAGTCGTTACCGAATCGTTATCGACAACATGACTGCTCATGGGATTGTTCGAACTCTTCTGGAGTATAATCTCAAGTTTATCAACAGTCTCGGCAAAGGATGGGGAAATATGAAATCTTGTCCCCAAAGCAATGGTTCATTGAAAAAGTTGAAGCTCTATCAACTTTTTGATGAACTTCAAGGACATGAATCATATGTTGCTCAGAACATAAGGGAACTCTCCGGAGGTCCTCTTGCCCTTGTCAGTTCCTTTGAACCAACCATTCCGAACTCATCTACCTCGGATCCCTTCACACCCATTGTTCCATTGGTTCAAACATCCGCACCTACCTTACCCACACAAACCTTAACGGTTGATGAATTTGAAGCCGTGAACTCTGAACTCTGTTTTCATCAGGAGTTCGCCCTACTCTAATGAAGTACAAACGTCCGTTAAACTCCTCTTACAAACCATACCAAAACCGATTCAATGCTCCTCACCATAACAATCCTCAACATCACTCTGCTCCGGAACCTAAACCAACTTCCGAAAATCCTCCAGCATATAAACCAAACATCACTAAACCAAACACTGCTCCAGAACCCTCTCAAAATTCCAAATCGGACAAACCAAAGATTTTGTGTCATAAGTGTGGACATGCAAATCATTTTGCCAAAGATTGCATGGCTGATGCTTCACAAAAACCAAAAGTCAAGGATTCAGCTTACTATATCCGAAGAGCACAAGAAACGGCTGAAAGTGAGAAAGCATTTGTTACAACTATTTCAAGAGATGTTGAAGGATATTGGTCATCCAGAGATGATGATGACATGGTAACTGTAAGAAACATGTGTTTGATGGCAAGACAAATGGTTGAATGTGATGAAGGATACTGGTCTTCTGGGTCCGAAGATGATGATGATGTTACTGAACCGCACCACTGCTACATGGTAACCAACGATCCACCTGGCCGAAGCATCGTTCAGCAGGCAAAATCTATGATCTCTGATAATAATTTTGATTTATCTCTTTGTCAACCTTATCTAACCCAAATCCAAACAGATATGAACACAATTTATAAAGCCTATAAGTCTGCCATAGAAGCCAGTGAGAAGAAGGATTGTGATGTAAATCGTCTTAGGTTACGTTTTCAGGATAAAAAATTAAAAATCGAATCTTTAGAGCATGAGCTTGTAATGTCAAATGATGAATGTATCATTTTGAAAGATAAATGTGAAATCACTTATTCTGAACGAAAAGTTTTAATTACTGATAACAAACGTCTCAATGCAAAAATAGATGATTTGCATAATTCTGTTGATATGCTTGAAGCGGACATTCGGATGACTCACAATTGTAGTCATCCATTGTCTAAAGCACCTGGTCTCGGAAGCGAGTTTCCGAAACCAGTTGTCAGTCCCTTGAAGGAATTGCAAAATTTGACATTCGTGGGAGAGGTTTCGAGTATCAAACATTTGGACACCCCTGTTTCTCCCTTGTCACCACCTCCTGAGACTACAGACCAATTTGAGTCCCTAATTCCTGAGTTCAAACCAATTGTTGTCACATGTCCTGATTCCACGCCTCTTCCGCCTCTGACAAACCTGGACCTGAATCGGACCACATATTTTCATCACAGTCTTACAAATTGTGTAAACTATGTTCCGAAAAGTAATCACGTGAACAATTGTGTGATTGAATAAATTGATCAGGTGACAACTGAACCCACTGCTTCTGAGGTTGTATGGGCATCCTTAGATGATAAAGTTGAAGTCTCAAGCTGTGTGTCCTCTGATTCTTGTGAATCAGATTCCTTAGTCATCTCAAAAACTAGATTGGTTCCCATCACTCCTATGTTTAGGAATCCATCAGTAGGACAAACCTCAAAATCCTCATCTCATGCTAAGAGAAAACCAATGCTGAATAGGAAGGATATTCTAGATCCCAAAGTAGAAGCTCGAAATGTTCATAAAAAGGAAGTTAAGACTAGACAAAATTCCAAGTTCCTTGCTAACTCCAAACCAAGTTCATCCCGGAATTCTCATGTATCCACTCATAGTCAAAACTCCTTTGTTCCCACTAAGATTGTCAAAAGACCTTCCGAACCTCTTGGTCATGTAGAACCTAAGAAAGTCATCAGCTCATCTCAGTCTAAAGCTCATGTAGCTGCCAAATCCGTCCGAAATACTCCAATAGAATCTCGGAATGCTTCATCTGTCCTTATTGCAAAATCTGATAGCATAATTTTTAAACCAAATCTTTCATAAACAAATGTGTCATCAAGAAAATCCACAAATTAAAAGAAAACATCCTTAAAATCTTCCATGAAAAATTATGTGTACATAATAGAAATTTTTTGACTCCTATTGAAGTGAATGGTTGTACATAATAGAAATTTCAGGTTGTCACATCATCCCCCGTTAGAAGGAATTTCGTCCCGAAATTAGAATTTAAGCAAATAAGTAGTTACAAATAACTAAGCAAAAAGACAAAGATATTTCAGTTTCATCTGATCCTCTCGTTCCCAAGTGAATTCAGGTCCTCGCTTGGTGTTCCAGCGAACCTTCACTATCGGGATACGGCTTTGTTTCGTTTGCTTGACCTCCCGGTCCATGATCTCTATAGGTTCTTCCACGAAGTTGAGGCTCTCGTTGATCTCGATTTCGTCGAGTGGGATTACAAGAGTCTCGTCAGACAGACACTTTTTCAAGTTCGAGACGTGGAAAGTAGAATGTACGTTACTGAGCTCGCGGGGTAAGTTAAGTTTGTAAGCTACAGGGCCGATTCTTGCGAGAATCTCGAAAGGCCCTATGTACCTTGGATTTAGCTTTCCACGCTTTCCGAAGCGTATCAAGCCCTTCCAGGGTGAGACCTTCAATAGAACACGGTCGCCCACCTGGAATTCCAACGGTTTCCTTCGTTTATCAGCGTAGCTTTTCTGTCGGTCTCTAGAGGCTTTCAATCGTTCACGAATCTGAACGATATTCTCTGTCGTTTCCTGAATGATCTCCGGACCTGTGAGAGTGCTGTCAGGAACTCGTCCTTTAGCTAACTGGGTATCACCCACCTCAGCCCAGCACAGAGGGGATCTGCACTTTCGGCCATAGAGGGCATCGAATGGAGCAACCTTTATGCTTGTGTGATAACTGTTGTTGTAGGAAAATTCGACAAGGGGTAAATGAGTATCCCATGCTTTCCCAAAGTCGATCAAACAGGCTCGCAACATATCTTCCAAGGTTTGGATAGTCCTCTCACTTTGCCCGTCTGTATGTGGATGGTAGGCTGTACTCATGTCCAGCCTAGTTCCTAGGGAACTTTGTAGCGACTGCCAGAACCTCGAAGTGAATCTACTATCTGTCCGAGATAATGGATATGGGAACACCGTGCAGTCGTACAATCTCCCTAATGTAAGTTCTTGTAAGCTTCTCCATCTTGTCTGTTTCCTTTATAGGCAGGAAGTGTGCGGACTTGGTCAATCTATCGACGATGACCCATAAGGTATCAAGTCCACCCGTTGTCTTGGGCAACTTGGTTATGAAATCCATAGTGATCCGCTCCCATTTCCATTCCGGTATCTCCGGTTGTTGTAGAAGACCGGAGGGTAGCAATACCTTGGCGCAAGTAAGGCATTTACTCACGAAAGTAGCAATATCTGCTTTCATGTTAGGCCACCAGTATAACTTTTTAAGATCCAGATACATCTTATCTGGACTCGGGTGGACAGAATAACAAGTTTTGTGCGCCTCATTCATGACCAAGTCTCTGAAACCACCGCGTTTCGGGGTCCAGATCCGATCCATGAAATAATAAGCTCCGCGTTTCGGGGTCCAGAATAACGAGTGTTGTGCGCCTCTCAAGCATTCACCCGCTACATTTTCAGGTTTCAAAGCGTCGAGCTGAGCCTCCTTAATTTGCGTGGACAAGTGTGAATGGATAGTCATAGTCAATGATTTGACTCTACGACCAGAATATTCTTTCCGACTTAGGGCGTCAGCTACCACGTTGGCTTTACCCGGATGATAACGAATTTCGCATTCGTAATCACTGAGTAGCTCGACCCACCGTCGTGGTCTCATGTTGAGCTCCTTCTGGTCGAATATGTGTTGTAGGCTTTTGTGGTCTGTAAAGATAATGCTTTTTGTACCATATAGGTAGTGTCTCCAGATCTTCAGAGCAAACACAACTACTCCTAGCTCAAGATCGTGGGTAGTGTAGTTGACCTCATGTGTCTTTAGTTGTTTCAAGGCATAGGCGATGACCTTACCTCGCTGCATCAGAACACATCTGAGTCCTTGATTTGACGCATCGCAATAGACAACGAAGTCTTTTATCCCTTCGGGGAGGGATAGTAATGGTGCGGTGCAAAAGGCTTGCTTGAGCGTTTGGAACGCTCTCTCATGCTTCTCTTCCCAGTCAAAGGCCACGCCCTTCTGGGTCAGTGTTGTAAGAGGTTTCGCAATGCGGGAGAAGTTCTGAATGAACCTGCGATAGTACCCAGCGAGGCCTAGAAATTGACGAATTTCTGTAGGCGTCTTCGGTGCTGACCAGCTCTCAATGGCTTTAATTTTGGAAGGGTCCACGTGTATTCCCTCTTTGCTAACCACGTGCCCTAAGAATTCGACTCTTCGGATCCAAAATTCGCATTTCGAGAACTTCGCATAATGCTTCTCCGCACGCAGGGTTTCTAAGACTAGTCGTAGATGTTGACTATGCTCCTCCTCACTACGAGAGTAGATAAGTATGTCATCGATGAAGACGATGACGAACTGATCCAAGTAAGGACGACACACCCTATTCATTAAGTCCATGAATATTGCCGGCGCGTTTGTTAATCCGAACGGCATCACTACGAATTCGTAGTGCCGATAACGAGTTCGGAAGGCTGTCTTCGGAACATCCTCCCCTAGCACTCGTATTTGGTGATATCCGGACCTTAAGTCGATTTTTGAAAAGAAGTTCGCCCCTTGAAGTTGATCGAATAAATCGTCAATCCGAGGCAAAGGATAACGATTTTTGATGGTCAGTTTGTTGAGCTCCCTGAAGTTCGCCCCTTGAAGTTGATCGAATAAATCGTCAAAATTGTTGAACCAACGTCTGAAGAGTTTCAGACGTTTCTGAACTACATTTGATATTCTCAAGACTACAGAGCGAAAGATTTCAAGAAGACTGTTGTGTCCACACTATGGACTGTATTGATGTATTTCATCCTCAGAGGACTGTCTAGAAAGCATGGAGGAACGGACACCTTAAGCAAGGACTGACTCAATGTCGTATGCAGCATCTACTTCGGACACGAGAATGCTGTTGATCTTCCGGAAGTCTTGTGGCAAGACTTCTGCAAGTTTGCTACCAAGAGGAAGCCGAATGAAATTTCTAGCCCTAGGTTCTGGGCTCTGACGATCGAACAAGTCTTTAAGGAGATTTTGGAACCACTTCCGGTTAACACCATCCCTCCAGAGTTATGTGTCACGTTTAAACTTGTTAAGTCTTATAGGATTCTGGACCAATCTTCTTTTGGTCCGGTCAGACGACTTCCGAACCACATCTTGGCCCTAATTCCTTCCGAGTCCCCTTATTTAAAACATCATTTAGAGACTCCGGTTCTGTTCAACCCAACACAACCTGCCCCTGTCTCTGTTGAGCCCATCTCGGAAGAGGCCAATCCAACTACGTACGGACCCAAAATTAAGAAACCAGCCAAACGAAAGGCTTCTCCTACCAAGCCTAAGACCAAAAAAAAGCCAAAGTCAGTGCCCCTCTGAACAGGAGGGCACCCATGACATTCCGACTGATTCTGGCCATTTGCTCACCCCTCCTACCCACTCATTCGAGGCACCCCTCGATGTTTTAAAAGCACAAACACACACTCACGGGGAGTCACCACATAATCCACCCTCACCCTCCCAAAAGGGTGATGCCAGTGTTGAACATAGTTCCTTGCAGCCCCCTGGAACACACGCACGAGTCACCTTTTATGATCACATTATCTCTTCTACACGCACACACTCCGGAACCACTGTTACGGACCCTAAGCTGTCCAGAGCTGGAGTACTCCCTCCTCCGTCGGAAGCCTCAACTGGTCTGATACCCGGAAGGCGTACAGGACGACCAGGTGTTAACGATCTCCTATGGGAAGATTTTGTGAACAGGGCCGCATCCAAACGTCTGGATCTCACCAGAGCTCAGGTGGAGTCCACGCTTATTTCCATGAGGAACATGGCCATCCAAAGCAACCTGTCATATGTTCCTCCCACTGACGTTGATGCTATCAATGAGCTCATCTCGGAACTGCCCCCAATCACCACTCACCAAAGTATTTTCCATACCGATCTGGAAGAAGAGATCTTTGAAGAAATCATGCTGGAAGAAGAGGCAAAAACCATTCCGGATGCACATCTCATGATTTCAGTTCACTACCAATCCAAGGCATCCGTATCCAAGTCTGCTTATGACTTCGGATCCTCCTCCTCTACCACTCCGGACGGTGGCTCCAACTCAAAACATCATGAAGATGATGATGCAACCAAACCGGGTCCCTCTTCAAATCCGAACGTACACCAACCTCCTCCGCAACACTCTGATTCTAATACAGAATCCTCAGCTGGTGACTACGTTGACCCCTTCTCTCTTCTCAAGATCTGAACCAATGTCTCTAACACCATGCAACAAGTGGCATCTGTGGAGACATCCGTAACAGAGCTGAAATCTAAATTGGATCAAAAAGTCTCCGGACTTGATTCCAAACTTGATGCCGTTCTCCACTTACTATCCCAACAGTCCGGACCATCAGTTGCCGAAAGAGAAGGCCACCTTCATCAACTGATCTCCATCTGGGTCAAGCACACAATTGAGGAAGTTGACTCCAAGTATGACGCTTTTGTAGATAATTATCTCATCACCATCACTTCAATGCTCAAGGTCCATGATGATCTGGCGTCTGCCACCAACGACCTAATCAAGCAGACCCATGTTCGTCATGAGAAACAAATTCAACAGCTGGAGAAGGAGATCCGGAAGAAGGATGAGATGAACCTCATTATTCAACAAGTCCTCATCAAACTTCTCCGCTCAACTTGGAACATTGTTGATGTTCCGAACAGGAACTTTGATGAGATGATTGCCATCCTCAGCAGCACATTTAAACATCTTTCTGATTAGGCCCCCACTGGTGACGCTTACGATGCTCTCACTCATCAACTCACCTCCGGCCTTCAGAAAGTCTTCTCCAAATTTGACGATCTGAAAGAGGTTTTGCAGCTTGCATCATTTCCAAGATTCACCCAAGCAGAAGATGGAAACTAGGCACGAAATTCACACTCCAGGATGAGGACCTGGATTCCGAAGATGAAGACGTTTAAATCGTCTCCGGAATCGTAGGGACGACTGAAGGAGAAGGAAGCGAAAATGAAGACATATATGTTCCGGATGAAGCTCCCAAAGGAGCTCTTTGTCTTCAAGCTCCAAAGTTGACCATTCCGAAGGAAAAGACTGAAGAACAAAAAAGGATTTGGTCAGCGGTCTCTTGGTCATCCTCTCTTCCAGACGCTTTTCAAATGGATGTTCAAATGGCAAAGGCAAAATCATTATTAACTGATCAAGCTTTCCGAGTCACTCCTTCAGTTCAGCCTCCCATTCCGGAGCCAAAATAGCTCCAATCGACCAGGGCTCTCCTCTCCGGACCCCTGATGAAATTCCTGAATAACCACTTCCAACTCCCACTCCGGAATTCACCATTGATGAAAACATGAAGCTGGTCATTGATGCGCTTCAAAGGGACAAAGGGAAGAAACCAATGACTTCCGAACAACAAGCCTTCCATTCCGGACCTCCTCTCAAGCAAAAATATGGATGGTATCAGGAGGAAATTCATAAGGCATTAGAGGACAGCATCCGGATTCAAGCTTTAAAAGACAATCCTGATCTGATGCGTGGCATCTCTCCTCTTTGCCATGATGGCATTCTTCAAGCACATGAAATCATCCCACCCCTTTACTACGACCTTCCCACCAATGACACTGATCAGCTGGATCTTCCTCTCTCTCCTTACAGCAAATTATACACTAAGTTTGCTCCGCTTCACCCAACCGATAATCCGGAAGTGATCATCCGGACAGAGCGAGAAAGGCTCAAAACCTTCACTGAAAAGAATGCTCAACCCTTCAAGGAAGTGTGGACAAGGAAGAGGATCACCAAAGTTCAAGGCTTCGGAAGAAAAAATTTAGTAAAATTTGAGCTGAATTGTCCCCTATTCCGTTTCCACCTCCTCCGGAACAAGCCAACTCCCCGGACCGTTACTGATGCGGATTTTCCTTCAATGAATCTGAACGACATCCTCACCCTAGCTGCTTACTTCAGAGAAAATCAAAAGGATGACATCAGTATGGGTGCTTACCACGCAACTCTCAGCTTTCTTAAAGATTATGTTGCTGAGTTCTGCCGATGTGACTACGAGCTTGCACACCTCTACGAAACCGAACAATTCGTTGCCAAGATCGACTTCGTTCTTCCGGAAGCTGAAATTCTTGCAGATGGTCCGATTGAAGAACCGGTTCTCGGTTTTGTCTACACCACCAGAAGAACAAACAAGAAGGACTTCTTCCGAGTCCTTGATAAACACCTAGTTCCGACAAAAGCTCTGAAGAAGTTCATATCCCAGGCGTCCAAGTCTGATGCTCTGGAACAGGTCAAGGCAAAGTTTGTAAGTCAACTGGCGTGGTACATTGCGGTGCGATAATGGTTGTTCAGAGCCTACACCTTCATCAAGGAAGAAATAAACTAAGCCTGCTGGATTGCTAAGTTCACTTAGGGGATATTGTTGGAACCTGAAATTGAACCTCTAGCAATCCTAACTCCTTATTCCGAAGTGTGTGAATTCCGAAATGAAGAGTTGTCCGGAACCTGTCCGGACCAAGTAAGAAGGAAAGAAGAATGAAGGCATTCCGGAGCTGATCCTCATGTCCGGAATGCATGTTGATCCGGAACTAACCTTCATGTCCGGAATAATACTTGTCCGGAATGAAGTCATTTTGTCTTTTGTGCATTTATTACTTTTGTCTTGTATACGATGTAACGTTTCATAGGACTTAGTCTAAAGTTGTATTTGGACAATCAGAATGTCAGACTTATGTCTTTTGTCCGGTCCTATGTAAACACTTGGGTTAATTCGCTGTAAAATTCACTCCTATTTATAGGAGCATTCAATACAAGTCAACTACGGATCTTTTACTCACTTTTTAGCAATTACTCTAAGAATATTCAAAAAATTCTTCTTGTTCTTCATTTATTAGCTTTACCTTGATCATTTACTATTATTCTTCATTTAATGGCTTGATTGTTTGTTGAACATTTTATCTAAGACTTGACTGGTCTTTCCAGCCTTGACTTGAACATCTATTAATAAGAAGACATTGATCTTAAGCATTCATTCAAGGTTTGAGTTTTCAAACCTTGTCCCTGCGCATCGATCTTGTTCTCACACCGACTTCGTGAATGAGGCCTACTAACGGTAAAACGACTTGTTCTTATACATATATATATATTATTAACTTATATTAGTATAAAGTATAAGGGTTGAATTTTAACTTTTAAAATTCTAGGGGTTGGAACTAAAGTTTACTAAAATGTGTGAGACTTTACATGTTCCAAAACTTGAGGGCAACTTTTGTAACTTTCAAAACTTTTCATCTTTCATAACTTATGAGTTAATGGTTTATTAAAATGAGAGACTTTTCATTTTATGTAACCTATGTGTTTCTTTAATGGACTTTAAAAGAGTGACTTTTGGTAATCCATAACTTGAGGACAAATTATGGATTCCATTAAAACACGTAATGATCAAGAATTAAACTAACAAGCAAGTTGCAAATAATTCCTATGATCTTCTAAACTCATAAGTGTATGAATATTCATATCAACAATTTCAAGAATCATAAATAAACCATACAAGACTTGAAATTTTGATAATAGCCATTGAAAATGGATTAACATAATCATTACACCATCTAAAACAAGTTTTATAAGACCAAAACAGTTTAGGGTAATGTTTCTAGTCTATTTCCAGCAGAAAAAATCCAAAAAATGCACTCTGGGCATTCTACTCGTCGAGTGCATGAACCTACTCGACGAGTAGGATGGAATAACTCATGGACTTGTCGAGTCCCCCCATGGACTCGGCGAATTCATTCAACAGAATGCATAATTTTTTGACTTTTTTCAACAATTTGCATCAAGTATCAAGAAAACAAGCCTAGGCTCTGATACCACTGATGGGTTTTGAGCATTCTAACACTCCTAAGGTGTACATGCAATCCTAGAAACCTTGGATCTATGTTTTACTAATATAAATGCAAATTTGTTTTTTCAAGATTCTTAACCTAACTATCATGGCATGGGGAACTTTGAAACATAATAAGCTAGTAGAGTTACATACCTTTTAGTAGTGGTTGATTGCTTGGAGTTTGAGAGCCTAGTACCAATAATGTGGATGCCTCAAATGGAAGTCACAAATCACCACAAACCTTGGACACTTGAGAGAATAGTAGAACACTTCTCGAAATCCGCCACCCTTAGTTCTCACACACACACTAGTGCAATTTTAAGTGTCAAGGACTCCTTTATATAGTGTGGTGGATTAGGGTTACATCCATGTAAACCCTAATACCCATGACCTTTCATTTCCATGAGATCCATGGGTTAAAGCTCCATGGACTATCCACGGACTTTCCATGCAAGCCTAGCCCATTCTAAATAAGCAAAAGCCAACACTATATAAATACAAGAGTCCATATTTAATTAGTCACCTTTTTGATCACCAAATTAATTCTAAATTAATTCTAGATCAATACTAATTAAATAATATGATTTCATATTATTATATTAGAACTTATAATATATTAATAAATCATAACTTATACTGTTCTCAAAAGATTATCCATATAAATTGTTCGGGTGAAGTGCAACCCAAATGGACCATGCCGGGTCGGGTCAAGTACATCTCAAATATAGTTATGGACTTAGACACCTTATCCAACAATAAGGATCGTCGGAATCGGGTTTATAACGAGGAAGTTATGGCCTTCAGAAGTTTCGTAGTTTTCAGGCTTAGCCGAGTACTCGGGGAGTACACAAAGCGTACGCGGGGCGTACTAGTGAAGAAGGCAATACGCGGGGCGTACCCTGGAGTACGTTGGGCATACTGACTAGGATGGTCGCGAAGGTTCCTAGGAGTACGCTGGGCGTACCATATGTACGTTGGGCGTACTCCAGTCAGATCAGAACCCTATTTTAGGGTATTGGACCCTATTTAAGCCCCTTATCGCATAACCTAACCCTAATATCTTCAGTCTCCACCCCTATAAACCCTAGAAATCATCATATATCATCCATGGTGGCATTTTGAGCTTATGCAGTCCATTTTTGGGATGTTTGGCCAATTTTCAAGAAGATGGAGCTTGTTGCAAAGATGGGAATCAAGGAGGAGCTTATGGATCTGGCCTTTGGGACTCATTCTCAGCTTGATGAAGGTATAAAGCTTTGAACTTGGTCATTCATCTCTTAGATCTACCATTTGTGAGTTTTTGTTCATTTTGGTCCCAAGTATGAGATCTAGTGGCCTTGATTTCATTTCTGAGTTTTGGTTCATTTTGGTCCATAAAGTTGGCACCTTTAGAGTTTAAGACCATCTAGTTTGAGCCATTTCCATGAAAGTAGAGTGCTATTTGGTCTTGTTGGTGCATGAAAAGTCACCAAGTCAGTGACTTTATGGGTTTAGAAATTATATGGGACTCAGATCTGTGGTTTAGATTTATGACTTAAAGCATTAAGTGCTTAATGGCAGAAGTGAGACTAGAGGGTAGTATGCTGGGCGTACAAGCCAGTACATTGCGCGTACAAGCCAGTACACTGCGCGTACAAGCCATTTACCGAGTACGCACAACGTACTACTGAGTACGCCCTGCGTACTCAGCCAAGTTGGATTTTCGACTTTGGGCTTCGGGTTGGGGCCATCTGTTTGGGCCTAGATTCTTGGGCCCAAATGGACCATTAGAGTGGCTGTGTTCTGGGCTAATTGAAGGATTGGATCTTAGGTTAAGGCCCAATAAAGAGCGTGGGCCCAATTTGGAAAATTGGGCCATTCATGGGCCTTTATGGATTTTATGGTTTTGGAATTTGTGTTTTGGGCCCTGTTGGGCCATAAAGTTTTGGGGTTGATATTTATTTGTGGACTATTGGGTTTGGGACCAATTTGGAAATTGGGCCATTAAAGGACTTATGGACATTATAGTGTTGGGCCTTTGTTTTGGGATTGGACCTTAGTTTTTGATCATATTGGGCCAGGGGTAGAATGATCATTTTACTCCAGGCATGGGTTGAATCCAATACTCGAATCTTATTCCATGAGTACTCATGAACACTGCAGCTATGTCTAAAACACCTAGACAAACTACAGATCTATTCACGACAGTCTTTCCTCAATACCTACTTCCAAAGTATGATCCACTGTGGATGGTTTGAATAACCTAGTTATTTGGGAAGTTGTCACACCCCCAAACCAGACGGCGGAAACGTCCGGGGGTGGAGGAATTCATTTGTAGTATCACAACACATGCATTATAGTAATCAGAGTACAAACAACCACTGTATTTAAAAGTATACATATTTACATGTGTTTCAACCTTGTATTATGATAATAAATAGTTGTACAAAAGAAGAAGACAATACATAAATAACTCCATCTTCTCAAAAGCTCGGGGTGTACCTGCCTACTGGTTCCCTGAGAATACAAGTAATTTGAAAAAGAGAGTATCAACATAAAGTTGAGTGAGTGCATAAGTATTTATGTTTTGAAAGAATGTCTTATGTTTCTTCAATATGTAACTGTTTCCAGAAAATCATATATTTTCTGCTGTATATGAAAAGTAGTTTTATTAGCATAAAACTATTCTATTTGTAAACCAATGTTCTGTATTTGTAATCCTTTCATAAACTTGTATCTATGAGTATGTCTGAATTCATTAACTGTTATTGTAAACTGTAATATATTACTGTAAACTATATCTGGTAAACTAGTACTTTGAAATAGTACATAAGTTTAGTTAACTATACAATAATGTATTGTTAATATCTTTTAATGAGTTATTATAACCATACTGACTAGGTGGCCTGACCAAATGCTATGAATGCGCTGAAAGTTGATGATAACAATTGTCACATTACAGGCGTGTATGCCGACTGTAGCTAGCAGTCCGAGTGCGGGATTGTCATTCCCAATATAGATCTATACACACATTGTTTCGATCCCCTGCTGGAGACTCTGGTCATAATATCAGGAGTTTACTATATTGTTTAAAATGAATTAAACAAACTGTACTACTTGACTCATAAAAGCATATAAACGTTACATGTATAATAATTATGAAAACTCAATCATTTTGAAATAAATGATTACTAGTATGTTCTTGAATTAGTACTCTTAACCTGTATCTGAAAGAATGTATACACTTGGATAGTTT
Source organism: Lactuca virosa (assembly GCF_052849685.1). Classification (NCBI taxonomy): domain Eukaryota; kingdom Viridiplantae; phylum Streptophyta; class Magnoliopsida; order Asterales; family Asteraceae; genus Lactuca; species Lactuca virosa. The sequence continues at coordinate 124,839,455 of NC_136430.1, forward strand.
TGAATTAAACCTTTGTTTTTGTAAAACAATGTAATCTAGTATGCTTGAATCATGAATTAATGTTCTGTGAATCATAAATTATATCTATTATAATTTATATGTACTTTCTGTATTGATAGTTACTATTAATGAATACAACCCCTTGCTCAACTTGTTGCAAAGGGTAATTGAAACTAAATGAATAAACTTTTATAATTGTATAAATAGACAATATATATAAGTAAAATTTAAATGACACTCGGACAAATAACTGATACTTGTAATCCCACATCCAAACAAGGAAAAGGAACCAAAGTGGGTTATTAGTCCTAAATCTTTTAAATCTTATTTATATAAATATATGTATACTAGTATGATTTTTGAGGAAAAATATAAGTTTATAAAATATTTAAAAGAAGTTTCATATTTTGAAATCCATTTTGGTGACTTGATGTCTTTTTGAAACAATCACTTAAAACCACTTGATTTGATGATACTGAAATTCATTTTGATAAGATGTTTGAAACCATTTGTTTTAATAACTGTAATCCATTTGAAATTATTTGTTATAAACAAAATCTTTGTGTTAGACTTGTATTCCCCCCCCCCCCTTAAAACAGTAAAAACTATGAAAATATGGGGGTATGAACTCACCTATTGTAAGTTATTCAAATGTAAGGTTGGTGTAGGACGCTAAGTGTCAAGTGAAGTTTTTGAACACAACGGATCCTATTAAGCATATATTGATACATATATGGATATAATTAGTGTATATAACAATTAATTATATAAGAAACCACTTTAGGGACTAGGAAACACTTGAATTTAAGTGTTACAATCACATGTGATTGTTCTAAAGGGGTTTACGGCCACACAATGTGTTCACGGCCATGGAGTTTACGGCCTAAGATGTTCTTCATAGGAGTTTACGGCCAAGGGAGATGCTCATGGCTGTAAACTCTCATTGTTCTTGGAATTGATTGATTTCAAGGTTGTAAGTTATGAGCTTCTATAGAATAACTAATATACGGAAGATTACTTACGTTTTGAAGCTTGAAGGGGGTATTCACGGTCTAAAGAACTAGTATGTGTTCTTGGTGTTCTTGGTTTTCTTGAAGATCTAACCAAACGAAATGATTTCATGGATGAAATCATAGGTTTTAACTAGATTAAGCAAGGATATCAACTTAGGAATGGAAGAATCACTTACAAATTTGGTGAGAATTAGAAGTGTTCTTGATGGTACTTGAGAGAATTTGAGAGTTCTTAACTGGAGGATATGAGAAATGAAGAAAACTGAAGGCAATCTATATATGTATGCGAGGGTTTACGGCCGAGGAGTTTGCGGTCCGAAGTGTATACGGTCCGAGGCAAGAATAAGATGTGAAGTTCTCGATTTTAAGCCTTTTCCTTCTATATTCAATTATTGATATTATAAAGATTTTAGCAAATAAAGGTTATTATCATAACCTTAAATAAAAATCCAAATAATAAAAAGAACTTTAGTTGACTTTAGTTTGACTTCGGTTGACTTGTGTTGACTTTACAAATAGGAAAATAACAGGATGTTACAGAAGTCAAAACATGCAAAGTGAAACACAATAATAATACTAATCCTATATGGCCCAAAAAACTTTTGAGTCATATTGATTACTCATTATTCATTGCATAATGTTTCAGTTTATCAACTTAATACTTGAATTAAAACAATAGATATGCCATGCTCCAAGCATGTACACTATGTTTTTCTATGGTCCTGACTTTGTGAGATAGATCAATTGAAAAACATTTTAGTGATCCTCATTTCACAATTCCAAATCTTTATCGTAAATGTAAGAATATCAAATTCTTGCCATTTAATGTAATTTGTTAGATTCTACACTTATATGCAATGATCCTCTTGTAATGACTATGCACAAAAGTCACAGAGACTTGGAAACATACATTACAAAGTATTCCAATGGAGATCAATTCTATGGAAACGAAGTCTCAAATTCAAAGTATATTCCTTTGAACATCCATCTTGCATTAAATTTTCTAATCTTACACGGATTTAAAGAATAACTTCCTCTTATGGAAACATCCCCATATTCCCATTTTGACCATCACTTATGAACAAGAGTTACCTCTTTTCAAAGTATGTCAATATGGTCCTTTCCAAAATTTAAAATATACTTCCAACTGTCCATGAGCAACCAATCTTTGGTAAACCTCAAATTGTCCTCGACAATTGCTTAACCATTTTAGTCATATCCGGTTCTATTCCTTTTCCCTCTTGATGCGCTAGGCATTTGGAAAATTAGAGCACGAGAATATTATAGCATATGCAATCGATCCTATACCCGAAGCATATGGGATGCGATTCATAATGTCAAAGATAAAGACATGATACTTGATCAGCCTTTTGCTATAATATTTCTATTTTCCATGTTCACACAATTCGTATTATGAAGAGGGATGCCGTAATCATAATCAATTTTGAGAATGCAATTAACATTTCCATATATAGAATTTCCTTATGTTGAACCGTTCCTGTTAGAACAAAGTTCTAGTAGGATCGATTGATTCTAAGTAGAAAAGCAATAAATAACGTAATAAAGAACACAAGAATGGTTTAACTGATGTCGAATGATTAAGCTTTAACACCTCAGAAGAGCTCGATTAAGAACGTCGACTATAGAGGTGTTTAGGGTTACAAAGCAATAATAATAATAATTACGATCGTATCTAAAGCATACATGCATGCACTATATATAGCTTAACCCTAATCAATAATCACGGATGGACAAGCCCAATCCGGATATACAAAAACAAAGCCCATGACGCAACACAAAATACCCAACAATCTCCCCCTTTGTGTCAATGGAGCCGAGAGCTCAGTTTGGTTGAGCTATAGAAGACTTCTTGATGGTCTTGAACACCTTCAGTATAATGGCCAGTAGAGTATGACGAAAAGTAATATACCACCGAAGCATTTCAGTGAAGTTCTTCTTGTCTGACTCATTGTTGTGCTTGCATCGATGGATAATATTGATTATGTGCTCCAAGCAGTCTGTTGAGAACAGATGCTTATCAACAAGAGCGAAAAGAAATCTGTTAGCTTCGCCTCTTGTGAACATCACTGTGAGATGTGTAGAATCAATTTGACCCAACTGCATCTTGTTCACATCTCCAGGCTTTACAGTTGGCTCCGCAGTTGGTTTCTTCTTCAAAACATTAGCAATCTCCTGATCCATTGTAGCAACTTCATGGACATAGGAAGCCAACATCCTCTTCAGATGATCTAGGATCGGCTCATACTCCTTCGCATTAGTGAGAAAAATGTTGTACAATAAGATCCAATCATGAGGATTTAAGTTAGGAAGATCTGCCAGGGAAATCATAGAAACCGAGTTGTTTGAACCTCGGGTTATCTTGAAATGAACATTAACAAATTTCCCTGCAGGCGAAGGTTTCAGCACCTTGACTGTTGTAATCTTCTGTGCACTCCAAGTCAGATACTGCGGCTGACCGAACGTGAGATAATAATCAATAAGTTCACGATCAACTTGAGGGTGAGGTGAGGGAACTTGAACTGTTGAATCAAAACAGTGAAAAGTAAATGCCTTTCGTGTTATAGGAATATCAAACTGTGAGTCCCTCGTATTCTCACAATCAAACGAAGCCACAGGTTCCAGCCAGCACGTGCTTGGAAACTCTATCGCTTCTTTGATCAGCGTTTCCCTAGTCCAAGGAGGAAACCACGCCTTTTTGCAAATTAGGGCATCATGCTCTTCCTTCTTCTTTCGCTCCCTCTCTTCTTCTTCCTTTGCAACCCGAAGTTTTGCATCTAACTCCTGATCCCTTTCCTTTCGTTTCAGGGCATCATCAATAGTTTCTTGATCTTCATCACTATCATCATGTTCATTAGCAAGACCTTTCTTCTTTTCTTGATTACCAGAACCCGAAGCTACATTACCCTTCAGTTCTGTTTTGACAATAATGTTCGGTTCAATATGAGTAGTTTTCTGAGCACCTTCTCCCCCTTGTTGCGGAGTAACCAATCGCTCTGTAACACCCTTCATTTCATGTAGAAGTTTAATTGCAGGAAGAAGCTTGGAGGTCAGGTGATTCCGGATTGTCAGTGCAAGAATTGGATCATGAGCATAAAGAACATTGTGCAGCATATTAAGAACGTCACCAGCACAACTTCGAAAAACGGCACGCTCAGTTTTCAACAAAGAAATTTACCGATCGGCTTGAGCCAGTTGAACCTTCTAGACTTCAACAGTAGTGGTTTGACGAGCAAGATCATCCATCAATTTGCTCTCCTTTGCTAAATCAGCATGGAGCTTTTCAAGATGAGAATTCACTGAGCTAAGAAGAGAAGTGTTCTCAGCTTGAATCGCAGAACGAACAGTCTCGAATTTGGCTTGCTCCCCTTGAAGTGACTTTGAGAGAGAGTCAATTGATGCATTCACCCTAGCTGCATTCGTATCAGCATGACCCTTAAGGGATTCCAGAAAGATCTGGGAATTGTGAATGAGTTCCGCAACATCGGTTGTAGCCTTCCGGCATGAAGATGTGGATGCTTCAACCGCCTTCGTTCATTTATCAATTGCTCCTATATACTGTTCAAAAGCGGTGTCCAGGAAAGCCTTCAGCATAACATCATTGTACTTCGAAGAAGAGGCGAGCAATCGATCAAGCTTATCATCGAGACTCTGCACTTGTAGTTTGGTTATCGAAGCCTCTTCATCTTCATCAGTGGGAAGTCTATAAGGACTGTAATAGGTTGATCAAAGTCAAAATTGTCACCATCGAGAGTAGGACTAGAATCAGTTGAGGGTGAGGGTAAAAGATGTTTCGATGTAACAGGGGTTTCGGTTTCAGTATTAGCCCCCGTATCAGATACGTTGACGTTTACTGGAGGTTCAATTGTAGTGGTGGAGATAGGGGTAGTTGTGGTAGTTGCTTATGAAAACATGGGAGGTGGTAAAGGAGTTGTAAAGATTGGTACTGTACTAACTGGTGGTGGTGGTGGAACAGTAGTAGTAGGTTGAGTTGTAGGAGTAGGTGGAATTGGAGCAACCGAAACTGGAACAGTAGTCTTCGGTGGAGATAGAGGAGGAGTTGGAATTTTGTCATTGAGTTGTTCAGTAGGAGTTGGAGAACGAGGAGGTGTATTACCTCTTGGTGAACCGCCATGCTGAACTTCTTCTTCCTCATCAGCCGATTTCTCCTTATCATGTTCTGAGCTGAAAGGGGTAGGACCCTTTGGTTTCCTTGCCATTTTCTTGACTTTCTTTGGAGCCGAAGAATCAGCCTTTTCAGCCTTCCGCTTCTTGGACTTGACAGGCTTAGAAGAAGGACCTTCAGTTTCCACCTTCTTTGTATCTGCCCTCTTCCCTCGCTTTGCTGGCTTTTCCACAGCATATAAGGCAGCCTGCTGTTCAGGAGTCAGTTCTCTTGGGTCCTTGGGAGTAAGCTTCCAGTAGTCAGCCATCACATGACTTTCGCTCGACACACACCTGTACATTATTTCAGGTATCGAACCATTATGAGAAAACTTGGTGGCATCTGAGAAGATAATCTTCTTTGTATGAAAAGTAGCCACAGAGGAAAGCATTGCATCTTTCGTAACTGGAATCTGTAAGTTCTCAATGGCCCGTCGGGTGATGATGGTCCATAAACGACCACAGGAAATCTCTGAATGTCTCGTTGAGGAGTTGAGACTTTGCGCCAGTTGCGACCAAATAATAGAGTCATAATCCAGGTTAATACCATTGTAGAGACCATAGAGAATGGTCATAAAACCCTTACTCGTACCATCTGACCCAGCTACCCGTTCTGCCAAACTCTTGTTGATAAGAGTAAGTAACCCATTCCATTGCGACAAACAGGACTTCTTAAACTTTGTCACTATTGTAAGGACATCAGTATACCCTATCTCATAAAACATCATAAACAACTGGGTTGTGGTGATGAAATCAGGAGAGATGACAGAAGCATCGACGGCAAGCCCTAACAGGGAGCAGAACCGGGCTTTTGAAATAGATGCCTTGTGAGTGAAGATTTGAAAATAGATCATCTCCTTGTTCTTGTCGTAAGATGCAGTAGAATACACTTGTGACAGCAGAGACATGGGAACAGATTCCACATGCGTAAGAGCGATAACCAGTGGGGAGTACTTGAGACATTCGACAACGTGGAGCATGTACGAATCATACAGAAATGAGTTTAGTTGAATGATCAGGTTCTGATTAGGTTTGATCACAAGCAATGACGATGAAGCAGTTTGTTCTTGAAGAGATGATGAATCCGCCATTGTTGTAAGGAAGAAGATGAACAGTTGAAGATCGCCTGTTGTATTTGAGAGAGTTTGAAGAAGGTAAGAAGGTACAATAGGTGCGAGAAACCCTTTATATACCGTTTCCAGGAGAGAGAATGAATCTCTGTGATGATGATACGATCACTGAAACGTCGCCTGAAAAAGCGCGATTTGACAGCTTGGTTTCCCCAGATAGACGTCATCAAATGTGGGTTTTGGAACCGTTTCAAATTCACGCGCCCAATATGAATGGTTATCCGATGACGCGATTAAAAATCTTATTCACATATCGTCTTTTCAAATTCACTTTCGCTCCATATGTCAAAATAACCACTTTCGCTCCAAAAAAACTTTAAACAGGCCATAAGGAACATCAACCAGAATTTTGGAAAATCACAAAGAATTTTCGTGTAAGAGTGTGCCAAAAATAAAGAAATAAAGCAAAATGTGTATAGGATGTGAGTGATGTGTAACATCCCAAGTTCCAGAGAAAGAGATTGGGGGTGTAAAGTGCAAATGGAGGTTTGGACTCGGCGAGTTGGAGGGGTAACTCGGCGAGTCGAGTCACGTGTGAACCGCGTGAACAAGTGACCCGACTCGGCGAGTCGGGGATGGACTCGGCGAGTTCGTGCTGAAATATGAAACCCTATTTTCAGGGTTTGCACCCTATTTAAAGAACAATATGCCTTCATCTCAGCCTCTATCTTCCCTGAGTGTTCCAGAGAAACCCTAAATCCTGAGAGACTCCATTGTTGAGAAGAGTGAAGCTTGGAAGAAGAAATCGGTGAAGAAAAGTTGGAGGAAGTTGAGGATAGCATCAAGAGAGCTTGTGGATCTGAAGTCTACATCAGTTTAGACTCATCTTTGGGGTAAGAAGTCACCTCCTTAAGCCTTTTCCTTATTGTCATCCATGGTTGTTGTTTTGGGGATTCTTTAGCATGATTGAGATCCATTTTGGGTATAGAGACTAGATCTGAGGTTGCAACTTCAGATCTAGGTTGTATTGGAGCCATGAGGGCAGAAAGCATCAGCCATGGGACTGGATTGAGAGTGCCTTTGTCCAAAAACCTTCTTGTAGCTTGGTTGGAGCTTGTTGAGCCTTGCATGCACGTAAAGTTGGAAACTTTACGTGTGAATCTGGCCCTAGGGGTCCAGATCTATGTATTGGAAGCAATGAAATGGCCTGAAATCGTCTGAATGAAGATGTCACGTTTGGACTCGGCGAGTCACATAGGTGCACTCGACGAGTTGTATGAATTTGTGCATGGACTCGACGAGTTGGAAGAACAACTCGGCGAGTATGTTGAACATTGCCTGGGACTCGGCGAGTCTATGCTTGGACTCGGCGAGTCTGGTCGTGGAACCCTAACCTTTTCTGGTTGAGCTGTGAATCGGTGAGTCAAGGAATGACTCGGTAGGTTGAGCAAGAAGGGGACTCGACGAGTCAACGGGTTGATTCGGCGAGTAGGGTCAACCAGGAAGGTTGACTTTGACTGAGGACTTTGACTTGGACCAGGGGTTGACCAGTTTGACTTCCAAGGGTATTTTGGTAATTATTGGTGTTATGGATTTGGTTCTTTGGTAGTATTCGGTGGTGGAGTTCGTGTCGGTGATTGGAGCAGCTGGTCTTAACCTTTCAGTCGGCATTTGCGAGGTGAGTTATCCTCACTATATCGACAGGGTCTACGGCACCAAGGCCGGCCCTTTATCGGATGGAAATCCGGGTATTGTTTGTTATGTTATTGCTTTGCTATGTTGCATCCTGGTAGTTAGGATGTTATGCGTTAGAGACCTAGTTAAGGTCGGTATCCTGGTATATAGGATGATGATATGCTAGTGACCGGTTAGGTCGGTATCCTGGTTATGATGTTGCTATGTTATGTGATATGCTGGATCGGTTTGATTAGTTGTGAGATGTTTTATGATTATATGTTTATGTGCACATGGTTGTTTGACTGGGGTTGGGTTGAGGCGGGTCCTGCTTTGTGCTGTAGGCCAACATACCCAGGGCGGACCGGTTAGGCCGAAGGCCCGACGAGCGGTCCGGATAGACTGAAGGCCCCAAGAGGGCGGACGAGACGTGCCGAGGCTCGGAGAGTGGACCAGGTGGACTGAAGGCCCGATGCGGGCGGACCAGTCATACTATAGACTCGGAGAGAGAGTGGACCGGGTGGACTGAACGCCTGGTGCAGGCGGACCAGTCACACTGTAGACTCGATATGCATGGCTGTTCTGTTTATGATATGATATGATATGTGTATGGTATTGTGGTTGGTATTTTGGGGGTAACTCACTAAGCTTTCGGGCTTACGGTTTCAGTGTATTGTTTCAGGTACTTCAGGAGATCGTGGCAAGGCGAAGGCGTGATCGTACCACTCCTTAGTTTTATGTCGATGTTCTGGGATACTCTGATAATAAATGAATTGAAAACCTTTTTGTAATAACTTAATGAATATGGGTTGTTTTTGAAATGTTTAAATTGGTTGTAGATTTCTGGATGTTACAAGTTGGTGTCAGAGCCTTGGTTTGAGTGAATTGGAGGAACATTCGTGTGAATCCAGTCTCAAATCAAGGAGAGTTTTAAAAAGTGCAATTGAAATGGTTTTCAAAAATAAGTAGAGGAGGATGCGGAGGTACGATCAGCCAGAGCCAGTAAGTAGACCCCAAAATACCATACTTGTTATTTGATTATGTGATGTGTTAGAACAACATGCTAGTACTAGGCTAGGGATCTTCAGGAATTGCATGATATAATTTCCTGATTATATGATGCCTGCTAGCCTAGGGTTCCCTGCTATGTAAGGTAGTTAGCAGTTCCTCTAGAGGTGAGGATTGAGTGTTGCCATGTATATGTTTATCGCTAGGGTGTTGTGGTGATACTTGATATAAATATGGGTAGGTGTGGAAGGTAGTATGGGCCCGTACTACTGAAAGCACATCACCCATATGCGTATCAAGGAAGTCACAACCCCTAGGGTCGGGTTGGTAGTTGGTTCCCGGGTTATTGGGAAAGCATCTGATTTTCCTTGTGGGGTATATTCAGTATGGTGGTTACGAGGCATGCCGGGGGTGGATCCGGGTCAGGAGAGGGCGGCCAGGGTGGATCAGCGCCACCCGAGGTCATTGGTCAGATGAGTACGGATGAGTTGGATGCCAGGATTCGTGAGATCCTGCATGATGAGATTGCTGCTATGTTCAGGGCGGAGATGCCGGAGATGTTTGGGTCGATCAAGACCGCCATGGTTGAGTATTTTGATGAGCGCAATGCGGCTCTTGCAGAGACGGCTGCCGTGGCAGCTGTAGCGGCTGTAGCGGTGACAGGTGGAGGAGCCGGTCGAGGTTTTCAGTATCGGGACTTAATAATACGAAGTCCCCTACTTTTGATGGAGTTCAGGATCTGATCGTTGCTATGAGATGGTTATCAGACGTGGAGGGCTGTTTCTTCACGTGTTCATGCCCTGCGGATCAGAGGGTGAGGTGTGCTCTGAACCTTTTGAGGCTCGGGGCGAAGGATTGGTGGAGGTTGACTACGGGATCTTATTCGGATGAGCAGCGGGCTGCGGTTTTATGGGATCAGTTCCGGGAGATGTTCAGTACCCGTTATGTTCCACGGTTTGAGAGGGAGAGATTGGCTCAGGAGTTCTTGGAACTGAAGCAGGATTCAGAGACGGTGACGGAGATCACCAGGATGTTCACTGAGAGGGCGATGTTTTGCCCTGAGTTTGCTTCGGAGCAGGCTCAGATGTCCCGATATCTGAGTATGCTCAAGAGGGATATCAGGCAGTTTGTGTCTACGCAGAGGTGCGAGACTTTGCTGGAGTTGCAGGAGGCCGCTCGGCGGCGTGAGTTGGAGATTGAGTTGCAGTTGCGAGTGGAGAGGCAGGCCCCGATGCAGTCGCAGCCAGCGCCGAAACGGTCCAAAACCGTTGATTCCAGGTTGGGAGGTCAGGGTAGCCACACTTGTGAGAAGTGTGGGAAGGGTCATACCGGAGTTTGTAGGTCCGGTGGTGCGTGCCGCAAGTGTGGGAGAGAGGGGCATTATGCGAGGGATTCTCAACAGTCAGCCCCGGCTCAGGATATGATGATTTGTTATCATTGTCATCAGGTTGGTCACTTGAGGGACAACTGTCCACAGCTGGTTGCCAGACCGGTGCAGGCTCCAGCACCAGCCACTTTGAGGATCGCTGGCGGGGGTAAGGGTGGAGCGGAGCCTCCGAGGGCTCAGGGACGTGCTTATCAGCTTACAACAGAGGAGGTCAGGGCAGAGCCGGATGCAGTTGTGGGTATGTTTTTGTTTCGTTGTTGTATGGTTATCTTGTTATTTTGTGGTGTTGTATTTTATTCGCCGTTCTGCGTGTTTCATGGTTTGGTTGAAAGTGATAGTAGTGAAGAGTTGTAAGTGGTTAGCATCCAACAGATTGATGGTCAGAATTGGGTTGTATGGTCTTGTTCTCGGGTATAGCAATTGCGATTTGAGAAGTGTTCAGCGGAGAGTCGAACTCCCTTAGAGTTCGTGATGTGCGATGTCGGGAAGTGATTTTGCGGAGGTTACTCGTTTCAGAGGAAATCAGTTCAGGGATAAGAGGAGTATGTTGAGTAGGGAAGATTGATTTATGTCGGTTGAGTCACCGGTGGTTGGTAGTCAGTGCTCTAAGTGGGGGAGATTAGAAAATTCTCAGGAGGATCGACAGGCATTAGAGGTTGATTAGCTGTTTGGCCTTCAGCAGTGTTTCAATCAGCCAAGAGTGTGGGCTGGTATGAGTAAGTGGAAGACAAATGGGGCGGGGTACAGACCAAGGTTTTCGGAAAAGGTGATTGGTTGTTGTGAGGCCTAGGATTAGGCCGGGATCTGAGTAGATGGAATGGAGTTAGAGTTCGGAACCCCCATAGGGCTAGAAGAGTATTTACGGGAGAGATTCCCAGGAAGGATAGTTCGGGATGATGTATGATAGTTTGAGCGGTCCGGATAGACTGAAGGCCGGTGGGCGTACCAGTCAGGCCGAAGGCTCGGAGAACGGTCCAGACAGGCTGAAGGTCCTGGAGGGCGGTCTAGACATGCTGAAGGTTCTGAGAGTGGTCCAGATTGGCTGAAGGCCTAGTAAGGCGGTCCAGTCATGCTGAAGACTCTGTACGTGTTGATAGATCTTTATGAGGGGATGGATTGAGCATGTTGCGATGCAGTAGCAAACAGTAGGTCTGGCCCCGGGCATTGACCATGTTAGCGAAAAAGTGGTGCATGGACTACGATAGTCCTTGTGATCAGATTCAGAGTATATGTGATGCATGGAATGGCGGTTACTCTACAAGGGATAGTGTAGAGTGGGGTGTGAGCACACTGGCACTTGTTGTTATGGCAAAGGGTTCAAGTAGATTTCCTTGGATAAGGAAAGAGAAAGGTATGTAACTCTGTGAGGGAGTGTTGGTTCACGAAAGTGAAAGCAGTAGTGAGAATGGATGATTGAGAGTATTTCAATTATGGTTGTTGAGCACTGTGAATGTGCCAGCGGTATGGAAGGACATCCGGATTGGGTGTCCGTTGAGGCCACGAAAGGAATTCCGGTGGTATGGAACCAGAGGAGTCCGGAAGGGATGCAAGGGTAGGGCCTTGGAATCCAGGTATGGGAGTGATCATGGGTTATGTATATAGTGGTAAGTCATCCTAGGGATGTCTGGTGGTATCGTCAGTGTGTCGGGTTTTTACAACCCGAGGATGTAGACCAGGCTCAGCATGTGTATGTGATTGTGTAGGAGAGCTCATGGGAGTTGCTTAGGAGCTGAAGGATGTGTCATCCTGTCAGCACGAAAAGAAAAGAGTTGGATTCGGAAAGGAAACGGGGTGAGTCCCAGAAGTGAATTCGATAAAGGTTATGCCAAGCGAGGAAAGGGATAGCAGTTGGTACCGGGTCAGGACCCGGTGGTTCAGGGTGATATCTAGCTTGTAACAGACAAGTGATTATGTGAAGCGGTTGTCGTGACTCTGTGAGAAAGAGTTGGACTTTATAAAGGTTTGATAGTAGTGTTAGAGGAACCTGGGTTGGTTGAGACCAGGAGCTGTATTGTGGGAGTATTGTCTGGGGTGTTGCTGCAGGCTTCGAGGACGAAGCCTAATTTAAGTGGGGGAGAATTGTAACATCCCAAGTTTCAGAGCAAGAGATTGGGGGTGTAAAGTGCTAATGGAGGTTTGGACTCGGCGAGTTGGAGGGGTAACTCGGCGAATCGAGTCGCGTGTGGACCGCGTGAACAAGTGACCCGACTCGGCGAGTCGGGGATGGGCTCGGCGACTCCGTGCTGAAATATGAAACCCTATTTTCAGGGTTTGTACCCTATTTAAAGAACAATATACCTTCATCTCAGCCTCTATCTTCCCTGAGTGTTCCAGAGAAACCCTAAATCGTGAGAGACTCCATTGTTGAGAAGAGTGAAGCTTGGAAGAAGAAATTGGTGAAGAAAAGTTGGAGGAAGTTGAGGATAGCATCAAGAGAGCTTGTGGATCTGAAGTCTACATCAGTTTGGACTCATATTTAGGGTAAGAAGTCACCTCCTTAAGCCTTTTCCTTATTGTCATCCATGGTGGTTGTTTTGGTGATTCTTTAGCATGATTGAGATCTATTTTGGGCATAGAGACTAGATCTGAGGTTGCAACTTCAGATCTAGGTTGTATTGGAGCCATGAGGGCAGAAAGCATCAGCCATGAGACTTGATTGAGAGTGCCTTTGTCCAAAAGCCTTCTTGTAGCTTGGTTGGAGCTTGTTGAGCCTTGCATGCACGTAAAGTTGGAAACTTTACATGTGAATCTGGCCCTAGGGGTCCAGATCTATGTATTGGAAGCAATGAAATGGCCTGAAATCGTCTGAATGAAGATGTCACGTTTGGACTCGGCGAGTCACATGGGTGCACTCGACGAGTTGTATGAATTTGTGCATGGAATCGACGAGTTGGAAGAACAACTCGGCGAGTCTGTTGAAGATTGATTGGGACTCGGCGAGTCTATGCTTGGACTCGGCGAGTCTGGTCGTGGAACCCTAACCTTTTCTGGTTGAGCTGTGAATCGGTGAGTCAAGGGATGACTCGGTGGGTTGAGGAAGAAGGGACTCGGAAGTTGTTGGACTCGGCGAGTCTTGGGGTGACTCGGCGAGTTGAGTCGTGGCATTGGAGTTTCTGAGCATAGGGACTCGACGAGTCAACGGGTTGACTCGGCGAGTAGGGTCAACCAGGAAGGTTGACTTTGACTGAGGACTTTGACTTGGACCAAGGGTTGACCAGTTTGACTTCCTAGGGTATTTTGGTAATTATTGGTATTATGGATTTGGTTCTTTGGTAGTGTTCGGTGGTGGATTTCGTGTCGGTGATCGGAGCAGCTGATCTTAACCTTTCAGTCGGCATTTGCGAGGTGAGTTATCCTCACTATATCGACAGGGTCTACGGCACCAAGGCCGGCCCTTTATCGGATGGAAATTCGGGTATTGTTTGTTATGTTATTGCTTTGCTATGTTGCATCCTGGTAGTTAGGATGGTATGCGTTAGAGACCTGGTTAAGGTCGGTATCCTGGTATATAGGATGATGATATGCTAGTGACCGGTTAGGTCGGTATCCTGGTTAGGATGTCGCTATGTTATGTGATATGCTGGATCGGTTTGATTAGTTGTGAGATGTTTTATGATTATATGTTTATGTGCACATGGTTGTTGGACTGGGGTTGGGTTGAGGCGGGTCCTGCTTTGTGCTGTAGGCCAACATACCCAGGGCAGACCGGTTAGGCCGAAGGCCCGGCGAGTGGTTCGGATAGACTGAAGGCCCCAAGAGGGCGGACCAGACGTGCCGAGGCTCGGAGAGTGGACCAGGTGGACTGAAGGCCCGATGCGAGCGGACCAGTCATACGGTAGACTCGGAGAGAGAGTGGACCGGGTGGACTGAAGGCCAGGTGCAGGCGGACCAGTCACACTGTAGACTCGATATGTATGGCTGTTCTGTTTATGATATGATATGATATGTGTATGGTATTGTGGTTGGTATTTTGGGGGTAACTCACTAAGCTTTCGGGCTTACAGTTTCAGTGTATTGTTTCAGGTACTTCAGGAGATCGTGGCAAGGCGAAGGCGTGATCGTACCGCTCCTCAGTTTTATGTTGATGTTCTGGGATACTCTGAGAATAAATGAATTGAAAACATTTTTGTAATAACTTAATGAATATGGGTTGTTTTTGAAAAGTTTAAATTGGTTGTAGCTTTCTGGATGTTACATGATGTCTTTAATAAGACATGAAGCACATGATTCTGGGCAAGAATCTCTTCCTTCAAAGTCAAGAGAGACTTGAAGTGCTTGTGTGGTTCCCCGAGAAAATACGATCGAGTGTTTGTAAAGAAACACCGAAAGGCTTCTTTTCAAATAAAGGTCTAAAGGGTGGCTTATCTTCAACCGAACATCGATACTTAACATAAGACCGAAAGTTGGATGAAGTACTTGTGAGACCGATGTGGTCTGTTGAACAATTAGGTTGGATATAATTTTTTGTGACTAATGATGTTATAAAAATCTCAAAAACAAAAACCAAACTGGATCTTTTTGGGAAGAAATGCCTTGGTGTTAGACAATTTCATAAAGACCACTCAAAAAATAAAATGAGATTTCGTTAGGTAACAAGTGAGATCTTGAATATAAATATTCACCGTCAATTCATTATTGGTGTTGGATTTTGGGTCTCACTTAGCACATGGTGTACGCATCTAAGATCATAAACACAGATTTTGTGCAACCATAAACCTCAGTGGTAATATCTGAGAGTCTCAAGGGTTACCTTGGTGAAACGAAAGTTGATGGAGAATGTAGAGGAGGTGGTTAAGGAACCGAAAGTACCCTTGCTATATAGAAGTGACTAAGCAGAAAATTCTTAACTCATTTGAGAAGAGTAAGGTAGCTCATGACTTGAGTGAATTTAGCAGCCTGATTGGGAAGAAACGATAGGTATAGATCGAATCATCAAGGCCTTACTCATAGTCTTAGAGGCTTCGGTCTACATGCAGCAGCATGCTTCTAAGGACACTTAACTAGTTCAAATTAAAATGGTCGTACCTGCCCTAGCTCCAAATTATGTAGCAACGATGTACTTGGTACTTAGTAAAGAGAATAAACAAAGACAAACAAACCACGCACACAAACAAAACAAAAAAAACAGAAGATAATAAAGAAGAAAATATTTTTCAATTTTGAATTTTCTGAAAAATAATAAAAACAAAATATTTTTGGATTTTTGAAGTTTCTGAAAAAAAATGAAAACAGAAAAAATATTTTTGTATTTTGAAGTTTTCTGAAAAATAATAAAAACAGAAAAAGAAACAAGAATAAACGAAATTAATGTTAAAAACTCTAGGAATAAAGATAAAAGAGAAAACATAGCAAGAAAAAGATTTAATAGAGAGTTTACAAAGTATACAGCCGAAATCAAACCTTAAAGGAATGAAGCGAAATAAGCTGAGTCATCGGTTCATTTCGGTTCCTTAAAATTCCGGAGCCGAAATAGACCGAGCGTTCGGTTCATTTCGGTTCCCGAAAATTATGGAGCTGAAATAGACCGAGCGTTCGGTTCATTTCGGTTTCCGAAAAATCCGGAACCGAAATAGACCGAGCGTACGCTCTATTTCGCTTGTCTAATTTTTAGAGAGAGGTTTGAGGGTTCGGTACCGACTCTGCTTCCATCATTCCCAAACCTTGTAAAATTTTATTGAAGCTTGCTTCTGGTAAGGCTTTAGTGAATATGTCAGCTAGTTGATCAGAGGACCGAACGAAATGAACATCTATGTTTCCATCTTGGATTTGCTTGAAACCTTGCACAATAACAAACAGAGAACATAATGTCTGGTCTACTAGCTGTTAGATACATAAGAGACCCTATCATTTGATGATAGAGTGTTACGTCAACAACAGGTTTTTCCAGAGATGGTGTTAACTTTGTTCCAAACGCCATGGGAACCTTCACCTTCGAATCTTCCGTCATACCGAACTTCGCCAGCAAGTTCTTCGTGTAGGCCTCCTGGTTGATAAAAATGCCTTATGGTCCATGTCTTATATTCAATCGAAGGAAAATTTTAATTGGACCCATTGCACTCATTTCAAATTTCGTCTCCATCAACTTCCTGAATTCAGCCGTTAAGCTAGGATTCGTGGAGCCGAAGATGATGTCATCGACATAAATTTGAACTATCATTAAATGTTCACCTTCTTTCTTTTGAAAGAAGGTTGGGTCAACCGAACCTTGCTTGAATTTCGACATTTTAAGAGAGCGAGTTAATGTTTCATACCAGGCCATTGGTGCTTGCTTCAGACCATATACAGCTTTATCCAGAACATAGCAGCGATCAGGGTATTTCTCGTTCACGAACCCAGGTGGTTGCTCAACATACACCTTTTCTTCTAGTTCTCCATTTAAGAAAGCACATTTCACATCCATCTGGAAAACTTCGAAGGTTTTATGTGCAACATATGCCAGAAAGATTCTAACTGATTCCAATCTTGCTACAGGAGCGAAGGTCTCCTCATAGTCTATCCCTTCTTCTTGGCAATATCCCTTCACCACCAGCCGAGCCTTATTGCGAATGACGTTGCCCTCTTTATCCAACTTATTCCTGAAGATCCATTTTAAGCCGACCACAGAAGCATCCTTTGGAGTGGGAATCAGTCTCCAAACTCGATTACGTTCAAACTCAAGGAGTTCATCTTGCATTGCTTGTACCCAATCAGCGTGATCAAGTGCAACATTAACCATCTTCGGTTCGATTTTCGAGATAAACGAATTAAACATACAGAATTCAACATGAGAGAATAAGGCTGTTTGTTTTGCTTTCAATTGAGAACGTGTGAGAACTCGCTCAGATGATTGACCAATTATTTGTGTTTTGGGATGATCCTTAGTCCATTTCGTTAGAGGAGGGTAATTAGGGTCATAGACAGGATCCAACTCTGCATTTACCTCTTCTTCAAATTCTGATTGATCACTTTCGTCATTTGTATTCTCTTTTTCTCCCCCTCAAATGGCGAAGCGTATCCCATGTCAGGTTCAGGATTCTCCCCGTCGGTTGGAGTTGGATTCTCCCCCTCGATTGGATGATCATGGGTTGGGGTTGGAGTTGGATTCTCCCCCTCGAAAGGCAAATCGGTTGTTTTTGGTAAAGATGAACTCCCCCCCTTGAACGTTGAGCTGTTGTTTGGAGGGTCAGTTGAGGGTAGACCACCAGTCGGTTTAGGAGGTTCATTTTCCATATCTTTTGCAGCTTCATCGATGATCTTTTTCAGATTGTCGATTTTGTTGTCTGCTGCTTTCGCCTCTGAGTGTATAGCCTTTTCAGGTTCATCAAATAGCCTTATGTACTCTTCAAACAAGTTGGAAATGGGAACCGAGACTTTTCCTGATTCTGGAAATATTTCCCCCATGGTACTTTTGCTTGTTTGAACTTTCTTCATGTAGTTGTCATCAAAGGTTACATAGTTGGTTTCTTCAATACGCTTGGAGTGTTTATTCAAAACCCTATATGCCTTTGAATTGAGTGAATAACCAAGAAAAATTCCCTCACCGGATTTGACGTCCAACTTGTTTCGGTTCTCTTTGGCGTTGAAAACGAAGCATCTTGAACCGAGCACGTTGAAAAACATAACGTTGGCTTCCGATTGTTCAGAATCTCATACGGAGAGATGGAGAATCGTTTGTTAAGTAAGGATCGGTTCTGAGTGTAGCATGCAGTTGCAACTGCATCAGCCCAGAAGTATAGCAGAAGAGAAGCGAAGCGAAGCATGGTTCAGGCTGCCTCACATAAGAAACGGTTTCGTCTTTCAACAATTCCATTCTGTTGTGGTGTATAGGGAGCTGAGAAGTTGTGAGATATCCCCTCTTCAGCCAGAAAGTCTTCAAAATCTTTATTCTTGAATTCAAGTCCATTGTCGCTTCTAATATTCATCACCATCTTTCGCAGCTGCAGTTCCACTTGCTTGATAAACGCCTTCAACTTGGGAGTCGCGTCTGATTTCTGTGTAAGAAAGAAAACCCAGGTGAAGCGTGAAAAATCATCTATTATGACAAGAATGAACTTACTACCACCGATGCTTTCGATAGCCGAAGGTCCACATAA
Organism: Lactuca virosa; assembly: GCF_052849685.1. Classification (NCBI taxonomy): domain Eukaryota; kingdom Viridiplantae; phylum Streptophyta; class Magnoliopsida; order Asterales; family Asteraceae; genus Lactuca; species Lactuca virosa. The sequence goes on from NC_136430.1 coordinate 124,857,861, forward strand.
GTCAATATGCAGAAGTTCAAGAGCTTCAACAATCTTTGTATTGATACGTGTAGGATGGCTCTTTCTGCTTTGTTTCCCCATCTCACACGTTGCACAAAGGTGTTCCTTATCAAACTTGAGAAGAGGAAGGCCTCGAACATGATCACCAAGCACCAACTTATTAATGTCTTTGAAGTTCAGGTGCGATAGGCGTCGATGCCATAACCAGCTTTCATCAGAGTTCGCCTTTGACAGCAGGCATAATGCTGGATTTCCTCGAATTGGGTTGAGATTTAAAGGATACATCTCTCCCTTGCGTTCAGACTTCAACAGAACTCTTTTGGATTGCTTTTCAATAATTTCTGATCCCTTATCATCGAATGAAACTTTCAAACCGGTTCCCACAACCAATTGAGATACACTGATGAGGTTGTGCTGCAATCCTTCCACGTAAGCCACTTTTCGAATTGAGAATTCTCCGTTGGTTATCATTCCATATCCTTTGATTGTGCCATAAGAATTGTTTCCATACTTCACACATCCACCATCCTTAAGGGACCGAAAATCCCTCAGCTCTTCCCTCCTTCCTGTCATGTGACGTGAGCAGGCATTGTCTATGTACCATTCGTCATCGAACTGCTCGTCACTTATAACCTGCAAATTCAAGCAGATTTAGGAACCCAAAGTCTCTTGGGCCCTGGTGAGTCTTTTACAGAAAAAGGAATAGCAACAGAAAGATCAACCAAATAAGTTCTTCTTATTAGAGTGGTTTCGTCTTTTCTTTTGATGGTATACACCTTGATTTTATTTTTATCTTGTTTAAATTGTGGTGTATCAGATGGTTTATTGTTAGATGGTTTTGGAATATTCTTTGGAGTCCTAGGGTCAGCTGACTTTTTCTTATTATTGATGTCTGAATTCGAATCAAGATTTCCCTTTCCTTTGATGTCCTTCACTGAATTCGGCTTTCGTTGGTAGCAAGAAGGACCGAAGCTAGACTTTCGGTTTTTAGCCTTGACGTTGTGACCGAAAGTGGATGTTCGGTTCTGAGCACTGGTGTTGGATCCGAAACTGGATGTTCGGTTCTGAGCTTTGGAGTTGGATCCGAAACTGGATGTTCGGTTCTGAGCTTTGGAGTTGGAACCGAAACTGGATGTTCGGTTCTAAGCTTTGGAATAATAGAAGCTTGGACTAAAACTTTCCTTTCGGTTTGGCTTGTCATTTTCTTTGACATTTGACTCTTTCTTGGAAGGAACGTGGTTAGGGTTTTGAGACTGCCAATACCATTTTCGCTCATTCAGATTCTTCATGTATCTCTGATTTCTTTGGCATTTCTATTCAGCCAACTGCTTTTGAGATTTATGAATATTAAAGCTTGATTTTGGCTTCTCCTTTTGAGCTTCGGTTGTCTTGGAAGATACATTGGATGCCTTCTTTGGATCTTCTGGTATCGCTTTTGTTCCACTCGAGCTTGGTTTATCAAAACTGGAGGGTTTGTTGATGGGTTCAGCAACGTATCTACCTCTTACCCTCCACGAGGTTCGCTTCGATAAGCCGACGGTTTCGTCTGCATTATCGATAGGGGCGGACCAGAAGTAATCGTCGCACCCTTCATCATTGTCTGTGTCGACCAAGATTTTCAATTCTGCTGTTTGTTTTTCAGTGACCCTTGTAACAACATATACTTGATTTGGCACTGTTTGAACTTTCTGATAGACCATTGCTTTGTCTTTGAGTTTCTTCGACTTTTCCTTTGACAGGCGAGCATATTCAACCGAGTTCTCAGATATGAGTGGTTTTTCATTCTCGGTTTCGCTTTTCAAAAATTCCGAGCAATCAACCACATCTTCCACCGAGATTTCGCTCATCTCACTTTCCTCATCAAATTCAGACGTGTTTTCTATATTCATTTTATGTTCTAAAATTAATTTGGCGTTAGACGAGTCAAATGTTTGAATGGTCTTTGACTTAATTTTCAACCTATCGTTTTCATCTAAAAGATTTTTTAGCATACATTTATGTTCCTTAGAGTCAATAAAGGTCTCTATCTTGTCTAGTCCCATTTTATAAGTGATCGAAGTCTCTTCTGAGGACATTATGGATTCACACTCAGCGATGACCTCATCCTCCTTAAATTCAAGGAAGGGTAAGATCATCTTATGAATCTTTTTCCCTATTTCACAATTTAAGTGCAACTGAGTAATATTCGTATATAAGCGTTTAGCAATTAAGCAAAAAACATTTCGTTGTTTGAAAAACTTTAAATTGTCTTGTTGCAAATAAATAATCTCATCACTAGCTGTAGTTAACTCCGTCTCTTTCAGCTCAATCCACATCCTTCTCTCTTCACTCTTCGAAGACACCCTGCTGAGTTGGTCAGTTAGGTTAGAGTTCGCTAAGCGAGTTTGCATGAGACTACCACTTAAGTTAGAAAATTTAAATTTTAGTTCATTTAATTCTTCTTCATAATTTGTTACAGGAACTTTAAGTGATTCATGGATGGATTGTACCTTTTTGATCAGCCGATCACAGTCGTTGATCCTCTCACTCACGGGCTTGGCTGCAAAACACTTGTCCTCAATCAGGTTCGGCTCCTTATGCTCACCTTTGGTTGGTCTTCCAGCAGTAACCATCAAACATTTCCCAGCCGAACTAGTAGCTTCCTCTCTCGCCACGTAAGCTCTTCCATGTGTGGGTTTTCTCACTTCTTCATCCTCAGAATCGGTTGACCGGACTTCAACGCCACCAAACTAATCTTCATCCACATTTTCCTGCACAATCAAGGCATTCATTGAACTATTAGTTGCCTTTTTTTCTTTATTTCTTCCAACTTTCGCATGTAATAGGCCTCATCATCTTTACCGTCCCTTTTCTCAGCCATCTTCCTCAACATGCAATCTTTGGCAAAGTGGTTCTTGCCATGACAATAATTGCAGTCGAGTCCAGAGTCTCCTACAAGCTTGCTTTCTTTCTTGTCGTCATCCTTTTGAGAGGTGTTCTTCGTTTCTTCTTTCACCTTCTCAGAGCTGTAACTTCCTTACCAGTTTCGGTTCTTATTGACAGGGAACTTCTTTCGTGCAAACTTCTTTGGGTTGGTGACCATCATTGCATATTCTTCGCCAGTAAGGTCACACTCAGACATATCTATATCCTCCTCTTCTTCTGCTACACTTTTGCCTATTGAGACAAGGGCCAGCGATCCCACACCCGAAACTACCTTTGCCTCCTTGGTTACCACGCTTTCATGGGATTTAAGAATACCCATCAGTTTCGCTAGCGAGTATGATTTAAACTGTTCATGAGCTTTCACCGTTGAAACCACTGCCATCCATTCTGGTCTTAAACCTTTCGTGAAGGTCACCTTTTGCTCAATCAATTTTCTTTCAATGCCATGCTTGATCATCTTGCTGAGGAGATGATTGAAGCGATCGAAGGTCTGTATCAGTTTCTCTTCAAGTTTTTGTTCGAAAGCTCCAAATTCAGAGAGCAACAAGGTTTGGATCGAGTGTTCTAGATCCTCATCGGTTGAGTACAGTTCTTTTAACCTATCTCAGATTTCTTTAGCCGTCATGCATGAACCGACTAAACGAAAAGTGTCAGATTGCAATGTGAATCTGATCATTCTCATGGCTTCCACGTTACATAGCAACTTATCCTTTTCATCTTGTGGAATCTTCTCTATGTCTGCCATGAGCAGATTATATTCTTTTTGAGTCTTCACTATCCTGTTCGTTCCAGAATGTACAAACGGCCCAATCGTGATAGCTTCCCAAATGAGATAACCATTATCTTCAGATCCAACTACGTAATCTTCAAAGTGATGCGCCCACACTTCATAGTCTTGAGTGTAAAGAATGGGAACCCTTGTAGTGGATCCAATGCTGTTGGAGATGTTTATGGGATTAGTTTGAGAATCGTCGTGAGACATGATGAGCCTTTCCTTTGAACTACTAGGATCAGACCTGTAAACTTGAGATTAGGGTTTTATCAAACACAAGAGTTACCGTCGACAGGAAGAAGACGGCTTCTTTATATTCGATAAAAGCGGAAACCCTAAAGAATTCTTCAAACAGAAGGAATATGTTAGCTTCCCAGATGAGATAACCATTATCTTCAGATCCAACTACGTAATCTTCAAAGTGATGCGCCCATACTTCATAGTCTTGAGTGTAAAGAATGGGAACCCTTGTAGTGGATCCAATGCTGTTGGAGATGTTGATGGGATTAGTTTGAGAATCATCGTGAGACATGATGAGCCTTTCCTTTTAACTGCAAGGATCAGACCTGTAAACTTGAGATTAGGGTTTTATCAAACACAAGAGTTACCGTCGACAGGAAGAAGACGGCTTCTTTATATTCGATAAAAGCGGAAACCCTAAAGAATTCTTCAAACAGAAGGAATGTGTATTGATTAAGAAGAAAAGCAATAAATAACGTAATAAAGAACACGTGAATGGTTTAACTGATGTCGAATGATTAAGCTTTAACACCTCAGAAGAGCTCGATTAAGAACTTCGACTATAGAGGTGTTTTGGGTTACAAAGCAATAATAATAATAATTACGATCATATCTAAGGCATACATGCATGCACTATATATAGCTTAACCCTAATCAATAATCACGGATGGACAGGCCCAATCCAGATATACAAAAAACAAAGCCCATGACGCAACACAAAATACCCAACAATTCCAACATAACATTCATATATATTTGACTAAATTTGATTAAAAACTCAATCTAAGCTTTTAGATTTGAAATGAAGTATGAATTCCTCTCCCTTAATTATAGCAAAACAACTTTTCAAACCCTGCAACTTGCAAATTGAAACTTTTGTTTTCTATAATTAACATTGCTAACTTGCAACATTCATCATAATTGATTATGCTCCCACTAGCATAATAATCATTACTTTTACTAGCATAATATTTATGCTCCCACTAGCTTTGACATGTACCCAGAAATCAGCTGGACTTCTAGAAATCAATACTTATTGACTTTCATTACCAAAGTTCAGATTTCTGAAACGAGATGCTTTGATAAGACTTTATCTAGGCTTCTCAAACTCATACACCTTTCCTTAGATAGCTCACATGTGTGTCTAAACAATTTAAGAACTTACAGAGATAAGTCTCAAATGTTTATACTTTTTGCCATTCCTTACAATTCGAATTATAAAAAGGGATGTCGTAATCATAATCAAATTTGAGAATGCAAATATCATAACTGCTATCTCCTTAAAATCTACTTAGTGAAAGCGTTTCCTGACCATCATTTTCATGAATCGGAGAGACACCTTATGACACATAGATTTTATAGTGTATGTGTTCCTATCCATGTAAATTTGTCAAACCATAAGCAAAAGACAAGGTTAGTGACAAATCCAAACTCATATGGATTGAACTAGTTCAATCTTAATTTCTTTTCACTTGGAAGCACAAGGGCCTACCATTACTTCCGAGTTGTTATGCAAACAATTGAGAACTCATATAACTCACATGCATAATCAAGTTTAACTGGAATGGGCACATAAAGAAGAATATATCAACACGATAGGTTACAAACCTCAAGTCGTGTGCTAGTGATAAACAATAGGTTTTCTTCTTGATTAGTTCTTCAAACTTGTCAAGATCTTTAAGACTCCCACTGACCTCTTGACATATAAGATTTTCTTTCAAGAACCATTCCTTGACAAACAAATATTCAAGAGTTAGTGCGGTTTATTATAAAGACAAAACACTTCACACCATTGGTCTTAGTTGGTATTTGTCCTTACCAAGACATCACAACTTACCAATTTCAAATGTACAAGAGTAAGAAACATGTTACTCAACATTTGATGAGTGTTATAAACCTTTCTTAAGACCATGTCACTCAAGTTACAATCTTGGAGAATGACTCTAAGACTTGTTTTGGAACGGAGTATGACTCATCTCCTAGATTTAACCATTTCAACAATTCACGATTCCTCTTCTTATCCATACAAATGCACTAAGATATCTTTAGAGGATCAATTGTGACATGGTTTTCATAATCATTAAGATGATCATAAAACACGATACTCAAGTACTCTCCCATCTTTTCAGATTAAATAAACTTCTATCTTTCTGCCTAATTTGATTCTTCTTATTCGTCCTACCATACATTGAAACTTTTCCAATGATTCAGAATTATACTTAAACTTGTAAGCATAACCATATTTACTAAAATTTAGTAAATAATGACGAATAGTCTTATCGTTCTCTGTGGTGGACCTGACCAGCGTACACCCAGTGTACCCGATCCCCTAGTCCTTCACTTGACTCACATATTAATGTGAACAAGGAATTAGTCTTAATTTGGCAAAGATGAAGGTCCTCATTCATCACACAATACAAGTTGCATGATTCCAAGTTTCTATCCAACTGAAACTTGGGTGATGAGAATCTTTCATTATTTCCTAATATTGCTAGAAATATAAACATCAATTTTCACAAATGCCATTGTAAAGAGATATAAAATAAACATCAATTTTCCTTAGAATGCAATTGTAAATGAAAACTATGTTACTACATATTTCTAAGCAATCTATCATAACTCTGAAGCAGCATCTCAAAAATCCGATCATCGAACCATGCGATCGAAATTCATCTTTGCAACCAGATTCAGCATACTCTTCCTTTAAGCTTCCTTTCTCTTCTTCGATTCTTCAAAACATCAAAATGTAATTACATTACATCATGTATTAAGAATCTCCAAATAGGAACTTAATAGAGTTAGAATGTTGACTTACCTGAAGCAGAGTCAAACTTTCAACTTTACCATCCTTGGATCTTTCAGGTAAATATGGCAGCTTCGCAACCAATACCCCTTCTCTTGGCAATAGAAACATACAGACTTTTTCAGAATGGTACATGGGACAACCTCAGACTTAGCCCTTCTCTTTACCGTTTGGTCAATCGGGTTGACTATGGCCGATCCATTTCCATTGGGAAGAGAAAGCTTTTCTGGACTTCCAATGTTACCATCGTCAATATCCATGGAAGTTTGGGGAGTAGATCTTCCAATCAAATTTGCTTTTACCAGTGCGCCAAATCATTGCTGATTCAGCAGCAACAAGCAAATAGGTAAGATCAATAAGGGTCATGTCGTAGTCTGTCACATAGTAGTCCTTAATGAACTCACTATATGACTCGGGAAGTGATTGAAGAACCCAATCAACAGCCAACTTCATTGAGACTTCGACACCCAACTCTCTCAGCTTGTCAATATGTAACTTCATCTCCAAGACGTGAGCACATACAGACTTTCCTTCCTGCCAATAGGGCTTTGAACTTGTGGGATAGGGAGAATTGTTGGAGGAGGTGGAGGAAGTAAAGTTCCACTATAGCACAAAGAAGGGATTAATCTTTCACCTTGATTGCCTGGTGGAAAATCATCTTTATAAAGAAAGCTTTTTTTTCAAAAGATTCGGGAAAACCATAGTTGTCTGAACTTAGACATTTATGATGGAGAAATTTAAGTTTAGTTGATTTTAGTCCTTAATCTAACACCCAACATGAAATATTAAGGCTAGGACCCAACACAATATTTTACAATTCGAAAGAGGGATGCCGTAATCTAAATTGCAAAATATTTGAAGGTAGGTAAATGACGATTTACCAATTTCCACCACGAAAAACGAAATTGATCATTAGGTTTTAAATGGATTGAAACTCCTAGATCCTTTGAGATTCATTGAACTTTTTAATGGCATGTTTAAATCTCAATTGTGCCCTTCAAGTTTATGATTGGGATGCCGAGGATCACAAACAAGGTGTGAATAACCATGCAAATTAGCTTGGTACACCCAATGTTACAACCACCTAATCAATGTGCCGTTTAACCACACACGCTTCATTGATCTATGATTAACATCAAGCTACCCTTTCCCACGCACTGTCAGTCCCAGATTAATGTGTCGGTTAACCACACACACTCCACTAACGACTTAACAAGGTGCAAAGTGCAATTTCATGGGTTAGCACCAAATTCACATTTTCCTAAGTAACTAAGATTGGGAATTTATAAGTGTTTAGTTACTTAGTATTTCATTATACTTTTAATGAGAATTTAAATGTCCTGTCAAACCCATTCGGCTAACGACCCTCCACCAGTCAAGGAAGCGGTGGGTGAGAGTGGACACCCATTAAATTGCCATTTTATAGGCAGTAACCTTATACACCGCTTATCGACCGACTTCGTGAATGAGACCTACTAACGGTAAGACTGACTTTACTCTTATACATATATCTAAATATTAAACCTATAATATTATAATAGTATAAGGGTTGAATTTTAAACTTTTAAAACTCTAGGGTTTGGAACTAAAGTATTTAAAAGGTGAAACTTTACAAATTCCAAAACTTGAGGGCAAGTTTTGAAACTTGTCAAAACTGTTCAAATTCATAACTTATGAGTTTAAAATTGGTTTTAATGAAAAGACTCTTGAAAATCCATAACTTGAGGACAAGTTATGGAGTTTATAAAACCATTTATGGGAAAAAGACTCTTCAAATTCATAACTATGACAACCTGAAAATTTTATTCCAATAAAAGTCAAACTTCCCGTTTTGATCTATCTTAGTTTTAAGTAGATTTAGATTCTAGACTTGGTTTGGGACCTTTTATTTGAGGTATTGTTTAAAATAGAAGTGTAGAAATTAAAAACCAAGAAGTCCTTGTCCGAACCGCAAACCTCGTATGGTCCGCAAACCTCGCAGAACCAAACACACCCTCGCAGCCGTAAATACCCTTCGGTTTCCGGCCGTGAACTCGCTTCGGTTTGTGGCCGTGAACTCATCTTCGGCCGTGAACAGTCCTCGGGCCGTGAACCTTTTGGACCCCACACTCTTCCCTATATATAGAAGTTTGACTGACTTTTACCTCACTTCTTCACTTATGACGGTGAACTCAAGCATTCTCTCTCAAGTATCATCAGCCAAAAACCCTTCTCTCTCCTCAAGATCATAAGAAGCACTGTTAGGGTCGAAATGTTGTAATAGTCGAAGTTTGTATTTAGGGTCTTCGAACATTTTTGTAATGCATTTTACTAGGGCATAATATTCGAAGCTTCATGTTTAGTCCTTAGTATATTTTTTGTACGCTTTTATCTTCTATAAATAGGAGTGGTTACTAGTGTCTTAGTAACGAAGTCTTTACAGAATATTCATTGTACTCTGTAAAATTTGAAAAAGCGTAATAGAGCCAAACAGATCATATTTACATCGGTGTTCAAATCTTTCAATTCTACTTTGAATTTACACTCTAATTCGTTCAATACTTGATTCATTGTCTCATCAATTGGTATCAGAGCAGGAATCATATCTCTGATCTGATTTTCACATTGTTCAAAAGGTTTTTGAGTCAACTTTTTGATTCAAAAGTTTCCGCACTTTTTGAAAGTGAAAAATTGTTTAGATCTAAGTCTGGGATTTGATTCTGCACTTAATTCATTGAATCGAGTGTTCTAAGAGCGATTGTGATTTGAATCATACAGTTTGTTGTCAAATTCTCAAAGTTTCTTCAAAAATTCTCAAGGATCTATTCCGTACAACAATGGCGTCATTCAATCTGAATTCCATGACTTCATTTTCTCATCTTCTAGGATCATCCACCAAAATTCCTATGCTCATCCCTGAGTATTACGATCAGTGGGCTGATCGTATGCAGGATTATCTCAATGGATTGGATGAAGAACTGTGGAATTGCATTTCTGGCAATCTCAATCCACCATCGAATGTTCAACCAATTGGTTCTTCCTCTAGAAACTCTGAAGTTGAAAATCAATCTGATCGTCTGAAAAAGCTGGAGAAAAGGTGTGTAAGAGAGCTAAGAGGAGCTTTGTACAACTACAAAGGAAATCTGGAATAATCTCAAGGAAAAATTTCAGGGAAGTGAGAAGACGAAAGTTAATTATGTGAAGCAATGTTTAGTGGAGCTGAAGGACTTCAGACAGAAAGATGGTGAAACAATTGAAGTTTATTACGATCGTCTTAATGAATTGATATATCGATGCAATCGATATGGTATCACCAGATCAGCCATGGAATTCAATCTGATATTTGTTATGGGACTTCGAAAGGAATGGCGTAGTGTGAGCATGATGGTGAAGAATCAACAGAGCTTTGATACGTCAACATTTAATGACTTGTACAACCAACTTAAGACTCATGAACGCAAAGTGAACGAAATAGCTGAAGAATCGAAGGCTATGTTGGGAGGTCCACTAGCTTCGGTTTCGAAGATCTCTGAAAAAGATGCTGAGAAAGATGCTTTGGATGAAGATGAAGGGTTCATCATGAACTCAGATGATGAGGCAGTTGCCTTTTATTCAAACAATCGTGTGAAAAAGTTCTTCAAAAAGCCTTTCAATCCGAAGGCAAAGTCGTCTGAGACAAAAGGGAACTTTCTGAGTAAAAGTGTTGGGGAAGAGAAAAAGAAAGATGAGATGAAAGATTCGAAGCCCGTTGAGGGAAAGTCTGAGAAGAAGCTAAAGAGAGATGCTGGGATTGATTGTCATTATTGCAATGGTGCTAATCACCTTGCTAATGACTGTATGCTTCGAAAGAAGGATGAGAGAAAGAATAAGGTCAAGGATTAGGCGTACTTTGCTGAAAAGTTGGAGGAGGTTCGTGCGAAAGCCAAGAATTTGTCTCTGGTTGTAAAGGGTGCGAATGAGGATGAAGATGGTACTTATCAAATCTGGTCATCTGGATCAGATGATGAGGAAATGCGAAATCCAACCCATGGAGCTATGTTTGCAAAAATGGAGGAAGAATCAGAGGAGGAAACATATAAAGTGCATGGAAGATGCTTCGTATCAAAAGCTGCTGACAAATCACCAATGACCACAAAGGTACGAAACATTCTTGAATTTTTTAATATTCCAGTATATGCTTATAATTCTGAATTAGTATCTTTTGATGAAACTGTTACTTATTTTGATTCGATTGTGGTATCTGCTAGCAATGAGGCTAAGAAGCTGTCAATACAATTGCTAGAGACACAGAAGAAATTAGATTCGAAAATAACTAAGATAGATTGTCTAGAGCTTAAAATAACGAATATCATGGTTGATAGGGACAATTTATCTAGTGATAATAAACTGTTGTTAGCACAAAGAAACATTTATTGTAATGCGGCTAAAAGATTATATGGGAAAATAACTAAACTTCATCATTCATGCGAAATCAGTAAAGAACAACATAGAAAATTGCTGCCATTTTTAGCTTATGAAATAGCTAAGGTAGATAACAATTCGTATGACTGTGAAAAAGAAATAGCTGATTTTGACAAAGTTCTGAATGACAAGTATAGATATGGAATTGTCAAAGTTGATGAATGTCTTGATTCGAATGATTTAGTTAACATTGTAAATGATACTTTGACTAAATCTGAACAAATTCACATTTTGAAAAAGACTAAGAATTCATCATCTGATTCTCAATCTAATTTTGCTGATATTGAAGATAATTCTGACAATATTAGTGAAATTAGTGAGCTTGAAGATGTTGATTGTTCTCAGTTGTCTATTGTTAATGTTGCTTCGAATTCTAAAGGGAAAGAAAAAGTTAAGGATTTGATAGTTGAGAAAGAAACTGATATTCCCTCAACTTCGAAAGTTAGTGAAATGAACTTCGTGGATCTCAAAGATTACCAAACTGATGATAGTGATGATGAAGATGTAGAGAAAGTTTCGAAAGAAAAGAAATCTTCAAAGAAAGAAGTAATTCCACGAATAGTTGTTGACCAAGTGTATGGTGATACACAAAAGTTCGAAAAAGTGATGAATGAAAAAGGTGAATATTATCTTGAAACAAACACGGTGGTTTTTCCAAATTTCAAATGCACAGATGATGTCATTTTTCCAAATCAAGTTTTCGTAACTACCGGAAATGTTGAGAATATCAAACCAGAGTTCAAGAAGATGGTTGAGGAGGATAATTCAAAAACAACTGGGGAAGGTTTTTTGGCAAATCAAAACACAGTTGAAAACAACTTAACAAAGAATTCATATATTTTCCAACAACAAAAACCACAAAAACAATGGGTTGAAAAATCAAAAGTTGAAAAAGAGAAAGTAATTTGTGTTGAAAAGGAAAATGAAAAAGTTGTCAAATTAAACTCTAAGGAATTTAAAGATCAAATTGACAAATTTTCGAAGGAAAACAACATTTCAAAAAGACAAGCACGAAAGAAAATATTTTGGCAAAATATTGAGTCTCAAAAGATGTCTGAATCACAATCCATCAAAAAGGTTTTCAACGTTAAAAATGATTTTTTTTCAAAAACTCAACAATCATCTCAATAAAATCAAACAAGGTCTGAAGTACATAAGCAAACAAAGTTTTCGAAAGTTTCTGAAACTAACAAAACAAGAGATTTTTCAGAAAGATCCAACTCAAATCAAAAAGTTTTTCAACGTCAACATTTTAAATCAAAAATTGATACATCCTATGCTTACTCTTATGTTACCAAACCCAAAGTTGATTTTGTACCTCAAAAGCCAAATTTTCCTAATTACACAAAGAAAGAAACTATGAGGACGTCACGGGAAAAAGGAATGACTTCAAGGAAGAACATTGATCATTGGCTTGACGGAAGAGGAAAAATGTATCAGTCAAATAAATATTCAAAAGAGCAAATTCATGAAGCATACGAAAAGTGTTGGGTTATGAGCATTCTAACACTCCTAAGTGTACATGCAACCCTAAATACCTTGGATCTATGTTTTCTCTATTATACATACAATTATGAACATCCAAGGTATTATCCTAATCTAGCATACAAAATAATAAATATAACAAGATAGAATACATACCTCTTTGATGTAGAATGTCTTCATGAAGCTTGAGTGCCTAGTGCCCCAAGTGTGACACCTCAAATGGTTCACACAACACCAAATACACTTGGAATAACTTGAGAGAAAATTGAACACTCCTTAAAATCGTCTAGCCCTCACACTCACACATTAGTGCACGATTTCTTGAGCCATGGGATTCTTTTATATGGTGGCTATTAGGGTTACACCATGTAACTCACAACTTTACCCATTCCTTATGCTCCATGGATTTTAACCTCCATGGAGTATCCATGGGTCACCCCATGGACTTAGTCCAACATAAGGAATCTTGGATCACAAGCCCATATATATAAGAATGAATGATTTACACAATCAACCCATATATTTAATTAGTCTTCTTTTGATCACTTAATTAATTCCAAATTAATTCTTGATCAATACTAATTAAATAACCTTATTAATATATTAGAACTTATAATATATTAACTAACCTTAAGTGTTATTTCTCTCATTATAGTCTATCCAAATGTATGATGCCATGCAACCCAAATGGACCATGCCGGGTCGGGTCAAGTCTTACCAATTATAGTTATGGACTTAGACATTAATCCAACAGTCTCCTACTTGGATAAGTCTAAAACTATTATAGCGTATGACTTCAGGAACCGATCAGCAATCGTAGCTCTCAAAAGCCTCTGTCGAACTCTGACCTTGTCGATGAACTCTGACCTTTGTTAATGACTTGTCCATTAGATAAGGGATCATATATTCCTCCATTCTAGATATCATATGGACTGAGACATGGATGATTAATCATTCTCTCTGTCCATTTGTTGTTTCCCGATTTTCGATTCATGATGACTGACTGATTGAACAAATCAAATCAGTCCTGGCTTGGCCAAGCACTCACATGTATCATCTTTAAATCATCGAGGGGCCCACAGATATCGCTTTTATCCCAAAGGTAAAAGGAATGGATAAACTTCGACTCATATGGCTTGTTCTACTACTTGTTGAATCATACACAATGGCTAGTTTTATAACATTGAGTTACCAATGCGTTTTCGTGCAATCAATGTATAACCAACTCATAGTAACAACTCATATCTCTAGGTTTGAAGATTATAAGATATTATCGTCTCATGATCACTCGCGATAAAATCCATGAAGTGATTCAAATGAGCGCGGGTTGAATCCAATACTCAGAACTTATGATCACTCATGAGTGTTGTAGCACCACTTTGTCCACCAACTTGGACCTCTACAAACCAACCCATGACAGTCTTGATTGATATCTACTTCCAACATATGACCGACTGTGGATGGTTTGAATAACTTAATCATTCAGGAAGAGCGACTTAGTTATTCTGGAAGTCAAAACATGCAAAGTGAATCACAAGAATAAATGAATCAAATATGGTATCAAACACTATGAATATAAATAAACACTTTTATTTATCACCATACTGATTACTCATTATTCATTGTTTCTGTTTTATCAACTTTATACTTGAATTTAAAACAATAGTTGTCCCATGCTCCAAGCATGTACACTATGTTTTCTAAACACTAGTCATGCCATACACCAAGTATGCATACTATGTTTGTCTATGATCTTTACTTTGTAAACTAGATCAATTGAACATCACTCCAATGATCCTCTTTTCACAGTCCCAAATCCTTACTGCAAATGCAAGAATTCCAAATTCATGCCATTTACTGAAATCTGTTAGATTCTAAACTTATATGCATTGATCCTCTTAATGATTATGCACGAAGTCAGAAAGACTTGACAACAATCAATACAGAGCATTCCAAAGGAGATCAGCTCCTTGGAAACATCCTTCTTTCATTAAGTTTCCTAATCTTACACAGATTGACTAATTTCTAACTTTGAAATATTTCCATATTCCATTTTGACTATCACTTCTGAACAAGAGTTGCCTCCTTACAGATTATGTCAATATGGTCCTTCCAGAATTAACATTATACTTCCAACTGTCCTTGAGCAACCAATCTTTGGTAAACCTTAGATTGTCCTCGACAATTGCTTAATCATTTTAGTCATATCCAATTCTAGACCTTTTCCCTTCATAATGCCCCAGGCATTTGGAAAATATTAGAAAGGATGAATATAGCACATGTAATTGATCCTATATCCGAAGCATATGGGACACGATTCATGATGTCTCACATAAAGACTAAACCAGTCTTTTGCTATAATATTTCCATTTCAATTTGCCAAGTTCTCAAAATTCAGATTATGAAAAGGGATGTCGTAATCATAATCGAATTTTAGAACGCAAATAATGGACCCATATATAGAATTTCCTTATGTTGAGCCATTCCAACATGAAATTCATATATATATCCTTGATTAAATACGATTAAAATCTCAATCTAAGCTTTTAGAATTGAAATGAAGTATAATTTCCTCTCCCTTAATTATAGCAAAACAACTTTTTCAACCCCTGCAACCTCACGAATTGAAACTTTTGTTTTCTATAATTAACATTGCTAACTTGCAACCTTTGTCATAATTATCATTCTCCCACTAACATGATGATTATTAGCATAACACTTATGCTCCCACTAGCTTTGACATGTACTCAGAAATCAGCTGACTTTCTTACCAAAGTTCAGATTTCTGATACTAGATTGTTTTGATAAAACTTTATCAAAATCATACACCTCTCTTAGATAGCTCACATGTGTGTCTAAACAGTTTTAGAACTATGAAAAGGGATGCCGTAATCATAGTCTCAATTGTTTAGACCTTTGCCACTTCTCACAAGTCCATGTTAGTGTGCCGGTAAACCACACACGCTCCACTAACGACTTTGAGAATGCAAATATCACAATTGCTATCTAGCTAAAATCTACTTAGTGAAAGTGTTTCCTCACCATCATTTTCATGAATCGGAGAGAAACCTTAAGACACTTAGATTTAATAGTGTATGTGTTCTTATCCATGTGAATTTGTCAAAACCATAATCACAAGACAAGGTTAGTGACAAATCCAAACTCATATTGATTAAACTTGTGCAATCTTAAATTCTTGCCATTTGGCAGCTCAGGTGCCTGCCATTGCTTCCAAGTAGTTGTGCAACCAATTGAGAACTCTCAGAACTCCTATGCAAGGCCAACTTGAATAGGCACAAAAATTTCAATACGATAGGTTATAAACCTCAAGTCGTGTGCTAGTGAAGGACTTTAGGTTTTATTCTTCATTAAGTCTTGAAACTTTCAAGAGCTTTAAGACTCCCACTGTCCTCTTGACATATAAGACTCCCTTGTCAAATATTCAAGAGATAGTGCGGAATCTTTATCAAGACTAACACTTTACACAATTGGCCTAAGTTGGTCTCTGTTTTATCCAAAACATCACAACTTACCAATTTCAAATGTACAAGAGTAGATAACCTTTTACTCTTACATTTGACTAGTGTTAACAAACCCTCTTTAAGATATGTTGCTCAAGTTACAATCTTGGAGTATGACTCTAAGAATTGTTTTGGAACGAAGTATGACTCATCTTTTTGATTTAACCATTTCAACAATTCATGACTCCTCTTCTTAGTCATAATAATGCACTAAGATGACTTTAGAGGACCAATTGTGATATGGTATCTTAATCATTAAGATGATCATAAACATGATACTAAAGTACTCTCCCATCTTCTCAGATTTGAGAAACTTTTATCTTTCTGCCATACTTTGATTCTTCTTATTCGTTCTGTCTCACATTGAAACTTCTCCAATGCTACAGACTTATACTTAAACTTATAAGTATAACCATATTTACTGAACTTAAGTAAATCATGACGAATAGTCTTCTTGATCTTTTGTGGTGGACTTGACCAGTGCACAAGAATGTGTACTCGATCCCTTAGTCCTTTCCTTATTCACATAAGGAATTAGTCTTAATTTTCCAAGCTGAAGGTTCTCATTCATCATACTATAGAACTTGCATGATTCCAAGTTTCGGTCCAATTGAACCTTGGGTGATGAGAATCTTTCCTTATTTGGTAATATTAGACACTACCACAACCGAAAGAATCAAATCCATTTTTCCAATATTGCTATCAATGGAATCTAATAAGCAACAACTTTTCACAAATGCCATTATAAGTATACTTAAAATAAATTAAATCAAAACCTTTTTCTTTTATTTTAAAACTTTGCGGAAAAACTTATCCTTACAATCCATATGAAAACCTTGTTGTTATCTATTCCTAAGAAAAATAAATATCATAACTCTTAAGTAATAGCCCAAAATTCTGATCACCGAACCATGCGATTGAAATCTATCTTCGCGATCAGAATCAGCATGTACTTAATAGAGTTAGAGAATGGACTTTACCTGAAGTAGAGCCAAACTTATTGACTTTAACATCCTTAGGTAAATTTGGCAGCTTCGTAACCAATGCCCCTTCCTTTGGCAATAGTTACCTATGGACCCTTGATAATGGGACTATCTCAGACTTCGCCTCTCTCTTTACCATTGGGTCAACCGAGTTGACTATGGCCGATCCCTTTCCATTGGGAAGAGAGAGCTTTACTGGATATCCAATGTCATCATTGTCAATGTCCATAGCGTTTTAGGAAGTTGATCTTAGCAAATAGATAAGATCATTAAGGGTCTTGTCTTAGTCTGTTTCATAGGATTCCCAAAAGAACTCACTATGTGACTTAGAAAGTAGTTGAGCCACCAACTTTCTCAAGACTTTTGACACCCAACTCTCCCGGCTTGTCAATATGTGACTACATCTCCAAGATGTGATCACACCTAGACCTTGCCTTGCCAATATGGCTTGAGTGACCTTAAACTTTTTAGGAACTTGTGGGTTAGGGAGAATAATTGGAGGAGGTGAAAGAAGTATGATATCCATGGGACATCATCTTCATTTAGGAAAGCTTGTTTCAAGAGATTTGGGAAGATCATAAATGTATAGACCAGACATCTTTTTGGGAGATATTCAAGATAGTTGATTTAAAGTCCTTAATATGACACCCAATATAAAATATTAAGGCTAGGACCCAACAAACTATTTTATAACTTAGAAGAGGGATGCCGTAATCCAAGCTATAAAATATTTGAAGGTAGGTGAATGACGATTCACCAATTTCCACCATGAAAAACGAAATAATTTATTAGGTTTTAATTGGATTTGAAAGTCCTAGATCTTTGAGATTCATTGAACTGTTCAAAGGCATGTTTCAATCTCGAGTTTGCCCTTCAGATTTTGTGACTGGGATGCCGAGGATCACAAAACAAGGTGTGAATAACCATGCAAATATACTTGGTACCCTTAATATTTACCCCTTAATCAGTGTGCCGGTTAACCACACACGCTCCACCGATACTATGATAAATATTAAGTTACCCTTTGCCTACCTTGTTAAGTCCAGGTTAGTGTGCCTGTTAAACACACACGCTCCAATAACGACTTAAGCAAAGTGCAAAGTGTAATTTCATGGGTTAGCACCAAATTCACATTTTCCTAAGTAACTAAGATTGGGTATTAATAAGAGTTTAGTTACTTAGTATTTATCATTAATACTTTTAATGAAAGGAGAATTATAGTCCTTGTCCTACCCGTTCGGCTAACGACCCTCCACCGGTCAAGGAAGCGGTGGGTGAGAGTGGACACCCTTTAAACTGCCATTTTATAGGCAGTAACCTTATACCCCCCTTATAGACCGGCTTCGTGAATGAGGCCTACTAACGGTAAGACTGACTTTACTCTTATACATATATATAAATATTATTAACTTATAATATTATAAAGTATAAGGATTGAATTTTAACTTTTAAAATTCTAAGGGCTAACTTGGAATTAAAGTATTCATAAGTGAAAACTTTTCAAATTCCAAAACTTGAGGGCAAGTTTTGAAACTATTCAAAACTAATTAATTCCATAACTTATGAGTTTATAGTAGTTTTAATTAAAAAAAACAACTCTTCAAGTTCCATATCTTAAGGACAAGTTATGGAACACTTTAAACTAATTAATAAAAAAATAACTTTTTTTTTATTGTAACTTATGGAACTAATTAAGGTTACACTTTTTTTTTTTAATTTAATGAAGAGACTCTTGAAACTCCATAACTTGAGGACAAGTTATGGAGTCATAAAACCATTTAATTAGAACTAGACTCTTCATTTTGTAACCTTTGCCAACTTTTATGAGTTTTATGATTCTTAAATGTGACTTTTCATATAACTTGAGGACAAGTTACAAAAACACACTTTGGAATCAACTCTTAGATTAAAATGGATTGAAAACAACTATTTCACACAACCTTTCTATTAATCTAAGAACCTCATAAGAACAAGATAATTCAAATCATCAATCTTCAAGAAATTAGCATGAACATACAAACTAATACAAATCTTGAAATTATGACAATTATCTTAGAAATTGGATTAGCATGAACATTACCACATCAAAAACAAGTTTATAAGTCCAAAAACATCTTAGGGTAATGTTCCTAGTCCAATTCCAGCCAAAACAATCGAATATATGCATCCAACTCGATTTTTCAGCTACTTTTGCATGTATAACAAGAAAACAAGCCTAGGCTCTGATACCACTGTTGGGTTATGGGCATTCTAACACTCCTAAGTGTACATGCAACCCTAAATACCTTGGATCTATTTTTTCTCTATTATACATACAATTATGAACATCCAAGGTATTATCCTAATCTAGCATACAAAATAATAAATATAACAGGATAGAATACATACCTCTTTGATGTAGAATGTCTTCATGAAGCTTGAGTGCCTAGTGCCCCAAGTGTGACACCTCAAATGGTTCACACAACACCAAATACACTTGGAATAACTTGAGAGAAACTTGAACACTCCTTAAAACCGTCTAGCCCTCACACTCACACATTAGTGCACGATTTCTTGAGCCATGGGATTCTTTTATATGGTGGCTATTAGGGTTACACCATGTAACTCATAACTTTACCCATTCCTTATGCTCCATGGATTTTAACCTCCATGGAGTATCCATGGGTCATCCCATGGACTTAGTCCAACATAAGGAATCTTGGATCACAAGCCCACATATATAAGAATGAATGATTTACACAATCAACACATATATTTAATTAGTCTCCTTTTGATCACTTAATTAATTCCAAATTAATTCTTGATCAATACTAATTAAATAACCTTATTAATATATTAGAACTTATAATATATTAACTAACCTTAAGTGTTATTTCTCTCATTATAGTCTATCCAAATGCATGATGCCATGCAACCCAAATGGACCATGTCGGGTCGGGTCAATACTTCTTCGAATGGCAGCTCATCATCTAAGGATTCGAATATCTCAGTCAAAACATGGAGACCTGTCACAAAAGCGAAGACTGTTCAATCACAAACTTAAGATGCGAAGGGAAAAGTCAGTGAACATTCGAAACTATCAAACACTTATGTTTCAGTTCCTTTAGATGATGAAGTGAACTTAATTGATAATCTCAAAACCAAAGTTTGTGATTGGGTTAAAAGTTCTTCAATTCATTCGAAATTGAAATCTAATTTCCAAGGACCCAAAAAGCCTTGGGTACCTAAAATTTTTCATTGATTGCAGGTATTGCGTGACGAGCAATATGATAACAAATGGTACATTGATAGTGGTTGCTCTCGTCACATGACTGGAAAGAAGGAGAATTTAAGAGATTTTCGAAGTCTCAAAAATGCTGGAGTAGTAAAGTTTGGGAACAATCAAAAGTGTCAAGTCATGGGATATGGAAAAATCACAAATGGACAATTCACAGTGAATCGTGTTGCATATGTTGAAGGTCTTTAACATAACTTGATTAGTGTTTCTCAACTTGTTGTGGGCACTGGCAATCAAGTTCTTTTCAACGAAGAAGGAAGTGTTATTTCGAATGTTAACACAAATGAAATATTACTGAAATCTAAAAGGAAAGGTGACATGTTCACTTTGGACATCAATCCAATTGTAGGCAAACCAGCAGTATGTCTTCTTTCGAAAGCTACATCTGAGCTGGTTATGGCATCGAAGACTTTCACATCTCAAATTTCGAAACATAAATAAACTTGTGGTACAAGATCTGGTAAGAGGTTTACCTGTACTTAAATTTGACAATGATTCTTTATGTGCAGCTTGTGAAGTTGGCAAACAACATAAACAAGGTCATCCAATCACAATTGATTCGAAAATTGTTGCACCTCTTGAGTTGATACATATTGATTTGTGTGGTCCTTCGACTGTTTCAACTCTCAACAATTAACAGTACATTTTAGTTATTGTTGACGATTTTTCCAGATTTACGTGGGTTTATTTTCTCCGGCTCAAATCCGAAGTTGCACATATTATGATTGACTTTATCAAAAAGATGGAAACCACGTTGAAGAAGACTGTTAGAAAAATCAAGAGTGATCATGAAACTGAATTTAAGAACAAAGTTCTTGATTCATTTTTGGTGGACAAAGGAATTTCGCATAATTTTTCATCTCCATATACACCACAACAAAATGGTGTTGTAGAACCAAGAAATCGCTCATTATGCGAAGCAGCAAGAACCATGTTGGCATATGCGAATTTACCTCAATATATATGGGCTGAAGCTGTTTCAACTACATGTTTTACTCAAAACAGATCGTTCATTCATCGTCGATTTAATATTACACCATACGAAATTCTGAATAATCGTAAACCTAATGTGAAGTTTTTTCATGTTTTCGGATGTAGGTGTTTTATTATGAATCTCAAGAATCATCTTTCGAAGTTTCAAGCAAAAGCTGATGAAGGAATTTTTCTTGGATATTTGCACAATTCAGTGGCATATCGAGTGTTAAATAAGCGAACACGAAAAGTGGAAGAAACGTTCAATCTCACATTCGATGATTATTATGTTAAATCAAATGAGCATAGATTTATGAATCATCCAATTTTACAAGAAACACAAGTTGAAATTGGATCTATACAAATGGATGATACTGATTATGATTTGATTTTTGGAATTTCAGATCATGCAGTTGATGTTGAAGTTCATGCTCCTGATAATCACATACCAGAATTTTCAAAACTTACTGATGATTCACCATCGACTCCTCAAGAAGGCGAAAGTATGAGTGATAGTCCACTGGAGGGGGAGCAATTGGATTTGAATACTTTAGATGATGAAGAGCATTCTTTCGAGGGGGAGAAAGAACAATTGAATGCTGAAATTGAGGGGGAGCATGTTGTTGAGGGGGAGCATAATGTTGATGATGCTTGTTCGAATGCAGGCTCAGAAAATGATGAAATATACGAAGATGCCCCTTTGGAATTTGATCCAGCATATCCACCCATGGAAAAATGGACAAGAGATCATCCGAAGGATCAAGTTATTGGGAATCCACAAGAGGGAGTTCTGACAAGAGCTCAAATTCGTGCAAAGAATGAGGTATTGAATGCTCATCAAGAATTTTGCATGTTTAATGTTTTCATCCCTAGAAGCATGATGCTGCATGTCATCCAAAGCCTCCATGACTCAATGTGTGTGTACGAAAGCCTTAATGAAATGTTTCGTATGAAAATTTCTTCCCAATCAGGCTTATATTCACATTAGTCTCTGACCTACCTTACTCTTCTCACAATGAGTTAAGAGTTTCTTGTTTGGTCCAAAACATAACAGAGGTACTTTTCATGTCTTACACCATTCTTTTTCATTCAAAACATTCTTACACGATCACACTCAAAGACGTATATCCGAGAGGTCACTGATCAAACCCATCGAGACTTAGATATATAAAAACTCTGTGTTTATGATCTGACATCATGAGTCTGTGATGGAAGTGAAACCCAAAAATCTTACAAATTAAGGAATTGACGGGGAACATTGTACCAGATATATACGAAACTTTTGTTTCTGTACCAATGTTCGAAACTCCAAATCATATTCATTTCGAATGAGTGTCTTGATCAAGCATTCGAAACCCACGATGTTTGTTACCCAACAAGATCCAGTATACAAATTTTTTATGAATATGATTTCCGTGTGAGTTTCATTCGAATGTCCTAGTCATGTTAAAATTTTTCAAAGCCGACTTGTCACCGACTACACTGGTCATACAAGTAATTTCTGTTGCACTTTATCACCTTATGTTTAGGTTGACATGTAATGGAATTTTGAACCTACCCACGAAGCATTCTTAAAAGAAGCCCTTTGATACTTATCAAAAAGTATTCGATTGTAATTCACGGGAACATACACAAGCTGTTGATAATCTCTCTTGATGATTAACGAAGCAACCTTTGCCCGGGGTTTAATTGCCTTCGTGTCAAATTAAATTTTTGACATCACAAAATTAAAAAAAAAAATTGTTGTTTCTTGTCTAAACTTTCTTTGGCACACTACACACATGAAATCCTTGAGGTTCTGAGTAATACCAACTCAGGCTGATGATTTCGAACATCTGGCAAATGACTTCGCTTTTTATCCCAAAAGTGAAAGAGCCTTGCCTCCATTCGAAGGGTTCTAACGGTTACAATTCTATAAAGGGGATAATGACAGGCTGTGTATACGTGACGTATGGTATTCTGCCCGGTTTTCTAGGTGATGTGACAGACACTTTTTGACGCATGGATACCTTTCCGCGGTACAGTTTCGATTTTCAAGGTGCCACGTCGGATCTCATTAAATGCATCCCGCTTCAAATTCAAATCATTTAGGGTTACATATAAAAGGGGGTTCAAGAGTACTTTATACGTTTACGCGATCAAAAATCAAAACTTCCCAAATTCTCTGTTCTTCATCTTTTTCAAACCCTAACAATGGCGACTACTGCTCATGTCGATCCTTCTACTGAAGATACTTCTTCTGCACCAGTTATGAAGATTCAATCTACCAATTATTATGTGGATGGTGAACTTTCTCAATGTCCAGAAGAATTCAAGATGCTTATTGTTTCTTTAAAACACTATGTTTTATCCAAAGCAATGTTCAATTCCTTTTCTGTTCCGGTATCCTGGCTTTCTCAAGCAGGATCTACTGCCACATACAACAAAGCCTCTGATTCGATTACTTTTCACCTAATCAATGACAAAAAGGTTAGGCTTTCCAAGAAACTGTTTTGTCACATTCTTGACATTCCAAATACACCTCCTTTTGTTGAATTTCAATTCTCCCAAATAATTCATATGTTTAATGAAATGGGATATCAGCCCCCATTGTCAAAGATAAGTGACTTTAAGAAGTATGGTCTTCCAAAAGTATGGAATTTTTTGTTTGGGATATTTTTGCGTTGTTTAACCGGAAGAACAGTTGGATTACATAAAGGAAGGATGGAGGTTTATGCCATGGTGGCTGGTTTATACTATGATCTTCCAGCAGATTACTCTACACAGCTATGGAAGGAATTCCAAAAAGGAGTAGAACATACGAATGTTGTTCATGGCATTTCGTGTGCTAGGTACTGGAGTCTAATTCTGCAACATTTTTACAACAAGGAAGGCATCTTGGTTTCAAATGAAGAAGAGAAGGTTACTTTTCAATCTTATCACTTTCCGAAGGAAGTTGTTGACAATGATGATGAATTTCCAAACGTTGCTCGGATTCCAGACGCGATGCTTAAAAGGGTGGATCCTACGAATCCTGTTTTGATTGCATATCTGAAAACATTCGATTCTTCTATTCCTACGGGAATTTTGTTGCCACGCGAAGAAAAGAAGACCAAAAAGTCGAAGAAAGCTGATCCTGCTTCACCTGAAAAGAAAACGAAGGGTTCAACATCCTCTAAATCTCCAAAGAAGAAGACAGAAAATGTTGCAGTGACTGTTGAAGCAACACAAGTGATTGAGCCAATAGTGGAAGAGACTCAAGAGAAAGTGATTATTCCTTCGAAAACAGGGTTGTTTCGAAGAATCAAGATGAAATCTACTCACAAACGAAAGTCACCATCACATAAATTAATTCACAAGCCTCAAATTACTCACCAAGGAGTTTTAATTCGTGAGGTATCTGTTCCTGTTTCTCTCGGATCCAAGAAGAGAGCAGCAGAAGATATGGCAAAACACTTGTCACAACCGAAAAAGAAGAAGATGAAGAAGACTCGAAAGATTGTTTTATCTACTGAGTCTACAAAAGAGGATGAACGAATACCAGAAACTCCAGAGTTCACTTCTATCATTACAAGTTCCATTCCTGAGAAGATTGTTATCATACCACCCGAAGTTTCGATTGCCAAGTCAATTTTTGAGGAGGTTCGAACTTCAGGCCTCCCTGCACACGTATCTGATACGGATGCAAATGTCAACATGGGTGAAGGTGGTTCGAAAGATGCAGATCAAGGTCCAATTATCTCTACTCCTTTCGAATCATTGGTTTCTGTTACACCAACATCTACTATTCCTCTCATATCAACCATTGTTTCACCAACCTTTGAACATATCATCAATCTAACAATTACTTCCATTTTTTCCTCTCAATCCACTGATACACCCAAACCATCTTCACCCACTGAAACTGATAATGAAGGGTTTGGTGGAACATTCGAAGACCTAGAGTTTCATGATGAAGAAGAAGAATTTCCTGATCATATGTTAATGACAATGAAGCAATACAAAATTCTTAATCAAAAGTTGAACTCCATCATTCAATCCCAAGCTGATCTTGGCGGAGGTTCATCTATTTCAAGTTTGGAGGTTGATTCTATGCTCAAGATGTTTGAATCAAGAGTAATCAACAAAGTTTCTGGAATGATGAATGCCTCAGAGTCTGTTATTTTAGAAAAGGTTGATTACACAGATCAGAATTCTAAGCTTCGTGTTAAAACTCTCAGATCTGATTTTATGGGAGAAGTTAAGAATCTGCGAAGCATAATAAAAGAACGACATGTTCTTTTTGTTCAGGAAGTCAAGAAAGTGAGGGAGGATGTTAATTCCCAAATTCACGAACTTCGTGAAGACATGAAAAAGGAAATTCTATCTGCTCAACGTGATTATGCGTCCTTGAATCAGAAGGTCGATATCATTTGTAATGCTGTCACTCGATTTGTCAAGCTATACGAAGGTTTGAGTCCTCAAATAACTCAAATCTCCAAGTCTAAAAGTGAAAATTTTGAAGGAGTGATGAAGTTGTTAAAGGAGTTGAAGGAGATGTCAACAAAACCGGTTTCGTCACCGTTGATTACTCCAGAATTTTTATCCCAGAAGTTTGTGCAGTTCGAAGCCATACTTAACAAGCAACTTGTTCCACTATTTCGCATATCCAGTCTTCTTCCCACAACTACTGCCCCTCCTGTTTTCACATGGGTGCAAGGGGGAGAAAGGAAGTCAACAGAAGAAGAAGTGAAAGTGGTGGGCAAGGTATTTCCATCTAGCATCCCTTCAACAAAACCAGTAATTGTGTCTGCTCAACCAGTGACCTCAACAATCGTAACAACATTACCAATTACAAGAACAATTTCGAAAGGAATTGTAATTGGTAAACCTTTGGAATCTGGTGAAAGTAGTTCGAAGCTAAAAGACGTAACTGAAAAATCTGCTTCGAAAGACAAAGGAAAATCAATTCTGGTTGAAAAATCTAAAGAAGAAAAGAAGGCTGAAGCTGAAGCTGAACTCTAGAAAATGAGGCTTATTCAAAGCATCATGACTCAGAGGGCTGGTGATCCGAAGGTCATGAATAAAGGTGATCCAGCAAAACATTACAACTATGAAACAATCGAAGCCTTGGTTGCCTTTAATCACATGTACTCATTTGATAAGAAGCCAAAACAAACTTATGTTGTTACAAACACTGATGCATGACAGTTGGATTTCCCTATAAATGAGATGATGTTCATCATGCCTCAGTTCAAAGCTGAAGGGAATTTCAAAGAAAAAGATGAAGGGACTCATATGAAAATTCATTTTCATGCAGTACTTGGCAAAGCCCCTGAGGATGTTTGGTCACTGATCAAGATCAAGAAGGTGATAAGCATGAAAAAGGATGTGGTCTTTGAAAACATTGTTCAAAATGTTAAATATGTTGTGGCCAGGGCAAATGGAAAAACATGTGAATTCACTATTACAGATTTTCCTCTGATGAACTTGTATGACCTTATACAAGTGGCATTGCTTCTGAAAGACAAATCCTTTTCTTTTCTGCAAAACACAGATCCGGAGGAATTCAAACTTGGAGTTGCTCACATCAAAATCTTCATTGAGAATTATTATGAGTGCCTAGCACTGACTGATGTGGAGTTGGCTACTGCAAAGGGAATGGAAGTAAAAGTTCCAATGGCTCCTTCGTTGACTCAGACTGAGTTAAAGAAATATGTTGATGGAGAAATATGTTTAAAGCCATTTGGAATAGTTTTTGCTGGAAAGGATAAAGCTGGAAAAGCGAAGCGGTTTTTGTTCCAAGCTAGCGAAGTGGAGAGATATTCTACATCTCAATATACGAACTTGATTGTTCGTATGAACCACTGCAAAAAGAACAATGAAGGAGACAAGAAGGAATTGAAGAAAATTATTTCTTGGTATACTGAGGTTCGAAGAGTTTTGCTGTACTCCATTACTCTACTTACAAACTGAAGACTTCGACTTTGATTACAAAGGGGGAGATTGTTAGGGTCGAAATGTTGTAATAGTCGAAGTTTGTATTTAGGGTCTTCGAACATTTTTGTAATGTATTTTACTAGGGCATAATATTCGAAGCTTCATGTTTAGTCCATAGTATATTTTTTGTACGCTTTTCTCTTCTATAAATAGGAGTGGTTACTAGTGTCTTAGTAACGAAGTCTTTACAGAATATTCATTGTACTCTGTAAATTTTGAAAAAGCGTAATAGAGCCAAACAGATCATATTTACATCGGTGTTCAAATCTTTCAATTCTACTTTGAATTTACACTCTAATTCGTTCAATACTTGATTCATTGTCTCATCAAGCACCTTCTTTGATGTAGTTCTTATGGAGCTCTCTTGATTTCAACCTTGATTCATCATCCTTCGTCAAGAACATCAACTATTATTGGGCCATGAACAACCAGATTGGGCCGTGAACTCAAGAACACCAAGTGTTCTTGGGCCGTGAACACCCAGATTGGGTCGTGAAATCAAGAACACCAAGTGTTCTTGGGCCGTGAACACACAGCCTGGCCGTGAACAACAGGCAGCCCTCCATTTTTGCTAATAACACCCTTATTTGTAAGTTAATCTTGCCAATTACTTCGATTCCATATCTTTCTTATGATTATATTCATTAATAATTATACATATATATTATAGGAATCGTGTTTAGGACTTGTTTTGTTAGCAAGACTTCACTTGTGGAGCTAATGTCCTATACCAAATCTTCTATCGAATCCCCAACATAAGGTGAGTTCATACCCCATACTTTTTCCAAGCTTTTTAAATGTTTTTAGGGGGGGGGGGGGGGTAGGAATACAAGTAAAACACAAGCAATCTTGTGTCTAAAAATGTAATTTTACTTATTTCGTTATATTGCCGTCAATATGAATGAAAACATGAAACTTGTTAAAACATGGAAATAAACTATAATAGGTATACTTTATGGATCATATGAACTACTTTACAAATTCCAGGTTAAAAAATGGAAATAAACTTATAAACTATGATAAATATGGATTATGGAACATAGGAATCTTTTTACAAAACTACCAGTTATTTATAAAAAGGTTTTCGCATTATTACGTGTAAAGTCGTTAATCTAGTTTGTGAGACGCGTCTTCGGTACTTACTTAAGTACCAGTGGAAGTCCACCTTTATGAACCAGATTCTCCTCGCGAGAGAGCGTGAGTATGTGTATAGATCTATATAGGACTAACAATCCCTCACCTCTACTGTTAGCTACAGTTGGACCGGCAGGTCTGCGGGTGAATAACGTCATAAACGATATCGACGTCCGATTCACGTCATATCAACCAGTATTGTCATATAACTCACAAGTAGAAAATAACGATATATTACGTAGTAATATGCTTTTCCTAAACTTTCCCAGGGGATATTAACTATATGATGCTCAGTATATACAATAAGGTTAGATAAAATTGAAATCCGATAGACAGTGGAATGTGTGACTTCTGCCTTATTTCCTGTTCCTTGTTTGGTTGTGGGCTTAGGGCAGATTCACCCATTCAATTGTCTGTTCGATCTCGGTTATATACAACTCGTATGTATTAGGTGATCATAGAAGGGTAGTATCGCCGTATCAGGTTTTCAGGGTAAACAAGTCTTCAGCCAGTTTAACTTATCAACAAAACTAAATACCCTTATAGTAAGTATAGTAATTATACTTGTTCTTTTCGGTTTCGAAACGATTAGGACTACTAGTCGGTTTATAGAAAATATAGGATTTTCTATGGTAAACATCGTTATGTTAAAGGTAAACAGTTTTCGATAGAACTTTTTGAAAACAATAACAATTATTACTGAAAACAATGTTTCACAATAGAGTAAGTGAAACTAGAATCTTATTTACTAAAGGTTTGATACTGTCACACCCCCGAAACCAGACAGCGGAAACGTTCAGCGGCTCGCGTGACTTAAATTGAATACCATCACAATGAATATACATGAATCATAACATAAACATCACCATGCATCAATACATTACAACTGATATTGTTTACATCCAGTACATTGAATTAAATATTACACATTCATGACACAAATTGTTTCAGAGTTTTCAAAACAAAACATTCTAACATACTTGGTATTACCCTTCCGCTTACCTGTTACCTGAGCATACAACTTATTTTGGAAAACGTCAACATATGAAATGTTGGTGAGTTCATGAGCAAAGTTGTGAATAAAATGATTTGCATAGTTTGTAAAACCCAGAAAATCCGATATTTTCTGAAAAGACAATAGTTTATCAAAGTGTGAAGATCCATAAGTTGATGCATGAATGATTTCAAAACATATATATATATATATATATATATATATATATATATATATATATATATATATATATATATATATATATATATATATATATATAAAGGTGTTTTGTATTATAGTTATAGAAATTCCGAGCGAGTAGTATTGATTTCCCCAGAAAACCCGATGTTTTCCGATGTCGAAAGGTATACGTGATTACAGATTGTTATACCGCCACGACGAATGGCTTTTGATTACTCATCCTTGAATACTCGGATGGTGTTGGATAAACCTAGTGAGTCGTTGTAACGATGTCCGGTGAAGACAAGTTATAACAGCCAACTGTGAACGTCCCATAGAGGTGTCGTTCGTTGTTGCTCACTTAATCCAAACCACCTTGATTACTGTTGAATAACGTCCTAAATTCCGTGTACTTTGATTACTCATAAGCCTTAGCGAACGAAGAGAAGAGGAGTACGAAGTCCTGCTACTTATCGTATGTACCTTAGGTTGTCGAGGATGCGAAGGACACGTTGGCCCAACCCGCATTTGATTACTTGACCTTACTAGCAATACTAATGGACCGCTAGGGCCCAATAGCACATAAAAGCCATTGAAAGTCCTTTTACATGGAATTGGGCCATAGGAGGCCCAATAACATATAAGCGTTATCCCTTTGGGCCCACAGATCATGTTAATGGACTTGCAAGGTCCAACAAGCATGATTTGAAACTTTTAAGCCTAAAGTTTGAATAATTACTCGTCTTAGGTATCGCATATCTGTTGGAGGGTTTGATTGAACGGTTATTGTTTTTGTATCGATTCGAGACCGATCGATTCGTTTATAACGATATTTGGAGTTAAATGTGTATTCATCTTTCGATTTTTCGTAAGTCGTGGGTTTATATTTTGACTCAAGGAAATAGTTTGCTTAAGAAAAATGGTGGTTTGACCTTTTCAACACCTTTCTTTTGTGAAAATAACAGTTTTAGTCCTTTATATAAAAGAAAAGACGTTTTTAGCCTTTAAAACATTTTCTTGGCACTTTTGTATCCTAAATTTGTTGAAATGATAGTTTTAACTCAAAACTTATTTTGTAAACAGTTCAGCCCCTTTTAGAATAGTAATTTCCGGTTAAAGTCCAATTATTTGCCATTTTTACAGTTTTGGCCCAAAATCCAAAAACTTTACATTTTTTATCCTTTTTGGAAATGAAAGGCATTTTTGACCCCTGAAATAGTTTTGTTACACTTTTTATCCCCTGTTTTAAAGAAATTTTCATTTCAGCCCCTTAACTTGTCATTTTTCTCAATTTTGGGCTTATTGGGCCGAAAAATTCAAAGTTAGCCCGTTAAGCTAAAAATTTACATTTCAAGTCCTTTGAAAATTTTTAATATTCAGAAAAACAATTATTGAAACTCTTTTGACTCTTTTAACCTTTAAGAAACCGTCACTTGGCAATTTTTAACCCAAGTTTTGTATATTTGACAATTTAAGCCAAAAAATGGATTTTATGTTGAAGTATGTTTAACACAATCTTATAAGTTATTATTCTTGACTTGTTTGATGTGAAATAACTTAGATCATGTTTGTTTGCTTTATCATGTCATAGATCTCGACATATCACCCCTTTTTGGTTCCTCCTCAGACCCTTCCTCGACATATCACCCCTTTTTGCTTTCTCATGTCATAGATCTCGACATATGAAATCTTGAAGTATGTTTAACACAATCATGTTTGTTTGATGTGAAATAACTTAGATCATGTGAATTCTGGTTGGAATGCGGCTCTGCTTAGTACGCCTCACCTCTCTGTCCATGATTTCGACTGGTTCTTCGATGAATAGAAGATTCTCGTTGATTTCGATTTCTTCTAATGGAATGACGAGAGTCTCGTCAGATAAGCACTTTTTCAAATTGGAAACGTGGAACACATGGTGTATATTGCTGAGTTCAGCGGGTAGCTGCAGTCTATATGCCACTGGACCGATTCGGGCAAGAATCTCGAAAGGTCCAATGTATCGAGGGTTCAGTTTGCCCCGCTTCCCAAAATGAATCACTCCTTTCCAAAGAGAGACTTTTAGTAACACCCTCTCTCCGACTCCGAATCCCAAGGGCTTTCGTCATTTATCGGCGTAGCTTTTTTGTCTGTCTCGTGATGATTGCAGTCGGGCCCTGATCTGAATTATCTTCTCCGTCGTCTCGCGTATGATTTCCGGTCCCGTTAAGGCATTGTTTGGCGTTTGCCCTCTTGCTAGCTGGGTGTCTCCTACTTCAGTCCAGCACAACGGTGATCTACATTTACGCCCGTATAATGCTTCGAAAGGAGCGACTTTGATACTCGAGTGATAACTGTTGTTATATGAGAACTCGATCAAAGGCAAGTGGGTATCCCACGATTTTCCAAAGTCTATCACACACGCGCGAAGCATATCTTCTAGCGTTTGAATGGTTCGCTCGCTTTGACTATCTATTTGTGGGTGGTAGGCGGTGGTCATGTCAAGTTGTGTTCCCATGGCTTTCTGAAGCGATTGCCAAAAGCGTGAATTAGATCTACTATCTCTATCTGAGATGATAGATACGGGCACTCCGTGGAGTCTCACTATTTCTTTGATGTAGATTCTTGTCAGGCGCTCCATCTTGTACGATTCTTTTATTGGTAGGAAATGGGCGGATTTCGTTAATCTATCAACTATTAGCCAGATGGTATCCAAACCATCCGTCGACTTGGGTAGTTTGGTCACAAAATCCATGGTAATCCTTTCCCATTTCCACTCGGGAATTACTGGTTGCTGTAGTAATCCGGAGGGCTTCTGATATTCCACCTTTACTTTAGCACACGTGAGGCACTTGCTAACGTAAGTAGCAATCTCTGCCTTCATGTTAGGCCACCAATAACGTTGCTTAATATCCACGTACATTTTGTCTGAACCTGGATGGATGGAGTATCGTGTTTTGTGGGCTTCGTTCATGACTACATCTCTGAATCCGCCGAGTTTAGGGACCCAAATGCGGTTCATGAAGTAATTCGTTGCGTCTTCCTTCACTTCGAAGTTCTTCTCCATTCCACGCAACGCTTCGCTTGTTTTGTTTTCTGCCTTCATGGCATCGAACTGGGCTGCCCTGATTTGAGAGGTTAGGTGGGATCGAATGGTTATGGAGAGAGTCTTCAAACAACGATTCGAGTATTCTTTCGGACTCAAGGCATCAGCTACCACGTTAGCCTTGCCTGGGTGGTACTTGATTTCAGACTCGTAGTCGTTCAGCAGTTCGACCCATCTTCGTTGTCTCATGTTCAACTCCTTTTGGTTCAAAATGTGCTGGAGACTCTTGTGGTCGGTGAAGATGGTGCACTTGGTACCATAAAGGTAGTGCCTCCAAATCTTCAGGGCGAAGACCACTGCTCCCAGTTCCAGATCGTGAGTGGTGTAATTCACATCGTGCGTCTTTAGTTGCCGGGACGCGTAAGCTATCACCTTTCCATGCTGCATGAGTACACAGCCTAAACCCTAATTTGACGCATCGCAGTAAACTATAAAGTCTTCTGTTCGTTCGGGTAGCGATAGCACCGGCGCACTGCAGAGTGCTTGCTTCAGAGTTCGAAATGCAGCTTCTTGCTTGTCCGTCCATACGAAGGGTACGCCCTTTTGTGTAAGTGAGGTGAGTGGCTTTGCCGTTTTGGAGAAGTTTTGATTGAATCTCCTGTAGTAGCCTGCGATGCCTAGAAATTGGCGAATTTCCGTGGGTGTTGTTGGAATTGCCCATCCTTCGATGGCTTGGATTTTAGAAGGATCCACATGAATTCCTTCCTGAGTAACAACATGTCCCAAAAAGTTCACACTTCGGAGCCAAAACTCGCACTTAGAGAGTTTTGCGTATAACTTCTCGGTTCGTAGGGTTTCCAGGATTTGTCGGAGATGTCGGCCGTGTTCTTCCTCGCTTCGAGAATAGACGCGGATGTCGTCGATGAAAACGATGACAAAGTTATCGAGGAATGGTCGGCAGATTCGATTCATTAGGTCCATGAATGCGGCAGGAGCATTCGTTAGACCGAAGGGCATTACGACAAATTCATAATGTCCGTAACGAGTTCGGAAGGCGGTTTTAGGAATATCCTCCTCCCGGACCTTGAGTTGGTGGTAACCAGATCGCAGATCTATCTTTGAGAAGTAACTAGCTCCTTGGAGCTGGTCAAATAGATCGTCAATTCGTGGAAGTGGATAGCGGTTTTTGATGGTAAGCTTATTAAGTTCTCTGTAGTCGATACACATCCTGAAGGTATTGTCTTTCTTCTTGACAAAGAGAACCAGAGCTCCCCAAGGTGAGAAACTGGGTCGGATGAATCCTTTGTCCAAAAGCTCGCTGAGTTGACTGGACAACTCTTGCATCTCCGCAGGAGCCAATCTGTAGGGCGATTTGGCGATGGGAGTAGCTCCTGGCACTAGATCTATTCGGAACTCGACTTGTCTTTCTGGGGGTATCTCCGGAAGATCATCCCGAAAGACATCTGGGAAATCACAAGCCACAGGGATGTTTCGAATATTGATCTCTTCTTTGGACTTATCCTTCATATGAGCTAGGAACGTCAAGTCCTTCTTTCGTAGGTACTTTTGCGCCTTAATGCACGAAATAAGACGAAGGTTCGTGCTGGGTTTGTCTCCGTAAATAACTAGGGTTTCGTGATTTGGGAGATGAAGGCGAACGGCCTTCTCGTGACACATAATTTCAGCATGGTGGGGGCTTAACCAATCCATGCCGATAATCACATCAAAACTCCTAATGGAAACAGGCATTAAGTTTATTTGAAAGACGTGATGATTTAAGGTCAGGGTACATCCGATGTAGATTTCCCCAGTGGATTCTGTCTTCCCATTGGCCATTTCCACCGTAAAGGTTTCATTAAGCTTCTGGGGTTGTTGTTTTAATAAGTGTTTGAATTTATTACTCACGAAACTTCGTTCCGCCCCGGTATCAAATAGGATGCATGCATAAGTGTGGTTTAGGAGAAACGTACCAGTAACAACAACAGGATCCTGAATCGCTTCTCCCTGACCCATTGCTAGCACCCTTCCTATTCCTCCGTTTCCAGGGTTGTTGGTGTTGGGGCAGTTTCGACGGATATGCCCGGTCTTTCCACATCCATAACAGGTGGGGCTTGATCCTGTGTTATTGCCATTGTTGTTGGTGTTGTTGTTGTTGTTGTTGTTGCGGTTATTGTTGTTGTTGTTTCCTTGTGGTTGGTTCTGGGGGGGATAGGTCCTGCAATACCTTGCCGTGTGACCCTTCCGATTGCAACTGGTGCATTGCATTTCCTTGCATTCGCTATTGTGATGGTAATTGCACTTGTTGCAGTTCGGGAGATTCCCAGAATACTGCTTGGGAGTGCTTGGATTAGCTGAGGCTGGAGCATGTGGGGTGAAGGTACTTGGGTGGTTGCAGCATTGACTTTCACTGTTTGTTGTTTCTTTGCCGATTCCGAGCTTTGTCGCCCCTTTCTCTTGTTGTTCTTTCCTTTCTTGTTGCCACTCTCTTTCTTTCCTTCAATTTCCGCTGGCTTCTCGCCCCTTTTGTTGTTGTGGTCGTACAGTCTCTTGGCCAACCTCTTGGCACTGTCGAAGGTTTCATGATTTGCAGTGATCATATTTCCTTGAATTGGGGAGGTCAATCCCCAGATGAATCGTTCGATCTTCTTTCCTTCTGACGTAATCATGCCAGGGCACAACAATGACAGCTCGCTAAACCTAGATATGTATGCATCTATATCAGAGTTTCGGACGGTGAGATTCCACAGCTCTTGTTCCATCTTCTGAATTTCACTACGAGGGCAGTATTCAACCATCAACATTTCTTTCAGCTCTGTCCATGGCATAGCGTTGGCGACGAGGAGAGTCATGGCCTCTATATGTCCATTCCACCAGGTGAGAGCCTGGTCGATGAATGTGCACGCGACAAACTTCACTTTCACCTCCTCGGGGCATTCACATATTTCGAACACTGATTCCACCTTTTCCACCCATCTCTTCAGGGTTATCATTCCACCCGTGCCATTGAAGGTTCGGGGTTTGGCGTTAGTGAAGTCCTTGTAGGAACATGTTCTGGTAGGTCCGTGATTTGTTCCATTGTTCGAACTCCCAGCCCCTTGTCCGTTGACTCCACCGTTGTTTCCTTGTTGGATTTGCGCCATGGCTGCAGTAACTGCAGCAGATACAGCTGCTTGAAATGCAACTGAGTTGACTTCGGGTGAGGTTGGTCCAGGGTTTCCACGAGTTGGTCATCGAGGCATCATTCTGTCATGGAACGGAAAGATGTTGAGTGCCTATAATTTTTGTGAGTTTGTGGTCCTATAAACTAGGTGTTTCGCATGAACTTAAGTGGTTTTGCAATTTAGCATATAATCATGTATACATAACACATAGCAGATCACAACATCACAATGGAACACATAAAACTTTTCATTAATATTATCCGCATTTTTGATACATGAAAATTTTGCTCAGAAGAGCATACATAAGTGGTGTAAGTTCAGCAGCGTAACGGCTCTATGAGTAGTGTAATCACGTAAACATAGAGTCGATGGTACATAGCATAGATCACATAGGCCTAATACTAAAGATAGATATGACTAGTCCTAGTCATGGTGGGATGCGCCAGGGGTTGGTGCTGAAGAAGTAGACGCTCCCTGAAGGTGAGCCACCCATCGTTCCGCATCTCGGAGGCGAGTCTCCCATCTCACCTGCCTCATGTGGAACTCTCGAATAACCTCTCGCGTCTCCTGCTCTACACGCTCAACCCTATTCCGCATCTGGTGTATCTGATCAGCGGTGCTCTGTGACAGGTCGCCAGTCTTCCGCAGTCGTCTCACCATGACCGGAAGTGCGCGATCAGCTGGTCCTCCCTCCCTCAAGTCGTAGAACTCGCGTGACATGTCGAATGGAGGTCGCTGTCCCTGCTGTCTGCTCTATCTCCAAAGGTCGATGCCCCAGGGGGGTGTAGGGCCGGTCGGGCCCATCCGGTGGGCGGGCACCCTAGTCGGGTAAGGGGGGTTGATGACTTCGGACTCTGTGTCCGAATCCTCATCGCTAGGTTCTTCCTCGAAGTCCTCTCCGGCTTCTTCTTCTTCCTGGACCTCTACTGGCTCGGCAGGTCCGCCTTCGACTTCCTCCTCAGGTTCCTCCTCAGACCCTTCCTCGAGGTCTTCCTCAGGTTCCTCCTCCAGCCATCCGTTATTTCCCAGATTGGGGAAATACGGATCTCCGGGGTGATGGAAGCCGGCCATACTGTCTGCGAGAGTATATAAATGTACTATTCATTATTTCTAAGATGTTTTAGTTATTATGTAATTTGAGTTAATGTTCTTTTCTTGGAAATCAAGGGTATGTTTTTAGGTTTACTGACCATCGGGTTATCCCGGAACATGTGATAGTTGCACTTCGGAGGGAATGTAGTTGATCAGGCTACACTCACCCCTTACTACAACCACGAATAGTCCCGACTTAACCGTGATGTCAATGTTATCTTGTTTGATTTGGTATCATGTACTTTCTCCTATATCACACAAGTAAAGATGTTTTATCGTTGTGTTTTAGTTGTTTTGTTCAGAGTTGTTTTAGTCCCTCTTTGGTTTATAGTTGCATATCAATGTGTGGTTGGATATGCCAGTTCACTATTAACAGAGCTCTGATACCAACCTGTCACACCCCCGAAACCAGACGGCGGAAACGTCCGGGGGTTCGCGTGACTTAAATTGAATACCATCACAATGAATATACATGAATCATAACATAAACATCACCATGCATCAATACACTACAACTGATATTGTTTACATCCAGTACATTGAATTAAATATTACACATTCATGACACAAATTGTTTCAGAGTTTTCAAAACAAAACATTCTAACATACTTGGTATTACCCTTCCGCTTACCTGTTACCTGAGAATACAAGTTATTTTGGAAAACGTCAACATATGAAATGTTGGTGAGTTCATAAGCAAAGTTGTGAATAAAATGATTTGCGTAGTTTGTAAAACCCAGAAAATCCGATATTTTCTGAAAAGACAAAAGTTTATCAAAGTGTGAAGATCCATAAGTTGATGCATGAATGATTTCAAACATATATATATAAAGGTGTTTTGTATTATAGTCATAGAAATTCCGAGCGAGTAGTATTGATTTCCCCGGAAAACCCGATGTTTTCCGATGTCGAAAGGTATACGTGATTACAAATTGTTATACCGCCACCACGAATGGCTTTTGATTACTCATCCTTGAATACTCGGATGGTGTTGGATAAACCTAGTGAGTCGTAACGATGTCCGGTGAAGACAAGTTATAACAGCCAACTGTGAACGTCCCATAGAGGTGTCGTTCGTTGTTACTCACTTAATCCAAACCACCTTGATTACTGTTGAATAACGTCCTAAATTCCGTCTACTTTGATTACTCATAAGCCTTAGCGAACGAAGAGAAGAGGAGTACGAAGTCCTGCTACTTATCGTATGTACCTTAGGCTATCGAGGATGCGAAGGACACGTTGGCCCAACCCGCATTTGATTACTTGACCTTACTAGCAATACTAATGGACCGCTAGGGCCCAATAGCACATAAAAGCCATTGAAAGTCCTTTTACATGGAATTGGGCCATAGGAGGCCCAATAACATATAAGCGTTATCCCTTTGGGCCCAAAGATCATGTTAATGGACTTGCAAGGTCCAACAAGCATGATTTGAAACTTTTAAGCCCAAAGTTTGAATAATTACTCGTCTTAGGTATCGCATATCTGTTGGAGGGTTTGATTGAACGGTTATTGTTTTTGTATCGATTCGAGACCGATCGATTCGTTTATAACGATATTTGGAGTTAAATGTGTATTCATCTTTCGATTTTTCGTAAGTCGTGGGTTTGTATTTTGACTCAAGGAAATAGTTTGCTTAAGAAAAATGGTGGTTTGACCTTTTCAACACCTTTCTTTTGTGAAAATAACAATTTTAGTCCTTTATATAAAAGAAAAGACGTTTTTAGCCTTTAAAACATTTTCTTGGCACTTTTGTATCCAAAATTTGTTGAAATGATGGTTTTAACTCAAAAATTATTTTTTAAACAGTTCAGCCCCTTTTAGAATAGTAATTTCCGGTTAAAATCCAATTATTTTCCATTTTTACAGTTTTGGCCCAAAATCCAAAAACTTTGCATTTTTGATCCTTTTTGGAAATGAAAGGCATTTTTGACCCCTGAAATAGTTTCGTTACACTTTTTATCCCCTGTTGTAAAGAAATTTTCATTTCAGCCCCTTAACTTGTCATTTTTCGCAATTTTGGGCTTATTGGGCTGAAAAATTCAAAGTTAGCCCATTAAGCTAAAAATTTACATTTCAAGTCCTTTGAAAATTTTTAATATTCAGAAAAACAATTATTGAAATTGTTTTGACTCTTTTAACCTTTATGAAACCGTGACTTGGCAATTTTTAACCCAAGTTTTGTATATTTGACAATTTAAGCCCAAAAATGGATTTTATGTTGAAGTATGTTTAACACAATCTTATAAGTTATTATTCTTGACTTGTTTGATGTCAAATAACTTAGATCATGTTTGTTTGCTTTCTCATGTCATAGATCGCGACATCTCACCCCTTTTTGGTTACATGTTCATCACAAAAACACATAAAATCATACATACATGCATAAAATCACACATAGCATACACATACACATAGATCTACACATTTTCTTGTATTATCCCCCATAAAACATACAAAAACTGAAAAGAGAGGGGTATGAAGCTCACCTTTGCTTGTTGTTTTCGGTTTAGAAGGAAGAAATGAAGAAGTTTGGTGCAAATCTCGGCCTAGTAAGCTTTCCTTGGAGGATCTCGAACTTAGGTGTTTCTAAGATGGTGATCATGAGTTTGAATAGATTAGGAAGAGATTTTTGATAAAACAAAGAATCTAGATCATAGATCCAAGCATGATCTTACCTTGAATGATGATTTTTGTGGAAGAAACCCCTTAACAAGCTCTAAATTTCGAAATTTTGGAGGATGAGTGCAAGTGTTCTTGAGAGGATTGAAATGAGTTTTGTGTGGGTGTGTGTGTCTTGGTTTCGGCCAAGAGAAAAAGAGAGAGGAGAAGAGAGAGTAGATGAAGTGATGGTTGCATGGAGATATGAGTTATATGCATGGAGGACCTATGGTTAAATGTAAGGTGGCAACACTAAAGTCAACTCTCTCTCATTTGGGTTGTTGGGTCGAGAAAGGAGAGGGGAAAGGAAGAAAATTGGGCTTGTTGCCCTTAGGCCCATCTCGTGATTTACTTAGATGATTTTCGGCCCAACTAAATCAAAGTATGATTTTTATGGCTCATTAGGGCTATATACATTTGTTGTGACTCAATAAGGCTCATTAAAGTTAACTTAGTTTATTTTAGGCTTATAAGGCCCAAAATAGTAAGTTTCATGTATATGGGTCCAATTAGGGCCTATTTGAGAGTTCTATGTTCAAAATAGTTAAATTGGAAGCTTATTGGTCCATTAGGCCCAATAAGGAAATCCTAGTCCAAAATGGACTTAAACCGGGATTTCAAGGGTTTCTAACTCTTTGTTGACTATTTGTAGTGCTTGAATGAAGTATTAGATGAAAGTTTTGTTGTTATTGAATAAGCATCGTACATGCTTTCACATTGTTGGTTTATAATTGATATAATTGTTGTACTTACAAAGCATCAAAATTCCTAGTTGTGATAGATACTAATTATCAAATTAGTATAACACAAGGACCTTTAATGTTTAATTCTATAATTCCTTAGTTTATACGTCATAAGTATATAAATAATATCCGATAGGCAGTGGAATGTGTGACTTTCGCCTTACTTCCTATTCTTTGTTTGGTTGTGGGCTTAGGGAAGATTCACACATTCAACTGTCCATGCGATATTAGGTTATATATAGTTAGTATAAACTAAGTGATTGTCGAAGGAACTATTGTGGTTACCATTCTACTAAAGAAAATATAGGTTTTTCTGGAGGAACAGACGAACTTTTATAAAGAACCAAGAGTATAATTTTTATAACAAAAATACTTATGAACTCACCAACTTTAATGTTGACACTTTTTCAAACCACTTGTATTCTCAGGAGGGTTAGTAGACAGCTATCCTCTCAAGTGTTGCGAAGACGGAGCTTTACGTCTTAACATTTGTTATACTTTTAATGTATTTCAAGTAATGTTTTGAAAACAATGTAAATATTATATTATTAATACGATGGTTGTTGTTACTTTGATTACTATGATGCATGTGTTGTGATACTTAACATGAAGTCATTCACCCCCAAACGTTTCCGTCGTTCTGGTTTGGGGGTGTTACAGATTGGTATCAGAGCATTGTTTATAGTGAACTAAATATATCAACCTATAAAAGATATACAAATATAAATACAAAGGGGCTGAAGTGCTCTGACTAAAAGTATACTTTTAAAATATAATAATATTTTTATAAAAGTATATATATATATATATATATATATATATATATATATATATATGTATATATATATATATATATATATATATATATATATATATATATTAGAACAAATATCATAAGAAGAACAAAACAAAAGTATTTGGATGTTGGACACTACAGTCAAACTTGGACAGTTATGTAATCATATCTGGAATAAATATAGCCTGATGAACTATATTTATTTGAGATATGACCAACATGTGTTTGGGAGTGATAGTGGTGTTGCAGCAAGTCTAAAACATACCAACCCAATGAATAAAGAAATACTAGAACAAAACATAAAGTTAAAATACTACATGATTATTTTAAGTACCATAACTAACTTATGTGAAAACTAAAAGACCTTTACTGGTAAGGTTATAATTACTGAGTGTATACATAAGGTTATATATAATTGAGATTTTATAGACTTAGAATTTGTGATTTTCACTCTCCTTCCTTTTCCTTGTTTGGATGTGGTTTTAGAGTAGGATCACTTATTCGAAGGTCTATTTGATATGGATTATATATAATCTGTATACACTAAGTGATTATAGTAAGACCTAGTAAGGATCATTCTCGTAAAAGTTATTTTTAATAAAAATATTTTATTAATCTCGTAGATTCTTTTGACATTCCCGTTCTCTCAAGAACAACATAGATAGATGTAACCACCCAATTACAACAGTCAACAGAGGAGTTGAGGCAGAACCAAAAGAGGGTTCATGAGGAAGATTCCGAGAAAGAAACAGTTGAGGAGTAAAGAAACTATAGAAACCACCAAGTGCCTTTATCTTATCAGGACCACACATGAGAAGTTCGCATGAACTTTCGGGATGCAAACTCTCCATTATGAAGTAATGGGATCAGTGCCAAAACCTAAAGTATGATGGAACGGGAATTCAGTATACCTACGAAGGAGAAGGACACCATATAGATACTATGAGAGAAGAAATCTTTACCGCCAAGAGTAGAACAGAGAACAGAGGGAAGCCACACATGAAACATGCGAAGTGTTTAAGTACCTTCTGCGTCACTCTAATAGATAATAAATTGATACAATCTACTGAGTTAGTGATTATACTACTCACGTTAGGTATTAAGCTTATCGCCTTTTTCCGTCACAACTAATAACAGTATATCGGATCACCAAATCTCATTTGAGAGTGATTATTTAAAAAAAAAATTCATGTGTTTGTTTTATATAGACTCTGGTATGAATTGTTTTCAAACCTTTTTGAAAGTTAGAACATGATATCCACCAATCTAAGATAACTTAGTTCGAACGACACTCGGTTTATAACCATTCTAAAAACT
Source organism: Lactuca virosa (assembly GCF_052849685.1). Classification (NCBI taxonomy): domain Eukaryota; kingdom Viridiplantae; phylum Streptophyta; class Magnoliopsida; order Asterales; family Asteraceae; genus Lactuca; species Lactuca virosa. Next base: position 124,900,338 of record NC_136430.1, read on the forward strand.
TACTTCTGCTCTTTACCAGGACTGCATCATAGGGATGTAGGTCGAAACATTGAGAACCATATAACAAAACAAAAAAATTATATGTAGATATAAATAGATAAAGTACAACTAGCAACGATCATAGTTATTAACGAACTCGCTTCACATTATTTAATAAAAATTATGCCTTCACATGGAAATAATCGCCCAACCAACGAAACCCCGATCCTACATATAGACTCAGCTACATTCCAAGTCGCCGTAACAGCTGCTGTGACAACTGTCATGGTCCAATTCAATACCAACAACCCAAACAAAAATAGAAACAGTGTCGACACTTCAAACTGTAGTAACAACCAAGGAAACCAACATGTGCTTACCTACAAGAATACCTCAACCGACAGACCTAAGAGCAAGAAACGAAAGTTCTGGAACAAAAAGGAGCGTAAGTTATCTCAAAAACTTACCAAGAGAGAACAACCTGTGGCAACCCCTACAGCCACAACATCTGCCACTCCAGTATCAATGCCAGTATGGCAACAAGCTGGAAACCTACCGGATTGCAAGAAATGAAATTTCCATCACATAGGAAAATTCCGCAAAATACATTGTAAGAACTGCAACAGAAAAGGACACACCACTCGTTTCTGCAGATCACTGGTCCCACCAACCACCCAAGTTCCCGGCGCTGGAGTAAGTCAGGCTTGTTACGGGTGCGGAGAATCCGAACATTTCAAAAGAGATTGTCCAAAAACGAGGAATGACGAAGAAGCACGTTTATATATGACTTCGACCCAACACATAACTTCAACCACCGATGCTAGTACAATTCAAGTATGCCATTCATGTGGTGAAATGGGACATTTCAAGAGATATTGTCCAACAGAGAGGAATGACGGAGGAACGGGAGGAGTTTAACGATAGGACATAAAGGAGCAATGAGGAACCTTCTAGGATTTTGGTACATTTTCTAAAACAACAATAATTAAACATCGAGTTTTCACGAAAAATATTTAACAATTAAAATTCAAAGTCGTAAGTTAACACATCGTTCATGTAAGAACTAAGAACCCTTGCAGGTAAGTTATGATGACTTAGTGTATACATTAGGGTCATTTATAATTAAGATTTGTAGGCACAGAGTGAGTGATTCCGCCTTATCTCCTATTCCTTGTTTGGTTGTGGATTTAGGGCAGGGTCACTCAGTCGACTGTCTTTCCAATCTTAATTATACATGACTGGTATACACCAAGCGATTATAGAGGGACCTATTAGGGATAAAACAAGGATAAAACAAATACTTTTTCCTAATCGATTTAACAACCAATACGATAATAACTTCTGATGTCGTTCTTAGAAATATATTGGTTTGGTCCTCACCATACCAATTTCCTATGCCACGTAATGACCCTTCGTCTTAAACGACCGACTAACGAAACTTCCGTCACTCATAAAAATAAACTAGATACAAACCTCAGAATCATCTTTCGCTTCAAAACCTCAAAAGTAGCCATCCGAGGGGTACCACGTCTTCCTAGCTTATTCCGTAGACAAGAAACTTAATGTGAAAAACACCAAGGATATTCTTAAAGTCCGTGACTTCCCAAAGTATTCCCAACAGACCTTTTTGGAAATACCACATATGCAGCAAGTCAGGTTCAAGCACAGAGGCTAGGGACAAATACGGTTAACCTATCACTGTCAAGTGTATACGTGAGAGTGGTATATAATTAAAATTCTATAGACCTAGGATGTGTGCTTCCGCCCTATCTCCTGTTCCTTGTCTGGTTATGGACCTGGGGCAGAGTCGCACATCTGACCGTCTTATTAATTTTAATTATATACAACTTGTATATACGAGGTAATGATAGATGGATCAGGTATAAATGCTACTATGAACTTCAGGAAAAAAGTTGCCCAGAACTACGAATGGATATCTTACCAGTTGGATAAACGTAGTTAAGTAAATCAAACCCACCTACTTTCTACCGATCAAAACAGCAGACGCAAAAGTGAAGATCCGCTGGAACACCAGAAAGGATCAGAAATTCACTTAAGACAGAGAAGTTTAGAGGAAATCGAAGCACTCACTTCTTTCCCAATTCCTAGTAGCCACCCAGAATTCGAATTTCGGGACGAAATTCCCTTTAACGGGGGGATGATGTGACAACCTAGAAATTTTATTCTAATAAAAGTCATACTTCCCGTTTTGATCTATCTTATTTTTAAGTAGATTTAGATTCTAGACTTGGTTTGGGACCTTTTATTTGAGGTATAGTTTAAAATAGAAGTGTAGAAATTAAAAACCAAGAAGTCCATGTCCGAACCACAAACCTCGTATAGACTGCAAACCTCGTAGAACCGAACACACCCTCGCAGCCGTAAACACGCTTCGATTTGCGGCCGTGAACTCGCTTCGGTTTGCGGTCGTGAACTCATCTTTGTCCGTGAACAGTCCTCGGGTCGTGAACCCTTCAGACCCTACACTCTTCCCTATATATAGAAGTTTGATTGACTTTTACCTCACTTCTTCACTTCTGACCATGAACTCAAGCATTCTCTCTCAAGTATCATCAGCCAAAAACCCATCTCTCTTCTCAAGATCATAAGAAGCACCTTCTTTATTGTAGTTCTTATGGAGATCTCTTGATTTCAACCTTGATTCATCATCATTCGTCAAGAATATCAACTGTTCTTAGGCCGTGAACACCCACATTGGGCCATGAACTGAAGAACACCAAGTGTTCTTGGGCCGTGAACACCCAGATTGGGCCGTGAACACACAGTCTGGCCGTGAAAAGCAGGCATCCCTCCATATTAGCTTCTAACACCCTTATTTGTAAGTTAAACTTGGAAATTAGTTCGATTCCCTATCTTTCTTATGATTATATTCATTAATAAGTATACATATATATATTATAGGAATCGTTTTTAGGACTCGTTTTGTTAGCAAGACTTCACTTGTGAAGCTAACGTCCTATACCAGATCTTCTATCGAATCCCCAACATCAGGTGAGTTCATACCCCCATACTTTTCCAAGCTTTTTAAATGTTTTTAGGGGGGGGGGGAATACAAGTAAAACACAAGAAATCTTGTGTTTAAAATGTAATTTTACTTATTTAGTTATCTTGCCGTCAATATGAATGAAAACATGAAACTTCTTAAAACATGGAAATAAACTATAATAGGTATAGTTTATGGATCATATGAACTATTTTACAAATTACTTGTAAAGTCGTTAATCTAGTTTGTAAGACACGTCTTCGGTACTTACTTAAGTGCCAGTGGAAGTCCACCTTTATGAACAAGAGTCTCCTCGAGGGAGAGCATGAGTTTGTGTATAGATATATATAGGACTAACAATCCCTCACCTCTATTGTTAGCTACAGTTGGACCGGCAGGTCTGCGTGTGACAAACGTCATAAACGATATCGACGTCCGATTCACATCATATCAACCAGTATGGTCATATAACTCACAAGGAGAAAATAACGATATATTTACGTAGTAATATACTTTTCCTAAACTTTCCCAAGGGATATTAACTATATGATACTCATTATATACAATAAGGTTAGATAAAATTGAAATCCGATAGACAGTGGAATGTGTGACTTCCGCCTCATTTCCTGTTCCTTGTTTGGTTGTGGGCTTAGGGCAGATTCACCCATTCAACTGTCTGTTCGATCTCGGTTATATACAACTCATATGTATTAAGTGATCATAGGAGGGTAGTATCGTCGTATCAGGTTTTCAGGGTAAACAAGTCTTCAGTCAGTTTAACTTATCAACAAAACTAGATACCCTTAAATTAAGTATAGTAATTATACTTGTGCTTTTCGGTATCAGAACAATTAAGACTACCAGTCGGTTTTATAGAAAATATAGGATTTTCTATGGTAAACATCGTTATTTTAAAGGTAAACAGTTTTCAATAGAACTTTTTGAAAACAATAACAATTATTACTGAAAACAATTTTTCACAATAGAGTAAGTGAAACTAGAAACTTATTTTCTAAAGGTTTGATACTAATTATCAAACCAGTATAACAGAAGGACCTTTAATGTTAAATTCTATAATTCATTAGTTTATACATCATAATTATATATAAATAATATCCGATACGCAGTGGAATGTGTGACTACCACCTTACTTCCTGGTCCTTGTTTGGTTGTGGGCTTAGGGCAGATTCACACATTTAACTGTCCATTCGATATTAGGTTATATATATTTAGTATAAACTAAGTGATTGTCGAAGGAACTATTGTGGTTACCATTCTACTAAAGAAAATATAGGATTTTCTGGAGGAACAGGAGAACTTTTCTAAAGAACCAAGAGTATACTTTTTATAACAAAAATACTTATGAACTCACCAACTTTAATGTTGACACTTTTTCAAACCACTTGTATTCTCAGGAGCGTTAGTAGTCTGGTATCCTCTCAAGTGTTGCGAAGACGGAGCTTTACGTCTTAACTTTTGTTATACTTTAATGTATTTCAAGTTATGTTTTGAAAACAATGTAAATTTTATATTATTAATACGATGGTTGTTGTTACTTTGATTACTATGATGCATGTGTTGTGATACTTAACATGAAGTCATCTACCCCCGAACGTTTCCGCTGTTCCGGTTTGTGGGTGTGACAATAACCTATGATTTTAATGATCTCTTTAAAAGAAAAACTTTTCATTTTCCATAACTCGAGGAGAAGTTATGGAATTCATCAAAACCATTTAGATCAAAAATTCTAACAAGAAAATCAAAAAAAATTGTCTATGATCTAAATTAAACTCATAAGAACAAGACAATTCATATCAAACAAATTTCATGTAATTAGCCTAACCATATAAACTAATAAAAAACATGAAACTTTGACAATTATCTGATAAATTGGATAAGCATGATCATTACCACATCAAAAACGGGTTTATAAGTTCAAAAACAGTTTAGGGTAATGATCCTAGTCCAATTCCAGCCTTAGAACTAAAAAATTTGTATCCATTAGCACCAACTCGTTGAGTGAATGAACTGAATCGGCGAGTTCGTTAGATTATAAGGTGGACTCGTCGAGTTCCCCAGTGGACTCGGCGAGTCCACTGTCCAGACAGCAGAAAATCAACTGTTTTAGCTTTTTAAAGCAAGTAGCATCAAGTTTATTGGAAAACAACCCTAGGCTTTGATACCACTGATGAGTTTTGAGCATTCTAACACACCTATGGTGTACATGCAACCCTAGATGCTTTGGATATATGTTTTCTCTAATATACATGCAAACTTTGTTTTTCCAAAGCATCATCCTAACTAGCATACAATCCAGTATCTTTACTACAAAATTCTAGTTAGATGGCGTACCTTTTGTTGTAGCTGGAAACCTTGGACCTTTAATAACTTAGCACCAATAGTGTGAATGCCTCAAATGGAATCACAAGACACCTAGAACAAAGGATGACTCTTAAGAGAGAATATTTTGTACACAAAATGGCTCATGAACTCATAAAACATGTAATGGCCGATTTTGGATACTAAGGGCCTACTTTTATAGTGTGGAAAGAATTAGGGCTAGCACCATGTAAACCCTAATACCCATTGTCACACCCCAAAACCGGAACGGCAGAAACGTTCGGGGGTGGAGGACGTCATGTACAGTATCACAACAATGCAAAGTAGTAAACAAGCAACAACATCATCCATTGCATTAATAATATAATTTCATACAAGTGTGTTCTGTGAAGTTACATAGACACCAAAAATGTGTATCAAAATAAAAGATGAGTCTTGAACGAGCTCCATCTTCTCAAAAACCTGGCACCGGTACCTGTCTACTGGCGACCTGAGAATACAAGTTATTTTGAAAGAGTTTATCAGCTTTAAAGCTGGTGAGATCATAAGTATATTAGTATCTGAATTTGCATAAAAGTGTTTGTAAGATGTTTGTATGATGTTTGTAAAAGTTTGTAATTGTTTGAACAATCCTAGAAATCCCTATGTTTCCTACTAAAAGTAGCCTTCTACCAAGGCATCTAGTGTCTGTGTGTGTGTCTCTTGTAAGAGTATGTATTTTACCAAATCTGACTATCATTAACCAAAAATATAGTTTTTACATTACTGTTCATTGTGTGAATGTTCACAAAGTGAATGTAATGGGAAAATGAGATAGTACTGTAGTGTTGTATTAAGTAACAACTGATGTACTAACTACCTTAAACCAATTGTTATTTAAAGTACCATGTGATCGGCCTGTATCCTGCTACCGACTCATAGAAAAACGACGATGTAAGACGTCGTAAGAAATGACGTTTGGCATCCGTAGACTTGCAAGTCCCACTGTAGCGAGCAGCAAGGTGTAGGATAGTCAATCCAGTATAGATCTACACACAAACTCATACGCTCCCCACTTAAGGAGATTCTGGATAAAAAAACGGTCATGGCAGGTAGTGCCATGCCCCGTTACGTAGCTCACATAACTGAAGTAATGTATATGTAATGTATGTGCTAGCTGTATTGTGTGTTTTTCCTCTGTCTAGCCTGTATGTATGTTCTCTCTATAATGTATTGTTTGATTCTCATCACTATGTATTATGTTTGTTTCTCATCACTATGTATTATGTTTGTTTCTCATCACTATGTATTATGTTTGTTTCTCACCACTATGTATTATGACTCATGTATGAACTGACTCATTGTATGTTTCATTGATCTAGTAATAGTATTAGTATCTACCTAAACTATACCTATTATAGCTTACTAGTAAAGTTGTTTGTATGTATCAACATGTTTGTGTATACCTTTGCTACCCAAAGGTAGTGAACTGAATGAAAGAAGTAACCTTTTATATCTATATACATATACATAATATATAACTACGATTCAAACGACCTTCGGCCAAATAACCCTGATACCCTAAGTCCACAACCAAACAATGAACAGGAAGTAAGGTGAGCTATCAGTCCTAAGTCCTTTCAATCCTACTTATATAACTATATCTATATAGATACACATTTAATAGAATATAAGTTTAAAAGAGTTTAAGTAACAGTATTTGACATGTACAAGAGTTTGATAAAAGCATTTGGTATATAAAAGAGTTTGTAAAACAGTTTGAAGTAAAACAGTTTGGTAACACAATTTAAAAAGTAAGAAATCCACTTGTTTGGTAGTTATTAATCACATGTGATTGATATAATAACTATAATTGTTCAACTTGTATTCCCCCCCCCCCCATAAAAGCATTTAAAAACATTTAAAAGGTTAATTAAGGGGTATGAACTCACCTGTAGTGAGTGGTTTGGATGAACGGAATGTATAGGATGCTAAGTGTCCAGTGAAGACTTAAACACACACAAGGATCCTAGTTAACATATAATAACACATATATGTATCCAATTAGTCATTAAAAAACTAATTAACCAAGTTAAGACCTCCTAAGACATGTAAAACACTTGATTTAAGTGCTATAAGTCCTAAGGATTGCATCTAAGGGTGGTTGGACCTTGCATTTGAGTTTAGGGTTCAAGGGTAAACTCCCTTGGAGTTTTTGGTTTTATGACCATAACTCATTGAGTTTACGGCCATAAACCCATGAGTTTACGGCCGTAAACTCATGGTACTTTGACCATTTTGAGTTTTGAAGCTTTACAAGTCCTAAGAAGCATTCCTACTTCAAGTATAAGCCTTTGGAAATGATTAGGGCACTATTTCACTCCTTTGTGGAGTTTACGGTCCTTGGACCATTTGTCTTTGGGTTTACGGCCGTAAACCCAAATGGTTTATGGTCATTTTGATGTTTCAAGCCCCTAGCACATCAAGGATGGTATCTAGACTAGTTTCCAAGGCTTTGTAAGGGACTAGGGCACACTTTGGCCCCTTTGTTAGGGTTTACGGTCCAAGAACATCTTGGACCATAAACACCTTTGATCGTGTTTCTCATTGGTGTTTTCTTGATGATTAGAAGTGTAACAAGTCGTATAATACACTAGGGTAGGAGTACTTACTAGGTAGAAGCTTGAAAAGGTGCTAAAAGTCCAAGAACACTAGTGTGTGTTCTTGGTGAAACTTGAAGATCTACACTTTTGGAATGATTTCAGGAATGGAATCATGTAAGATCACTAGATTAAGTAAGATATCAACTTTTTAGGGCTAGAAACACTTACAAAGTTGAAGATCAAGAAGAAAAGTCGGATGATACTTGAGAGGATTTGAGTTTGGATCTTGAATATGTGAAAAAGTGGTAAATAATGACTAAGTGTCATATTTATACCCCCCCTTTAGGGTTTACGGCCGTAAACACCTTTGTTTAGGCCGTAAAATCCAAACTCTTGAGTTTTGGGACTTTATTATTGCACAATAAACCCTAGGGCATCCTCTCTCCTGATATCTCCTAAAGTACTAACTTTAAAACACTCAAACTTTTTCCAAAAAGCTTGAAAATTAGCAGAAACAGTTCTGACTTCTATTGAATTGAATGGTTGTACAGAATAGAAATTTCGGGTTGTCACATCTGTTGGATAAGGTGTCTAAGTCCATAACTTATTTGGTATATACTTGACCCGACCCGGCATGGTCCATTTGGGTTGCACTTCACCCAAACTGTTTATGGATAATTTTATGAGAATTGTATACTTACGATTTATTAATATATTATAAGTTATAATATATTAATATAAAGTCATCTTATTTAAGTAGTTTTCATCTTGAATTAATTATGAATTGATTTAGTGATTAAAAGGAAGACCAATTAAATCATGGGCTATTGTATTTATATGGTGTGGGCTAATGCTCATTTGTTAATGGGCTAAGCTTATATGGAAGTCCATGGATGATCCATGGAGCTTTTAACCCATGGATCCTTGGAAGAGGAAAAGACATGGGTTATTAGGGTTTCACCCTAACCATGCACACTATATAAACAAGCTTATGTTGCATGAAAAAGAGACTAAGGTGTGTGTAAGTGTGGTGGCCAAAATCAAGAGTTAGTATACTCTCTCATACATTTTCCAAGTTTGTGGTGATTTGTGATTTCCATTGGAGGCATTCACATTATTAGTGCTTGGCTCTCAAACTCCAAGGAATCAACAATCAACAAAAGGTATGTAACTCATCTAGTTCTTTTATGTTTAAAAGTACCCCATGCCATGCTAGATAGGTTATAAACCTTGGAAAATAATATTTTTCATGTATCTTAGACAAACATAGATCCAAGGTTTAATAGGGTTGCATGTAAACTTAGGAAGTGTTAGAATGGTCAAAACCCAACAGTGGTATCAGAGCCTAGGCTTGTTTGTTTGATACTTGAAGCAAAATAGTGATAAAAAGTCGATTTTTTGCTGTCTGACTGATGAACTCGCCGAGTCCATGGGGGGACTCGCCGAGTTCATGAGTAAACTCATCCTACTCGGCGAGTAGGTTCGTGCACTCGGAGAGTAGGAGCCTCAGAATGCAGATTTTCGACTTTTGCTGCTGGAAATGGACTAGAAACATTTCCCTAAACTGTTTTGGTGTTTTAAAACTTGTTTTAGTTGGTGTAATGGTAGTTCTAATCCATTTACAATAGCTTATATCAAAATTTCATGATTTGTATGTGTTCATATAATTCTTGAAACTTTGATGATCATGTTCATGTTCTTATGAATTTAGAAGATGATAGGAATTATTTGTTGAATTGTTTAGGATTAATTCTTGATCATTTATGTGTTTTAATGGAGTCCATAATTTGTCCTCAAGTTATGGATATGCAAAGGTCACTTCTTAACACACACATAAAACACATAAGTTACATAAAATGAAGAGTCTTCATTTTTATGAACCTTTAATTCATAAGTTATGAAATGAAAAGTTTTGGATAGTTACAAAACTTGCCCTCAAGTTTTGGAATTTGTAAAGTTTCACACACTTTAATAAACTTTAATTCCAAACCCTTAGAGTTTTAAAAGTTAAAATTCAACCCTTATACTATTTATAACATTAATGGTTAATTATTATATATATGTATAAGATCAAGTCGTTTTACCGTTAGTAGGCCTCATTCACGAAGCCGGTCTATAAGGGGGGTATAAGGTTGTTGCCTATAAAATGGCAACTTAATGGGTGTCCATTCTCACCCACTGCTTCCTTGATCGGTGGAGGGTCGTTAGCCGAACGGGTAGGACAATGACTTTAAATTCTCATTAAAAGTATAATGAATATTATAAAGTAACTAAACCTTTTATAAATTCCCAATCTTAGTTACTTTAGGAAAATGTGAATATGGTGCTAACCCATGAAATTCACACTTTGTACCTTACCAAGTCGTTGGTGGAGCGTGTGTGGTTAACCGGCACACTAACTTGGACTAGTAAGGATCACGAAGGGTGACTTAATGTTTATCATAGATCGGTGGAGCGTGTGTGGTTAACCGGCACATCGATTAGGTGATAATATTAAGGGTACCAAGTGAGTTTGCATGGTTATTCACACCTTGTTTTGTGATCCTCGGCATCCCAGTCACAAAACCTGTAGGGCACAATCGAGATTGAAACATGCCATTGAAAAGTTCAATGAATCTCAAAAGATCTAGGAGTTTCAAGTCCAATTAAAACCTAATAAATTATTTCGTTTTTCATGGTGGAAATTGGTGAATCGTCATTCACCTACCTTCAAATATTTTATAGCTTGGATTACGGCATCCCTCTTCCAAGTTATAAAAATATTGTGTTGGGTCCTAGCCTTAATATTTCATATTGGGTGTTATATTAAGGACTTGAATCAACTAACTTGATTTTCTCCCATTGTAGATGTCTGGTTCAGACAACTATGATCTTCCCAAATCGCTTGAAACAAGCTTTCCTCTTGAAGATGATGTCCCTCAACATCATGCTTCACTCCCCCCCACCTCCTCCATTTATTCTCCCTGACCCACAAGCCCGAAGACTTGAAAGGTTCAAGGTCACTCAAGCTCTACTAGAAATGAAACATAAAGATGGAAGACCTGTGTGCACTCATGTCTTAGGAATGAAGTCACACATAGACAGGTTGAGAATGTTGGGTGCTGTTATTTCAAGGAAGTTCGCTGTTGACTGGGTTCTTCAGTCACTTCCTGAGTCGTATGGTGAGTTTATTAAAGACTACCATATGACAGATCCCGACATAACCCTAATAGATCTTTCTTATTTGCTTGTTGCTGCTGAATCAGCAATGATTTGGCGCAATGGTCAAGCAAATATTGATGGAAAATCTATTTCTCAAACTTCCATGGACATGGACAATGGTAACATTGGAGGTCCAGAAAAGCTTTCTCGTCCCAATGGAAGGGGATCGGCCTTGGTCAACCCGGTTGACCAAAAGGTAAAGGGAAAGGCTAAGTATGTGATTATCTCGTGTACCATTCCCAAAGAGTCTATATGTTTTTATTGTCATGAGAAGGGACATTGGAAGCGAAGCTGCCCTGAATACCTGAAATATTTGAAAGCAAGTAGAGACAAAATGTTTGACTCGGCTTCAGGTAAGTCCACTATCTAACTTTGTTAAAATTCCTAATTGTTGATTCTTATTACATGATGTGACTAGGTTGCATCTTGATGTTTAGCAGGATCGAGCAAAAGGAAGGTTAAAATAAGAGTGTGCTGAATCTGATCACGAAGATGGATTTCTAGCGCATGGTTCGAGGATCGGATTTTTGAGCTACTACTTAAAAGTTATGATAGATTGCTAGGAAATATGTAATATCATAGTTTTCATTTGAAGTTGCATTGTAAGGAATATTTTGTTTAGTTTATTTTATATTATATCCCCTTACAATGGCATTTATGGAAAATTGATGTTTGTATGTTTCTAGCAATATTGGAAATATGAGTTTGATTCTCTCATATGTGGTAGTGTCTGAATTTACCAAATGAGGAAAGGTTCTCATCACCAAGCTTCAGTCAGACAGAAACTTGGAATCATACAAGTTATATTGTATGATGAATGAGAATTCTCATCTTTGTAAAATTGAGACTAATTCATTGATCACATGCATATGTGAGTCAATTGAAGGACTAAGGAATTAGGTACACTGGGTGTGTGCTGGTCAAGGTCCACCACAAAGATCAATTTGTCATGATTTACTAAAGATTAGTAAATATGGTTATACTTATAAGGTTAAGTATAATTCTGTAACATTGGAAAAGTTTCAATGTATGGCAGAACGGATGAGAAGAATCAAATTTGGCAGAAAGATAAAAGTTTCTCAAATCTAAAAAGATGGGAGAGTACTTTAGTATCATGTTTTTATGATCATCTTAATGATTATGAAACCATATCACAAATTCATACTCTAAGGACATCTTAGTGCATTGTTATGACTAAGATGAGGGGTCATGTTGGAATGGTTAAAATCAAGAAGATGGATCATACATGTTTTTATGATCATCTTAATGATTATGAAACCATATCACAAATTCATACTCTAAGGACATCTTAGTGCATTGTTATGACTAAGATGAGGGGTCATGTTGGAATGGTTAAAATCAAGAAGATGGATCATACATGTTTTTATGATCATCTTAATGATTATGAAACCATATCACAAATTCATACTCTAAGGACATGTTAGTGCATTGTTATGACTAAGATGAGGGGTCATGAATTGTTGTAATGGTTAAAATCAAGAAGATGGATCATACTTCGTTCCAAAACAACTCTTAGAGTCATACTCCAAGATTGTAACATTGAGTGACATAAAGTAAGGTTTAAAACACTTATCAAATGTAGTGTAAAATGTTTTCTACTCCTGTACATTTGAAATTGGTAAGTTGTGATGTCTTGGATAAGACAAAGACCAACTAAGACCAATTGTGTGAAGTGTTTATCATGATAAGAATCTGCACTATCCCTTGAATATTTGTTTTGTCAAGGAATGGTTCTTGACTAGGGAAACTTATATGTCAAGAGGACAGTGGGAGTCTTAAAGATCCTGTAAGGATTTCAAGATTTAATCAAGAGTAAAACCTGAGTTTTATCACTAGCACACGACTTAAGGTTTGAAACCTATTAAGTTGACATAATTCTTGTTTCTGTGACTGTTCCTATTAAGTAGACTATGCATATGAGTTCTGTTAGTTCTAAACTGTGTGCATAACAGCTTGGAAGCATTGGTGGGCCTTGTGCTACCAGATGACAAGAAATTAAGATTGAACAAGTTCAATCCATGTAAGGCTGGATTTGTTACTAACCTTGTCTTGTGATTATGGTTTTGACAAATTCACATGGATAGGAACTCATACACCATAAAATCTAATTGTCATAAGGTTTCTCTCCGATTCATGAAAATGATGGTGATGAAATGCTTTCACTAAGAAGATTTTAAGTAGATAGCAATTGTGATGTTTGCATTCTCAAAGTCGTTAGTGGAGCGTGTGTGGTTAACCGACACACTAACATGGACTTGTGAGAAATGGCAAAGGTCTAAACAATTAAGACTATGATTACGGCATCCCTTTTCATAGTTCTGGAAATTGTTTAGACACACATGTGAGCTATCTAAGAAAGGGTGTACGAATCTAAATTTCAGAAGTCCAGCTGATTTTTGGAAATATGTCAGAGCTAGTGGGAGCATAAGTTTTATGCTGATAATCATCATGTTAGTGGGAGCATGATTATTATGTTTAGTGTTGCAAGTTAGCAATGTTAATTATAGAAAAACAAAAGTTTCAATTCGTAATGTTGTAGGGGTTGAAAAAGTTGTTTTGCTATAATTAAGGGAGAGGAAATTATACTTCATTTCAATTCTAAAAGCTTAGATTGAGTTTTTAATCATCTTTAGTCAAGGATATATATATGAATTTTATGTTGGAATTGTTCAACATAAGGAAATTCTATATATATTGTGTTCTCAAATTCGATTATGATTACGACATCCCTCTTCATAGTCGATTTTTGAAAACATGGCAAATAAAAAATATTGTAGCAAAAGACTGATCTAGTATCAGGTCTTTATGTGAGACATCATGAATCGTGTCCCATATGCTTCGGATATAGGATCGGTCACATGTGCTATAATATTTATCCGTTCTAAATTTTTGAAAATGCTTAGAGCATTAAGAGGGAAAAAGGAATAGAACCGGATATGACTAAAATGAGTAAGCAATTGTCGAGGACTATCTAAGGCTCACCAAAGATTGGTTGCTCAGGGACAGTTGGAAGTATAGTGTTAAATTTTGGAAGGACCATATGGATATATTCTGAAAAGAGGTAGCTCTTGTTCAGATATGATAATTAAAATACGAATATGGAAATTTTCCATATTGGGAGTTGGATATTAAGAATCTATGAGAAAGTTAGAAACTTTTATGCAAGAAGGATGTTCAAAGCAATGTACTTTGAATATGAGAGTTCATTTCCATAGAGTTGATCTCCTTTGGAATCCTCTATAATGACTGATGACAAGGTTTTGGTGACCTTGCGCATAATCATTACGAGAGGATCAGTGCATATAAGTTTAAAATCTAACAGTTTTTTTGGTAAATGGTAGGAATTAGGAATTCTTACATTTACAATAAGGATTTGGGATTGTGAAATGAGCATCATTGGAATCATGTTCAATTGATCTATTTCACAAAGTAAAGATCATAGACAAACATAGTGTGCATACTTGGAGTATGACATAACTATTGTTTCGAAAAACAAAGTGTACATGCTAGGAGCATGGGACGACTGTTGTTTTTGTTCAAGTATTAAGTTGATTATTTGAAACATTATACAATGAATAATGTGTAATCAATATGGTGATAAATAAAAGGTGGTTTTATTTATATTCAAAAGGGTTCTGAGACCATATTGGATTCGATTATTATTGTGTTTCACTTTGCATGTTTTGACTTCCATAATAACTAGGTTATTCTTTCCGAATGATTAAGTTATTCAAACCATCCACAGTCGGTCATATGTTGGAAGTAGATATGAATCAAGACTGTCATGAGTTGGTTGTAGAGGTCTAAGATGTTGGACATGGCTACAACACTCATGAGTGCTCATAAGTTATGAGTATTGGATTCAACCCACGTTCACTTGCATCACTTCATGGAATTTATCTCGAGTGATCGTGAGACGGTAATATCATATAAGTCTTCAAACCTAGAGATATGAGTTGTTACCTATGAGTTGGTTGTGCATTGATTGCACGTAAACGCATCAGTAACCTGATGTTATAAAACGTGCCTTTGTGTATAATTCAACAAGTAGTAGAAACAAGTATATGAGTCGAAGTTTATCTATTCCTTCTAGTCCTTGGAGGATTAGAAACGATATCTGGGCCCCTCGATGATTTTGTTTTGACCTATGTACCGGGCCCGGTCAGAACCTAATTGATGTGTTCAATTTAGTTCTTTATCAAACAAATCGGAAATCGGGAAACAAACTGCTGGACAATAAGTACGACGTTGTTCCATGTATTTGTCTGGCTGATATCATGAGAACAGAGGATTATATGATCACTTATCTAAAATGGCGCTTCATAGTTCAACAGAGTTTTCGAGAGCTACGATTGCTGGTTGGTTCCTGAAGTAACATACGCAAATACAGTTATTAGACTTATCCAAGTGGGAGACTGTTGGATAAGGTGTCTAAGTCCATAACTTATTTGGTATATACTTGACCCGACCCGACATGGTCCATTTGGGTTGCACTTCACCCAAACTGTTTATGGATAATTTTATGAGAATTGTATACTTACGATTTATTAATATATTATAAGTTATAATATATTAATATAAAGTCATGTTATTTAATTAGTTTTAATCTTGAATTAATTATGAATTGATTTAGTGATTAAAAGGAAGACTAATTAAATCATGGGCTATTGTATTTATATGGTGTGGGCTAATGCTCATTTGTTAATGGGCTAAGCTTATATGGAAGTCCATGGATGATCCATGGAGCTTTTAACCCATGGATCCTTGGAAGAGGAAAACACATGGGTTATTAGGGTTTCACCCTAACCATGCACACTATATAAACAAGCTTATGTTGCATGAAAAAGAGACTAAGGTGTGTGTAAGTGTGGTGGCCAAAATCAAGAGTTAGTATACTCTCTCATACATTTTCCAAGTTTGTGGTGATTTGTGATTTCCATTTGAGGCATTCACATTATTGGTGCTTGGCTCTCAAACTCCAAGGAATCAACATTCAACAAAAGGTATGTAACTCATCTAGTTCTTTTATGTTTAAAAGTACCCCATGCCATGCTAGATAGGTTATAAACCTTGGAAAATAATATTTTGCATGTATCTTAGACAAACATAGATCCAAGGTTTAATAGTGTTGCATGTACACTTAGGAAGTGTTAGAATGCTCAAAACCCAACAACATCATCCCCCTGTTAGAAGGAATTTTGTCCCGAAATTAGAGTTTAAGCAAGTAAGTAGTTACAAATAACTAAGTAAAAAGACGAGGATATTTCAGTTTCATCTGATCCTCTCGCTCCCAAGTGAATTCAGGTCCTCGCTTGGCGTTCCAGCGAACCTTCACTATCGGGATACAACTTTGTTTCGTTTGCTTGACCTCCCGGTCCATGATCTCTACAGGTTCTTCCACGAAGTTGAGGCTCTCATTGATCTCGATCTCGTCGAGTGGGATTACAAGAGTCTCGTCGGACAGACACTTTTTCAAGTTCGAGACGTGGAAAGTAGAATGTACGTTACTGAGTTCGCGCGGTAAGTGAAGCTTGTAAGCTACAGGGCCGATTCTAGCGAGAATCTCGAAAAGCCCTATGTATCTTGGATTTAGCTTTCCACGCTTCCCAAAGCGTATCAAGCCTTTCCAGGGTGAGACCTTCAATAGAACACGGTCGCCCACCTGGAATTCCAATGGTTTCCTTTGTTTATCAGCGTAGCTTTTCTGTCGGTCTCTAGAGGCTTTCAATCGTTCACGAATCTGAACGATCTTCTCTGTCGTTTCCCGTATGATTTCCAGACCTGTGAGAGTGCTGTCAGGAACTCGTCCTTTAGCTAACTGGGTATCACCCACCTCAGCCCAGCACATAGGGGATCTGCACTTTCGGCCATAGAGGGCCTCGAATGGAGCAGCCTTTATGCTCGTGTGATAACTGTTATTGTAGGAAAATTTGACAAGGGGTAAATAAGTATGCCATGCTTTCCCAAAGTCGATCACACAGGCTCGCAACATATCTTCCAAGGTTTGGATAGTCCTCTCACTTTGCCCGTCGGTCTGTGGATGGTAGGCTGTACTCATGTCTAGCCTAGTTCCTAAGGAACTTTGTAGCGACTGCCAGAACCTCGAAGTGAACCTACTATCTCTGTCCGAGATAATGGATATGGGAACACCGTGCAGTCGTACAATCTCCCTAATGTAAGTTCTTGTAAGCTTCTCCATCTTGTCTGTTTCCTTGATAGGCAGGAAGTGTGCGGACTTGGTCAATCTATCGACGATGACCCATATGGTATCAAGTCCACCCGTTGTCTTGGGCAACTTGGTTATGAAATCCGCTCCCACTACCATTCTGATATCTCCGGTTGTTGTAGAAGACCAGAGGGTTTCTGGTATTCGACCTTGACCTTGGAGCAAGTAAGGCATTTACTCACGAAGGTAGCAATCTCTGCTTTCATGTTAGGCCACCAGTATAACTTTTTAAGATCCAGGTACATCTTATCTGAACCTGGGTGGACGGAATAACGAGTGTTGTGTGCCTCGTTCATGACCAAGTCTCTGAAACCACTGAGTTTCGGGGTCCAGATCCGATCCATGAGAAAATAAGCTCCGCCACCCTTAACTTCCAAGTTCTTATCCATCCCCCTCAGGGATTCACCCGCCACATTCTCAGGTTTCAAAGCGTCGAGCTGAGCCTCCTTAATTTGCGTGGACAAGTGTGAATGGATAGTCATAGTCAATGACTTGACTCTACGACCAGAATATTCTTTCCGACTTAGGGCGTCAGCTACTACATTGGCCTTGCCGGGATGATAACGAATTTCACATTCGTAATCACTGAGTAGCTCGACCCACCGTTGTTGTCTCATGTTGAGCTCTTTCTGGTCGAATATATGTTATAGGCTTTTGTGGTCTGTAAAGATAGTGCTCTTTGTTCCGTACAGGTAGTGTCTCCAGATCTTCAGAGCAAACACAACTCCTCCTAGCTCAAGATCGTGTGTGGTGTAGTTGACCTCGTGTGTCTTCAGCTGTCTCGAGGCATAGGCGATGACCTTACCTCGCTGCATCAGAACACATCCGAGCCCTTGATTCGACGCATCGCAATAGACAACGAAGTCTTCTATCCCTTCGGGGAAGAATAGTATTGGTGCGGTGCACAAGGCTCGCTTGAGCGTTTGGAACGCTCTCTCCTACTTCTCTTCCTAGTCAAAGGCCACACCCTTCTGGGTCAGTGTTGTAAGAGGTTTCGCAATGCGGGAGAAGTTCTGTATGAACCTGCGATAGTAGCCAGCGAGACCTAGAAATTGACGAATTTCTATAGGCGTCTTCGGTGCTGACCAACTCTCAATGGCTTTGATTTTGGATGGGTCCACGTGTATTCCCTCTTCGCTAACCACGTGTCCTAAGAATTAGACTCTTCCGATCCAAAATTCGCATTTCGAGAACTTCGCATAGAGCTTCTCCGAACGTAGTGTTTCTAGGATCTGTCGCAGATGTTGACTATGTTCCTTCTTACTACGAGAAGAGATAAGTATGTCGTCGATGAAGATGATGACGAACTAATCCAAGTAATGACGACACACCCTATTCATTAAGTCCATGAATACTGCGGGCGCATTTGTTAATCCGAACGACATCACTACGAATTTGTAGTGCCCATAACGAGTTCGGAAGGCTGTCTTCAGAACATCCTCCCCTAGAACTCGTAGTTGGTGATATCCGGATCTTAAGTCGATTTTGGAAAAGAAATTCGCCCCTTGAAGTTGATCAAATAAATCGTCAATACGAGGCAAAGGATAACGATTTTTGGCGGTCAGTTTGTTGAACTCCCTGTAGTCGATGCACATACGAAACGATCCGTCTTTCTTCTTGACGAACAAGACTGGAGCTCCCCAGGGTGAGAAGCTTGGTCTTATAAAGCCCTTGCTGAGCAGTTCGTTAATTTGACAGGACAGTTCTTGCATCTCTGCAGGTGCTAGACGATAGGGCGATTTGGCTACGGGGATAGCCCCTGGAACTAAGTCGATTCTAAACTCGACTTGACGTTGTGGAGGTAATCCTGGGAGTTCTTCTGGAAAGATGTCGGGAAAGTCGCGTACTACTGGAATGTTCTGAATCTCTTTTGTTTCTTGGCTCACATCGACCACATGAGCAAGGAATGCGCGACATTCCTTTCGCAAGAATTTCTGCGCTTGAATGCTCGAGATGATACGAAGGTTCGTGCCGGGTTTGTCGCCATAAACTACTAGAGTTTCGCCAGACGGCAGATTAAGGCGTACAACCTTTTCGTAACACATGATGTCGGCATGATGAAGACTCAACCAATCCATGCCGATAATGACGTCGAAACTTTTAATTGAGACCGGCATGAGGTCGATCGAGAATGAATGGCTATCTAGTGTTAGGGTACACCCTATGTATATACTGCTAGTGCTCTCTGTCTTTCCATTAACCATTTCTACAGTGAACGGTTCTGTAAGTGCTCGTGATTTTTGCTTAAGTAAATGAGCAAATTTTTGGTTCACGAAACTCCTCTCCGCTCCACTATCAAACAGAATGCATGCATAAGAGTTATCGAGGAGAAACGTACAAGTGACCACTATGCGGTCGGCAACCGCTTCCTCGTGGCCTATGGCTAAAACTCTTGCCACTCCATCGGCATTCCCTGCCTTCGGGCAGTTTCTTTTGTAGTGGCCTACCTCGCCACAACCATAGCAAGCTTGGCCCACTCCTGTGCCGGGGACTTGGTTGATTGGCCTCGCCGGAGCTTTTTACAGAAACGTGATGTGTGCCCCTTCCTGTTGCAGTTCAAACACTGCATTTCCCGGCAGGCACCGACGTGGTGGAAGTTGCATTTGTTGCACTTAGGCAAACTTCCAGCGTACTGCTTTACCGGAGCAGTAGCGGCAGGGGCTATCGCAGCATGAACTGCCACGACCTGCTGCTTTTTGGCAGCCTTCTTCTTTTTCTTGTCATCCCAGAACTTCCGCTTGGAATCAACGGTTCTGGTGGGTTCTGAGACGGCCAGGGTTTTTGTCGCGGTCGGGGTATGAATCCCATGGTCTATAAGCCGTTGTGCCAATCGCTTGGCACTATCGAATGTAGTGGGGTTGGAAGCCAAAACATTTCCCTGGAATGGAGGCATCAACCCCCATATGTATCTTTCAATCTTCTTCCCCTCTGTATGAACCATGTTTGGACAGAGGGCCACCAGTTCACAGAACCTGGCGGTGTAGGAAACTATGTTGGAGCCCTTCATGGTTAGGCTCCACAGTTCTTCCTCCAGTTTTTGGATTTCACCCCTCGGGTAGTACTCTTCAACCATTAGCTCTCTCAGAGCTTCCCAGCCCATAGAATTTGCCACTATAAGGGATAGTGACTTGACATGTCTATTCCACCATGTTAGGGCTTTTGACTCAAAGGTGCAAGTAGCAAACTTGACCTTGCTCCCTTCTGGACAGGAGCAGATTTCGAAAACCGATTTGGTCTTCTCGAACCATTGTGAGAGGGCAATGACTCTGCCTGTCCCTTTGAAGGACAATGGCTTGCAGTTAGTGAAGTCCTTGTAGGAGCACTCTTTCAAGCGCACAGGGATTTCACCATGAGTAGATAGGACAGGGGTTCCTCCTCCAGTGGAACCAGAAGAATGATATTGTGTCATGGCTGTAGCCACAGCCACAGCTACAGCAACATTTAGAGCTGTCGTATCGAACTGAGGAGTTGGTGGTGTTGTAGTGATTGGAGGATCGTGTCTTGTCGATCGACGTGGAGGCATCTTTCAACTATAAGTTTACAAAGATGAAGATATTGATAAGAATTTAATAGAAAAATCGATGAGAATGACTCATGGACTAACTCTCCATAGCCCAACAGCACAATTGAATAGCACGTTTGAACGAAGATCTTGTACTAGCAGATGATAGCAATTGGATATTAATTTCCATAAGATTAGGTATCTGTCAATAATACTGGTATTACAGATGTAACAAGTTTGGGAAAAATGACCTAGAAGTAGGCCTTACATCAACCAAGATGGGAAAATTTTGACAGAACTACGACCTAATCAAGACTTAACAGGTCTAAGATTTACAAAGATAGGAAATTATACTAGAGTTTTTACACAAACTAGGTTATATCCAAAAGAGAAGTCGATGAGAATCTATCGGCGACGAGAACTACCAGAGTGAGTTCTTAATTTCGACAAAAGACGTTCTCTGTCCCTCACGTGCCTATCAGATCTTGCTTGCTGAGCTCGAAGTTCCCTGACTTCAGCTTGGGTTTCAGCAAGTTCCCTTTGCAGAACTACATTGCGGACCTGAGTCCTTTCATGAGCAGACTCAAGTTGGCGAATGCGGACGGTGTTAACGCTAGAGTTGGCGTCAATCTCCACGACTCGGTCGATAGCTGCTTGACCCTGCTCTGTGTTCCGGGAAATCCTACGAACCATGATGGGTAGGACCCTGTCAGCTAAACCTCCCTCGGTGAGGTTTTAGAAACTTCTGTTCCCATTATAGGGAATGGGCTGACCCTGTTCCTGACTCCATCTATTCAAGTTTGTGGCCCACAGAGGTGTGGGTCCTTGAAATGCTGGACGATGGTTTGGGTTTGGGTCTTGAGCAGCTCGGAGTTGGTTGTTGACTTCCGGCTCCGAGTCAGAACTATCAGAAAAGCCTTCAGCTTCATGATCATCCAATGGGATTGGGTGATCATCTTCTGGCTCTTCTCCCAGCCATCCTGCATTGCCGTGGTTGGGGTAGTACGGGTCTCCGGGAAGATGGAATCCATCCATTATATCTATGCGAGAAAAGGGATATAAGAAATAACTAAATAGGCTAACTAATTAGATAATTATAAGATTTTCTTTATTAGTTACTTCAACATTTGCGTAGTGCATACCAGTCATATGTAACCAAGACAGGATAGACCTTCGAATAAGTGACCCTAACTCTAAGTCCACAACCAAACAAGGAACAGGAAATAAAGGAAAGATCACAGATTCTAAGTCTATGATATCCTAGGTACATATAACCTTAGTGTATCCACTCAACAACTATTGACATACTAATAAGGACCTTTTTAGTTCTCAGATAAGAATTATCGTAACACAAAATACTCCTATAGTATTTTAAGTTTATGTTCTGTTCTATGTTCTCATTGTAGTAGTGTTGGTAAGTTTTTAGACTTGTTGCAACCTCACAACCACACTTAGGCACATGCTAGTCAACCCTCGGATAATATAGTTGATCAGGCTATATCTTCCCAGCTTTGACTATATGTCTCTAAGTCTACCTGTGATGTCCAATAATCGTAATACTTTTGTTCTGTCCTAGTGACACTGGTTTTAGTATGAATGCATGTATGTATACTTGGTTAAATATTTTATTACTTAAAAGTATAAACTCTTTATCAGAGTATTTTAATCCCGCTGTGTTTATAGTTCGTATATCTTTTATGGGTTGATACACTCGATTCACTATAAACAATGCTCTGATACCAATCTGTCACACCCCAAAACCGGAACGGCAGAAACGTTCGGGGGTGGAGGACGTCATGTACAGTATCACAACAATGAAAAGTAGTAAACAAGCAACAACATCATCCATTGCATTAATAATATAATTTCATACAAGTGTGTTCCGTCAAGTTACATAGACACCAAAAATGTGTATCAATATAAAAGATGAGTCTTGAACGAGCTCCATCTTCTCAAAAACCTGGAACCGGTACCTGTCTACCGGCGACCTGAGAATACAAGTTATTTTGAAAGAGTTTATCAACTTTAAAGCTGGTGAGATCTTAAGTATATTAGTGTCTGAATTTGCATGAAAGTGTTTGTAAGATGTTTGTAAGATGTTTGTAAGATGTTTGTATGATGTTTGTAAAAGTTTGTAATTGTTTGAACTCTCCTAGAAAACCCTATGTTTCCTACTAAAAGTAGCCTTCTACGAAGGCATCTAGTGTCTGTGTGTGTCTCTTGTAAGAGTATGTATTTTCCCAAATCTGACTATCATTAAGCAAAAATATAGTTTTTACATTACTGTTCATTGTGTGAATGTTCACAAAGTGAATGTAATAGGAAAATGAGATAGTATTGTAGTTTTGTATTAAGTAACTACTGTTGTACTAACTACCTTAAACCAATTGTTATTTAAAGTACCATGTGATCGGCCTGTATCCTGCTACCGACTCATAGAAAAACGATGATGTAAGACGTCGTAAGAAATGACATTTGGCACCCGTAGACTTGCAAGTCCCACTGTAGCGAGCAGCAAGGTGTAGGATAGTCAATCCAGTGTAGATCTATACACAAACTCATACGCTCCCCACTTAAGGAGATTCTGGATACAAAAACGGTCATGGCAGGTACTGCCATGCCCCGTTACGTGGCTTACATAACTGAAGTAATGTATATGTAATGTATGTGCTAGCTGTATTGTGTGTTCTTCCTCTGTCTAGCCTGTATGTATGTTCTCTCTGTAATGTATTGTTTGATTCTCATCACTATGTATTATGTTTGTTTCTCATCACTATGTAATATGTTTGTTTCTCATCACTATGTATTATGTTTGTTTCTCATCACTATGTATTATGTTTGTTTCTCACCACTATGTATTATGACTCATGTATGAACTGACTCATTGTATGTTTCATTGATCTAGTAATAGTATTAGTATCTCCCTAAACTATACCTATTATAGCTTACTAGTAATGTTGTTTGTATGTATGAACATGTTTGTGTATACCTTTGCTACCCAAAGGTATTGAACTGAATGAAAGAAGTAACCTTTTATATCTATATACATATACATAATATATAACTAGGATTCAAACGACCTTCGGACAAATAACCCTGATACCCTAAGTCCACAACCAAACAAGGAACAGGAAGTAAGGTGAGCTATCAGTCCTAAGTCCTTTCAATCCTACTTATATAACTATATCTATATAGATACACATTTAACAGAATATAAGTTTAAAAGAGTTTAAGTAACAGTATTTGACATGTACATGAGTATGATAAAAGCATTTGGTATATAAAAGAGTTTGTAAAACAGTTTGAAGTAAAACAGTTTGGTAACACAGTTTGAAAAGTAAGAAATCCACTTGTTTGGAAGTTATTAATCACATGTGATTGATATCATAACTATAATTGTTCAACTTGTATTCCCCCCCATAAAAGCATTTAAAAACATTTAAAAGGTTAATTAAGGGGTATGAACTCACCTGTAGTGAGTGGTTTGGATGAACGGGATGTATAGGATGTTAAGTGTCCAGTGAAGACTTGAACACACACAAGGATCCTAGTTAACATATAATAACACATATTTGTATCCAATTAGTCATTAAACAACTAATTAATCAAATTAAGACCTCCTAAGACATGTAAAACACTTGATTTAAGTGCTATAAGTCCTAAGGATTGCATTTAAGGGTGGTTGGACCTTGCATTTGAGTTTAGTGTTCAAGGGTAAACTCCCTTGCAGTTTACGGTTTTGTGACCATAACTCATTGAGTTTACGGTCGTAAACCCATGAGTTTACGGCCGTAAACTCATGGTACTTTGACCATTTTGAGTTTTGAAGCTTTACAAGTTCTAAGAAGCATTCCTACTTCAAGTATAAGCCTCTGGAAGTGATTAGGGCACCATTTCACTCCTTTGTGGAGTCTACGGTCCTTGGACCATTTGTCTTTGGTTTTACGTCCATAAACCCAAATGGTTTATGGTCATTTTGATGTTTCAAGCCCCTAGCACATCAAGGATGGTATCTAGACTCGTTTCCAAGGCTTTGTAAGGGACTAGGGCACACTTTGGCCCCTTTGTTAGGGTTTACGGTCCAAGAACATCTTGGACCGTAAACACCTTTGATCTTGTGTCTCATTGGTGTTTTCTTGATGATTAGAAGTGTAACAAGTCTTATAATACACTAGGGTATGAGTACTTACTAGGTAGAAGCTTGAAAAGGTGCTAAAAGTCCAAGAACACTAGTGTGTGTTCTTGGTGTTCTTGGTGAAACTTGAAGATCTACACTTTTGGAATGATTTCACGGATGGAATCATGTAAGATCACTAGATTAAGTAAGATATCAACTTTTTAGGGCTAGAAACACTTACAAAGTTGAAGATCAAGAAGAAAAGTCGGATGATACTTGAGAGGATTTGAGTTTGGATCTTGAAAATGTGAAAAAGTGGTAAATAATGACTAAGTGTCATATTTATACCCCCCCCCCTTTAGTGTTTACGGCCGTAAACACCTTTGTTTAGGCCGTAAACTCCAAACTCTTGGAGTTTTGGGACTTTATTGTTGCACAATAAAACCTAGGGCATCCTCTCTCCTGATATCTCTTAAAGTACTAACTTTAAAACACTCAAACTTATTCCAAAAAGCTTGAAAATTAGCAGAAACAGTTCTTACTTCTATTGAATTGAATGGTTGTACAGAATAGAAATTTCGGGTTGTCACACCCATGACTCTTCATATTACCTAGGATCCATGGGTTAAACCTCCATGGACTATCCATGGAATACCATATTGGTTTAGCCCATCCTAAATAACATAAGCCCACACCATAAGAATGATTGATTTACCAAATCAAACCCCTTACATTTAATTAGTCTCTTTTGATCACTAAACTAATTCCAAGTTAATTCTTCATCAATACTAATTATTTAATATGATTTCATATTAATATATTAGAACTTATAATATATTAAAAAAATCATAAATTACCTCTTCTCAAAAGTCCATCCTATCAAATTGTCATGGTGATATGCAACCCAAATGGACCATGCTACTCTCAGGTCAAGTACATACCAATTATAGTTATGGGCTTAGACACCTAATCCAAAAAATTGGTATGCTAGTTGTCTTTGTGATACTTGCATGGAAGACCCCGGGGGGTTGCCGATGCAGTTGGACATAAGACCATGTGGGGGTTCCCATGGCTTTCCAGGCTAAGACCATGTGAGGGTTCCCATGGCAGAGGGCTAACAGCACGTGGGGGTTCCAGTGGCACTCGATGTAAGACCTTAGAGGGTTTCCAGGGTATCCTTATATGTTTGTATGTTTATCTCATATGTTTCTATGTATAGTTTGCATTATGACTTGTTTGGCAGGAAGACCTTATGGGGGTTCCCAAGGCAGGAACACCAGGTGGGGGTTCCCATGGAAGATAAGTGTTGGATTAGTGTCTAAGCCCGTAACAATATTTGGTAAGTATTTGACCCGGTTGTGCATGGTCGTTTTGGGTTGCCTTCACCAAAGCAACTAGATAGGATGATTTATGAAGAGGGAGGTTATTATGGTTTATTAATATATTATGAGAATAATATATTAAAAGAGAAATCATATTGTTTAATTAATATTAGTCATAAATTAATTAAGAATTAATTTGGTGACTAAAAGAGATTAATAAAATAAAGGGGATGGGATTGCAGTTATTGGATAATTGATTAATGGGATGTGAAACCCTAGGAAGAAAGGAGTGGACGAAAATTGGATGGGAGCCCATCATATTTTCTTCCAAGGACTTATTCCAGAAGGTTCCTTGGACTGCTTAAGGCCTAAGCAATCCAATTAGGATTTTGACTGAAACCCTAGCAGCATAAGTATAAATAGACCCCTAGGGCATCAGAATTCGGCTACCAGAAACCCTAGAAAGTTCCATAGCCGAAATTTAGTGCCTCCTCCCCCCTCTCGAATATCATCTTCTTGCTTCTGGTGTTTGTAAGCCATTAAAGGAGTGACATTTGTGACTCTAAGCTCCAAGAGAAGAAGATTCAAGCCATTCTTGTAGAGTTAATCATCTAGATCTGATTTGATATGATAATTTCGAAATATGTATGCTAGATCTAGGGTTTATAAGTCTTGGATGAATTGCATGTACAATAGAGAAACCTAGATCCAA
Source organism: Lactuca virosa (assembly GCF_052849685.1). Classification (NCBI taxonomy): domain Eukaryota; kingdom Viridiplantae; phylum Streptophyta; class Magnoliopsida; order Asterales; family Asteraceae; genus Lactuca; species Lactuca virosa. The sequence continues at coordinate 124,927,344 of NC_136430.1, forward strand.
GCTTTAGGGTTTGCATGATCACATAGGATGTTCTTTTGTACAAAACCCATCAGTGGTATCAGAGACTTGATTGGCTTCTATTGTATTTGATGCTTTGTGTTTCATTCTTGCTTGAAAATTGATTTTTTAACCCCCTGACTGACAGACTCGGTGAGTCCCAAAGTGGGCTCGACGAGTAGGATGAACTCGACGAGTCCATAAGGGGACTCGGCGAGTCGGGGAGTCAGACAGAGGGATGCTCGGGATTTCTTGTTGTTTTACTGAAGGATAATTACAAAAACTGTTTTTGACTAATAAAATCCGAATTTTATTATTATTATGTGATTATCCTTACCAAAACAAAAGATAATTACCAATTATTTGAATAATAAACTCCTTATATGATAAAATTTGATTATTTGAATTATTTGATGAATTATCATGTGAATAAAATGGAATATGTCAAATTTAGATAATAATTGAATTAACTGCTTGATTTAAATTATTTGCTATTTGATCCTATGTATTTTGAAAAGTTCAAAACTTGCCCTCACGTTTTGGAATTTAAATTTTTAATTAAAAGTTTAATTTGAATTATTTAAATTCCAAACCCTAGAATTTTACAAGTTTAAAATTCACCCTATCCTATCATAATATTATAAGAATAATTATTATATATGTAAAACATAAATGCTAGTCTTACCGTTAGTAGGCCTCATTCACGAAGTCGATCCACAAGGGGGGTATAAGGTTATGGCCTATAGAATGGCCGTTTAATGGGTGTCCACTATCACCCACCGCTTCCTTGATTGGTGGAGGGTCGTTAGCCGAACGGGTAGGATAGGGCAAACCTTTCCTCATTAAAAGTATAATGAATTTATAAAGTAACTAAAAGTTTTTAAAAAAATTCCCAATCTTAGTAACTTTAGGTAAAAAGCGAATTGATGCAATTCCATGAAATTACACTTTGTACCCTTGCTAAGACGTTAGTGGAGCGCGTCTGGTTAACCGGCACACTAATTGGGCTCTAAGAAAAGGTGGGAAAGGGTGACTCGAAGTTTGTCATAGTTGAATGGAGCGTGTATGGTTAACCGGCACGTCGAATAGGTGACTGTAACATTGGGGGTACCATGTACATTTACATGGTTATTCACACTCACTTTGTGATCCTCCGCATCCTAGTCACAAAATTGAGGGGCATATCGAGATTTAAACATGTCATTTAAAAGTTTAATGAATCTCAAAGGATCTAGGAGTTTTCAATACACTTCAAACTTAATTCTCTTTAGTTTTTCATGGTGGAAATTAGTGAATCGGCATTCACTTACCTTCAAATTATTTGCAATTTAAATTACGGCATCCCTCTTTTGAGTTGTAAATAATGTTGTTGGATCCTAGCCCTAATTTCTCATTTGGGTGTTTAATTGGGGATTCTTATCTAATCAAACTTTGTCTCTTTTCTATTTCAGATGTCTAACGTGAACAACAACGCTTCCGGCTCAAATTCCTCTGGCTCGTTCTCACTCTTGAACTTGTGTGGGAGAGTGATCTTTGACGGGTCCAATTTTAATGATTGGATCCGCAACATCCGAATGGTCACTTGTTACGAGGCCAAAGAGTATGTCCTCGATGAGAAGCTGAAGCAAATCAACATCAACACTGCCTCTGTTGAAGATATCGCTGCCTTTGAGGCCCATGAGCGTGATGCTACGAATGACCATTGCATCATGCTGGCGACTATGACTGCAGAACTCCAGAAGTCCTATGAGGACATGTACCCCTATGAGATGCATCAAGATCTGCTGGACCGGTACCACCAAGCGCTAGGCAAGAAAGGTACGAGATCATCACTTCAATGATCACTACTAAAATGGGTAATGGAGAGTCCCTTACTGCTCATCTGCAAAAGATGCAGAGATATGTTGATCGTCTGCTAAAGTTGAATGTTAACTTTGATGAAGAGCTGGCAATTGACATCATACTTCAGTCCTTTCCTCCCTGCTACAACCAGTTTTGCATGACCTACCACATGAACAAGGAGGAGGTCTCTTTAAGCAAGCTTTAGGGCTTACTAAGGACTGCTGAGAGCAACCTCAAAGACAAATCTGTTGCATCAACTCCAAGTCCTGCTGCTGCCCCAGTCTTTGCAATTGGGAAAGGAAAGGGTAAGAAGAGGAAGGCTCCCTCAAAGAGCCACCATAAGGAAAAGTCCCATGATCATACCTCTTCTAGTGGAACAAAAGTTGGTTCTGCTAAACCCAACTCCAACCCCAAGGAGGCAGAGTGCCATTACTGCCACGAAAAAGGGCATTGGAAACAAAGTATCTGGAAGATATCAAGGATGGAAAGATCAACCTGTCCTTCGCTGGTATTTACACTATTAAATCTAATGATTCATCGCATGCTATTTCTTGAGTTCTTGATACAGGATTTGGTTTTCTCATTTGTTCTGATTTGAAGGGCCTAAAAAGAAATAGGGATGTGGAGCATAGGAAAATAAACTTGATCATGGGGAACAGAAGATCGTCGCCTGTCACCAAGATTGGAGTTTACTCTTTAGTGCTTAGTAATGGATTAGGATTAGATTTAAATAATTGTTGCTATTCGCCAGATATGGCAAGAAACATCATTTCTTTTCATAGTTTATATAGACAAGGATTTAGATATTTATTTGATAATGAAAAGGGTTCTATTAATGCTTATCTTAATGGTGTTTTCTATTTTGAAGCATTGCCTTGTAATGGAATATATGAAACTGTCATGATTGTAGATAATTTAGGAAATGATGTGTTGTGTATTGATTCTTCCAATAGTTTGGATAAAGCATGCTTGTGGCATTGTCGTCTTGGACATGTCAACAAGAAGCGCATAGCCCAACTCCAAAAGGATGGAGTGTTGGAGTCATTCGACCTTAGGGATGATGACGTGTGCGAGTCTTGTTTGCTTAGAAATATGACCAAGTCACCCTTCACTGGCACTTGTGAAAGGGGTGAGGGTTTATTGGATCTCATACATACAGATGTATGTGGACCCTTTAGATCCACCGCAAGGGATGTGTACCGCTTCTATGTGACCTTTACCGATGATTATAGAAGATATGGCTATATCTACTGAATTAGGCGTAAGTCAGAAACCTTGGAAAAGTTCAAAGAGTTCAAGCATGAAGTGGAGAATCAGTTGGGCAGGAAAATCAAGATGCTTCGATCTTATCGAGGTGGAGAATACCTAAGTCTTGAATTCCACGACTACCCCAAGGAATGTGGAATCGTTTCGCAATTGACACCTCCCAGGACACCACAGTTAAATGGTGTAGCTAAGAGGCGTAATCGAACCTTGCTGGACATGGTACGTTCCATGATGAGTCGTACTTCGCTACCTATCTCATTCTGGGGGCATGCCTTAGAGACTGCCGCCAATATCCTTAACTTAGTCCTTACGAAGAAGGTTGCCAAAACACCTCACGAGATGTGGATAAGGAAAGCTCCTTCGTTGGCACATATCAAGGTTTGGGGTTGCGAGGCTTTCGTAAGACGAGAGACTCACGACAAGATCGAAACTCGTAGTGAGCGGTGTATTTTCATCGGCTACCCGCATAAGTCCTTTGTTTATCTCTTCTATAGACCGAGTGACAATGTTGTCTTCGTTGCGAGGAGAGGGGTTTTCTGAGAGCGAGAATTCATAAACCAAGGAGACAGTGGGAGGCAAATCGATCTTGAAGAGCTTCAAGAATCAAACGATGAAGGAACCTCTAACATTGGCGCTCAACCCGAGGAGGAAACTCTGGTTGAACCGATTGACGAGTCCTTACCTCTTAGACGTTCCAAAAGAGTTAGGGTTCAACCCTAGTTTTATGGTTTTCATATTACTACAGAAGGGGATACGTTCATTCGTGATAGTACACTAGTGAATTTGGACGAACCTAACAGCTACAAGAAGTCATGGCAGACCTGGAGTCTGGGAAATGGAAAGAGGCTATGGACAGCAAGATTCTATCCATGTATGACAACCAAGTTTGGAATTTGGTTGACAATGTGCCAGGTCGTAAGACGGTCGGGTGCAAGTGGATCTTAAAGAAGAAGACCGACATGGATGGAAGGTACACACTTATAAAGCGCAATTGGTTGCGAAGGGCTTTAATCAAACTCCAGGAGTTGACTATGATGAGACCTTTTATCAAGTTGCAAAGATAAAGTCTATTAGGGTGATACTAGCCATTGCTGCATTTCATGACTATGAAATATGGCAGATGGATGTCAAAACCGCTTTCCTCAATAGGAAGTTGGCTGAGCATGTTTACATGAGTCAGCCAGAGGGTTTTGTCGATGTGAAGCATCCTAATAGAGTCTGTAAGCTTGAGAAATCTATTTATGGATTGAAACAAGCATCTCGCAGATGGAATCTTTGTTTTGACGAGAAAGTCAAAGAGTTTGGCTTCCTGCGAAGCGAAGATGAATCATGTGTATATGTCAAAGCCAGTGGGAGTATAGTTAGCTTCCTCGTACTGTATGTCGATGACATACTGCTCATAGGAAATGACATCCCGACCCTGCAGGAGGTTAAGTCCTGGCTTGGGAAGTGTTTCTCTATGAAGGACCTCGGAGAGGCTGCCTATATTATCGGAAGGGGGAGTTACCAATCCAAAGTAATGCCAAGTTTAGTAAGACTCAAAGTCCGAGTACCGAAGTCGAGATAGAAGAGATGAGCCGAGTACCTTACGCTTCCGTAGTTGGCTCGATCATGTATGTTATGACTTGCACTCGCCTTGATGTGGCCTTCGCTTTGAGCATGGTCAGCAGATATCAAGGGAGCCCTGGAAAAGCACATTGGACCGCAGTCAAGAATATTCTTAAGTACCTTCGGACGACCAAGGAATGTTTTCTAGTCCTCGGTGGGAGTGATGACTTAAGGGTGCGAGGGTATAGTGACGCCAGTTTTCAGACCGACGGGGACAACTACCGTTCACAGTCGGGATGGGTCTTTACCCTTAATGGATGAGCAGTGACTTGGTAAAGTTCCAAGCAGGAGTCCGTGGCTGATTCAACGTGCGAATCAGAGTACATAGCGGCGAGCGAAGCGTCAAAGGAGGCGATATGGTTGAAGAACTTCATTGGAGACCTTGGAGTTGTGCCAGCCATAAAGGAGCCCATGGAAATTTTCTGTGATAATGAGGGAGCGGTGCCTTGACCAAGGAACCGAGGGATCATGGCAGATCTCGACATATCGATAGGAAATATCATTTTATTCGACATCGGGTGGAAGAGGGACTCCTCGTTGTGAAGAGGGTATCGTCGGAAGATAACCCAGCAGATCCCCTTACGAAGGGACTGAGTAGGGTTAAGCACTTGCAGCACGCTAGGTGCATCGGGCTGAAGGACGATATTAGTTTAGATTAGATAGCTTTGAAACGTGTAATAGATAAATGTAATTGACATTTGATGATTAAATAAAGGAGTATTATTTATAAGTAAAGTTACTGTCTTATGTTAATTATTTACCTATTGTTTCATTTTGCATGTTTTGACTTCCTGAATAATAAGATTATTCGAAAGTTGCACAGTTGCTCATACTTTGGGAGTAGGTATGAAAGAAGATTGTCATGAATTGGTTTGTAGATTGTCTAAAGTGTATTAGACATATGAAAAGTTTGTTGCAATGTTCATGAGTGCTTATGAACAGGATTTGAGCATTGGAATACACCCACGCTTGCTGGAATCACTTCATGGAATTTATCTCGAGTGATCGCAAGACGATAATATCATATGGACTTAAAACCTAGATATATGTTTTATTATTTGCAAGTTGGTTGTGCGTTGATAATGAGTAAAAGCATCATAAATTGATGTTACAAAACACATTGTTGTGCATAAATTGATGAGTGAATGGTAAATGCATATAAGTCGAAGTTTATCTGTTCCTTTTATCCTAAGAGGGTAAAAGCGATATCTGGGACCCTCGATGATTTGGTTTGACTTATGTGTCGGGCCCGGTCAGGACCGAATTGATGTGTTCAATTAAGTTCTATGTCAGACGAATCAGAGATCGAGAAACAAACTGCTGGACAATAAGTATGACTATGTTCCATGTAATTGTCTGCACGATATCTAGAACGGAGAACTATACGATCCCTTATCTAAAGGACAGGTTACTGATAAGAGCAGAGTTCGACAGCGTCTTTGAGAGCTACGATTGCTGATCGGATTGTACTTACACTATAGTTACTAGACTTATCCAAGTGGGAGACTGTTGGATTAGTGTCTAAGCCCGTAACTATGTTTGGTAAGTATTTGACCCGGTTGTGCATGGTCCTTTTAGGTTGCCTTCACCAAAGCAACTAGATAGGATGATTTATGAAGAGAGAAGTTATTATGGTTTATTAATATATTATGAGAATAATATTTCAAAAGAGAAATCATATTGTTTAATTAATATTTGTCATAAATTAATTAAGAATTAATTTGGTGTCTAAAAGAGATTAATTAAATAAAGGGGAATGGATTGCAATTATTGGATAATTGATTAATGGATTGTGAAACCCTAGGAAGAAATGAGTGGACGAAAATTGGATGGGAGCCCATCATATTTTCGTCCAGGGCCTTATTCCAGAAGGTTCCTTAGACTGCTTAAGGCGTAAGCAATCCAATTACGGTTTTGACTGAATCCCTAGCAGCACAAGTATGATAAGACCCCAAGGGCATCAGAATTCGGCTACCAAAAACCCTAGCAGCCGAAATTTAGTGCCTTCTCCCCTCTGTACAATATCATCTTCTTGCTTCTGGTTTTTGTAAGCCAATAGAGGAGTGACATTTGTGACTCTAAGCTCCAAGACAAGAAGATGCAAGCCATTCTTGAAGAAGTAATCATCTAGATCTGATTTCATATGATACCCACATTTGTTATATGTTATGATTTGATTATGAATCTGTGTATCGCATGCTAGTTAGGGCTAGGAGATATGCCTTTATATGTTGTATGAGTTGGTAGAATTGCATGCTAGTGCTGAGTAGTCAGTGATAGATTGGCTTGATATGTGATGCTTGTAGCCTTGGAATACTGGATGCCATTCTAGAATGAGAATGATTCTTGGTATTGATAACTTCTAAGTGTATGTTTTTAAAAAATTTATACGGTTAGGATATTATAGCCTTAGAATAATTGGTTTGGCTCGTTTCCTGTTCTGTGTGCAATTTGCATGCATAAATGCAGCCGACAGTGAGAGTGGACGTGAGAGCATGGGTTGTGGTACATGGACTGAATGTCTGATGATAGTTTCACAGGTTGGAGAGTACCCTAGGGAGAGCCTTGGATGAGATTAGTGACCGGTGTTACCTGCTTGCAATGGTACGGGTGGATAGACTGAATTGTCTAGTGTACGCTGGTTAGATTTACCGACCTGAATGCTTCTTGATTTGTGCTTTATAGGACTCTTTTTAATGTGAGGTAACTTTTAAGTGAATATTCTAAGTCACATGTAGCACAAAATGGATAATCTTAGAGTAATGGACTTGACCCTATTGTACAACTCTTGTATGAGTCCAACCGTTCTAGGGATGAGTCTTTTACTTGAAGGATTATCTGATCTCTGCTACATGTGGCTATATTCATGAGGTAGCTAGCTCACATTAATGGGAATCCTTCATCAGTTGAGGGCAGGGCGAGGTTGGGAACCTAGGAAAGCCTAGGATATGCTCCACTGAGCTTAGTGGGGCGGTTCGGTGAAGTTGGGAACCTAGGGGAGCCTAGGAGGTACTACGGTAGAGATCGTCTTGCTGTGTAGCAAACATTTAGTATACCGATGGAGTAAGTGACTTAGAGGAATCGGGAGGATTGCTGAGTAAAGTATGGATAATTGTGGAAGGTAGTATTGGGCCCGTACTACTGAAAGAACAGGATCCATACTCGAATCAGTGAGAGTCTTGGAGAATCTGAGAGGCTTATGGGAAGGAGAATTCTCGGTTATGCCTTGATCGTGGGAATAGCTGCTTTGCAGAATGAGGATGAGCACACATGGGAAGGACCAAGGTTTGGTCCTGGCCCAGTGGTGAGCCAGTTAGTAGAAGGACTACCAGGGTTTTGAGTTCGCCGTGGATCTCTTGTATCAGGCGGCAAGGATTGATTGTGCGATCTATTGCACTTTCGGGGACTGGAGACTATGTCTTGGGGGTAATGTGTAGACCAGTTTAGAGCAGAGGTTGCTCCATCTATTACAGTTCACTTGTTGACGATTGAGCTGGTGAGTGTGTAAGGTGCGAGACCCTGAATGTTATGGATCCAGAGCCAGAGGGCAGAAGATCGAATTCGAGTACCTTGATAAGTGTGACAACCCGAAATTTTATTTTGTATAAACTCTACCGTCAAGCACTTCAAATAATAGTCAAATTCTTTTCAGTACATTTTTCGCCGGTTTAAAGTCCGTTTGGGTGTTTTTAAAATAAATTCATGAAGCGATCAAATAAAAAGGAAGTATCTTTTAGGAGTGTTGTGTATCAATTAAACAAACAACACCTTAGTTAGGTGTTTACGGCCAAACAAGGGGAGTTTGGGCCGTAAACTCCCTTTTGACCATGAAATCATGCTTAAGGCATGAGTTTACTCTTCATTCCTTCATTCTCCAACTTCCTAACTCAAGAACACCCACCATTCTCTCTCAACTATCATAAGATCATCTTCCAAATCCTCTAAAAATGTAAGTGTTTCTCCTCTTGATTTGTTGTTATAACCTTTCATCTAGTTGTTATACATCATTTCATCCATAAATTCTTCATTTTTACTTAGATCTTCAAGTGTTCTTCAAAACACCAAGAACACCAAGAAAACACACTAGTGTTTTTGGTCCTTAAACACTCTTACAAGCTTCCTATAAGTAAGTACACTCTTCCTATCTAGTTGTTTGCTTAGTATACTTGCTAAACCATTGGAAAACATAAAAAATCCCCAAGAACACATGGGTTTACGGTCAAGGGATCTCCTTGAACCGTAAACACCATCAAGTGGTGTTTAAGTGCCCCCAACACCTTCTAGGGCTTGGATATTGGACTAGAACCTTGCATGCATGAGCTAAAAACCCCAAATCACGAAATGGTAGGAGTGACCATGAGTTTACGGCCGTAAACTCATGGGTTTACGACCGTAAACTCAAGGGTTTACGACCGTAAACTCCAAGGAGTGGTCCAAGAACCGTAAACTCAATGAAGGGCCATTTTGAGCCCTAGTCCCTTCCTAAGCCTTTGATACAAACCTAGAACACTTCCTTGAGGGGAATAAGACCTTAAAACACACAATGGTACAAATTACCATGATTTTACGGCCGTAAACTCATGGGGGAAATGACCAAAAACCGTAAACACATGTAGGGTTACCAAATGAGAAGTAAACTCCAATGTGAGGCCCTACACTCCTTAGATGGAACCCTTATGTACTCCTAACACTTAAATCAAAGTGTTATCCATGTATTAGGGTGTCCTTACTTGATAAATTAGTTATTAAAATGACTAATTAGATACATATATGTATCATTACATGTTAAATAGAATCTGTGTGTCTGTTCAAGTCCTTACTTGACACTTAGCATCCTATCCGGCACTTCCATCCAAACCACTCACTGCAGGTGAGTTCATACCCCCTTAATCAACCTTTGAAATGATTTTAAATGCTTTTATGGGGGGGGGGGATACAAGTTGAAACATTCTAGTTATTGCTTTAATCATATGTGATTAATGACTAGAACAAACAGGAAGATTTACTACTACTTTGAAGTTACTATCCGATTTATGGTTTTCAAGTGTTCAAAACCCTTTTATCAAACTTTTAAATACTAAAACTATTTCAAAAACTCTTTTAAACTTGCATTGTTTTCAAACTCATATCTCCACTAATATATTTATATAAGTAAGACTTGAAGGACTTAGGACTGATAGCTCACCTTATTTCATGTTCCTTGTTTGGTTGTGGACTTAGGGTATCCTGTTATTTGTCCGACTGTCGTTGAATTCTTAGTTATATATCATATATATATGTGTTGGATATAAAAGCTTTCACTTCAGTTCAGTACCTTTGTGTCACAAAGGCATACCCACTTCATTACTATTTAACTATAATAGGTATAGTTAAGGTTTTACTACCCACTACTGCTATTACAATGACACCTCCCAGAGTCAGTACAGTTATGAGTCAACACTCATTTTATACTCTACAAGAGAACACTATATATATTATACAAGAAAACATGTTATACAATATACAAGAGAATACACTATACACTAGTACAGAGAAAACATTACTACACTATGATATACTACATAAACATTTGAATACTATAAATAGAATGTGACATACTACTTCTCGATACGACACTTTATTGTGCTATCACTTTGTATCCTGAGTCTCCTGGAGGGAGAGCGGGCATTGTGTGTATAGATCTATACGGGACAGACACTCCCACATCCTGACTGCTAGCTACAGTCTCAGGCGAAAGGCCAAGGGGTGACAGAATGCTACCCCACTATATATGATCTGGTGGGTCATCGGTTATTCAGCCGTCGATCAGCATGGTTACATACGAGTTCACATTCAAACCTTTAATTAACCAATTAAGAATTAAAGGCAAAATTAGACTTTTCGAGACATATTGTTCATTTAATACCACCTGGAGTCTACATGTTACTACTTTAGGTTCTCCGAGGCATATTGTACACTTAGTACTACCTGGAGTCTGTATTTCATTACTTTGTGACTCTGTCACATACTCGCTAAAGTAAACTATATTTTCATAACGATAGTTTCATTGGGGAAAACCCTTTCATTTACAAAAGAACAACATACAAACAATCGGGTCTTGGTAGAAGACTACTTTTTACTAGAAAATGTAGGTTTTTCTAGGGAGTATACTATTTACAAACATTTGAAATCAGTTACTACATTACAATGTTACAAACATGTTTATACAAGCAATGACACTAAATACTTATGAACTCACCAGCTTTATGCTGATAAACTCTTTCAAAATAACTTGTATTCTCAGGTCATCAGTAGACAGGTACAAATGAAGCTTTGGAGAATATGGAGCACATACAAGACTCATCTTTTATTTTGATTATACATTTTGGTGTCTTACATACTGTTCAGAACACGCTTGTATCTAAACTATTATATTAATGCAATGGATGTTGTTGCTTGTCTTTACTATTATGCATTGTTGTGATACTGTACATGACGTCCTCCACCCCAGAACGTTTCCGCCGTTCTTGGTTTTGGGGTGTGACAGATTGGTATCAGAGCACTGTTTATAGTGAATCAAGTATATCAACCCATAAAAGATATACAAACTATAAACACATCGGGATTATAACACTCTGACCAAAAATATATACTTTTAAATAATAAAATATTTAACTAAGTATATACATACATTCATTCGTACCAAGGTCAGTATCATACTAGAACATAGCAAAAGTATTATGATTGTTGAACATCACAATTAGGCTTAGAGAAATATAGTCAAACCTAAGTGGATATAGCCTGATCAACTATATTTTCTGAGGAGTGACTAGCATGTGCCTAAGAATGATTGTAATGTTGCAACAAGTCTAAAAACTTAACAACACTACTACAACAAGAACATTAGAACAGAATACTAAAGGAGTATTTTGTGATTACTATAATTACTTATGTACAAACTAAAAAGGATCTTCATTAGTACGTCTATTAACTATTCTTTTCCCCATTCTCGCGTAGATAACATGGCTGGCTTCCATCTCCCTGGCGATCCGTATTATCCCAACCAAGGCATTGGTGGATGGCTTGATGAGGAGCCAGAAGATGATCACCCAATCCCTTTGGATGATCACCTCGCAGAAGGCTTTTCGGATGGCTCCGACTCCGAACCAGAAGTCAACAACCTACCCCCAGTAGCTCCAAACCCCAACCCCCGTTCCGCATTTCAAGGTCCCACTCCCTTGTGGGCAACAACCTTGAATCGATGGAGTGATGAGCAGGGTTAGCCTTTACCTTTCAACGGAGACCGAAGCTTTTACAATATAAGTGAGGGAGGTTCAGCTGACCGAGTCCTGCCCATTATGGTCCGTAGGATTGCTAGGAACGTCGAGCAAGGTCATGCAGCCATCGACCGAGTAGTGGAAATTGATGCCAACTCTGGCCTTAACATGGTCCGTATTCGCCAACTCGCAGATGCTATGGATAGGACTAGGAGGACCAATGAGACTCTGCAGCAACAACTAGCTGCATCCCGAGCCGAAGTCATGGAACTCCGAGTGCGTCAGAGAGCGCATGAACGACATCTTCAGCAAGTCGTACGCCAACTGGCAGACCTTAGGGTTCGCCCGAGGGATACCCGTCGCCGGTAGAAGATGTCGACTCATCTTTCTCTTTTGGTTAAGGAATAGCTTTTCTTTTTAGGCTCTATGGAGCACTTGTCTGTAAACATTCCTAACTTTGAAAGCACTCTAACTAGACTTCTAAGCTGCCAACATTTTCCCTTATGGTTTAATGTAAGACCTACTGTTAGGTCACTTTTCCTGAACTCATTTTACATCATTAATACCAGTAATATTGGCAGTTGTCTAATCTATGGGAAAGTTTGTACTTTTGTATTTCCCTACTCTATTGTTATGACTCTATCTGATATTTGGACTATGGCCATTTAGTCCATGGAACACGCTCATCATACTTACAATCGATTCTTACTATTATCATCACCTTTATGAACTTTCAGTAAAAGATGTCGCCTCGAAAGCGTCCGACCAGAAACACGCCTGCAAGTCAAACTCCACCACAACCACCCCCTCCGCAGTTCGATGCGGTGATGTTACATGCAGCTGTGACCGCAGCTGTGACCGCCTCCTTGGCCCAAGTAAACTCTGGTGGCGTTAGTGGAACGGGGACTGGCACTAACTCTAGCCATGGTGAAATCCATCCACGTGCACGGGAGTGTACTTATAAAGATTTCATCAGCTGCAAACCTACATACTTCAACGAAACCGGAGGGATCCTTGCACTGTCCCAATGGATCGAGAGAACAGAAGCAATCCTCGAGATGTGCTCATGCCCTAAAGGAAGCAATATAAAGTTCCCTGCTTGCACCTTCACCCAAAGGGCCCTGACGTGGTGGAATGGCCATGTCAAATCACTCTCATTGGTAACAACTAACGCCATGGGCTGGGATACTCTGAAGGACCTTATGACAAGGGAGTACTGCCCGAGGGGAGAAATTCAGAAACTCGAGGAGGAACTGTGGAACCTCAAAATGCAGGGTTCCGGCATAGTGGCTTATACAGCCAGGTTCTGCGACCTGGTGGCTCTATGTCCTAACATGGTCCCCACCGAAAGCAAAAAGATCGAAAGATACATCTGGGGTCTGGTACCCCCATATCGAGGGAACGTTCTAGCATCACACCCTGCGACCTTCGATAGTGCCAAAGAATTGGCCCAAAGACTCATCGATCACGAGGTTCCTTCTACTCCAACAACAACTACAATGACTGCCCCCACACCAACCAAAACGGCTGACAACAAGAGGAAGCATGGGGACCGAAGGAAGGGTAAGTCAACTCAACCCTCTTCCAAGAACCAACACACGGTGGTTGTCCATGCTGCCACTACTCCTGCTGCCCCTGTACCAGCCAAACAATATGCAGGGAGCCTACCTAAGTGCACCAAGTGCTCTTTCCATCATAACGGCCCCTGTCGGGAAATGCACTGCATTAATTGTGACCGGAAAGGCCATACCGCCTGGTTTTGCAGAGCACAACCCAAACCTATCACCCATGTCCCTAATGCAGGAGTAAGCCAGGCCTACTACGGGTGCGGTGAGACATGACACTTCAAGAGAAATTGTCCGAAAGCTGGGAATGCGGGAGGAGCAGGAAGACTACTGGCTATTGGCCATAATGAGGCCGTGGCAGACCCCACGGTAGTCACGGGTACGTTCCTTCTCGATAACTCTTATGCTTGTTTCCTATTCGATAGTGGAGCAGAAAGGAGCTTCGTAAATCAAAAATTTAAACACTTACTAAATCAAGCACCACAAGCACTAAAAGAAACCTTCATCGTAGAAATGGCTAAGGGCAAGACAGAGAATTCAAACGAGATTTACATAGGTTGTACCCTCACACTAGATAATCATTCATTCCCAATCGACCTCATACCAGTGGTTATCCAAAGTTTCGATGTCATCGTGGGCATGGACTGGTTGAGTCTCCATCGTACCGACATTCTGTGTTTCGAAAAAGCAGTCCGCCTGAACCTACCAAATCATGAAACCTTGTAGATCTACAGAGACAAACCCAGTACGAGCCTTCGCATCATCTCAAGTATTCAAGCCCAAAAGTATCTGCGTAAGGAATATCGTGCATTCCTGGCGCACATTGTCGATACAAACCGGGAAATGAAAGACCTAAAAGACCTCCCCGTAGTACGCGATTTTCCCGACGTCTTTCCAGAAGAACTCCCAGGATTACCCCCACAACGTCAAGTCGAGTTCCGAATCGACTTAATTCCAGGAGCGACCCCCGTAGCCAAATCACCCTATCGTCTAGCACCTGCTGAGATGCAAGAACTATCCGGTAAACTTAACGAAGTACTCAACAAGGGCTTTATAAGACCAAGCTTCTCACCCTGGGGAGCACCAGTCTTGTTCGTGAAGAAGAAAGACGGATCGTTCCGTATGTGCATCGATTACAGGGAGCTCAACAAGCTTACAGTCAAGAATCGTTACCCTCTTCCTCGCATAGACGATTTATTTGACCAGTAGCAAGGGGCGAGCTACTTTTCCAAGATTGACCTGAGATCCGGGTATCACCAGTTACGAGTGCTGGAGGAGGATGTTCCGAAGACACCCTTCCGAACTTGTTACGGACACTACGAGTTCGTAGTGATGCCATTCGGATTGACCAATGCGCCTGCAATATTCATGGACTTAATGAATAGGGTATGCCGTCCTTACTTGGATCAGTTCGTCATCGTTTTCATCGATGACATACTTATCTACTCTCGAAGTAAGGAGGAACATAGCGATCATTTACGACAAGTCCTAGGAACCTTACGATCAGAGAAACTTTATGCGAAGTTGAATTCTTAGGACACGTGGTTAGCGAAGAAGGAATCCACGTGGATCCATAAAAAATTAAAGCTATCGAGAACTGGTCGGCACCAAAGACGCCTACGGAAATTCGTCAATTTCTAGGCCTCGCTGGCTACTACCGCATATTCATTCAGAACTTCTCTCGTATTGCGAAACCTCTTACGATGTTAACCCAGAAGCGCGTGACCTTTGACTGGGAAGAGAAGAAAGAGAAGGTGTTCCAAACGCTGAAGCGAGCCTTATGCACTGCACCGATACTATCCCTTCCCGAAGGGATAGAAGACTTCGTGGTATACTACGATGCATCCAACCAGGGGCTCGGCTGTGTTCTGATGCAACGAGGTAAGGTCATCGCCTATGCCTCAACACAGCTGGAGACACACGAAGTCAAGTACACCACACACGATCTCGAATTAGGAGCAGTTGTGTTTGCCCTGAAGATCTGGAGACACTACCTGTACGGTACGAAAAGCACTATCTTTACAGACCACAAAAACGTGCAACACATATTCAACCAGAAGGAGCTCAATATGAGACAACGACGGTGGTCATCGGTTATTCAGCCGTCGATCAGCATGGTTACATACGAGTTCACATTCAAACCTTTAATTAACCAATTAAGAATTAAAGGCAAAATTAGACTTTTCGAGACATATTGTTCATTTAATACCACCTGGAGTCTACATGTTACTACTTTAGGTTCTCCGAGGCATATTGTACACTTAGTACTACCTGGAGTCTGTATTTCATTACTTTGTGACTCTGTCACATACTCGTTAAAGTAAACTATATTTTCATAACGATAGTTTCACTGGGGAAAACCCTTTCATTTACAAAAGACCAACATACAAACAATCGGGTCTTGGTAGAAGACTACTTTTTACTAGAAAATGTAGGTTTTTCTAGGGAGTATACTATTTACAAACATTTGAAATCAGTTACTACATTACAATGTTACAAACATGTTTATACAAGCAATGACACTAAATACTTATGAACTCACCAGCTTTATGCTGATAAACTCTTTCAAAATAACTTGTATTCTCAGGTCATCAGTAGACAGGTACAAATGAAGCTTTGGAGAATATGGAGCACATACAAGACTCATCTTTTATTTTGATTATACATTTTGGTGTCTTACATACTGTTCAGAACACGCTTGTATCTAAACTATTATATTAATGCAATGGATGTTGTTGCTTGTCTTTACTATTATGCATTGTTGTGATACTGTACATGACGTCCTCCACCCCAGAACGTTTCCGCCGTTCTTGGTTTTGGGGTGTGACAATAAGAGAGGTTCAGGTCATGTGCATTTAGTGGAGGGTCTCGGGAAGAGACCCAAGACTTCAGAGCAGCGTTTGAGAGGCTAGCAGGGCTGGAGTCAGTACGGCACGCGTGGGAAACTGTGCGATAGAGATTTCGCTCCAGGAGTATGGGTTGCTACAAGCGTAGCAGGATTGATCGTGTCAGCAGCTGACGTAGCGAGTGGATGCTCAGCATAGGTTGTCCGATCTGATAGATCGGTAGTAAGATTTTGGACAGTTGTGATGAGGCGAGAGTGTAGTAAGACTGCGGGGTAGCCCGTAGGATCTACCGGTCCACAGGTAGCGGTAAGATGTTGGTAAATTTGCATTCTCCTTCGGATTTCTGTGGTAAAAGGGCGCCTTGGGAAGTGATTGGATCATCCTATTGCTCAAGATTACAAGAGTATTCTTCCGGATATCCAGAGCTGAGTGATCATTGTGTTGGCTAGCTATGGCGCGCTTGTGTTGTCGGCGCAGGATTTGGGCGGGTCATGCATATTGATGGAAATGGATCGAAGATCCATAAGGTGTAAGAGATGGAAGAACATCATCGAGCCCAAGTGGGGGAGAAACAAGCGGTTGTTTAGGCCTCGGTTGTGCTGGTGGGAGTTCAGGAAACTCCCAATCGCTGGTTGGCATCGCCATGATGATGTATAGTGAGCAGTGGGAATCCATAGGTGTGACCCGAACCCCTAATGGGATATATGATTCGGCTCGAGAAGTGTGACGATGTGATAGTAGAGTGTACAAAGGCCATGGGTGGTAAGCATGGTTGGATGAAGTAGTGTTAGGCTGCGATAGGACCATAGCATTCATCGGTCCGACTTAGACTATTCATGTGATGGTCACAAGCATGAAAGGGGAACAACTCGTGCTTTGGTCACACCGACCAGGGATGTCGAAGAATTATTCTCTCTTTTGGGATTGAGGATCTTCGGAGTCCGTGGGCGAGCCCGGGCGATTATGGGAATTGAGGTTGGAACTAGTAGAGACTGTTGAGTCCAGCGTTGGATCTCGAGTTGCAGGATCATGTGGATAATCAGTATGTGACACAGTTGGATTTAGGCTAGATAGCCTTGATATGTGATCTCTTGGGGACCTGGTGGTAGGACCAGGTGCAAGACTGGTAGTCTTGAGGATGGCTTAAGGGTAGTTATTTATCGGTCAAGTAAGGGACGTCGGGAAGTTGTGGTGCATTATGCAAATGTCGATTCGAGGATCTCTGGATAGGAGCGGAGTATCAATTCGGTTTTGGATAGGGACGCAAAATCGGAATTCGCGCATGTTTGGTGCAGGATTTTGTTTCAGTGATATGGGATGTGCGGCATCTATATGCCAATGACATCGAGGGCAGAATTCCAGGGTGATGAACGGGTTGGTTTGATAGTAGTTTAAGCCATTGTGATGTGTCTCGGGTGGCTCTATCCGTAATAGAGCCACGACATGTTGGAATCAGGAAACGGTAGGTCGAAGGAGAACGGGTATGATGTAAGACTACAATTACTCTAGTAGCATTCACCTTTTTGCGTCGGATTCAATGGCGACATGTTGTCATCCAATCAAGATCGAATGGATCAAATGGATTGAAGAAGCAACGAGTGGTGGGATAGATAAGGAAGTTATTGTTTGACGATATATCCTTCGGAGGTCGCAGGGGACCGTTGCGTGTGATTTTGGCTCAACAATCGGGTAGGTGTCCGGTGTTCCGGACAGTTGGCAGACAGGTTGGGACCAGGGAGGTCCCCGGTTGTCCTTCAGGAAAGCAGCTATGTGACAGCAAGAGGAGTTGGAGCGACTTCAGTAATTTGGGGTCCGTATGTGGAATTGCTTGTTATTCGGTAGTCGCAGTTGACCGGTGATTTTGTTCTTTATGAAGCCTCAAGGTATTACGGGTGGGAAGTATTCTATCTAGGCTGGTTTCTTGTGAAATCAGTTCGATGATGATTCGGTGTGGGCAGTCTGTCAGAGAGACAGACCATCTCCGGACTTCAGATTTCAGATGGAGCAGATGTGATCAGGTTGCAAGGAACTCATTCATTTTCAGGCTCTATAACACTACGAGGGTTGGTTTCAGTTGCCTTGGAAAGGCTATGGTATGCTTGGGACTGTGGCCATATTGCTCAAGCTATTTCGCGTAAGGAAGGGTGATGCATGATTTCGAGGACGAAATCTAATTTAAGTGGGGGAGAGTTGTAACCCTCTGTTCCGAATCGATTCCTAGTCTGAGGTTGTGGGCCGAAGATCGGTCATCATTAGGATTAGGGCTTTTGAGAAGGTAAGATCTAGGCCCATTTGGGTGCGGGTGATGTATTAGAAGTGATTCGGGTGTTCGGTTCGTGTTTTGAGGCCTAGGGATATTTCAGTAAAGTGGCAGTTTGGGCTTTTGTGGAAAATAGACTGTTTTTCGGAAGCTCTTAAGGAAGGTATGAGTTGATAGAAGTGTAGGGCATCTCGTCACCTTTCCGTAGATATAAGGATCGTCGGAATCGGTGTTGGATACAAAGTTATCCATGTATGAATATGTAAATGGTTTGACTCTTGTAGACCCACTTTCATGTGGTAAAATAGGCCTGTGACATGAGAGATAGATAGATATATAGATAGAGAGAGAGAGAGAGAGAGAGAGATACATGTAAACACCTCTATATAAGGTGGGTTCATTCCACATGTAGAGGTGTGCTTCAGAGATGTAAAATTGAGAGTGTTGGTGTGTGTTAATTATGTAGATTTAGATCTAGATCCTTTTTTATAACACCTTTCATAATCGAATGCATCTCTTAAACATCGAAATCACTGTGTTCTTAAATTCCGCATGCCAAACTAATATTCATAATTCACATCAATTGGTATCAGAGCGGGTCCTCGAAGATCAACATGATTTTTTGAAGAAATGATTCTCGGTTTGGCTACAATCATCACAATTGGAGCATTTATGGTGAGTCTCTCTATGATCTCTCTAAATCTCGTTGATTCGTGCCCTGTGTTCTTCATTTTTGATCATTTTGATTCATTGGATCAATTGTTTTTTTGAAAAACCCACTTGTTATGATCCAATAATTTTTCCATTGATCAAGCCCGATCCAATCCTATTTTTTTTGTTCGATTCGATTCTTAAATTTTTTCAATTGCGCATTGGAATCCGAATTTAATTCTAAATGAATTAAACAAATGTTCTGGTTACTATTCACAATTCGTTGATCCATTTTCGAACTCTTTGTTATTCTCAAATCACTGTTGAGCCCAATTACATGTTATTTGTTGTTCATGTCCAATCTTTAAGCCCATGATTCGATATCTTAGCACAAGGATCCTAACAAATCATTCAATCTGAGAGATGCGTATTAATTGTGTTCGCTCTTTGACATATGTATTCAATGATTGTACATCATGATTTTCTTAGCTCGTATTCTGTTCAACGATTTCTTGTATTACGTTTTCTTCTTATCACTCTGAACGATCAATGAGTTTTGATTGCTGAGTTGGAGTTGTGAATAAATTCTATGTGTTGTGTTCAATTGCAAAAATTGATTATGATCAAGTCAAGGTGAAGAAATCGGAAATTGGTGTTTGGATTTTGATGAACTTGACCAAGAACACTTGAAGGAGGTTTAGAATTATTGTTTGAACATGTTTTGATCTAGAATTTGGTGAAGGAATCTTCAATTTCGTGTTTATTAGTATTTGATTTCGATAAGTCAAACACAGAAAAAAAGTCAAACTCGAATTTTAAGTAATGAATCAAAGAATTTGAGTTTGAAATCATTGGATTTGAGTTGAATACGAGATATGGATGTTGAAATCAAGTCTAATTTGGGATTTAATTTCGAAGTTGGATGTGTTTTGTTCTTGATGATGAAGGTTATGTCTTGTTCGATATTTGAGTTTGATTTCAAACGTAACTGTGTTTTGAAAATCGTTTGGTTAATGTTGTTGAATGGGAAGGATTGATATCGTTATCGAGGGACAGTTAATGAAGAACGTAGGCCTAGAGACAAACATTGATTTTGACTAGTATTGATCGAATACTTTGGGGTCAACATGGGTCATTTGGATTTTAATGTCGATGGTTGTAAGATCAATTTTGAAGGCTAGGGTCAATCGATCGTCTATATTGAAGGGTTGTGATTCAATTTGGAATTGATTGATGTTGAACACTTCAAGGCTTGAAATCGAAGTATTAGAAGTTGATTCGATTTTAGAGTTGATTATTCAATGGTCGATGGATGGTCTAAATCACAAGCAAAGGTCACTCTATTGTCGAAGAATTATTTGTTGATTCAAGACTTCGCTATCAAAGACTTTGGTTTGGTATTGGTTCGTTAGCGTAGGATTCCCGTTCGTTAATAAAGAGTCGAGTATTTGATTTCAAAGGAGACGGGAAGTCGACTGTCAAAGGCTTGATGTCTAAAAAGCTAAAGTTTGATAACAAATTGGGAAGGTCTCAAATTGATTGTTTGAAAACAAAGGTTGTGATATCGAAAGTTTTGTGGGATCGGGATCATGATCGAGGGTCCGTATATACGATATAAATGTCGAGGGTTCATTACCCAATTTCGAAGGTTGCATCTGGAGATTAAAGGTTCGAAGGTTGCTACTTGCATCGACATAATATTCACGACTGGAACTAACGAAGAAAAAGATAATTGAATATTTCAAAAGTGATCCTTTAAGTTTCGAAGGTTTGACAGTTGGTACACACTTTCGAAATGAGGATAAATATTCGATATTTTGGAAGAAAATGGAATATTTCGAAATTGGTCTTTAAAGTTTCGATGAATTGACAGTTTGCACCCAATTTCGAAATAAAGACTAAATTTCGAAAGTTTGAAGAATAGTGCAGTTGTTTCGAAATTGTTCCTGAAGTTTCGAAGAATTGGCAGAATTCACCCAACTTCGACATTGGGCTGAAATTTTTGAGAAATTGGATAATTTTCAAATCAGACCCCTGCAGTTAGTGCGAATTGAAGCTTTCTACCCAGTTTCGCAAATGGGGGAAAGTTTCGCATTTTGGCTATTTTGGGCGCTTCGGGTCATTGCAGAATTTTGAAATTGACAATTTCTACCCAATTTTGAGAAATTTTGCCAAAGGCGGTCCATGAACGAAGCTAAAAATTGAAGATTTTTTGGATTTTCCGGATTGAAGCAAAATGTTTATGCCATGTGTTAAGGGGGAGTTTTGGATAGAAAAATTCCGAATTGAGCACTTTCTCATTCCTTTTTGGTTTTATAATCATTTTTCGATTATAAAAAAGGGGAGAGATTTAGATATGAAAATTCGAAAGTTGAATTTTTCATATTACGTGGACTTGAAGACCAAAGTGACCTCGAGTATTTAAAGTTTATGAAATGATTCGATTGGAGATTCGGAAGTGGTTTCGGTTCATGATGGGTTTGGACTTATTGAAGATTTTTGGAGTGTGCTTTTATGCTCAAACTTGTGTAATTTTTTTTTAGATTGAGAAACTCCTAATTACCTTTTGATGCTCGGTTCGTATGGTCTCACATTCTAGAAACCAAATTGAAGAATCATGGAAGAATTGAAGATTTGATGTTCATCTCTACATGTGTCACGTTTGAGGCTCGGTTCGTGAAGTTGCTCGAGTTTGGAAGATTTGAAGCGGGTCATCCATTCCTAACTTTGAGGGGGAGAATGTTGGATACAAAGTTATCCATGTATGACTTTGTAAATGGTTTGAATTTTGTAGAACCACTTGCATGTGGTAAAATAGCCTTGTGACATGAGAGACAGAGAGAGAGAGAGAGAGACAGAGAGACAGAGAGAGACAGAGAGAGAGAGAGAGAGATGTAAACACCTCTACATAAGGTGGGTTTATTCCACATGTAGAGGTGTGCTTGAGAGATGTAAAATTGAGAGTGTTAGTGTGTGTTAATTATGTAGATTTAGATGTAGATCCTTTTTTGTAACACCTTTCATAATCGAATGCATCTCTTAAACAACGAAATCACCATGTTCTTTGTGTGTTCTTTAATTCCGCATGCCAAACCAATGTTCACAATTCACATCAATCGGGTTTATAACGAGGAAGTTATGGCCTTCAGAAGTTTCGTAGTTTTCAGGCTTAGCCGAGTATGCGGGGCGTACACAAAGCGTACGCGGGGCGTACTAGCGAAGAAGGCAGTATATGGAGAGTACATTGGAGTACACTGGGCATACTGACCAGGATGGTCGCGAAGGTTCCCAGGAGTACGTTGGGCGTAACATATGTACGTTGGGCGTACTCTAGTCAGATCAAAACCCTATTTTAGGGTCTTGGACCCTATTTAAGCCCCTTATCTCATAACCTAACCCTAATATCTTCAGCCTCATCCCCTCTAAACCCTAGAAATCGTCATATATCATCTGTGGTGGCATTTTGGGCTTATGGAGTCCATTTTTGGGATGTTTGGCCCATTTTCAAGAAGATGGAGCTTGTTGCAAAGATGGGAATCAAGGAGGAGCTTATGGATCTGGCCTTTGGGACTCATTCTCAGCTTGATGAAGGTATAAAGCTCTGAACTTGGTCATTCATCTCTTAGATCTACCATTTGTGAGTTTTTGTTCATTTTGGTCCCAAGTATGAGATCTAGTGGCCTTGATTTCATTCCAGGAGCTTTGAGTTGCCGCTCTTAGCATTTTTGAGGTTCAAGGTCGATAAAGTTGGCACCTTTAGAGTTTAAGACGATCTATGTTGGATTTTGATCCATTTCCATGAAAGTAGAATGCTATTTGGTCTTGTTGGGGCATGAAAAGTCACCAAGTCAGTGACTTTATAGGTTTAGACATTATAAGGGACTCAGATCTGTGGTTTGGATTTTTGACTTAAAGCATTAAGTGCTTAATGGAAGAAGTGAGACTAGAGGGTAGTATGCTGGGCGTATAAGCTAGTACGCACAACGTACAAGCCATTTTGCGAGTACGCGCAACGTACTGCTGAGTACGCCCTGCGTACTCAGCCAGGTTGGATTTCGGACTTTGGGCTTCAGGTTGGGGCCATCTGTTTGGGCCTAGATTCTTGGGCCCTAATGGACCATCAAAGTGGTTGTGTTCTGGGCTATATTGGATCTTAGGTTAAGGCCCAATAAGGAGCGTGGTCCCAATTTGGATAATTAGGCCATTCATGGGCCTTTATGGATTTTATGGTTTTGGATTTTGTGTTTTAGGCCCTGTTAGGCCATCAGGTTTTGGGGTTGATATTTATTTGTAGACTATTGGGTTTGGGCCCAATTTGGAAATTGGGCCATTAAAGGGCTTATGGGCATTACAGTGTCGGGTCTTTATTTTAGGATTGGGCCTTAGTTTTGGATCATATTGGGCCACGGGTAGAATGGTCATTTTAGCCCATGCATGGACTAAGGATTATGGTATCGGACTCAATTGCTAATTGGGTATATTGATTGGTAGTGGCAGCTTGGGAAGCTGGCGGGGCAGCAGCTAAGGAATTCATGCGGGAAGCTTCTATAGTGCGAGGTGAGTCTTCTCACCATACCAATGGGTCTAAGGCACTAAGTTCGGCCCATTTATTTAGTTGTGATGATTGTTGCGAATGTTCTATTGATACATTATGTATTTATGTGAAGACCATGCGGGGGTTCCCATGGAAAATATTTATATATGTAGTATGCTAGTTGATTATGTGGTATTTGGTATGCTAGTTATCTTTGTGATACTTGCATGGAAGACCCCGGGGGGTTCCCGAGGCAGTTGGACATAAGACCATGTGGGGGTTCCCATGGCTTTCCAGGCTAAGACCATGTGGGGGTTCCCATGGCAGAGGGCTAAGACCATGAGGGCGTTCCAGTGGCACCCGGTGTAAGACCTTGGAGGATTTCCAGGGCATCTTATATGTTTGTATGTTTAGCTCATATGTTTGTATGTATACTTTACATTATGAGTTGTTTGGTAGGAATACCTTGTGGGGGTTCCCAAGGCAGGAAGACCATGTGGGGGTTCCCATGGCAGATAAGACCACGCGGGGGTTCCCGTGGCACTAGGTGTAAGACCCCGGAGGGTTTCCATGGCTTCCTTATATGATTATATGCAGGGCTTATGTGATAGATATAGCTTTTACAGCTAATATGATATGTGTTATGTTGATTGTGTGTGGGGTATGCTCTGGGGGACTCACTAAGCTTTGTGCTTACGGTTTACTATTTTGGTTTCAGGTATCATCGATTTGGAAAGGAAGAGCTCGGATTGATCGCAGCGCACACACCTATGAAGTCCGCACTGAATGATTTTGGGATGAACTCTGATAAATGTTTTACTTAACGATGATTTAAAATGTTTTAAATAAATGGTACCAATGTTTTACCTATATTAAAAATGAAAATTTTGGGTCATTACAGTTGAACATATAAACAACTTGTTCATTCGAAACCTCATAAAAAAGTTCGACATTAGGAATGTTCAAGATATTGGCAAACTGCTTCTTGGTTAATTTGTACTTATTGTCATTTGTCAATTGGAAAGTAACCACCTTGGTTGTGTTGTTAAACACACAGTAGAAGCAACAAGCGATAACCAAGTCATCGGAAAAGAGAAAGATGTTTTCATAGTAGTAGACAAAACAGAGTTATACAGAGCAACAATGAGCATCTTCAGTTCATCAGGGTAAGCATCAACATTAGGTTGAACCTTGTAATTCGTGATTTGAATCTTCAACAGTGGTTGTGAGGTTGCATCATCAGTGGTTTGAGATGGATCGATGTTCACATTAGTGGCCGCCATTGTTAGGGTTGAAGGTGTTTGAGTGAACAGTGCGTATAAGGAAAGAAGATTTGGGAAATCATTAACTTGAATGCGTAAAGTTTGAATCAGATCACCCAAAACCCTTTTACACGTAAACCCAAGTTTGAATTTGAAGTGGTTATGCATTAAAATCGTGACATTCGATGCCTTGAAAATCAGGCCTTTAGCCGTAAAAGTAGCCACATCAGAAAAGTGATGAGCACTTTTCCTTGAAATCGTGAAGCAACCAAACCGTCACATCAATCAGTCGTTTCGCATTCCCCAAGAGGATAAGAACCGTCTTCATGGAGGTTGGGCTCTTTCGCTTTTGGGTTGCGAAGCGAAGTCATATGCCAGATGTTTCGAAATCATCAGCCTGAGTTGGTATTACTCAGAACCTCAAGGATTTCGGTGTGTGCATAAGTGTGCCAAAAATTGGGATGAGATGAAGATAAAAAAATTAGATCTGTGATGCCAATTAAAAAATCGACATAAATGCAGTAAGATCCCAAGTAAAGGGCTTCTTTTTCAATGCTTCGTGGGTAGGCTAAATTTCGTTACAAATCACAACTTAACATAAGTGTGAGAAATTGTAAACAAAATTACTTGTTTGAGCAATGTAGTCAATGACAAGTCAGATATGACAAAATTGCATAAGTAACTAAAGTTCAAACAGATATTGAGACGAAAATCTTATTTCAAGAAAATAAAGTGCTAGATCTTGTTGTGCAAAAATGTCTTGGGTTTAAAACATTTTATCAAGACCACTCAAAACGAAGAAATATGATTTTGAATATCGAAATGTGGTACTGAAACAAGTGTTTCGTGAAAATCTTGAACATAAAGTTCATCATCTATTTCTTAAAGATTTTGAAATGTTGGGTTTCACCATCATCACGGTCTCATGAATCCGGATCATAAACACAGACTTTTTACATACCTAAATCATGGTTGGTTTGAACCAAAGATCTCTTGGGCATATGTCATTGTGTGTGATCGTGAAAGAATTTTATGATGAAAAAGATTGGTTTAAGAAACGAAATGTACCTCTGCTATATATATGGACCAAGCAGGAAACTCTTAACTCGACATGAGAAGAGTAAGGTAGCTCAATGACTAATGTGATTATAGCCTGATTGGGAAGGACTCCTCATGATGAGAGATCCATTAAGACTTCGAAACACATTAAGTCTAGGAGGCTTGGGACAACATCTTGCAGCATGCTTCTAGGGACACCTAACTAGTGTAAAGTATCGAAGTAATACCTTTTCCTAAAGCTGCAAATGCAAGTGCCACCAAAAGACTTTGAAAGCAATCTACAAAAAATAAGTGAACCCAACAAAAAAAACATATTTTTGGCTTTTTGTTTTTGAAATGAAATGAACAAAAATAATAAAATCTATTTAGTATTTTTGATTGTTGAATTGAAATAACAAAAATAATAAAATCTCTTTGTTATTTTGATTTTTGAATTGAAATAACAAAATAAGAAAATCTTTTTGGTGTTTTTGATTTTTGAAAAGAAATAACAAAATAATAAAATCAATTTTGTGTGTTTTGACTTTTGAAAAGACAAAGTCTAAAGAAAAATGCATTGGAGAAACGAAACATAATGTACCACATACTGTTTTGAGGATGTGTTTGGAGTAACGAAGTGAAGTCTAATTCGGTAAGAGGAATTTCGAAATCGAAGCGTGTCGAATGCTTAATCATGAACAGTAACATCTGAACCATTTAGCGATATGTCGACATCAAGTAACTTTATGACGATATCCCATTTGGAACAGTATTTCCATCCAGCATTCCTAAGCCCGACAAAATCCTTATAAAAGAATTTTCATCCAAAGGTTTTGTAAAGATATCTGCAAGTTTATCTGTTGTCTTTACAAAATGAACTTCAATGTTTCCATCTTCAACATGATCTTTAATAAAGTAATAGCGAAGTGCAATGTGTTTGGTTTTCGAATATTGCATGGGATTATGGCAGATGCGAATAGCACTTTGTGAATCACAATACAATGGAATTTTCTTCATGTTGATTGCATAATCGCGTAGTTAACTTTGAATCCATACGATTTGAGAAGTGCAAGCTCCAGCAGCAATATATTCCGCTTCTGTTGTGGAAATCGAAACACAAGTTTGTTTCTTTGCTTGCCAGCTAACAAGCTTCCCATCCAAAAGTTGAGATCAGCCACTTGTGCTTTTACGATCTAGTTGACAACCTCCAAGATCCGCATCAGAAAAAGCATGTATGAAAAACCCTGTTTCCGAAGGATACCACAAGCCTAACGAAACTATGCCTTTTAGGTAGCCAAAGATGTTCTTCACAGTAGTAAGATGAGGTTTTATGGGGTTCGACTGATAACTAGCACAATTGCACACAACAAACATAATATTAGGTCTATTGGCAGTTAAGTAAAGTAACGAACCAATCATGCTTCGGTACAGCGTGAGATCGACAGTTGGCTTCTCTAACGAAGGACCAAGACGCGTGCCAACAGCCATTGATACTCTTAATTTCGATATGTTTGTCATCCCAAACTTCTCAAGGAGATTGGAAGAATACTTCTCTTGATTGATAAAAATTCCTTCTCTGCTTTGACGAATATTTAACCCCATAAAATTGTTGATCTTCCCCATCATGCTCATCTCAAATTGGTTTTTCATCATATTTTCAAACTCATTCGATAAATTCGGATCAGTAGAGCCAAAAATAATATCATCAACATAAATTTGAACAAACATGAGATGATTCTCAATTTTCTTTCGAAAGAGAGTGGAATCAACAGATCCTTGTTTAAATTTCGATGATTTTAAGAAATTAGTAAGAGTGGCATACCACTCTCGTGGTGCTTGTTTAAGACTATAATGAGCCCTATCTAATACATAACAATGATCAGGCTATTGAGTACTTACGAACCCTGGTGGTTGTTCAAAAATACATTGTTTCTTCCAAAACACCATTGAGAAATGCACACTTAACATCCATTTGATAAAAATCAAAGTCCTTGTGTGCTGCATAGGCTAAAAAGATTTGAGTAGCCTCGATTCTTGTAACAGGGGCAAAGGTTTCTTCATAATCTATACCTTCTTGTTGCAAATACCCTTTAACAACTAGCCTAGCTTTATTTCGCACTATGTTACCTTCTTTATCAGTTTTATTTATGAAAATCCATATTAAGCCAATAACTGATGCGTCCTGAGGTCTTAGAACAAGCCTCCAAACATTATTCCTTTCAAACTCAGCTAATTCATATTGCATAGAAACAATCCAATCAGGATCTTCCATTGCAACCTTGACTGATTTTGGTTCGATTTTCGAAAGAAAAACATTGAACATACAAAATTCTTGATGAACATTAAGTACCTCATTCTTTGCACGAACCTAGGCTCTACTCAACACTCTAGCTTGAGGATCACCAAGAACTTGTTCTTTGGGACGACTTCGTGTCCATTTATCCATTGGTGGATATTCAGGACCAAAATCCAAAGGTGCATCTTCGAACCCTTCATCAGTTTCAGAACCTTCTCCTGCATTGGACATATTATCTGTTACATCTTGAAATACATCATCTTGAATATTGAAAGTATTTGATGATGATCCATTTTTCTCACCCTCAACAATTCGATAACTATTATGATGCTCCCCCTCGACATTTGCATTCATCTGACTATGCTCCCCCTCGAAAGTATGCTCCCCCTCAACATTAGTAGTCAAACTCAAGTGCTCCCCCTGCACTTGATCATTTGATAATACTGGTTGACTTTCGTTATGTAATAGAGAATTTGTTGATGAATTTAAATCATCTGCATCCTGAGTAAGTGTCGAATCATCAAAATGCTTCGATACTTTAGGAATCTGATTATCATCTGCATGTCTTTCTGCATTGATTGCCCTATCAGGAACATTAAAAATTAAATCATAATCAAAATCCAAAGAATCCAAAATATGATATTCATCATTTGTTTCATTCATGATTGGCTTTTGTTGAAAACACTTTTCAATCCTTTTGACATACTGATAATCAAAGGTAAGATTGAAAGTTTCTTCAATTTTCCTTCTTCTCTTGTTCAACACCCTATATGCAACGGAATTATTCAAATATCCTAAGAATATCCCTTCATAAGATTTTGACAGAATTTTCAAAAGGTTATCCTTAAGATTCATGATAAAGCATCTACAACCAAAAACATGGAAAATTTTGACATTTGGTTTCCTATTGTTAATGATTTCATATGGCGTGATGTTAAAACGACGATGAAGGACCGTAAACTCAAGGGTTTACGACCGTAAACTCCAAGGAGTGGTCCAAGAACCGTAAACTCCAATGAAGGGCCATTTTGAGCCCTAGTCCCTTCCTAAGCCTTTGACACAAACCTAGAACACTTCCTTGAGGGGAATAAGACCTTAAAACACACAATGGTACAAATTACCATGAGTTTACTGCCGTAAACTCATGGGGGAAATGACCAAAAACCGTAAACACATGTAGGGTTACCAAATGAGAAGTAAACTCCAATGTGAGGCCCTACTCTCCTTAGATGCAACCCTTATGTACTCCTAACACTTAAATCAAAGTGTTATCCATGTATTAGGGTGTCCTTTCTTGATAAATTAGTTATTAAAATGACTAATTAGATACATATATGTATCATTACATGTTAAATAGGATCTGTGTGTGTGTTCAAGTCCTTACTTGACACTTAGCATCCTATCTGGCACTTCCATCCAAACCACTCACTGCAGGTGAGTTCATACCCCCTTAATCAACCTTTGAAATGATTTTAAATGCTTTTATGGGGGGGGGGGGATACACGTTGAAACATTCTAGTTATTGCTTTATCATATGTGATTAATGACGAGAACAAATAGGAAGATTTACTACTACTTTCAAGTTACTATCCGATTTATGGTTTCCAAGCGTTCAAAACCCATTTATTAAACTTTTAAATACTAAAACTATTTCAAAAACTCTTTTAAACTTGCATTGTTTTCAAACTCAAATCTCCACTAATATATATATATATATATATATATATATATATATATATATATATATATATAAGTAAGACTTGAAGGACTTAGGACTGATAGCTCACCTTATTTCTTGTTCCTTGTTTGGTTGTGGACTTAGGGTATCCTGTTATTTGTCTGACTGTCGTTGAATTCTTAGTTATATATCATATATATATGTGTTGGATATAAAAGCTTTCACTTCAGTTCAGTACCTTTGTGTAACGAAGGCATACCCACTTCATTACTATTTAACTATAATAGGTATAGTTAAGGTTTTACTACCCACTACTGCTATTACAATGACACCTCCCAGACTCAGTACAGTTATGAGTCAATACTCATTTTATACTCTACAAAAGAACACTATATACATTATACAAGAAAACATGCTATACAATATATAAGAGAATACACTATACACTAGTATAGAGAAAACATTACTACACTATGATATACTACATAAACATTTGAATACTATAAATAGAATGTGACATACTACTTCTCGATACGACACTTTATTGTGCTATCACTTTGTATCCTGAGTCTCCTGGAGGGAGAGCGGGCATTGTGTGTATAGATCTATACGGGACAGACACTCCCACATCCTGACTGCTAGCTACAGTCTCAGCCGAAAGGCCAAGGGGTGACAGAATGCTACCCCACTATATATGACCTGGAGGGTCATCGGTTATTCAGCCATCGATCAGCATGGTTACATACAAGTTCACATTCAAACCTTTAATTAACCAATTAAGAATTAAAGGCAAAATTAGACTTTTCGAGACGTAGTGTTCATTTAATACCACCTGGAGTCTACATGTTACTACTTTAGACTGTCCGAGGCATATTGTACACTTAGTACTACATGGAGTTTGTATTTCATTACTTTGTGACTCTGTCACATACTCGTTAAAGTAAACTATATTTTCATAACGATAGTTTCACTGGGGAAAACCCTTTCATTTACAAAAGAACAACATACAAACAATCGGGTCTTGGTAGAAGACTACTTTTTACTAGAAAATATATGTTTTTCTAGGGAGTATACTATTTACAAACATTTGAAATCAGTTACTACATTACAATGTTACAAACATGTTTATACAAGCAATGACACTAAATACATATGAACTCACCAGCTTTATGCTGATAAACTCTTTCAAAATAACTTGTATTCTCAGGTCATCAGTAGACAGGTACAAATGAAGCTTTTGAGAATATGGAGCACATACAAGACTCATCTTTTATTTTGATTATACATTTTGGTGTCTTACATACTGTTCAGAACACGCTTGTATCTAAACTATTATATTAATGCAATGGATGTTGTTGCTTGTCTTTACTATTATGCATTGTTGTGATACTGTACATGACGTCCTCCACCCCAGAACGTTTCCGCCGTTCTTTGTATTGGGGTGTGACAATAAGAGAGGTTCAGGTCATGTGCATTTAGTGGAGGGTCTCGGGAAGAGACCCAAGACTTCGGAGCAGCGTTTGAGAGGCTAGCAGGGCTGGAGTCAGTACGGCACGCGTGGGAAACTGTGCGATGGAGATTTTCGCTCCAGGAGTATGGGTTGCTACAAGCGTAGCAGGATTGATCGTGTCAGCAGATGACGTAGCGAGTGGATGCTCAACATAGGGTGTCCGAACTGATAGATCGGTAGTAAGATTTTGGACAGTTGAGATGAGGCGAGAGTGTAGTAAGACTGCGGGGTAGCCCGTAGCATCTACCGGTCCACAGGTAGCGGTAAGATGTTGGTAAATTTGCATTCTCCTTCGGATTTCTGTGGTAAAAGGGCGCCTTGGGAAGTGATTGGATCATCCTATTGCTCAAGATTACAAGAGTATTCTTTCGGATATCCAGAGCTGAGTGATCATTGTGTTGGCTAGCTATGGCGCGCTTGTGTTGTCGGCGCAGGATTTGGGCGGGTCCTGCATATTGATGGAAATGGATCGGAGATCCATAAGGTGTAAGAGATGGAAGAACATCATCGAGCCCAAGTGGGGGAGAAACAAGTGGTTGTTTAGGCCTCGGTTGTGCTGGTGGGAGTTCAGGAAACTCCCAATCGCTGGTTGGCATCGCCATGATTATGTATAGTGAGTAGTGGGAATCCATAGGTGTGACCCGAACCACTAATGGGATATATGATTCGGCTCGAGAAGTGTGACGATGTGATACTAGAGTGTGCAAAGGCCATGGGTGGTAAGCATGGTTGGATGAAGTAGTGTTAGGCTGCGATAGGACCATAACATTCATCGGTCCGACTTAGACTATTCATGTGATGGTCACAAGCATGAAAGGGGAACAACTCGTGCTTTGGTCACACCGACCAGGGATGTCGAAGAATTATTCTCTGTTTTGGGATTGAGGATCTTCGGAGTCCGTGGGCGAGCCCGGGAGATTATGGGAATTCAGGTTGGAACTGGTAGAGACTGTTAAGTCCAGGGTTGGATCTCGAGTTGCAGGATCATGTGGATACTCAGTATGTGACACAGTAGGATTTAGGCTGGATAGCCTTGATATGTGATCTCTTGGGAACCTGGTGGTTGGACTAGGTGCAAGACTGGTAGTCTCGAGGATTGGCTTAAGGGTAGTTATTTATCGGTCAAGTAAGGGACGTCAGGAAGTTGTGGTGCATAATGCAAATGTCGATTCGAGGATCTCTGGATAGGAGCGGAGTATCAATTCGGTTTTGGATAGGGACGCAAAATCGGAATTCGCGCATGTTTGGTGCAGGATTTTGTTTCAGTGATATGGGATGTGCGGCATCTATATGCCAAGGGCATCGAGGGCAGAATTCCAGGGTGATGAACGAGTTGGTTTCATAGTAGTTTAAGCCATTGTGATGTGTCTCGGGTGGCTCTATCCGTAATAGAGCCACAAAATGTTGGAATCAGGAAACGGTAGGTCGAAGGAGAACGGGTATGATGTAAGACTACAATTACTCTAGTAGCATTCACCTTTTTGCGTTAGATTCAATGGCGACAGGTTGTCATCCTATCAAGATCGAATGGATCAAATGGATTGAAGGAGCTACGAGTGGTGGGATAGATAAGGAATTTATTGTTTCATGATATATCCTTCGGAGGTCGCAGGTGACCGTTGTGTGTGATTTTGGCTCAGCAATTGGGTAGGTGTCCGGTGTTCCGGAAAGTTGGCAGACAGGTTGGGACCAGGGAGGTCTCCGGCTGTCCTTCAGGAAGGCAGCTATGTGACAGCAAGAGGAGTTGGAGCGACTTTAGTAATTTGGGGTCCGTGTGTGGAATTGCTTGTTATTCGGTAGTCGCAGTTGACCGGTGATTTTGTTCTTTAGGAAGCCTCAAGGTATTACGGGTGGGAAGTATTCTATCTAGGCTGGTTTCTTGTGAAATCAGTTCGATGATGATTCGGTGTGGGCAGTCTGTCAGAGAGACAGCCCATCTCGGGACTTCAGATTTCAGATGGAGCAGATGTGATCAGGTTGCAAGGAATTCATTCATTTTCGGGCTCTATAACACTACGAGGGTTGGATTCAGTTGCCTTGGAAAGGCTATGGTATGCTTGGGACTGTGGCCATAATGCTCAAGCTATTTGGCATAAGGAAGGGTGATGCATGATTTCGAGGACGAAATCTAATTTAAGTGGGGGAGAGTTGTAACCCTCTGTTCCGAATCGATTCCTAGTCTGAGGTTGTGGGCCGAAGATCGGTCATCATCAGGATTAGGGCTTTTGAGAAGGTAAGATCTAGGCCCATTTGGGTGCGGGTGATGTATTAGAAGTGATCCGGGTGTTCGGTTCGTGTTTTGAGGCCTAGGGGTATTTCAGTAAAGTGGCAGTTTGGAATTTTGTGGAAAATGGACTTTTTTTCGGAAGCTCTTAAGGAAGGTATGAGTTGATAGAAGTGTAGGGCATCTCGTCACCTTTCTGTAGATATAAGGATCGTCGGAATCGGTGTTGGATACAAAGTTATCCATGTATGAATATGTAAATGGTTTGACTTTTGTAGACCCACTTGCATGTGGTAAAATAGGCTTGTGACATGAGAGATAGATAGATAGATAGAGAGAGAGAGATATATATACATGTAAACACCTCTATATAAGGTGGGTTCATTCCACATGTAGAGGTGTGCTTCAGAGATGTAAAATTGAGAGTGTTGGTGTGTGTTAATTATGTAGATTTAGATCTAGATCCTTTTTTATAACACCTTTCATAATCGAATGCATCTCTTAAACATCGAAATCACTGTGTTCTTTGTGTGTTCTTTAATTCCGCATGCCAAACTAATATTCATAATTCACATCAATTGGTATCAGAGCGGGTCCTCGAAGATCAACATGATTTTTTGAAGAAATGATTCTCGGTTTGGCTACAATCCTCACAATTGGAGCATTTATGGTGAGTCTCTCTATGATCTCTCTAAATCTCGTTGATTCGTGCCCTGTGTTCATCATTTTTGATCATTTTGATTCATTGGATTAATTGTTTTTTTTTAAAACCCACTTTTTATGATCCAATAATTTTTCCATTGATCAAGCCCGATCCAATCCTATTTTTTTTGTTCGATTCGATTCTTAAATTTTTTCAATTGCGCATTGGAATCCGAATTTAATTCTAAATGAATTAAACAAATGTTCTGGTTACTATTCACAATTCGTTGATCCATTTTCTAACTCTTTGTTATTCACAAATCAGTTTTGAGCCCAATTACATGTTATTTGTTGTTCATGTCCAATCTTTAAGCCCATGATTCGATATCTTAGCACAAGGATCCCAACAAATCATTCAATCTGAGAGATGCGTATTAATTGTGTTCGCTCTTTGACATATGTATTCAATGATTGTACATCACGATTTTCTTAGCTCGTATTCTTTTCAACGATTTCTTGTATTACGTTTTCTTCTTATCACTCTTAACGATCAATGAGTTTTGATTGCTGAGTTGGAGTTGTGAATCAATTCTATGTGTTGTGTTCAATTGCAAAAATTGATTATGATCAAGTCAAGGTGAAGAAATCGGAAATTGGTGTTTGGATTTGGATGAACTTGACCAAGAACACTTGAAGGAGGTTTAGAATTATTGTTTGAACACGTTTTGATCTAGAATTTGGCGAAGGAATCTTCAATTTCGTGTTTATTAGTATTTGATTTCGATAAGTCAAACACCGAAAAAAAAATCAAACTCGAGTTTTAAGTAATGAATCAAAGAATTGGAGTTTGAAATCATTGGATTTGAGTTGAATACGAGATATGGATGTTGAAATCAAGTCTAATTTGGGATTTAATTTCGAAGTTGGATGTGTTTTGTTCTTGATGATGAAGGTTATGTCTTGTTCGATATTTGAGTTTGATTTCAAACGTAATTGTGTTTTGAAAATCATTTGGTTAATGTTGTTGAATGGGAAGGATTGATATCGTTATCGAGGGACAGTTAATGAAGAACGTAGGGCTAGAGACAAACATTGATTTTGACTAGTATTGATCGAATACTTTGGGGTCAACATGGGTCATTTGGATTTTAATGTCGATGGTTGTAAGATCAATTTTGAAGGCTAGGGTCAATCGATCGTCTACATTGAAGGGTTGTGATTCAATTTGGAATTGATTGATGTTGAACACTGCAAGGCTTGAAATCGAAGTATTAGAAGTTGATTCGATTTTAGAGTTGATTATTCAATGGTCGATGGATGGTCTAAATCACAAGCAAAGGTCACTCTATTGTCGAAGAATTATTTGTTGATTCAAGACTTCACTATCAAAGACTTTGGTTTGGTATTGGTTCGTTAGCGTAGGATTCTTGTTCGTTAATAAAGAGTCAAGTATTTGATTTCAAAGGAGACAGGAAGTCGACTGTCAAAGGCTTGATGTCTAAAAAGCTAAAGTTTGATAACAAATTGGGAAGGTCTCAAATTGATTGTTTGAAAACAAAGGTTGTGATATCGAAAGTTTTGTGGGATCGGGATCATGATCGAGGGTCCGTATATACGATATAAATGTCGAGGGTTCGTTACCCAATTTCGAAGGTTGCATCTGGAGATTAAAGGTTCGAAGGTTGCTACTTGCATCGACATAATATTCGCGACTGGAACTAACGAAGAAACAAATAATTGAATATTTCAAAAGTGATCCTTTAAGTTTCGAAGGTTTGACAGTTGGTACACACTTTCGAAATGAGGATAAATATTCGATATTTTGGAAGAAAATGGAATATTTCGAAATTGGTCTTTAAAGTTTCGATGAATTGACAGTTTGCACCCAATTTCGAAATAAAGACTAAATTTCGAAAGTTTGAAGAATAGTGCAGTTGTTTCGAAATTGTTCCTGAAGTTTCGAAGAATTGGCAGAATTCACCCAACTTCGACATTGGGCTGAAATTTTTGAGAAATTGGATAATTTTCGAATCAGACCCCTGCTGTTAGTGCGAATTGACGCTTTCTACCCAGTTTCGCAAATGGGGGAGAGTTTCGCATTTTGGCTATTTTGGGCGCTTCGGGTCATTGCAGAATTTTAAAATTGACAATTTCTACCCAATTTTGAGAAATTTTGTCAAAGGCGGTCCGTGAACGAAGCTAAAAATTGAAGATTTTTTGGATTTTCCAGATTGAAGCAAAATGTTTATGCCATGTGTTAAGGGGGAGTTTTGGATAGAAAAATTCCGAATTGAGCACTTTCTCATTCCTTTTTGGTTTTATAATCATTTTTCGATTATAAAAAAGGGGAGAGATTTAGATATGAAAATTCGAAAGTTGAATTTTTCATATTACGCGGACTTGAAGACCGAAGTGACCTCGAGTATTTCAAGTTTATGAAATGATTCGATTGGAGATTCGGAAGTGGTTTCGGTTCATGATGGGTTTGGACTTATTGAAGATTTTTGGAGTGTGCTTTTATGCTCAAACTTGTGTAATTTTTTTTTTAGATTGAGAAACTCCTAATTACCTTTTGATGCTCGGTTCGTATGGTCTCACATTCTAGAAACCAAATTCAAGAATCATGGAAGAATTGAAGATTTGATGTTCATCTCTACATGTGTCACGTTTGAGGCTCGGTTCGTGAAGTTGCTCGAGTTTGGAAGATTTGAAGCGGGTCATCCATTCCTAACTTTGAGGGGGAGAATGTTGGATACAAAGTTATCCATGTATGACTTTGTAAATGGTTTGAATTTTGTAGAACCACTTGCATGTGGTAAAATAGCCTTGTGACATGAGAGACAGACAGAGAGAGAGAGAGAGAGAGAGAGAGAGAGAGAGAGAGAGAGACATGTAAACACCTCTACATAAGGTGGGTTCATTCCACATGTAGAGGTGTGCTTGAGAGATGTAAAATTGAGAGTGTTAGTGTGTGTTAATTATGTAGATTTAGATGTAGATCCTTTTTTGTAACACCTTTCATAATCGAATGCATCTCTTAAACACCGAAATCACCATGTTCTTTGTCTGTTCTTTAATTCCGCATGCCAAACCAATGTTCACAATTCACATCAATCGGGTTTATAACGAGGAAGTTATGGCCTTCAGAAGTTTAGTAGTTTTCAGGCTTAGCAGAGTATGCGGGGCGTACACAAACCGTACGCGGGGCGTACTAGTGAAGAAGGCAGTATATGGAGAGTACATTGGAGTACACTGGGCGTACTGACCAGGATGGTCGTGAAGGTTCCCAGGACTACGTTGGGCGTAACATATGTACGTTGGGCGTACTCCAGTCAGATCAAAACCTAGAAATCGTCATATATCATCTGTGGTGGCATTTTGAGCATATGGAGTCCATTTTTGGGATGTTGGGCCCATTTTCAAGAGGATGGAGCTTGTTGCAAAGATGGGAATCAAGGAGGAGCTTATGGATCTGGCCTTTGGGACTCATTCTCAGCTTGATGAAGGTATAAAGCTCTAAACTTTGTCATTCATCTCTTAGATCTAAACTTGATGAAGGTATAAAGCTTTAGTGGCCTTGATTTCATTCCAGGAGCTTTGAGTTGCCGCTCTTAGTATTTTTGAGGTTCAAGGTCCATAAAGTTGGCACCTTTAGAGTTTAAGACCATCTATGTTGGATTATGATCCATTTCCATGAAAGTAGAATGCTATTTGGTCTTGTTGGGGCATGAAAAGTTACCAAGTCAGTGACTTTATGGGTTTAGACATTATAAGGGACTCAGATCTGTGGTTTGGATTTTTGACTTAAAGCATTAAGTGCTTAATGGAAGAAGTGAGACTAGAGGGTAGTATGATGGGCGTACAAGCCAGTACGCACAGCGTACAAGCCATTTTGCGAGTACGCGCAACGTATTGCTGAGTACGCCCTGCGTACTCAGCCAGGTTGGATTTCAGACTTTGGGCTTCAGGTTGGGGCCATCTGTTTGGGCCTAGATTCTTGGGCCCTAATGGACCATCAAAGTCGTTGTGTTCTGGGCTAATTGAAGGATTGGATCTTAGGTTAAGGC
Source organism: Lactuca virosa (assembly GCF_052849685.1). NCBI lineage: Eukaryota > Viridiplantae > Streptophyta > Magnoliopsida > Asterales > Asteraceae > Lactuca > Lactuca virosa. Next base: position 124,965,886 of record NC_136430.1, read on the forward strand.
CCATAAAGGAGCGTGGTCCCAATTTGGAAAATTAGGCCATTCATGGGCCTTTATGGATTTTATGGTTTTGGATTTTGTGTTTTAGGCCCTGTTGGGCCATCAGGTTTTGGGGTTGATATTTATTTGTAGACTATTGGGTTTGGGCCCAATTTGGAAATTAGGCCATTAAAGGACTTATGGGCATTAAAATGTCGGGTCTTTGTTTTAGGATTGGGCCTTAGTTTTGGATCATATTGGGCCACGGGTAGAATGGTCATTTTACCCCATGTATGGACTAAGGATTATGGTATAGGACTCAATTGCTAATTGGGTATATTGATTGGTAGTGGCAGCTCGGGAAGCTGGCGGGGCAACAGCTAAGGAATTCATGCGGGAAGCTTCTATAGTGCGAGGTGAGTCTTCTCACCATACCAATGGGTCTAAGGCACTAAGGTCGGCCCATTTATTTAGTTATGATGATTGTTGTGAATGTTCTATTGATACATTATGTATTTATGTGAAAACCATGCGGGGGTTCCCATGGAAAATAGTTATATATGCGGTATGCTAGTTGATTATGTGGTATTTGGTATGCTAGTTGTCTTTGTGATACTTGCATGGAAGACCCCGGGGGGTTCCCGAGGCAGTTGGACATAAGACCATGTGGGGGTTCCCATGGCTTTCCAGGCTAAGACCATGTGGTGGTTCCCATGGCAGAGGGCTAAGACCATGAGGGCGTTCCAGTGGCACCCGGTGTAAGACCTTGGAGGATTTCCAGGGCATCTTATATGTTTGTATGTTTAGCTCATATGTTTGTATGTATACTTTACATTATGAGTTGTTTGGTAGGAATACCTTGTGGGGGTTCCCAAGGCAGGAAGACCATGTGGGGGTTCCCATGGCAGATAAGACCACGCGGGGGTTCCCGTGGCACTAGGTGTAAGACCCCGGAGGGTTTCCATGGCTTCCTTATATGATTATATGCAGGGCTTATGTGATAGATATAGCTTTTACAGCTAATATGATATGTGTTATGTTGATTGTGTGTGGGGTATGCTCTGGGGGACTCACTAAGCTTTGTGCTTACGGTTTACTATTTTGGTTTCAGGTATCATCGATTTGGAAAGGAAGAGCTCGGATTGATCGCAGCGCACACACCTATGATTTCCGCACTGAATGATTTTAGGATGAACTCTGATAAATGTTTTACTTAACGATGATTTAAAATGTTTTAAATAAATGGTACCAATGTTTTACCTATATTAAAAATGAAAATTTTACCCCTTCTTTTTGGGTCATTACAGTTGAACATATAAACAACTTGTTCATTCGAAACCTCATAAAAAAGTTCGACATTAGGAATGTTCAAGATATTGGCAAACTGCTTCTTGGTTAATTTGTACTTATTGTCATTTGTCAATTGGAAAGTAACCACCTTGGTTGTGTTGTTAAACACACAGTAGAAACAACAAGCGATAACCAAGTCATCGGAAAAGAGAAAGATGTTTTCATAGCAGTAGACAAAACAGAGATATACAGAGCAAAAATGAGCATCTTCAGTTCATCAGGGTAAGCATCAACATTAGGTTGAACCTTGTAATTCGTGATTTGAATCTTCAACAGTGGTTGTGAGGTTGCATCATCAGTGGTTTGAGATGGATCGATGTTCACATTAGTGGCCGCCATTGTTAGGGTTGAAGGTGTTTGAGTGAACAGTGCGTATAAGGAAAGCAGATTTGAGAAATCATTAACTTGAATGCGTAAAGTTTGAATCAGATCACCCAAAACCCTTTTATACGTAAACCCAAGTTTGAATTTGAAGTGGTTATGCATTAAAATCGTGACATGCGATGCCTTGAAAATCAGGCCTTTAGCCGTAAAAGTAGCTACATCCGAAAAGTGATGAGCACTTTTCCTTGAAATCGTGAAGCAACCAAACCGTCACATCAATCAGTCGTTTCGCGTTCCCCAAGAGGATAAGAACCGTCAGAGAACCGTTGGCATGGAGGTTGGGCTCTTTTGCTTTTGGGTTGCGAAGCGAAGTCATATGCCAGATGTTTTGAAATCATCAGCCTGAGTTGGTATTACTCAGAACCTCAAGGATTTCGGTGTGTGCATAAGTGTGCCAAAAATTGGGATGAGATGAAGATAAAAAAAAATTAGATATGTGATGCCAATTAAAAAATCGACATAAAGGCAGTAAGATCCCAGGTAAAGATCACTTCATTCTACATCAAGAGAGATGTCGAACGACTTGTGTGGTTTCCCGTGAATTACAATCAGATACTCATATAGGAGTATAAGGGCTTCTTTTTCAATGCTTCGTGGGTAGGCTAAATTTCGTTACAAATCATAACTTAACATAAGTGTGAGAAATTGTAAACAAAATTACTTGTTTGAGCAATGTAGTCAATGACAACTCAGATATGACAAAATTGTATAAGTAACTAAAGCTCAAACAAATATTGAGACAAAAATCTTATTTCAAGAAAATAAAGTGCTGGATCTTGTTGTGCAAAAATGTCTTGGGTTTAAAACATTTTATCAAGACCACTCAAAACGAAGAAATATGATTTTGAATATCGAAATGTGGTACTGAAACAAGTGTTTCGTGAAAATCTTGAACATAAATTTCATCATCTATTTGTTAAAGATTTCGAAATGTTGCGTTTCACCATCATCACGGTCTCATGAATCCGGATCATAAACACAGACTTTTTACATACCTAAATCGTGGTTGGTTTGAACGAAAGATCTCTTGGGCATATGTCAATGTGTGTGATCGTGAAAGAATTTTATGATGAAAAAGATTGGTTTAAGAAACGAAATGTACCTCTGCTATATATATGGACCAAGCAGGAAACTCTTAACTCTACATGAGAAGAGTAAGGTAGCTCAATGACTAATATGAATATAGCCTGATTGGGAAGGACTCCTCATGATGAGAGATCCATTAAGACTTCGAAACACATTAAGTCTAGGAGGCTTGGGACAACATCTTGCAGCATGCTTCTAGGGACACCTAACTAGTGTAAAGTATCGAAGTAATACCTTTTCCTAAAGCTGCAAATGCAAGTGCCACCAAAAGACTTTGAAAGCAATCTACAAAAAACAAGTGAACCCAACAAAAAAAACATATTTTTGGCTTTTTGTTTTTGAAATGAAATGAACAAAAATAATAAAATCTATTTAGTATTTTTGATTGTTGAATTGAAATAACAAAAATAATAAAATCTCTTTGGTATTTTGATTTTTGAATTGAAATAACAAAATAAGAAAATCTTTTTGGTGTTTTTGATTTTTGAAAAGAAATAACAAAATAATAAAATCAATTTTGTGTTTTTGATTTTTGAAAAGACAAAGTCTAAAGAAAAATGCATTGGAGAAACGAAACATAATGTACCACATATTGTTTTGAGGATGTGTTTGGAGTAACGAAGTGAAGTCTAATTCGGTAAGAGGAATTTCGAAATCGAAGCGTGTCGAATGCTTAATCATGAACAGTAACATCTGAACCATTTAGCGATATGTCGACATCAAGTAACTTTATGACGATATCCCATTTGGAACAGTATTTGCATCCAGCATTCCTAAGCCCGACAAAATCCTTATAAAAGAATTTTCATCCAAAGGTTTTGTAAAGATATCTGCAAGTTTATCTGTTGTCTTTACAAAATGAACTTCAATGTTTCCATCTTCAACATGATCTTTAATAAAGTAATAGCGAAGTGCAATGTGTTTGGTTTTCGAATATTGCATGGGATTATGGCAGATGCGAATAGCACTTTGTGAATCACAATACAATGGAATTTTCTTCATGTTGATTGCATAATCGCGTAGTTAACTTTGAATCCATATGATTTGAGAAGTGCAAGCTCCAGCAGCAATATATTCCGCTTCTGTTGTGGAAATCGAAACACAAGTTTGTTTCTTTGCTTGCCAGCTAACAAGCTTCCCATCCAAAAGTTGACATCAGCCACTTGTGCTTTTACGATCTAGTTGACAACCTCCAAGATCCGCATCAGAAAAAGCATGTATGAAAAACCCTGTTTTCGAAGGATAACACAAGCCTAACGAAACTATGCCTTTTAGGTAGCGAAAGATGTTCTTCACAGTAGTAAGATGAGGTTTTATGGGGTTCGACTGATACCTAGCACAATTGCACACAACAAACATAATATTAGGTCTATTGGCAGTTAAGTAAAGTAACGAACCAATCATGCTTCGGTACAGCGTGAGATCGACAGCTGGCTTGTCTAACGAAGGACCAAGACGCGTGCCAACAGCCATTGATACTCTTAATTTCGATCTGTTTGTTATCCCAAACTTCTCAAGGAGATTGCAAGAATACTTCTCTTGATTGATAAAAATTCCTTCTCTGCTTTGACGAATATTTAACCCCATAAAATTGTTGATCTTCCCCATCATGCTCATCTCAAATTGGTTTTTCATCATATTTTCAAACTCATTCGATAAATTAGGATCAGTAGAGCCAAAAATAATATCATCAACATAAATTTGAACAAACATGAGATGATTCTCAATTTTCTTTCGAAATAGAGTGGAATCAACAGATCCTTGTTTAAATTTCGATGATTTTAAGAAATTAGTAAGAGTGGCATACCACTCTCGTGGTGCTTGTTTAAGACTATAATGAGCCCTATCTAATACATAACAATGATCAGGCTATTGAGTACTTACGAACCCTGGTGGTTGTTCAAAAATACACTGTTTCTTCCAAAACACCATTGAGAAATGCACACTTAACATCCATTTGATAAAAATCAAAGTCCTTGTGTGCTGCATAGGCTAAAAAGATTTGAGTAGCCTCGATTCTTGTAACAGGGGCAAAGGTTTCTTCATAATCTATACCTTCTTGTTGCAAATACCCTTTAACAACTAGCCTAGCTTTATTTCGCACTATGTTACCTTCTTTATCAGTTTTATTTATGAAAATCCATATTAAGCCAATAACTATGCCCCCCCTCGAAAGTATGCTCCCCCTCAACATTAGTAGGAAAACTCAAGTGCTCCCCCTGCACTTGATCATTTGATAATACTGGCTGACTTTCGTTATGTAATAGAGAATTTGTTGATGAATTTAAATCATCTGCATCCTGAGTAAGTGTCGAATCATCAAAATGCTTCGATACTTTAGGAATCTGATTATCATCTGCATGTCTTTCTGCATTGATTGCCCTATCAGGAACATTAAAAATTAAATCATAATCAAAATCCAAAGAATCCAAAATATGATATTCATCATTTGTTTCATTCATGATTGGATTTTGTTGAAAACACTTTTCAATCCTTTTGACATACTGATAATCAAAGGTAAGACTGAAAGTTTCTTCAATTTTCCTTCTTCTCTTGTTCAACACCCTGTATGCAACAGAATTATGCAAATATCCTAAGAATATCCCTTCATAAGATTTTGACAGAATTTTCAAAAGGTTATCCTTAAGATTCATGATAAAGCATCTGCAACCAAAAACATGGAAAATGTTGACATTTGGTTTCCTATTGTTAATGATTTCATATGGCGTGATGTTAAAACGACGATGAACAAAAGATCAATTTTGAGTAAAGAAAGCCGTCGAAACTACCTCAGCCCAGAGATATTGTGGAAGATTCGCATATGTAAGCATGGTCCTTGCCGCTTTGCAAAGAGATCTATTCCTTCTTTCAACAACACCATTTTGTTGAGGTGTATAAGGGGAGGAAAAATTATGCGAAATACCGTGATCAGCTAAAAACAAATCAAGAACATTGTTCTTGAATTCTGAGCCATTATCACTCTTGATCTTACGAACCTTCTTCTTCAAACTCAGTTCGATATGCTTAATGAAATTGATCATTACTTAAGTTGTTTTAGACTTCAAACAAAGAAAGTACACCCAAGTAAACCTTGAAAAATCATCGGCAATGACCAATATGTACCTTTTTTTAGAGTTTCAACTGTCGAAGGTCCACACATATCAATGTGAAGAAGTTCTAAAGGTTCGATGATCTTTGAATCTATAACAATCGGATGACCCTGTCTATGTTCCTTTCCTTGTTCGCAAGCTGCACATAAAAATCATTATCAAACTTTAATACATGTAAACCACGAACAATATTATTTGTTACTAATTTGTTCATGTTCTTGAAATTCAAGTGAGAACGTCTTCGATGCCATAGCCAGCTCATATCAGAGGATGCTTTCTGTCACACCCCAAAACCGGAATGGCGGAAACGTTCAGGGGTGGAGGACGTCATGTACAGTATCTCAAAAAAGAATAGTAGTAAACAAGCAACAACATCATCCATTGCATTAATAATATAATTTCATACAAGTGTGTTCTGTGAAGTTTATAAGACACCAAAAATGTAAATCAGAATAAGAGATGAGTCGTGAACTAGCTCCATCTTCTCAAAAGCCTGGCATCAGTACCTGTCTACTGATGACCTGAGAATTCAAGTTATTTTGAAAGAGTTTATAAGCTTTAAACCTGGTGAGTTCGTAAGTATTTTAGTTTCATTGTTTGTATGAAAGTGTTTGTAAGTACTTGATGTATAAGTTTGTAAATCTCTGTAAATGTTTGTAAATGTTGGTAAATGTTTGTAAATGTTTGTAAATGTTTGTATCTCCTAGAAAATCCTATATTTTCTACTAAACGTAGCCTTCTACCAAGGCATCAAATGAAATGGATGTTTGTTTCTGGTGAGAGTGTATATTTTCCCAAGTGTGACTATCATTATCCAAAAATATAGTTTTACATTACCTTTTATGTGAAAAGATCACAATGTGAATGCAATGGGAAAATAATAAAGTACTGTACTGTTGTATTATAGTAACTACTTCTGTACTTTCTACCTTAATCCGTCCGTTAATTAAGGTTAAATGTGAAATGGTTGCACCATACTATCGACTAATAACACGACGATGAAAGACGTCGGAAGAAATGACATTTGGCACCCGTAGACTTGCAAGTCCCACTGTAGCTAACCGCAAGGTGTAGGATAGTCAATGCAGTATAGATCTATACGCAAATTCAAGCTCTCCCTCTAGGAGATTCTGGCTACAAATCGGGCCATGACAGGTGATGCCATGCCCCGAATGATGGTTCACATTTATGTTATTGTATACTTGTATATGTAATTTATGTACTAGCTGTATTGTATGTTCTCTCTGTCTAGAATGCTCTGTTTGTTTCTCATCATAGTATGTTATGTTTGTTTCTCATCATAGTATGTTATGTTTGTTTCTCATCATAGTATGTTATGTTTGTTTCTCATCATAGTATGTTATGTTTGTTTCTCATCATAGTATTCTCTAGCTGGTATGTTATGTTTATTTCTCATCATAGTATTCTCTATCTGTTTCTCGTTATAGTATGTATTGACTCATGTATGAACTGACTCATTGTATGTTTCATTATTCTAGTAATAGTATTAGTAACTTCCTAAACCATACCTATTATAGTTTACTAGTAATGTTGTTTGTATGAATGAACATGATTGTATACCTTTGCTACCCAAAGGTATTTACCTGAATGAAGGAACTTTTATATCTATATACATATACATAATATATAACTAAGATTCAAACGACCTTCGGACAAACAACCGATACCCTAAGTCCACAACCAAACAAGGAACATGAGGTAAGGTGAGCTATCAGTCCTAAGTCCTTTCAATCCTACTTATATAACTATATCTATATAGATACGTATTTGATAAAGCATAAGTTTAAAGGAGTTTAATAAATGTATTTAGCATGTAAAAGAGTTTGTAAAACGATTTGAAGTAGTTTGTTTGATAACACAGTTTGAAAAGTAAGAAATCCATATGTTTGATAGTTATTAATCACATGTGATTGATATAATAACTATAATGTTTCAACTTGTATTCCCCCCCCCCCATAAAAGCATTTAAAATCATTTAAAAGGTTGATTAAGGGGTATAAACTCACATGTAGTGAGTGGTTTGGATGAACGGATGGTATAGGATGCTATGTGTCAAGTGAAGACTTGAGCACACACACGGATCCTATTTAACATATAATAACACATATATGTATCTAATTAGTCAATTAACAACTAATTAAGCAAGTAAAGACACCCTAGGACATGGCAAACACTTGATTCAAGTGCTAGGAGTACCAACGGGTTGCATCTAAGGGGAGTATGGCCTCTCTTTGGAGTTTATGGCCAATATGGGTGTATCACATGAGTTTACGGCCCATGGTAATTTCCCCATGAGTTTACGGCCGTAAACTCATGGTATTTTGTACCAAGTTGTTGTGTGAGGTCTTATAAGTCACAATGAAGTGTTCTATGATCAAGACTAAGCCTTAGGAAGGAATGGAAGCACATATGCACTACTAACTAGTGTTTACGGCCCAAGGTGATTGCCTTGGCCGTAAACACCATTTGTTCTTGGTCCTTTTGATGTTTAAGGTCCTACACTTTACTTGAAAGTATTCTAGACTTGGTTCCAAGGCTTTGGAAGGGATTAGGGCTCACTTTGTCCCCTAAAATAGGGTTTACGGCCCAAGGAGATTCCCTTGGCCGTAAAAACCTTATGTTCTTGAGGAAAACTTGTTTTCAAGTCCTTGATTCAACATCCTAACTAAATAACAAGTATAGGAGGTAGGTACTTACAATATAGGAGCTTGTAAGTGTGATTACGGCCCAAGAACACTAGTGTGTGTTCTTGGTGAAATGAAGAAAACTTGAAGATCTATCAAAATGGAATGATTTCATGGATGAAATCAAAGGGTTGTACTAGATAAAGTGTTGTAATAACAAATCGAAGGAAGAAATTCTTACATTTTTGGAAGATTAAGATGAAGATCTTGATGATAGTTGAGAGAGAATAGGAGTTTCTTTGACTTGAAATGATGAAAAATGATGTGAACTCATGCTTGAGGCATGAGTTCACGGCCATGGATGAGTTTACGGCCCAAACTCATAAAGTTTGGCCGTAAACACCTCATAATGGGGTTTAAGCTTGATTTAGGTGAAATGGATTCAAGCATATACTTCCTAACACCCGATTCCTGAATATACTAGCCTTAGAATACTCAGATAGACTCTAAACAGTGCTTAAAAGATAGCAGAAACAAGTCTGACTTTGGTTGAATTGATTGGCTGTACAAGATAGAAATTTCGGGTTGTCACATCATCACCCCCATTAGAGAGAATTTCATCCCGAAATTAGAGTTTAAGCAATTAAGTAGTTATAAATAACTAAGTAAAAGATGAGGATATTTCAGTTCCAACTGATCCTCGCGCTCCCAAGCGAACTTCGGTCCTCGTTTGGCATTCCAGCGAACCTTCACTATCGGGATACGGCTTGTTTCGTTTGCTTGACCTCTCGGCCCATGATCTCTATAGGTTCTTCCACGAAGTTGAGGCTCTTATTGATATCGGTCTCGTCGATTGGGATTACAAGAGTCTCGTCGGATAATCACTTTTTTAAGTTTGAGACGTGGAAAGTAGAATGTACGTTATTGAATTCGCGAGGTAAGTTGAGTTTGTGAGCTACAGGCCGATTCTTACAAGAATCTCGAAAGGCCCTATGTATCTTGGACTTAGCTTTCCACGCTTTCCCGAAGCGTATCATGCGCTTCCAGGGTGAAACTTTAAAAAGTACTAGGTCTCCTTCCTGGAATTCCAAAGCTTTCCTTCTTTTGTCTGCGTAGCTTTTCTGTCGGTCTCTAGCGGCTCTCAATCGTTCACGAATCTGAACGATGTTCTCGGTTGTATCCCGAATGATCTCTAGACCTTTGGAGCAATTACCACTGTATCTAACTCCAGATTGCGTGTTGTATAGTTGGCTTCGAGTGTATTAAGTTGACGGAAGGTATAGGCAATGACCTTACCTCGTCGCATCCAAATGCAACCGAGCCCTCGATTTGGATGCATCACAATAGACTACTAAGTCCTCTATTCCTTATGGGAGGGATAGTATCGGGGCGGTGCATAAGGTTCGTTTCCACATTTGGAATGTTTCCTCTTGCTCCCCTTCTCAGTCGAGAGCCACGCCCTTCTGGGTCGAAGTCATATGAGGCTTCGCGAATCGCGAGAAGTTCTGAAAGAACCTACGATAGTAGCCTGTGAGACCTAAAAATTTACGAATTTTTGTAGGTTTCTTCAGATCTGACAGTTCCCAATGGCCTGGATTTTGGAAGTGTCTACATGAATTCCCTCTTCACTAACAACGTGACCCAAGAATTTGACCCTTCGAATCCAAAATTCGCATTAAGAGAACTTCGCTTAGACCTTCTCTGATCGTAATGTTTCCTAGATTTGACGTAGATGCTTACTATGCTCTTCCTTTCTACAAGAGTAGATGTCACACCCCAAAACCAAGAACGGCGGAAACGTTCGGGGGCGGAGGACGTCATGTACAGTATCACAACAATGAATAGTAGTAAACAAGAAACAACATCATCCATTGCATTAATAATATAATTTTAATACAAGTGTGCTCTGTCAAGTTAAATAGACACCAAAAATATGAATCAAAATAAAAGATGAGTCTGGAATGAGCTCCATCTTCTCAAAACCTGGCACTGGTACCTGTCTACTGGTGACCTGAGAATACAAGTTATTTTGAAAGCGAGTATCAGCTTTAAAGCTGGTGAGATCATAAGTATTTTAGTGTCTGTGTTTGTATGAAAGTATTCGTAAGAATGTGATGTGTAAGTTTGAAAAAGTTTGTGTATGTTTGTAAAATGTTTGAATTTCCTAGAAAACCCTATGTATTACTACTAAATGTAGCCTTCTACCAAGGCATCAAGTGTTTGTGTGTATGTCTCTAGTAAGAGTATGCATTTTCCCAAATCTGACTATCATTAACCAAAAATATAGTTTTTGCATTATGGTTCATTGTGTGAAGATCACAAAGTGAATGCAATGGGAAATAAAATAGTACTGTAATATTGTATTAAGTAACTACTGATGTACTAACTACCTTAAACCAATTGTTATTTAAAGTACCATGTGATCGACCTATATCCTGCTACCGACTATAGAACGCGACGATGTAAGACGTCGGAAAAAAAATGACGTTTGGCACCCGTAGACTTGCAAGTCCCACTGTAGCCAGCAACAAGGTGTAGGATAGTCAATCTAGTATAGATCTATACGCAAACTCATACGCTCCCCACTTAAGGAGATCCTGGATACAAAACGGTCATGACAGGTAGTGCCATGCCCCGTTGCGTGGCTCACATAACTATAATAGTATTCTTGTATATGTATTGAATGTACTACCTGTATTGTGTGTTCTTTCTCTGTCTAGTATGTATGTATGTTCTCTCTCTGTCTACTATGTATGTTTTCTTGTAAAATGTAAAGTATGTACTAGCTGTATTGTAATGTACTGTATGTACTAGCTGTCTTTTAATGTAAAGTATGTACTAGCTGTCTTGTAATGTATAGTATGTACTAGCTGTCTTGTAATGTATAGTATGTACTAGCTGTATTATAATGTATGTTTCATTGTTCTAGTAATAGTATTAGTAACTTCCTAAACTATGCCTATTGTAGTTTACTAGTAGTATGGTCTGCATGTATGAACATTTTGTATACCTTTGCTACCCAAAGGCATTGAATAGAAAGAAGAAACTTTTATATCTATATACATATACATGATACATAACTAGGATTCAAACGACCTTCGGACAAATAACTGATACCCTAAGTCCACAACCAAACGAGGAACAGGAGGTTAAGGTGAGTTATCAGTCCTAAGTCCTTTCAATCCTACTTATATAACTATATCTATAAACATATACATTTAAAAGAATATAAGTGCAAAGGAAATTGAATAAAAGTATTTGACATGTAAAAGAGTTTGATAAAAGTATTAGACATGTAAAAGAGTTTGACAAAACAGTTTGAAAAGTAGTTTGTTTGATAACACAGTTTGAAAGTAAGAAATCCACTTGTTTGGTAGTTATTAATCACATGTGACTGATATAATAACTATAATAGATCAACTTGTATTCCCCCTCCCCCCCATAAAATCATTTAAATCATTTAAAAGGTTGATTAAGGGGTATGAACTCACCTGTAGTGAGTGGTTTGGATGAACGGATAGTATAGGATGCAAAGTGTCAAGTGAAGACTTGAACACACACAAAGATCCTAGTTAACATATAATAACACATATATGTATCCAATTAGTCATTAAACAACTAATTAACCAAGTTAAGACATCCTAAGACATGTAAAACACTTGATTTAAGTGCTATAAGTCCTAAGGACTGCATCTAAGGGTTGTAGGACTTGGCTATTTAGTTTGGGGTCCAAGGGTAAACTCTTTATGAGTTTACGGTTTTGGGACCAACTCCATTGGAGTTTACGGTCGTAAACCCATGAGTTTACGGCCGTAAACTCATGGTACTTTTACTATTTTGTGTTTTGAACCTTTAAAGGTCATAAGAAGCATTCCTACTTCATGTTTAAGCCTTAGGAAGTGATTAGGGCACCATTTCACCCCTTTGTGGAGTTTACGGTCCTTGGACCATTTCTCCTTGGGTTTACGGCCGTAAACCCAAATGGTTTATGGTCTTTTTGATGTTTTAAGTCCTAAGCACATCAAGGATGGTATCTAGACTAGTATCCAAGGCTTGGTAAGGGACTAGGGCACACTTTGGCCCCTTCATTAGGGTTTACGGTCCAAGAACATCTTGGACCGTAAACACCTTTGATCTTGTGTTTACTTATGTTTCCTAGATGATTTAGAAGTGTAACAAGTCTTATAACAAGCCAAGGTAAGAGTACTTACTATGTAGAAGCTTGAAAGGGTGTTAAAAGTCCAAGAACACTAGTGTGTGTTCCTGGTGAAACTAAGAACACTTGAAGATCTACACAAATGGAATGATTTCACGGATGAAATCATGTAAGATCACTAGATTAAGTAAGATATCAACTAATTAGGGCAAGAAACACTTACAAAGGTGAAGATCAAGAAGGAAAATCGGATGGTACTTGAGAGGATTTGAGTTCTAGTCTTGAAATGGTGAAAAAGTGTTAAAAATGACTAAGTGTCACTTTTATACCCCTTGGGGTTTACGGCCGTAAACACCTTGTTTAGGCCGTAAACTCCAAACTCTTGGAGTTTTAGGACATTATTGTTGCACAATAAACCATAGGGCATCCTCTCTCCTGTTATATCCTGAAGTACTAGGCTTTAGAACACTCAAACTGACTCTACATAGCTCAAAAGTTAGCAGAAACTATTCTGACTTCTATTGAAGTGAATGGTTGTACATAATAGAAATTTCAGGTTGTCACATCATCCCCCCGTTAGGAGGAATTTCGTCCCGAAATTAGAGTTTAAGCAAATAAGTAGTTACAAATAACTAAGTAAAAAGATGATGATATTTTAGTTACAAATAACTAAGTAAAAAGACGAGGATATTTCAGTTACAAATAACTAAGTGAATTCAGGTCCTCGCTTGGCGTTCCAGCGAACCTTCACTATCGGGATACGGCTTTGTTTTGTTTGCTTGACCTCTCGGTCCATGATCTCTACAGGCTCTTTCACGAAGTTGAGGCTCTCGTTGGTCTCGATCTCGTCGAGTTGGATTACAAGAGTCTCGTCGGACAGACACTTTTTCAAGTTCTAGACGTGGAAAGTAGAATGTACGTTACTGAGTTCACGAGGTAAGTTAAGTTTGTAAGCTACAGGGCCGATTCTAGCGAGAATTTCGAAAGGCCCTATGTATATTTTCTGTCGGACACTAGAGGCTTTCAATCGTCCACTAATCTAAACGATCCTCTCTATTGATGTCCTCTAACTCTAGGTCGTGTATTACATATCTAGATTTGAGTGTTTCCAACTGATGGGAGGCTTAGGTAATGACCTTACCTCGTTGAATCAAAATGCAACTGAGCCCTGGATTTGGACGCATCGCCATAGACTATAAAGTCTGCTATTCCTTTTTGGATGGGATAGTATTGGCGTGGTGCACAAGGCTCGTTTTAGCGTTTGGAATGCTCTCTCCTGCTTCTCTTCCCCGTCAAAGGCCACTCCCTTTTGGGTCAAAGTTGTAAGGGGCTTCATGAATCGTGAGAAGTTCTGAAAGAACCTACTATAGTAGTCTGCGAGACCTAGAAATTTTAAAAATTTTTGTAGGTCTCGGATCTGACCATTCTCAATGGCCTGGATTTTGGAAGTGTCTACTTGAATTCCCTCTTCACTAACAATGTGACACGAGAATTTGACCCTTCGAATCCAACTCGTATTTAAGAGAATCTCGCGTAGAGCTTCTCTGATCGAAATGTTTCCAAGATCTGCTGAAGATGTTGACTATGCTCCTCCTTACTACGAGAGTAGATAAGTATGTCATCGATGAAGATGATGACGAACTGATCCAAGTAAGGACGACACACCTTATTCATTAAATCCATGAATACTGCGGGCGTGTTTGTTAATCCGAACGGTATCACTACGAATTCGTAGTGTCCATAACGAGTTCGGAAGGCTGTCTTCGGGACATCCTCCCCTATCACTCGTAGCTGGTGATATTCGGATCTTAAGTCGATTTTTGAAAACAAGTTCGCCCCTTGGAGTTGATCAACTAAATCGTCTATACTAGGCAAAGGGTACTGATTTTTGATGGTTGGCTTGTTGAGCTCCCTATAGTCGATGCACATACGAAACGATCCGTCTTTCTTCTTGACGAACAAGACATGAGTTCCCCAGGGTGAGAAGCTTGGTCTTATAAAGCCCTTGCTGAGCAGTTCGTTAAGTTGACAGGACAGTTCTTGCATCTCTGTAGGTGCTAGACGATAGGGCGATTTGGCTACGGGGTTAGCCCCTAGAACTAAGTCGATTCCGAACGCGACTTGACGTTGCGGAGGTAATCCTGGGAGTTTTCTGTTCTACCTGAATCTACTGTCTCGATCGGTGAGAAGGCATTTGATTGGATTCTAAGTTTATCCGTATGGCAGTACGATCACTCGTAGTCTTGGGCAGTCTACGTCCTAAAGTTCATATCAGAAGTCATATTTGGTTCATCAATCACAGGTTCGTGTATACGAGTCGTATATAATTAAGACTAAAAAGGCAGTCGAATAAATGATTCTTCTTTAAGCTCACATCCAAACAAGGAAAAGAAATTAAAGTGGAATCATTAATTCTAAGCCTGTAGAACCTTGATTATATACCACCCTTGCGTATACCTTCACCAGCGATAGATCAACCGTATGGGTCTTCGGGTTGAACTTGACGTACTGTACGAGAGGTACTCCGGGGAGGTTTGTTGAGGTGTCTTCGGGAAGGAGACGAAACATAAGGTACTCTCTGCATGAGTACCTCGGAGTTCTGGAATGACGGCTTCGCTAGAAAGGCGATTTCGGAGAAAAGAATTGATGCATGAAACTGGCATTGTGAGGATCGAATTTACTCAAGTTTATCAATAAGGTCGGACTTGTCGGAATAAAAGGCGTTATACTAGATAATAAAGGTGTTACAAAACATCACGGTGCAACTTTTACAGAGTTTAAGTACTTTAGTTTTATCTATAAGATTACTACTGCGAACAGGGTATACTACAAAAAGCAAGTACACGCAGCACGAGAGTCCCTTGACTGACGGGGTCTCGCAAAAAGATAAGACTCGAGTTGCACTAGTTTTTAACATTTTATAAGTCTACTAATACGAAACGCCCTAGTATTTCAACGTGGGTCCGGAGTTGTCTCTCCTGCAGCAGTGATCCTTAGTATCTTCCCGTTTGCGCCAGAGTTCTCTGTTATTGGACAATCCTTCTTGAGATGTCTTATCTCACCACATAAATTGTTGGGTTTTTGAGCATTCTAACACTTCCTAAGTGTACATGCAACCCCAATAACCTTGGATCTATGTTTGTCTAAGGTACATGCAAAATATTATTTTCCAAGGTTTATAACCTATCTAGCATGGCATGGGGTACTTTTAAACATAAAAGGACTAGATGAATTACATACCTTTTGTTGATTGTTGATTCCTTGGAGTTTGAGAGCCAAGCACCAATAATGTGAATGCCTCAAATGGAAATCACAAATCACCACAAACTTGGAAAATGTATGATAGAGTATACTAACACTTTAGAAATCGGCCACCACTATTACACACACACTAGTGGTTTTTCATGCAACATAAGCTTGTTTATATAGTGTGCATGGTTAGGGTGAAACCCTAATAACCCATGTCTTTTCCTCTTCCAAGGATCCATGGGTTAAAAGCTCCATGGATCATCCATGGACTTCCATATAAGCTTAGCCCATTAACAAATGAGCATTAGCCCACACCATATAAATACAATAGCCCATGATTTAATTAGTCTTCCTTTTAATTACTAAATCAATTCATAATTAATTCAAGATTAAAACTAATTAAATAACATGACTTTATATTAATATAATATAATTTATAATATATTAATGAATCGTAAGTATACAATTCTCATAAAATTATCCATAAACAGTTTGGGTGAAGTGCAACCCAAATGGACCATGCCGGGTCGGGTCAAGTATATACCAAATAAGTTATGGACTTAGACACCTTATCTAACAGACTCCCACTTGGATAAGTCTAATAACTGTATTTGCGTATGTTACTTCAGGAACCAACCAGCAATCGTAGCTCTCGAAAACTCTGTTGAACTATGAAGCGCCATTTTAGATAAGTGATCATATAATCCTCTGTTCTCATGATATCAGCCGGACAAATACATGGAACAATGTCATACTTATTGTCCAGCAGTTTGTTTCCCGATTTTGTGATTTGTTTGACAAAGAACTAAATTGAACACATCAATTAGGTTCTGACCGGGCCCGGTACATAGGTCAAAACAAAATCATCGAGGGGCCCAAATATCGCTTCTAATCCTCCAAGGACTAGAAGGAACAGATAAACTTGGACTCATATACTTGTTTCTACTACTTGTTGAATTATACACAAAGGCACGTTTTATAACATCAAGTTACTGATGCGTTTACGTGCAATCAATGCACAACCAACTCATAGGTAACAACTCATATCTCTAGGTTTGAAGACTTATATGATATTACCGTCTCACGATCACTCGAGATAAATTCCATGAAGTGATGCAAGTGAGCGTGGGTTGAATCCAATACTCATAACTTATGAGCACTCATGAGTGTTGTAGCCATGTCCAACATCTTAGACCTCTACAACCAACTCATGACAGTCTTGATTCATATCTACTTCCAACATATGACCGACTGTGGATGGTTTGAATAACTTAATCATTCGGAAAGAATAACCTAGTTATTATGGAAGTCAAAACATGCAAAGTGAAACATAATAATAATCGAATACAATATGGTCTCAGAACCCTTTGAATATAAATAAAACCACCTTTTATTTATCACCATATTGATTACACATTATTCATTGTATAATGTTTCAAATAATCAACTTAATACTTGAACAAAAACAACAGTCGTCCCATGCTCCTAGCATGTACACTTTGTTTTTCTAAACAATAGTTATGCCATACTCCAAGTATGCACACTATGTTTGTCTATGATCTTTACTTTGTGAAATAGATCAATTGAACATGATTCCAATGATGCTCATTTCACAATTCCAAATCCTTATTGTAAATGTAAGAATTCCTAATTCCTACCATTTACCAAAAAAAACTGTTAGATTTTAAACTTATATGCATTGATCCTCTCGTAATGATTATGCACAAGGTCACCAAAACCTTGTCATCAGTCATTACAGAGGATTCCAAAGGAGATCAACTCTGTGGAAACGAACTCTCATATTCAAAGTACATTGCTTTGAACATCCTTCTTGCATAAAAGTTTCTAACTTTCTCATATATTCTTAATATCCAACTCCCAATATGGAAAATTTCCATATTCCCATTTTGATTATCATATCTGAACAAGAGCTACCTCTTTTCAGAATATATCCATATGGTCCTTCCAAAATTTAACACTATACTTCCAACTGTCCCTTAGCAACCAATCTTTGGTGAACCTTAGATTGTCCTCGACAATTGCTTAATCATTTTAGTCATCTCCGGTTCTATTCCTTTTTCCCTCTTAATGCTCTAAGCATTTTGAAAAATTTAGAACGGATAAATATTATAGCACATGTGACCGATCCTATATCCGAAGCATATGGGACACGATTCATGATGTCTCACATAAAGACCTGATACTAGATCAGTCTTTTGCTATAATATTTTTTATTTGCCATGTTTTCAAAAATCGACTATGAAGAGGGATCACGAAATCATAATCGAATTTGAGAACGCAATATATATAGAATTTCCTTATGTTGAAGCATTCCAACATAAAACTCATATATATGTCCTTGACTAATGATGATTAAAATCTCAATCTAAACTTTTTAGGATTGAAATGAAGTGTAATCTCCTCTCCCTTAATTATAGCAAAAAAACTTTTTCAACCCTTACAACTTTACGAATTGAAACTTTTGTTTTTCTATAATTAACATTGATAACTTGCAACACTAAACATAATAATCATGCTCCCACTAACATGATGATTATCAGCATAACACTTATGCTCCCACTAGCTCTGACATATTTCCAGAAATCAGCTGGACTTCTGAAATTTAGATTCGTACACCCTTTCTTAGATAGCTCACATGTGTGTCTAAACAATTTCCAGAACTATGAAAAGGGATGCCGTAATCATAGTCTTAATTGTTTAGACCTTTGCCATTTCTCACAAGTCCATGTTAGTGTGCCGGTTAACCACACACGCTCCACTAACGACTTTGAGAATGCAAACATCACAATTGCTATCTACTTAAAATCTTCTTAGTGAAAGCATTTCCTCACCATCATTTTCATGAATCGGAGAGAAACCTTATGACACTTAGATTTTATAGTGTATGAGTTCCTATCCATGTGAATTTGTCAAAACCATAATCACAAGTCAAGGTTTAGTAACAAATTCAGCCTTACATGGATTGAACTTGTTCAATCTTAATTTCTTGTCATATGGTAGCACAAGGCCCACCAATGCTTCCAAGCTGTTATGCACACAGTTTAGAACTAACAAAACTCATATGCATAGTCAACTTAATAGGAACAGACACAGAAACAAGAATTATGTCAACTTAATAGGTTGCAAACCTTAAGTCGTGTGCTAGTGATAAAACTCAGGTTTTACTCTTGATATCTTGAAATCCTTTCAGGATCGTAAAGACTCCCACTGTCCTCTTGACATATAAGTTTCCCTAGTCAAGGACCATTCCTTGACAAAACAAATATTCAAGCAATAGTGCGGACTCTTATCAAGATAAACACTTCACACAATTGGTCTTAGTTGGTCTTTGTCTTATCCAAGACATCACAACTTACCAATTTCAAATGTACAGGAGTAGAAAACATTTTACACTACATTTGATAAGTGTTTTAAACCTTACTTTATGTCAGTCAATGTTACAATCTTGGAGTATGACTCTAAGAGTTGTTTTGGAACGAAGTATGATCCATCTTCTTGATTTTAACCATTCCAACAATTCATGACCCCTCATCTTAGTCATAACAATGCACTAAGATGTCCTTAGAGTATGAATTTGCGATATGGTTTTATAATCATTAAGATGATCATAAAAACATGTATGATCCATCTTGTTGATTTTAACCATTCCAACAATTCATGACCCCTCATCTTAGTCATAACAATGCACTAAGATGTCCTTAGAGTATGAATTTGTGATATGGTTTCATAATCATTAAGATGATCATAAAAACATGATACTAAAATACTCTCCCATCTTTTCAGATTTGAGAAACGTTTATCTTTTTGCCAAATTTGATTCATCTCATCCGTTCTGCCATACATTGAAACTTTTCCAATGTTACAGAATTATACTTAACCTTATAAGTATAACCATATTTACTAATCTCTAGTAAATCATGACGAATTGATCTTTGTGGTGGACCTTGACCAGCACACACCCAGTGTACCTAATTCCTTAGTCCTTCAATTGACTCACATATGCATGTGATCAATGAATTAGTCTCAATTTTACAAAGATGAAAATTCTCATTCATCATACAATACAGCTTGTATGATTCCAAGTTTCTGTCTAACTGAAGCTTGGGTGATGAGAACCTTTCCTCATTTGGAAAATTCAGACACTACCACATATGAGAGAATCAAACTCATATTTCCAATATTGCTAGAAACATACAAACATCAATTTTCCATAAATGCCATTGTAAGGGGATATAATATAAAATAAACTAAACAAAACTTTTATTTCTTTATTAAAATGCGGAAAAATATTCCTTACAATACATCTTCAAATGAAAACTATGATTTTACATATTTCCTAGCAATCTATCATAACTTTTAAGTAGTAGCTCAAAAATCCGATCCTCGAACCATGCGATAGAAATCTATCTTCGTGATCAGATTCAGCACACTCTTATTTTAACCTTCCTTTTGCTCGATCCTGCTAAACATCAAGATGCAACCTAGTCACATCATATAATAAGAATCAACAATTAGGATTTTTAACAAAGTTAGATAGTGGACTTACCTGAAGCCGAGTCAAACATTTTTGTCTCTACTTGCTTTCAAATATTTCAGGTATTCAGGGCAGCTTCGCTTCCAATGTCCCTTCTCATGACAATAAAAACATATAGACTCTTTGGGAATGGTACACGAGACAATCACAGACTTAGCCTTTCCCTTTACCTTTTGGTCAACCGAGTTGACCAAGGCCGATCCCCTTCCATTGGGACGAGAAAGCTTTTCTGGACTTCCAATGTTACCATTGTCCATGTCCATGGAAGTTTGAGAAATAGATTTTCCATCAATATTTGCTTGACCATTACACCAAATCATTGCTGATTCAGCAGCAACAAGCAAATAAGAAAGATCTATTAGGGTTATGTCGGGATCTGTCATATGGTAGTCTTTAATAAACTCACTATATGACTCGGGAAGTGACTGAAGAACCCAGTCAACAGCGAACTTCCTTGAAATAACAGCACCTAACATTCTCAACCTGTCTATGTGTGACTTTATTCCTAAGACATGAGTGCACACAGGTCTTCCATCTTTATGTTTCATTTCTAGTAGAGCTTGAGTGACCTTGAACCTTTCAAGTCTTCGGGCTTGTGGGTCAGGGAGAATAAATGGAGGAGGTGGGGGGAGTGAAGCATGATGTTGAGGGACATCATCTTCAAGAGGAAAGCTTGTTTCAAGCGATTTGGGAAGATCATAGTTGTCTGAACCAGACATCTACAATGGGAGAAAATCAAGTTAGTTGATTCAAGTCCTTAATATAACACCCAATATGAAATATTAAGGCTAGGACCCAACACAATATTTTATAACTTGGAAGAGGGATGCCGTAATCCAAGCTATAAAATATTTGAAGGTAGGTGAATGACGATTCACCAATTTCCACCATGAAAAACGAAATAATTTATTAGGTTTTAATTGGATTTGAAACTCCTAGATCTTTTGAGATTCATTGAACTTTTCAATGGCATGTTTCAATCTCGATTGTGCCCTTCAGGTTTTGTGACTGGGATGCCGAGGATCACAAAACAAGGTGTGAATAACCATGCAAACTCACTTGGTACCCTTAATATTATCACCTAATCGATGTGCCGGTTAACCACACACGTTCCACCGATCTATGATAAACATTAAGTCACCCTTCGTGATCCTTACTAGTCCAAGTTAGTGTGCCGGTTAACCACACACGCTCCACCAACGACTTGGTAAGGTACAAAGTGTGAATTTCATGGGTTAGCACCATATTCACATTTTCCTAAAGTAACTAAGATTGGGAATTTATAAAAGGTTTAGTTACTTTATAATATTCATTATACTTTTAATGAGAATTTAAAGTCATTGTCCTACCCGTTCGGCTAACGACCCTCGACCGATCAAGGAAGCGGTGGGTGAGAATGGACACCCATTAAGTTGCCATTTTATAGGCAACAACCTTATACCCCCCTTATAGACCGACTTCGTGAATGAGGCCTACTAACGGTAAAACGACTTGATCTTATACATATATACAATAATTAACCATTAATGTTATAAATAGTATAAGGGTTGAATTTTAACTTTTAAAACTCTAAGGGTTTGGAATTAAAGTTTATTAAAGTGTGTGAAACTTTACAAATTCCAAAACTTGAGGGCAAGTTTTGTAACTATCCAAAACTTTTCATTTCATAACTTATGAATTAAAGGTTCATAAAAATGAAGACTCTTCATTTTATGTAACTTATGTGTTTTAAGTGTGTGTTTAAAAGATGTGACCTTTGGATATCCATAACTTGAGGATAAATTATAGAGTCCATTAAAACACATAAATGATCAGGAATTAATCCTAAACAATTCAGTAAATAATTCATATCATCTTCTAAATTCATAAGAACATGAACATGATCATCAATGTTTCAAGAATTATATGAACACATATAAAGCATGAAATTTTCATATAAGCTATTGTAAATGGATTAGAACTACCATTACACCAACTAAAACAAGTTTTAAAACACCAAAACAGTTTAGGGTAATGTTTCTAGTCCATTTCCAGCAGCAAAAGTCGAAAATCTGCATTCTGAGGCTCCTACTCGCCGAGTGCACGAACCTACTCGGCGAGTAGGATGAGTTTACACATGAACTCGGCGAGTCCCCCCATGGACTCGACGAGTTCATCAGTCAGACAAAAAAAAATCGACTTTTTATCACTATTTTGCATCAAGTATTAAACAAACAAGCCTAGGCTTTGATACCGCTGTTGCGTTTTTGAGCATTCTAACACTTCCTAAGTGTACATGCAACCCTAATAACCTTGGATCTATGTTTGTCTAAGGTACATGCAAAATATTATTTTCCAAGGTTTATAACCTATCTAGCATGGCATGGGGTACTTTTAAACATAAAAGGACTAGATGAATTACATACCTTTTGTTGATTGTTGATTCCTTGGAGTTTGAGAGCCAAGCACCAATAATGTGAATGCCTCAAATGGAAATCATAAATCACCACAAACTTGGAAAATGTATGAGAGAGTATACTAACACTTTAGAAATCGGCCACCACTATTACACACACACTAGTGGTTTTTCATGCAACATAAGCTTGTTTATATAGTGTGCATGGTTAGGGTGAAACCCTAATAACCCATGTCTTTTCCTCTTCCAAGGATCCATGGGTTAAAAGCTCCATGGATCATCCATGGACTTCCATATAAGCTTAGCCCATTAACAAATGAGCATTAGCCCACACCATATAAATACAATAGCCCATGATTTAATTAGTCTTCCTTTTAATCACTAAATCAATTCATAATTAATTCAAGATTAAAACTAATTCAATAACATGACTTTATATTAATATATTATAACTTATAATATATTAATAAATCGTAAGTATACAATTCTCATAAAATTATCCATAAATAGTTTGGGTGAAGTGCAACCCAAATGGACCATGCCGGGTCGGGTCAAGTATATACCAAATAAGTTATGGACTTAGACACCTTATCCAACAGACTCCCACTTGGATAAGTCTAATAACTGTATTTGCGTATGTTACTTCAGGAACCAACCAGCAATCGTAGCTCTCGAAAACTCTGTTGAACTATGAAGCGCCATTTTAGATAAGTGATCATATAATCCTCTGTTCTCATGATATCAGCCGGACAAATACATGGAACAATGTCGTACTTATTGTCCAGCAGTTTGTTTCCCGATTTTGTGATTTGTTTGACAAAGAACTAAATTGAACACATCAATTAGGTTCTGACCGGGCCCGGTACATAGGTCAAAACAAAATCATCGAGGGGCCCAAATATCGCTTCTAATCCTCCAAGGACTAGAAGGAACAGATAAACTTGGACTCATATACTTGTTTCTACTACTTGTTGAATTATACACAAAGGCACGTTTTATAACATCAAGTTACTGATGCGTTTACGTGCAATCAATGCACAACCAACTCATAGGTAACAACTCATATCTCTAGGTTTGAAGACTTATATGATATTACCGTCTCACGATCACTCGAGATAAATTCCATGAAGTGATGCAAGTGAGCATGGGTTGAATCCAATACTCATAACTTATGAGCACTCATGAGTGTTGTAGCCATGTCCAACATCTTAGACCTCTACAACCAACTCATGACAGTCTTGATTCATATCTACTTCCAACATATGACCGACTGTGGATGGTTTGAATAACTTAATCATTCGGAAAGAATAACCTAGTTATTATGGAAGTCAAAACATGCAAAGTGAAACATAATAATAATCGAATACAATATGGTCTCAGAACCCTTTGAATATAAATAAAACCACCTTTTATTTATCACCATATTGATTACACATTATTCATTGTATAATGTTTCAAATAATCAACTTAATACTTGAACAAAAACAACAGTCGTCCCATGCTCCTAGCATGTACACTTTGTTTTTCTAAACAATAGTTATGCCATACTCCAAGTATGCACACTATGTTTGTCTATGATCTTTACTTTGTGAAATAGATCATTTGAACATGATTCCAATGATGCTCATTTCACAATTCCAAATCCTTATTGTAAATGTAAGAATTCCTAATTCCTACCATTTACCAAAAAAAACTGTTAGATTTTAAACTTATATGCACTGATCCTCTCATAATGATTATGCACAAGGTCACCAAAACCTTGTCATCAGTCATTACAGAGGATTCCAAAGGAGATCAACTCTATGGAAACGAACTCTCATATTCAAAGTACATTGCTTTGAACATCCTTCTTGCATAAAAGTTTCTAACTTTCTCATAGATTCTTAATATCCAACTCCCAATATGGAAAATTTCCATATTCCCATTTTGATTATCATATCTGAACAAGAGCTACCTCTTTTCAGAATATATCCATATGGTCCTTCCAAAATTTAACACTATACTTCCAACTGTCCCTTAGCAACCAATCTTTGGTGAACCTTAGATTGTCCTCGACAATTGCTTAATCATTTTAGTCATCTCCGGTTCTATTCCTTTTTCCCTCTTAATGCTCTAAGCATTTTGAAAAATTTAGAACGGATAAATATTATAGCACATGTGACCGATCCTATATCCGAAGCATATGGGACACGATTCATGATGTCTCACATAAAGACCTGATACTAGATCAGTCTTTTGCTACAATATTTTTTATTTGCCATGTTTTCAAAAATCGACTATGAAGAGGGATGCCGAAATCATAATCGAATTTGAGAACGCAATATATATAGAATTTCCTTATGTTGAAGCATTCCAACATAAAACTCATATATATGTCCTTGACTAATGATGATTAAAATCTCAATCTAAACTTTTTAGGATTGAAATGAAGTGTAATCTCCTCTCCCTTAATTATAGCAAAACAACTTTTTCAACCCTTACAACTTTACGAATTGAAACTTTTGTTTTTCTATAATTAACATTGATAACTTGCAACACTAAACATAATAATCATGCTCCCACTAACATGATGATTATCAGCATAACACTTATGCTCCCACTAGCTCTGACATATTTCCAGAAATCAGCTGGACTTCTGAAATTTAGATTCGTACACCCTTTCTTAGATAGCTCACATGTGTGTCTAAACAATTTCCAGAACTATGAAAAGGGATGCCGTAATCATAGTCTTAATTGTTTAGACCTTTGCCATTTCTCACAAGTCCATGTTAGTGTGCCGGTTAACCACACACGCTCCACTAACGACTTTGAGAATGCAAACATCACAATTGCTATCTACTTAAAATCTTCTAAGTGAAAGCATTTCCTCACCATCATTTTCATGAATCGGAGAGAAACCTTATGACACTTAGATTTTATAGTGTATGAGTTCCTATCCATGTGAATTTGTCAAAACCATAATCACAAGTCAAGGTTTAGTAACAAATTCAGCCTTACATGGATTGAACTTGTTCAATCTTAATTTCTTGTCATATGGTAGCACAAGGCCCACAAATGCTTCCAAGCTGTTATGCACACAGTTTAGAACTAACAAAACTCATATGCATAGTCAACTTAATAGGAACCGACACAGAAACAAGAATTATGTCAACTTAATAGGTTGCAAACCTTAAGTCGTGTGCTAGTGATAAAACTCAGGTTTTACTCTTGATATCTTGAAATCCTTTCAGGATCTTAAAGACTCCCACTGTCCTCTTGACATATAAGTTTCCCTAGTCAAGGACCATTCCTTGACAAAACAAATATTCAAGCAATAGTGCGGACTCTTATCAAGATAAACACTTCACACAATTGGTCTTAGTTGGTCTTTGTCTTATCCAAGACATCACAACTTACCAATTTCAAATGTACAGGAGTAGAAAACATTTTACACTACATTTGATAAGTGTTTTAAACCTTACTTTATGTCAGTCAATGTTACAATCTTGGAGTATGACTCTAAGAGTTGTTTTGGAACGAAGTATGATCCATCTTCTTGATTTTAACCATTCCAACAATTCATGACCCCTCATCTTAGTCATAACAATGCACTAAGATGTCCTTAGAGTATGAATTTGCGATATGGTTTTATAATCATTAAGATGATCATAAAAACATGCATGATCCATCTTCTTGATTTTAACCATTCCAACAATTCATGACCCCTCATCTTAGTCATAACAATGCACTAAGATGTCCTTAGAGTATGAATTTGTGATATGGTTTCATAATCATTAAGATGATCATAAAAACATGATACTAAAGTACTCTCCCATCTTTTCAGATTTGAGAAACTTTTATCTTTTTGCCAAATTTGATTCATCTCATCCGTTCTGCCATACATTGAAACTTTTCCAATGTTACAGAATTATACTTAACCTTATAAGTATAACCATATTTACTAATCTCTAGTAAATCATGACGAATTGATCTTTGTGGTGGACCTTGACCAGCACACACCCAGTGTACCTAATTCCTTAGTCCTTCAATTGACTCACATATGCATGTGATCAATGAATTAGTCTCAATTTTACAAAGATGAAAATTCTCATTCATCATACAATACAGCTTGTATGATTCCAAGTTTCTGTCTAACTGAAGCTTGGGTGATGAGAACCTTTCCTCATTTGGAAAATTCAGACACTACCACATATGAGAGAATCAAACTCATATTTCCAATATTGCTAGAAACATACAAACATCAATTTTCCATAAATGCCATTGTAAGGGGATATAATATAAAATAAACTAAACAAAACTTTTATTTCTTTATTAAAATGCGGAAAAATATTCCTTACAATACATCTTCAAATGAAAACTATGATTTTACATATTTCCTAGCAATCTATCATAACTTTTAAGTAGTAGCTCAAAAATCCGATCCTCGAACCATGCGATAGAAATCTATCTTCGTGATCAGATTCAGCACACTCTTATTTTAACCTTCCTTTTGCTCGATCCTGCTAAACATCAAGATGCAACCTAGTCACATCATATAATAAGAATCAACAATTAGGATTTTTAACAAAGTTAGATAGTGGACTTACCTGAAGCCGAGTCAAACATTTTTGTCTCTACTTGCTTTCAAATATTTCAGGTATTCAGGGCAGCTTCGCTTCCAATGTCCCTTCTCATGACAATAAAAACATATAGACTCTTTGGGAATGGTACACGAGACAATCACAGACTTAGCCTTTCCCTTTACCTTTTGGTCAACCGAGTTGACCAAGGCCGATCCCCTTCCATTGGGACGAGAAAGCTTTTCTGGACTTCCAATGTTACCATTGTCCATGTCCATGGAAGTTTGAGAAATAGATTTTCCATCAATATTTGCTTGACCATTACGCCAAATCATTGCTGATTCAGCAGCAACAAGCAAATAAGAAAGATCTATTAGGGTTATGTCGGGATCTGTCATATGGTAGTCTTTAATAAACTCACTATATGACTCAGGAAGTGACTGAAGAACCCAGCCAACAGCGAACTTCCTTGAAGTAACAGCACCTAACATTCTCAACCTGTCTATGTGTGACTTCATTCCTAAGACATGAGTGCACACAGGTCTTCCATCTTTATGTTTCATTTCTAGTAGAGCTTGAGTGACCTTGAACCTTTCAAGTCTTCGGGCTTGTGGGTCAGGGAGAATAAATGGAGGAGGTGGGGGGAGTGAAGCATGATGTTGAGGGACATCATCTTCAAGAGGAAAGCTTGTTTCAAGCGATTTGGGAAGATCATAGTTGTCTGAACCAGACATCTACAATGGGAGAAAATCAAGTTAGTTGATTCAAGTCCTTAATATAACACCCAATATGAAATATTAAGGCTAGGACCCAACACAATATTTTATAACTTGGAAGAGGGATGCCGTAATCCAAGCTATAAAATATTTGAAGGTAGGTGAATGACGATTCACCAATTTCCACCATGAAAAACGAAATAATTTATTAGGTTTTAATTGGATTTGAAACTCCTAGATCTTTTGAGATTCATTGAACTTTTCAATGGCATGTTTCAATCTCGATTGTGCCCTTCAGGTTTTGTGACTGGCATGCCGAGGATCACAAAACAAGGTGTGAATAACCATGCAAACTCACTTGGTACCCTTAATATTATCACCTAATCGATGTACCGGTTAACCACACACGTTCCACCGATCTATGATAAACATTAAGTCACCCTTCGTGATCCTTACTAGTCCAAGTTAGTGTGCCGGTTAACCACACACGCTCCACCAACGACTTGGTAAGGTACAAAGTGTGAATTTCATGGGTTAGCACCATATTCACATTTTCCTAAAGTAACTAAGATTGGGAATTTATAAAAGGTTTAGTTACTTTATAATATTCATTATACTTTTAATGAGAATTTAAAGTCATTGTCCTACCCGTTCGGCTAACGACCCTCGACCGATCAAGGAAGCGGTGGGTGAGAATGGACACCCATTAAGTTGCCATTTTATAGGCAACAACCTTATACCCCGCTTATAGACCGACTTCGTGAATGAGGCCTACTAACGGTAAAACGACTTGATCTTATACATATATACAATAATTAACCATTAATGTTATAAATAGTATAAGGGTTGAATTTTAACTTTTAAAACTCTAAGGGTTTGGAATTAAAGTTTATTAAAGTGTGTGAAACTTTACAAATTCCAAAACTTGAGGGCAAGTTTTGTAACTATCCAAAACTTTTCATTTCATAACTTATGAATTAAAGGTTCATAAAAATGAAGACTCTTCATTTTATGTAACTTATGTGTTTTAAGTGTGTGTTTAAAAGATGTGACCTTTGGATATCCATAACTTGAGGACAAATTATGGAGTCCATTAAAACACATAAATGATCAAGAATTAATCCTAAACAATTCAGTAAATAATTCATATCATCTTCTAAATTCATAAGAACATGAACATGATCATCAAAGTTTCAAGAATTATATGAACACATATAAAGCATGAAATTTTCATATAAGCTATTGTAAATGGATTAGAACTACCATTACACCAACTAAAACAAGTTTTAAAACACCAAAACAGTTTAGGGTAATGTTTCTAGTCCATTTCCAGCAGCAAAAGTCGAAAATCTGCATTCTGAGGCTCCTACTCGCCGAGTGCACGAACCTACTCGGCGAGTAGGATGAGTTTACACATGAACTCGGCGAGTCCCCCCATGGACTCGGCGAGTTCATCAGTCAGACACAAAAAATCGACTTTTTATCACTATTTTGCATCAAGTATCAAACAAACAAGCCTAGGCTTTGATACCGCTGTTGCGTTTTTGAGCATTCTAACACTTCCTAAGTGTACATGCAACCCTAATAACCTTGGATCTATGTTTGTCTAAGGTACATGCAAAATATTATTTTCCAAGGTTTATAACCTATCTAGCATGGCATGGGGTACTTTTAAACATAAAAGGACTAGATGAATTACATACCTTTTGTTGATTGTTGATTCCTTGGAGTTTGAGAGCCAAGCACCAATAATGTGAATGCCTCAAATGGAAATCACAAATCACCACAAACTTGGAAAATGTATGAGAGAGTATACTAACACTTTAGAAATCGGCCACCACTATTACACACACACTAGTGGTTTTTCATGCAACATAAGCTTGTTTATATAGTGTGCATGGTTAGGGTGAAACCCTAATAACCCATGTCTTTTCCTCTTCCAAGGATCCATGGGTTAAAAGCTCCATGGATCATCCATGGACTTCCATATAAGCTTAGCCCATTAACAAATGAGCATTAGCCCACACCATATAAATACAATAGCCCATGATTTAATTAGTCTTCCTTTTAATCACTAAATCAATTCATAATTAATTCAAGATTAAAACTAATTAAATAACATGACTTTATATTAATATATTATAACTTATAATATATTAATAAATCGTAAGTATACAATTCTCATAAAATTATCCATAAACAGTTTGGGTGAAGTGCAACCCAAATGGACCATGCCGGGTCGGGTCAAGTATATACCAAATAAGTTATGGACTTAGACACCTTATCCAACATAAATGACATATCTGGCTTGTACCAACATCAGTGGTGGAAGTGAAGTGTCGGTTCAGAGTTATGTGGACATGGTTGTTTTCGTTGTTCCTCCCTTTTATACAATTCCTATTATAGTGCCCGGCTTCACCACAACCATAGCAAGTCGAACTGACTCCGATGTTAGTGGCTTGGGAGATGTTTTGCGCTGGCGTTCTACAGACTTGAGTAGTGTGCCCCACACGGTTGCAATTGCTGCATTTTAAATCACGGCAGACTCCGTGATTATGGAAATTACACCTGCCACACTTCGGGAGTGTCCCCTTATATAGTTTGATCGGGGCTGAATTGGCAGGGGCCGCCGGTTGTTGCTGTTATGTGGCAAGTTTTTGGAATCACTTGTGTTCCTTTTGAGCTTAACGCCTTCGCTTCTTACCCTCAGATTTGTGGCCCTGGGTGTCGGTAACAGCTATCATTTGTTGATTTCCCGGATTGTTACAACAATTTGAACTGTCAACACCCTTCACAACCTCGATTGCGTTACCAGAGTCGTAGGTGCAAAGACAGCTGCAACGGCGGCTGTAACCACTGCTTGGAAGGTGGCAGCGTCTATATGAAGGATCGGGGTTGTGTCATTCGGCGGATTACCTCTTGGTGACGACATGATTCTGCTATTTGACAAGAAAAGGAGTTTGTGAGTGATTATACTCAATCATGTAATTGTAAAGTTTTTGTTGTGAATAAACTGTTCTCGGTGGTTTGACCTACATCCCTATGATGCAGTACTGGAAAAGAGTTGAAGTAGTGCGTAGAATGTTTACTAGACTGCTATTTTGAACTAGACTATCATTGGTTGGTGGATAACCGGATCCAACCTTCGACAAGAATTGGAAGAAATCCTTGAGCTAATTCACCATAGCTCAATAATTTGATGAAGTGGGGGTTTTAGATAGGATTTTAACGATAGCAAAACGAAAGTATTTGAACAAGGATTTGCACAAAAATTAGCCGATTGTCAATATCATTGATATTTAAGATGTAATACGTTTGGGAAAAATGACCTTGGAGTAGGACTTACATCATATCCGAAGTAGAAAAGTTTCGACGGCATACTTGCCAAACTTGAAAGTACTTACAGTACAAAGTTAGTTACATAGAAAAGTGCTACTTGGAGCTTAGATAGGACGACTATTCTTTCAACCAAGGAAAGAAAGGTAGAATATCTCCTACTCGTGATGGTTATCCCTTGGGTGAACCCTCAGTTCAGCCAGCTGACGCTCCATATCAAGTAGGTGCCTTTCGTACACCCTTTGGCGTACTCGGAGCTCTGTGACTTTAGCTTGAGTTTCAGCTAGCTCTTGGTGCAGGGTATCATGGTCTCCCCTAGCTCTCTCACGAGCATCTTCCAGACGAATGGTGCGGAGGGTATGCACTCTCGCATTGGTGTCAACTTCCGTGATTCGATGGAGAGCTGTCCTGCCCTAAATTTCGTTTCGGGCCACTCTGCGGACCAGAATTGGCAAGACTCTGTCTACTGAGCCTCCCTCGCTCAGGTCATAAAAGCTTTGGTCCCCGTCGAATGGTATGGGCTGATTCTGCTCTTGGCTCCATGTTTCCAAGCTTTCCACCCACGGAGGCGTCGGGCCTTGAAAAGCCGGACGAGGGTTAGGATTTGGGACAGGAGCCATCGGGGGTAGGTTCTCAACTTCAGGCTCGGAGTCAGAACCATCTGCAAAGCATTCAGCTTGCTGACCATCCACAGGGATTGGGTGATCATTTTCTGGCTCGGCTTCAAACCCTCCTCCCTTACCTTGGTTAGGGAAGTACAAGTTGCCGTGGGGATGGAATCCAGCCATGTTATCTACGCGAGAAAAGGGATATAAGAATCTAGCACATAAGTAGTTTATAGTAACACAAAATACCTCTATAGTATTTTACGTTTATGTTCTGTTCTAAAGTTTTCGTTGTGGTATTGTTGGTAAGTTTTTAGACTTGTTGCAACCTCACAACCACACTTAGGCACATGCTAGTCAATCCTCGGATAATATAGTTGATCAGGCTATATCTTCCCAGCTTTGACTATATGTCTCTAAGTCTACTTGTGCTGCCCAACAATCGTAATACTTTTGTTCTGTCCTAGTGACACTGATTTTAGTATGAATGCAGGCATGTATACTTAGTTAAATATTTTATTATTTAAAAGTATAATCACTTTGTCAGAATATTTTATTCCCATTGTATTTATAGTCTGTATATTTTTTATGGGTTGATATACTCAATTCACTATAAATAATGCTCTGATACCAATCTGTCACACCCCAAAACCAAGAACGGCGGAAACGTTCGGGGGCGGAGGACGTCATGTACAGTATCACAACAATGAATAGTAGTAAACAAGCAACAACATCATCCATTGCATTAATAATATAATTTTAATACAAGTGTGCTCTGTCAAGTTAAATAGACACCAAAAATATGAATCAAAATAAAAGATGAGTCTTGAACGAGCTCCATCTTCTCAAAACCTGGCACTGGTACCTGTCTACTGGTGACCTGAGAATACAAGTTATTTTGAAAGCGAGTATCAGCTTTAAAGCTGGTGAGATCATAAGTATTTTAGTGTCTGTATTTATATGAAAGTATTTGTAAGAATGTGATGTGTAAGTTTGAAAAAGTTTGTGTATGTTTGTAAAATGTTTGAATTTCCTAGAAAACCCTATGTTTTACTACTAAATGCAGCCTTCTACCAAGGCATCAAGTGTTTGTGTGTATGTCTCTAGTAAGAGTATGCATTTTCCCAAATCTGACTATCATTAACCAAAAATATAGTTTTTGCATTACGGTTCATTGTGTGAAGATCACAAAGTGAATGCAATGGGAAATAAAATAGTACTATAATATTGTATTAAGTAACTACTGATGTACTAACTACCTTAAACCAATTATTATTTAAAGTACCATGTGATCGGCCTTGCAAGTCCCACTGTAGCGAGCAGCAAGGTGTAGGATAGTCAATCCAGTATAGATCTGTACGCAAACTCATACGCTCCCCACTTAAGGAGATTCTGGATACAAAACGGTCATGACAGGTAGTGCCATGCCCCGTTACGTGGCTCACATAACTGTAATAGTGTTCTTGTATATGTATTGAATGTACTAGCTGTATTGTGTGTTCTTTCTCTGTCTAGTATGTATGTATGTTCTCTCTCTGTCTAGCATGTATGTTTTCTTGTAAAATGTAAAGTATGTACTAGCTGTATTGTAATGTACTGTATGTACTAGCTGTCTTTTAATGTATAGTATGTACTAGCTGTCTTGTAATGTATACTATGTACTAGCTGTCTTGTAATGTATAGTATGTACTAGCTGTATTGTAATGTATGTTTCATTGTTCTAGTAATAGTATTAGTAACTTCCTAAACTACGCCTATTGTAGTTTACTAGTACTATGGTCTACATGTATGAACATGTTGTATACCTTTGCTACCCAAAGGCATTGAATAGAAAGAAGGAACTTTTATATCTATATACATATACATGATATATAACTAGGATTCAAATGACCTTCGGACAAATAACCGATACCCTAAGTCCACAACCAAACGAGGAACAGGAGGTTAAGGTGAGTTATCAGTCCTAAGTCCTTTTAATCCTACTTATATAACTATATCTATAAAGATATACATTTAACAGAATATAAGTGCAAAGGAAATTGAATAAAAGTATTTGACATGTAAAAGAGTTTGATAAAAGTATTGGACATGTAAAAGAGTTTGACAAAACAGTTTGAAAAGTAGTTTGTTTGATAACACAGTTTGAAAGTAAGAAATCCACTTGTTTGGTAGTTATTAATCACATGTGATTGATATAATAACTATAATAGATCAACTTGTATTCCCCCCCATAAAAGCATTTAAAGTCATTTAAAAGGTTGATTAAGGGGTATGAACTCACGTGTAGTGAGTGGTTTGGATGAACGGATAGTATAGGATGCTAAGTGTCAAGTGAAGACTTGAACACACACAAGGATCCTAGTTAACATATAATAACACATATATGTATCCAATTAGTCATAAAACAACTAATTAACCAAGTTAAGACATCCTAAGACATGTAAAACACTTGATTTAAGTGCTATAAGTCCTAAGGATTGCATCTAAGGGTTGTAGGACTTGGTTATTGAGTTTGCGGTCCAAGGGTAAACTCTTTATGAGTTTACGATTTTGGGACCAACTCCATTGGAGTTTACGGTCGTAAACCCATGAGTTTACGGTCGTAAACTCATGGTACTTTTACCATTTTGTGTTTTGAAGCTTTAAAGGTCATAAGAAGCATTCCTACTTCATGTTTAAGCCTTAGGAAGTGATTAGGGCACCATTTCACCCCTTTATGGAGTTTACGGTCCTTGGACCATTTCTCCTTGGGTTTACGGCCGTAAACCCAAATGGTTTATGGTATTTTTGATGTTTTAAGTCCTAAGCACATCAAGGATGGTATCTAGACTAGTATCCAAGGCTTGGTAAGGGACCAGGGCACACTTTGGCCCCTTCATTAGGGTTTACGGTCCAAGAGCATCTTGGACCATAAACACCTTTGATCTTGTGTTTACTTGTGTTTCCTAGATGATTTAGAAGTGTAACAAGTCTTATAACAAGCCAAGGTAAGAGTACTTACTATGTAGAAGCTTGAAAGGGTGTTAAAAGTCCAAGAACACTAGTGTGTGTTCTTGGTGTTCTTGGTGAAACTAAGAACACTTGAAGATCTTCACAAATGGAATGATTTCACGGATGAAATCATGTAAGATCACTAGATTAAGTAAGATATCAACTAATTAGGGCAAGAAACACTTACAAAGTTGAAGATCAAGAAGGAAAATCGGATGGTACTTGAGAGGATTTGAGTTCTAGTCTTGAAATGGTGAAAAAGTGTTAAAAATGACTAAGTGTCACTTTTATACCCCTTGGGGTTGACGGCCGTAAACACCTTGTTTAGGCCGTAAACTCCAAACTCTTGGAGTTTTAGGACATTATTGTTGCACAATAAACCCTAGGGCATCCTCTCTCCTGTTATCTCCTGAAGTACTAGGCTTTAGAACACTCAAACTGACTCTACACAGCTCAAAAGTTAGCAGAAACTGTTCTGACTTCTATTGAAGTGAATGGTTGTACAGAATAGAAATTTCGGGTTGTCACAGTAGATAAGTATGTTATCTATGAAAATAATGACGAACTGATCCTAAGTAAGGAAGGCATACCCTATTCCTTACGTCCATGAATACTGCGGGCGTATTGATCAATCCAAATGGCATCACTACTACCTCGTAGTGTCCTTACCGAGTTCGGAAGGTTGTTTTTTGGAACATCCTCCCCTGGCACTCGAAATTGGTGATACCCAGATCTCAGCTCTATCTTTGAAAAGTAATTCGCCCCTTGCAGTTGATCGAACAAATCGTCTATGCGAGGCAGTGGGTAACGATTCTTTCTCCTTGACGAAGAAGCCTGGTGCTCTCTATGGTGAGAAGCTTGGTCTTATTAAGACCTTGCTGAGTAGTTCGTTAAGTTGACCGGACAGTTCTTGCATCTCTGCAGGTGCTTGACGATAGGGCGATTTGGCTACTGGGGTAGCCCCTGGAACTAAGTCGACTCTGAACCAGACTTGACGTTGTGGAGGTAATCCTGGGAGCTCTGCTGGAAGGATGTCGGAAAGATCCAAAATAAATTATGATTACTCAAAAAGTAAGAGAGAAAAAAAAGGATAGGTACTTCTGTTCTATCTGAATCTCTTGTCTCGATCGGTGGAAAAGGAATTTGATTGGCTCCTAAGTTTATTCGTATAGCAGTGCGATCACTCGTATTCTTGAGTAGCCTTCGTCCTAAAGTTCATTTTAGAAGTCATATTTGGTTCATCAATCACAGCTTCGCATATACGAGTCGTATGTAATTAAGATTGAAAAGGTCGTCGAATAAATGATTCTTCTCTAAGCTCACATCCAAACAAGGAAAAGAAGTTAAAGCGAAACCATCAATTCTAAACCTGTAGAACCTTGATTATACACCACCCTTGCGTATACATTTCTCAGCGATAGATTAACCGTATGGGTCTTCGGATGGAACTTGACGTACTGTACGAGTGGTATTCCAGGGAGGTTTCTTTGGGAAGGATACGAAACATACGATACTCTTCGCATGAGTATCTCGGAGTTCTGGAATGACGGCTTTGCTAGAAAGGCGATTACAGGGAAAAAAAAATTCGCACGAGTCTGGCATTGTGAGGATCGAATTGACTCATGTTACATGATAATGTCGGACTACTCGGAATAAAAGGCGTTATATTAGATCATAAAGGTGTTACAAAAGATAATGGTGCAACTTGACAGAGTTTCAGTATTTTAGTTTTACCTAACAAGACTGCTGCTGCGAACAAGGTATACTACAAAAGCAAGTACACGCAGCACGAGAGTCCCTTGACTGACGGGATCTCGCAAAAGATATGACTCGGGTTGCACTAGTTTTTAACAGTTTATAAGTCTATTAAAACGAAACGCCCTAGAATTTCAACGTGGGTCCGGAGTAGTCTCTCCTTCAGCAGTGATCCTTAGTATTTTCCCGTCTGCTCCAGAGTTCTTTGTTATTGGACAATCCTTCTTAAGATGTCCTATCTCACCGCATAAATGGAAAATTTGGCTTGCACTAGCATCGGTGGTGGAAGTGAAGTGTCGGGTCGGAGTTATGTGGACGCGAGCCCTTTCGTTGTTCCTCTCTTTTGGACAATTCCTTTTATAGTATCCGATTTCACCACAACCATAGCAAGCCGGGCTGACCCCGATGCTAGTGGCTTGGAAAATGGTTCGTGCCGGCGCCCTGCAGGCACGAGTAGTGTGCCCCAATCGATTGCAATTCATGCATTGCGAATCACGGCAAACTCCGTTATGATGAAAAGTACACTTTTTACACTTCAGGAGTGTTCCTTCATACAGTTTGAACGGTGTTGAAGTGGTAGGGGTCGCCACTTGTTGCTGTTGCGTGGCAAGTTTTCGAGATCGCTTGTGCTCCTTTTGGGCTTGACGCCTTCGTTTCTTACCCTCAGATGTGTGGCTTTGGGTGTTTGTAACAGTTATCACTTGTTGCTTTCCCGGATGGTTACAACAATTTGAACTGTCAACACCTTTTAAAGCCTTGATTGTGTTACCAGTGTTGAACTGTGCAAGGATAGCTGCAATGGCAGCTGTTACCGCTGCTTGGAAGGTGGCAACGTCTATATGAAGGATCGGGGTTTTGTCGTTCGGATGACTATTTCTAGATGACGACATGATTTTGTTATATGACAAGAAAAGGAGTTTTGTGAGTGATTATGGTCGGTCCTAGATGTATTCTACTCATTCGTGTAAAGATAAATTTTTTGTTTTGTTAAACTGTTCTCGATGGTTTGACCTACATCCCTATGATGCAGTACTTGGTAAAGAGTTGAAGTAAGTTCGTAGAATGGTCACTAGACGATTTCTATTTTGAACTAGGCTATCATTGGTTGGTGGATAACATGATCCAACCTTTGACAAGAATTGGAAGTGATCCTTGAGCTAATTTACCACAACTCAATTATTTGACGAAAGTGAGGTTTAGATAGAATTCTAACGATAGCAGAATGAAAGTATTTGAACAAGGATTGGCACAGAAATTAGCCGACTGTCAATATCATTGATATTTAAGATGTAATAAGTTTGGACAAAAATGACCTTGGAGTAGGTCTTACATCATATCCGAAGTAGAAAAGTTTTAACAGTATAAAGGCCTAACTTAGGAAGGGCTTACAGTACAGGGATGGTTACACAGAAAAGTGCTACTTGGAGCACATATAGGAAGACTATTCTTTAAACCAAGGAAAGAAAGGTAGAATATCTCCTACTGGTGACGGTTATCCCTCGGGTGGGCCCTTAGTTCAGCCAGCTGACGCTCCACATCGAGCAGGTGCCTTTCGTACACCCTTTGGCGTACTCGGAGCTCTATGACTTCAGCCCGAGTTTCAGCTAGCTCTTGCTGCAGGGCCTCGTGGTCTCCCCTAGATCTCTCACGAGCATCTTCTATATGAATGGTGCGGATGGTATGCATTCTCGCATTGGCGTCGACTTCCATGATTCGGTGGAGAGCTGTCATGCCCTGAATTTCGTTTCGGGCAACTCTGCGGACCAGGATTGGCAAGACTCTGTCTGCTGAGCCTCATTCGCTCAGGTCATAAAAGTTTCGGTTTCCATTGAATGGCATGGGCTGATCCTGCTCTTGGCTCCATGTTTCCAAGCTTTCCACCCACGGAGGCGTCGGGCCTTGAAAAGCCGGATGAGGGTTAGGATTTGGGAGAGGAGCCACCGGGGGTAGGTTATTGACCTCAGACTCAGAGTCCGAACTATCAGAAAAGCCTTCAGCCTGGTGATCATTCAAAGGGATTGGGTGATCATCTTCTGGCTCTGCTTAAAACCCTCCTCCATTACCTTGGTTAGGGAAGTACGGGTCGCCGTGGGGATGGAATCCAGCCATGTTATCTACGCGAGAAAATGGGTATAAGAAATAACTAAATAGACGTACTAATTAGATAATTATAAGATGATCTTTGTCAGTTACTTCAATACCTGTTTAGTGCATACTAGTTATATGTAATCAAAACAGGATAGACCTTCGAATAAGTGACCCTAACTCAACACCCACAACCAAACAAGGAATAAGGAGTAAAGCAAAGATTACAGATTCTAAGTCTATGACATCCTAGTTACATATAACCTTAACGTATCCACTTAGCAGCTATTGACCTACTGATAAAGACCCTTTTTAGTTTATGTTCTGTTCTAATGTTTTCATTGTAATAGTGTTGGTAAGTTTTTAGACTTGTTGCAACCTCACAACCACTCTTAGGCACATGCTAGTCATTCCTCGGAAAATATAGTTGATCAGGCTATATCATTCCCAAGGTTGACTATATGTCTCTAAGTCTAATTGTGTTGTTCAACAATCGTAATACTTTTGTTCTATCCTAGTGACACTGATTTTAGTATGAATGCAGGTCTGTATACTTAGTTAAATATTTTATTATTTGAAAGCATAAACTATTGGTCAGAGTATTTTTAATTTCGCTGTGTTTATAGTTTGTATATCTTTTATGGGTTGATTTACTCGATTCACTATAAACTATGCTCTGATACCAATCTGTCACACCCCAAAACAGGAAGGGCGGAAACGTTCAAAGGTGGAGGACGTCATGTACAGTATCACAACAAAGAATAGTAGTAAAAAGCAACAACATCATCCATTTCATTAATAATATAATTTCATCCAAGTGTGTTCTGTGAAGTTTATAAGACACCAAAAATGTAAATCAGAATAAGAGATGAGTCTTGAACTAGCTCCATCTTCTCAAAAGCCTGGCATCAGTACCTGCCTACTGATGAACTGAGAATACAAGTTATTTTGAAAGAGTTTATCAGTTTTAAAGTTGGTGAGTTCATAAGTATTTTAGTTTCATTGTTTGTATGAAAGTGTTTTAAGTACTTGATGTATAAGTTTGTAAATCTCTGTAAATGTTTGTAAATGTTGGTAAATGTTTGTAAATGTTTGTAAATGTTTTTAAATGTTTGTAAATGTTTGTATCTCCTAGAAAATCCTATATTTTCTACTAAACATAGCCTTCTACCAAGGCATCAAATGAAATGTATGTTTGTTTCTGGTGAGAGTGTATATTTTCCCAAGTGTGACTATCATTATCCAAAAATATAGTTTTACGTTACCTTTTATGTGAAAAGATCACAATGTGAATACAATGGGGAAATAATAAAGTATTGTAGTGTTGTATTGTAGTAACTACTTCTGTACTTTCTACCTTAATCTGGTCGTTAATTAAGGTTAAATGTGAAATGGTTGCACCATACTATCAACTAATAACACGACGATGAAAGACGTCGAAAGAAATGACATTTGGCACCCGTAGACTTGCAAGTCCCACTGTAGGTAATAGCAAGGTGTAGGATAGTCAATCCAGTATAGATCTATACACAAATTCATGCTCTCCCTCTAGGAGATTCTGGGTACAAATCGGGCGATGACAGGTGATGCCATGCCCCAAACGATGGTTCACATTTATGTTATTGTATACTTGTATATGTAATGTATGTACTAGTTGTATTGTATGTTCTCTCTGTCTAGTATGCTCTGTTTTTTTCTCATCATAGTATGTTATGTTTGTTTCTCATCATAGTATGTTATGTTTGTTTCTCATCATAGTATTCTCTATCTGGTATGTTATGTTTGTTTCTCATCATAGTATTCTCTATCTGTTTCTCGCTATAGTATGTATTGACTCATGTATGAACTAACTCGTTATATGTTTCATTGTTCTAGTAATAGTATTAGTAACTTCCTAAACTATACCTTTTATAGTTTACTAGTAATGTTGTTTATATGAATGAACATGATTGTATACCTTTGCTACCCAAAGGTATTTAACTGAATGAAGGAACTTTTATATCTATAAACATATACAAAATATATAACTAAGATTCAAACGACCTTCGGACAAACAACGGATACCCTAAGTCCACAACCAAACAAGGAACATGAGGTAAGGTGATCTATCAGTCCTAAGTCCTTTCAATCCTACTTATATAACTATATCTATATATATTCGTATTTGACAAAGCATAACTTTAAAGGAGTTTAATAAATGTATTTAGCATGTAAAACAGTTTGTAAAACGATTTGAAGTAGTTTGTTTGATAACACAGTTTGAAAAGTAAGAAATCCCTAAGTTTGATAGTTATTAATCACATGTGATTGATATAATAACTATAATGTTTCAACTTGTATCCCCCCCATAAAATCATTTAAAACCATTTAAAAGGTTGATTAAGGGGTATGAACTCACCTGTAGTGAGTGGTTTGGATGAACGGATGCTATAGGATGCTAAGTGTCAAGTGAAGACTTGAGCACACACACGGATCCTATTTAACATATAATGACACATATATGTATCTAATTAGTCAATTAACAACTAATTAACCAAGTAAGGACACCCTAGGACATGGAAAACACTTGATTCAAGTGCTAGGAGTACCAACGGGTTGCATCTAAGGGGAGCATGGCCTCTCTTTGGAGTTTATGGCCAATATGGGTGTATCACATGAGTTTACGGCCCATGGTAATTTCCCCATGAGTTTACGGCCGTAAACTCATGGTATTTTGTACCAAGTTGTTGTGTGAGGTCTTATAAGTCACAATGAATGTTCTATGATCAAGACTAAGCCTTAGGAAGGAATGGAAGCACATATGCACTACCAACTAGTGTTTACGGCCCAAGGTGATTGCCTTGGTCGTAAACACCATTTGTTCTTGGTCCTTTTGATGTTTAAGGTCCTACACTTTACTTGGAAGTATTCTAAACTTGGTTCCAAGGCTGTGAAAGGGATTAGGGCTCACTTTGTCTCCTTAAATAGGGTTTACGTCCCAAGGAGATTGCCTTGGCCGTAAACACCTTATGTTCTTGAGGAAAACTTGTTTTCAAGTCCTTGATTCAACATCCTAACTAACTAACAAGTATAAGAGGTAGGTACTTACAATATAGGAGCTTGTAAGTGTGATTACGGCCCAAGAACACTAGTGTGTGTTCTTGGTGTTCTTGGTGAAATGAAGAACACTTGAAGATCTATCAAAATGGAATGATTTCATGGATGAAATCAAAGGGTTGTACTAGCTAAAGTGTTGTAATAACAAATCAAAGGAAGAAATTCTTACATTTTTGGAAGATTAAGATGAAGATCTTGATGATAGTTGAGAGAGAATGGGAGTTTCTTTGACTTGAAATGTAGGAAATGATGAAAAATGATGTAAACTCATGCTTAAGGCATGAGTTCACGGCCATGGATGAGTTTACGGCCCAAACTCATAAAGTTTGGCCGTAAACACCTCATAGTGGGGTTTAAGCTTGATTTAGGTGAAATGGATTCAAGCAGATACTTCGTAACACCCGATTCCTGAATATACTAGGCTTAGAATACTCAGATAGACTCTAAACAGTGCTTAAAAGATAGCAGAAACAAGTCTGACTTTGGTTGAATTGATTGAATGTACAAGATAGAAAGTTCGGGTTGTCACACTTTCGAAAGTAAACAAATTGAGGGAACACCAACAATTGGTTTGATGTTAAGAGTAAACATATCACCTTTCCTCTTTGATTTGAGTAGAACCTCTTTGGTTTCTTTTTCGAAATCACACGTCCTTCTTCATCGAAGACAACATGATTACTAGCGCCCACAACAAGTTGGAAAACACTTATCAAGTTGTGTTGAAGTCCTTCAACATATGCTACACTATTCACTGTGAACTTCGCATTTGTGAATTTCCCATATCCTTTGAATTGACATTTGTGATTGTTTCCAAATTTCACCAAACCAGCATTGTCTGATCTTTGATAATCTTGCAAGTTTTCCTTCCTTCCAGTCATGTGACGAGAGCAACCACTATCAATGTACCATTTTTTATCATATTTCTCGTCACACAAAACCTGCAATCAATGAAAGAATTTAGGTCTCCAAGGATTTTTGGGTCCTTGGTGATTAGAAGTAAATGCATTGTGAAATGAAGATCCTAAAACCCAATTTCGAGGTTTTGATTTCAAACTGTCAATTAGGTCAACTTCAATAGACACGGGAATTGAAATGAAATCATCTATAGGTTTAGAACCAACACTGACTTTCCCTTTTTCTTTAGTGGTTCGTTTGACCTCAACTCTTAGTTTCAAAATTGCTCTCCACTTTCGAACTGATGGATTCGATTCCTTAGATGACGAACTCCCATTTTGTGATTCGTTTAAGTAGATTTCATAATCATGCTTAATTTCCTCGTGTGAGAACTTCCCTGACTGAAACACTTTCCCTTTTCCTCCAAGCCAATGATTTATGATTTTTATATCAATTCTTCCTTTGACAAATGAAGCTTTGACTTGTTTCTTCGAAACAGGATAGGGAAATTAAGGTTGAGTGGGTTTGAAAGGTTCATTTTCTTTCCATTTACTTGCAATTTTTCAAAAACTCTTTTTGTAAATATTTGTTTTGCATCAGGTTGATAAGAAATTTGAAAACTTTTCTTATAACCAACACTTGTTTGATTAAAAACTTGTTGAGTGTGTGAAAACCTTCTTTGAGTTTGTTCTTGAGAAAAAGATATTTATGATGTTGAGTGAAACCATTTCCATGAAAATTATTTTGTAAAAAACCTTGTATTTTGTTTATTAGCAACCAAATTCCTTTATTGTTGGTTTTTAGCAAAATTTTCATTTCTTGATTTTTGAAAATTTGGTTT
The DNA here is from genome assembly GCF_052849685.1 of Lactuca virosa. Classification (NCBI taxonomy): domain Eukaryota; kingdom Viridiplantae; phylum Streptophyta; class Magnoliopsida; order Asterales; family Asteraceae; genus Lactuca; species Lactuca virosa. Next base: position 125,009,670 of record NC_136430.1, read on the forward strand.
TTGAATTGGCTTTTGAACATTTGATTTACTTTTGGAAAGATCTTTTTGTTTGTAAATAGGTTTATTCTGAACAAATGACTTATTATTCGAAGAAGTCTTTACTTGTCCATCCTTTTTCTTTTCAGACGATTTTGGCAACGAAACACTTTGTTTCTTACGTGATTCAAAAGTTTGCCAATAAACCTTTTTCCTTAATTTATTCATTGAAATTCCTTCATCTTTTGAAATCTTTTTAATTTGTTCATAAACCATATTTGTTTTTGTGGTTTGTGTTGGAGAACCTGATTCATTCGGAATTTTTTCATCAACTACTTTTTCTTTCTTAACCTCCCAAACTCTCTTTGGTTTTGATCTTTTAAATGTAAATGAATTTTTTTTAAGATTGTTTTCGATGGTGCTTGGGTTCAAGAAAAATCCTTCTTTCAATGCTTCTTTGTTGTCCTCAACAACAATTTTGTTAATTTCATGATTGAACTTTTCTCCATTTCCTGTTGTAACAAACACTTGATTCGGAAATACCAAATCATCAGAGCATTTGAAACTTGGATATACCACCGAATTCGACTCAAGCTAATGAGAAACTTTTTCTTTCTTTACTTTTTCGAACTTTTCTGATTCCTCAAAAACTTGGTCAACAACAACCCTTGGAATAGTTGTGTCATCAGTTTTAACTTCATCATTATCACTGTCAGTCTGACTATCCTCGACAATTACACGATCATAGTTATGAACTTTCGAAGTCGAGGTTTGGTTAGTGTGATTCGCAAGCTAAGATTCATTACATTTTTCTTTACCCTTGTTTATTGAAGTGACATTAATGACAAATAACTTCGAATAGTCAACAACTTCTTCCTCCTCAATTTCATTGATATTATCAGAATCATCATCAATATTAGCAAAATTAGTTTGTGAGTCAGATGCAGAATGCTCAGTTCTTTTCAAAATTTTCATTTGTTCGTTTTTGGTCAAGATCTTATTTACAATATCAACAGGATCATTTGCATCTAAACATTCATCAATTTTAACAATACCATATGCATATGCGTCATTTGGGACCTTGTCAAAATTAGATATTTTCTTCTCACAATCATAGGAAGTCTCATCAAATTTCTCCCTTTCGAAAGTCAAAAAGGGCAAAAGCTTGCTATGTTGTTCTTTGCTAATATCCGAAGAATGATGCGTCTCAGTTCATTTTGCATATAGGCGCTTCGCAGAAGTACAATAGATGTTTCTTTTTTTTTAACAAAATACTATTATCAGTTCGCAAACTATCTCTATCACACATGATATTTGTCAATTGCAAATTTAAACTTTAGATCTTAGAATTTGAACTCCAAAATCCTCTAAGCTTCTAGCAATAAAGTTTTGGATCTTTCGGCATCACTACTAGTAGAGATAGCCAAGTTATTAACATATGTAACATCTCTATCAAACTCAGATTAAATTGAAAAATAAGATTTCAAAGGAATATTAAAGGATTCAAGAAGAGTACGTACCATAGACGTCATGGGAGATTTGTCTTCACCAGTAGTGACGAAGCACTTGCCTGTCACTCTCTCTTCACCCTTACGACCTTCTTCGAACTCAGCAAACATGGCACCATGCATTGGATTACGCATCTCTTCATCATCATATCCATAAGACTAGATTTGATATGTGCCTTCTTCATCACAGCTTCCTTTGGCCACCAAAGACAACCCTTTTGTCTTTGCCCTTGTGAGAACAAGGATCTGATTGCCCAGGGACATGGCTTGAAAACTCAAACCTTGAGTTAATGCTTAAGATCAATGTCTACTTCTGATTAATAGTTTCAGTCAATTCTGGCAAGACCAGTCAGGAATGAATATGAGAATCAACATAGTACTTCACGTATTAAATATGAGACTATGAATATGATCAAAGTAAAGATAATAAATGAACACAAGTAATGTTTGAAAGAATGATTTGAGAGAAAGGTGTAAATGAAGTAAATGTGAAAAATATCTATCTTTGGTGAAAACAATCTGTCACGTGGTTTTGTCATTGAATGCTCCTTAAATAGGGGAACAAGTTACATCGTACTAACCAAAAACAAACATAGGACTGGATAATAGAGATACTCCTGACACTCTGATTATCTAATTTGACAAAAGAGATCAAGTCCTATGATATGTTACATCAAACTAAATGACAAAAGTAATTAATACAGACGGATAAACTGATTCGGAAGCATTTTGGGAGACCGGAGTGTCGGATGTGGTTTATCTTGTTCGAGATTCCGAATCAAGAGCTGTTTCGGAGGGTCCGAACAAGGTCTCAAAGTCAACCCTATAGATTGTTTGATGGTTCGGACATCCTGGCACTGGAGCATTGGACTCCATGATGTGAGTTGCAACATGGGTTGGGCCAGAATTCCGAACGAAATTGTCATCAAAGGTAACATCAAAACTTTCTTCCAGAACACGAGTTCTTCGATTAAGACCTCGATAAGCCTTTGATTTAGCAGGGTATCCAAGAAAGATGGCTTCATCAGCTTTGGGTTGGAACTTGGTAAGCTGATCACGGTTATTCTTGATGAAGCATCTACATCCAAAAACGTGAAGAAAAGAGATACTTGGCTTCCGACCGTTCATGGCTTCATACGGTGTCTTAGTGAGGCGTCGATTGATGATACTCATATTTTGAGTAAAGCATGCAATAGAAACAACTTCGGACCAAAGATTGAGTGGAAGATTTGCAAAGTTAAGCACATATCAAGCAGCTTCAACAGGTGTTCTGTTACGTCGTTCGACTACACTGTTTTGTTGTGGAGTGTATAGAGCAGAAAAGTTGTGAACAATACCCTTCTCGGTGAGGAATTTTCAATGGTTGAATTTGTTAGGATTAAAATCCTCAAAGATCTTTTAGATTCAAAACAAGTAAAAGCAAGAACACAATGATGATTCAAAGAATGCTGAATTGTTAAGTGTCACGCCTCAGAAGAAATCTATGAATAATTGCTACTGTAGAGGCGTGATTAGGGTTACATCGTAAAATCTCCAAGTTGACTAAATTACGATGCATGCATACATCTTAAATACTCTAACCCTCGAAATAAATACGAGTGGACAGGCCCAACTCGATAATACAAAAGACTAAATTAAAAGCCCAATGACGCAACATCTAATACCCAACAATCTCCCCGTTTGCGTCAATTGAGGCACGAAACCATTAGCCTTGGATTCGCTTCTGTACTTCATAAACTTTTGGAATGATGCCAAAAATGGCCTAGCGAATCTCAATATACCACAAGACTATATCAGAGAAGGACTTGAGGTCATCCTTACTGTTTCCTTTGTATTTACTCACTAAATCCAAAATATACTCAAGAAAGGATGCAGTATATAAATGCTTATCAGAAAGGAAGAAGCATCCTTTGCGAAAGTCTGCACTAGTTCCTTCCCTAGCTGAATAGACCACGAACCATTCTCTACTGTAAATCTTCCCTAACTTCATCTTTTCGAAGTCCTTAGGAGATTCCTTACGAATAGCAAAAGAATTCTTTCGTAGCACAGCAACAACCTCAACATCCATTTCCCCAATCTCTTGAATGTAAGACTTCATCATTAGCTTGAGATGAGACATGACAGGTTCGTATTTTTCTTTGTCTTTCAGCAGCATGTTGTAAAGAACGAACCAATCATTGGGGTTAAGACAAGGTAAGTCTACGAGTGTGAATTCGTAGCACTGGATGGCTGAACCTCTTGCCACTTTGAACTTCGTTTTCGGAAAGCTGTCGGTCTCGATTGGTCCTAAGATTTCACAACATTTATTTTGCTTAAAGACCATGTTTTGTATTGTGGCTTCATATGCTTTAGATAAAAAGAGAACAACATGTGACCAGCCCCGCTATCAGTGGATGGAGCGTTCGCCACTTTCACAAAAGAACGGAACCTGAAGGCCTTTGGAGTGATTGGTAGATCCAGTTGCGAGTCTCATGTGTTTGAAGATCAAACGACACAACTGGCTCTAACCAATATTGGCTTGGTAAATCAACAACATCACGTTGGATTCGCTTCAAGGTCCACTTGGGAAATGAAAGCTTTTTGCTTTGAAGAGTGGCCTGAGCCTTTTTCTCAACTCTTTCCTTTTCTTCAGCCTCTCGGATGATCCGTTGGTGCTCATCCAGTTCGGCCTCACAAGCCTTTCGCCTTTTAAGCTCGTTTTCATCCAGATCTTCTTTGTCTTCACTATTATCAACTATGGGCTCTTCACTGAACAATTTTTCCTTGCCCTTAAGATCTTGCTTGACAATATGTTTAACTGGAGCTTTGGGTTGTTCTTTTCTTGACACACCTTCTCCCCCTTGTTTCTGATTAAAGCTTTGATCCGAAACACCTTCTAGCTTGTGAAGCATTGTGAAGACTGGCCTTAAGTTCTCTACAAGATGCTTGCACATTGTAATTGTGATCATTGAGTCCCTGGTCTTAATGATATCCGAGAGCATGTCGGTAACATCTGTAATACAGCTTTGCATGACAACTCTCTCAAACAACAAATCATTGACCTGTTTCTCTGAAGTGTCCAGTTTAACACTTAACACCTTTACTTCTTCCTTCTTGAGAGCAAGAGAGTCCCTAACGTTACTCTCCTTTTCCAGATCGTCTTGAAGCTTGGAAATTTGAGAGGAGATGGAGGTTTGAAATGCTTCATGGTAAGTTTTCACACCAGTACGAATCTCTTGCAATTTCAAATTCTCAGATTTGAAGAGAGAACCCAGACTCTTTAGAGCTTCATTGGTTGCAGTGGTAATTGAGTTGAAGGTAGTTTGGAAATTCTCCATGAAGGTAGTAGTGTCAGCAGTTACTTTATCAACTTTTTCGGTCGTAGTCTTGCAAACTTTAGCAGAATCAGCAACTGCTTTATTCATCTTTTCAGAATTGGCAGAATGCTCCTTCGTGATTCTGTCAAAGAGAGACTCAACTGCTGCTTTAGAGTATGCGTCAGAAGACGAAGCCTGGGAAGCAAGAAGCAGCTGATCAATCTTTTCATGTAGGGACTAGATTTGCCCTTTCGAAACAGGCACATCATCTTCACTCTTAGTCCATATTTGGAAGGGACTGTAAGTGAATCCCCCAAGATCTTCGTCTTCAGCATCATCAAAGATCAAATCTGGGTCATCTCGGTTAAGAGGGGAAATAAGAGGTGAAACATGGGTTGAGAAACTTGTACTTTTAGCCCCCGTATCAGATACATTGACCGGAACAAGAGGTGTGGTAGAGGTAGTAGGTGGAACTGTAGAATCAGTGAACAGTGGGGTAGAAAGAGGAATGTTAGTTTGTTGTTGTGAAAAGACTGGTGGAGGGCATGGTGCAACGGTAATTGGGATAGAAGTGGTTTTAGGTGAAGGAGGTGGAGAAGGAATAGAATCGTTAAAAGTTTGAGTTACCTCATGATTTGATGTCTCTTCTGTGTTGCGAACGTTGTCATCCTCGTTGCGAACGTTATCAACCTCATTGCGAAGGAGATTATCCTCCTCGATGTGAATGTCTGACTGAGTCTCAGACTCCGAATCTTCGCTTGGACTTGGAGTGGGGGCCTTTCACTTTTGAGCTGGCTGCTTTCGCCTTTTGGGAGCAGCAACAGAAGTTCCCGTTGGTGCCTTTCTTTTGGAAGGAGGTTTCGTAGTTGCAGATGGCCCTTCCTTATTAGTGGTTTTCTTCTTTCCCTTCTTTGAACCTTTTTGCCCCCCTTTTTGGGTTTATCATCCTCAGTTATGATAGCTTGCATTTCTTCAATTAATATACGAGGCCCAAATGGAGTTAATTTCCTATACCCCTAGAAGATTTTGCTAGAAGCTAGCACATCTCGAAACATTGCTTCTAGGATTGAACCAATGAAAGAAAACTTGGAAGAATCTGAAACAATAATCCTGGTGGTATGAAAGGTAGAGCTTGATTCCATCAACGTGTCATGCATCAGTGGGATGCTGAGCTTGTCAATGGACCGGTGGACAATAAGGGTCCAAAAATGTGCACAAGAGATTTCAATGTGACGTGTGGTGGAGAGTGTGCTCTGAACCACTTGAGCCCAAAGAACAGAGCCATAGTCGACATTCGAGCCCGAGAGACCATAGAGAATCGCCATGAACAGCCTTCTTGCACAATCCGATCCGGTAACCCTTTCAGAAAAACCGTTAAACAGTAAGGTAAACAGACCATTCCACCGAGGAGGCAGATTGGGTTTCCTGAACTTTGAAACGGCGGTTAGGGTTTCTTTATAACCCATTTCATAGAACATTTCTAGAGGAGCAACACTAGTTACCGACTCAGGGTTGATCATGTCATCAGTTTGAGGAAGATGTACGAGAAAAAAAATAGAGATTTAGTGATTAAAGTCTTACGGTTGTGGATCTCAAACGTTATCCTCTGTTCTTCCTTAATGTAGTTTGCTAATGAGTAACTCTTAGAAAGGATTAATAGCGGAACATTCTCCATTCTGGATAGTGCGATTGTGAGTGGAGAATACTTGAGACATTCAATCATAGGAAGCATGAAGCTATCGTATTTGAGCGGGTCGAGATCAATCACCAAGTTTTGATGTTGTTTGACTTCCTAAAGGGAAGAGTGTGAAGTTTGATCTTGAGTAGGGATGTTTTCAAATGAACTCACCATTGTTGGACCTTGGAGAAAGAAGAAGATGAACAGGAGTGCTTTGATCGCCAAAAATTTTGAGAGGATTTTGTGAGTGGTAATGAATAAAGAGTCATCAATATCCTTTTATATCGTTTGATTTGTGAGAGAAATCCAGAGAGAGAATACATCGGTTACTGGAACGTCGCATGAAAAAGCGCGACTTGACAACTATAGATGTCAGACCCATACGTCAAGAGGCGGTAAAGTAGGTGTCGATTGAAAACTTTCACGCGCCCATTAGAATTCTTATCGACAATGAATTGCCGCGTCAGCTTTGCCCTTTCGCAGTTGAGAGTGATTTCATTTGTCGTGCTTGGAAACTGACTTCATTTATTGAACTGCGAACTTGAAAATAAACATAAGTACCACGAACCTGACTTGTAGAAAATCACTAGGATCTTAGTGCAAGAGTGTCAAAGAAAAAAAAATAAAACAATAATTTCATGTGGGATTTTGTGATGTCTCAATAAAGACACAAAACTGTTGATCCTGGGCAAATATCTCTTCCTTCAAAGTCAAGAGGGACTAAGAAGTGTCTGTGTGGTTTCCCGTTCAAATACGATCAAGTGTTTGATAAGAAACATTGAAAGACATCTTTTAATTAGGCTTAATGGGTGGATAACTCTCCAACCAAACAACGAACTTGATATAAGTACGAATATTGGATGAAGTACTCGTGTGACCAGTGTAGTCAGTTGAACGAGTAGGTTTGGAATTATTTTAGTGACAAGATTAAACTTTGAAATTAAAAAAAAATAAAACTGGATCTTATGGGAAGAAGTGACTTGGAACCAGAACACTTCATAAAGATCTCGCAAAAGAAAAAGAGATTCCTTAATACAGACCACGAAAGTGGCTTTCGTTAATTCCATGGTGAAATCTAGAACATTTAATTTTTCACTGTCATTCATGTAAGTGTGTTGGATTTAGGGTTTCACTCAGTCGTGGTGAACGAAACTAAGATCATTAACACAGATGTTGAGTAACCATAAACCTCAGTGGTATAGCTGAGAGTCTCAAGGGTTACATTTATGAGTGCGAAGGCAATGGAGAAGTGTTAAGGTCGTTCCAGAGAAGCGAATGTACCTCTGCTATACGAAAGAGACTAAGCAGATAACTCTTAACTCAAAGTGAGAAGAGTAAGGTAGCTCATGACTAATGTGAATTTAACAGCCTGATTGGGAAGAAACGATTGGTTGAATCGATTCATTAAGGCTTTACATCGAGTCAATTGAGGCTTTAGACAACATACAACAACATGCTTCTAGGGACACTTAGCTAATACATAGATAAAGAAACTTATACCCTTCCTATCACACGAATTGAGATATGATACGAATATGTGCCTCCATGATCTTCTTAAGATATTTTTGTTGTTTTTGAGATTTGTGAAAATAAAAGAAATAAAAATAAACACAAACAAAATATTTTTGTATTTTGAGATTTTCTGAAAAAGAAATAAAAACAGAAAAGATTGAGAGACGAAAGAAGGATAAGAAATAATATACATAAAGTACAAAAGGTATTGCAAAATCTGAACCACCGACAAATAGTTCACTGCGAACTACTGCGATTCATAGTGTTAAAGAAGACTACGAATGAACAGTGGACTATGAACTACTACGAACGTTAGCACCGATTCGCAGTATAATCATTATGTATGCGAAAGTGGTTTTTGAACAGATTCAACTTCCATCATTCCTAGGCCTTGAAGAATTCTATTAAAGGTTGTTTTAGGCAAGGCTTTTGCGAATATGTCAGCCAACTAATAAGTGGATCTCACGAAATGAATTTCAGCGTTGTCGTCTTCTACGTGATCCTTGATGAAATGATACCTTAGTGCTATGTGTTTCGTCTTTGAGGGTTACACTGGGTTGTGACAAATGTGAATGGCACTTTCAGAGTCACAATATAGTGGGATTTGTTTTATGCTTAAGCCATAGTCACGAAGCTGAATTTGAATCTAAATGACTTGAGATGTACATGAGGCAGCAAATATATATACAGCTTCAGCGGTTGACATCCTCCAGTTGGATTGCCAACTGACAAGTTTTCCATCGAGAAATTGGCATCCTCCAGTTGTGCTTTTTCTATCTAACCCACATCCCCTAAGGTCAGCATCCGAAAATACTTGTACGAAGAAGCCTGATTTCACAGTATACCATATGCCAAGTGATGAGGTTCGTTTCAAGTATCTGAAGATATTCTTGACGGCCACCATATGAGGTTCGCGAGGATTTACTTGGAATCTAGCACAGTAAGAAACGGAAAAAATAATATCTGGTCTACTAGATGTTAGCTACATCAATCATCCTATCATTTGAAGATAAAGGGTCATATAAGCAGCTTGTTTTTCCAGAGATGGTGTCAGTTTCGTTCCGAATGCCATTGGAATCTTCGCTTTAGAGTATCCCACCATGCCAAACTTATTTAGTAAGGCCTTCGTATATGCTTCCTGATTTATGAAAATGTCTTCTGGTCCCTGTCTAATATTCAATCCAAGGAAAAAGTTAATTGGACCCATGGAGCTCACCTCAAATTTAGTTTCCATCAACTTTCGGAATTCAGCTGTTAAGCTGGGATTCGTAGAACCAAAGATGATGTCATCAACATAAATTTGGACGATCATCAAGTGGTCACCCTCTTTCTAGCAAAAGAAGGTTGGGTCAACCGAACCTTGTTTAAATTTTGACATTTTAAGGAAACGAGTGAGAGTTTCATACCAGGCTCTTGGCGCTTGCTTCAGACCATAAACTGCCTTGTCTAAGATGTAGCAGTGATTGGGATACTTCTCATTTACAAACCAAGGCGGTTGTTCCACGTATACAATCTCTTCTAATTCTCCACTCAAGAAATCACATTTAACGTCCATTTGAAGATGCGAACAGATTCCAAACTTGCAACAGGTGCGAAGGTTTCTTAGTATTCGATGCCTTCTTCCTGACAATGCCCCTTAACAACGAGTCTCGCCTTGTTTGTTATCATATTCCATTCTTTATCCATTTTGTTGCGAAACACCCACTTTAAACCTACAACCGATGCATCTGGTGGAGTTGGAATTAGCCTCCAAACTTTGTTTCGTTCAAACTTGTTGAGTTTGTCTTGCATCTCTTGTACCCAATCATAATGATCGAGAGCAACATTAACCGTTTTGGGTTCTACTTTGGAAACTAATGAGTTAAACATACAAAATTCCACTTTAGAGAATAATGCAGTTTGTTTTGCTTTTTGCTGAGATCTCGTAAGGACGTCTGCAGAAGATTCACCAATAACTTGGGTTTTCGGGTGATTTCTGGTCCATTTGGTTAGTCGAGGGTAGTTTGGGTCATAAGAGGATCCAATTGTCAAACCCCCAAACCAGACGGCGGAAACGTCCGGGGGTGGAGGACTTCAATTGTAGTATCACAACACATGCATCATAGTAATCAAAGTACACACAACCATTGTATTTAAGAAGTATAAGTATTTACATGTGTTTAATCATTGTATATTGAACCAAAATAGTTATGCAAAAGAAGATATGACTCAAAATAGCTCCATCTTCTCAAAAAGCTCGGGGAGTACCTGTGTATTATTTCCCTGAGAATACAAGTAATTTGAAAAGAGAGTATCAACATATAGTTGAGTGAGTGCATAAGTGTTTATGTTTGAAAGGGTGTCTCTGTATCTAGCATATGTAAAACTGTTCCAGAAAATCCTATATTTTCTATTGTATATGAAAAGTAGGTTTATTCTCATAAAACCGTTCTCTTTTTATCAATGTTTTGTGTTTGTATTCCTTTATGAAAAGCTTGTAATTGAGAGTGTGCCTGGCTCCACCAACTGTTATTGAAAACTGCATTGAACCATTGTAGTTTGTATTCTGTAAACTGGTACTTTGAAGGTGTACTTTCGTTTAGTTGTTTATACATTAACGTATTGTTAATATCTTTTTAATGAGTTATTATAACCATACTATGACAGGATGGCCTGAAACAAATGCTTTGTGGGCGTTTAAATTGTTGATAACAATTGCCACTCATTGGCGTGTATGCCTGACTGTAGCTAGCAGCCTGAGTGCGGGGTTGTCAATCCCGATATAGATCTACACACAACTTGTTTCGATCCCCGGGTTGGAGATTCTGGTTATAATGTCAGGACTTTACCTTGGTTGTCTAAATGAATTAAACAACCTGAATTGAATGTCTCATAAAAGCATATAAACGTTACATGTATATTAGTTATGAAAACCCAGTCATTCTGAAATAAATGATTGACAGTATGTTCTTGAATTAGTATTCCGAACATGTATTTGACAAGTGTAAACCCTTGATTTGTTCTGAATCAAAACCTTTGTTTCTTGTAAAACAGTGTATTCTAGTATACTTGAATCATGATTTATTGTTCTATGTATCATAAATTATACCTATTATAATTTATATGTACTTTCTGAATCGGTATTTAACTATGTTTGTATGTAATCCCTTGCTCAACATGTTACAAATGTATTTGAACTGATGAAATAACTTTTAAATTTATATACATATACAATTTCATATATACGTAAAATTTAAACGACACTCGGACAAATAACCGGTACTATAAGCCCACATCCAAACAAGGAAAATGACCCATAATGAGTTATATGTCCTAAGCCTTTTAAATATTATATATATACACATATATATATATATATATATATATATATATATATATATATATATATATACAAATATGAATTTTGGGGAAAAATATAAGATTATAAAAGAGTTTAATATTTTGAGTATTTTTCTTTAATGTCGTTTTATCATGATTTGAAATCATGATTTTATAACACAAAGTTCTTGTGTTATGCTTGTATTCCCCCCCCCCCCGCCTTAAAACAGTAGAAATTATGATAATACGGGGGTATGAACTCACATGATAGGTGGTGATTCGGACAACGTTTCGTTTCCCGGAAAGGAGTTCATTTGACGAAAAACCGGCTCAAATCGGGCAGAGTTTCGACTGGAGAGAGGTTAACTTCTTGGGAATCTCGAGGCTTCGAAGCTTGCTTAGGGTTTGAAATAAGATATCGGGGCTTTGGGGGTTGTTTGTAAGCTTAAGGAAGTGACAGGAGTGAAAAAGGGTGAAAAGAGGTGAAAGAAATGCATAAAATCCGAGAGATCTCGCACCCTTTATATAGGGTGCGAGGGTGCAGGTCCGAAGGTGAGTCAGCAACACGCGTCGTCAGCAGCAATGTCCACGGGGCGAGGCTCGGACAGGTGGCTCGGAGGTGTTGGCTTCGGACTGGACCGGACTTCGGTCCACTGGGAAGAGGGCATGTGTCCGAGGGGGTGTCCGAGGGGTGTCCGGGGGTGTCTCCTGCGAGGGTGTCGGCTGCTTATTGGAACTCGGACTTGGTCAAATAAGAAGGCACCACGCGAGAATGCGGTCCAATCAGAAGGTGACACGTGGAGGCCTCGCATGCGAGGGTGACGTGGCCGAAGGTCAGCCTTGCGAAATTGCCCGGTTTTCAATATTTCTTGATTTTTGTGCCAAAATCTTGCGAAAATCATAACTTTGGCATAGGAGCTCCGTTTTTGACGTTCTTTGTATGCACGCATAGGTAAAATCATACTCTACGACTTTCGTTTAGACTTCGTCGGCTGATTTTGACTTTATTTTTAATGTTATTATTTTTAACAGACCAGGACAGGAAATCCGTTAAAAATTCATAACTTCTTCATCCGACGTCCGTTTTTGTCTGCCTTTTTACCGTTGTACTACTATTGACGAGACCTTCAATTCTCGTTTAGGTTGTGTCGGCTAAAAATCACTCGATCTTTGTTTCGAGTTTTTAGTTGTACACTACTATACTGAAACTTAGAAAAATCGTAACTTCCTCATACGAAGTCATATTTTGACGTTCTTTTTATGAAAGTTCTCGGTTTAACATAAACTACAACTTTCATTTAGATTGTTAAGGCTAAAAAGCCTTTTATTGAAAATTCAGTTTTTACACTGAACAGTGTTTTGCCGGTTTTGTTGCGGATCTTCAATTGGTCATAACTTCTTCGTTATAACTCGGATTTTAGTGTTCTTTATGTTTTTGGAAACCTTGTTACAATCTCTATCACTTGGTTCATCCCAATCGAGATTGTTTAATAATTTTTTTGAGGGTCAATTATGTAAATATACACAATATGCTAAAATATCTCTTTATTATTTAAAAAGAAATACAAATTGACCTACATTATTACATAGGTTTGAAATAACGATTTGTTACACCAATTCAACATTTACTTCTTCGAATTTTGATTGAACGTCCGAATCGTCATTCACATCCATATTCTCCCCCTCGAATGACGAGAGATCCTCTTCTTCAGGAATTGAAGAATCCCCTGCAACTGGAGGTTCGTGAGTCATTGTGGGCGGTGAGTCATTTGTACCATAAGGTGGGTCAGAAGTGTTGGGTTTTGATATAATACAACATCCTATGGTGCACATACAACCCTAAATACCTTGGATCTATGTTTTCACTAATTATACATGCGAATGTTTTCCAAGGTATTGAACCTATAGCTAGCATTCAATTGTCATACAAACTACATAAAATACTAGATAGTGTAGCATACCTTTTTGTGTGGCTGGAAGTCTTGATGTATTTGGCCTTAAGAACTTAGCCCCAATAGTGTGGAAGCCTCAAATGAAGTCACAACACATCAAGGACAAAGGTAGGACTTGAGAGAGAATCTCCATGCACTCTAAAACGTTCATGAACTCCAAGAACATGCACACACACACTAGGGTGACTAGGGGTGGCGGTTTTAGGTCATAACATATGTATTTATATGTGTTGAATTCTAAGAGTCATGGGTATAACCCAAACCCATATTCATGGATCTTAAGATCCATGGTTCATGTGGCCCAATTCTTTATGTATCCATACATAAACTTGGTCTAACATGGATCATAAGCCTAACACATATAAATATAACTAATTACCATAATTAGTCCCCATAGTTTTAATTAGTCTATTTTGATCACTAAATTATTTCCAAATTAATTCTTGATCAATACTAATTAAAACATATGATTTCATATTAATATATTAGAACTTATAATATATTAATAAATCATATATAACCTCTTCTCTCAAAAGTCCATCCTAACAAATTGTCCTGATGATATGCAACCCAAATGGACCATGCTACTCTCGGGTCGAATACATACCAATAATAGTTATGCGCTTACACACCTAATCCAACAGTCTCCCACTTGGACAAGTCTAAAACTATTATTGCGTATGACTCCAAAACTATTATTGCGTATGACTCCAAAACCAAGAATAAGCTTGTTGATTTCTTTGAAGTTGAGGTGCGAAAGTCTTCTGTTCCATAGCCAGCTATCATCAGAGTGAGCTTTTGTAAGCAAGTATATGGCAGGCTTCCCTTGTATCGGGTTCAGATTCAAAGGATACATTTCTCCTTTTCACTATGACTTTAAGAGAACTCTTTCGTTTTCTTTTCTATTATCTCAGATCCTTCATCGTCAAAGGATACTTTCAAGCTCGTCCCTACAACCAATTGTGAAACACTAATTAGGTTGTGTTGTAAGCCTTCCACATATGCCACCTTTCGAATCAAAAAATCTCCATTCGTTGTCATTCCATAGCCTTTGATCTTTCCAAATGAGTTGTTTCCATACTTTACATTTCCACCATCTTTGAGAGGTCGAAACTCTCGCAGTTCCTCCTTCCTCCCAGTCATGTGACGTGAGCAGCCACTGTCGATGTACTATTCGGTGTCAAGCTGCTCGTCACGAATAACTTGTCAAAATTAAGCAAATTTAGGAACCCAAAGTTGTTTGGGTCCTTGTGAGCCTTTTACTGAAAGAGGAAAAGTAATTACAAGATCAACCATATAAGTTCGTTTAACTAAAGTGGTTTCATCTTTCTTAGTTAAGGTGAAAACTTTTACTTTATTATTTTTCATTTTCGTTTCTTTATAATCAGATTGTTTTTGTTTATTTTTTATTTGATTCTTGACGAAATCTTTCTCAACTTTCTTTGATTTAATAGTCGATTTCATGGATTTAGCTTCAGAATCCGATACTAACTTTCCCTTTCCTTTGACATCTTTGAACGAAGCCTTCGTGGGTTGATAATGATGAGATTTTGGTTTCTCAATGGGCTTCTTTGAAAGAGAAGGTTTTTGAACAAAGTTCCTTTTTGGTTTCTGTGGATTGCAAGAATGACAGTGCGAACACTGACTGTTATTCGCATGCGAACAAGATTTCGCATTTTGATTGGAAGATCTGTCTTTGCGAACATAGTTGGAATTTTGGGATTGCCAAAATTGCTTCCTTTCATTAAGATTTCTCTGATAACTCCTATTTCTTTGATGTTTTTTCTCTGCAAGTTGTTCATAGGACTTGTGAATATTCGCCTTGGGTTTCATTTTTCTTGTATGAGATTCGTCCTTTACTGACTAAGGTTCGCTTGAACTTTCCTTTGTTCCACTTGGACTTCCTTTCTCATAGCTTGAATGCTTGTTCAGTGGTTCTGCCACATATCTTCCTCTCACTCTCCATGAGGTTCTTTCAGACAGACCCTTCGTTTCGTCTGCATTGTCTATTGGAGCAGACCAAAAGAACTCATCGCAACCATCTTTGTTGTCCTCGTTCACGATGGACGTTACGTTGAAAGTTTGATTTTTGTCCAGTCCTTTAGTAGAAAACACTTGATTGGGGACAATTTGCACTTTGGGAAAAACCGTTGCTTTAGCTTTTAAAATTCCACGTTTGTTTTGAGAAATACGTGCGAATTCAACCGAATTTTCAGAAATCAAAGCTTTAGCAGGTTCATTTCGTTTTTAACGAACTCTGAGCAATCCACCTCATCATCTACAGAGATTTCGATCATATCACTGTCCTCATCGAATTCAGATGTGCTTTCAACATTTATCTTATTTTCTGAACTCAAATTGGTACTCAATGAATCGAATTTCTATATAGTATCAGATTTAATTTGCTTCTTATTATTTTCGTCCAAAAGCTATTTTAACATGTTTTTGTGATCTTTGGACTTAATGTACAATTCAATTCTTTCCAGTCCTACCCTGTAGGCAACCGAAGTCTCGTCAGACGAGACAATGGATTCACACTTATAGCAGTCGGCGTCAATTTCGAGAAATGGTAAAATCATCTTGTGAATTTTCTCACCAATCTCACAATCAAGGTGCAACTGAGTAATGTTAAAGTAAATCCTTTTAGCAATCAAACAAAAAATGTTACGTTGTTTTAAAAGCATCAAATTGTCTCGTTGCAAGTAAATTAATTGATCCCTAGACTTAGACATATCCTACTCGATCTTCTCAATCCACATTCACCTCTCATCGCTTTTTGACGAAACCCTGCTGATTTGATCAGTTAGGTTAGAGTTTGTTAAACAGGTTCTTTTTAAACTATCACTAATGCTTGAAAAAGTGAATTTTAGGTCGTTTAATTCAGCTTCATATCTTGACACAGGTATATTGAGAGATTCAAGAATTAGATTTACCTTGTTGATCAGCTGTTCACATTCGTTGATTTGTTCAGGAACTGGTTTCGCTGTGAAGTAGTTATCATCTCTTATTCCACTCCCAGTAGCATACCCCTGTGTCTGTGACCAATCACTTGTCACCATCAAACACCTTCCTGCAAACCGCGAACTCTCCTATTTCGCAACAAACGCCCTGCCATGTGTGGGCCTGCGAACCTCGTCGTCTTCCGAGTCTGTTAACCAGAATTCAACTCCTCCGAACTTGTTTTTAGCCATATTTTCCTGCACAATCAAAGCAGGCATAGAGTTATCAACAACCTTTTTCTTCTTGATCTCCTCCAACTTTCGCATGTGGTAAGTCTCATCATCTTCTCCTTCTTTCTTCTCATTTAACCTTCTCAGCATGAAATTCTTGGCCAAATGATTTTTTCTATGACAATAGTTGCAGTCATAGCCGGAGTCACCCATGAGCTTTTTCTCCTTCTTATCTTCCTCCTTTTGAGAAGTGCTTTTGTTCTCCTCTTTCACCTTTTATGAGTTGTAGCTGCCCTGCCAGTTTCGGTTCTTGTTTGATGGAAATTTCTTCCTTGGGAAGCGCTTGGGATTTGAAACCATTAAAGCATATTCCTCATTCGTAAGATCACATTCAGAAAGATCAGACTCATACTCATCTTCTGCAACTGTGTTGACCTTCGCAACAAGAGCTAGAGACCCCATACCAGAAACTACTTTTGCTTCTTTCGAAACCTCACTTTCATGTGCCTTGAGAATCCCAACAAGCTTAGGTAAAGTGTAACTTTAGAACTGCTGGTGCGCTTCGACGGTAGAAACCACTGCCACCCACTCAGATTTAAGCCCATTCATGAGAGTAACCTTTTGCTCAATCACCTCACGTCCAATACCATGCTTGATCATCTTGCTAACAAGATGATTGTAGCGATTAAATGTTTGGCACATATTTTTTTCAGCCTTTTATGCAAAAGCACCAAACTCCGAAAGAAGGAGCGTTTGTGTTGAATGCTCAAGATCTGCATCAGTGGAGTAAAGTTCCTTGAGCCTATCCCAGATGCTTTTGCAGTATCACACGAACTAACTAGACAAAAAGTATCGGCCTGCAAAGCGAATCTAATGATCCTCATTGCTTTGACATTGCTAATTAGTTTCTCTTTCTCATCCTGAGGAACATCTGTCACATCAAGGAGCAGCTGATTGTATTCCTTCTTAGTTTTGATAAATCTTTTGGTTTCTGTATGAATGAATGAACCAAGAGTAATGGCTTCCCATATTAAATAACCATTATCATCTTAACCGAGAACATAATCTTCAAAATGAAGCGCCCATACTTCATATTCACGAGAAAAGAGAATCGAGATCCTTGTTGTGTTGGATTTTGAGCATTCTAACACTCCTATGGTGTACATGCAACCCTAAATACCTTGGATCTATGTTTTCTCTATTATACATGCAAATATCAATTTTCCAAGGTATTGTTCTAACTAGCATAATATAAAGTACATATAACATAAAATCTAGTAGAATTACATACCTCTTGTTTGGTGCTTGATTCCATGGAGCTCAAGAGCCTAGTGCCCCAAGTGTGACACCTCAAATGGTTCACACAACACCATGAACATTTGGAATAACCATGAGAGAAGATATTAGTCTTATATCTCTATGAAATCGGCTTGCCCTCTATGTAATACACTAGTGCCGATTTCACCAACAATGGGGTCTTTATATAGTGGCACATTAGGGTTACACCATGTAACCCATGACTTTACCCATTCCTTATGCTCCATGGGTTTTAACCTCCATGGAGTATCCATGGGCCACCACATGGGTTAAACCCAACATAAGGAATCATGGATCATAAGCCCACATATATAAGAATCTATGATTTACACAATCAATCCCCATATATTTAATTAGTCTCTTTTGATCACTAAATTAATTCCAAATTAATTCTAGATCAATACTAATTAAATAATATGATTTCATATTAATATATTAGAACTTATAATATATTAATATGTCACAAATATCTTCTTCTCATTAAAAGGTCTATCCAATTGTTCTGATGCCATGCAACCCAAATGGACCATGTCGGGTCAGGTCAAGTATATACCAATTATAGTTATGGACTTAGACACTAATCCAACAGTCTCCCACTTGGATAAGTCTAATAACTATTATTGCAAGTACGCCTTCACAACCTGACCAGCAATCGTAGCTCTTAAAAGCTGCTGCCGAACTCTGAACAAATCAATCACGCGTCCATTAGATAAGTGATCATATATTCCTCCATTCTAGATATTATATGGACTGAGACATGGATTATAATCATTCTCTCTGTCCATTTGTTGTTTCCCGATTTCCGATTTATGACGACTGACTAATTGAACAAATCAAATCAGTCCAGGCCCGGCCGAGCACTTAGATTTTGTCATCATTAAATCATCGAGGGGCCCACAGATATCGCTTTTATCCCGAAGGTAAAAGGAATGGATAAACTTCGACTCATATGCTTGTACTGACTACTTGTTGAATCATACACAAAGGCACGTTTTATAACATCGAGTTAGCAATGCGTTTTCGTGCAATCAATGTATAACCAACTCATAGTCAACAACTCATATCTCTAGGTTTGAAGAATATAAGATATTATCGTCTCATGATTCACTCGTGATAAAATCCATGAAGTGATTCAAATTAGCGTGGGTTGAATCCAATACTCAGAACTTATGAGCACTCATGAATGTTGTAGCAACCACTGCTATGTCTCACACAGATTAGACAAATCATACAAGCCAAATTCATGACAGTCTTAAATCAATACCTACTTCCAAAGTATGACTGACTGTGGAGAGTTTGAATAACTTAGTCAGTCGGGAAGAATGACCTAGTTATTCTGGAAGTCAAAACATGCAAAGTGAAACACAAAAATAATACTAATCTTGTATGGCCTCAACACTTTGAGTGTAAATAAAAAACACCTTTTATCTAAGCACCATATTGATTACTCATTATTCATGTTTCGATTAATCAACTTAATACTTGAATTGAAACAATAGTCATGCCATGCTCCAAGCATGCACACTATGTTCGTCCAAACAATAGCTATGCCATACTCCAAGTATGCACACTATGTTTACATGTGGTCTTCTCTTTGTGAAACAGATCGATTGATAATATTTCAATGATGCTCATTTCACAATCCCAAATCCTTTACAATAAATGTAAGAACACCAAATTCTTGTCATTTACCGTAATCTTGTTAGATTCTAAACTTATATGCAATGATCCCCTTGTAATGAATATGCACACAAGTCACAAAGACTTGGCAACAGACATTACAAAGAATTCCAATGCAAAGCAACTCCATGGAAATGAAGTCTCAAATTCAAAGTACATTCCTTTGAACATCCTTATTGCATTAAGTTCTCTAATCTTACACATATTCAAAGAATAACTTCCACCTATGGAAACAATTCCACACTCCCATTTTGACCATCACTTTTGAACAAGAGTTGCCTCTTTTTAAAATATGTCAATATGGTCCTTACTCTATACTTCTAATTGTCCATGAGCAACCAATCTTTAGTAAACCTCAGATTATCCTCGACAATTTGCTTAATCATTTTAGTCATTTCCAGTTCTATTCCTTTTCCATTTTAATGCCCTAGGCATTTGGAAAATTTAGAATGGATTATAGCACATGTAATCGAACCCATACCCGAAGCATATAGGACACGATTCATGCTATAAATTTTTATTTGCCATATTCTCACAATTCGAACTATGAAGAGGTATGTCGTAATCATAATCGAATTTTGAGAACGCAACATATATAGAATTTCCTTATGTTGAACCATTCCAACATAACATTCATATATATTCTTGACTAAAGTAGATTAAAATCTCAATCTAAGCTTGTAGAATTGGAATGAAGTATAAAAATCCTCTCCCTTAATTATAGCAAAACAACTTTTTCAAGGCGAATTGAAACTTTTGTTTTCTATAACTAATATTGCTGACTTGCAACACTTAACATAATAATCATGCTCCCACTAGCATAATGATTATTATCTTACTAGCATAACACTTATGCTCCCACTATCTTTGACATGTATCCATAGATCAGCTGGACTTTTAGAAATCAATACTTTATTGACTTTCTTACCAAAGTTCAGATTTCTGATACGCAATTGCTTTGATAAGAATTTATCAAAATCATACACCTTTCCTTAGATAGCTCACTTGTGTGTCTAAACAATTATGAAGAGGGATGCCGTAATCATAATGTTTAGACCTTTTGTCATTCTCACAATTGCTATCTACTTAAAATCTTCTTAGTGAAAGCGTTTCCTCACCATCATTTTAATGAATCGAAGAGAAACCTTATGACACTTAGATTTTATGGTGTATGAGTTCCTATCCATGTGAATTTGTCATAACCATAATCACAAGACAAGGTTACTGGCAAATCCAAACTCTTATGGACTGAACTTGTTCAATCTGATTTTCTTGCCACCCGGTAGCACAAGGGCCTACCATCGCTTCCAGGTTGTTATGCAAACATTTGAGAACTCATAGAACTCACAAGCATAGTCAACTTTTAACTGGAATAGACACATAAATAAGAATATGTTAACACGATAGGTTACAAACCTCATGTCGTGGGCTAGTGATTAACAAAACTCTTGATTAGTTCTTGAAACTATTTCAGGATCTTTTAAACTCCCACTGTCCTCTTGACATATAAGACTCTCTTGCTCAATATTCAGGAGATAGTGCGGATTCTTTTACAAACACTTCACACAATTGGTCTTAGTTGGTCTATGTCTTATCCAAAACATCACAACTTACCAAATTCAAATGTACAAGAACAGGAAACATCTTACTTCTACATTTGATAAGTGTTAAAAACTTTCTAAAGACTATGTCACTCAAGTTACAATCTTGGAGTATAACTCTACGATTTGTTGTTGGACCGAAGTATGATTTATCTTTTGATTTAACCATTTCAACAATTCACGATTCCTCTCCTTAGGCAAACAAATGCACTAAGGTGTCCTTAGAGGATCAATTGTGATATGATTCCATAATCACTAAGATAATCATAAAACAAGATACACAAGTACTCTCCCATCTCTTCAGATTGGAGAAACTTTTATCTTTCTGCCTTATTTGATTCTTCTTATTCATTCTGCCATATAGTGAAACTTTTCCAATGTTTCAGAATTACACTTAAACTTGTAAGCATAATCATATTTACTAAACTTTAGTAAATCACAACGAATAATCTTATCAACCTTTGTGGTGGACCTCACTAGTGCACAACCTAATGTACCCAATCCTTTAGTTCTTCGCTTGACTCACATGTGAATGTGAACAAGGAATTAGTCTTAATTTACCAAAGATGAAAAATCTCATTCATCACACAATACAACTTGCATGATTCCAAGTTTCTATCCAACTGAAACTTGGGTGATGAGAATCTTTCCTTATTTGATAAATTATAACACTACCACAAACGAAAGAATCAAATTCATTTTCCAATATTTCTTACCAATGGAAACATATAAACAACAATTTTTCACAAATGCCTTTGTAAGGATAATTAAAATAAATAAAATCAAAACTTTTCTTTTAGTTTAAAACTTGCAGAAAAACTTGTCCTTACAATGCAAATTCATATGAAAACTTTGTTGTTATCTATTCCTAAGCAATATGTCATAACTCTTATGCAGTGACTCAAAATTCTGGTCATCGAACCGTGCGATCAGAATCAGCACACTTTTACTTTAAGCTTCCTTTGATTCTTCAAAAACATCAAAATGTAATTACATTACATCATGTATTAAGAATCTCCAAAAGAGACTTAAGAGAGTTAGATAACGGACTTTACCTGAATTAGAGTCAAACTTTTGACTTTACCATCCTTATGAGGTTTCAGGTAAATTCGGCAGCTTCGCAACCAATGCCCCTTTTCTTTGGCAATAGGCACATATGGACTCTTTGGGAATGGTACATGGGACTATCTCAGACTTAGCCTTTCTCTTTACCATTTGGTTAACCAAGTTGACTATTGCCGATCCCTTTCCATTGGGAAGAGAAAGTTTTTCTGAATTTCTAGTGTCACCATTGTCAATGTCCATGAAGTTTTGGGAAGTCGATCTTCTAATCAAATTTGCTTTACCAGTGTTCCAAATCATTGCTGATTCAGCAGCACCAAGAAAATCGATAAGATCATTACAGGGTCATATCGTGATCTGTCATCAGGGAACCAACTGAACAGCCAGCTAGCTCGAGACTTCGACACCTGTGACGACCGTCAAAATTGAGTCAAGTCAAAGTCAAACAAAGTCAACAAGTCAAAACCAATCGACTCAATTAACCCTTGTATATTAGGGTTTACACTATGTAATTACTGTACAATGCAATATCTTAATGAGAGAAACATCATTTGGAAAGTTCGTGTGTTGAATTTCCTAAGTAAACATTGAACCAAAACGATAAAACATTATTGCACACTCATCGGGAGTGTGTACGACACTAAAACACGGTTTAACGGGGTTTACGAACCTTGCGTTGTGAAACCGGACACTCAAATTAATCACAAACGAAACCTCTCTAAATCGTTTTCACTCTATCTCTTTCTATTTGAAATCTCTCCCAAATCTCTCTCAAAAAGTTACTTTAACTTTTTCTAATCATTTGGGTCATATCGACCCTTAACCGGGTCAAAAATCGCTTGAAACGGGGTAAAAACGGGTAAAATAGCCTTAAGGACCTGAAACTGAAGCTTCAGGACCGAAGCCTCTCATCCGAGGCCTCGGATCCGAAGCCTCTCATCAGGACCACAGCTGAAGCCTCTCAGAAGACCGAATCTGAAGCCCTCGGACAGCAGCCTCGCATGCGAGGGTCCGAAGTCTCGGCCCCCATCCGAGAGGCCTCGCAGACGGCCCCTTTTTACCGGTTTTTCGACTACGACTGCGTTTTAACTCCGTTTTTCATTATTTTAACGTGGGATTTTCACCCAAAACTTTATTTTATAAACTAAGGCCCCTAAATATATAAATCTCCAGGGTTTTTATAAAAATGTACTAAAAGAATTGGTGGTTGGACTAATTATTGAGGAATATTTGCTTTTCCTTATTTTATGACAAAAGCAAGCCACCACCACCTCACTCTATGATCAGCCACTCTTTCCCACTACTCCTTGTCACCTTAGTGGACCTTTACACCCAATCTCCAGCTCTTCCCATGTTCTAAGAGCTGGAGGATTGATCCTCTCTCCTCATTCTCCTTAAAAGCCCTTTCATTCTACACTTAGCAACCAAGAACACTCTCCAAAATTCTCTCATCTTTTCTCTCAACTTCAAGAACTTCAAGGCTTTCTCCAGGGATTTCTTTCTTCAATTAGTAAGTATCTTCATCATTCATTAAACTCCATTCTACTCAAATCATTGATATCTTACACAAATTCCATCTTATTCGGTGTTAGATTCTCGAATCATCAAGACATCTTCTTAGTGTTCTTGGGTTGAACACTTCCTCTATCTCACTTTCATCTACTGAAATCACATAAGGTGAGTTCTTACCCCTACATTTACATGTTTTTCTTAAGTTTTAAGGGGGGAATACAAGTAAAATCATCAAGAACACAATTAAACTTTTTCTATCAGATTACATCAGAAAAGATGAACTTCGATCACGGACTGTTTTGGTCAAACTCTTAGCTTTAAAATGGCTACTTGCACATCTCCATATGATGTTTCTACAATTTATGGTGATTTTTACAAAACTGCCTATCATTTCAGAGGCAAACCCGGACCAGTCTGTGATTATGAACATTTTCACCTCTGTTAGAGATCACTAAAAATCATGATAAAATTTACGAACAAACTAGACTCATATTCCAAAATCTCAGAATTTGCGGATTTGGATTTAGAGCTTTGATGATTTTTCTATAAATTTTCTAAGAACAGTAACAGAAACTGTATACAACAAAAAGTTGCTGTCAATTTCATTTCACCTTGTAACATGTTAAGCAAGGTGTATATATTTATGTGGTTATATGTTATTGCAATATATGACATTTTATCTTAATATTTAGACACACATCAGTTTACAAATGGATTTGGACATATAAAATATAAAGAATAACAAGTGATTATAATCAAAGTACAACCGATACATTCAAACATTTAATAAACTATTTTGAATATAGTTTGCATACATTACTACGTACTACCCGTGGTTGATAAACTATAATAGGTATAGTTTATGATACATTACATAACACATACATTTAAAAAGGGTACATTTATACAAAGGATATTTTCATTAAGCAAGGTACGGCCATACGGTACCAAGTTTACATAACACGTAATTCCGTTAATGACTTTATGAAACATTACATAACACATACATTTAAAAAGGGTACATTTATACAAAGGATATTTTCATTAAGCAAGGTACGGCCATACGGTACCAAGTTTTCATAACACGTAATTCCGTTAATGACTTTATGAAACATTACATAACACATACATTTAAAAAGGTACATTTATACAAAGGATATTTTCATTAAGCAAGGTACGGCCATATGGTACCAAGTTTTCATAACACGTAATTCCGTTAATGACTTTATGAAACATTACATAACACATACATTTAAAAAGGGTACATTTATACAAAGGATATTTTCATTAAGCAAGGTACGGCCATACGGTACCAAGTTTTCCTAACACGTAATTCCGTTAATGACTTTGTGAGACATTTACTTCAAATTACCATTAAGTTCTATATTGGGTCTGACAAACCCACACCTTAGCTGCATGCAACAGCTAGACCGACAGGTCTGGGGTGACAAATGTCATAACATTTCCGACGCTTGAAGAACGTCGTTTCAGGCCAACTGGGTCATAGCATGGTTATAATAACTCACATGTGGTATTAACAAACATAGAATTTACGGGGATTTCACTAAAATCAAACGAGTTTATGTCGATTTAAACTTGCATTGTTTTACTATAAGGAACGAACACTACTTGTACATTTCGGTCTTTGGGTTTTAAGACTACATTTACACATTAAGGAAAATATTGGATTTTCTGGAACGAACACTACTTTTACAAGAAAAGGCTTTAATAAACTCACATAAAGTATTAATGAATATTGGAATTTACGGGAACTTCATTAAAATTAAACGAGTTTATGTCGATTTAAACTTACATTATTTATTATAAGTAAGAAAAGTTACTTATACATTTCGGTCTTTGGATTTAAGACTACATATACATTTTAAGGAAAATATTGGATTTTTCTAAAACAAATACTACTTTTACAAACGAAAGGTTTTAATAATACCAAACAAAAGCTTATGAACTCACCAACCTTTGTGTTGACACTTTTTCAAACAACTTGTATTCTCAGGAAATCATTAAACAGGTAACCAAGTGCTTTTGAGGATGGGACGCTAAGGCGTCTACTATTTCATATTTTGTCAACATATTGTAATTGATTCGTAAACATGTAATTCATACAATGATGTAACTTTTTCAATTATATATATGTTGGTTGTGTTTGCTTGAATTACTATTACAATTGTTGTTATGATACTATACATGAAGTACTCCACCCCCGGACGTTTCCGCCATCCTTGGTTTGGGGGTGTGACAGATTGGTATCAGAGCACAGTTTATAGTGAATTAAGTATATCAAACCACATAAGATATACAAACTATAAACATAATTGGGACTAATAGTCTCGGATTTGTGCATTTTTCAAATAAATATACTTTTAGAAAATGAATGGTTTCTTATTAAAAGTATAAATACATGCATACATGCTCACATAGTGTCATAACTAGAAGAACATAAAGTAAAAGAAGAGGAGTTGTACATTATGGGTATGCCTTGGTATATGTAAATCAAGTCTGGGAAGGATATAGCCTGATCAACTATATCTGTCCGAGGAGTGACTTGCATATACTGGGGGATAGTCATAATGGGCAACAAATCTAACAACCTAACTACACCCTACAGGGAATACTTTAAGAATCGAATCTAAACACCTAAAAATACTATAGGAGTATTTGGTGATACTATAACCAACTTATGTGAAAACTAAAGACCTCTATTAGTAGGCTTATGATAACTGAGTGCATACGCCAAGGTTATACATAAGTAAAGATATTATAGACTCAGAATCTATGACTATTGCTCTACTTCCTGTTCCTTGTTTGGTTGTGGACTTAGAGTAGAGTCATTTATTCGAAAGTCTATTCTATCTCAAATTATGTATAACTTATATGCACTACGTGATTATAGACGTAATTAATAAGGATCACCCCTATAAGTAATTATAGGATTAGGCGTCTATTAATTATCTCTTCTACCCCTATTCTCGCACGAGCAACATGATGTGTAAATTTTAACGCCTGTACAAAACCTACTTCTACCCACTACCATAACTCCGTCTCCAAGACGTTAACGGAAACACCAAGAATAGTTCACTAAAGTGCGAAATTATACATGTGTATATAAATGGTAAGGATATTTACTAAAAGGTTTATCAATGAAATAGGCATGTATTTTATTTCATTGAATCTCACTACTTGGTATTACAAACAATTTACAACTGGTAACTCTAAGATTCTTTAGGTGTACCTCGAAGTTATGTGTAATTAAGAAATGATTGACCTAGAAATGGTGAGTCCGCCTTAGGACCTGTTCCTTGTTTGGTTGTGGACTTAGGGTAGACTCATTAGGATCAACAGTCTAATAAAATTTTAATTACACATAACTGGGGGCATGTCAAGTGAATCTTAGGAGTGGATCAGACATGGAACAAATCACAAGATTATAATCAAGTTATTCCTACTAAATTCATAAGTCTATTTATATAGACATCTGGTATAGAGTCGTCGGCGTAGTCGTGTCGGCAATCTAGAATATGGCTAAATACATAATACAAACTTTAATACCCAAATTATACAAAATTTTCTGCATTAAAAATCAATAGACAAATACATAAAATGAAACTAAAAAGGGTATCAAACTATCAAGAGAAAAACACATACAATGTAGATTAACATCCACTAATTATAACAAAATGGCTAAGGATTGTTAAGTCCTCTCTTCTTATAAATAGCTTTGAAGCAAGCTTGCCTAAGCTTCTTTGTTCTTTCTGTCAATTCCATACCTGGCAATTTCTCCATCATCTTCTTGTGCCCTTCTAACGTCTCTATCTCCTCCTTTAATCCCAACTCCTAAATTTTTTTTAAAGGTAGATACAATATATTTTTCATGTGAGTTCACAAAATTTACAATGAGTTAAGTTTATATAAATATAAATCAGGAGATCGTAGTAAATCAATTGATTTGATGTGGCATATGCCTAGGACCTATGTTTAGTTATAAAGAAACTAACGATTAAAATTTTAGAAAATACCAAAACTACTTTGGTTACCAAGTGCATGAGTGATGTATAGAAGGTTATTATCATAATTTACCTTGGCATTTTCAATGAGGGATTGAAGGCTCTTAAGTTTTCTATGAGGCCATCTGTTTATGTTTAGCTCTCTGCATCTTTTCTTCAACACTGTTAAACTTATCCCTAGTTCCTTTGCTGCCATGATTATCGGCATCCCAAAGTACTTCTCTATCTCTTCAAACTCCAATGGTCTCAATCTCTTTGCCACCTTCCGGCCACCGTGATCAGTGGTGGCAGCACTAGAAGTACGTGTAGCCTCACCACCGGATTTACAGTCTTCACTGAAACTAACCAATGGTAAATTACCATCCTCCCAACAATCCCATAAGCTTATATCTTCAAGGGGATCAAAATCGTGAAACTCATTTCTAGAAATGATGTTTTGATCTTTGTTAAGTACTATGGAAACGTTCTGATCGAGCACTTCATGTAATTTTTCCGACAACTCGTAATCATGATGGTTGAGCATGTCACCACTGCAAAAAAAAAAAAAAAAAAAAAACTCAAGATAATCAAATCCAACACGATGAAAGACTCTTTTTGATCACTACAAATCCAAACCATGTTTTGATCAATGTCGACAAAATCATTTTTCTGTGCGTAAGATGGTGTAATGAGTGACGTTTATATATACCTGAAAAGATCTTGATGATCAAAGTACTGAAACCAATCGAGGTCATCTATGGGGTTTTGATGATCTGCAGGTGGATCCATTTGTGAGGGAGAAGTTAAAAGTCGCGGTAAGAATGTGATGATTTATATAAGTAAAGTGGGAGAAGTAATTAATAGCAAATTGTTGGGAATGCAACAAAATAAGTTAAGCACTTCTGAAAAATTGATAAATGATTTCGGTAACACTCGCGGAATATAAACTAGTGAAAATTACAAATGAAATTGAATATATATAGTCTATGATGTTATGGTTATTGTGTATCTAACAAATGAAGAGAAAATGAATATATATATATTCTTTGAGTCGTAACCTTCTTCTTCAATTCACACACATATACGTATATGTTGCTGCAAATTATGACTTGTGTGCCTCATGCATTTAATGCATCACATGCCTACTGCATATTCTTGACTTTGAAGCTACGTACCAGTTTCCAATTTCCCCAGTAGCACAGTTTTCATTAGAAAGTACTCCAAGTCTTCACACATGAACCAGTTAGAAAGTACTCCAAGTCTTCACACATGAACCAGTTAGAAAGTACTCCAAGTCTTCACACATGCAAATTATGACTTGTGTGTCGCCATAGGTATGTCGTTGGCTCTTGTTAAAAACCTATAGCGACAACAAGTCATCGTAATAGATTAAACCTGTGGTGACGACAAGTCGTCGCTATAGGTAACTAATAAAACTTTATTTTTTTTAACCCCGAAAATATGATTGACAAAATCTATCCGACGAGACTCTCGTAATACCACTCGACGAAATCGAAGTTAACAAAAATCTCCACTTCGTGGAGGAACCAGTCAAAATCATGGATCGGGAAATCAAACGAACGAAACAAAGTCGTATTCCCATCGTGAAGGTCCGTTGGAACGCTAAACGAGGGCCTGAGTTCACCTGGGAACGCGAAGATCAAATGAAACAAAAATACCCACATCTTTTCCCAAACTCTTGATGTCCCAGTCAAATGCAAATTTCGGGACGAAATTCCTTCTAACGGGGGGATGATGTGACGACCGTCAAAATTGAGTCAAGTCAAAGTCAAACAAAGTCAACAAGTCAAAACCAATCGACTCAATTAACCCTTGTATATTAGGATTTACACTATGTAATTACTGTACAATGCAATATCTTAATGAGAGAAACATCATTTGGAAAGTTCGTGTGTTGAATTTCCTAAGTAAACATTGAACCAAAACGATAAAACATTATTGCACACTCATCGGGAGTGTGTACGACACTAAAACACGGTTTAACGGGGTTTACGAACCTTGCGTTGTGAAGCCGGACACTCAAATTAATCACAAACGAAACCTCTCTAAATCGTTTTCACTCTATCTCTTTCTATTTGAAATCTCTCCCAAATCTCTCCCAAATCTCTCTCAAAAAGTTACTTTAACTTTTTGTAATCATTTGGGTCATATCGACCCTTAACCGGGTCAAAAATCGCTTGAAACGGGGTAAAAACGGGTAAAATAGCCTTAAGGACCTGGAACTGAAGCTTCAGGACCGAAGCCTCTCATCCGAGGCCTCGGATCCGAAGCCTCTCATCAGGACCGAAGCTGAAGCCTCTCAGAAGACCGAATCTGAAGCCCTCGGACAGCAGCCTCGCATGCGAGGGTCCGAAGTCTCGGCCCCCATCCGAGAGGCCTCGCAGACGGCCCCTTTTTACCGGTTTTTCGACTACGACTTCGTTTTAACTCCGTTTTTCATTATTTTAACGTGGGATTTTCACCCAAAACTTTATTTTATAAACTAAGGCCCCAAAATATATAAATCTCCAGGGTTTTTATAAAAATGTATTAAAAGAATTGGTGGTTGGACTAATTATTGAGGAATATTTGCTTTTCCTTATTTTATGACAAAAGCAAGCCACCACCACCTCACTCTATGATCAGCCACTCTTTGCCACTACTCCTTGTCACCTTAGTGGACATTTACACCCAATCTCCAGCTCTTCCCACGTTCTAAGAGCTGGAGGATTGATCCTCTCTCCTCATTCTCCTTAAAAGCCCTTTCATTCTACACTTAGCAACCAAGAACACTCTCCAAAATTCTCATCTTTTCTCTCAACTTCAAGAACTTCAAGGCTTTCTCCAGGGATTTCTTTCTTCAATTAGTAAGTATCTTCATCATTCACATAATTATTAAACTCCATTCTACTCAAATCATTGATATCTTACACAAATTCCATCTTATTCGGTGTTAGATTCTCGAATCATCAAGACATCTTCTTAGTGTTCTTGGGTTGAACACTTCCTCTATCTCACTTTCATCTACTGAAATCACATAAGGTGAGTTCATACCCCTACATTTACATGTTTTTCTTAAGTTTTAAGGGGGGAATACAAGTAAAATCATCAAGAACACAATTAAACTTTTTCTATCAGATTACATCAGAAAAGATGAACTTCGATCACGGACTGTTTTGGTCAACTTAAATATTTTAGTTTTAAAAACTGTTCCAGGTGTAAGTAGTTCAAACTCTTAGCTTTAAAATGGCTACTTGCACATCTCCATATGATTTTTTTACAATTTATGGTGATTTTTACAAAACTGCCTATCATTTCAGAGGCAAACCCGGACCAGTCTGTGATTATGAACATTTTCACCTCTGTTAGAGATCACTAAAATCATGATAAAATTTACGAACAAACTAGACTCATATTCCAAACTCTCAGAATTTGCGGATTTGGATTTAGAGCTTTGATGATTTTTCTATAAATTTTCTAAGAACAGTAACAGAAACTGTATACAACAAAAAGTTGCTGTCAATTTCATTTCACCTTGTAACATGTTGAGCAAGGTGTATATATTTATGTGGTTATATGTTATTGCAATATATGACATTTTATCTTAATATTTAGACACACATCAGTTTACAAATGGATTTGGACATATAAAATATAAAGAATAACAAGTGATTATAATCAAAGTACAACCGATACATTCAAACATTTAATAAACTATTTTGAATATAGTTTGCATACATTACTACGTACTACCCTTGGTTGATAAACTATAATAGGTATAGTTTATGATACATTACATAACACATACATTTAAAAAGGGTACATTTATACAAAGGATATTTTCATTGAGCAAGGTACGGCCATACGGTACCAAGTTTTCATAACACGTAATTCCGTTAATGACTTTATGAAACATTACATAACACATACATTTAAAAAGGGTACATTTATACAAAGGATATTTTCATTAAGCAAGGTACGGCCATACGGTACCAAGTTTTCATAACACGTAATTCCGTTAATGACTTTATGAAACGTCACATAACACATACATTTAAAAAGGTACATTTATACAAAGGATATTTTCATTAAGCAAGGTACGGCCATACGGTACCAAGTTTTCATAACACGTAATTCCGTTAATGACTTTATGAAACATTACATAACACATACATTTAAAAAGGGTACATTTATACAAAGGATATTTTCATTAAGCAAGGTACGACCATACGGTACCAAGTTTTCATAACACGTAATTCCGTT
Source organism: Lactuca virosa (assembly GCF_052849685.1). NCBI lineage: Eukaryota > Viridiplantae > Streptophyta > Magnoliopsida > Asterales > Asteraceae > Lactuca > Lactuca virosa. The sequence goes on from NC_136430.1 coordinate 125,041,516, forward strand.
AATGACTTTGTGAGACATTTACTTCAAATTACCATTAAGTTCTATATTGGGTCTGACAAACCCACACCTTAGCTGCATGCAACAGCTAGACCGACAGGTCTGGGGTGACAAATGTCATAACATTTCCGACGCCTGAAGAACGTCGTTTCAGGCCAACTAGGTCATAGCATGGTTATAATAACTCACATGTGGTATTAACAAACATAGAATTTACGGGGATTTCACTAAAATCAAACGAGTTTATGTCGATTTAAACTTGCATTGTTTTACTATAAGGAACGAACACTACTTGTACATTTCGGTCTTTGGGTTTTAAGACTACATTTACACATTAAGGAAAATATTGGATTTTCTGGAACGAACACTACTTTTACAAGAAAAGGCTTTAATAAACTCACATAAAGTATTAATGAATATTGGAATTTACGGGAACTTCATTAAAATTAAACAAGTTTATGTCGATTTAAACTTACATTATTTATTATAAGTAAGAAAAGTTACTTATACATTTCGGTCTTTGGATTTAAGACTACATATACATTTTAAGGAAAATATTGGATTTTTCTAAAACAAATACTACTTTTACAAACGAAAGGCTTTTAATAATACCAAACAAAAGCTTATGAACTCACCAACCTTTGTGTTGACACTTTTTCAAACAACTTGTATTCTCAGGAAATCATTAAACAGGTAACCAAGTGCTTTTGAGGATGGGACGCTAAGACGTCTACTATTTCATATTTTGTCAAATATTGTAATTGATTCGTAAACATGTAATTCATACAATGATGTAACTTTTTCAATTATACATATGTTGGTTGTGTTTGCTTGAATTACTATTACAATTGTTGTTATGATACTATACATGAAGTCCTCCACCCCCGGACGTTTCTGCCATCCTTGGTTTGGGGGTGTGACAACACCCGACTCTCCCAACTTGTCAATATGTGACTTAATCTCCAAGACCTAAGCACATAGAGACTTTGTTTGCCAATAGGGATTGAGTGACTTAGAACTTATCAAGTCTTGAAACTTGTGGGATAGGGAGATTTATTGGAGGAGGTGGAGGAAGTGAAGTATGATTTCCAGTCCCACTAATGCACAACCAAGGGATTGATCTTTCACCTTGATTGCCATTTGGGATATCATCTTCATTAGGATAGCTTGTTCCTAAAGATTTGGGAAGACCATAGTTGTCTAAACTAGACATCTATAAGGGAGAAATTCATGTTAGTTGATTTAAAGTCCTTAATATAACACCCAATATGAAATATTAAGGCTAGGACCCAACAACCTATTTATAACTGGAAGAGGGATGCCGTAATCCAAGTTATAAAATAGTTGAAGGTAGGTAAATGACGATTTACCAATTTCCACCATGAAAAACGAAATATAATTAAGTTTTAATTGGATTTGAAACTCCTAGATCTTTTGAGATACATTGAACTTTCAATGGCATGTTTGAATCTTGATTGTGCCCTCTCAAGTTTGTGACTGGGATGCCGAGGATCACAAACAAGGTGTGAATAACCATGCAAATTGACTTGGTACCTTTAACTTTATCACCTAATCGATGTGCCGGTTAACCACACACGCACCACCGATCTATAATAAAGTCAAGTTACCCTTTGCCACTCTTACTAGTCCTTATTAGTGTGTCGGTTAACCACACACGCTCCACTAACGACTTGGTAAGGTACAAAGTGTAATTTCATGGGTTAGCACCTATTTCACATTTTCCTAAGTAACTAAGATTGGGAATTAATAAGTGTTTAGTTACTTAGTATTTATCATTATACTTTTAATGAAGGGAGAATTATAGTCCTTTCCTACCCGTTCGGCAAACGACCCTCCACCAGTCAAGGAAGCGGTGGGTGAGAGTGGACACCCATTAAACTGCCATTTTATAAGCAGTAACCTTATACCCCCCTTATAGACCGGCTTCGTGAATGAGGCCTACTAATGGTAAGATTGACTTTATCTTATACATATCTATATAATTAAAATTATAGTAATAGTATAAGGGTGTATTTTAAACATTTAAAATACTTGGTGGTTTAATCTATTAACTAAACTAGACTCTTAATTTAATTAAACTTAAACCATGTCTTTATGGAATTATTAACTCTTTTAATTAAACACTTTAATTAATTTAATGAAGTCCATAAAGTTTGAATTTTAGCTTTTAAAATTCTAAGGGTTCAATTTGGAATTAAAGTATACATGAAGAGTAACTTTACAAATTCCAAAACTTGAGGGCAAGTTTTGAAACTATTCAAGACTTTTCATTTCATAACTTATGAGTTTAATGTACATTAAAATGAAGACTCTTCATGTTTATGTAACTCCTTATCTTTTAATGACATCTTTTAAAGAAGTGACTCTTTAACATCCATAACTTGAGGACAAGTTATGGAGTCATAATACTACTTAATGAAAAAGACTCTTCACTTTTATGTAACCTTTGACACTTTTATGAGTTTTAAGATTCATATATAAGACATTTCATATAACTTGAAGACAAGTTACAAAAACATATTTTATGAACTAACTCTAGATTAATTTGGATCAAAAACAACTAAAACACAATTTTGTTTCATTAATCTAAACTAACTCATAAATCAAGGAAACATAAAAAAAACTTTTGGTAATCCATAACTTGAGGACAAGTTATGGACTCCATACAATTTCATTGAGATCAAGAATTATACTAACAAACAATTTGCACATAATTCCTATGATCTACCAAAACTCATAAGCATGAACATTCATAATCAACAATTTTCAAGAATTACATAAACATATATAAACTTGAAACTTCGATTATAGCATTGAAATTGGTTTAACACAATCATTACCACATTAAAAACAAGTTTTATAAGACCAAAATAATCAAAGCTAATGATTCTAGACCAATTCCAGCACCAAAACTCGAAGATATGATGTTTGGGGGTCCAACTCGTCGAGTGCATGAACCAACTCGGCGAGTTGGATGCATTTTGTCTTGGACTCGTCGAGTCCATCAGTACACTCGGCGAGTCCACTGTCCCAGCAGCAAAAAAACTTTGATTTTAAGCAGTTTGCATCAAGTATAAGTGAAAACAAGCCTAGGCTCTGATACCACTGTTGGATTTTGAGCATTCTAACACTCCTATGGTGTACATGCAACCCTAAATACCTTGGATCTATGTTTTCTCTATTATACATGCAAATATCAATTTTCCAAGGTATTGTTCTAACTAGCATAATATAAAGTACATATAACATAAAATCTAGTAGAATTACATACCTCTTGTTTGGTGCTTGATTCCATGGAGCTCAAGAGCCTAGTGCCCTAAGTGTGACACCTCAAATGGTTCACACAACACCATGAACATTTGGAATAACCATGAGAGAAGATATTTGTCTTATATCTCTATGAAATCGGCTTGCCCTCTATGTAATACACTAGTGCCGATTTCACCAACAATGGGGTCTTTATATAGTGGCACATTAGGGTTACACCATGTAACCCATGACTTTACCCATTCCGTATGCTCCATGGGTTTTAACCTCCATGGAGTATCCATGGGCCACCACATAGGTTAAACCCAACATAAGGAATCATGGATCATAAGCCCACATATATAAGAATCTATGATTTACACAATCAATCCCCATATATTTAATTAGTCTCTTTTGATCACTAAATTAATTCCAAATTAATTCTAGATCAATACTAATTAAATAATATGATTTCATATTAATATATTAGAACTTATAATATATTAATATGTCACAAATATCTGCTTCTCATTAAAAGGTCTATCCAATTGTTCTGATGCCATGCAACCCCAATGGACCATGCCGGGTCGGGTCAAGTATATACCAATTATAGTTATGGACTTAGACACTAATCCAACATGTTGTTGATCCAATACTTTTTGAGATATTAATGGAGTTGATGTGAGAATCTTCGTGCTGCATGATGATATTTTCTTTGATACCTGTAGAGAATCAGACGTGTAAACTAATATAGTTTATAGGGTAATATCAAGATCACTTTATGCCGTCAAGATGACAATGAGGATGACTGAACTAGATCCTATATTAACGGAAACCCTAAAACTTTATAAACAGAAGAGATACGTATAGATTACACAGTCTCCCGCTCTGATACCATTTGTTAGGATTAATATCCTTAAAGATCTTTTAGATTCAAGACAAGTAAAAGCTAGAACACAACGATGATTCAAAGAATGCTGAATGATTAAGTGTCACGCCTCAGAAGAACTCTATGAAGAATTGCTATTGTCGAGGCGTGATTAGCGTTACAACGTAATATCTCCAAGTTGACTAAAATACGATGCATGCATACATCTTAAATACTCTAACCCTAGAAATAAATACGAGTGGACAGGCCCAACTCGATAATACAAAAGACTAAATTAAAAGCCTAATGAAGCAACATCTAATAACCAACAAAATTTGTGAATTCCAAACCATTGTCACTTCGGATTCGCCTTACTGGGAGTTTGATGAGAACTTATATTCCTTTGATAAAGTTGATGAGTTTGGAGGCTGTTTCTGACTTGACCCTTAGGAAGTAGACCCATGTGAACCTAGTAAAGTCATCCACATTCACAAGAATGTGTTTTTTGTGATGCAAACTCTCTACTGTAGAGGGTCCACAAAGATCAATGTGTAGAAGTTCTAATGGCTCCGAGATTAATTTTTGAATGATTACAGGATGACCCTTCTTTGACTGATTTTTCACACTCACATGCAGCACATAAATGATCATTTTCGAACTTGAGGAGTGGCAAACCTCTGATCATCTCATCGGAAACAAGATCATTCATATATATAAAGTTCAGGTGACCAAGCCTCCTATGCCATAACCAACTGACTTCAGGAACAACTTTAGAGAGTAAGAAGAGTTGGGGGTTACCGATGATCATGTTGATGTCAAGAGGATACATGTTCTTGTTGCAAGGTAACTTGATTAAGCATTCATTTCCGTCTTCGGACATGACATAGTTGTGTTTCTTGCAGAATTCAAGTCGTCGATTTGCATCAGTGAGTTGAGCCACACTTATCAAATTATGCTTTAGGTTAGCAACATATGCCATGTTTGAATTGGAAAAGTTGCCATTTGTAAGAATGCCATAACCTCGGATCTGAGAGTTGGAGTTGTTTCCATACGTATAGCCAACATTTAGTGAAATTTTGAGATCTCGCAGAAAGTCCTTCTGCCCCATCATGTGCGTGGAAAAAGCACTATCAATATACCATATTGTGGAGTTTTTAGGCTTCGAGTTATGTTTTGGGACAAAGGCACGAGTCTTAGGCTTCGGTTGTGACTTTTGAGCAACAGATGGTTTAAAAGATTTGTTCCAAGATACTTTAGGAAACAGACGGAAGGCCATTCTTCTTTCATCTATCTAATAATCATATTTGATAACATGATGGTTCGGAACAGCTTTTCTCGGACAAGGATCTTCTGGAGTAGTGGTGCCTTCCAGAGTTACAGTTTCATCAATGGAATTTTTAATTTTCTAAACAAGTTTTTGTTTTGAAGATATTTGTGAAATTGTTTTCTTGGTAAATCTTTCTTTGTTCGATGGTACAATTCATTTGGAAAGCGATTCAGGTTTAAAAGTTGTACCATCGGCTTTTGCTATAAAAACAGATGAAACAGTCTGAGGAGAGTTGGTTAGGACAAATGTAGTGTTTTCAAAAGGCTTATTCGGAGTGGGACTGACCACTTGCTTTTGTTCAACTGCACTGGAAGGAATGGAAGGCCTCTTGAGGATCTTAGTGGGTGTGAAGGTGTTTTAACTCTTAGTTGATGAATGAGTAGTCCGAGATACACTCTTTTTGGAGTTCTCAAGGAATCTAGAAATTTGTCTAGACTTAACTTCCTTTTTATGAGCATTCATGGCTTCTACCTTAGGATCGACAATATTTTTCCTATTTAAGATGAGTTTTTTTCTAGAATGAGACGAAGATTTGGAGGTTTTTCCTACTGAAGGGTTGTTGAACACAGGCTTAATTGGAACTAGTTTTCTTTTGGAAATCACTTGGGGTTCAGACTCACATGAGATTCACGAATCATCGACTTCACTATCTAAAGATGCCCAAACACACTCAAAGAATTCAAATCCAGTTATCTCCGGAAAAATTTCCTCAACAACATAGTTGTTAGGAGGGCTATGGTTCGGATTTTGAATGAAAAGGTTTGGAATACCAGAGTAGGGTATCGAGGTCCGATCCAGGTCTAGGTTTGTCAGAGGCGGAAAATGCGTAGAATCGGGACACTTAACAATTATAGGCTGAAACTCATGAATCAATGAAGCAAATTGGTCAGGAGTCTCAGGAAGGGGTAACAAAGGCGACACAAGGGTGTCCGAATGTTGACGTTCGGAACGTCTCTGATAAAAGTTAGGTTTTGTAACTCCTTCAAGGGACGAGCAATAGGTTTCGGAAACTCGCTTCCGAGACCAGGAGCTTTTGACAAAGGATGATGAAAATTATGAGTCATCCGTTCATTTGCTTCAAAAATATCAATGGAATTGTACAAAGCATCTATTTTAGCATTGAGACGTTTGTTGTCAGAAATTAAAACATTTCTTTCAGAATAAGTGATTTCACATTTGTGTTTAAGAATGATACATTCATCTTGTGACATTACAAGCTATCGTTCTAATGACTCTATTTTTAACTTCTTATCCTCCAAACGTAATCTAAGACGATTAATTCACTTTCCTTCTTCTCACTGGCTTCTATGGATGACTCATAAGCCTTGTAAATGATGTTCATATCTGATTGGATCTGGGTTAAATATGGTTCACGAAGAGATAAGTCAAAATTATTATCAGTAATCATAGATTTTTCCTATTGAACGATGCTTCTGCCAGGTGGATTGTTGGTAGCCATGTAGCAGTACTTTGGCTTAACATCTTCATCATCTCTTTTCTACCCTGACGACCAGTAGCCTTCATCACATTCTATTTGTTGTCGAGCCATAAGACACATGTTCCTTCCAGTGGTTACGTCATCATCATCTCCGGATGACCAGTACCCTTCTACATCCTTTGATACAGTGGTAACAAAAGCGTTTTCACTTTCTGCCATTTCTTAAGCTCGACATGCATAATAAGCAGAGTCCTTGATCTTGGGTTTCTATGGGACTTTGGCTAAGCAATCTTTGGCAAAGTGATTTGCATGGCCACATTTGTGACATACAATCTAGGGTTTTTCCGACTTCGGAAGATGATTCCGAGGTATGATTTGGTGTAGGAAGGGTAGGCTTGTAGGATGGTGGGTTTTCTGAAGGTTTGTTGAAACGTTGAGGATTGTTTTGGTGAGGTCCCTGGAAAAGATTGTTTTGGTGAGAAGCTTGGAAACGATTGTTATATGGCTTGTTGAAAGGGCGGTTTTATTTCATGGAAAGTAAGGAAAACTCCTATTGGAAGCAGAGTTTGGAGTCCATTTCTTCAGAGTTAAGCTCACCCATTGGTTGATAGTTGTTAGAGGTTGGAGCAGGTATGGTTGGAGGTGAGGGTTGAACAGGAGGAATATGAGGAACAACAACAGAGAGAGAGAGAGAGTCTGAAATAGCAAGGTTCAGAGTTTGTGGGTCGTAGGAACTGACTAGAGATAGAGGGCCTCCAGTGAGTTCACGCATGGTTTGTGCAACATTTGATTCATGACCTTGAAGCTCATCGAAAAGTTGGTAGAGCTTTAGCTTTTTTAGAGATTCATTACTCTGAAGGCATGATTTCACATTTCCCCACCCCTTTTTGAGGCTGTTCAAGAACTTGAGATTGTATTAAGGTGGGGTTCGGACTATCCCATCAGTTGTCATGTTGTTGAAGACAATTCAGTATCTGCTTGAGGCTGAGGCAACAGATTCACCAGGTGTTATAATGGAAGTGTCGACCTCATTGACAACCAAGGTTAAACGCTTATCCTTCATGTTCTCTGACCCTTCGAACAATTCTTGAAGTGTGTCCCAAATATCTTTTGCGGACTTGCACAGTTTGATGTGCTCAAAGAGAGAAGGTGGAACACCAAACACCATTTGTGAAAAGGAAACTTGATCGGCATGCAACTTTTCAAGATCATCAGTGGTGAGAGGTGCTTGTCGTTGTTGATCCTATCCGAAGAGAGTTGCAGCAACATATCTAACAATGGTTCGAACTGGAACATGAGGACTTATTTAAAGGATCTCCAGATAGATTCACTTTTTTCTTTTCCAAGTAAAAATCTTTCCATTCTGACTATCCAGTGATCATACTCTTCAACAACTAGTAGTGGGGCACATGTAGGGCAACCTACGCTATTTGCTATTTGCATTGACAACATTTTTGAGAATTAGAAGCAGCCATTGAAGTTAAGATATCTTGAGCAAAAGTGGTATATAGAAGAACTTTTGTCCTGAACACAAAAATGATCGAAATACAAAGGTAATCTCGAATCAACTATAATTTTTTTCTTATGGATTCAAAGGACAACCACTCATGCTCTGATACCAATTGTGAGAACAAGGATCTGATTGCGCAGGGACAAGGCTTGAAAACTCAAACCTTGAGTTAATGCTTAAGATGAATGTCTGCTTCTGATTAATAGTTCCAGTCAAGTCTGGATATGAGAATCATCAAAGTACTTCAAGTATTAAATATGAGACTATGAATATGATCAAAGTAAAGACAATAAATGAACACAAGGAATGTTTGAAAGAATGATTTGAGAGAAAGGTGTAAGTGAAGTAAATGTGAAAAATATATATCTTTGGTGAAAACAATCCGTCACATGGTTTTGTCATTGAACGCTCCTTAAATACGAGAACAAGTTACATCGTACTAACCAAAAACATACATAGGACCGGATAATAAAGTTACTCCTGACACTCTGATTATCTAAGTTGACAAAGAGATTAAGTACTATGATACGTTACATCAAACTAAATGACAAAAGTAATTAATACAGACGGATGAACTGATTCAGAAGCATACACCATCTCGGAACATCGACACTTGAACATTTTCTTTATTCTGGACACCAAATTGACTCCGAACTACAAGCTGACTCCAGAACACCATTCACGTCGGAACTAACTGACTTAGGAACATTCAAAAGATAGAGATTACTAGAGGTTCATTTTCAGGTTCCAGTGACCCTAACCTCTTCGAGCATCTCCACATAATATGTTGGATTAGGTGTCTAAGACCATAATTATAATTGGTATGTACTCGACCCGATAGTAGCATGGTCCATTTTGGGTTGCATTCACCAGAACAATTTGATAGGATTGATATTTGAGAAAGAGGTTATTTGTGATTTATTAATATATTATAAGTATAATATATTAATTGAGAAATCATATATTTGATTATTATTGATCAAAAACTAATGTAACAACGTAAATTTTCAAACCAAATTTTTGAATTTTTAAAATACATTTTCTCAATTCAAACATCTCCAAAGTATTATAGTATCAAATCATCAAACACATATCCCAAAAACCGAATATATAACAAATCCAGGATCTTCTCAAAACATGAATCAAATCTCTGACGTGTGTACAATCAAGCCGGCGCCTTCCCGTGATCTTGAGAAGTACCTGAAACACATAACACAGTAGGCACAAAGCTTAGTGAGTTCCCCAAAATACCACTCATATCTCATCAGCCTCTCATGGCTATACTCAGATAAGACCCTCTGTTCAAATGTGTCTCAATGGGACCCTCTGGTCCCACCACTCAGATGGACCCTCCGGTCCCTCAACTCAGTAACTCAATATTATACACAACATACATATCATAAAGACAAATAAGCAGGATATCTCAATACACAGTATATGCACGTAAGACCCTCCGGTCACACATAGATTACCACTCAAGGTAAGTATAGTGAGAAGATTCACCTCGTAAGTAAGCTAATTGAATGAATACTCTCGCCCACGAATCACCAAGTCTAGCCTCCTCCTAAACACATAAGATAATTGTGTCTAATTAACTCTTTAAATTACACTTATACTAAGTATCTCTCTCTCTCTCTCTCTCTCTTGAAGTGGGAAAAGACCAATTTACCCTTCCATGGATTCCCAAAGAAAGGGTTGACCAAACCCTAAGTCAACAGAAGTCAAACTCGAGTCAACACTCAAGGTTGACCCTACTCGTCGAGTGCACTCATGGGACTAGACAAGTCTGTTCGCCATTCACATAATCACTCAAAAGTCTGGCTCAACTATCCGAGTTGACCCGTTTACTCGTTGAGTTGTTGCACGATCAAAACCATCAGGACAACCCCATCCGAGTCATCGAGTCGGCAACTTGACTCCGCGAGTCCATTCAGACTCATCTCTCATTCAGTCGTTTTCAAGGTAGAGAACCTCCACAACCTCTAGATCTACACTCCTAGGGCTCATCTATCACGTTAAGTCACATGCTTTATGTTCATGCATGGCATTTTAAGCATAAAATACCAAAACACACCCCAAAAAGGGTTTTTCACTCAAGATCACTTTTATGGTTGGATAAAGCAGGGACTTTCGGACTCTACGGATGTCATATGGACCAGATCTGAATTTCAACCTTCCCAATGAGCATGGAACACTCAAGGTCCTCATATTTGGGTGGGAAAACCCTAGATTTACAAAATCATGAGATCTATACAAAATAATGAGAAAGGTGCAAGCTTTGTACCTTTCCCAGAAGCTTTGAAGTGAAACAACCTCAGATCTAGCAGCACCCTCTTGTCCCTTGGCTTGGAAATCTTGTCTTCTCTTCATAAAATGCACCAAACACTCACAATTAGCAAAGCACTCTATCTCTAGGCTCAAAGGTCGTTTAGGGTTTGCTCTCAAGGAAGGGTAGCCGCAAATGAGGCTATAAGTGCCTTTTAATATGCCTCAAAGCTGGGGATTTAGGGTTTCTCATCCCAGCACCTACTCGGAGATTCGGCTCCCGAACTCGTCGAGTAGGTCATTAATCCTAAGTGGCAGATCGCGACTCTACTCGACAAGTTGGAGCACAGACTCGTCGAGTAGCTCAAAAGATAAATAAATAAATAATAACAAATGATATACTTGGAAGTCCGGATGTTACAATTCTTCCTCACTAGAATCGGACTTCGCCCTCGAAGTCATGATCTGAAAATAACTCTGGATACTACTCTCGCATCTCGGACTCCGGCTCCCACGTCAACTCGGACCCTCTCCGATGTTGCCACTGGACCTGAACCACGGGTACCTCTTTGTTCCTTAGAACCTTCACCTTTCGATCCATGATCACAATTGGTCTCTCAATGTAATTCAGGCTCGCATCCACTTGAATGTCTTCTAATGGTACTACCGCCGTCTCGTCGGCCACACACTTCCTTAGCTGAGACACATGGAAGGTGCTATGAATCTGACTCAACTCCATAGGTAGCTCCAAATGGTAAGCTACCGTACCCACTCTGGCGGTCACCCTGAAACGACCGATGTGTCGGGGCCTAATCTTGCCCCATTTCTTGAATCGGGTCACCCCTTTCCAAGGGGATACTTTCAGAAGGACAAAATTTCCAACCTGAAACTCAAGCTCGGATCGTCGCCTGTCTGCGTAAATCTTCTGGCAATTCTGGGCCGTCAGTAGCCTCTACCTGACCTACTGAATCTACTCAGTCGTCTTCAGCACTATCTCAGTGCTACCCATCACTCTCTGCCCTACCTCTCGCCAGTATATAGGAGTCTGACACCTTCTCCCATAAAGGAGCTCGAAAGGAGGCATACCAATACTGGAATGGTGGCTGTTGTTGTAAGAAAACTTAGCCAAGGGTAAGTAAGTGTCCCAACTTCCTCCAAAGTCCATGACACAGGCACGCAGTATGTCCTCAAGCGTCTGAATCGTCCGCTCGCTCTGCCCTTCTGTCTGCGGGTGGTACACAGTACTAAAATGCAGGCGTGTGTCCAACTCCTCGTGAAATTTCTTCAAGAATCTGGAAGTAAAGCGCACGTCTCGATCTGACACTGTCGAGATCGGCACTCCATGCCGAGATAGCACCTATCTCACATAAATCTTGGCCTATCTCTCTGCAAAAGAGCACTCACTAATAGCAATGAAGTGAGTGCTCTTCGTCAGTGGGTCCACAATCACCCAAATCGCGTCAACTCCACGCGCAGTCCTCAGTAACTTGGTGATAAAGTCCATAGAGATATGTCCCACTTCTACTGGGGAATCTACAGAGGCTGCAGGTCAAGCACCTCTCAACCACCCAAGCAACATCCCGCTGCATACAGGGCCATCGGTAATCTCTCTTCAGGTCCAAATACATCTTAGTAGCCCCGGGATGGATCGAGAATCTCGATCTATGCGCCTCCTCCACCAGCATACGCCGAGCTCCGCCCATATAGGGCACCCAAATCTGCCCTCGGAAGGTCATAAGCCCTCGGATATCCGTCGCTAACTCGAACACCTGCCAAATCACCCGCTCCCTCTAGCGGTTCTCCGGTCTCACGACCTCCACCTAAGCCTCTCGAATGATATCTAAGACTGGATTCATCACCGTCATCCTCATACATACATCCCGGATCGGGGCGCTCTCTACTCTGTGGCTCAGGGCGTCGGCTACCACATTAGCCTTGCCCGGATGATACATAATCTCACAGTCGTAGTCTTTCACCACATCCAACCATCTCCTCTGTCTCATGTTTAAGTTGGGCTGATCCAAGAGATACTTCAGGCTCTTGTGGTCCATGTATATGGTACACCGGACGACGTACAAATAGTGGCGCCAGATCTTGAGGGCGAACACCACTGCCCCTAACTCCAAATCATGGGTGGGGTACCTCGTCTCATGAGGCTTCAACTGCCTCGATACATATGCTATCATGTGACCCCTTTGCATCAACACTGCACCCATCCCTGAGATAGATGCATCACAATAAACCACAAAGTCCTCCACTCCCTCCGGAAGAGCTATCACCGGAGCTTCGCACAATCTCTGGCGAAGAGTCTCGAATGATGCATGTTGCTCAGGCCCCCAAACAAATGTAACGCCCTTCCGGGTCAATCTGGTGAGAGGAACCACAATCTTGGAGAAATCCCTGATAAATCTCCGATAATAGCCGGCCAATCCCAGAAAACTCCAAATCTCGGATGGGGATCTCGGCACCTCCCATCGCATGACTGCCTCAATCTTGGCCGGGTCAACGAATATCCCATTCTGATTAACGAGATGCCCTAGGAACTGGACCTCTCATAACCAGAAATCACACTTGGAGGATTTGGCATATAGCCTCTCTGATCTAAAAACTCCCAAAACCTCTCTAAGATGCTCCTCGTGCTGTTCCCTGGACCTCGAGTACACAAGAATATCGTCGATGAACACGATCACCGATTGATCCAACATGGGCCAGCACACCCGGTTCATGAGGTCCATGAACGCCGCCGGTGCGTTGGTGAGCCCGAAGGGCATCACCACAAACTCGTAGTGCCTATAACGAGTCCTAAAGGTTGTCTTCAAAATATCCTCCTCGCAAACTCTCATCTGATGATATCCGGACCTTAGATCAATGTTGGAGAACCAAGATGCCCCCTGCAACTGATCGAACAAATCGTCGATACTTCGAAGTGGATAACGGTTTTTGACTGTAAACTTGTTCAACTCCCGGTAATCAATGCACATCCGGGTTGAACCATCCTTTTTCTTGACAAAAAGGATTGGAGCTCCCCACGGTGAGCTACTCGGTCTAATGAACCCTTTCCCCAGCAGCTCCTGGAGCTGAGAGGATAATTCATGCATCTCTGTTGGCGCAAGGCGATAGGGTGCCTTGGCAATTGGCGCTGCACCCGGAAACTCCACCTGCCTCTCGGGAGGCACACCCGAAAACTCCTCGGGGAAAACCTCTGCAAACTCACACACTATCGGAACCTCAGAGATAGAACTCGGTCTCCCTGCAGTAACCCGTGTATCCATCACGTACGCCAGAAAACCCATACTGCCCTGCTGTAAACTCTGTCTCGCTCGGCCAGCAGAGCAGAAAGCTGATCCAGACCTAGTACCCACGCCATACACCGTACGTACTCCTCCACTAGGATCTCGTATAGTCACTAACTGACGCTCGCAGTCTATCACAGCTCCAAATCGACTCAACCCGTCCATGCCCACTATGAAACAGACATCACCCATAGCGATCGGTACCAGGTCTATCGGAAACTTAACACCAAAAATCTCCAGTATACACTCACGGATCACGTCAGTAGCAAAAACTGCATGCTCGTCGGCTATAGAAACCCTCAGAGGTCGACTCAACGCCTCACGTCAGATACTGATGTGACGACTAAAAGCTATGGACACAAAAGATTGACTCGCACTCGAGTCAAGTAACACCAAAGCAGGTACAGAACTCACAAGAAAAGTACCTATACACAACACAGTATAAGCACAAAATAACTCAAAAGAATAATAATAAGAATACATACCGACCACAACGTCAGGTGGTGCGCGGACCTCCTCCGCTGTCAGCTGAAAGGCTCTCCCATGAACCCTCAGTGTCTCGGCCTTCCTTGGCCGACTCTCAGTAGCACACAAAGAAGAAGATGCAGATCCATGTGCTGACCCCTCCACGAGCTAAGGGCACTCGGGCTTCCGGTGTCCGGTCTGGTTGTAATGGAAACAAACCGAGAACCCCTTGGGGCAATCCTTCGCCATGTGCCCCTCCTTGCCACATTTGTAGCAAATCCCTGCACGACACGAACCCTCATGGCTCTTAACGCACTTGCCACAAGTGCGGCCCTTCTGGCCCCCAGCTCTGGTATCAGCGGGCTTAGCCCGCTTCATCGCTGGTTGCCACTGTACTGGTCTCCGGTCCCTACCCCGGGATTCCTCCTCCTCCCTGGTTTGCAACTCAAGCTCAATCTCCCTTCTCCTGGAATTGGTCTGAAGCTTAGCTAATGTCCTATACGACGAGTTCGCCACGAAGTCTCGTATATCCCTCTTTAGTATGCTCAAATATCGGCTCACACGTTCCTGCTCAGTGGACACGTGCTCAGGGCAAAACATCGCCCTCTCGTCAAACATCCTCGAAATCTCAGTCACTGACTTTGTCTTCTGCTTGAGAGACAGAAACTCCTGTGCCAAATGTTCCCTCTCCACCGGGGGAACATACTCGTCTCGGAACAACTGAACAAACCTCTCCCAAGTCACTGCAGCATGATCTGCAGAGGTAAAGATGGCTGTCACAAATTTCTACTAGTCCTTCGCCCCCAAGCGAAGCTGGTTCAGCGCAAACCGAACTCTCAAGTGATCTAGGCATGAACATGTGTAAAAACACCCCTTAATATTAGAGGTCCACCTCATCGCAGCATCAGATCTTGTGTCCCATCAAACTCTGGTGGCTTCGTGTTGCTGAACTCCCAGAACAACAACGAGTCACCTCCCTGTGGCCTAGCAGTGGCGACACCTGCGGTGGCTGTAGCAGCAGCAGCCTCAGTGACAGCGGCGTATCGCTCATCAAAAGTCTCAATCAGGGTTGTCTTGATAGACCCAAACATCTCGGAAATCTCTGCTCGGATGGCTGCGGCCACCTCCTCATGAATCATCCTCCGAATCTCATCGTCACTAGTCCCACTGCCTCCAGGGTTGTGGCTTGTACCCACCATGATGCCTCTGAAACACAACACAAAATCGTCAGAGACTCGCTCGAGCATACTCACACTCGATCACCCATCCCTACTTGTTCCTTAGCTTCCTGTGGATTCTTACCTGGGTTGCGTACAGGTCTGGTGTTTTCAGTAGTACGAGCCCAATATTACCTACCACACCCGGCCTGTAGTCACCCCAAGTCCTCCTAGGATTCTAATTCCCAAGTACTCTATCTCTCCCGAATATCAGACTACTCTCGTCTCAGAATTCTCTCTCTAAGTGTTCATGCTCACTACTCTCATTAGCACATACTCATAGCACATAACAGGTAACAACGACTCCTAAGCTAAGGCATCACAAATCAAGCAACCCTAGCCCTAAGATATGAAATACCTAGCTCATTATATAGCACGTATCACTATCATTTCATAATTATCTCATCACACACTAAGTAAGGGTATTTTGGGAAATCACCGTTCGGGCTCTGGCTGATTGTACACACTGCTCCATCTCGATTTCTCCTAAAACTCTTTCACTTTTTAGAAAAATTCATTTCTTTTGAAAGTTTTTCTCAAATCCTCAGTTTGAGTCCCGACATACCCGAAGGTGCATCCGAATCCCTCAAGCCAAGGCTCTGATACAAACTTGTAACAACGTAAATTTTGAAACCAAATTTTCAAAATTTTAAAACACATTTTCTCAATTCAAACATCTCCAAAGTATTATAGTATCAAATCATCCAACACATATCCCAAAAACTGAATATATAACAAATATAGGATCCTCTCAAAACATGACTCAAATCTCTGACGTGTGAACAATCAAGCCGGCGCCTTCCCCTGATCCTGAGAAGTACCTGAAACACATAACACATAACACGGTAAGAAAAAATCTTAGTGAGTTCCCCAAAATACCACTCATATCTCATCAGCCTCTCATGGTTATACTCAGATAAGACCCTCTGGTCCCACTACTCAGATGGACCCTCCGGTCCCTCAACTCAGTAACTCAATATAATACACTACATACATATCATAAATACACATAAGCAGGATATCTCAATACACAGTATATGCACGTAAGACCCTCCGGTCACACATAGATTACCACTCAAGGTAAGTATAGTGAGAAGACTCACCTCGTAAGTAAGCTAAGTGAATGAATACTCTCGCCCGCGAATCACAAAGTCTAGCCTCCTCCTAAACACATAATATAATTTTATCTAATTAACTATTTAAATTACGCTTATACTAAGTATCTCTCTCTCTCTCTCTCTTGAAGTGGGAAAAGACCAATTTACCCTTCCATGGTTTCCCTAAAGACAGGGTTGACCAAACCCTAAGTCAACAAAGTCAAACTCGGGTCAACAGTCCATGTTGACCCTACTCGTCGAGTGCACTCATGGGACTCGACGAGTCTGCTCGCCATCCACAGAATCACTCAAAAGTCTGGCTCAACTCGCCGAGTTGCTGCACGATCAAAACCATCGGGACAACCCCATCCGACTCGTCGAGTCGGCTTCTTGACTGGGCGAGTCCATTCAGACTCATCTATCATTCAGTCGTTTTCAAAGCAGAGAACCTCCCCAACCTCTGGATCTACACTCCTAGGGCTCATCTATCACGTATAGTCACAGGCTTTACGTTCATGCATGTCATTTTGAGCATAAAATGCCAAAACACACCCCAAAAAGGGTTTTTCACTCAAGATCACTATTATGGTTGGATAAAGTAGGGACTTTTGGACTCTAGGGATCTCACATGGACCAGATCTGTATTTCAACCTTCCAAATGAGCATGGAGCACTCAAGGTCCTCATATTTGGGTGGGAAAAACCCTAGATTCACAAAATCATGAGATCTATAAAAAATAATGAGAAAGGTGCAAGCTTTGTACCTTTCCCAGAAGCTTTGAAGTGAAACAACCTCAGATCTAGCAGTACCCTCTTGTCCCTTGGCTTGGAAATCTTCTCTTCTCTTCACAAAATGCACCAAACACTCACAATTAGCAAAGTACTCTCTCTAGGATCAAAGGTCGTTTCGGGTTTGCTCTCAAGGAAGGGTAGCCGCAAATGAGGCTATAAGTGCCTTTAAATATGCCCCAAACCCGGGGATTTAGGGTTTCTCATCCCAGCGCCTACTCGGCGAGTCGGCTCCCGAACTCGTCGAGTAGGTCATTAATCCTACGTGGCACATCGCAACTCTACTCGACGACTTTGAGCACCGACTCGTCCAGTAGCTCAAAAGATAAATAAACAAATAATAACAAATGATATACCTGGAAGTCCGGATGTTACAATTAATTTGGAATTAATTTAGTGATCAAAACAGACTGATTTGTGATGGACTAAGCTTATGAGATAGTCCATGAAGTGTTAGTCAAAGTCGATTGTTGGATCATACGCCTAAGTGTAAGAATTAGGGTTTATAAGTGACTCTTGGGATTCTACCCTATATATGTAACCTCTAAGCCCCTAAAATCGGCGCCAAGAGTATTCTAAGAGGATATTGCCGATTTTTGGTGCTCCAAGCTCTCTCTCATTGTCTTTCAATTTTTTGTGGTGTTTTCTGAAACATTTGAGGCATCACACTTAAGGTGCTAAGATCTTGAAAGGCCAACTTCTACAAGCTACAACAAGAGGTAATCATCTAACTAGTTTTTGTGATTTAAATATCAAATTTGTATGCTAGTTAGGCTTCATGCTTTGGTAAAAAGAAATTGCATGTATAATTAGAGAAAACTTAGATCTAAAGCATTACGGTTGTATGTGCACCATAGGGATGTTATAGTGCTCAAAACCCATCAGTGGTATCAGAGACTAGGGTGTTTTCTGTTATATTGATGTAATTGTTTGTTTTTCAAAGCTCAAAAAATGTGTTTTCTGACCACTGACTGCTGGACTAGTCGAGTCCCATAAGGGAACTCGACGATTTGGATCATATGAGATGTACTCGTCGAGTCCATGCCATGAACTCGACGAGTAGGATCCTCTGTTTGCAGTTTTTCGAGTTTTTTTGGCCATAATTGGATTAGGATCATTACCACAAACTGTTTTGTATCATAAAATTCATTTTTTCTTATATGGTGATGATTATCCTCATCTAATTAAAAGACACGTATCAAATTTTAAGATAATAAGTTGATTATTTGTATTATTTGATTTGAATTGCCTTGCTATGTGAGTTAAGTTAAGGTTAATTTGGTAAATAATAAATTATATGATAATTTTATTAGTTCAAATTTGATCTAAATGGTTCTTGAAGAGTTTCATAACTTGTCCTCAAGTTATGGAATATGAAAAGTCTCATTCAGGAAACATTAACTCCTTAAGTTATGGAATTCCAGAGGATTTGAAGAGTTTAAAAAACTATCCCTCAAGTTTGGGAATTTGAAAAGTCTCATTTATGAAACATTAAAATTCCCAACCCTAGAATTTTAATGGCTTAAAATTCAACCCTTATACTATTATAATATTAAAAGTTCAATACTTATATATATGTATAACACAAGTCAGTCTTACTGTTAGTAGGCCTCATTCACGAAGCCGGTCTATAAGGGGGGTATAAGGAAAATGCATATAAAATGGTGGTTGAATGGGTGTCCACTCTCACCCAACGCTTCCTTCATTGGTTGAGGGTCGTTAGTGGAACGGGTAGGATAGGACATTAATTATCATTAAAAAGTATAATGATAATTATAAAGTAACTAAATGTTTTACAAATTCCCAATCTTAGTTACTTTAGGAAAAAAGTGAAAATGGTGCTATTCCACGAAATTGCACTTTGCACCTTGCCAAGTTGTTAGTGGAGCGTGTGTGGTTAACCGGCACACTAATTTGGGACTACCAAGGGTGGCAAAGGGTAGCTTGATGTTTGTCATAGATCAATGGAGCGTATTTTTGGGTTTTAAGCATTCTAACACTCCTATGGTGTACATGCAACCCTATAAACCTTGGATCTATGTTTTCTCTATTATACATGCAAATATTAACTATTCCAAGGTTTCATCCTAACTAGCATATTATGAAGCACCTATACTACAAAGTTCTAGTTAGATGACATACCTTTTGATGTAGCTTGATGTCTTCAAGCTTTAAGAGCTTAGCCCTAATAGTGTGGAAGCCTCAAATGGAATCACAAATCACCAAAACACCTTGGAAGAACTTGAGAGAATATGTATGCACACTAAAATCGGCCCACTCTTATTTTCACTCACTTGTCCAATTTTGTGAGCCAAGGACCCCTTTATATATTATGGAGGATTAGAGTTACATCCATGTAAACCCTAATACCCATGATCTTTCATTTACATAGGATCCATGGGTTAAAAGCTCCATGGACCATCCATGAAAGCTTAGCCCAACCTAAATGAACTTGGCCCATTCCATATATATAAGAGTCCATATTTAATTAGTTCTTTTTGATCACTTAATTAATTCTAAATTAATTCTTGATCAATACTAATTAAATAATATGATTCCATATTAATATATCAGAACTTATAATATATTAATATAAATCATAAATATACTATTCTGAAAAGACTATCCATATAAATTGTGCCGGTGAAGTGCAACCCAAATGGACCATGCCGGGTCGGGTCAAGTACATACCAAATATAGTTATGGACTTAGACAATAATCCAACAGTCTCCCACTTGGATAAGTCTAAAACTATTATTGAGTATGACTTCAAAACCTAACTGGCAATCGTAGCTCTTAAAGCCGCTGTCGAACTCTGACCTTGTCAATGACTTGACCATTAGATAAGGGATCATATATTCCTCCATTCTAGATATCATATGGACTGAGACATGGATTATAATCATTCTCTCTGTCCATTTTTTGTTTCCCGATTTTCGATTTATGATGACTGACTGATTGAACAATGTGAGTCCTGGCTTAGCCAAGCACTCACATGTGTCATCGCTAAATCATCGAGGGGCCCACAGATATCGCTTTTATCCCGAAAGTAAAAGGAATGGATAAACTTCGACTCATATGGCTTGTTCTACTACTCGTTGAATCATACACAAAGACACGTTTTATAACATCGAGTTATTAAATGCGTTTTCGTGCAATCAATGTATAACCAACTCATAGTAAGAACTCATATCTCTATGTTTGAAGAATATAAGATATTATCGTCTCATGATCACTCGTGATAAAATCCATGAAGTGATTCAAATGAGCGCGGGTTGAATCCAATACTCAGAACATATGAGCACTCATGAGTGTTGTAGCACCACTTTGTCCACCAACTTGGACCTCTACAAACCAACCCATGACAGTCTTGATTCATATCTACTTCCAACATATGACCGACTGTGGATGGTTTGAATAACTTAATCATTCAGGAAGAGCGACTTAGTTATTCTGGAAGTCAAAACATGCAAAGTGAAACACAAGAATGAATGAATCAAATATGGTATCAAACCCTATGAATATAAATAAACACTTTTATTTATCACCATACTGATTACTCATTATTCATTGTTTCGGTTTATCAACTTTATACTTGAATTAAAACACTAGTTGACCCATGCTCCAAGCATGTACACTATGTTTTTCTTAAACAATAGCTTTGCCATACACCAAGTATGCACTCTATGTTTGTCTATGATCCTTACTTTGTGAAATAAACCAATTGAACATAATTTCAATGATTCTAATTTCACACTCCCAAATCCTTATCGAAAAATGTGAGAATTTCAAATTCCTATCATTTATCGAAATCTGTTTAGATTTTAAACTTATATGCACTGACCCTCCTGTAATGAATATGTACAAAGTCACAAAGACTTGTCAACAGTCATTATAAGGTATTCCAATGGAGATCAACTCCATGGAAACTAAGTCTCATATTCAAAGTACATTGCTTTGGACATGCTTCTTGCATTAAGTTTTCTAATCTTACACAGATAACTTCCACCTATGGAGACAACTCTATATTCTCATTTTGACTATCACTTCTGAATAAGAGATGGCTCTTTTCAGAATATGTCAATATGGTCCTTCCAAAATTAGCACTATACATCCAACTGTCCCTGAGCAACCAATCTTTGGTAAACCTCATATTGTCCTCGACAATTGCTTAATCATTTTAGTCATATCAAATTCTAGACCTTTTCCCTTCTTAATGCCTCTGGGCATTTGGAAAAATTTAGAAATGACAAATATTATAGCACATTCAATCGATCCTGTACCCAAAGCAAATGGTACACGATTAATGATGTCTCACATAAAGACATGATTCTAGACCAGTCTTTTGCTACAATATTTTTATTTGCCATGTTTTCAAAATTTGACTATGAAGAGGGATGTCGTAATCATAATCGAATTTTGAGAACGCAATATATAGAATTTCCTTAAGTTGAACCAATCCAACATGAAATTCATATATATATTCTTAACTAAAGATGATTAAGGTCTCAATCTAAGCCTTTAGAACTAAAATGAAGTATATCCTCTCCCATAATTATAGCAAAACAACTTTTTCAATCCCTGCAGCCTCACAAATTAAAACTTTTGTTTTCTACAATTAACATTGCTAACTTGCAACACTAACAATAATTATCATGCTCCCACTAACATGATGATTATTAGCATAACACTTATGCTCCCACTAGCTTTGACATGTACTCAGAAATCAGCTGGACTTCTAGAAATCAATACTTTATTGACTTTCTTACCAAAGTTCAGATTTCTGATACGAGATGCTTTGATAAAACTTTATCAAAATCATACACCTTTCCTTAGATAGCCTGCATGTGTGTCTAAACAATTTCAGAACTATGAAAAGGGATGCCGTAATCATAGTCTCAATTGCTAAGACCTTTTTCCATCTGCTTCAAATCTACTTGGTGGAAGTGCTTCCTCACCATCATTTTCATGAATCAGAGAGAAACCTTATGACCCTTAGATTTTATGGTGTATGTGTTCTTATCCATGTGAATCGTCAAAACCATAGTCATAAGACAAGGATAATGACAAATCCAAACTCATATGGACTGAACTTATGCAATCTTAACTTCTTGCCACCTGGCAGTACAGGGCCTGCCATTGCTTCCAAGTTGTTATGCAACCAATTGAGAACTTTCAGAACTCCTATGCAAAGCCAACTTTAACTGGAATGGGCACAAAATATGTCAACACGATAGGTTATAAACCTCAAGTCGTGTGCTAGTGAAGAACCTCAGGTTTTATTCTTAATTAGTTCTTGAAATTCTTTTTAGGATCTTTAAGACTCCCACTATCCTCTTGACATATAAGACTATCTTGCCAAATATTCAAGAGATAGTGCGGATTCTTTATCAAGACAAACACTTCACACAATTGGCCTTAGTTGGTCTTTGTTTTATCCAAAACATCACAACTTACCAATTTCAAATGTACAAGAGTAGGACACTTTTACTCTTACATTTGACAAGTGTTTTAAACCTTTCTTTAAGATATGTCACTCAAGTTACAATCTTGGAGTATGACTCTAAGAATTGTTTTGGAACGAAGTATGACTCAT
Organism: Lactuca virosa; assembly: GCF_052849685.1. Lineage (NCBI taxonomy): Eukaryota > Viridiplantae > Streptophyta > Magnoliopsida > Asterales > Asteraceae > Lactuca > Lactuca virosa. The sequence continues at coordinate 125,064,644 of NC_136430.1, forward strand.
CTTCCTGATCTAACCATTTCAACAATTCATGACTCTTCTTCTTAGTCATAAGAATGCACTAAGATGACCTTTAGAGGACTAATTGTGATATGATTTCTAAATCATTAAGATGATCACAAACATGATACTAAAGTACTCTCCCATCTTTTCAGATTTGAGAAACTTTTATCTTTCTGCCTAATTTGATTCTTCCCATTCGTTCTGCCATACATTGAGACTTTTCCAATGTTTTCAGAATTATACTTAAACTTGTAAGTATAACCATATTCACTAAACTTTAGTAAATAAAATAGTCTTAACGAGCTTTGTGGTGGACATGACCAGTGCACAAGAATGTGTACTCGATCCCTTTAGTCCTTCACTTGACTCACACATCCATGTGAACAAGTAATTATTCTTGATTTTCTAATGCTTGAAAGTTCTCATTCATCATACTATTCAACTTGCATGATTCCAAGTTTCGATCCAATTGAAACTTGGGTGATGAGGAACTTTCCTGATTTGGTAAATTTAGACACTACCACAAATGAAAGAATCAAATCCATTTTCCAATATTGCTGTCAGTGGAATCATATAAGCAACAATTTTCCACAAATGCCATTGTAAGGATACTTCAAATAAATAAAATTAAACAATTTTCTTTTACTTTAAAACTTTGCGGAAAAACTTATCCTTACAATCCAGATGGAAAATTTTTGTTATCTATTCCTTAGCAATATATCATAACTTCTTAAGCAACTGCTCAAAATTCTGATGCGATCGAAATCCACCTTCGCGATCAGAATCAGCATATACTTCCTTTAATATTTCTCTCTATTCTTTGATTCTTAAAACATCAACATGTGACCCAGTCACATCATGTAATGAGGATCTCAGAATAGAACTTAACAGAGTTAGATAATGGGCTCTACCTGATGTAGAGTCAAACTTATTGACTTTAACATCCCTAGGTAAATTTGGCAGCTTTGCAATCAACGCCCCTTCCTTTGGCAAAATAAACATATGGACCCTTTGGTAATGGGACTATCTCATACTTAGCCTTTCTCTTTACCATTTGGTCAACCGGGTTGACTATGGCCAATCCCTTTCCATTGGGAAGAGAATGCTTTTTCTGGATTTCCAGTGTCACCATTGTCACTATCCATAAAGTTTTTGGGAAGTTGATCTTCTAATCAAATTTGCTTTACTATCGTTCCAAATCCTTGCTGATTCAGAAGCACCAAGCAAATAGATATGATCATTAAGGTTCATGTCATAGTCTGTTTCATAGTAGTCCCAAAGGAACTCACTATGTGACTTAGACACCCAACTCTCCCGGCTTGTCAATATGTGACTTCATCTCTAAGATGTGATCACACATAGACCTTGCTTGCCATTAGGGCTTGAGTGACCTTGAACTTGTGGGTTAGGGAGAATAATTGGAGGAGGTGGAGGAAGAGAAGTATGACTTCCATGAGCCAAACTCGGGAAGTCATATTCGTTAGGAAAGCTTGGTTTGGGAAGATCATTGTTGTCTAAACCAGACATCAACAATGGGAGAAATTCACGTAAAGTTGATTTAAGTCCTTAATATAACACCCAATATGATATATTAAGGCTAGGACCCAACAAACTATTTTATAACTTGGAAGAGGGATTCCATAATCCAAGCTATAAAATATTTGAAGGTAGGCGAATGACGATTCACCAATTTCCACCAAGATAAACGAAATGTATGATTAGGTTTTAATTGGTTTTGAAACTCCTAGATTCTTTTGAGATTCATTGAACTTTTCAAAGGCATGTTTCAATCTCGAGTGTGCCCTTCAGGTTTTGTGACTGGGATGCCGATGATCACAAAACAAGGTGTGAAGTAACCATGCAAATATACTTGGTACCCTTAATATTTACCCCTCAATCGATGTGCCGGATAACCACACACGCTCCAACGATACTATGATAAACATTAAGTTACCCTTTGCCTACCTTGTTAAGTCCAGGTTAGTGTGCCGGTTAACCACACACGCTCCACTAACAGCTTAAAGAAAGTGCAAAGTGTAATTTCATGGATTAGCACCTTATTCACATTTTCCTAAGTAACTAAGATTGGGAATTTATAAGTGTTTAGTTACTTAGTATTTATCATTATACTTATAATGAAGGGAGAATTATAGTCCTTGTCCTACCTGTTCGGCTAACGACCCTCCACCGGTCAAGGAAGCGGTGAGTGAGAGTGGACACCCATTAAACTGCCATTTTATAGGCAGTAACCTTATACCCCCCTTATAGACCGGCTTCGTGAATGAGGCTTACTAATGGTAAGACGACTTGCTCTTATACATATAATATATTAAACTTTTAATATTATAATAGTATAAGGGTGTATTTTAGACATTTAAAATACTTGGTGGTTTAATCTATTAATTAAACTAGACTTTTAATTTAATTAAACTCAAACCATATATTTATGGATTAATAATACTCTTTTATTTAAACGCTTTAATTAACTATTAATAAAGTCCATAAGAGTTAAGTTGAACTATTCAACAAAACATCATAATTCCAATTATTAAACTCAAAAATAAAACCATTTAATTAATTGTTTAAGTTATGAACCCAAGAGTTTTAGAATTCAATTCTTTTTTTCATAAAAAACTTTTCTCAAATTCCAAAACTTGAGGGCAAGTTTTGTAATTCTTGAAAACCTTTGGATTCCATAACTTATGGAATTAATGGTGTTTTATGATGAAACTTTCCATGTTCCATAACTTAAGAACAAGTTATGGAATTCTTTAAAACATTAACACCAAATTTTGTAACTCCATAAAAACTTTGAATCAAATTTTTTTTTTTAAAAAAAACTTTCATATCCATAACTTATGGAAGTTTCAAAAACCCTTAAGATCACAACTTTAAAAAAACTTTTGAGCTCCAAAATTTTATGACAAAATTTGTAACTCCTTAAAACATTTAGATCAAACTTTTAAAACTAATAAAATAATCATATCATTTTATCTTTTACTAAATTTGACCTAATTCAACTCATTTAACAAATGATTCAAATTTTACAAATTATTCGTTTTTCACAAAACACGTAATTATCTTAAAATTTGACAAACGGCATGTTTTTTTTTCTTTTTTTTTCAACTTGAAAATAAAACATTTGCATCAATATAACAGAAAACAACCCATGGCTCTGATACCACTGTTGGGTTTTGAGCATTCTAACACTCCTATGGTGTACAGGCAACCCTATAAACCTTGGATCTATGTTTTCTCTATTATAGATGCAAATATTAACTATTCCAAGGTGTCATCCTAACTAGCATATTATGAAGCACCTATACTACAAAGTTCTAGTTAGATGACATACCTTTTGATGTAGCTTGATGTCTTCAAGCTTTAAGAGCTTAGCCCCAATAATGTGGAAGCCTCAAATGGAATCACAAATCACCAAAACACCTTGGAAGAACTTGAGAGAATATGTATGCACACTAAAATCGGCCCACTCTTATTTTCACTCACTTGTCCAATTTTGTGAGCCAAGGACCCCTTTATATATTATGGAGGATTAGGGTTACATCCATGTAAACCGTAATACTCATGACCTTTCATTTACATAGGATCCATGGGTTAAAAGCTCCATGGACCATCCATGAAAGCTTAGCCCAACCTAAATGAACTTGGCCCATTCCATATATATAAGAGTCCATATTTAATTAGTTCATTTTGATCACTTAATTCATTCTAAATTAATTCTTGGTCAATACTAATTAAATAATATGATTCCATATTAATATATTAGAACTTATAATATATTAATATAAATCATAAATATACTATTCTCAAAAGACTATCCATATAAATTGTGTCGGTGAAGTGCAACCCAAATGGACCATGCCGGGTCGGGTCAAGTACATACCAAATATAGTTATGGACTTAGACATTAATCCAACACGTATGTGCTTAACCGGCACATTAATTAGGTGATAAATGACTTCAAGAGTACCAAGCACATTTGCATGGTAATTCACACCTTGTTTGTGATCCTCGGTATCCCATTCACAAACTTGGAGGGCATAATCGAGATTTAAACATGTCATTGAAAAGTTCAATGAATCTCAAAATAATCTTGGAATTTCAACTCATTTAAAACTAAATACTCTTTTTCGTTTTTCATGGTGGAAACTAGTAAATCGTCATTTACCTACCTTCATATATTTTGCAATTGGATTAGGGCATCCCTCTTCCGAATTGTGAAATATTGTGTTGGGTCCTAGCCTTAATATTTCGTTGGGGTGTTATATTAAGGATTATTATCTAATCTAAACTTTGTCTTTCTTTTCAGATGTCTACCCCAAACACTGCTAGCTCCAACCCTTCCGGCTCTTTCTCTCTCATGAACTTATGTGGGAGGGTGATTTTTGATGGGTCGAATTTCAATGACTGGATTCAGAACATTCGAATGGTCACTCGTTACGAGGATAAGGAATATGTCCTCGATAAAGAGCTTAAGGAGGTGGATGAAGCAACTGCTACTCTTGAAGAGGTTGCTGAATATAGGGCTCATGAGAAGGACGTGAAAAAGGTGTCGTGTGTCATGCTTGCCACTATGACAACTAAACGCCTAAAGTCCTATGAGGACTACTATCCATTAGAGATGCACCAAGACTTTATGGAAAGGTACCATCAAAGTGCTCGACAAGAAAGGTATGAAATCATTTCCTCCATGATAAAAACAAAAATAAAGGATGGAGAGTCTATCACGGCCCACTTGCAAAAGATGCAAATGTTTGTGGACCACTTGCTGAAGTTTAATGTCAACTTTGATGAAGAGTTGGCTATTGACATTATCCTACACTCTTTGCCTTCGTGTTATGATCAGTTCTGCATGACTTATCATATGAACAAGGAGGAAGTCACTCTTAGAAAACTTCAAGGCCTACTGAGAACTGTTGAAAGTAGTTTGAAAGGCAAACCTGTTGTTCCCACTCCTACCACTACTGCCCCAATCCGGACAATTTGACATGGTAAAGGGAAGAAAAGGAAAGCTCCTTCAAATAATCACAAGGGAAAGTCTCGTGATGGATCCTCTTCTAGTGGGTCCAAAGGTGGTTCTGCTGCTTCCTCTTCCAATCCAAAAGAAGCAAAGTGCTTCTACTGTCATGAATAAGGGCACTGGAAACGAAGCTGCCCCAAATACTTTCAGGACATCAATGATAAGAAGATAAAGCCCACATTCGCAGGTATTTATACTATTCGTTCTAATAACTCATCACATGCTAATTCTTAGGTCCTGGATACAGGATGTGGTTTTCACATTTGTTCTGATTTGCAAGGTCTAAAAAGAAGTAGGGATGTGGAGCACGTGAAGACGAACCTGATCATGGGGAATAGGAAAGTGTCACATGTCACCAAGATTGGAGTTTATTCTTTATTGCTTAGTAGTGGGTTAGAATTAGATTTGAATAATTATTGCTACTCGTCAGATATGGCGAGAAACATTATTTCTTTTCATGGTTTGTATAAACAAGGTTTTAGATTTTTATTTAATAATGAAATTGGTTCTATAAATTCTTTTTATAATGGTATCTTTTATTTTGAAGCATTGCCTTGTAATGGTATATATGAAACTGTGACGGTTGCAGACAAATTAAGAAATAATGTATTGCATATTGATTCGTCCAATGTTTTGGACAAAGCATGCTTGTGGCCTTGTCGTCTTGGACATTTCATCAAGAAGCGCATATCCCAACTCCAAAAGGATGGAGTGTTGGAGTCATTTGACTTAAAGTCGGATGACACATGCGAATCTTGTCTGCTTGGAAAGATGACCAAGTCACCCTTCACTAGTACTTGTGAAAGAGGTGAGGGTTGGTTGGATCTCATACACAGCGATGTGTGCGGACCCTTCAGATCCGCCACAAGGGATGCTAACCGCTTCTATGTGACTTTTACCGATGATTACAACAGATATGGGTATGTCTACTTAATCGAGCATAAGTCAGAAACCTTTGAAAAGTTCAAAGAGTTAAAACAAGAAGTAGAGAATCAGCTGGGCAGGAAGATAAAGATGCTCCGATCCGATCGAGGTGGTGATTATCTTAGTATCGAGTTCCACGACTATCTTAAGGAATGTGGAATTCTTTCACAATTGACGCCACCTAGGACACCGCAGCTGAATGGTGTGGCTGAGAGGCGCAATCGAAACTTGTTGGACATGGTTTGTTCGATGATGAGTTGAGCTTCGTTGCCTATCTCATTGTGGGGGTATGCCTTAGAGACTGCCGCCCTAATCCTTAATCTAGTCCGAACTAAGAAGGTTGCCAAAACACCTCACGAAATGTGGACAGGGAGGGTTCCCTCGTTGGCACATATCAAGGTTTGGGGTTGCGTGGCTTTCATAAGACCAGAGACTCACGACAAGCTCGAACCTCGTAGTCAGCATTGTATTTTCATCAGCTACCCACAGAAGTCCTTTAGATATCTCTTCAATAGACCGAGTGATAATGTTGTCTTCGTTGTGAGGAGAGGAGTTTTTTGTGAAAGAGAACTCATATGCCAAGAGGACAGTGGGAGGCATATTGACCTTGAAGAGCTTCAAGAGTTAAGTGGTGAAGGAACCCCTAACACTAGCACTCAACCTGAGGAGGAAACTCCTATTGAACCAGTTGACGAGTCCATACCTCTGAGATGTTCCAGTAGAGTTAGAGTGGCACCGGCGTTTTATGGTTTTCATATTACTAGGGAAGATGATACGTTTATCAGTGATAGTACACTAGTAAATTTGGATGAGCCATCTAACTACGAGGAAGCCATGGCAGGCCCCAAGTCTGCAAAATGGAAAAAGGCGATGGAGAATAAGATTCAGTCCATGTATGACAATCAAGTGTGGAACTTCATTGACCATGTACCAGGTCGTAAGATGGTCGGGTGCAAATGGATCTTCAAGAAGAAGACCGACATGGATGGGAAAGTACACCCATATAAGGTTCGATTGGTTGCGAAGGGCTTTACTCAAACTCCTAGAGTTAACTATGACGAGACCTTATCGCCAGTAGCGAAGATCAAATCTATAAGGTTTATGCTAGCCATAGCTGCGTTTCATGATTATGAAATATGGAAGATGTATGTCAAAACTGCTTTCCTTAATGGAAAGTTGGCTGAAGACGTTTACATGACTCAACCAGAGAGTTTTGTCGATGCGAAGTACCCTAATAGAGTGTGTAAGGTTGAGAAATCCATTTATGGATTGAAACAAGCATCTCGTAGATGGAATCTTTGTTTCGATGAGAAAGTCAAAGACTTTAGATTTTTGAGAAGCGAGGATGAGTCTTGTGTATATGTCAAGGCTAGTGGGAGTATAGTTAGCTTTCTGGTGTTGTATGTAGATGTCATACTTCTCATAGGAAATGACATTTCAAACTTGCAGGAGGTTAAGTCCTGGCTTGGAAAGTGTTTCGCTATTAAGGACCTCGGGGAAGCTGCTTACATTCTAGGGATAAGGATATTGAGAAATAGGAGTAAAAGACTAATAGGACTTAGTCAAAGTACCTACTTGGACAAAGTGTTGAAACATTTCAGCATGGAGAATTCTAAGAAAGGTGAATTGCCCATTCTGAGAAATACCAAACTGAGTAAGACTCAGAGTTCGAGTACCGATGCCGAGATAGCAGAGATGAGCCGAGTACCATATGCTTCTGCAGTTGGCTCGATCATGTATGCTATGACATGTACTCGTCCTGATGTGGCTTTTGCTTTGAGCATGGTCAGCAGATATCAGGGGAATCTTGGTAGAGCTAACTAGACTGCGGTAAAGAACATTCTTAAGTACCTGCGGAGAACTAAGAATTGGGTCCTTACCCTCGGTGGGAGTGATGACTTGACAGTGACAGGGTATAGTGATGCAAGCTTTTAGGCTGATATATATAGTTTCCGCTCTCAGCCGGACTGGGCATTTACCGTAAATGGAGGAGCAGTAACATGGAAAAGTTCCAAATAGGAGACTGTAGTTGATTCAACGTGCAAGTCAGAGTACATAGCAGCAATGGAAGCGTCGAAGGAGGCGATATGGCTAAATAACTTAATCGGAGACCTTGGAGTTGTACCAGCTTTAAAGGAGCCTATGGAGATTTTCTATGATAACGAGAGTGCGGTCGCCTTAACCAAGGAACCAAGGGATCATGGCAGATCCAGGCACATCGACAGAAAATATCACTTCATAAGATATCGAATAGAAGAAGGACTCCTCGTAGTAATGAAGGTATCGTCTGAGGAGAACCCAACAGATCCCCTTACGAAGGGACTGAGTAGGGTTAAGCACTTGCAGCATGCTAGGAGTATTGGGTTGAAGGACGATATTAGTGATTGGATAGCTATTTATAAACTTGTAATAGATAAAATGCAATTGACGTTTGATGATTAAATAAAAGGAGTTTTATTTATGAGTAAATTACTATCTTGTGTCAATTGTTTACTATTGTTTCATTTTGCATGTTTTGACTTCCAGAATAATAAGATTATTCAAACCATCCACAGTCGATCATACTTTGGAAGTAGGTATTGAGACTAGACTGTCATTTATTGCCTGGTAGATTGTCTAAAGTGTTTAGACATAGCAAACGTTTGCTACAACATTCATGAGTGCTCCTGAAATAAGATTTTAGTATTGGATTAAACCCACGCTCACATGAATCACTTCATGGAATTTATCAAGAGTGATTGTGAGACGATAATATCGTATAGTCTCCAAACCAAGATATATGAGTTGTTGATTACGAGTTGGTTCTGCATCGATAGTACGAAAACGCATCAGTAACTTGATGTTATAAAACGTGTTGTTGTGTATAATTTAACAAGTAATTAGTACAAGCATATAAGTCGAAGTTTATATGTTCTTTTTATCCTAGGAGGATTAAAAGCGATATCTTAGGCCCCTCGATGTTTTTGTCTTGACTTATGTGTCAGGCCCGGTCAGGACACAATTGATGTGTTCAATTAAGTTCTATGTCAAACAAATCAGAAATCGGGAAACAAACTGTTGGACAATAAGTATGACTATGTTCTATGCATTTGTCTGCATGATATGTTGAAGAACATACGACTATATGATCCCTTATCTAAAGGACGCGTCAGAATTCGACAACAGCTTTTCAGGGCTACGATTGCTAATCAGATTTTGAAGTTGCATTGGCAGTTATAGTTATTAGACTTATCCAAGTGGGAGACTGTTGCATTAGATGTCTAAGCGCATAACTATAATTGGATTGTACTTGACCCGATAGTAGCATGGTCTATATTGGGTTGCATTCGCTAGAACAAATTAATAGGATGGATATTTGAGAAAAAGGTTATTTGTGATTTATTAATATATTATAAGTATAATATATTAATTGAGAAATCATATTATTTAATTAGTATTGATCAAGAATTAATTTGGAATTAATTTAGTGATCAAAAGAGACTGATTAAATTAACAGGGACTGATTATGTAAATCAGTGATACATATGGTTTGAGCTAATGATCCATGATTGATTTGTGATGGACTAAGATTATGAGATAGTCCATGAAGTGTTAGTCAAAATCGATTGTTGGATCATAAACCTAAGTGTAATAATTAGGGTTTACAAGTGGCTCTTGGGATTCTACACTATATATGTAACCTATACGCCCCTAAAATCGGCACCAAGAGTATTCTAAGAGGATATATCTGATTTTTGGTGCTCCAATCTCTCTATCATTGTCTTCCAATTGTTGGTGGTGTTTTGTGAAACATTTGAGGCATCACACTTGAGGTGCTAAGCTTTTGAAAGGCCAACTTCTACAAGCTACAACAAGAGGTAATCATCTAGCTAGTTTTTGTGATTCAAATATCAAATCTGTATGCTAGTTAGGCTTCATGCTTTGGTAAAAAGAAATTGCATGTATAATTAGAGAAAACGTAGTTCCAAATCATTAGGGTTGTATGTGCACCATAGGGATGTTATAGTGCTCAAAACCCATCAAAAAAGGCTTCATCCTTTATCCTATTCTTCTTCTCATCCCTCGTCCTCAACATACAATCATTCGCCATGTGGTTCGCACCATTGTTGTAGTGGAAATCGAACCCAGAGTCACCTGTAAGCTTTTTATCTATCTTCGCATCCTCAGTCCTAACTTCCTTCTGCTCCACTTTCTTCTCCTCTCTCACTCCCTTCACAAACGAACTATCTTTTGAATCACTTGTTTTAGGTTTCGAATTGAAAGGCTTCTTGAAAAAAAATTCACTTTTTTATTTGAATAAATTGCTATTTCTTCATCATTAGAGTTCACAATTAGTCCTTCATCTTCCGAACCTTCATTCTCAGCAGACTCAATCTCAACATCTTTGTTTGTCACCTTACACATTAAGGCAAGAGGACCACCAAAACTGATTTTTGTTTCCTCAGCAATCTCATTTACTTCCCATTCATGAGCCTTCAACTCATTGTAAAGATCACTAAGAGATACATTGTCGAAACATTGTTCAGTTTTTATCATCAGACCAACATTATGCCACTCCTTTCGAAGCCCTATGAGAAAAGTCACATTGTACTCCATTGTTGATATGTTGACTCCATACCTGCTACACTTGAAGATTAACTCATTCAGACGATCGTAATAGAGCTCAATTTTCTCACCTTCTTTCTGCTTGAATTCACCCAATTCAAGGAAAGATTGCATAACAGAAGTCTTTTTGGTTTTATCGCTTCCTTGATACTTCTCCTTTAGTGTATCCCAAATTTCCTTAGTAGTGGAACAAGCACGGACATAATTGTACACTACTGGTGGAAAAGCACCTCTCAATTCACGCAAGCATTTCTTCTCATTCTTCATCTTCTTTTCAGCTTGATTAGAAACTTCACGACTGGAAGCAGCAAATCCAATATGCACATTGATCGTAGTCTTTCATCCTATATGCACATTGATCGTAGTCTCAATTCACGCAACCAGTGATACTTTTCATGGGATCGTCATCAATTCCATTCAGATAGTCTTCCATCTTATATGCACATTGATCGTAGTACTCAGGGATTAACATAGGAATTTTGGTTGAAGAACCAAGAAGATGTGAATAAGAAGTCATTGTGTTCATACTGAAATTCGCCATTGTTGTATTGATGAGTTTTGGAAAAAGATTCAGAAATTAAGATCTGAAGGGTGAAATTTGCAGAAATCAAACACGGAACACTCGATTAACAAGCTAGGAAAAAAATCGAATCAAATTAGATGATCTAAATATATTTTCATAATCAAAAGTGTGGAAATTTTGAATCTAGAACGAGATTCAAAAACTTTTCAAAACTGGAGAAAATCATAGATCAACTAAATGAATCCCGCTCTCATACCAAATGTAGTTGTTACAAATCGAATGTATGAAAAGAAATCAGAGTCTCAATCAAACGAGAACATAGAATCGTAAATAATTTATGTTTGGCTCAATATATTGCTTTTGAAGATACAGAGAAAAATAGAGTACAAGTGGCTGTGACTTCGAAAGATACTCTAACTCTAATATCTAACTCCTATTTATAGGGATGACAAAAGCAAACAAAAAATACATAAGGGCTTTAACATCCACGCTTCGACATTACAAAATACTGTTATGCAAATAAACAAAGAAGACTTCGATACTAACAAAATACATAAGACACTTCGACACCTTACAACTATTTCGAACCCAACAAAAGTGATATTCTCTTGTCTTGATCAGAAAATTTATTGTAAGGCTTGAGTGTTTATTTTATAGGTTCATAGTTTCTTACCTGACTTTATCCCTAGAAGAATGCTTTCTGTATGCATCAAGTCGCACGTTCTAATGAAACATCGAGGATTACCCAGTGTCTTACCCTAATTACATTGACATCAGCATAAGAGATACTTTTTAGGTCCTTACATTGACATGAGCATTACCCAGTGGCTTACCCTGTTGAAAAATCGAGCATTACCTAATGGTACCATTATGAAATTGGCGATAGATATATTCCAAGATTTTAACTACTCTCTAAAAGTCTTCTAATATGAAACTTGATGATTCACTATATAATACCATACACTGGTAAAATTTTGAAACTCTATGCTGATCGTTAAGATATATACCATAGTTTATCACACGCACCGAACCATTCTTGCCCTTAAATTCTTCTTAAAAGTTTTATGATTCAGTTTTATATGCCAGACAATGATGAGAACTTGAAAAGTCTACTCCGATGGGTATATCATGTACCATGATATATTACAGGTACCTACCTACTCTCGTTATTTTTCTTCTAATAGAAGTTGTTAATGATTCAACGTATAAAAACAAATGCTAATGAGACTACACAAAATTATGGAAGGAATTAACTATTTCAACAACACAATCGTCTGATACACCAAATCCTCTCCTAGCCTTTAAATTTATTTGATGTTTTCTTTCATTTCAGGTTACTTGTTGTCTTCTTAAAAAATTAAAAAATCAAAAACAAGGCAGTGATTATTGATGTTTTCAAAAAGGGGGAGAAATGTTTAGTTCTTCTACATTGTTACTTGATTATTCATTAAATAGCATACACTCTTGACAGAAGAAGGTTATACATCTAAAGGGGGGGACCAAAACTCAGATGTTGTTTATCTCAGGGGGAACAAAATCTAAGGGGGAGCAGAAATCAACATTTCACTTCAGATGTAGTTAGTTCATTTATTATTTCATTATTTATTAGTTTGTTTTTGACATCATACAAATATGTGGATATTGTTGGGATACATATTATAGATTTGATGATCCAAAATATATACATTACATTTATAGTTTTACTGCTCATTGTGGACAGTGACTCTTGTATAAGCAGGTGTAAATATTACATTTAGACAAGCTGATTTGTCAAAGTTTGGTTATATATTTAATCTTAAGATATACTAATGGAAGTTCATAAGATCATCCCTTGACGAGCAAAATAACCTGAAGACTCTATCAGCACTAAAGGCACGAAGGCACCATTCAATGAAGACTGATCAGTGTGTCCATAAGTTGAAGGTGTTACACTGACTGCACACAAATTAGGTGATACACTCATGACACACGCTAATGGTTATACACTTCTGAAAAAGAAGCTGATCAACGTGACTCCCTGACGTTGATGCCGCTGACCAGCATATGATGTGATGGTGCTGATATATGAATATGGAGCTAATTAGATTTATTTGGTGAAGATGTATTTTGAACATATGATCTGATCCATTCCTTAATTACCATATGCGCATTTATCATTTAAGAATCAATCCCATCAAATCAGGGATTTGATATAACCAAAGATCTAGTAAATCTGCAGAAGATGTATCTTCTAGGTTTAGAGTAGTATTTATACGAGCCTCTCTCATTAGTTGAGAGTTGATAATTTGTATTGTATTGTGAGACTTAGAGTTTTTGTGGAGATAGATCTAAGAGTTCTTGGTGTGTTATTAGATTGTACTCATTGCTTTGTGTTGCTTTGTGCATCTGATTCTCTTTGTGAGAATGATTCTTAGTGAAAACCATTTTTGTGATAACTATGTGTTAATCGTTATTTCAACTTGTTTTTATATGATCTATGATCCTACAAGACTGTTCTGTTCACATAAGAAACAATTGAACGGTGACAAATTAATTGACAGATGACAAATCAATCAATACAATAGTATAATTGATTGGCTGATGAAAAATCAACCAATACAATAGTATGTAAGGTAAGGTTTTACAGACTATAAAGAATAATATGAGTTTTATCTATGGAGGAATTATTCATATATGCTTAAGATTTAAAGATAAAACTCATATTTTTTTCTATAATCCGTACAACCTCACCTAACCTACTATTGTATTGATTGGTTTGCCATCAGTCAGTGGTTTCTTATATGAACTGTTACGTTTTATTGAAAAATAGTCTAAAACAAATAGTCAAAACTACGGGTTTAGCAACGTAAGCAATTATATGTTTGATTAAAATAAAACCATTTTACCCACCAAGGATCAATTTTCAAAGCTTGGGAAGATTAAAAAAACTATAGGAAGGAATTAATTGACAATCTTTGAAGACTTTGATTTCTTTTGGCAATTATTGAAGTTGATGAAGATGACATTAAACTCCAAAGAAGAAGCTTTCTATAATGTAGCCACCAAGAAAGAATCAACCACCAAAGTACTAGTCTTCACTTGTATATTAGTTATTAATAAGACATAAAAATATATACCAAATATACCTCCAAAAGAGAACCAACTAAGACCTTAAACTCCATACTACACGAGCCAGAGGAAGAGAAGGGAGAAGCCCAAAGTGCTCTCGGTTTTGGGAGGTGAAAGAAGAAAGAACTCTTCTGGAAAAACTTGATTGTTTTTACAACCAAGGCTTCTTTATATACAAAGAGAGATGAAAAGATTCAAAGCTAGCCATAAAGGAAATCATGGTCTTTTATTACATGCATGGTGTGATGTAAAAGAAAGATAACACTCCCACTCCATATCCTAATGGGATTTTTGGCCATACATGACTCCAAATCATGGTCTTCTCTTTGTGAAACATATCTAACCCAGATCCAATCAGATATGAACATCATCTATAAAGCCTATGAGTTTTCCATAAAAGCGAGTGAGAAGATGGAATGTGAATTGAGTCGTCTTAAGTTATGTTTCTAGGATAGGATGCTTAAAATATAGTCCTTAGAGCATGAAATTGTAATGTCACAAGATGATTGTATCATTCTTAAAGACAAATGTGAAATCACTTATTCTGAAAGGAATGTTTTAATTTCTAATAACAAACATCTTAATGCCAAAATGTATGCTTTACATCATGCCATAGATATTCTTGAAGCCAATGAATGGCTGAATCATAATTTTCGTCATCCTTGGTCCAAAGCACCTGGTCTCAGAGGCGAGTTTCCGAAACCAATTGTTCGTCCCTTGAAGAAGTTACAAGATCTAACTTTTATCGGAGACATTCCAAACCCCAGATATTCGAATACCCCTATCTCACCATTGTCACCCCTTCCTAAGACCTCGGACGGATATTCATCTCTGATTCCTGAGTGTCAACCCATAGTTGTCAAGTGTCCTGATTCCACGCCTCTTCCGCCTATGATACCCCTGAACCTGAATCAGACCTCGAAATCCTTCCCTAGCATCACCCGTACTGTAGTTCAAGTTCCAAACCACAGACCTTCTGACAGTTGTATTGTTGAGGAAATAATTTCGGAGACAACTAGACCTGAGTCGGATATATCGGGTTTTGTCTGGGCATCTTTTGATATTGACGTAGAAGAAGAAATCTTAGTAGATTACTCATCTGACTCTTGTGTTTCTAATTCTCAAGTGATTTCAAAAACAACCTTAGTACCAATCAAGCCTAAGTTTAACAACCCATCTGTAGGCCAATCTTGCAAGTCTTCATCTGACTCGAGGAAGAAACCAAAATGCCCTTAAAAAGGAAATTAGGTCAAGGCATGACTACAGATTCATTGAGAATTCTAAGAAGAAAGTATCTCGTACTATGAGCCCAACCACTAGGAACCACAACACATTTGCTCCTGTTAAGATTCTTAAGAAGCCTTCTAATCCTCCTAGTTCGGTAGCTCAAAACAAGGTCGTTAGTCCTATTTTGAATAAGTTTGTTGATACTCATCCCACAGATACGAACTCTTCTCGGATAGTTTCTACAGTGTTCATTGCTAAATCTGATGGTACTAATTTCAAACAACAACTTTCAAAACCAAATGTACCTTCAAAAGTAGCAAACAAAGAACGAGTAGCCAAAAACATTGTTACTCACAAATTTTCAAAAGATTCAAACCAGAAATTTGAGTGGAAAGTCAAAAATGTCAAAAAGGAAACTGCAACTCCAAGTAACATTGTGATTCCTACACATCCAAAAATTGCTTGTCCTAGAAAAAGTGTTACAAAACTACCTATTGCTGAATATAATTTTTGGGTCAATGAAAAGGCCATGGCTTTCTGCTTCTTTGCAAAACAATCTCGGAATAAATCCTCCGAAACATCTGTTGCTCAAAAGTCACAACATAAGTCCAAAGCCCGTGCCCATGTCCCAAAACCTAACTCGAAGCCTAAGAACTCCAAAATTCAATATTTTTGCATGCACTATGTGCTTCGAAACAAGATACAATATGGTATATTGATAGCGCTTGTTCCATGCACATGATGATTTTCTGCATGATCTTAAACTCTCACCAAATGCTGGCTATGAGATGTATGGCAACAACTCCAACTCTCAGATCAGGGTTATGTCATCCTCACCAATGACAATTGCTCTCTCTCAAATGTGGAATATATAGCTGACCTAAATCATAATTTGATAAGTGTGGCTCAACTCACTAACTCCAACCGACGAGTTGAGTTCTGCAAGAAACATAGCTACGTCATGACAGAAGACCAGAAAGAATGTCTCATCAGATCTGTCACACCCCCAAACCGGAACGGCGGAAACGTCCGGGGTGGAGGACGTCATGTATAGTATCACAACAATTGAATAATAGTAATCAAAGCAACAACAACCATTGTATTAATAGTATAATGTTTACATTACATTCGAATCATACACGATTGACTCCAAAAGTAAATAACAAGTAAAGAATCGAAGCTACTATGCTCCGTCTTCTTGAATCCGGTGCGTGTACCTGTCTACTAGTGTCCTGAGAATACAAGTAGGTTTTGAAAGAGTATCAACATAAAGCTGGTGAGTTCATAACCGTTTCGTTTTAGAAAACACGTTCTTTGTTCTTTCGAAAAGTGCGTTGTGTTTCTCCATAAAATCCTTATATTTTTCTGATGTAATGAATGTTAAGTAAAAATCATTCTTACTAGTTCCTCCTGCGAGTACTTAGTGTATGCAAATCATATATAATCCAGATCGAACAAATAATCGATTGTGTGGTTCTGCCCCAAGCCCACAACCAAACAAGGAACAGGAAGTGAGGCGGAGGCCACACAATCAACTGGTTGTCAGATCCTTATGTACATAATCCTGAAGTATTCACTAGATACTTATAAAGTTAACTGTATTGGTCCTATGAAATCTGTTGATGGTGTTCCTCAAGAAAATCCAATATTTTCTTAGTGAAAGCATGATTAAACCAATTCCTTTCATAACTACTTAGCTCATACTAGCTATGTATAAACCAATATCGAACAAACAATTGATTGCGTGGATCCGCCCTAAGCCCACAACCAAACAAGGAACAGGAAATGAGGCGGAAACCCCACATTCCACTGCCTATCAGATATTCTTCACACGTAACTCGGATGCATAAACTAAGGAATTATGGAATTAATAATGTATGTTCGTTAGTTGGATAATAACCCAGTTATTTGCAAAGCACTGATGTTTATTTTGGAAAATACTATATTTTCCCTAAGTGTAAGTTATTGAATCATCTGTTCCAAACCAAAGAGTACAAGTATCTACCATACTTATGTTGTTCAAGCATTGTTCTGTTTGAAAACCAAAGACTACAAGTATCTACCATACTTATGTTGTTTAGGCATTGTTCTGTTTGAAAACCAAAGACTACAAGTATCTACTATACTTATGTTGTTTAAGCATTGTTCTATTTGAAAACCAAAGAGTACAAGTATCTACCATACTTATGTTATTTAAGCATTGTTCTGTTTCAAAACCAAAGAGTACAAGTATCTACCATACTTATGTTGTTTAAGCATTGTTCTGTTTGAAAACCCTGGCTACCACCAGTAATATGTAGTATGTTCTATAAGCTAGAAGTGTTGTTAATACCCTCCTGTGATCACTTAGTACATACGAGTTATAGAAATCTAGATCGAACAGACAGTCGATTGGGTGAATCTGCCCTAAGCCCACAACCAAACAAGGAACAGGGAATGAGGCAGAAGTCAGACATCCCACTGCATGTCGGATGTTAATTTCATATTACCCTAGTGCACATACTAAGTCATCACATAGTTACTAACCCTGTTGACTGTTTGTTAGGTATATTATTATGTGAACGAGTCGTTGTTTCCCTTGTGAGTTCTAATAACCATGCTGATGGACGAATACCAATATGACGTACTTCGGACGTCGAAAACTGAAATGATGTTTGTCACCCCCGGTTGACTGTAGCTAATAGTCAGGGTGCGAGATTGTCAGTCCCGTATAGATCTATACACAAACTCACGCTTTCCCTCTAGGAGACTCTGGTTCCTAAGGAGTAGACTTCCTAGAAGTCGTGTCTCACACTGTACTTCTCTCAACGAATCCACGAATAACACTATAAAAACCCTTTTTGTTATTAACATGAATCCTTATAAATAATACCTTTTATTTCATAGTTCATAAGTTTGTTTCCTTTGTTTTGAAAACTGTGTTTGTAATGTTTGCATCTTAACCTGTTTTGTAAAAATGGTTTCAAGTCTAGTAGTAACCATGTTTACCATGTTTAGTAAGTTCTACGCTCAATGTGTGCTAATGATAGGAAAATATAATAAACCAAATTATATTTTTAAACACAAGATTTACTTATGCTTTTACTTGTATTCCCCCCTTTAAAACATTAAAAAGCTCGGAAAAATGTAGGGGTATGAACTCACCTGATTGTGAATGACTTGAACGAATGACAAAGATAGGGTGCTTGGTATGCTAAGTGAAGTCCCGAGCACAATATGGTCCTACTAAGCACATATAAACACGTATACGCCTAGAATTAGTGTCTAAAACCACTAATGATCATAGGAAACACCCTTAGAATGTAGGAAACACTTGTAATGAAGTGTTAGAACCAAGAATGTGGGATGAAATGGAGTTCACGGCCAAACCACCATGGGTTTACGGCCCATGATGTGTTCACGACCCATGAACACATGAAGGGTTCACGGCCCAAGATGTGTTCACGACCTAAGAACACATGAACATTTGATAGGTTTACGGCCCATATACGAAGGGTTCACGGCCCTATAAAGGGTTCATGGTCGTGAACTCTTCAAGACCATGAAGATGATGATGAAAAAGTGATGAATCAAGGGTAGAATCAAGGGGTTTCTAAGCATGAACAAGTAAGGAATGAAATACTTACGTTTTGAGGCATTTAAGAGAGCTTTTGTTCGATGAGTCTTGAGAGAGTCTTGAGGATTTTTCGGCCAAGCAGAGAAGAAATGAAGGGTAAATGAAGGAAGAACACACACACACACAGATATATATATATATATATATATATATATATATATATATATATATATATATATATATATATATATATATATATATATATATATATATATATATATATATATATATATATATATATATATATATATAGAGGGGGTTCACGGCCCAACATGGGTTCACGACCGTGAACCTAGTTTGCGGCCGTGAACATACCTAGATGGTGTTTCCAGCTTCCTATTGGTTACGTTGACCTACAGGTAAAGATTTCGGCTTTTCACATCATCCCCCCGATAGAGGGAATTTCGTCCCGAAATTCGGATTCCGAGTTGTTGGTTACGGATAAGGAAAAGAGGTGGGTACTTCGGTTCCATTTAACCCTCGCGTTCTTCAGTGAATCATCACTGTTGGGTCTGCTGTTCTGATATGTGGAGGGTGTGTAGATTTGAATTGCATAACTATGTTCATCCAACTGGTAGGATGTCCATTTGTAGTCATGAGCATCTTTTGTCCTGAAGTTCATGGTAGGACTCATACCTGGTTCATCTATCATTTGCCTTGTGCATACTAGTCGTATATAATTATGATTGATAAGACGGTCGGATGGGTGGCTCTGCCCTAGGTCCACAACCAGACAAGGAATAGGAGATAGGGTGGAAACATACATCCTAAGTCCGTAGAATCTTAATTATATACCACCCCCGTGTATACACAAAACATTGTTAGGCTAACCGTATCCGTCCCCAGCCTCTGTGCTTGAACTTGATCTGCTGCACGAGTGGAATTTCCAAAAGGTCTGCTGCGAATACTTATGGGAGGTTACGGAAGAATATCATACTCCTCGCATGAGTACTTCAGACGTTTGAAGCGAGATGCAATTTCAAGGTTCGTATCTAGCTTGTCGTTATGGGTGACGAGAGTTTTGTTATTCGGTCGGTTTAAGGTAAAGGGTCTCCTCGGTGACGCGTGGGTTCGGTATAACGTAGACTCAGTTAGACTGGGCGGAATGACGTCCTCGGATAGCACATTAAGTTAGTCCAGAAGGATTGTTTTGCTATAGCATCAGTGCATCTGTGTGTGTACATTTCTAGTGCTTTCTGTTTTGACCTTGTTAATACTACTGCAAAAGTTTTGTACTGCATTACGTGTATACTAACTGAAAGATTGTTCTAGTGAATGATACTTGATATTATGATCCATATCCAGTCTCTCTATAATCGCTTGGTGTCTACAAGTCATATATAATTAAGGTTGATAAGACAGTTGACTGAGTGACTCTGCCCTAAATCCACAACCAGACAAGGAACAGGAAATAAGGCGGAATCACGCACTCTAAGTCTATTGGTTCTTAATTATATATGGCCCTAATGTTTACACCAAGTCATTATAGCTAACCAGAAAGAGTATTTAGTTTCTACATAAACTATGTGCTTTGTTTAGACGAGGAAGAATTTATTATAGCTAGGATTTAGTTGGGAAACGTACCATTGTTCTTAGGTGGTTCCGGGGTAGATTCTCCTACAGTGATAATTAGCACTCTTCCTTCTTCCCCAAGGTTTCTGGCCAATAGACAATCTCTCCTGTAGTGTCCCGTTTCACCACATTCGTAGAAGGTCTGACTTACTTACTCAAATGGTACCTGAGAGATTGGTCGTGCCGGTGCCCTACAGAAGCGGATGGTGTGTCCCCTTTTGAGGCAGCTCTTGCAATACAGCTTCCGACACCTCCGGTATGATGGAAGTTACACTTATTACTATTAGGGAGGGTTCCAGCATAAAGATTGTCGGGTGCTGAGGGGGTTGGTGTCTTGGCAACACAGGTTGCACCTGTCTGTTGTCCCTCGGGAGGTCCTTGTGTTGATTGTCTCTTCTTCCCGCTCTCGACTTTGTTTATCATCACCTCCTCTGGTTGACTCATGAACGGGGTCCATTATGCCTTGGTGCATCCCATAGTCCACCAATGTTCGAGCCAGGCGTTTGGCACTGTCAAACGTAAGAGGTTTCACTGCTAAATACATTTCCTTGGATTGGAGAATGTAGTCACCAAATGTATCTCTCTACCTTCTGGCTCTCCGAGGTTTCACGGCCCAAGATGTGTTTACGGCCCAAGAACACATGAACATTTGATAGGTTTATGGCCCATTTATGAAGGGTTCATGACCCTATGAAGGGTTCACGGCTGTGAACTCTTCAAGACCATGAAGATGGTGATGAAAAAGTGATTAATCAAGGCTAGAATCAAGGGGTTTCTATGTCACACCCCAAAACCGGAACGGCGGAAACGTTCTAGGGCGGAGGACGTCATGTCAAGTATCACAACACATGCAGTATAGTAATCAAAGTACAACAACCATTGCATTAATAGTATAAGTTTTTACATAGGTTACATTTAGCAACAACATCAAAAATAGATATAGAGAATAACATAAGATGCAGCTCAGTACTTGGCTGTCTCCGCAAAAGCTCCCGGAGTGTACCTGTCTACTGACGACCTGAGAATACAAGTTATTTTGAAAGAGAGGATCAACATTTTAATGCTGGTGAGTTCATAACTATTTTAATGACATTGGTATAAATACATATTTTATCTCAAAATAATCTCATAAAAGTTTATAAAGTATTTTAATTCCTTCCAGAAAATCCTATATTTTCTATTAAAAGTAGTCTTCTACCAAGACTCGGCTGTTTCATGTTTAAAAGAATGAGTTTCTCTACTAAAAGCAGTCTTCTACCAAGAGCCGATTGTTTTGTGTTTAAAAGAATGAGTTTCTCTACTAAAAGCAGTCTTCTACCAAGGCTCGACTGTTTCATGTTTAAAAGAATGAGTTTCTCTACTAAAAGTAGTCTTCTACCAAGACCCGACTGTTTTGTGTTTAGTAGAATGAGTTTCTCTACTAAAAGCAGTCTTCTACCAAGACTCGACTGTTTTGTGTTTAAAGAGCATTTTTCCCAAATGTTACTATCATTATCAAAATATAGTTTTACATTATTGCTTTATGTCAACAACGTTTTAATGTATTCGGAAAATATTATAATACTGTAGTTTTATATGTAGAAACTACCGTGGTACTAATTACCTTAAGGCCATGAATTATAAGGTAAATGTGAAGATACTCGTAACCATACTGATTACGATACTGATTGACGGATGTAAACACGACGATCTGCTGGCGTCAAAATAAATGTGACATTTGTCACCCCTTGGCTTGGTCGGCCGGGACTGTAGCTAGCAGTCAGGATGTGGGATGGTTTGTCCCGTATAGATCTATACA
Organism: Lactuca virosa; assembly: GCF_052849685.1. Classification (NCBI taxonomy): domain Eukaryota; kingdom Viridiplantae; phylum Streptophyta; class Magnoliopsida; order Asterales; family Asteraceae; genus Lactuca; species Lactuca virosa. The sequence goes on from NC_136430.1 coordinate 125,087,055, forward strand.
CACAATGCCCGCTCTCCCTCCAGGAGACTCTAGTTACCAACTCGACGATGGTGAAATCCGCGTCATGAGGATGTATCTCGTGTTTTGATGGCTATATACGTTTCTTTTTACTAAAAGTACATGTTTTAGAATATTGATATAGCTAGTTTCTCCTCATAAAAGTTATTGTTGGTTTCTAAACTATACCTATTATAGTTTACTTGAGAGGTTATCTAGGTACCTTTGCTACCCAAAGGCGCTGAACTGGAGTAAGAGTTTTAATATCTAAACATATATACATAATATATAACTAGGACTTCAATGACACTCGGACAAATAACCGGATACTCTAAGTCCACAACCAAACAAGGAACAGGAAATAAAGCGGGCTATCAGTCCTAAGTCCTTCAAACCCTACTTATATAACTATATCTATATAGACATGAATCTAACAAGAATATAAGTTTAAAAGTCTTTCATAAAAGTTTAGTAATTTAAAAAGAGATTATAGTACTTTAAAAGAGATTTGCAAGTAATATGTGAAAACCTTTAGCTGAATAAAACAGTTTAACAAGCAAAAATCTATTTGATTGACAGTTATTAATCATATGTGATTGATATTATAACTTAATAGTTCAACTTGTATTCCCCCCCCCCCCCCATCAAAGCATTTAAAATCATTTCAAAGGTTGATTAAGGGGTATGAACTCACCTGAAGTGAGTAACTCGAAAGAAAGATTGATATAGGATCGTCGGGTGTTGAATGAAGTCGTGAGCACAAACGGATCCTAGTTTAACATGTAATAACACATATATGAATACACTTAGGGTATATAACCAGTAATAGACACATGGACACACCTTAGGGACATGGAAACACTTAGAATTAAGTGTTACAAACACCTATTGAAGTCCCTAAATGAGTGTAGGGCCTTAGATTTGAGTGTAAGGCCACCAAACTCGACTTTTATGTGTGTGTGGCCAGGTGTACGGCCAGGGTGTGCGGCCAGGCCTGTGTGCGGCCGTACACTCCCATAGAAATGTGTCCAAATCGATTTTCCAAGGCTTTGTGATGATCCTAAGAAGGTGTTTCGGCCGATGTTATGTTTAGATGAGTGTTTAAGTCCATTTTAGGACCAAAAGATGTGTGTGTGGTCACACATGATGTGTGTGCGGCCGTACACACATGAAGATCATCTAGAATGATGATTTCATGGATCAAACTCGAGGAAAAGGCCTTCTAATGTGTTGTATCAATGATCTAAGGATGAATACTCACTTGTTTTGCTGATTGGAGATGAAAACACGAAGGATTCTTGAGAGAGAATGTTTCCGCTTTGAAGGAGTGGAAAGAGGGGTGTAAGGTTGGCTAAGTGTTCAATATATAGGGTCGAGTGTGAGGCTGGAGGGTGTGTGCGGCTGGTTGGCCGCACACACTTTCTAACACTTCTTAAGACTCATATCTATGTTATACTAAGCCTAGAACACTTATATAGACCCACAATTTCGTTATAACATAGCAAAACGAAGGCTGACACTCGGCTGAGTTGAATAGTTGAACTTTACAACACAAGGATTTTCGGGTTGTCACATTCTAAGCATGAACAAGTAAGGAATGAAATACTTACGTTTTGAGGCCATTAAGAGAGATTTTGTTCGATGAGTCTTGAGAGAGTCTTGAGGAGTTTTCGGCCAAGGAGAGAAGAAATGAGGGGTAAATGAAGGAAGAACATATATATATATATATATATATATATATATATATATATATATATATATATATATATATAGAGAGAGAGAGGGTTCACGGCCCAACATGGGTTCGCGGACTTGAACCTAGTTTGCAGCCATGAACATCCTTAGATGGTGTTTCCGGCTCAAATTCATTCCTCTAATCCCGAAGTGACACTTCTCAACCTTCAATCCCTAAGTATACTAGGCTTAGAGACTCTCAAACTGATCCGAACACAGTAAGACCAAAGCAAAAGCAAGTCTGACTTCCTATTGGTTGCGTTGACCTACAGGTAAAGATTTCGGCTTGTCACAAGATCGAATCACAATAAGAATATGTATCCTCTAGATATCCACATGATCATTGGAAAAACTCAACTTTGTCTACTCTTAAAATTCGTTCCTGACGTCAGTGGGTTATGGCATCGGAGGCTTGCTCACTTAAACTTCAGATCTATGAATGATCTTGTTTTCGGTGAAATGGTTACAGGTCTGCAACTCCTCAAGTTGGAAAATGATCATTTATGTGCTATGTGTGAATGTGGGAAGCAATCCACGAAATGGAATCCTGTTATCATTTAAAACTGAATTATGGAACCATTAGAACTCCTTCATATTGATCTTTGTGGACCTTCGACTATCGAGACTCTACATCATAGAAAGTACATCTTTGTGATTGTGGATGATTTTACGAGATTCACTTGGGTCTTCTTCCTCATGTTGAAATCTGAGATAGCCTCGGAACTTATCAACTTCATCAAAGGAATTGAAATTCTCATCAAACTACTGGTAAGACGGATCCAAAGTAATAATGGCTCGGAATTTACCAATGTCACCATTGAGAAATTCCTCTATGACAAAGGCATTGACCACAATTTCTCAACTCCCTACACTCCTCAGCAAAACGGTCTGGTTGAAATAAGAAACAAAACTCTCGTTGAAGCTGCTCGATCGATGCTCAACTTTAACACCGTAATTTTTCAAACAGATTTTTCATTTCAAAATCGCATACTTTTCATAACATATTGTGTAGAAATCTCGTTTATTCAAAATACAAGCACAACTCCATTAATAATCCAGGATCCACAAAATACAACTCTTTCTCGGGTGTGTACAATCAAGCCGGTGCAGTCCCGTGATCCTGAGAAAACCTGAAACACATAACACATAACACTGTAAGCACAAAGCTTAGTGAGTTCCCCAAAATACCACATATAGCACATATTAGCCACTCGAGGCTATAACTCTGTGGGCCTACTGGCCCTAACTCTGTGGACCCTCTGGTCCTAACTCTGTAGACCCTCTGGTCCTAACTCTGTGGACCTTCCGGTCCTAACTCTGTAAACTCTGGGATACACACAACATAAATCACATAGAAATAATGCAGTGCAACACATCACATACATAGCATACAAGATACTCTGTCACATAACTCTAATTACCACTCAAGGTAAAGTATAGTGAGAAGACTCACCTGACCAGCAGCAAGTAAAGACCCCGCTCCCGAATCTCGAACTAGCCTCCACCTAACACAAGGGATGTATATCTCTAAGTGATACTCTAATCACAACTCTAATGACCGAAGGCTATTCTTCCTCTCTTTAACTCTTTGAAGTAGATAAAAGACCATTTTACCCCTCCATGGTCTCTACTACTTATGTTGATCAAAGCTCCAAAGTCAACAGATGTCAAACTCGAGTCAACAGTCCATGTTTGACCCGACTCGCCGAGTGCACCCTTGCGACTCGTCGAGTCCACTTACTTTCCTCAGAAATCTTGTGACAGTCCAGCTCAGCTCGTCGAGTTGACCCCTAACTCGTTGAGCTATCGCCTGATTCGGTTCCTCGGGACAAACCCTAACCAACTCGTCGAGTCGGCTTATCGACTCGGCGAGTTCATTCAGACCAAATGTTCATTCAGCCGATTTAAGGCAGATCCATCACCCCAAACACTAGATCTACCATCCTGAGGGTGGAATGTCACGTAAAGCTGCAAGCTTTACGTTTAAACATGGCATATAAAGCTCATAAGGCCAATATAACTCTAACAAGGATGATTAACCACAATAACTCTTCTATGGTTAACTAAAGTTATAATCTTTGGACTCTCTGGACCTCACAAGGTCCAGATCTGTAGTCTAGGCCTCATGAGAGACCTTATGCATACAAAGTCCCAACAATGGTGGAAGAAACCCTAATCTTCCATATCTACAAGATCTAAGCAAAACAACAAGAAAGGTGCAAGCTTTTACCTCTTACTCAAGCCCTTGCACGAAGTTACACCAGATCCACTGATTCTCTAGCTCCCTTGATGGGTGATCTCCTCTTCTCCTCAAGAGATGCACTAGTTTACTCCAAGTTTTAGCTTCTAAGACTCTCATGGCTCTCCATACACGTTTAGGGTTTGCTATCAAGGAAGGGTAGCCGCAAATGAGGCTATAAATTCCTTTAAATAGGTCTCAGACCCGGGAAATTAGGGTTTCTCGGCCCAGCACCTACTCGGCGAGTCCCTCCTCTGACTCGTCGAGTCCATTCATTAAATTCACGCGATTAACTCGACTCGACTCGGCGAGTTGGTCCCTCAACTTGTCGAGTCCCTCCTTAAATCACAAGATTAACATACACGATAATGTCCCTGGAAATCCGGATGTTACAATTCTCCCCCACTTGAATTAGATTTCGCCCTCGAAATCGCTCCTCCACCACATATAGATCCAATTCATTAACCAAACAGCACCATCGAAAGGGTCTCATACCACACCACTTTCTTCCTCTCTGGACACCTGAATCCAAACAGGAATTCCTCCATGGAAAAAGGTCAGACCCATCTGCCACTATGCTACCCCTTCTGACTCTCAAGAATCTGAAACTCTAGTAGTCTGACACACAGCCAGACCGCCCTCTCTAGATGTCACCATGTTATTCGCTCCTCGAATAACAAACCCCGATAGCTCACTGCCCCTCCGATTCTCTAGTGGGAACTGATAAAACAAGTCCATGCCCAAAACTGGCTACCGATCACTCGTCCCAGACATGATAAACAATCCAGATCATATACCAAGTAATGGAAGGATCACATCACACCAGGGACTCATCCACTGTACCGCAATCACAACCCCTCTGAACAACGAACCCTCAACACCTTGTTGTCAGACACGAACAATGAATATGCTTGTTCAGAAGCGTCCTCCGACATCTGACAAGCATAAACCTCAGCTCCCTTCTCAATATCCCTTTCAAGACTGAGCGCCAGGTCATCTCCCGACCCAGCAATTGAACCTCCAAAGGTTACCCATTGCGTGTACCAACACGCCTCACTGACTTCCTTATCAATGCAACTATCTCGGCTCTGTGTGACACACGAGTCACGAAGTTCGCTTCACCTCAAGTGAGTACGGAATTCGACTCGCTCTCGACCTCTGCCGTCTACTACTCATTAGTTCCATGTGTTTCACGGTTTTCTCATACCAACGAATTCACCCACTCCGCTTTAAGACACCATATGGAACAATACCCCTTCCAAATGATGTGCATCTCTGAATCTGGAATTTCATTCCGTCTACTCAATACACCACTAGAATCGAACTCAACTCAAGAGTCTGATCCGGCACAGAATTGGAACCACTCGTCCCAACGAACCACTCAACTCATGACTCCTGACCCGCAACTCATACGTAAACCGCTTCTCCAATTCCCTTGGGTTGCGACAACCACAACTCAATTCAGAGTATAACGTTTCCCGACAAATATAGAGACCTCCGTCTCTTTCCTGATCTGGCCCCCAGGCTCCCGAATACTCAACCCAAATAAGGCTACTCAAGCCTAAGAACTCTCCTGCGTCATGCTCTGATCAACATATAACGCGGCTCCCTGCCGCACCGTGACGCCCTCTTACTGACTTGTGGGTACTACGACTCCCCGCAGTATCACAACACCCTCTCGCTGACTAGTGAGTACTACGGCTCCCCGCAGTATCACAACACCCTCTCGCTGACTAGTGAGTACTACGGCTCCCCGCAGTATCACAACACCCTCTCGCTGACTGGTGAGTACTACGGCTCCCCGCAGTATCACACCACCCTCTCGCTGACTGGTGAGTACTACGACTCCCTGCAGTATCACAACACCCTCTCGCTGACTGGTGAGTACTACGGCTCCCCGCAGTATCACAACACCCTCTCGCTGACTAGTGAGTACTACGGCTCCCCGTTGTATCACAACACCCTCTCGCTGACTGGTGAGTACTCCGGCTCCCCGTAGTATCATAACAACCTCTCACTGAATAGTGAGTACTATGGCTCCCCGTAGCATCACCACACCCTCTGCACTGACTCATTAAAAGTGTAGCTCCCTGCAGTCTTACCGCACTTACTCTTACCACTTCACAATCTCATCCTCAGGTTGACACCATACTGCGATCATTAACTCATGATTTGCGGCCTAGCATAGATAGGTAAACACACACCCATCCGGGCTAAGCATCACTACTTCGGACGACCACCGTCGTGACAAAACCTCTTTTTCTCGCTGCAATTCACATCCTCAAATAAATCCATTTGATGTCAATTAGCTGAAGGGTCCCCACCAGAACCATAGACACTCGATACACCACTCGTCTTCTCAAACTCAAACTCAAAATAATCCGAGATTTTTGGACATTAAACTCGGATACCCCGGAAAATCATCACAACGCCTCGCAGTGTCTTGGCTCTAACACTGATCTCATACTCATGGCATCATACTCAGATACCGTATTGCTTCCTCGGAACCTCGCAACCGGTCTTTCTCTCGTGCCACTTATAACCCCTGAATACTCCATCTCCAAATTTAAAACACGGAGAAATTACCAATGACTCAGAACACGAAGATGACAATCCGAAAATTCCTCCTCTATTGCTCAAAACTCATGCAAGAATACTCTTAACGACCCTGAAGTTGGTTGCCCAAACAACTTCTTCCCTTCCCATACTGCATATAATAGCCCATACTTTGATCCAGAAATTCTCAAACTGTCGAACTATCCTCACAAGCCAACCACCTCGAATTCACCATTTAACCTTGAAGGATTCCTAACCATCATAAGGTCTCCGACCAACGGCCACTTGCCATAGAGACACTCATCCTTTCTTAAACACGTACCACATGCACTATCTCACTCTGCACCTCTCCTTAACCACCAATAACCCTGGTCTCAGGAATCCGCACCACAGGCCTCTTTATCCAGTTCTCTAACCATTCTTGAACAAATCTCTGATCTCCTCAAAAGTCCCCGGTCCTCCCCCACTCAGGGTTCGAACCATCACCAATTGGTTCGCCAACCATCTAGCCCACAGACTGCTTTTTACCAATAACATCGCACCTACTCTTGGAACGTGATACGCAATGCTCGATAATCCCCCCAAATCTCCGATGAAATCCTCAGAAACTTCTCATCATGGCTTCCTCTAGTCATTCAGAATCTCATACCGTCCCACTACCGGACATCTCAACTGTCCAGTCGCAACCCTGACTCTCAGTCTGAAATAACGAACTAACATTTTCCTCATCCTTGACTTTTCAACCAACATTCCATCACGTGGGTTGTAATAAGAGTGGAGTCCTCATTACCACACTCGATACTCATCATAGATAATAAGAGCCACCGCTCCAATATCCTCTTCTTGATCGTCTGTCGCTGTAGCTAATACATGCCCTACTATGCTCAAATAGGGTGTATCGTTGTCCTTGATCATCTCAGTCCCCGCTGACAGCCTGCTCACGCTCTAACATTACCTCTCGGCAGACATACTGCCCAATTACTCTGATGAAAGATCGTAACCAAAGCTACCCCACAGGGCTCACCCCCAACCTTGGAAACCGAAAATCTCAATACCCCTCATGTTTCTCACAGGAACAGAAATAACACCGCTCAGGTTACAAAAAATGACATCTCCACCATCAGCTGATTTCTTAACTCATGCCGTAATCCTCCATAACCGCCATCTCTACTTATTCTTGAGTCTTGCGACTCCAATTGGCATTTCACCAACAATCCCTCGGAGATAACTTCATTTCCCTTTTAAGGGATGCTTCACTAAAACTTGTTCGTCATGGCCCTCTAGCCCCTTACTCTTTCACCTCTGATATCAGTCTAACCAATCACCACAGAATAACTGGTAGAACCAATAACACTAACTGCCACGGGTCATGGTACTCGAACCATGTGGCCACCTCTCGATCTGCTATGAATCATGGTACCCGAACCATGTTATCTCTTCTTAATCCGCTATGAATCATGGTACCCGAACCATGTTATCTCTTCTCAATCCGCTACGAATCATGGTATTCGAACGATGACATCACCTCTCGATCTGCTACAAATCATGGTACTCGAACCATGACATCACCTCTCGATCTGCTACAAATCATGGTACTCGAACCATGAAATCACCTCTCGATCTGCTACAAATCATGGTACTCGAACCATGAAATCACCTCTCGATCTGCTACCTAGATCCTCCGGAATGTTCCACGTATCGAGTATGGGTCCTCTGCTTTCAGTAGTACGGGCCCGTACTACCTGCCACATCTACCCATACTTTCTGCACGGACCATCCTCGAGTTCCTAAGTAGCTGCTCAACCTTCTCGATCACCAATCCTGTCACGTGTGTTCGCTCCTCTGCGAAATACTCTACTCTGTCAGCGTACTCATCTGACTAGGGTCACCCTTTCCTAGGCTCTTCCTAGGTTCTCACACTTCTCCGCCATCAGCTGCTGAAGAACTCCTTATGATGCCAGCAACCTACCTCCTGAATATCGTCATATTCACTTAGTAGGTGACTCCCATCATCAAGAGTTCCACAAAGCACGAACCAAGCAGCATTCGGGCATCGAATAACCTCTACCAACATGTAAAACCACTCTAGGTTATTACCCACTTGCTCACCTCATACTCAAAAGATATCACCGAACTCAAGCAACTTTACCCCATGCGGGCATCTGACTACTCTCTCGGTAGGCTCCTCAAATGCTCATCTAGGTATCTCTCCTAGATTACTCCTCTACTCAGATCCCTCTCTAAAAGGATTCCTGTTGGATACTCATACTCAGCACATACTCGAGGCACATCACATATAACAGCAACTCCTAGGCTAAGGCATCACAAATCAGGCCACTCTAGTCCTAAAATATGAAATACCTTGATTATCTCTAGTATGCATAGCATATCACATAGTATCTCATAACACATAATGTAAGGGTATTTTGGGAAATCACCGTTCGGGCGCTAGCTGATCGTACACACTGCTCCATTCTGATTTTCTCAAAAATCTTTTACTCTTTTTAGAAAAATTGTTTCTTTTATGAAAAACTTCCTCATATCCTCAGTTTCAGTTCAGATACGCCCGAAGGTGCATCCGAATCCCTCAAACCAAGGCTCTGATACCAACTTGTAACACCGTAATTTTTCAAACAGATTTTTCATTTCAAAATCGCATACTTTTCATAACATATTGTGTAGAAATCTCGTTTATTCAAAATACAAGCACAACTCCATTAATAATCAAGGAACCTCAAAATACAACTCTTTCTCGGGTGTGTACAATCAAGTCGGTGCCGTCCCACGATCCTGAGAACATCGGAAACACATAACACATAACACTGTAAGCACAAAGCATAGTGAGTTCCTCAAAATACCACATATAGCACACATTAGCCACTCGAGGCTATAACTCTGTGGACCCTCTGGTCCTAACTCTGTGGACCCTCTGGTCCTAACTCTGTGGACCCTCTGGTCCTAACTCTATAAACTCTGGGATACACACAGCATAAATCACATAGAAATAATGCAATGCAAAACATCACATACATAGCATACAAGATACTCTGTCACATAACTCTAATTACCACTCAAGGTAAAGTATAGTGAGAAGACTCACCTGACCAGCAACAAGTAAAGACCCCGCTCCCGAATCTCGAACTAGCCTCCACCTAACACAAGGGATGAATATCTCTAAGTGATACTCTAATCACAACTCTAATGACCGAAGGCTATTCTTCCTCTCTTTAACTCCTTGAAGTGGATAAAAGACTATTTTATCCCTCCATGGTCTCTACTACTTATGTTGATCAAAGCCCTAAAGTCAACAGAAGTCAAACTCGAGTCAACAGTCCATGTTTGACCCGACTCGCCGAGTGCACCCTTGCGACTCGTCGAGTCCACTTACTTTCCTCATAAATCTCGTGACAGTCCAGCTCAGCTCGTCGAGTTGACCCCCAACTCGTCGAGCTATCGCCTGATTCGGTTCCTCGGGACAAACCCTAACCAACTCGTCGAGCTGCATGCTTTACGTTTAAACATGGCATATAAAGCTTATAATGCCAATATAACTCTAACAAGTATGATTAACCACAATAACTCTTCTATGGTTAACTAAAGCTATAATCTTTGGACTCTCTGGACCTCACAAGGTCCAGATCTGAAGTCTAGGCCTCATGAGAGACCTTATGCATACAAAGTCCCAACAATGGTGGAAGAAGCCCTAATCTTCCATATCTACAAGATCTAAGCAAAACAACAAGAAAGGTGCAAGCTTTTACCTCTTACTCAAGCCCTTGCACGAAGTTACACCAGATCCACTGATTCTCTAGCTCCCTTGATGGGTGATCTCCTCTTCTCCTCAAGAGATGCACTAGTTTACTCCAAGTTTTAGCTTCTAAGACTCTCATGGCTCTCCATACACATTTAGGGTTTGCTCTCAAGGAAGGGTAGCCGCAAATGAGGCTATAAGTTCCTTTAAATAGGTCTCAGACCCGGGAAATTAGGGTTTCTCGGCCCAGCACCTACTCGGCGAGTCCCTCCTCTGACTCGTCGAGTCCATTCATTAAATTCACGCGATTAACTCGACTCGACTCGGCGAGTTGGTCCCTCAACTCGTCGAGTCCCTCCTTAAATCACAAGATTAACATACACGATAATGTTCCTGGAAATCCGGATGTTACATCAACGTTGAAAATCTTCTAGTTTATCATTGGGCTGAAGCCGTGTCCACTGCCTGCTTCACTCGTAATCAAATCATCATCATTTGACGCCTCAACATGACACCGTATGAAGCCATGAATGGTCGCAAGCCGAGTATCTCTTTTCTACATGTCTTTGGCTGTCGATGCTTTATCAAAAACAATCATGATCAACTCATGAAATTTCAGCCTAAATCTGATGAAGCAATCTTTCTAGGATACTCATCAAAATCAAAAGCATACAGAGTTCTGAGTTGTCGGACTCGTGTTCTTGAAGAAAGCTTTGATGTCACCTTCGATGACAACTATGTTCGGAATTCTGGCCCAACCCATGTTACTACTCATATCATGGAGTCTAATGCTCCATCGCCAGGATCTCCTAATTCCCAAATTATTCATGAAGTTTACATTGAAACCCTATCCGGGCGATTAGAATTAGCTCTTGATTCAGAATCTCGATCAAGACCATCCTCAGCTGCTGCTCAAATTTCCCAAAATGTTTTTGGTCCGACCTCCACTTTTCCTCCATTTGATTCTGAACCTATTCAACTTTCTCAGGTTCAGGGGGAGAATAGTCTTCCCTCTCTTGAATCGAATGTTGACGGATTCCAAAATGCAGCGGATCAATTTACTGAATTTGATCCTATTCCGAACAACAACGAAGGCGATGCTAACTTCTTTGACTTTCCGAACGAAGATGATGTTGATATCTTTGATTCAGAAGTTCAAGGGGAGCATCATCCTCAAATTCAATTTGTTCAGGGGGGAAACATAACCCCATTGTTGATATCGGATCATCAGCTGCACAAGAACTTCCGAGATTACATATCTGGACAAAGGATCTTCCTCTGAACCAAGTTATAGGAAATCTCAACGTTGGTGTACAAACTCACTCTGCTACTAAAATCCAAAATGAATGTCATTTCTTGGCATTTATCTTAATGGTTGAACCAAAATCCAACAAGGAAGCATTAGAACATGTTGACTGGATTACGTCCATGCAAGAATAGTTAGTAGAGTTCGACAGAAACGAAGTGGGGACTCTCGTCCCTCCTCCTTAGGATCACCCTATTTTTGGTACAAGATGGGTCTTCCAAAACAAGCTATACGACGCTGGAGTAATCATTCGAAACAAAGCAAGATTGATTGCCAAAGGATTTACTCAGATTGGAGGACTTGATTACGACGAGACCTTTGCTCCTGTTGCTCGTCTTGAAGCCATCAGAATCTTCCTCGCTTATGCATCTCATAAACGCTTCAAATTTTACCAAATGGACGTTAAAATTGATTTTATTAATGGTGAACTGGATACTGAAGTGTATCTCCAACAGCCTTCCAGTTTTTTCAATCCTTCCTTTCCGAACTATTGCTACAAACTCCGAAAAGTTGTTTATGGCCTCAATCAAGCTCCTCACACCTGGTACGAGACTCTCACCGACTGTCTCAAGCGTTCCGGTTTTTAAAGAGGAATTCTCGATCCTACCATTTTTCAAAGATCAAATGGAAAACATCTCATGCGAGTCCAAATCTATGTTGACGATCTCATTTTTGGATCCACGGATTCATCAATGGTTGCTGATTTTGCCAAGTTAATGGTTAGTCGATTCCAAATGAGCATGAATCATGAGCTAATTTCTTCCTTGGCCTCCAAGTTAAGCAAACCAACAGAGGAATCTTTATTCACCAAGAAAAATACATTTCTGAGCTTCTCAAGAAATATTCAATGGACACATGTGCCTCTGCAAAGGTTCCTATGTGACATCCCCGAATTCACGGTCATTTTAAAAAAAAAAATTATGCTTATTTTCAAATCAGAGTAGCCTTTTTAAAGAACAATGTTGCAGAAATTTGTTCCTAGAAAACATGATAAAGGTTTTATCAAAGCATTTTCGAAGATTTTTATTTGTTTATATTAAAACATTGGGATGTCATCGTCAATACAGAAACATAAGCACAAACAGACCTTACATTCTTTTACACTAGTGATTTACATCTCCTTTAATCTCTCAGTGTAATGTAGCTTTGTATCGACACCTATAACACAAACAAGCTAAGTGGGTCGGGTTGGGAAACCTGGTGAGTATATAGGATTTTCAACCCACAATAATAAAGTTATTATGTTTAATCGTCAAACAATAAACCCAATTACCCATCCTCATTATCTTCTTTATTCTTAAGTATCTTCCCTAAGAATCATCTATTCCTCATTATTTATTCCTAAGGATTGTCCTAATCAATAGGAAAAAAGTCCATCGTTGCCAGGGTTTATATAACCGGCACTAAGTCCATAGTTTCCAGGATTCATCTAACAGGCGCTAAGTCCATTCCTGCTAGGGTTTATCTCATTTATTAACAGTATTATTTTAGGGAGTCCACCCGTAATACATGTCAATGGGTTTTTAGAGTACACAGGGTGAACATATTGTTCACAACACCTACAGGTTGCGAGCATCCTAGTGTTCCACTGGAATGTCTAGAATAGTCCAAGGTTGTCATCTATACTCTGCTAGATGATGGGGCAATCGCTTGGGTCATCGCTTGGTTCATCGCTTCTCACTATCTTTTACCACTCATATATCATCGCTCATCATTCATCTCATTTTTCATCGCTCATCATTCATCTTATCTTTAATCTACCCATCATAATTATAGGTATAAAATACATATATATACAGTGTAAAACAATTAAAACATGTATATTTTTGTTCATCCAACATAAATATTAAGTACAAAGATAATATGCACACATAGCACGTAATTTATGTTAAATACTTCATATCTATGTGTAAGATGAAAGTAACTATGCACTCACTTGTTAAACCAGTGATTCCAACTTGGATAGCGCTTCGCTTCTTAAAAATATAATTTCCTTTGTCGATACTTAGTATTATTACCACTAGATTTTAGTCTAATATTTATTGTGACTAATTACGAGCGATTTTGTTTTATAAGTGTTAAACAATACATTTCATCCACTATGTACAGACAGGAGTCATACATAAAACACCAGAGGGCAGGACCATTTTGGCATACAACACTTCTGAAAATCCAACAACCCTATGCGGCCCTTTAAACTAGATTCCCCGTACCGCGAGTAGTTAAAAAATATTATAATAACACTTTATATATTATATTTAAGTTTATAAGTTCATAATAACTATAATAAATTTAAACATAACATATACTTAAAGTAGGGTAAGCATAACTTACTTACAAGGGGGTTTTAGCTAGGTGTCGGGCTCTGCAATGGCAGAGCTTCGTCGCTGAATCTTTCTAAGAAAAATTCTTGTCGCGCTTCATTGCTCACCTTACTATACTAAAACTACAGAAACAGAAGTCCAATCACGAGTGACCGAAATGCTCGGGCGATAAGAAGAGAAAGACTCTTGAATCAAGAGAATGGTGCAAGAAATACGAGAGCCCAGAGGCTCTTATTTAAAGTAATTGAATTTTCAAAAACTACCCTCTATAGTTACTTAGTGACCTTATAGTTATTTAAACGACTAAACACCCCTTTATAATACTATTTTAGATAGATTTAACGATATTTGTACTAAACTAATGTCGAAAGTACTCAATACTAGTCTTATAATGACCGCATCGTCGATGCCTTTCTAATGATATATACATATGTATATATATGTATACGTATATATGATTTATACTTTCTTTAAATACGTAAATATGCTATTATAATTTATAACCCGTTCATAAGAACTCCATTTTTTACGTTCTTTATATCCACGTGTAGCTATCGACGAAATCTACAACTTTCGTTTACACTCCGTCGGCTAATTTTGACTTTATTTTTCGTCCATATTTTTATAAAATTAAATGATTTTGCTAAAATCATAACTCTCTCATACGAACTCCGTTTTTGGCATTCTTTTTCTCAAAATTCCTATTTTAAGGAGTACTACGATTTTCGTTTTCGTGGCATTAGATAAAAGTCAACCATTCTCTTCATAGCTTTTTACGTCATACATTCGTTGTGCGTGGCTGACTTTTATATCTTATAAAAATCATATCTAATTCATACGGAGTCGGATTTCTACGAAATTTATATTTTCTGGATCGGGGAGATGTGTGTTTTCTAAATATATATATATATATATATATATATATATATATATATATATATATATATATATATATATATATATATATATATATATATTGGCACACTTATTTTTACGATTTACGGACGATTCGGCTGATTTTTCTTATTTATATTATCATAATCATGGAACACATAATATTCACATAAATCTACTTTATTACTTGAAACATGTTACAATTGTTGAACATAACTATTATTTTGGTTAAGATTATTTATCCTAGATAATAAAAAAATCATTTTAATGCTTATTATTGACTAGCCCGAATCTGCGGGTGTTACATCCTATGGGTTTCGGACACAAGATCTTCTCGGACCCATCAGTTGTTGTTGTTGATGAAAAAAAGTATATAGGAATGATTGGATTGCTACTCTACCTAACAGCAAGTCGTTCGGACATCATGTTCTCTACATGTTTGTGTGCCAGATTTCAGGTCAATCCAAAGATGTCTTATCTTTTGGCGGTTAAGCAAATATTCTGATACCTCAAAAGTACAAAGAGTCTCAGAATCTGGTATCCAACAAATATGTACTTATCTTGGTGAATGAAAATTCCTTTGTTGGTCTGTTTGACTTGGAGACCAAGGAAGAAGCTTAATTCCCGATTCATACTCATTTGAAATCTACGAACCATTAGCTTAGTAAAGTCAGCAACCATTGATGAATCGGTGGATCCGAAAATGATGTCGTCAACATAAATTTGGAAAAGCATGAGATGTTTTCCATTTTACCTTCGGAACAGAGTAGGATTGAGAATACCTCTTTGAAAATTTGAACGCCTGAGAAAGTACGTGAGGGTCTCGTACCATGCGCGAGGAGCTTGGTTGAGGCCATAAACTACTTTCTGGAGTTTGTAGCAATAGTTCGGATATGAGAGATTGACAAAACCGGGAGGCTATTGAAGATACACTTCAGCATCAAGTTCACCATTTAGAAAGACACTTTTAACATCCATCTGGTAAACCTTAAAGCCTTTGTGAGCAGAATAAGCAAGAAAGATTATGATGGATTCTAGACGTGCAACAGCAGCAAAGGTTTCATCGTAGTCAACCCCTTCGATCTGTGTGTGTCCTTTAGCCACCAATGTTGCTTTATTCTGGATAATGACTCATGCATCGTCTAATTTGTTCCGAAATACCCATCTAGTACCAACAATGTGATGATTCTGAGGAGGACGGACGAGACTCCATACTTCATTTTTTTCGAATTCTGCCAATTCTTCCTGCATGGATGTAATCCAATCAGCATGTTCTAGTGCTTCTTTGATGGATTTAGGTTCAACCATTGAGATAAATGCCAAGAAATGACATTCATTTTGAACACTTGTGGTAGAACGAGTTTGTACACCAGTGTTTAGGTTTCCAATAAGTTGGTTCAAAGGATGATCCTTAGTCCAAACATGTAATCCCGGAAGTTCTTGTGCTGGAGATGATCCAATATCAACAATGGGGTTGTGTTGCTCCCCCTAAATGCTTTGAACTTATGGATGATGCTCCCCCTAAACTTCTGAACCGAATAGGTTGACGTCATCATCAGGTGGGAAATCAAAGAAATTTGCATCATCATCGATGTTGATAGGATTTGAGTCGAATTCAGCAGCTGCATCTTGAAATCCATCCACATTTGATTCAAGGGAGGGTTGACCATTCTCCCCCTCAACCTGATAAGGTTGAAATGGTTCGGAATCAAATGGAGGAAAACTAGGTGTCGGACTGGAAACATTTTGGGAGACCGGAGCGTCGGATGTGGTTTGTCTTGTTCGAGATTCCGAATCAAGAGCTGTTTCTGAGGGACCTAACAAGGTATCAAAGTCAACCTCATAGATTGTTTGTTGGTTCGGACATCCCGACGCTGGAGCATCGGACTCCATGATGTGAGTTGTAACATGGGTTGGGCCAGAATTCCGAACGAAATTGTCATCAAAGGTAACGTCAAAACTTTCTTCCAGAACACGAGTTTGTCGATTAAGAACTTGATAAGCCTTTAATTTAGCAGAGTATCCAAGAAAGATGGCTTCATCAGCTTTGTTTTGGAACTTGGTAAGCTGATCACGGTTATTCTTGATGAAGCATCTACATCCAAAAACGTGAAGAAAATAGATACTTGGCTTCCGACCGTTCATGGCTTCATACAGTGTCTTATTGAGGCGTCGATTGATGATACTCGTATTCTGAGTAAAGCATGCAATAGAAGCAGCTTCGGCCCAAAGATAGAGTGGAAGATTTGCATAGTTAAGCATGGATCAAGAAGCTTCAACAAGTGTTCTTTTACGTCGTTCGACTACACTGTTTTGTTGTGGAGTGTATGGAGCAGAAAAGTTATGAACAATACCCTTCTCGGTGAGGAATTTTCAATCGTTGAATTTGTGAATTCCGAACCATTGTCACTTTGGATTCGCCTTACTGTGAGTTTGATGAGAACTTCTATTCATTTGATAAAGTTGATGAGTTCGGAGGCTGTTTCTGACTTGAGCCTTAGGAAGTAGACCCATGTGAACCTAGTAAAGTCATCCACAATGACAACAATGTATTTTTTGTGATGTAAGCTCTCTACTGTAGAGGGTCCACAAAGATCAATGTGTGGAAGTTCTAATGGCTCCGAGATTGATTTTTCAATGATGACCGGATGACCCTTCTTTGACTGCTTTCCATACTCACATGCAGCACATAAATGATTATTTTCGAACTTGAGGAGTGGCAAACCTCTGACCATCTCATCGGAAACAAGATCATTCATATATCTAAAGTTCAGGTGAGCAAGCCTCCTATGCCATAACCAACTGACATCAAGAACAGCTTTAGAGAGTAAGCAGAGTTGGGGCTTGCCGATGATCATGTTGATGTCAGGAGGATACATGTTCTTTTTGCGATTTGACTTGATTAAGCATTCTTTTCGGTCTTTGGATATGACATAGTTGTGTTTCTTGCAGAATTCAACTCGTCAATTTGCATTAGTGAGTTGAGTCACACTTATCAAATTATGATTCAGGTTAGCTACATATGCCACGTTTGAAATGGAGAAGTTTCCATTTGTAAAAATGCCATAACCTCGGATCTGAGAGTTGGAGTTGCTGACATACGTCACATAGCCATCATTTAGTGAAAGTTTGAGATCTCGCAGAAAGTCCTTCTGCCCCATCATGTGCATGGAGAAAGCACTATCAATATACCATATTGTGGAGTTTTTAGGCTCCGAGTTAGGTTTTGGGACAAAGGCACGAGTCTTAGGCATCGATTGTGACTTTTGAGCAACATATGGTTTAGAAGATTTGTTCCGAGATACTTTAGGAAACAGACAGGAGGCCATTGTTCTTTCATCTATCCAATAATCATACTTGATGACATGATGGTTCAGAACAACTTTTCTCGGACAAGGAACTTCTGGAGTAGTGGTGCCTTCCGGAGTCACAGTTTCATCAATGGAATTTTAAATTTCCAAACAGGTTTTTGTTTTGAAGATTTTTGTGAAATTGTTTTCTTGGAAAATCTTTCTTTGTTCGATGGTACACTTCATTTGGAAAGCGATTTAGGTTTAAAAATTGTACCATCGGCTTTTGCTATAAAAACGGATGAAACAGTCCGAGGAGAGTTGGTTAGCACAGATGTAGTGTTTTCAATAGTGTTACTCAGAGTGGGACCGGCCACTTTCTTTTGTTCTACAAGACTGGAAGGATTGGAAAAAATCTTGAGGATCTTAGTGGGTGTGAAGGTGTTTTGACTCTTTGTTGATGAATGAGTAGTCCGAGATACACTCTTTTTAGAGTTCTCAAGGAATCTAGAATTTTGTCTAGACTTAACTTCCTTTTTGTGAGCATTCATGGCTTCTACCTTAGTATCGACAATATATTTCCTATTTAATATGGGTTTTCGTTTGGAATGAGGCGAAGATTTGGAGGTTTGTCCTACTGAAGGGTTGTTGAACACATGCTTAATTGGAACTAGTTTTGTTTTGGAAATCACTTGGGGTTCAGACTCACATGAGATTGACGAATCATCGACTTCACTATCTAAAGATGCCTAAACACACT
The DNA here is from genome assembly GCF_052849685.1 of Lactuca virosa. Taxonomy (NCBI): domain Eukaryota; kingdom Viridiplantae; phylum Streptophyta; class Magnoliopsida; order Asterales; family Asteraceae; genus Lactuca; species Lactuca virosa. The sequence goes on from NC_136430.1 coordinate 125,105,906, forward strand.
CAAAGAATTTAGATCCAGTTGTCTCCGGAAAAATTTCCTCAACAACACAGTTGTTAGGAGGGCTATGGTTCGTATTTTGAACGATAGGGTTTGGAATACCAGAGTAGGGTATCGAGGTCCGATTCAGGTCCACGTTTGTCAGAGGCGGAAAATGCATGGAATCGGGACACTTGACAATTATAGGCTGAAACTCAGGAATCAATGAAGCAAATTGGTCAAGAGTCTCAGGAAGGGGTGACAAAGGCGAGACAAGGGTGTCCGAATGTTTGATGTTCGGAATGTCTCCCATAAAAGTTAGGTTTTGTAACTCCTTCAAGGGACGAGTAATAGGTTTCGGAAACTTGCTTCCGAGACCAGGAGCTTTTGACCAAGGATGATGAAAATTGTAAGTCATCCGTTCATTTGCTTCAAGAATATCAATGGAATTGTGAAAAGCATCTATTTTAGCATCGAGACGTTTGTTGTCAGAAATTAAAACATTTCTTTCAGAATAATTGATTTCACATTTGTCTTTAATAATGATACATTCATCTTGTGACATTACAAGCTCACGTTCTAAAGACTCTATTTTTAACTTATTATCCTCCAAACATAATCTAAGATGACTTAATTCACTTTCCTTCTTCTCACTGGCTTCTATGGCTGACTCATAGGCTTTGTAAATGATGTTAATATCTGATTGGATCTGGGTTAGATATGGTTCACAAAGAGATAAGTCAAAATTATTATCAGTAATCATAGATTTTACCTGTTGAACGATGCTTCTGCCAGGTGGATCGTTGGTAGCCATGTAGCAGTAGTTTGGCTTAGCATCTTCATCATCTCTTTCCTACCCCGACAACCAGTAGCCTTCATCACATTCTATTTCTTATCGAGCCATAAGACACATGTTCCTGCCAGTGGTTACGTCATCATCATCTCCGGATGACCAGTACCCTTCTACAACCCTTAATATAGTGGTAACAAAAGCCTTTTCACTTTCTACCATTTCTTGAGATCGACATGGATAGTAAGCAGGGTCCTTGATCTTGGGTTTCTATGGGACTTCGGCTAAGCAATCTTTGGCAAAGTGATTTTCATTGCCACATTTGTGACATACTAAGGACTGGGTCCTTACCCCCGGTGGGAGTGATGACTTGAGAGTGACAGGGTATAGTGACGCCAGCTTTCAGACCGACAAAGATAATTTCCGCTCTCAGTCGGGCTGGGTATTTACCCTAAATAGAGGAGCTGTAACATGGAAAAGTTCCAAAGAGGAGACTGTAGCTGATTCAACGTGCGAATCATAGTACATAGCAGCAAGCGAAGCGTCGAAGGAGGCGATATGGCTAAAGAACTTCATCGGAGACCTTGGAGTTGTACCAGCTGTAAAGGAGCCTATGGAGATTTTCTATGATAACGAGAGTGTGGTCGCCTTAACCAAGGTACCAAGGGACCATGGCAGATCCATGCACATCGACCGAAAATATCACTTCATTAGACATCGGATAAAAGAAGGACTCCCTGTAGTAAAGAGGGTATCGTCAGAGGAGAATCCAGCAGATCCCCTTACGAAGGGACTGAGTAGGGTTAAGCACTTGCAGCATGTTAGGAGTATTGGGCTGAAGGACGATATTAGTGATTAGATAGCTATTTAGATACTTGTAATAGATAAAATGTAATTGACATTTGATGATTAAATAAAAGGAGTTTTATTTATGAGTAAAGTTACTATCTTGTGTCAATTGTTTACTATTGTTTCATTTTGCATGTTTTGACTTCCAGAATAATAAGATTATTCAAACCATCCACAGTCGATCATACTTTGAAGTAGGTGTTGAGACAAGACTGTCATGAATTGGCTTGTAGATTGTGTAAAGTGTTTAGACATAGCAAAAGTTTGCTACAACATTTATGAGTGCTCCTGAAATAAGATTCAAGTATTGGATTAAACCCACGCTCACATGAATCACTTCATGGAATTTATCACGAGTGATTGTGAGACGATAATATCGTATAGTCATCAAACCAAGATATATGAGTTGTGGATTACTAGTTGGTTGTGCATTGATTGTACGAAAACGCGTCAGTAACTTCATGTTATAAAATGTGTTGTTGTGTATAATTTAACAAGTAATTAGTACAAGCATATAAGTCGAAGTTTATATGTTCCTTTTACCCTAGGAGGATTAAAAGCAATATCTTGGGCCCCTCGATGTTTTCGTCTTGACTTATGTGTCGGGCCCGGTAATGACTCAATTGATGTGTTCAATTAAGTTCTATGTCAAACAAATCAGAAATCGGGAAACAAACTGTTGGACAATAAATATGACAATGTTCCATGTATTTGTCTACATGATATATTGAAGAACAGAGGATTATATGATCCCTAATCGAAAGGACGCATCAGAATTCGACAGCGGCTTTTCAGAGCTACGATTGCTAATCGGATTTTGAAGTTGAATTGGCAGTTATAGTTATTAGACTTATCCAAGTGGGAGACTGTTGGATTGGGTGTTTAAGTCCATAACTATAATTGGTATGTACTTGACCCGATAGTAGCATGGTCCATTTTGGGTTGCATTCACCAGAACAATTTGATAAGATGGATATTTGAGAAAGAGGTTATTTGTGAATTACTAATATATTATAAGTATAATATATTAGTTGAGAAATCATATTATTTAATTAGTATTGATCAAGAATTAATTTGGAATTAATTTAGTGATCAAAAGAGACTGATTAAATTAACAGAGACTGATTATGTAAATCAGTGATACATATGGTTTGGGATAATGATCCATGATTGATTTGTGATGGACTAAGCTTATGAGATAGTCCATGAAGTGTTACTCAAATCGGTTTATTGGATCATAAGCCTAAGTGTAAGAAGTAGGGTTTACAAGTGACTCTTGGGATTCTAAACTATATATGTAACCTTTAAGCCCCTATAATCGGCACCAAGAGTATTCTAAGAGGATATAGTCAATTTTTGGTGCTCCAATCTCTCTCTCATTGTCTTCCAATTGTTGGTGGTGTTTTGTCAAACATTTGAGGCATCACACTTGAGGTGCTAAGCTTTTGAAAGGCCAACTTCTACAAGCTACAACAAGAGGTAATCATCTAACTAGTTTTTGTGATTAAGATATCAAATTTGTATGCTAGTTAGGTTTCATGCTTTGGTAAAAAGAAATTGAATGTATAATTAGAGAAAACTTAGATCCAAAGCATTAGGGTTGTATATGCACCATAGGGATGTTATAGTGCTCAAAACCCATCATAATAGGCTTCATCCTTTATCCTATTCTTCTTCTCATCTCTCGTCCTCAACATACAATCATTCGCCATGTGGTTCGCACCATTGCTATAGTGGCAATCAAACCAAGAGTCACCTTTAACCTTTTTCTCTATCTTCGCATCCTCAGTCCTAATTTCCTTCTTCTACAATTTCTTCTCCTCTCTCACTCCCTTCATAAACGAACTACCTTTCGAATGACTTGTTTTAGGTTTCGAATTGGAAGGCTTCTTGAAAAACGTTTTCACTTTTTTATTTGAATAAATTTCTATTGCTCTGTCATTAGAGTTCACAATTAGTCCTTCATCTTCCGAACCTTCATTCGCAGCAGACTCAGTCTCAACATCTTTGTGTGTCACCTTAGACATTAAGGCAAGAGGACCACCCAAACTGATTTTTGTTTCCTCAGCAATCTCATTTACTTCCCATTCATGAGCCTTCAACTCATTGTAAAGATCACTAAGAGAGAGATTGTTGAAACATTGTTGAGTTTTTATCATCAGACCAATATTACGCCACTCCTTTCGAAGCCCCATGAGAAAAGTCACATTGTACTCCATTGTTGATCTGTTTACTCCATACCTGCTACACTTGAAGATTAACTCATTCAGACGATCGTAATAGAGCTCAATTTTCTCACCTTCTTTCTGCTTGAATTCACCCAACTCAAGCAAACATTGCATAACATAAGTCTTTTTGGTTTTCTTGCTTCCTTGATACTTCTCCTTTAGTGTATCCCAAATTTCCTTAGCAGTAGAACAACCACAGACATAATTGTACACTACTGGTTGAAGAGCACCTCTCAATTCATGCAAGCATTTCTTCTCATTCTTCATCTTCTTTTCAGCTTGATTAGAAAATTCAGGACCGGAAGCAGCAGATCCAATATTTTGTAACGAACTCGGAGAACCAGCATCACCAGTGATACATTTCTAGAGATCTTCATCAATTCCATTCAGATAGTCTTCCATCCTATTCGTCCATTGATCGTAGTACTCATGGATCAACATAGGAATTTTGGTTGAAGAACCAAGAAGATGTGAATAAGAAGTCAGTGTGTTCATACTGAAATTCGCCATTGTTGTATGGATGAGTTTTGGAAAAAGCTTCAGAAATTAAGATCTGATGGGTGAAATTTGCCGAAACCAAACACGGTGGAACATCCCAAAAACACAGTTCAAAAATTTTGTTTTAAATCAGTAATAAAACCATAGTCATCATATATCGTATAAAAATCATAAACAATGTATCTCCAAAATATTATAACAACTGTCAAGTATATTGGAGTATAACCATCCCAGGCTGAACAAATGGTGTGTGCACTGCAATCTTCCCGAGCTCCTCTTTTAAAAACTTAGTACCTGAAACCAAAACTGAAAACTTTAATCACGAAGCTTAGTGAGTCTCCCCAAACTACCACATACCATATAATAACTCATATAGCACATATTGGACCTTGCCCACTGCATCGGGCCCCGCCCGGCATCGGACTGAAGTCAGTACTAGCTTGGGCCCCGCCCACTGCATTGGGCCCCGCCCGGCATCGGACCTAAGTCCGGAATAACTTGGGCCCCGCCCACTGCATCGAGCCCCGCCCAGAATCGGACCGAATTCCGGAGTAAATTGGGCCCCACCCACTGCATCGGGCCCCGCCCGGCATCGGACCGAAGTCCGGAATAAACTAAACATAACATAAACATGAACTTATAACATAATCACATATACTGCATCGGGCTTGCCCGACATCGGACCAGAGTCCGGAACATATAACACATATGAAGGGTCTAGTTTATGGTTTGGGCTAGGCTAATGGATGTATAGGTCTTATTGTGTTTTGAGTCTTGTAATTGAAGTGTTTTGGTGAGTTTACGGCCAGAGTATGTTTACGGCCGTAAACAGGTTTACGGCTGTAAACCTGTTTACGGCCAATCTTTTTCCCCTATATATTGGATGTGTCAGAGTCTGTCAGTAGTGGTTGTCAGTTCACATAGAGTTTATGGTCATTGTGTGTGTACAAGTTGTACTAGACGTTTTTCTGATATAAACGTGTGCAAGGCTTGTCTTAATCTTCTTCTACTCCATTCTTACATTGTTTGATTGTCAGATTGCTTGATCACTGGTTAAGATCCTTGTTTCTAGGACCTTAACACATATCATAAACATGCATGAATCACGAAGACATCAAGCATACATAACTACTTCTCAGATTGCCCCGGCATCGGACCGAAGTCCAGAAAACATAACATATAACATGAAGCTAAACCACTGCATCGGGCCCCGCCCGACATCGAACCGAAGTCCGGAAACATACAATCTGCATCGGGCTAACCCCGGTATACTACACTGCTAAACGGGCTGGCATTGTTTCCTTAGACCCGTTCCTACTGAAGGGAAACTCACCTCACACTGTTGAAGTCCTGCTGACAAAACCCTAGCTGCTGGGTGACAGATTCCCAAATCTATCAACATCAAAATAACACCCAATTAATAATTAGGTTCTAACACATATCCATAAGTCCATGCTTGGGGTAAAAGACTACTTTACCCCCTAACTTTGCTTGACTCAAGCCCAGGGCCCAATCCAAAGGCCCAAAAGTCTAATAATGGACCAAGGCCCAACTATGGCCCATCTATGGCTCAATTTTCTAACTTGGGCCCAAACCATCATATGGGCCTTACCCTAAAGCCCATCTAAATATTCTAGTCCATATAATCATTCTTGGATGGCCCATTATTGGCCCAATTACCAAAACCCAATAGAAAGGCCCAACTGAAATTAGGGTTTTACATAAAATGACGATTAGGGTTAAGTGTTTCTCACTTAACCCATTAAGGACTCAATCCATTAAGTCCTTTACTCTACTAGATAAATGATATGGAGTAATTGGGCTTAATACACAATCCAATCCTAATGGCCCAAAAGTGGGTCCCGATGAGTCCAAGGCCCAAGTATCAAGAATTAGGGTTTTCAAAACCCTAATTAGGGTTTCCCACCCAAACATGGCCCAATAGGCCCAAAACTAATCTATAAGCCCATTAGGGTTTTGCTAGGTCCGTTAGGGTTTTGCTAGTGAGGCACCACCCACCACCACCTCGGGTAGTGGGAGTCAACGACGGTTCACGGCGGCGGCGGCCACCTTACGGTGGTGGTTATGGTTATTTTCATTAATCTTTTGCTAATTACAATTACAAAGCTTTTAATCCAAAAAAATAAACACACACACACACACTAACTACTCTAACACACACAGCCACCCTAGTGGTGGCCGGCGGTGGCTCGTGGCGGCAGCCACCACCTCACGGTGGTGGCGATGGCTATTCCCGACTTTCCGGCTAGACAAAAAGCCCCATATATAATCTAGCACATACACCACACGAGATAACACACATTAAAATGGAATCACACACTCAAACAATCTCACAGCCACCACCACGACGACTGGTGGTGACATGACACGGCAGGAGGAGGTAGAAGCGGCGGCAGGTGGTGGTTTGCATCGACAGCCACCACCTCATGGTGGTGGCGAGTTTCCTTAAGTCTCGGCCTATCAATACATGACCACCTGAGCATGATCGTCATGAGTCCAACACCAAAGCGTACCCCGACCTCAGCCACCCTCGTGGTGGCGCAAGGAAGTTGAAGAAGAACACCATCCGCAACAGCCGCCCGGAGTGGCTGCTACAGTGACATTGTGGTGGCAGAAGAAGGTGGAGGAGAGCACGACAGGCCGACCGGTCCATAGGAGCAGCAAGTTGCCGATCATTGCGGTTTACAACCTTGTCGACAAAACATGGCGGAGGCAGCTCAGCAGCGGCACAGCAGCGACAGCAGCTCTAACGGCCGGAGATGGCGGCTCGTTGGTCGGAGAAGTAATGTAACAGTGGAGGTAACACCCTCGCCGGCAGATGGGATGGTCGTTGGTGGTTTCCGATCTCCACGATGATGGCGGTGCGGCGCCGGAAGTCAGGAAGGGAAGGTGGCGATCGGTGGAGGGGATATAAGGTGGGTTGGCGGCTGCTAAGGGCTCCTAGGGTTTGGGTTTTCGTAAGGGTTATATACCCGGTGCCCCTCCAAACTTATTTCCATAATAACAGGACCGGCCCCTCCTTCCCTCTTTTCTCTCAAAACAATGCCAATATTTGCCATTTAAACCCTGCCCCTTGAATTCCTTTACAAAATAAGTCCGGGTTTTTACTAAACAGCCCCCATCTTCTAAAATCTTTACAAAACTAATCCACAATTTACCTTTTTAAACCCCTAACTCTCAAATGTGACATATTCAGCTTTCCCCTCTCTTTTTCTTCCAAATTAAGTCCCAATAATTACCACGGAGCCCTGCCTTCATAAATATTTACGAAATGAAGTGGTGTTGATTATGATGGCATGTGCGGAATAAGAAAAGATCTAGTGAATCATCATGTAAACTCAAGAACACAAGGAGTAAATAAATCTTTTTAAGCTCATATTAGATCTAGAAAGGACATACAAATGGGTTTGTACACAATTTCTCTCTCTAGTCTAACACTCCAAATGGTTCCTTACATCATGGGAGTCACCCACTTCCTATTTATAGTAAAGACTCAACCCATTTACACATACAAGAGGGTAAGCCTAAAACACTACATCCAAGAGTGACTTTGCACCCTAACATTCTCCCCCTCAAACTTAGGATTGGATGTCCAGCTTCAATCTCCAACGAGCTAACACGATCAAGACCAAACTCCCCCTCGAAGTAACACTGGTCTTCAAATCCGCAAATGAATATTCGACAAACCCGAGAAGCTTCGAATACCCATCATTCTCCCCCTTTTTATAATCAAAAATGATTATAAAACCCACTAAGGGTGAGAAGCGCCCGAGGAATAGTCTTCACGATACTCCCCCTTGATGTGTACCAAAAATGAATCACCAAAAATCTTGCACGGAAAAACAATCACGAAAAAGCCACAAAAAATTTCCAATTTATGAAAATTTTTGACTTTTTGGGTGAAAGTTGCAAGATTTTTCAAAAACCGGGTAAAAATCATCACTTTCTGAATTCTGCAGGGACCCGTTGCGCCCAAAACAGCCAAATATGCAAAACTCTCCCCCTTTTCCAAATCTGGGTAGAAAGCGTCAATTTGCACAAACTGCAGGGGCTTGAAATGCATTTTCTTCAATTTTCAGCAAAAACAGTCCTTTTTCGAATTTGGGTATGAACCGCCAAACATTCGAAGCCTCAGGGACTATTTTAGAAAATTCTGCCATTTGTGTTCCAAACATACGAAGAGTTATCCCAAACATTTGAAGTTTCAGAAAATATTTGAATTTGGGTGAAAAGTGTCAAACATTCGAAACTTCAATTAATTGATGAGATTGCCAAATATTCGCAAGTTCGGGGGCTGAATTCGAAAATTATGCTTTTTGATCAAAACATACAAAATTTGGATCATTCATACGAAGCCTTTTTCCATTTGTCAACCATTCGAAACTTGAGGGACTACATTCGAAAATTTTGCTTTTCCATTCCAAACATACGAAATTTTGCAACGCTTCGTACGAAAGCATCTCCTCTTCATACGAAAATTTTCCCAAACACACGGATTCGAAGGCATTCGAAGCGTCTTAATAAACAGTAACCTCTTAATCATCCAACCTCTTAATCGAATTTACTCACTTCGTACATTCAACCCAAAATCAATTTTTCGTTCTTACAGTTCATTGTTTTTTTTTCGTTCCTTGACAATCGATCACAAAAGCAAATTTCCATTCATCGATTCTTGACTTTACATCACTAATTTTTCGAACATTTGCTCCAAAGTTGACATCAGGCTATTAACCTTGTAGATTCGTCCCCAAACCATCGATCAACGAAATCAAAATAATCGATTCCAGTCACTTCGCTTTTCAAACACGTACCCAAATATTTGTTCTTACAGTTCTTCCAAAATCATCAAAAACTTTCGTCCTTAAACCCATCTATCGACCATCGATCCCAAATCAACAATCATCCAGGAACCCTTCGTACATCAACGATCAAAATAAATTCATTTTCCCGACTCCAAATCAATCCTTCGTATTACAGAGCCATCAACATCTATAATCGACTCCAAGATTAATAATCAAAATCGGAATCACAAATCATCAGTCACCAATCGATCGAACTTTGACTCCAAAAAGTCAACATCCAAACCCAGTTCCTTAATTCGTTCCCAAATACAAACTGAATACCGACAACAATTAATTTCGATCTTCAAAATACGTCAACAAACACCAATCGACACTAAGAATCAGATTGTCGATTTCAATCGACTTCACAAATTTACGAATCCAGATTCTTGACTCTAACATTTGTTCATCGATTTTCAGTCATGAATACCCGATCGTTAATAGACTATATCAACTGATTTCATGGCCTTTATAGCATTCGATTTCCGAAAATCATTGAAGATGCAAACAAGAAGTTTATTCGATGTCAAGAACATAACATCAGTTTATCATCGACTTCAAAATTCGATTTTGTGGATCATGAACAAATAGAATATTCGATGAATAACTAACGATCAAGCAGAAACCGAATCAAACAATCAAATATGAAATAATGTGATTATACTTCAAGAACAATTTTGATTAAGATCTGAGATATAAGTCGTCGATTGTACAACAGGATAAGCCAGAGTACAATTCGATCTCAGAACAGTGTTTTTAGAATAAACCCAATTTATGACTTCCAGGCTTACTATCTCAATCAAAAATATCGGATTTATTAAAAGAATGATTGGGCTAAAAAGTGAACATGAACAGTATCAGATCTTTGATTTTTGGGCTTGAATTTGGGCTAAATGCATTGATCGGATGAACATAGGATTTTCAAATGATATAACAATTGATTTCAAATTTTGTTTTTGGATTTGATCAATAAAAAAATTATTGGATCATCAATGGGGGTTTTCAATAAAATATTTGATCCAACGAGTCAAACGATCACAAATCAAAAACGCAACGCACGAATCAAAATCATGGACGTTTTGGAATCCATTTGAGAATTTGAGATACCTTTTTGACGAATCGAGTTCCGTTTTCAACGAACGAATCAAATTTGGAAGATCTTGGTTCTTTTGTTGGAATGAGAAAATCTCCGATTTGAACATTGTACCACCCACTTTGCGAGATGTACAACTCATTCTTTGTGTTCTTCGTGTTCTTCAATGATCCAAGAACATCTTCAAAAGAACCTCCAACACTCTTGGGTTTTGACTTCAAATTCAATGCAACCTTTGGAGATTGTTGCTTTGGAACCCAAATTTGCTTCACGGATTTCAGCTTCACAATATTTGACAATTTTTGTGAGTAAACCCGCTTGTTTTTCCGATTAATCTTCTTCTTCTTTTTCTTTCTCATCTTTTTGCATCTTGAAGACTTGATTTCATGAACAAACCCACTTTCCACAACTTCTTGAGTTTGAATCAAATCTTTTGGAGTTTGATACTTGTGAATTTCTTGGATCACCGGCTTTCGATAAGGAATCATTCCTTCAAACGAATCACAAGAACACAAAATATCATCGGTTTGAACTCCAATTAAGCAAAAAACTTTTTCATCTTGAGAATCAACTTGAATCTTCTTATCATGAACTTCAAGAACATCAAGAACATCACATTGAACTCCATTGTCAACAACTTCAACAACCTTAAGAGCACGAAGATCATTTGGGTCTTCAATAAGAGAAATATATTTCTTTTTGAACAAATATTTTTCTTCTCCAATCTTATCACTACTACTTGATGATATGGACCATGTAATATCAGCCAACCATTTGATCTCACAAAGTGGTTGAAATATCAAGCTTCCATGATCATCCTTCAATCCTCCATAAGAAACCATAGTTCCCCATGAAATCAACTTGTTTAACACCAACCCATAATATTGATTTTTATTGACTTTGTATTTGACATCTTCAACGATCACAATCCAAGAATTATACGGCAAATTCACCATGATCACAAAAACTTGAAGATTTCTAGAGAGAGAAAGTGATTTTGAATGGGTTTTCTAGAGAGAGAAAGTAAAAATCACTTGAATTCTAATGAAGAAAATCGAATTATGAATAGAAACAATGATGAATTCGATTTCTAGAATCCAAACTCTCTAAAACATGAAGATCAAAGATCAAAAAATGAATCACCAAATCAAGATTGCCACCATGGATCAATTCTTGATGAAATCAAGAACACCTGCTCTGATACCAATTGAAGTGGTGTTGATTATGTTGGCATGTGCGGAATAAGAAAAGATCTAGTGAATCATCATGTAAACTCAAGAACACAAGGAGTAAATAAATATTTTTAAGCTCATATTAGATCTAGAAAGGATATACAAATGGGTTTGTACACAATTTCTCTCTCTAGTCTAACACTCCAAATGGTTCCTTACATAATGGGAGTCACTCACTTCCTATTTATAGGAAAGACTCAACCCATTTACACATACAAGAGGGTAAGCCTAAAACACTACATCCAAGAGTGACTTTGCACCCTAACACAAAATAAGTCTCGAATTTATACTTTAACCCACGAATAATCCCAATAATAACTTTTGGCTCCCAAAACCAACACCTGGCTATATAATTATTGATTTTAGGGCTACGATTCATTCGTTAATTTATTTATTTATTTATTTAATAAATGGGGTGTTACAACTCTCCCCCACTTATATTAGATTTCGTCCTCGAAATCATTCCATACCATTCCTTACACGCCAAACCACTCTAGTAGCATGGTCACCATCATGGGCACACCCTAGCCTTCCCAGGGTAGCCGTGACCAATCTTCGTAAAGCCCTAAAATCCGCAGGGGAACGAATTCCCCGCGACAAGACCACTTCTACTCCATCTGAAATATGCTTTCTCGAGATGGTCTGAATCCCTGATAGACCACTCATATTGAATCATCATTGTTGAACCCAATCCACTTATCCCTTAACTGACTACTCAACTTCTGATAACTCGAGGTTCCCACTGGAAAATAGAGTCACAGACCCCATTAGCCTTGTATCTCACTTATACTCGGCCAAGGCTCAGCTGATCCCGCTATGAGTGACTTGTCACTCCCCAATCAACCAGCTATTCGGTCTATATCTACAACCTAAAACACAAATACTAGCACTGCCCAAATGCTAAAACTGTCCGAACACTGAACTGTCTGAAGTAGTATGTTGCCACATGGCTGCTTTCCAGAATCTACCGAGACTTGCCTGGTCTCAGTTCATTTGTCAGTCCTCGGAAATACCGGGTTCCGGCCCTGCTGCGGAGCCAAAGGACTCCCACTTAGTCGCCTCACATGAATTCTGAACGAAATTCTTCTCTGGAACTAGTTGCAACTAGTTATCATGCCACTGTGACTCTAACAACTTTCTGATCTAACCGTTTGGTTCCATGCGTCAAATCATGACGTCACCAAACCCAAGGCTAAAAGTGATTGCTACATGACCATTGGTAGCCTTATGTCATGAATGACCTTAAGCAGTCCACTGCTTCCTTGCTCTCATAGCTGTAGTGGCGCTCTACAGTCTTATCACTGACTTAACCAGGTCTAATCCGTTTAGGTAATTCCGAAATCCACTCCGTGGATTTACATATCCTCACTGCTACACCCGAACTGGTGGGTACTAATGTTCCTTCCGCGTCCTAACAACGCACTCACGCTATCTACCAACCTAGTGAATACTAAGGCTACACCCGTAGACTTACAACACTCTATCACTATCTGGCAGCTAGTGAATGCTACGGTTACACCTGCAAACTTACAACACTTAACACTATCTGGCTACTAATGAATGCTACGGCTACACCTGTAGACCTACAACACTTTAACACTATCTGGCTGCTAGTGAATGCTACGGCTACACCCGCAGACTTACAACACTCTAACACTATCTCGCTGCTAGTGAATGCTACGGCTACACCTACAGACTTACAATACTCTCCATACTAGGCCGAATACGCGCTTGACCTACACTCAACTGAACTCATGTCCTAACTGGAATCCCTAACATGATTCCCTAAGGTCTGCTATCACATGACCCCGCTGCATTAGTACTGCACCCCTGCCCGTGATCGAAGCGTCACAATAACTTACGAAATCATCTACACTCTCTGGCAGGGTGAGAAATAGGGTCTCGCACAACCGTTGTCTGAGAGTCTCGAAAGTTGTCTGTTGCTCAGGCCCTCAGCAAAAGGCCACTAAATTCTTGGTCAGTCGGGACAAAAGAACTGAAATCTTGGAAAAGTCCCGAATAAATCTCCGGTAACAATCTGCTAACCAAAGAAACTCCGAATCCCAGTTGGAGACCTCAGAATCTCCCACTGCATCACGACCTCTATCTTAGTCGGATCAACTAGCATACCCTTCTGGCTGACATGGTGCCCAAGAAATTGCACCTCGCGCAACCAGAACTCACATTTGGAGAACTTTGCTAAAACTATCTCCCTCCTCAGAGTCTCTAGCACCTCCCTCAGGCGCTCATCGTGCTGCTCCTTAGTCCTGGAACAAACCAAGATGACGTTGTACTCTCCCAATCCCATAATTGTTGCACTGATTCTGGCCCTGCAGGACTCTCAAGAGCTGTTATGAAATCTTGGGTCTCCTCCTGAGACCCTTTTATATAAACAACTAATCTGATTCCCTTTTCCCAATGTGCTCCAAGTCAATATCTCACTCTCGTGCTCTAGAAGTCATATCATTTAGGGTCTCGCACCCCGAGATACTCACGATCTCCCTGCTAACATTCTACAGTATGTCCTGATACTTTATCTTCTTCAATTCCTCATCTGCTGCATACTGCGGTACCAACTAAGCTCTCTCCCGAGACTTGGCAGTGATCTCTGCCATAGTCTTAGTAGTCTGGCACAGATCTAACAACTCTCACGCCAACTGCTGCGCCTCAATCGCCTGGCAAACTTTGTGCTGAATCTGGTCAAAAAGTCATCCCATGACATAGCATCAACCGCTTCATCACTCAACTCACTACCAACCTCTCCCTATCAATCTCGTGCTCTGTCCCTCAGGAGACAGGAAGTAAGTCGGATCTTGTCTCCTTTTAAGACAACGTCTATAACGAAAAGTGTTGGTCACATCTGCCAACCATCTACTGCTAACAATGATGTCCCTATCCCTCATGACAATCTGAAGCTTCACAAACTTTGAATTCCCGAAACATCAACGTATGGGTCCCTATCATAACTGCTATCTTAGTGCAGAATGCACTCAGCCTCTCATCACAAATCCCTATAATGCCCTCCTTGATCATACTTAGGATCACAGGAGTCCGGTCAATGATACTGCGCGTAATCTCAGATGGAATGAACTCCCTTATCTGATCATCGAGCTGCCCGGCTACAAAGTCCGAGCCTGATCCCTCGTCGACACCAGAACTACTATCTGGTATACCATGTAGCGTCACTATACTCGGAAATATACCATCACTAACATCACAATACTCATCAAAACTCGAGGGATCTTACACACTACAAGTTCCATGGTCTTATCCCAGCCTTCCTTGATTCGAGTATGGATCCTCTGCTTTCAGTAGTACGGGCCCATACTACCTTCCACATCTATCCGTACTTTCCTTAAGAACTGCCTTGACTCCACCAAGTCCCTTTTACAACTACTACTGTTGCTGATCTCATACTAAACTCTTCCTAGCCTTACCCTAGGGAAATCATCAACCCACTCTCTGCTATCAGCTGCATAAGAAGTCCCTGCTACCTCCCCCTAACTAGCTCGTGAATATTATTACATATTACTAAGACTAGATAATTCTTCGAATGAGAGATCCTACCCTACAACGGTTGCACTCAAACAAGAGTTGCGCAATAGAGCTAGACCTAACCATCTGAAATTATTTAATCCTCACAATATGTAACGTAACATATTCATTTACTAGTTAGTAAAAGGTAACTAAAACTCCTAAAAGCACAAAGCAAGTAGCATTCGAGCATCGAGTAAACATAATCAATCATATCTCTCTCATGATGTCCCTGACTAATCTGTACTAACACGCAATCCATAAAGCTGAGATACATATAACAGGCACATAAGGCATCCTTCCTAGATCCTTAGTCCTAAACTAGCATGCAATCCTCATAAAGCTAATACACATATAATAAGGACATAAGGCATCCTTCCTAGATCCTTAGTCCTAAACTAGCATGCAATTCTCATAAGCTGATAGACCTAACATAACATAAACTTGTATGGGTAATTTGGGAGTACTTACTTGAGCTCGGCTGATTGCATGCAGCACACCCTTTTCTCTTTTTCAAACAAAATTTAGCTTTTTCTAAAACTCTTTTCTTTATACTTTTTCTAAAATTGTTTTCTTTTCTCAAAATCCTTTTGTAAACATGGTTTTTCTTTTGAAAACTTTATACCACTTCCTTAGTTTGAGTTCAGACACACCCAAAAGTGTGCCTGAATCCCTCAAACCAAGGCTCTGATACCAACTTGTAACATCCCAAAAATACAGTCCAAAAATTTCGTTTTAAATCAGTAATAAAACCATAGTCATAATATATCGCATAAAAATCATAAACAATGTATCTCCAAAATATTATAACAACTGTCAAGTATATCAGAGAATAACCATCCGAGGCTGAACAAATGGTGTGTCCACTTCAATCTTCCCAAGCTCCTCTTTTGAAAACTGAGTACTTGAAACCAAAACTGAAAACTATAAGCACGAAGCTTAGTGAGTCACCCCAAACTACCACATACCATACAATAACTCAGATAGCACATACTGGACCTTGCCCACTGCATCGGGCCCAGCCCGGCATCGGACCGAAGTCCGGACTAGCTTGGGCCCCGCCCACTGCATCGAGCCCCTCACGGCATCGGACCTAAGTCCGGAATAACTTGGTCCCCGCCCACTGCATCGGGCCCCGCCCGGCATCGGACCGAAGTTCGGAGTAACTTGGGCCCCGACCACTGCATCGGGCCCCGCACGGCATCGGACCGAAGTCCGGAATAAACTGAACATAACATAAACATGAACATATAACATAATCACATATACTACATCGGGCTTGGCCGGCATCGGACCAGAGTCCAGAACATATAACACATATCATAAACATGCATGAATCACGAAGACATCAAGCATACATAACTACTTCTCGGATTGCCCCAGCATCGGACTGAAATCCAGAAAACATAACATATAACATGAAGCTAAACCACTGCATCGGGCCCCGCCCGGCATCAAACCGATGTCCGAAAACAAACAATCTGCATCGGGCTAACCCCAGTAACTACACTTCTAAGCGGGCTGCATTGGTGCCTTAGACCCGTTCCTACTGAGGGGAAACTCACCTCACACTGCTGAAGTCCTGCTGACAAAACCCTAGCTGCTGGATGACAGATTCCCGAATCTGTCAACATCAAAATAACACCCAATTGATAATTGGGTTCTAACACATATCCATAAGTCCATGCTTGGGTTAAAAGACTACTTTACCCCCTAACTTTTCTTGACTCAAGCCTAAGGCCCAATCCAAAGGCCCAAAAGTCTAATAATGAACTAAGGCCCCACTATGGCCCATCTATGGCCCAATTTTCTAAATTGGGCCCAAACCCTTATATGGGCCTTACCCTAAAGCCCATCTAAATATTCTAGTCCATATAATCATTCTTGGATGGCCCATTATTGACCCAATTACCAAAACCCAATAGAAAGGCCCAACTGAAATTAGGCTCTCACATAAAATGACGATTAGGGTTAAGTGTTTCTCACTTAACCCATTAAGGACTCAATCCATTAAGTCCTTTACTGTACCAGATAAATGATATGGAGTAATTAGGCTTAATACACAATCCAATCCCAATGGCCCAATAGTGGGTCCCAATGAGTCCAAGGCCCAAGTATCAAGAATTAGGGTTTCCCACCCAAACATGGCCCAATAGGCCCAAAACTAATCTTTAAGCCCATTAGGGTTTTTCTAGGTCCGTTAGGGTTTTGCTAGTGAGGCACCACCCACCACCACCTCGGGTAGTGGGGGTCAACGACGGTTCACGGCGGTGGCCACCACCTAACGATGGTGGTTATGGTTCGTTTCATTACTCTTTTGCTAATTACAATTACAAAGCTTTTAATCCAAAAAATAAACACACACACACACTAACTACTTTGAGCCACAGACAGCCACCCTAGTGGTGGTCGGCGGTGGCTTGTGGTGGCGGTGGCTATTCCCGACTTTTCGGCTAGACAAAACGCCCCATACATAATCTAGCACACACACCACACGAGATAACACACATTAAAATGGAATCACACACTCACACAATCTCACAGCCACCACCACGGCGGCTGGTGGTGACATGACAAAGCAGGAGGAAGTAGAAGCAGCGGCAGGCGGAGGTTTGCATCGACAACCACCACGTCACGGTGGTGGAGAGTTTCCTTGAGTCTCGGCCTATCAACACACGACCACCTGAGCATGATCGTCACGACTCCAACACCAAAGCGCACCCCGACCTCAGCCACCCTCGTGGTGGCGCAAGGCAGTTGAAGAAGAACACCAGCCGCAACAGCCGCTCGGTGTGGCGGCTACGGCGACATTGCGGTGGCAGAAGAAGGAGGAGCAGAGCACGACATTCCGACCAGTCCACGGGAGTAGGAGGTTGCCGATCATTGCGGTTTACAGCCTTGTCGACAAAACATGGTGGAGGCGGCTCAGCAGCGGCAGGGCAGCGACAACAGCTTTAACAGCCGGAGATGGTGGCTCGTTGGTCGGAGGACCAATGTAACAGTGGCGGTAACACCCTCGCCGGAAGATGGGATGGCCGTTGGTGGTTTCCGATCTCCACGATGATGGTGGTGCGGCGCCGGAAGTCGGGAAGGGAAGGTGGCGATCGGTGGAGGGGATATAAGGTGGGTTGGCGGCTGCTAAGGGCTCCTAGGGTTAGGGTTCCCGTAAGGGTTATATACCCAGTGCCCCTCTAAACTTATTTCAATAATAACAGGACCGGCCCCTCTTTACCTCTTTTCTATCAAAACAAGGTCAATATTTACCATTTAAACCCTGCCCCTTGAATTCATTTGCAAAATAAGTCTGGGTTTTTACAAAATAGCCCCCATCTTCTAAAATCTTTATAGAACTAATCCACAATTTACCTTTTTAAACCCCTAACTCTCAAATGTAACATATTCAGCTTTCCCCTCTCTTTTTCTTCCAATTTAAGTCCCAATAATTACCACGGAGCCCCTGCCTTCATAAATATTTACGAAATAAGTCTCGAATTTATACTTTAACCCACGAATAATCCCAATAATAACTTTTGGCTCCCAAAACCAACACATGGCTATATAATTATTGATTTTAGGGCTATGATTCATTTGTTAATTTATGTATTTATTTATTTAATAAATGGGGTGTTACAAATGGAACACGCGATTAACAAACTAGAAAAAAATCGAATCAAATTAGATGATCTTAATATATTTTCATAATCAAACGTGCAAAAATTTTGAATCTAAAACGAGATTCAAAAACTTTTGAAAACAGGAGAAAATCAGAGATCAACTAAATGAATCATGCTCTCAATCCAAATGTAGTTGTTATAAATTGAACGTATGAAAAGAAATCAGAGTATGAATCAAACGAGAACACAGAATCGTAAATAATTTCTGTTTGGCTCAATATATTGCTTTTAAAGATACAAAGAAAAATAGAGTATAAGTGGTTGTGACTTTGAAAGATACTCTAACTCTAATATCTAACCATTATTTATAGGGATGACAAAAGCAAACAAAAAATACATAAGGTCTTTAACATCCACGCTTCGACATTACAAAATACCCTTATGCAAATAAACAAAGCATACTTCGATACTAACAAAATACATAGGACACTTAAACACCTTACAACTATTTCCAACCCAACAAAAGTGATATTGTCTTCTCCTGATCAGAAAATTTATTGTAAGGCTTGAGTGTTTATTTTATAGGTTTATAGTTTCTTACGAGACTTTATCCCTAGAAGAATGCTTTCTGTATGCATCAAGTCGCATGTTTTCTTGAAACATCGAGCCTTACCCAGTGGCTTACCCTAATTACATTGACATTAGCATAAGAGATACTTTTTAGGTCCTTAAATAAAAAGGGGTAATTCATGTTGAAACATCGACCATTACCCAGTGGCTTACCCTGTTGAAACAACGAGAATTAACCAATGGTACCATTATGAAATTGGCGATGGATATATTCCAAGATTTTAACTACTCTCTACAAGTCTTCTAATATAAAACTTGATGATTCACTATATAATACCATACACTGGTTAAATTTCGAAACTCTATGCCGATCGTTAAGTTATATACCATTGTTTATCACACGTACCAAACCATTCTTGCCCTTAAATTCTTCTTAAAAGTTTTATGATTCAGTTTTATATGCTAGAAACTGATGAGAACTTGAAAAGTCTACTCCGATGGGTATATCATGTACCATGATATACTACACGTACCTACCTACTCTCGTCATTTTTCTTCTAATAGAAGTTGCTAATGATTCAACGTATAAAAACAAATGCTAATGAGACTACACAAAATTATGGAAGGGATTAACTATTTCAACAACACAATCGTGTGATACACCAAATCCTCTCCTAGCCTTTAACTTTATTTGATGTTTTCTTTCATTTCAGGTTACTTGTTGTCTTCTTAAAAAATTTAAAAATCAAAAAGAAGGCAGTGATTATTGATGTTTTCAAAAAGGGGGAGAAATGTTTAGTTCTTCTACATTGTTACTTGATCATTCATTAAATAGCATACACTCTTGACAGAAGAAGGTTATACATCTAGGGGGGACCAAAACTCAGATGTTGTTTATCTAAGGGGGGACAAAATCTAAGGGGGGGCAGAAATCAGCATTTTACTTCAGATGTAGTTAGTTCATTTATTATTTCATTCTTTATTAGTTTGTTTTTGACATCATAAAGGGATATTGTTGGGATACATATTATACATTTGATGATCCAAAATATATACATTATAGTTATAGTTTTACTGCTCATTGTGGACAGTGACTCTTGTCTAAGCAGGTGTAAATAATACACTTAGACAAGCAGATTTGTCAAAGTTTGGTTATAGAGTTAATCTAAAGATATGCTGAGGGAAGTTCATATGTCTAAGCAGGTGTAATTATGGAGATCTATGAAAGAAGGTCGTCATGTTCCGGTCAGACAAATCATAAGAGATCTTGTTGCAACTCTCTTGAGCCAAGATAAACAGCGTCAGACACCTCTCAGTGCTGCTGACATAGAAAACCTACATGTAGACCAAGTTGCATTTTTCGAGATGGTGTTTGGTGTTCCTCCTTCTTTCTTTGAGCATATTAAGTTGTGCAAATTTGCTAAAGAGATTTGGGACACTCTCCACGACCTATTCGAGGGATCAGAAAACATGAAGGATAAGCGGTTGACTTTGTTCGTGAACGAGTTCGATACTTTCACCACAACTCTAGGTGAATCAGTTGCCACGATTTCCAACAGATACCGAATCGTCGTCAACAACATGACAACTCATTGGATTGTCTGAACTGCGCTGGAATACAATCTAAAGTTTATCAATAGTCTTGGTAATGGATGGGGAAATGTGAAATCTTGTCTTCAAAGTAATGAATCTCTAAAGAAGTTGAAGCTTTACCAACTGTTTGATGTGCTACAAGGACATGAATCAAATGTTGTTCAAACATTAAGGGAACTCTCGGGAGGTCCTCTAGCTCTTGTTAGTTCTTTTGATCTTCAAGTCTCGAACCCTTGTGTTTCGGACCCTTTCAAAACTGTTATTCCACCTATTCCATTTGTTCAAACCTCTCCGCCAACTATACTCGTTCATGCTAATTCCAAATATCAATTTGATGCAGATCTCGATCCTGAAGCGATGGTCTCCGAACTTCGCTTTCAACAAGAGTTTGCCTTACTATCCATGAAATACAAGCGACCATGGAACCCCACTCACAAACCATACCAAAATTTTTTCCAAGCTCCTCATCAAAGTAATCCCCAATCATTTCCCAAACCCTAAGAAAATCCACATGCCTACAAGCCAAACATCTCGACACCAAATCGCTCCTCGGAATCCTGTGAGATTCCGAAGTCAGACAAGCCAAAGGTTGTTTGTCACAAGTGTGGTCATGGAAATCACTTTGCCAAAGATTGTATGGATGAAGCCACACAGAAACCAAAGATCAAGGACTTTGCTTACTATGCCCTCCGAGCCCAAAATATGGTTGCAACTGAAAAGGCATTTGTCATCACTGTGTCAAGAGATGTGGAAGGATATTGGTCATCTGGAGATGAAGATGATGTGAGTTTTGGAAGAAACATGTGTCTTATGTCTAGAGAGAAAATCGAATGCGATGAATGCTACTGGTCATCTGGATCAGAAGGAGATGATGAAGATGCTAAGCCAAATTTATGCTACATGGAAACAAATGATTCACCAAATCGAATCATCATTCAACAGGTAAAATCTATGAGTACTGATAATAGTTTTGATTTATCTCTTTGTGAACCATATCTAACCCAAATCCAATCAGACATGAACATCATCTATAAAGCCTATGAGTCTGTCATAGAAGCGAGTGAGAAGATGGAAAGTGAAATGAGTCATATTAAGTTATGTTTCTAGGATAGGACGCTTAAAATAGAGTCGTTAGAGCGTGAAATTGTAATGTCACAAGATGATTGTATCGTTCTTAAAGACAAATGTGAAATCACTTATTCGAAAAGGAATGTTTTAATTTCTGATAACAAACATCTTAATGCCAAAATTGATGCTTCACATCATGCCATAGATATTCTTGAAACCACTGAACGGATGACTCATAATTTTTGTCATCCTTGGTCCAAAGCACCTGGTCTCAGAAGCGAGTTTCCGAAACCAATTGCTCGTCCCTTGAAGAAGTTACAAGATCTAACTTTTATCGGAGACATTTCGAACCACACATATTCGAATACCCATGTCTCACCATTGTCACCCCTTCCTGAGACCTCGGACCGATATTCATCTCTGATTCCTGAGTTTCAACCCATAGTTGTCAAGTGTCCTGATTCCACGCCTCTTCCACCTATGATACCCCTTAACCTGAATCAGACCTCGGAATCCTTCCCTAGCATCACCCGTACTGTAGTTCAAGTTCTGAACCATAGACCTTCTGAAAATTATATTGTTATGGAAATAATTCCGGAGACAACTAGACCTGACTTGGATAAATCGGGTTTTGTCTGGGCATCTTTTGATAGTGACGTAGAAGAATAAATCTTAGTAGATTACTCATCTAAATCTTGGGTTTCTAATTCTCAAGTGATTTCAAAAACAACCTTAGTACCAATCAAGCCTAAGTTTAACAACCCATCTGTAGGCCAATATTCTAAGTCTTAATCTAACTCTAGGAAGAAACCATCGTTAAATAGAAAAGATATCGTCGATCCAAAGAGAGAAGCCAAAATGCCCTTAAAAAGGAAATTAGGTCAAGGCATGACTACAGATTCATTGAGAATTCTAAGAAGAAAGTATCTCGTACTATGAGCCCATCCACTAGGAACCACAACACATTTGCTCCTGTTAAGATTCTTAAGAGGCCTTCTAATCCTCCTAGTTCGGTAGCTCAAAACAAGGTCGTTAGTCCTATTTTGAAAAAGTCTGTTGATACTCATCCCACAGATACTAACTCTTCTCGGATAGTTTCTACAGTGTTCATTGTTAAATCTGATGGTACTATTTTCAAACAACAACTTTCAAAACCAAATGTACCTTCAAAAGTAGCAAACAAAGAACGAGTAGCCAAAAACATTGTTACTCACAAATTTTCAAAAGATTCAAACCAGAAATTTGAGTGGAAAGTTGAAAATGTCAAAAAGGAAACTGAAACTCCAAGTAACACTGTGATTCCTACAGCTCCAAAAATTTCTTGTCCAAGAAAAGGTGTTTCAAAACTACCTATTGTTGAATATGATTTTTGGATCAATGAAATGACCATGGCTTTCTGCTTCTTTCCAAAAGAATCTTGGAATAAACCCTCCGAAACATCTGTTGCTCAAAAGTCACAACATAAGTCCAAAGCTCGTTCCCATGTCCCAAAACCTAACTCGAAGCCTAAGAACTCCAAAATTCACTATTTTTGCAGGCACTATGTGCTTCGGAACAAGATACAATATGGTATATTGATAGCGCTTGTTCCATACACATGACGATTTTCTACGTGATCTTAAACTCTCACCAAATGTTGGTTATGCGATCTATGGTAACAACTCCAACTCTTAGATTAAGGTTATGGAATCCTCACCAATGACAATTTCTCTCTTTCTCAAATGTGGCATATATAGCTGACCTGAAGCATATTTTGATAAGTGTGGCTCAACTCACTGACTCCAACCGACGAGTTGAGTTCTGCAAGAAACATAGCTACGTCATGACAGAAGACTAGAAAGAATGTCTCATCAGATCGAATCGCAACAAGAATATGTATCCTCTAGATATCAACATGATCATTGGCAAACCTCAACTTTGTCTACTCTCAAAAGTTGTTCCTGACGTCAGTTGGTTATGGCATCGGATGCTTGCTCACTTAAACTACAGATATATGAATGATCTTGTTTTCGGTGAAATGGTCCGAGGTCTGCCACTCCTCAAGTTTGAAAATGATCATTTGTGTGCTACGTGTGAATGTGGGAAGCAATCCAAGAAAGGTCATTCTGTTATCATTGAAAAATCAATTCCGGAACCAATAGAACTCCTTCATATTGATCTTTGTGGTCCTTCTACTATAGAAAGTCTACATCATAGAAAGTACATTCTTGTGATTGTGGATGATTTTACGAGATTCACTTGGGTCTTCTTCCTCATGTTGAAATCTGAGACAGCCTCAAAACCTATCAACTTCATCAAATGAATTGAAATTCTCGTCAAACTACCGGTAAGACAGATCCGAAGTGATAATCGCTCAGAATTTACCAATGTCTCCATTGAGAAATTCCTCTATGACAAAGGCATTGACCATAATTTCTCAACTCCCTACACTCCTCAGCAAAACGGTCTGGTTGAAAGAAGAAACAAAACTCTCGTTGAAGCTGCTCGATGTATGCTCAACATTGCAAATCCTCTAGTTTATCTTTGGGCTGAAGCCGTGTCCACTGCCTGCTTCACTCAGAATCGAAGCATCATCAATTGACGCCTCAACATGACACCGTATGCAGCCATGAATGGTCGCAAGCCGAGTATCTCTTTTCTACATATCTTTGGCAATCAATGCTTTATCAAAAATAATCGTGATCAGCTCATGAAATTTCAGCCTAAAAATAATGAACCAATCTTCCTAGGATACTCAACAAAATCAAAAGCATACCGAGTTCTGAATTGTCAGACTCGTGTTCTTGAAGAAAGCTTTGATGTCACCTTCGATGACAACTATGTTCGGAATTCTGGCCCAACCCATGTTACTACTCATATCATGGAGTCTAATGCTCCATCGCCAGGATCTCCAAATTCCCAAATTACTCATGAAGTTGACTTTGAAACCATGTCCGGGCCATTAGAAATAGCTCTTGATTTGGAAACTCAATCAAGACCATCCTCAGCTGCAGCTCAAATTTCCCAAAATGTTTTTGGTCCGACCCCCACTTTCCTCCATTTGATTCTGAATTGATTCAACTTTCTTAGGTTCAGAGGAAGAATGGTCTTCCCTCTCTTGAATCGAATGTTGAAGGATTCAAAGATGCAGCGGATCAATTTAGTGAATTTGATCTTATTCCGAACAACAACGACGACGATGCTAACTTCTTTAACTTTCCGAACAAAGATGATGTTGATATGTCCGATTCAGAAGTTCAGGGGGAGCATCATCCTCAAATTCAAGTTGTTCAGGGGGGAAACATAACCCCATTGTTGATATCGGATCATCAGCTGCACAAGAACTTCCAAGATTACATATCTGGACAAAGGATCATCCTCTGAACCAAGTTATAGGAAATCTCAACGCTGGTGTACAAACTCACTCTGCTACTAACATCCAAAATGAATGTCATTTCTCCGCATTTATCTCAATGGTTGAACCAAAATCCAACAAGGAAGCATTAGAACATGTTGATTGGATTAGATCCATGCAAGAAGAGTTAGCAGAATTCGACAGAAACGAATTGGGGAATCTCGTCCCTCCTCCTCAGGATCACCCTACTTTTGGTACAAGATGGGTCTTCTAATAAAAGCTAGACAAGGCTAGAGTAATCATTCGACACAAAGCAAGACTGGTCGCCAACGGATTTACTCAGATTGAAGGACTTGATTACGATGAGACCTTTGCTCCTGTTGTTTGTCTTGAGGCCATCAGAATCTTCCTCGCTTATGCAGCTCATAAATCCTTCAAAGTTTACCAAATGGGCGTTAAAAGTGCTTTTCTTAATGGTAAACTAGATACTTAAGTGTATCTCCAACATCCTCCTAGTTTTTTCAATCCTTCCTTTCCGAACTATTGCTACAAACTCTGAAGAGTTGTTTTTGGCCTCAAGCAAGCTCCTCATGCCTGGTACGAGACCTCACCGACTGTCTCAAGTGTTCTGGTTTTCAAAGAGGAATTCTCGATCCTACCATTTTTCGAAGATCAAATGGAAAACATCTCACGCGACTCCAAATCTACGTTGACGATATCATTTTTGGATCCACGGATTCATCAATGGTTGCTGATTTTGCCAAGTTAATGGTTAGTCAATTCCAAATGAGCGTGAATCATGAACTAATTTCTTCCTCGGCCTCCAAGTTAAGCAAACCAACAGAGGAATCTTTATTCACCAAGAAAAATACATTTCCGAGCTTCTCAAGAAATATTCAATGGACACATGTGCCTCTGCAAAGGTTCCTATGTCACATCCCCAAATTCACAGTCATTTTAAAAATTTTATTTATGCTTATTTTAAAATCAGAGTATCCTTTTTAAAGAACAATGTTGTGAAAATTTGTTCCCAGAAAACATGCTAAAGGTTTTATCAAAACATTTTCGAAGAAATGTATTTGTTTATATTAAAACATTGGGATGTCATCATCAATACGGAAACATAAGCATAAACAGGCCTTACATTCTTTTACACTAGTGATTTACATCTCCTTTAATCTCTCATTGTAATGTAGTTTCGTATCAACACCTGTGATACAAACAAACTGAGTGGGTCAAGTTGCGAAACCTGGTGAGTACATAGGGTTTTCAACCCACAATAATAAAGTTATTATGTTTAATAAACAAACAATAAACCCAATTACCCATCCCCATTATCTTTTTTATTCTTAAGTATCTTCCTTAAGAATCATCTATTCCTCATTATTTATTCCTAAGGATTGTCCTAATGAATAGGCACGAAGTCCATCGTTGACAAGGTTTATATATAACAGGCACTAAGTCCATAGTTTCTAGGGTTCATCTAACAGGCGCTAAGTCCATAGCTTTCAGGGTTTATCTCATTTAATGACAGTATTATTTTATGGAGTCCACCCGCAATACATGTCAATGGGTTTTTAGAGTACACCGGGTGAACATATCGTTCACAACACCTACAGGTTGCGAGCCTGCTAGCGTTCCATTGGACTGTCTAGAATAGTCTGTGTTTATCATCTATACTCTGCTAGATGACGGGGCAATCGCTTGGGTCATCTCTTGGTTCATCGCTTCTCACTATCTTTTACCACTAATATATCATCGCTCATCATTCATCTCATTTTTCATCGCTCATCATTCATCTTATCTTTAATCTACCCATCTTTTACCCATCATAATTATAGTTATAAAATACATATACAGTTTAAAACAATTAAAACATGTATATTTTTGTTCATCCAGCATAAATATTAAGTACACAGATAATATACACACATAGCACGTAATTTATATTAAATATTTCATATCTATGTGTAAGATGAAAGTAACTATGCACTCACTTGTTAAACTGGTGATTCCAACTTGGATAGCACTTCGGTTCTTAACAATATAATTTCCTTTGTCGAAACCTAGTATTATTACCACTAGATTTTTGTCTAATATTTACGGAGACTAATTATGAGCAATTTTGTTTTATAAGTGTTAGACAATACTTTTCAACCACTATATACAGATAGGAGCCAGACATACAACACCAGAGGGCATGACCATTTCGGCATATAGCACTTTTGAAATCCAACATCCCTATGCGGCCCTTTAAACCAGATTTCCCATACCGCGAGTAGTTAAAATATATTATAATAACACTTTATATATTATATTATATTATATTATATTATATATATATATATATATATATATATATATATATATATATATATATATATATATATATATATATAGTTTATAAGTTCATAATAACGATAATAAATTTGAACATAACCTATACTTAAAGTAGGGTAAGCATAACTTACTTTCAAGGGGGTTTTAGCTAGGAGTCGGGCTCTACATGGGCAGATCTTCGTCGCTGAATCTTTATAAGAAAGATTCTTGTCGCGCTTCAGTGCTCACCTTACTATACTAAAACTACAGAAAGAGAAGTCGAATCACGAGGGACCGAAAGGCTCGGGCGATAAGAGGAGAAAGACTCTTTAATCAAGAGAATGGTGCAAGAAATATGAGAGCCTAGAGCCTCTTATTTATAGTAATTGAATTTTCAAAAGCTACCATCTATAGTTACTTAATGACCTTATAGTTATATAAACGACTAAACACCCCTTTATAATACTATTTTAGATAGATTTAATGATATTTGTACTAAACTAATGTCGAAAATACTCAACACTAGTCTTATAATGACCGCATCGTCGATACCTTTCTAATTACATATACATATGTATATATATGTATACGTACATATGATTTATACTTTATTTAAATACATAAATATGCTATTATAATTTATAACTCGTTCATATGAACTCCGTTTTTGACGTTGTTTATATCCACACGTAGCTATCGACGAGATCTACAACTTTCGTTTAGACTTCGTCGGCTAATTTTGACTTTATTTTTCATCCATATTTTTATAAAATTAAATGATTTTGCTAAAATCATAACTATTTCATATGAACTCCGTTTTTGGCATTATTTTTCTCAAAATTCCTATTTTAAGGAGTACTATGATTTTCGTTTTGGTGACATTAGCTAAAAGTCGTCCATTCTCTTCGTAGCTTTTTAGATCATACATTCGTTGTGCGCCGCTGACTTTTATATCTTATAAAAATCATATTTAATTCATACGCAGTCGGATTTCTACGAAATTTATATTTTCGGGATCGGGGAGACGTGTACTTTCTAAATATCATATTATATATATATATATATATATATATATATATATATATATATATATATATATATATATATATATATATATATATATATATATTGGCGCACTTATTTTTATGATTTACTGACAATTCAGCTGATTTTTCCTAGTTATATTGTAATAATCATGAAACACATAATGTTCACATAATTCTTCTTTATTACATGAAATATGTTACAATTGTTGAACATAACTATTACTTTGGTTAAGAATATTTATCCTAGATAATAAAAAAAATAATTTTTAACACTGATTATTGACTAGCCCGAATCTGCGGGTGTTACATTTATCTCCCCCTTAGGATGATTACGTCCCGAAATCATCAACAATACACGGGTTGTATAATGACTCCATAAATTATCTCTTCATCCTAGGTAATAACCGTAACTTCTTATATTCATTCGAATGAATATCTAACTCTTGGACTTCTTGACTGCAGGCGGTGCTCAATCTTGCACCCGCTCTTTATCATATGTTGGACTTTCAATTGTAACCTTTGAGTTACAAAATCAATCCTTATTAGAGACTCCTGCTCCTTCTTAAACAGACTTAAATTACGATAATTTCTTTTCTTCGATTACTGTAACAGACCGATGGGACATGTTCTAATGGCATCTCATCGTATGATGCAACGCTTAGACTCAGGTCTTTTAGAGTCAAATTCTAGAACGGAATATACCTTCCTTCATGTTCTAATGTGCTATAATCACATTCTAGCATGTAGCACTTCTAGCTACAAGCTTCTTACTTTAACAACGGTTGTGATACTTCTATTGATCGCTTCGATTATCTTTCACTTCAATCTTCTGGCTTAGGTCAGATGCTACATCGATCTTGGTTCTTTAAACCACGTAACATACTCATTTTAGTCGGACTTGATTTGATATGACCATTAGGGTCGGATTAATATTCATCTTCTTAGTCATTACCGAAATGATGGTAACGATAGACATGAACAAAATAGAATCAATTACTAGTGCCTTCGTAGCCTTGTGACTTTCCATGATCCAAGCGTGAATCCTGTGCTTCTGGTAGTATAGGCCTCTACTACCATTCACACCTACTCATACTCGTCCCAAGTATTGTCTCGCAGTTTTCCAATACACCATACAAGAAAATCACATAACAACTTAACACTAGATAACAAAACCAAGGTTTTTATTAGTTCTTGAAACGATTACACAGATGTTGAAGTTTAATCTATACTATGCCTCTAATAGGCTACACCACCGGATACTATCTGCATGGCTACTTTATATCTTGATCTTGAGATATCAAGTCCTCACTTCTGATTCCTTGAGTTTTTATCTGCTTCGTCAAGGGTCATGTGGAATGCTCTTGGCTTTGGCTGTGCATTTGGCCTTGCTGCTTCATTTTTCTTTGGGCAGTCTCTAGAAATATGCCATTCTTTGTTACATTTGAGACATACCTTCTTGTTGAATGTGCACTCATTGGTGTATTGCCCAGAATTTCCACACTTGAAACATGTCACCTCTTCGCCATATTTTCCCAAGTGTTTCTTCTTGCACTTATCGCACCATCTTGCTTCACCTCCTCCTCCTCCAAACTTTGTGAATTTGCTCTCCTTGTTGGAATTCGAAGATCCTTCAAACTTCCTCTTCTCGACAACTTCAGCTCTCTCCAGACCCTTTTCCCTTATCTGGGTCTCAACATTCCTGGCTGCCCAGACGGCGACTTTCAAAGTGGTTGCTTGTTTAACCATTGGACCAAAGTCTGCTCGTAATCCATTGGCAAACTTGTTGAACTTGGAGAGTTTAGTTGGAACTAGGTAAGGAACAAGCTTCAACTTCTCCGTAAAACTTGCAGCATACTTAGTGACACTCATCCTTCCCTACTTCGGGTTCTGGAACTCATTGTTGATCTCCAGAAGATCCTGCTCAGGGCAGTACTGTATTTTTAGTTGCACCGGGAAATCTACTCAAGACATATTGCTTGCTTCACCCTTGGGCATCGTATCAGCCAGTAGCTTCAACCAGCTCACTACTCCAGACTTTAACAGGGGAACCGCGAGAGCGGTCTTTTGTCTGTTGCTACAGTCACAACTCTCAAACATTTTCTTCATCTCGGAGATCCAGTCCATAACATCCACTGGTGTTGGGCTTCTAGAAAGACACGGTGGGTTGGATGCCATGAAATCCTTGTATTTGCATCCACAGCCATCATTTCCTCCATCTTGGTTATTCCTTCTAACCATTGGCGGTTCAGCTTGACCAACGGTCCTACTATAGTTCCATTCTTCCGACTGTCCGTCACTTAGTTCGGGCTGTTTAACAGGCGTCGTAGGTTCATCCCTATTTTGTTGAAGTAACCGCCTTGTTTCCTCTATTTGATGATCCAACATCATCTGGTTCATTGCTTGCACTCCTACCATCCTGATTGCCTCAGGTGCAGCTATTACTATAGGTACTTGCTCAATCACTTGGGTTTGAGGCTGCTGATTCCTGTTTCCCTTCGAGTTTCCAACTCCGCTTCGAGTTCTTGCCATTTCGAACTATACACCAAATCAAATGTTCGGTGTGTAACAACGAGAATTAAGATAGGAAAGATTTTATTTACAATCGACGTGTAAATCCCCTTAATTACTCCGGAAAGTTACATGTCAGTTCTAATACCGTAATTCAACGTTTAAAATTTTGAACACATAAAATTTTTAGATCCGGCCGGCAATAGACCATGGATCCGATCAAATAATAGCATCATAAAGCATATAAGGCTATAACATAAATCATTTAGCACATAAAATCAATTGAGGCATCTAATCCTAAATTAAGCTAGTGCTTGTGTCAATTCAGGTGTACTACCTAAAATATAATAGACATACTCCTCACGATCATCTCTTAGCATTCTAAGTTTAAGTCTAGAAATAAATTCTTATTCGTAGTTCGCTTAAACTAATGCTCTGATACCAACTGTGACATCCCCAAATTCACAATCATTTTAAAAATCTTATTTATGCTTATTTTAAAAAGCAGAGTATCCTTTTTAAAGAACAATGTTGCGGAAATTTGTTCCCATAAAACATGATAAAGGTTTTATCAAAGCATTTTTGAAGAAATGTATTTGTTTATATTAAAACATTGGGATGTCATCGTCAATACAGAAACACAAGCATAAACAGACCTTACATTCTTTTACACTGGTGATTTACATCTCCTTTAATCTCTCAGTGTAATGTAGCTTCGTATCGACACATGTGATACAAATAAACTGAGTGGGTCAGGTTGGGAAACCTGGTGAGTACATAGGGTTTTCAACCCACAATAATAAAGTTATTATGTTTAATCATCAAACAATAAACCCAATTACCCATCCCCGTTATCTTCTTTATTCTTAAGTATCTTCCCTAAGAATCATCTATTCCTCATTATTTATTCCTAAGGATTTTCCTAATGAATAGGCATGAAGTCCATCGTTGCCAAGGTTTATATAACAAGCACTAAGTCCATAGTTGTCAGGGTTCATCTAACAGGCGCTCAATCCATAGCTGCCAGGGTTTATCTCATTTATTGACAGTATTATTTTAGGGAGTCCACCCACAATACATTTCAATGGGTTTTTAGTGTACACCGGGTGAACATATCGTTCACAACACCTACAACTTGCGAGCATGTTAGTGTTCCACCGGACTGTCTAGAATATTATGTGGTTGTCATCTATACTCTGCTAGATAACGGGGCAATCACTTGGGTCATCGCTTGGTTCATCGTTTGGCTCATCGCTTCTCACTATCTTTTGCTACTCATATATCATCGCTCATCATTCATCTCATTTTTCATCGCTCGTCATTCATCTTATCTTTAATCTACCCATCTTTTACCCATCATAATTATAGGTATAAAATACATATACAGTTTAAAACAATTAAAACATGTATATTTTTGTTCATCCAGCATAAATATTAAGTACACAGATAATATGCACACATAGCACGTAATTTATATTAAATACTTCATATCTATGTGTAAAATTAAAGTAACTATGCACTCACTTGTTAAACTGGTGATTCCAACTTGGATAGCGTTTCGCTTCTTAACAATATAATTTCCATTGTCGAAACCTAGTATTATTACCACTAAATTTTAGTCTAATATTTATCGCGACTAATTACGAACGATTTTGTTTTATCAGTGTTAAACAATACTTTTCAAGCACTATGTACAGACAGGAGCCAGACATAAAACACAAGAGGGCAGGACCATTTTGGCATATAGCACTTCTGAAATCCACCAACCCTATGCGGCCCTTTAAACTAGATTCTCCGTACTGCGAGTAGTTAAAAAATATTATAATAACACTTTATGTATTATATTTTATAATATATATATATATATATATATATATATATATATATATATATATATATATATATAGGGAAATCTCCAGAAAAGTCCTATAATTTTAGTCTAATTTATGAAAAAGTCCCAAACTAATTTTTGTTTACAGAAAAGCACAGAATACCGGCTAAAACTTCGAAAAAACCCTTTTTGCCCGGTTTCAAAGATTTAGCCAGTATTCTGTCTTTTTTCGTTAGTTTGCTCAAAATATTAGGATTTTTTTGAAAATTACCCGATAACCAAAATATTGAGACTTTTCTGAAAATTACTATGGAATTAATGGATATTATTATTAATAAATAATATATAAACATATAAATTTTTTTATTATAAACAAAGGAAATACACTTTTAGCTAATTTCTAGGAATAGAATGGCCGACTATGTACTTCTCTTTTGTTTGTTGACCACTTCAAAGTCCTTATGTTCCTCCTATGTATCGTTGTGGGTGTCATAGTAAGAAGTAACTTGTTAGGCATGACCAATACAAGATTTCATAATATTTATTAATAGACAATCAATAAGTGTCTACTTGCTATTAGGCATGACGCTATATGATCACATGTTATTAGAAAATATCATTACACAACGATTCTTGAAGATATAGATATTTTATTATGTTCGTTAACCTAATTACCACCTAACCTCCATACATTACCCGATAACAACCATCAAATTACGCACATCTATCGAGAGTGAAAAGAAAACTTTGAATGAAAATTTAAATAGATAATCACCTGTAACATCCCAATTTTCAAGTCCAAAAATTTCTTTTTAATTAACTGTCTCATAAAAACATTCATAAGAAAATACTGTGAAAACACATCATCTCATAAAACAATGTATCAGAGTACAATCCCAGAAGACTCCATGCGGAAATCATGTTTGTATGTGTGATGCGCTGCTACACTGTCGGCTCCTTCCCCTTAGACGAAGAGGTACCTGAAACCCAAAACTAAAACTGTAAGCACAAAGCTTAGTGAGTTCCCCCATCATACCACATACCATACAGACATATCGCATTCATACTGCCGGGCAATTCTGGGGTGCCCGACCTACCCAGTACGGCCATTCTGGGGTGCCGACCTACCCGTGTCAAGCCATTCTGAGGTGCTAACCTACCCATGTCAAGCCATTCTGGGGTACTGACCTACCCTTCGGTCCTATCAACTGAACCTCGGGGACTATTCCACCCCCTACTGCTACTATCACATATATCATAACGTAAACATACTGTCAGACGTTTCTGGGGTGTCCGACTTACCCTTCGGTCCTAACAACCGAACTTGAGGACTATTCCCTCCCTACTACCACTATCACATATAACATAACATGCGAGCATATAATCATATCATCATATACTGTCAGACATATCTGCGGTGCCTGGCCTACCCTCCGGTCCTAACAACCGGACTCTACTACTGTCACATATACATATTGTGCTAGCATATAACATATCAGGTGGTAGCAAACCTAGATGAATATCACAAAGATAATCATCCAATCATACAACTCCTACTGGTGGGCCGGCATTGTGGCCGTAGACCCACCGCTACTGGAAGGTAACTCACCTCGAACGAGTAGCTGCTGATAATCTGTGTGGAAATTCTCTGTCTGCTGCTGCTCCGGAAATCCTCCGGCTATAATCCCCACAAAACACTTAATCAGAGTCAGATATCTATTCTTAGGGTAAAATGACCATTTTACCCCTGACCAAGTCCAATTCAAAGTCAAAGTCAACTTCCAGTTGACCCGACTCGCCGAGTTGGGCCGCCAACTCGTCGAGTCTCTATCTCTTCAACTGTCCTCATCCACGACCCTACTCGTCGAGTTTAGCGACGACTCGACGAGTTCCTCTTCGATATGAACATCGATTGAACCTTCATCCGACTCGCCGAGTTGTATGAACATTCGTCAAGTCCATCTGCATCCTATGAACATGTCATGTCCTCGACTCGCCGAGTTGTATAAACAACTCGTCGAGTTCATCTTCAATCATAAGGAGATTGCCTTGGACTCGCCGAGTCTGTTCTAGCACTCGTAGAGTCCCATGAACTCCAGGTCTAAGGCTAAGTCCAATACATTGGGTCACTCCTTCGGACCTTCTACAACCTTTCTAACACCCAACTGAGTTCTTTTGACCCTCAACACACATGGGACTTTATTCCTTGGACTCGTCGAGTCCCAAGAACGGACTCGCCGAGTCAATAACGTCCACACCCTAAATCCTCGATTTCTGATGTACAACCTTTGACCAAAAGATAGATCCAAGCCCCTAAGCTCGATCTAGCACGTAAAGTTTCGAACTTTACGTGCATGCATGGGACTTTTGAGCCTAAAAGGCTCTAAAATGGCTCTTATGTTGCATGGGGCCTTCCTTGATCGCAAAAGCAACCCAAATCTGCCTTGTGACCCCTCCCAAGACTTAGATCCGAAGTCTTAACCCCCAACCATGTTTGCAATCATGGTTGGCTACCTCATATGGCTTAAAAAGCCCTAATTCTTCCCCAAAAAGGGATCTAACAAACAAGCAAGCAAGGTACAGACTTTATACCTTTCAAAGACTGCAAATGATGAACCAAACTCGAATCCTTCAGTCTCCTCTTGATCCTTCTATGTTCTTCCTCCTTCCTTGAGGTTAAAACCCACAAAAATCACTCAAAAGCCTTAGATCTTGCACCAAAACACGTAGGGTTTGCTATGGAGGGTTTCTGGGAGCATAAAGGGGCGATGGAGGCTGTATAAGGTTGTTTAAATAGGGTGCAAACCATCAGATTAGGGTTTTGTCCAGTCAGAGCCTACTCGTCGAGTCCGGGACCCGACTCGACGAGTCCATCACTTAAATCTCGCGTCTCATCCCGCTTCTACTCAGCGATTTGGGCCTTTAACTCGCCGAGTCCCAGGCCAAAAACGCGAAATTACTTAAATAAAATACATACCAAGAACCAGGTGCTACAAATCTCCCCCACTTATTTTAGACTTCGTCCTCGAAGTCTGCTGCTCGTTCCTAGAAAAGCTCTGGGTAATGCTCCATCATCTCATCCACCGGCTCCCAGGTCCATTCCGAGCCCTTCCGGTGCTGCCATTGCACCTTCACTAGCTCCACCCTCTTGTTCCTCAGATCCTTCGACTTCCGGTCGAGAATCGCTGCAGGCCGCTCAATGTAATTCAGGCTGTCATCGACCTAAATATCCTCTAATGGTACCACTGCCGAGTCATCCACCAAACATTTCCGTAACTGAGAGACGTGAAAAGTGCTATGAATCTGACTGAGTTCGGCTGGCAGATCCAACCTATCTGCCACCTTGCCCACCCGGGGTATAACCCTGAAGGGTCCAATATACTTGGGACCCAACTTGCCCCGTTTCCTGAATCGGATGACGCCCTTCCATGGCGACACCTTCAGGAAAACCATATCCCCGACTTGAAACTCCAGGTCCGATCGGCGCTTGTCGGCATAACTTTTATGCCGACTCTGAGCAGTCTAAAGTCTGCTCCGAACCTGCTGAATCCTCTCTGTCGTCTTGAGCACCACTTCGGTGCTCCCCATGACCCTCTGGCCAACCTCACCCCAACATAATGGGGTTCTGCACTTCCTCCCGTATAACATCTCGAAGGGATAACGGTTGATACTCGCATGATAGCTATTATTATACGAGAACTCCGCCAACGGAAGGTAGGTATCCCAGCTACCTCCGAAGTCTAAAACACATGCCCGCAGCATATCCTCTATCGTCTGGATGGTCCGCTCGCTCTGACCATCCGTATGCGGGTGAAAGGCGGTGCTAAAATGCAGACGAGTACCCAGCTCGTCATGGAACTTCTTCCAAAACCTGGAAGTGAACCGCACATCCCTGTCGGAAATCACTGAAACTGGCACTCCATGCCGAGCTACCACCTCTCGGATATAGATGTCGGCCAACTTTTCGGCCGAAATGCTCTCCTGGATCGGTATAAAATGGGCACTCTTGGTCAACCGATCCATGATTACCCAAATCGAATCCACTCCCCGTGCAGTCTTGGGAAGCTTGGTAATGAAATCCATGGTAATATCTTCCCATTTCCACAAGGGAATATCTAACGGTTGCATCTTGTCGTGCGGCCTCTGGTGCTCGGCCTTGACCTTCCTGCAGGTCAAGCACCGCTCCACATACCATGCTACGTCCCGCTTCATGCAGGGCCACCAATAATCAAGACGAAGATCACTATACATCTTCGTCGCTCCGGGATGGATAGAAAATCTGGATTTGTGTGCCTCCTCCATCAGGATCTGGCGCACGCCTCCATGATAAGGGACCCACACCCTACCGTGAAGAGTCAATAACCCTCGGCTATCATAGTCGAAGGAGGAAACCTGGCCCATTATACGCTCACTCTTCCGATGTTCCTCCTTCATAGCCTCCTGCTGAGCCTCCCGGATCCGCTCCAACAGTGGATTCACCACTGTCATCCACAGACAGATGTCCCTGATTGGCGCTGCCTTGCGGATAAGCGCATCGGCCATGACATTGGCCTTCCCCAGGTGGTAGAGGATCTCGCAATCATAATCCTTCACCACATCCAACCACCGACGCTGCCTCATATTCAGGTTCGGCTGATCCATGAGGTACCTCAAACTCTTGTGGTCATTGTAAATGGTACAACGAACACCATAGAGGTAATGATGCCAAATCTTGAGGGCAAAAACAACAGCCCCCAGCTCCAAATCATGCGTCAGGTAATTCGCCTCGTGAGGCTCCAGCTGCCTCGAAGCGTATGCAATAACATGCCCTCTCTGCATCAGTACCGCGCCCAAACCTGAGATGGACGCATCACAATATACCACAAAATCCTCCATGCCCTCTGGCAGGGCTAAGATTGGCGCCTCGCACAATCTCTGTCTCAGTGTCTTGAATGCGGCCTGCTGCTCAGGCCCCCAGCGAAAGACCACGGCTTTCCTCGTCAGCCTGGTCAGGGGCACGGCTATCTTGGAGAAGTCCTGAATGAATCTCCGATAGTAGCCTGCCAATCCCAGAAAGCTCCAAATCTCAGATGGAGACCTCGGAACTTCCCACCTCATCACGGCCTCAACCTTGGCCGGGTCCACTGATATCCCATGTTGCTCTCGCGTCTTGGAGTAAACCAAGATATCATCAATAAACACTATCACAGACCGGTCTAACATCGGTCTACACACGCGGTTCATGAGGTCCATGAACGCGGCAGGAGCATTGGTGAGCCCGAAAGGCATCACCACAAACTCATAGTGGCCATAGCGCGTCCGAAACGCAGTCTTCTGTACATCCTCCTCTCTGACCCTCATCTGATGATACCCTGATCGCAAATCAATCTTGGAGAACCAAGATGCTCCCTGTAGCTGGTCAAAGAGGTCATCAATCCTCGGGAGTGGGTAACGGTTCTTCACCGTTACCTTATTCAGCTCCCTATAATCTATACACATCCGATGCGACCCGTCCTTCTTCTTCACAAATAGAATCGGGGCTCCCCAGGGTGAACTGCTCGGTCTAATGAAACCCTTGTCTAACAGCTCCTGCAGCTGTGTAGACAACTCCTGCATCTCAGGAGGAGCCAACTGATACGGTGCCTTGGCTATCAGAGCCGCACCAGGGATTAGTTCAATCCTGAACTCTACCTGCCTCTCCGGAGGTATCCCAGGCAACTCCTCGGGGAATACGTCCGCAAACTCTCGTACCACGGGCACATCGCTCACCGTTTTCTTACCCATCTCCCGGGTATCCATCACATAGGAAACAAATCCTGCGCAACCCTGCTGAAGGTAACGCCTAGCTCTCGCTGCTGAACATAAAGCTGGTCCTTGCTGTGGCCTCTCGCTCTGAATCACCAGCTCTCCCCCACTTGGGGTCCTGATCCGCACCAACTGCTGCGCACAGTCAACCACTGCCCCATTGGGGCTTAGCCAATCCATACCGATAATAACGTTGTTCCCCCGCAAAGGTATGGGAACCAGATCTACCAGATAACGCTCCTCAAACAGTCGTAGGACGCAATCTCAGTAGACCTCTGATGCTCGCACTGACCGGTCGTCCGCAATCTCGACCTCTACAGGGCAATCCAACGTGCCCGATGACTCCGGAAACTTCTTGCTAAGCGCAAGAGAGACAAACGATCGGGTAGCACCCGAATCAAACAATACCTGAACTGGGATACCGTTCACATGGAACGATCCTAAACAGAGCACATACATAACATATCAAAATCACAGCAGCATATCATAAAAGCATAAACAAGAAGTCATACCCGTCACCACATCGGGTGCAGCGCGTGCCTCCTCGGCTGTCAACTGAAATGCCCAGCTCCGCACCACTGGAGCCTCTGTCTTTGCCTTCCAGCCATCTGCAACCCGCGTTGTCGCTGAAACCGGCACCGCTGCTGGCGCTGCTGCTGACGCTGCTGTCAACCTCGGGCAATTGGCCTTTTTGTGGCCCCTCTGATTGCAATGGAAGCAAATCAGGTCTGCCATCTGTACTGTGGGGGTGGGGGCAGTACAATCCCTGCCAAAGTGCCCCGTCTTGCCGCACTTGTAGCAGCCTGACGATCCTGATCTACAAGCTCCCTCATGCGGCCTGCCGCACTTCCTGCAGCGGCTCTGGCCCGGTTGGCCTTTCGACCTAACGTCGGATCCCTTGGGTTTCTTCCCCGAAACCCCTGTAACCTGCTCAGACTCAGCTTTCCTCTTCCTCACATGCGCCAAATCGAGTTCCCTCTCTCTCGGGCAGGCAGAGTAGTTGACATGCTCCCGAATATCAGCCCTCAACATATCATGGTAGCGGGTCTTTCGCATCTCCTCATCCCCCGCATATTGGGGTACCAACAATGCTCTCTCCCAGAACTTGGCGGTGATCTCCGCCACAGTCTCCGTAGTCTGCCTCATATCCAAAAACTCTCTGGCCAGCTGTTGAAGCTCTACAGCCGGCGCAAACTCAGCTCTGAATCTGGTCACGAAATCTGACCACATCATAGCCTCGACGGTTGGGGCTCCCAATGAGTCATCAATCGACTCCCACCAGTCTCTAGCTCTATCCCTCAAAAATCCCGCAGCAAAGCGGACCTTCGACCCTTCCGGGCAGAAGCTCGTCAACTGCGCAGACTCAATGTCTGCGATCCATCTCTTGGCAGCGATGGGGTCTTTCACCCCGTGATAATCGGCGCACCACTCCCACAAAAGTCCTTAAAGGACAGTGTGCGCGTACTCGTCTAGCTAGACGCCATATCACTCCTGAATGCCCCGAGACGATCCTCCATCAGCTCAACAATCCCTTCCTTGATCGACCCGAAAATGACCGGGGTCGACTCAAGAATGCCTCTCGTGATCTCAGACGCGATGAACTCGCGCAGCCCGTCATCAACCTGCTCGGATCCTGCACCCGAGCCTGATCCTGATCCTGATCCGGAACCTCCTGCTCCATGTCGCGTGGTCACCATGCCAAAAAATACACGCATAAGTGTCAGGATCATACATACTCTCGAGAGGTCTAACACACTCTCCAAGTTCCCCGGTTCTGTCTCAACCTTCCTTGATTTGAGTACGGATCCTCTGCTTCCAGTAGTACGGGCCCATACTACCTTCCACATCTATCCGTACTTTCCTCAAGGACTGTCTCGACTTCACCAGGTCCCTTAACCAATATCCCTTTCCATCTAGTCTCATCCCAGGCTTTCCTGGGGCACTCTCTGACCTACTCTCCGCCATCAGCTGCACTAGGAGTCCCTACTTCCCTTCCCTAACTAGCTTGCGAGTACTGTTAAATAACCACTCACTAGTTAGTTAAAGTTAGCCAGGACCCCTTAAGCACAAAGCAAGCAGCACTCGTGCATCGAGTAACCGCATCAGGCATAACCTAATCAGGCTATCCTACTATTGACTAAACAGTCCTAACATACAGCTCATACAACAGGCATACAAGGCATCCTCCTAGATCCTTAGCGCTAACCTAGCATGCAGTTCTCAGAATCATATATATCAGGCATACAAGGCATCCTCCTAGATCCTTAGCCCTAATCTAGCATGCAGTTCTCAGAATCATATATCATATAACTTATTATAACAAGTATGGGTATCTTGGGGAAAACTTACTTGAGCTCGGCTGGTCGCACGCATCACACACCTTGTTCTTTCTCAAAACCCTTTGACTCAGATTTTAGAAAACCATTTTCTTTGTAAAAATCTTTTAAATCCCTCGGTTTGAGTCCAGACACTCCCGAGGGTGTGTCCGAATCCCTCAAACCAGGGCTCTGATACCAACTTGTAACATCCCAATTTTCAAGTCCAAAAATTTCTTTTTGATTAACTGTCTCATAAAAACATTCATAAGAAAATACTGTGAAAACACATCATCTCATAAAACAATGTATCATGTCTAAAAACCCAAGTCATAAAATAGTAACATATCAGAGTACAATCCCAGAAGACTCCATGCGGAAATCATGTGTGTGTGTGATGCGCTGTTACACTGCCGACTCCTTCCCCTTAGACGAAGAGGTACCTGAAACCCAAAACTAAAACTGTAAGCACAAAGCTTAGTGAGTTCCCCCATGATAACACATACCATACAGACATATCGCATTCATACTGTCGGGCAATTCTGGAGTGCCCGACCTACCCAGTACGGCCATTCTGGGGTGCCGACCTACCCGTGTCAAGCCATTCTGGGGTGCTGACCTACCCATGTCAAGCCATTCTGGGGTACTGACCTACCCTTCGGTCCTATCAACCGGACCTCGGGGACTATTCCACCCCCTACTGCTACTATCACATATATCATAACGTAAACATACTGTCAGACGTTTCTGGGGTGTCCGACTTACCCTTCGGTCCTAACAACCGAACTTGAGGACTATTCCCTCCCTACTACCACTATCCCATATAAAATAACATGCCAGCATATAATCATATCATCACATACTGTCAGACATATCTGGGGTGTCTGGCCTACCCTCCGGTCCTAACAACCGGACTCTACTACTGTCACATATACATATCGTGCTAACATATAACATATCAGGTGGTAGCAAACCTAGATGAATATCACAAAGACAATCATCCAATCATACAACTCCTACTGGTGGGCCGACATTGTGGCCGTAGACCCACCGCTACTGGAAGGTAACTCACCTCGAACGAGTAGCTGCTGATAATCTGTGTGGAAATTCTCTGTCTGCTGCTGCTCCGGAAATCCTCCGGCTATAATCCCCACAAAACACTTAATCAGAGTCTGATATCTATGCTTAGGGTAAAATGACCATTTTACCCCTGACCAAGTCCAAGTCAAAGTCAAAGTCAACTTCCAGTTGACCCGACTCGCCGAGTTGGGCCTCCAACTCGTCGAGTCTCTATTTCTTCAACTGTCCTCATCCACGACCCTACTCGTCGAGTTTAGCGACGACTCGACGAGTTCCTCTTCGATATGAACATTGAATGAACCTTCATCCGACTCGCCGAGTTGTATGAACACTCGTCGAGTCCATCTTCATCCTATTAACATGTCCTGTCCTCGACTCGTCGAGTTGTATGAACAACTCGTCGAGTTCATCTTCAATCATAAGGAGATTGCCTTGGACTTTCCGAGTCTGTTCTGGCATTCGTCGAGTCCTATGAACTCCAGGTCTAAGGCTAAGTCCAATACATTGGGTCACTCCTTCGGACCTTCTACAACCTTTCTAACACCCAACTGAGTTCTTTTGACCCTCAACAGACATGGGACTTTATGCCTTGGACTCGTCGAGTCCCAAGAACGGACTCGCCGAGTCGATAACGTCCACACCCTAAATCCTCGATTTCTGATGTACAACCTTTGACCAAAAGATAGATCCAAGCCCCTAAGCTTGATCTAGCACGTAAAGTTTCGAACTTTACGTGCATGCATGGGACTTTTGAGCCGAAAAGGCTCTAAAATGGCTCTTATGTTGCATGGGGCCTTCCTTGATTGCAAAAGCAACCCAAATCTGCCTTGTGACCCCTCCCAAGACTTAGATCCGAAGTCTTGACCCCCACACATGTTTGCAATCATGGTTGGCTACCTTATATGGCTTAAAAAGCCCTAATTCTTCCCCAAAAGGGATCTAACAAACAAGCAAGCAAGGTACATACTTTATACCTTTCAAAGACTGCAAATGATGAACCAAAATCGAATCCTTCAGTCTCCTCTTGATCCTTCTATGTTCTTCCTCCTTCCTTGAGGTCAAAACCCACAAAAATCACTCAAAAGCCTTAGATCTTGCACCAAAACACTTAGGGTTTGCAATGGAGGGTTTCTGGGAGCATAAAGGGGCGATGGAGGCTGTATAAGGTTGTTTAAATAGGGTGCAAACCCTCAGATTAGGGTTTTGTCCAGTCATAGCCTACTCGTCGAGTACGGGACCCGACTCGACGAGTCCATCACTTAAATCTCGCGTCTCATCTCGCTTCTACTCGGCGAGTTGGGCCTTCAACTCGCCGAGTCCCAGGGCAAAAATGCGAAATTACTTAAATAAAATACATACCAGGAACCAGGTGCTACATCAACATTCACTTGTTTCCATATAAACTATCATTCATGGATCACTTTTCGCATTTGATAGATTTGTGTTAGCTGATGGTTGTTAACATGTGAGGTATGGATGTTGAGTGGTAGTTAGGTTAAACAACATAAGATGAAAACCAACATTAAAGGAACATTATGCGAGTACATCTCACCATCATATCCACAACAATGCATAGGAGGAACGTAAAGAGTTTGAGTGGTCAGCAAGCAATAGATGAGTACTTAGACAACTAATTTATTCCTTTTTATAATAAAAATATTTTTTGTGTTTATAAATGATTTGTTAATAATAATATCCATTAATTCCATGGTAATTTTCAGAAAAGTCCCAATATTTTGGTTATCAAGTAATTTTTGGAAAAGTCCCAAAATTTTGAGCAAACTAACGAAAAAGGACAGAATACCGGCTAAATCTGCGAAACCGCCCGAAAAGGGTTTTTTCGAAGTTTTAACCAGTATTCTGTGCTTTTCTGTAAACAAAATTTAGTTTGGGACTTTTTCATAAATTGACCTAAAATTTTAGGACTTTTTTGGAGATTTCCATATATATATATATATATATATATATATATATATATATATATATATATATATATATATATATATATATATATATATATATAGTTTATAAGTTCATAATAACGATAATAAATTTAAACATAACCTATACTTAAAGTAGGGTAAGCATAACTTACTTACAAGGGTGTTTTAGCTAGGAGTCGGGCCCTGCAGGGGCAAAACTTCGTCGCTGAATCTTTCTAAGAAAGATTATTGTCGCGCTTCAGTGCTCACCTTACTATACTAAAACGACAGAAAGAGAAGTCGAATCATGAGGGACCGAAATGCTCGGGCGATAAGAAGAGAAACACTCTTGAATCAAGAGAATGGTGCAAGAAATACGAGAGCCTAGAGCCTCTTATTTATAGTAATTGAATTTTCAAAAACTACCCTCTATAGTTACTTAGTGACCTTATAGTTATATAAACGACTAAACACCCCTTTATAATACTATTTTAGATACATTTAACGATATTTGTACTAAACTAATGTCGAAAGTACTCAACACTAGTCTTATAATGACCGCATCGTCGATACCTTTCTAATGATATATACATATGTATATATATGTGTACGTATATATTATTTATACTTCATTTAAATACGTAAATATGCTATTATAGTTTATAACTCATTCATACGAACTCCATTTTTGACGTTCTTTATATCAACGCGTAGCTATCGACGAGATCTACAACTTTCGCTTAGACTCCGTCGTCTATTTGACTTTATTTTTCGTCCATATTTT
Organism: Lactuca virosa; assembly: GCF_052849685.1. NCBI lineage: Eukaryota > Viridiplantae > Streptophyta > Magnoliopsida > Asterales > Asteraceae > Lactuca > Lactuca virosa. The sequence continues at coordinate 125,150,736 of NC_136430.1, forward strand.
TATAAAATTAAATAATTTTGCTAAAATCATAACTCTCTCATACGAACTTCATTTTTGACATTCTTTTTCTCAAAATTCCTATTTTAATGAGTACTACGATTTTCGTTTTGGTGGCATTAGCTAAAAGTCAACCATTCTCACATTCGTTGTGCGCGGCTGACTTTTATATCTTATAAAAATCATATCTAATTCATACGGAGTCGGATTTCTACGAAATTTATATTTTCGGGATCGGGGAGATGTGTCCTTTCTATATATATATATATATACTGGCGCACTTATTTTTACGATTTACGGACAATTCAACTGCTTTTTCCTATTTATATTATAATAATCATGAAACACATAATATTCACATAATTCTTCTTTATTACGTGAAATATGTTACAATTGTTGAACATAACTATTACTTTGGTTAAGATTATTTATCCTAGATAATAAAAAAATCATTTTTAACGCTTATTATTGACTAGCCCGAATCTGCGGGTGTTACATCCTATGGGTTTCGGACACAAGATCTTCTCGGACCCGTCAAAGTGTTGATGTTGATGAAAAAAAGTATAGAGGAATGATTGGATTGCAACTCTACCTAACAGCAAGTCGCCCGGACATCATGTTCTCTACATGTTTGTGTGCCAGATTTCAGGTCAATCCAAAGATGTCTCATCTTTTGGTGGTTAAGAAAATATTCTGATACCTCAAAAGTCAAAAGAGTCTTGGAATCTGGTATCCAAAAAATGAGAGTTTCATCCTACAAGCTTACTCCGATTCAAACTATGGTGGTCTTCAATTGGACAGAAAAAGTACCTCTGGTGGCTGTCAATGTTTGGGTGGAAGATTGGTTAGCTGGTCATCTAAGAAACAGAAATGCATTGCTCTTTCAACAGCTAAAGCGAAATTCATTGTTGCTGTTAGTTGAACTTCTCAAGTTCTTTGGATGAAATCACAGCTTCTGTACTATGGTTATTGATTTCAACAGATTCCAGTCTATTGTAACTCTCAAAGTACCATTGCGATTTCTCACAATCCAATTCAACACTCCATGATGAAGCACATTGATATTCGGTACCATTTCACTAAAGATCACGTCTTAAAGGAAACATTGAACTTATTTTTGTTCCATCTGACGATGGAATTGTTGATGTTTTTACTAAGGCATTAGACGAAACCAAATTTAATGGTTTTCTGAACAAATTGGGTATGATGTTGCCTGATCCTCAATTCTTCCAAGAGGCTTGTACTCTCTGATGGAAACATTGGAAAGTAAATTAATTCCAAAGTGAAAAACTCTTTCATCTCGGAATCATTTCCTCTTCGAATATATATATATATATATATATATATATATATATATATATATATATATATATATATATATATATATATAGGATCATTTTACGTGTCTTTTTGTCTAACCTTTTCTTCTAGTTTAAGTTGTATAGCTCACTCAATCTTTTGAAGTTCGGTTAAATTGGTATTTTGCTTTGATCCTACCTCGGAATATATCTCAAAAAGATTTTCTAAAGTTCACCTCGGAATTCAAGTCCAAAATGGTAATGAGCCTTCATCCCTTACCTCTTTCCGAGCTCTAACTCTTCTCGTCTCGAAATCTCAAAATCTATTTAAAACAAGTCCTTTAAGATCTTCTCACTTTTTAACTCTAATATTCATTCTAAGTATGGGCAATCTTGAACTCTATATCATGTACAAATGTTTTCATTTTCACCTCGGAAGCATCTTATGACAATCCATCTCGGAACTTCCCTATTCCGAGATCCAGCAGTTAAAAAGAAGTTCAAAGGTTTTTCATTAAAAAAATTTCCGAAACATTTTTTCTTTAATGACCAAACGGTTTTTTTAATGCTTAATCCTTTAATCCTAAATTATTGTGCTTTTCGCACACGTCTCGATAAAGTGCACATCCTTTCAACTGAAATGGCATTTTTCCAATTCGCACGTATTGCCACCACACCTTTACTCCTTACAGGTCAAACGCATGCCAATTTTGGCAACACATTTAATGTGATCCATTTGCAAATCGGGTATCATCATTACACCTTTTTCTCAACCTGACCTGATTCTCCAACCTACAAAAGGATTTCAAAACCCATCAGCTTCTTTTTTACGCTCTCTTCTTCTTCTTCTCCAAAATACTCTCCGCAAACTTGTTCTTCAAGCTCCCAAACCTGCAACAATGGTGCCCTCCAGAATTGCTCCTGAACTCGCTAAAACTACTCCGAAGAAGAAGTCTTCGAAAGGCTCTGCGTCGTCTTCCTCAATAGAGCCCTTCCTTCGTGAAACCACACAACTCTTCTCGCTTGACCCTATGGACTATGACGAATCCATCAGAGTTATGAGCGAGTTCATCTCTCGTCATCCTATTGCCATTCCACTCACAAAACCCCAAATCCCCAAGTTCCTCTCAGGATCCTTCACACTGCCTTTGAAAGGATCAAAATCAAAAACGATGTGCTCGAAACCAAGATCACAAGTGATCGCATTGTGCATGTGTCAAAGAAAACTTTTCTCAAAGAAATTAGGATACCAGAAAAACCCAAGGGTTTTATTGTTCAAGAACCAACGTCTGAAGAATTCCAGACATTCCTCAATGACATTGGGTATTCAGAAGAGTTCAAGGCCAAGAAATTCAAGAAATCTATAGTTCCTGGCCTTTGGACGGTCCTTATACACCTCATTCTTCAAGGTCTTTTTGGCAAGCGAGGAGGCACTAATACGATGAGAAAGGACAGGCTCCATGTGGTGTACATCATCTGCTCTGGGAGATCCAGTGATGTGGATCTGGACGAGGTCTTGTAGCAAGACTTTCGGAAATTTTCTATAAAGAGGAAGCCTCAAGAAATCTCAAGTCCGAGGTTCTGGGCTCTAAAGCTTCAACAGCTGTACCGAGAAAGACAAGAGCTTATACCAATCACCACCGAACAAAAGGATGTATTGTTATCCTTTAAAGCTATAAAGACTTACAAGACTTCCGAACCAAGCATCTTTCGGACCCACACATAGACAACCATAACATATGTTGTCGAATTTACCATCCGAGTCCCCTTATTTGAAATATCACTTAGAGAACTGGATTGTGTACAACCTTGCACTGTCCATCCCAATCTCTATTGACCCCACCTCGGATGTGGTCAAACCAGTCTCAGCTGGTGGAAAGAAAAAGAAGGTAGCGAAACGAAAGGTTTCTCCTATCAAGCCAAAAACCAAAAAGAGAGCCAAATTCGATGTTTCCTCTCAAAAGGAATCTATCAAGGACATTCTGACTGACTTCGGTCATCCGCTCCCCCCCCCCAGACCACTCTTCCAAAGTACCCTTCAGAGCTTCAATAGAACACGCACACACACACGGGGAGTCTCCTCATAATCCACCATCACCTTCTCAACAAGGTGATGCCGGTGTTAACAAAAGTTCCTTGCACCCCCCCCCCAGGAACACACTCACGAGTCATCTCGAATATCCCTCCTCTTTCTACATAATCACGATCCAAGACCTCTATCTTGGATCCTAAGCTTTCTGAAGCTGGGGTTGTCCCTCCAACTTTAGGAGTCACAACTAGTCTGATACCTGACTCAGGTAAAGGACGACCATAAACTAATGATCTGAATTGGTTAGACTTTGTTAACAGGGCTCACACAAGACATCCAAAGATTAATCGTTCCCAAGTCGAAGAAACTCTCATCTCTATGAGAAATTGAGCAATTCAGAGTAATCTTCCTTTTTTTGCTCCCTCAGACGAAGCCACAGACCAAGAATTTGCATCAGGAGAAACTCACCAAGACACGATCATCTTGGACGATCCTACGAAGTCTCCTCACCATGATGCCCTCCATCCTAATCCCGATGAAGAACACTCGACTGAATTTATGTTCGATGACGATAGTGCATTGTTGCTCCTCCAGTCTTCTCCTCATTTCACTCTTTACAAAAACCATCATCATCAAGACCCATATATGATTTCAGACTCTCGTCATCCTCTTCGGAGCCTGTTGATGAAGAGATTCACATCGATGAACAAGTCCAGAACACACTGGGAGGTGAAACCAAATCAAACCCTCCAAAGGAAACAACCGAAAACCATCCTACTCCTTCTAAACCTCCTGTCAACCAAGAAGGTGATAAAGCTAAGTCTGAGAGTTCCACCTCGGACACTGGATCATCGACTACAAGCTGCCTGAAGCAAAGATTCTAGCATAAGGGCCAATTGATGAACTAGTGCTGGGATATGTCTACATGCAAAAGAAGACCAACAAGAAGGATATCTTCCGAGTCATAGACAAGCATCTAGTCTCCACCAGGATTCTTCAAAAGTTCATCACTAATGCAGCCAAAAAGATGCACAGAAGCATGTGAAGAGCAAATTCATCAATCAACTCCAATGGTACCTAGAAGTCTGAAACTGGCTCTACAGAGATTATGTGTTTATCAATGAAGAAGCTAACTAAGCTGACATGATTGCTAAGTTCACTTAGGGGGAGATTGTTGAATCATGAAAAGTGAACCTCTAGCAATCACAAGTAATCATGTTCCGATAGCTGAGTCCGAGATGAGTTGAAGTTCCGAGATGAAAATCATTTCGAGATGAAGGGCAATTTCGAGATTAGCAGTCTGATCTAGCATTCAATGTATTTTGTATTATTGTTGATGTAACAGTTCATAGGACTTTTCTTTATCTATCTTTTGGATACCAGTTTGTAAAACACTGTGAATTATCCAGGCCAAGGAATGTTTCCTAGTTGTACCATGTTCCTCCTTCACTATTTAAGGAGTGAATGTTTTCACCATTAATTATACTATAAGTTTTCACAACATTCTTACAGTTCCTCAAATATCTTTGCATTAATTATACTATAAGTTTTCTTCATTTATTATCTAGAATACTTTATTCAATATCTTCTTCAAGTCCTAACTGGTATTACCCGATTCAACTGGAACTATCATTAAGAGCAGACGTTGATCTTCAAGATTAACTCAACGTTTGAGTTTTCAAACATTGTCATTGTGCATTGATTACTTGTTCTCACTATATATATATATATATATATATATATATATATATATATATATATATATATATATATATGGTTTTCCTCGTCTACTTTCCTAATACATAACAAAATCAAGTAAAAATCCACAGAAAAACATATGCTCAATTATTAGTTGTTAATTATTGAATAAAATCATGTCATTCAATAAAAATTCTCAAACAAAATATACTTATTTAAAAAAAGAAACACTACAAATGAAATAAGTCAAAATTAGAAAAATATGTTGAAATTCGACTTACATATTTATTTTCAACCAAAATTAAACAAACATAAATTAAGGGATTCATATCGACAAAATACTTGCGACAATAAATAAATCCCTAAATTATACTTTCATCCGCATAAAGTAATCCATATAAAAGTAATTTTATTTTGATGTTTATTTTATTTGAATGTATATTTTATGTTACACACAAAACGATCGATCATTTATATGGATTATAAGAGGTATCAAATGATTTTTTATGCTTTTGGGCCTCGGTCGGTACTTTGACGTTGGTTGCTAAACCTACAGCTTCAAGAAATTGTATGATGTACCACGTAAAATCAATTTGCCACCACTCCAATCCATGTCGAGCTGAATACTCAAATGCATGATGATTGTTATGCCATCCTTCTCCGAAGAGAAGCACTCCTAGCCACCTTCACAAAATTTGGAATATGTTTATATTAGATTCTAGTATAACTAGCACATTCATATATTTACAAGCATACCAGTTGTTCTTGGAGAGATCACCAGTATTCCAAGCTTTGTTTCCCCAAATGTGGCCAACCGTGTTTACGAGTGACAGAAGGTGATAAATCCATACAATCCTAACACCCTAGATACACCATAAATTTATGTTAAAAACCATTTAAATTAAAGATTACATATACTACTACAAATAATTAAGCAATACAAAGAATTGCCACATAATTAACCATTTAAATTAAAGATTACATATATATATATATATATATATATATATATATATATATATATATATATATATATATATATATATATATATATATATATATATATCAGCCTGAACTAGACCTGCTTATTTGGCGGGTTGGCTGATTGACGGGTCAGAAATCTCAACCCAAATTCGTTTATTTTTGTATCTGGTTAATGTCGTGTCACGAGTAATATTAAAAATTGCCACCCATATATATATATATATATATATATATATATATATATATATATATATATATATATATATAAACATAGAGAGAGAGAGAGAGAGATGTAAGTTCAATTGAGAAAATAAAAAAAGTTTGAGAATAGAAGAATTATTCTCAGCCAATCATTTATTTTTGCTTCAAAATGCTTCGTCCTACCGACACGATGAAAGATGAGTAATATTCATATATGAATCCACCACCTCTCATCCGACACCAACTACCACCACCATCGTGACCAACCACCATCGCCACCTTTGCCACCATCGACCACCAACCACCAACCACTAACGCCTCTACCACCAACCACTACCATTATATTCATATATGAATAATCATTTCCCTTATACGTATTCATATAGTAGGTGAATACCCGCACGTTGCTCGAAATATAACAATATATTTGAAATCTTTACAGATATATGTATTTTAAATATATCAATGACATTGTTGTTAACTTTTATATAATAAATCTTATAATAAGTTTGTATAAACATTGTTTGTTTTGAATTATTTAATAATTTAGACATATTTTAAAATTTTATAATGTCAATTGTCTTAATGAACTCTATTTTTAAGTTACGCATGAATAAAATTAAATATAATATATGGTCTAACGATATTTATAGTTGTTATGATTAATTAATTTTAAAAAGTTTATTTGCTTAAAATTTTAATTTTTATTAATGTAATTATTTAAAACATCAAACAATGTTTTTGTTTTTAAATGTAACAAAATAATTTTTGTATATATAATGTTGTTTTTAACTATTGTTGTTGTAAATTATTTAAAATAATGTATTTGAAAAATCTTAATTATTTTAATTTGGTTTCAGAAATTTAACTTTTTTAAAATTTATTTGATGAATATGGTTTGTTTCTTTGATTGTAATTATTCAGAACAACAAACGCTGTTTTTATTTTTAAAAATAACATTATAATTTTTTATGTAATATTACATTTAACTATTCGTATTGTAAGTTATTTTAAGTTACTTATTTAGGTTTAACAATATAGTTTATAACTTTTAACTATCTATAAAATAGTTTCTCGATTTTTTTCAATTCTAACTGAAATTTTGATTTCAGTTAGCCGTTTAATATTATATAGAAATTAATAATTTAATATTTTGCAAAAAATCATAAATTATACAAAAGTTGTGACTCTAAAATAATAATTGCTCTCTCTCTCTCACACACACACTCAAAATATATATATACATATATATATATATATATATATATATATATATATATATATATATATATATATATATATATATATATATAGAAAGTTCTAAGAAAATATTATTAATCAAGAAACCAATGAAATAATCCAAAACATCATAATATAAAGTGATTTATGACAAAGTAATGATTGTAGATTTGTACATTGGATACATATCCACCATATTATACCAGAAACTCAATTCGTTTTTTAGATTTATTTTTTAGGCCATATTTTTTATCTGAAAAAAAATGAATATAAAAATGTTCATGATTTTTCATCATTTTTTAACGGAGCTTCATATTATATATATATATATATATATATATATATATATATATATATGAAAAATTCAATGAAAAACAAAACTCACTTTGTTTTCCTTGTTTATTAAAGTAAATGTTTACTTTTTATCAAAAAAATTTAATAAATATATAAAAATTCTTACTTTTGGTAATCTTTAAATATAAATTCACCTTGATGTAAAAAAGATTTTTTTTTTTTAATTTTATCAAATTCATGTGGTTATATATATATATATATATATATATATATATATATATATATATATATATATATATATATATATATATTCCATGTCAATCCTACCTTTAACTCCTTGTTAATATGTACATGTGGTTTTAATCAAACAAATTTGTCTTTCGATCTATTTATTTATTTCATAAAAAAATGTAACTTAATATAAATGAAGTATGTAAATTAAATATATTAGAAAATCATTATCTAAATAGAATTTATGAAATGAATTTAGATAAAGATATTATACCATGCCCCAAACAACGTACGAAAATCCACCCCGTGCATACAAGACAGCACCGCATCCAAGTAAATGACACATGTATGTTTTTTGTATAAATATGTAGAATGTCTGGTTTTTTAAATCTTCTACGTTGTTACGTTCTTGATACTGCAAAAAAACAACCAATATAGTATAGTTTTAGGATGATTTGTGTTCATTGTACATGCGATTCGATTAAAATTATAGCAATAGTATATTTTTAGTCGTCTTTGCTCTAATAATTAAATATATTTTTGTCATATGTTATAATCTCATTCATTTTGTCATATGTCATTTTATGGTTATTTAAAATTAATTTTTTTTCAAAATGTCATTTTATGGTTTTTTTATTCGTTTTATTAAATTTCACGTAAAATTTAAATGTAATAATTATAATAAATATAATAATAAATGAATATAAATTTAATTAATGGACTTACCTTTTAATTTAAAAATTCTTAGGATAAAGCCCCCATTAATTTCTTTGTTTATTTATCTAAATTATAGAAAAAAAATACTTTAAATTTAATCATTCAACAATTTTCTCAATTTTCTTTTAAATTCAAAGTTTTTAAATATTTAGACATTAACAATTAATACATGAGTCTCATATTCAATACATGAGTCATGTATTAATTGTTAGTATATATATATATATATATATATATATATATATATATATATATATATATATATGAATCTCACAATTAATTAATAATAAAAAGGATATCATGATACCTTTTCAACCAGGTATTCATTGTCAAAAAACCAACCCGCATAACTAAACCATAACCCGTTAATGGGCGAGTGTGTATCATTATCCGAATCCACGAATTTGTGATGGTATCTATGGATGCTCACCCAAAATATTGGATCTCCCTGCATATAAAAAAGATAACATATGTATTGTTTAGTATGATGGAATCAGAATAAAAATAATATGATTCATTGTAATGAAATGTAAAATGTTGTTTGGTTTTTCTAATACAACCGAATAGATATTTTTTTTCTCATACAATCCTAGAATATAATGAAAAATTGTAACATGACTTATTTTTATGTTATATAACTATTAATGACACAACACTTTATTTTTAAAGTTCATGAGTCGATTTATTTTTATTTTTATTTTCTAAATAAATATAAAATATGTTTGTGATTGTAATCTTATATAAATTTGAGTAAATTATTTTATTGTTCATAATTATTATTCTTTTAATTTAATTGATTAGTTAGGTATTCTAAAATTGATTAGTTAGGTATTCTAACATATTGTGTATAGTGTAGAACTAAAACTATATATTATATTTATATGCAATACAGATAAAATTATATAATGTTAATTACATTCATATATACTATCCAAAATGATCACATATATAAACTCCTTCATTATCTTTGTTTATTTACATTACGTCTTACTAGACAAACTTTTACGCCTTGTTCCCGAGATATATTTAAGGAGAGAACTAAAAGGATACGTAGGGAAATTGGTGGGCGTCGAAGGAAAATCATGTTTCCGAGTTTCATTAATGGAAGGAAAGTGAGGGCAAGGAAAGGATTTTGGAGCCATATTTTCCTTTTAAATTTTCCTCCCAAATTGGGGGGATTTGGGAAGAAAGTGAGGGGAAGAAAAATTTTAAGTTTTATTTTCTTTTTCCTCCTAACTCGGGAACACAAAAACTTAAAATTTTCCTTTCATTTCCTCTCATTTCCTTCGAATTCTGGAACACGGAATAGTAAATATTTTCCTTCACCTCTCTTTCTTTCTGTCAAAATTTTACTTCCCTTCCCATAAATGAATTTACAAAAAAACTCCGGAACAAGACGTCAATCTGAGAAAAATTAGATTATGATGATGATAAAGCCAAATACAAACCTGCAAGGCTAGGACCCCAAAGTAAACAAATATGTACTCGAGCAATTTGGGAAGTTTGAGACTATGGTGGGACAAAAGTCGGTGGTAAGAGAGGGTCATGCCTAGCATTCCCGTGACCAAGTAACCAACAAATGCGATCCAAAAAGCATCCCAAGTAAATGTAAAAGGTGCAAAAAGGGCAAGTAAATGAACAAAAATGAACCATGATGCCACTTGGATGTCTACCGCTTGCCATTTTCGACCCAAAAAATAGTTCCTAGTTCTTGTGATCACCACGTTGGAAAATGGTATTTTCCGCAGATTTTTTCGGTTTCCACCATGGGAGTCAGAGAATGGCACCAATAAGTTTGTCATATTTTTCAGTTATGGGAAGTAGTTTGTGTGTTTCTTGTGGCATGTAGGTATAAATAGCTAAATTTTATGGATAATGATAAAAATACTTTATGATTCTAGACAATTAATGAAAATGGCCAAATTTGATCTATTTTACAAAATAAACACCTATTCAATATGCATTTTTCTATCATTTACACCAAATACATATAAAAATATTCTCTACCCCTTGAATTTTAAATGTTAATTGCTACTGGTTTCAACTAAATGACTCATTTGTACGTCCTTATATCATAATTTACTTTCCTTTTAATATAATTTTTTTAATTTTATGTTTGATTTCAATGAACATAAAACATTTTTAAATTTCCCAATTGATCATCGGCTTTTGGACTTTTCTTTAAAATTCATTTTTTTTAGTTTTTTTTTGTTGGAAATGTTTTTTTGGACAAAAAGTTACAATGAAACAAAATTAACTTAATCTCAAACACAATTTTGCATATGTGTTGGTCATTTTGGTAAATCAGAAAATAATTGACCATTTCCCTATATTCTTAGAGAAAGAATCAAAGGCTTGTTTCCTTTCCCCTTTGCTACAATCCATCTATTGTGCTTAAGTGATTTAAATATCCAAAAAAGTGAATATAATTCTCAATTCCTATCTTTGCCTATCACACACATTGTCATGCTCATGACTATTAAGCATGTCATTGGTTGCCACTAAATGTATCATGTCTAAAAGTCACATAGAAGATAAACCGACTCAAAAACACATGCAACTATATTTATCATAAAACATAATTCGATAATTAAATAGCTATAACCCTAGATAAACCACATTTGAATGATAGACATTCTAGTGCGAGTAACAACATATGAAAAACTGACGTCACAATCGATGATAAGCCCTAACTGGATTGTTGTCTCTATTCACACCCTACATTCCACCAACAAGTTTTCTAAAGCTAAAATCCTAGAAAACATTTATATGTGTTCATGGTATTTAGTTCAACTACTCATATGTCTTAATCGGCTTGTTAATTTTTTAATTACCAAACTTAAGAAATATGTTAAAATGTATAACTTTCAAAGGAAATATCCAAACAATAGCTTACTAGATGAAATAGGTGGAAGTTTTAGGCCCTGTTTGCTTATCTCTTAATTGAAAAACTAGTAGGTAATCTCGTTAAAAATTCAAATATGGCTTGTTTAACCCTCTTATAATATACATCTGAATTTGTTAAATGACTCTTAAAAAATCCATCTCCGAAAAAAAAAAGACGTTACTACCTTAATTCTCACTCTTCCTTTATTTTTTTCTCAAAATCATGCTTCCACTCCTTTCTTCTCGTCGACGCACACACACAAACCTCCATCCCGATCTAGGGATGAGATTTAGAACCGGAAAACCGGACCGGAACCAGAATCGGACAGGAATCGGAACCGTTAGAACCGGAATATATAGAACCGGTTCCCGTTCCGGGTTTAAAAATTGGCTTTATCCGGGTTCCGGGTCCATCGGGTCCGGGTAAACCGGGTCTAAAAACCAAAACCGGTGTTAGGAACCGGAACCACTTTTAGGGTCAGAACCGGTTTTTGTGAAACAATTAAAAGATGCATATCTCATTCGTTTCAACTCCTGTTAACATGTGGTTTTTTCCAACGTGTAGTTTAGAGTTTGTACATGATTTTAGACTATAAATTTGTCATTTTTAGTTTTATATTCATTGACTCACAGTCCCCCAAAGTCGAGATATCAAAGTTGAAAGTTTTTAGTTTTTCAGTTTTTATGTATTCTGTGAAAGTTTTAAAACATGCATATCTATTTTGTTTGAAGTCGGACTGGCATGTGGTTTTTTCCAACTTGTAGTTTAGAGTTTGTACATAGTTTAGACTATAATTTTGTCATTTTTGGTTTAATATTCAATGATTTACAGTCCCCTGAAGTCGGGATATCAAAACTGGAAATTTTCAACTTTTCAGCTATTTGTTTTTGTACTTTGTATTCTGTGAAAATGTTAACACATGCATATCTCATTCGTTTAAAGTCGGATTGACATGAGGTTTTTTCCAGAGTGTAGTTAAGAGTTTGTACATGATTTTAGACTATAATTTTGTCAGTTTTGGTGTCATATTCAATGAGTTATAGTCCCCCAAAGTCGGGATATAAATATGAAATTTTTCAAAGTTCAACCCACTAAGTAGTAAGTAATTACCGAAAAATTGCGGTTTTTCTGGGTTTTCCGCTTCTAAAACCACTTTATCTGGTTCCAACCTACCCACTTGGATGTTTCCAGGTTTTTCGGTTCTAGACCCACTTTACTCGGTACCGTACCCGGAACCGAACCGGAACCGGTTCCTATATACCTGTCCCGTTTCCGGTTCTACAAAATCCCGTTAACCGATTACGGGTTTTCCGTGTCCGGGTCCATCCGGTCCGTGTTTGGACCCACTTTCATCCCTATCCCGATCTGCTGAAGCTGTGTTCCCTCATGTGATAACTAAGAAATTACTCGTCAAACGACCGTCACTAGAGTTTAGCATAGACAAATGAAAGCAATAGAGTTTTTCATATTGCGGAAAATATGATCAGATATGCTGCGAATTATAAGTGGAAAAACGTTAATAAAGTAAAAATGAGTGACAAAAGAGTCATGTCGTAATTAATAATGGTTAGTGTATTTGGAAAGTACAAAGTAACTTGATCCCAAGGATATAAACTTTGTAAAAATCTAACTCCAATTGGAGGTGTAATAATTTTATGAAAAGTAAAAAAAAAATAACCGCATAACTGAATCGGGGAGGTCAATCCCCAGATGAATCGTTCGATTTTCTTTCCTTCTGACGTAATCATGCGAGGGCACAACAATGACAGCTCGCTAAACCTAGATATGTATGCATCTATATCAGAGTTTCGGACGGTGAGATTCCACAGCTCTTGTTCCATCTTCTGAATTTCACCACGAGGGCAGTATTCAGCCATCAGCATTTCTTTCAGCTCTGTCCATGGCATAGCGTTGGCGACGGGGAGAGTCATGGCCTCTATATGTCCATTCCACCAGGTGAGAGCCTGGTCGACGAATGTGCACGCGGCAAACTTCACTTTCACCTCCTCGGGGCATTCACATATTTCGAACACTGATTCCACCTTTTCCACCCATCTCTTCAGGGTTATCATTCCACACGTACCATTGAAGGTTTGGGGTTTGGCATTAGTGAAGTCCTTGTAGGAACATTTTCTGGTAGGTCCGTGATTTGTTCCATTGTTCGAACTCCCAGCCCCTTGTCCATTGACTCCACCGTTGTTTCCTTGCTGGATTTGCGCCATGGCTGCAGTAACTGCAGCAGATACAGCTGCTTGAAATGCAACTGAGTTGACTTCGGGTGAGGTTGGTCCAGGGTTTCCACGAGTTGGTCGTCGAGGCATCTTTCTGTCATGGAACGGAAAGATGTTGAGTGCCTATAATTTTTGTGAGTTTGTGGTCCTATAAACTAGGTGTTTCGCATGAACTTAAGTGGTTTCGCAATTTAGCATATAATCATGTATACATCACACATAGTAGATCACAACATCACAATAGAACACATAAAGTTTTTCATTAATATTATCCGCATTTTTGATACATGAAAATTTTGCTCAGAAGAGCAAACATAAGTGGTGCAAGTTCGGTAGTGTAACGGCTCTATGAGTAGTGTAATCACTTAAACATAGAGTCGATGGTACATAGCATAGATCACATAAGCCTAATACTAAAGGTAGATATGACTAGTCCTAACACTCTCTAAGATGCGCTCGCTGGTGGTAGGTAAGGTCATACACCGAAGTGTTGTGCCAACAATTGGGCCATCTCGGTCATTTCTCCAATGACTTCATCCCTTTCCTGTCCTGCTTGCACTGCGCGTGCTTCCATGGCGAATAGCTGTTGCCGTAGAGCAGCAATCTCAGCCTCCGGAGAACGATTCTCCCTTGCGGGATTCCCTGGTGGGGCGGGGTGGTCCTGCTGCGTCTCGCTGGCTGGTGGTGTGGCAGAATCCTTGCTTGAGTCTTGTTCTTCATCCATGTCGTCGTCGGTACCATCGAACTCATAGTTTGTGTCTGTGTACTCGTCAAGCCCCACGTCGTGTGCTCCTCCCTACTCTACCTCTAGCTCATCCTCGATCATCCCGTGGGCTACTAGGACCTGATGAAACTGAATGCCCTGGTGTTCTCCTTCCATGTCGACTGAGAGGGGGGGGGGGTATATAAGTAAACTATTATTACTCATAATATGATTTAGTTATTATGTAATTTGAGTTAATATTCTTTTCTTGGAAATCAAGGGTATGTTTTTAGGTTTACTGACCATCGGGTTCTCCCGGAACATGTGATAGTTGCACTTCGGAGGGAATGTAGTTGATCAGGCTACACTCACCCCTTACTACAACCACGAACAGTCCCGACTTAACCGTGATGTCAGTGTTATCTTGTTTGATTTGGTATCATGTACTTTCTCCTATATCACACATGGAAAGATGTTTTATCGTTGTGTTTTATTTGTTTTGTTCAGAGTTGTTTTAGTCCCTCTTTGGTTTATAGTTGCATATCAATGTGTGGTTAGATATGCCAGTTCACTATAAACAGAGCTCTGATACCAACCTGTCACACCCCCGAAACCAGACGGCGGAAACGTCCGGGGGCTCGCGTGACTTAAATTGAATACCATCACAATGAATATACATGAATCATAACATAAACATCACCATGCATCAATACATTACAACTGATATTGTTTACATCCAGTACATTGAATTAAATATTACACATTCATGACACAAATTGTTTCAGAGTTTTCAAAACAAAACATTCTAACATACTTGGTATTACCCTTCCACTTACCTGTTACCTGAGAATACAAGTTATTTTGGAAAACGTCAACATATGAAATGTTGGTGAGTTCATAAGCAAAGTTGTGAATAAAATGATTTGTGTAGTTTGTAAAACCCAGAAAATCCGATATTTTCTGAAAAGACAATAGTTTATCAAAGTGTGAAGATCCATAAGTTGATGCATGAAAGATTTCAAAACATATATATATATATATATATATATATATATATATATATATATATATATATATATATATATATATATATATATATAAAGGTGTTTTGTATTATAGTTATAGAAATTCCGAGCGAGTAGTATTGATTTCCCCGAAAAACCCGATGTTTTCCGATGTCGAAAGGTATACGTGATTACAAATTGTTATACCGCCACCACGAATGGCTTTTGATTACTCATCCTTGAATTCTCGGATGGTGTTGGATAAACCTAGTGAGTCGTTGTAACGATGTCCGGTGAAGACAAGTTATAACAGCCAACTGTAAACGTCCCATAGAGGTGTCGTTCGTGGTTACTCACTTAATCCAAACCACCTTGATTACTGTTGAATAACGTCCTAAATTCCGTCTACTTTGATTACTCATAAGCCTTAGCGAACGAAGAGAAGAGGAGTACGAAGTCCTGCTACTTATCGTAAGTACCTTAGGCTGTCGAGGATGCGAAGGACACGTTGGCCCAACCCGAATTTGATTACTTGACCTTACTAGCAATACTAATGGACCGCTAGGGCCCAATAGCACATAAAAGCCATTGAAAGTCCTTTTACATGGAATTGGGTCATAGGAGACCCAATAGCATATAAGCGTTATCCCTTTGGGCCCAAAGATCAGGTTGATGGACTTGCAAGGTCCAACAAGCATGATTTGAGACTCTCAAGCCCAAAGTTTGTAAGTTTATTCGTCGTAGGTATCACGTATCTATTGAAGGGTTTGATTTAACGGTTGTTGTAATGGTATCGAGTCGAGACCGATCGATTCGTTTGTAACGATATTTGGAGTTAAACGTGTATTGGTCTTTTGATTTTTCGGTAGCCGTGGTTTTTATATTTTGACTCAGTGAAATAATTTGTTTAAAAGTAGAGGTTTGACCCTTTTCACACCTTTCTTTTTTATAAAAATAACAAGTTTAGTCCTTCATATAAAAGAAAAGACATTTTTAGCCCTTAAAACATTTTCTTGACACTTTTGCATCATAGATTTGTTAAAATGACAGTTTTAACTCAAAACTTATTTTGTTAACAGTTTCAGCCCTTTCAGAATAGTATTTCTCGATTGAAACCCAACTTTTCGCAATTTTTACAGTTTTGGCCCAAAATCCAAAAACTTTACATTTTTTATCCTTTTTGGAAATGAAAAGCATTTTTGACCCTTGAAACAGTTTTGTTACACTTTTTATCCCCTGTTTTGAAGAAAATTTCATTTCAGCCCCTTTAATTGTCATTTTTCGCAATTTTGGGCTTATTGGGCCCAAAAAGCCCAAAATTAGCCCATTAAGCTAAAAATTTACATTTCAAGTCCTTTGAAAATTTTAAAATTTAGAAAAACAATTATTGAAACTGTTTTGACTCTTTTGGCCCTTAAGAAACCGTGACTTGGCAATTTTTAACCTAAGTTTTGTATTTTTGACAATTTAAGCCCAAAAATGGGTTTTATGTTGAAGTATGTTTAACACAATCTTATAAGTTATTATTCTTGACTTGTTTGGTGTGAAATAACTTAGATCATGTTTGTTTGCTTTCTCATGTCATAGATCTCGACATATCACCCCTTTTTGGTTGCATGTTCATCACAAAAACACATAAAATCATACATACATGCATAAAATCACACATACCATACACATACACATAGATCTATACATTTTCTTGTATTCTCCCACATAAAACATACAAAAACCGAAAAGAGAGGGGTATGAAGCTCACCTTGAGTTGTGGTTTCGGATTTGAAGGAAGAGATGAAGAAAGTTTTGATCCTAGCAAGTCTTCTTGAAAGATTTTTGACTTAGATGTGTTCTAAGATGCAAGATCACGAGTTTGATTAGATTTAGAAGAGATTTTTGATGAAATGAAATAGCTAGATCATGGATTAAACATCAACTTACCTTAGATGATGAGTTTTGTGGAATAATTCCCTTGAAAAACCTCCTAACTTTCGAGAACTTGATGAAGGATGAAGAGGGTTTCTTGAGAGAGTTTGAGTGGAATGTGTGTGTGTGTTGTTTCGGCCGAGAGAAAAAGAGAGAGGGGAGAAGAGAGAGTAGATGAAGTGATGGTTGTATGGAAGCATGGGATTTTTGCATGGAAATCCATGGTATAATAATGAGGTGGCACATGAAGTCAACTCCTCCCTTTCCTTTGTGTAGTTGGGCTGAGAAGAGGAGAAAGGAGAAAGGAAATTGGGCCTTAAATGCTTAAGCCCATATTATGACTTAATTTGATCATCTTTGGCCCAAAATAAATCAAGGAATGATTTTTATGATCCATTAGGGCTAATTAGATTTGTTGTGAACCAATAAGGCCCATTAAAGATAATTAAATTGGAAGCTTATTGGTCCATTAGGTCCAATAAGGAAATCCTAGTCCAAATTAGACTTTAACCGGGATTTCAAGGGTTTCCAATTCTTTGTTGACTATTTGTAGTGTTTGAATGGAGTATTTGATGAAGTTTTGTTGTTATTGAATAAGCATTATACATGCTTTCTCATTGTTGGTTCATAAATGACATAATTGTTGTAGTTACAAAGCATCAAAATTCCTAGTTGTGACATCATCCCCCCGTTAGAGGGAATTTCGTCCCGAAATTCTTTTGAAAGCTAGATTTGGGAATGCGAGAATAGGTGAGGGTAATTTTGCTTCATTTTATCTTCGCGTTCCCACGTGAATTCTGGTCCGCGTCGTGCATTCCATCGAACCTTCACAATCGGAATGCGGCTCTGCTTAGTACGCTTCACCTCTCTGTCCATGATTTCGACTGGTTCTTCGATGAACAGAAGATTCTCGTTGATTTCGATTTCTTCTAATGGAATGACGAGAGTCTCGTCGGATAAGCACTTTTTCAAATTGGAAACGTGGAACACAGGGTATACACTGCTGAGTTCAGCGGGTAGCTGCAGTCTATATGCCACTGGACCGATTCGGGCAAGAATCTCGAAAGGTCCAATGTATCGAGGGTTCAGTTTGCCCCGCTTCCCAAAACGAATCACTCATTTCCAAGGAGAGACTTTTAGTAACACCCTATCTCCGACTCCGAATTCCAAGGGCTTTCGTCGTTTATCGGCGTAGCTCTTTTGTCTGTCTCGTGATGATTGCAGTCGGGCCCTGATCTGAATTATCTTCTCGGTCGTCTCGCGTATGATTTCCAGTCCCGTTAAGGCATTGTTTGGCGTTTGCCCTCTTGCTAGCTAGGTGTCTCCTACTTCAGTCCAGCACAACGGTGATCTACATTTACGCCCGTATAATGCTTCGAAAGGAGCGACTTTGATACTCGAGTGATAACTGTTGTTATATGAGAACTCGATCAAAGGCAAGTGGGTATCCCACGATTTTCCAAAGTCTATCACACACGCGCGAAGCATATCTTCTAGCGTTTGAATGGTTCGCTCGCTTTGACCATCCGTTTGTGGGTGGTAGGCAGTGCTCATGTCAAGTTATGTTCCCATGGCTTTCTGAAGCGATTGCCAAAAGCGTGAAGTAAATCTACTATCTCTATCTGAGATGATAGATACGGGCACTCCGTGGAGTCTCACTATTTCTTTGATGTAGATTCTTGTCAGGCGCTCCATCTTGTACGATTCTTTTATTGGTAGGAAATGGGCGGATTTCGTTAATCTATCAACTATTACCCAGATGGAATCCAAACCATCCGTCGACTTGGGTAGTTTGGTCACAAAATCCATGGTAATCCTTTCCCATTTCCACTCGGGAATTACTGGTTGCTGTAGTAATCTGGAGGGCTTCTGATATTCCACCTTTACTTTAGCACATGTCAGGCACTTGCTAACGTAAGTAGCAATCTCTGCCTTCATGTTAGCCCACCAATAACGTTGCTTAATATCCACGTACATTTTGTCTGAACCTGGATGGATGGAGTATCGCGTTTTGTGGGCTTCGTTCATGACTACATCTCTGAATCCGCTGAGTTTAGGGACCCAAATGCGGTTCATGGAGTGATTCGTTCCGTCTTCCTTCACTTCGAAGTTCTTCTCCATTCCACGCAACGCTTCGCTTGTTTTGTTTTCTGCCTTCATGGCATCGAACTGGGCTGCCCTGATTTGAGAGGTTAGGTGGGATCGAATGGTTATGGAGAGAGTCTTCAAACGACGATTCGAGTATTCTTTCCGACTCAAGGCATCAGCTACCACGTTAGCCTTGCCTGGGTGGTACTTGATTTCGCACTCGTAGTCATTCAGCAGTTCGACCCATCTTCGTTGTCTCATGTTCAACTCCTTTTGGTTCAAAATGTGCTGGAGACTCTTGTGGTCGGTGAAGATGGTGCACTTGGTACCATAAAGGTAGTGCCTCCAAATCTTCAGGGCGAAGACCACTGCTCCCAGTTCCAGATCGTGAGTGGTGTAATTCACCTCGTGCGTCTTTAGTTGCCGGGACGCGTAAGCTATCACCTTTCCACGCTGCATGAGTACACAGCCTAAACCCTGATTTGACACATCGCAGTAAACTATAAAGTCTTATGTTCCTTCGGGTAGCGATAGCACCGGCGCACTGCAGAGTGCTTGCTTCAGAGTTCGAAATGTAGCTTCTTGCTTGTCCGTCCATACGAAGGGTACGCCCTTTTGTGTAAGCGAGGTGAGTGGCTTTGCCGTTTTGGAGAAGTTTTGAATGAATCTCCTGTAGTAGCCTGCGAGGCCTAGAAATTAGCGAATTTCTGTGGGTGTTGTTGGAATTGACCATCCTTCGATGGCTTGGATTTTAGAAGGATCCACATGCATTCCTTCCTGACTAACAACATTTCCCAAAAAGTTCACACTTCGGAGCCAAAACTCGCACTTAGAGAGTTTTGCGTATAACTTCTCGGTTCGCAGGGTTTCCAGGATTTGTCGGAGATGTCGGCCGTGTTCTTCCTCGCTTCGAGAATAGACGAGGATGTCGTCGATGAAAACGATGACAAAGTTATCGAGGAATGGTCGGTAGATTCGATTCATTAGGTCTATGAATGCGACAGGAGCATTCGTTAGACCGAAGGGCATTACGACAAATTCATAATGTCCGTAACGAGTTCGGAAGGCGGTTTTAGGAATATCCTCCTCCCGGACTTTGAGTTGGTGGTAACCAGATCGCAGATCTATCTTTGAGAAGTAACTAGCTCCTTGGAGCTAGTCAAATAGATCGTCAATTCATGGAAGTGGATAGCGGTTTTTGATGGTAAGCTTATTAAGTTCTCTGTAGTCGATATACATCCTGAAGGTACCGTCTTTCTTCTTGACAAAGAGAACCGGAGCTCCCCAAGGTGAGAAACTGGGTCGGATGAATCCTTTGTCCAAATGCTCGCTGAGTTGACTGGACAACTCTTGCATCTCCGCAGGAGCCAATCTGTAGGGCGATTTGGCGATGGGAGTAGCTCCTGGCACTAGATCTATTCGGAACTCGACTTGTCTTTCTGGAGGTATCCCCGGAAGATCATTCGGAAAGACATCCGGGAAATCACAAGCCACAGGGATGTTTCGAATATTGATCTCTTCTTTGGACTTATCCACTATATGAGCTAGGAACGTCAAGTCCTTCTTTCGTAGGTACTTTTGCGCCTTAATGCACGAAACAAGACGACGGTTCGTGTTGGGTTTGTCTCCGTAAATAACTAGGGTTTCGTGATTTGGGAGATGAAGGCGAACGGCCTTCTCGTGACACATAATTTCAGCATGGTGGGGGCTTAACCAATCCATGCCGATAATCACATCAAAACTCCTAATGGAAACAGGCATTAAGTTTATTTGAAAGACGTGATGATTTAAGGTCAGGGTACATCCGATGTAGATTTCCCCAGTGGATTCTGTCTTCCCATTGGCCATTTCCACCGTGAAGGTTTCATTAAGCTTCTGGGGTTGTTGTTTTTATAAGTGTTTGAATTTATTACTCACGAAACTTCGTTCCGCCCCGGTATCAAATAGGATGCATGCATAAGTGTGGTTTAGAAGAAACGTACCAGTAACAACAGCGGGATCCTGAACCGCTTCTCCCTGACCCATTGCTAGCACCCTTCCTATTCCTCCGTTTCCAGGGTTGTTGGTGTTGGGGCAGTTTCGACGGATATGCCCGATCTTTCCACATCCATAACAGGTGGGGCTTGATCCTGTGTTATTGCCATTGTTGTTGGTGTTGTTGTTGTTGTTGTTGCGGTTATTGTTGTTGTTGTTTCCTTGTGGTTGGTTCTGGGGGGGATAGGTCCTGCAATACCTTGCCGTCTGACCCTTCCGATTGCAACTGGTGCATTGCATTTCCTTGCATTCGCCATTGTGATGGTAATTGCACTTGTTGCACTTCGGGAGATTCCCAGAATACTGCTTGGGAGTGCTTGGATTAGCTGAGGCTGGAGCATGTGGGGTGAAGGGTACTTGGGTGGTTGCAGCATTGACTATCACTGTTTGTTGTTTCTTTGCCGATTCTGAGCCTTGTCGCCCCTTTCTCTTGTTGTTCTTTCCTTTCTTGTTGTCACTCTCTTTCTTTCCTTCAATTTCCGCTGGCTTCTCGCCCCTTTTATTGTTGTGGTCATACAGTCTCTTGGCCAACCTCTTGGCACTGTCGAAGGTTTCAGGATTTGCAGCGATCACATTTCCTTGAATTGGGGAGGTCAATCCCCAGATGAATCGTTCGATCTTCTTTCCTTCTGTCGTAATCATGCCAGGGCACAACAATGACAGCTCGCTAAACCTAGATATGTATACATCTATATCAGAGTTTCAGACGGTGAGATTCCACAGCTCTTGTTCCATCTTCTGAATTTCACCACGAGGGCAGTATTCAGCCATCAACATTTCTTTCAGCTCTGTCCATGGCATAGCGTTGGCGACGGGGAGATTCATGGCCTCTATATGTCCATTCCACCAGGTGAGAGCCTGGTCGACGAATGTGCACGCGACAAACTTCACTTTCACCTCCTCGGGGCATTCACATATTTCGAACACTGATTCCACCTTTTCTACCCATCTCTTCAGGGTTATCATTCCACCCGTTCCATTGAAGGTTCGGGGTTTGGCGTTAGTGAAGTCCTTGTAGGAACATGTTCTGGTAGGTCTGTGATTTGTTCCATTTTTCGAACTCCCAGCCCCTTGTCCATTGACTCCACCGTTGTTTCCTTGCTGGATTTGCGCCATGGCTGCAGTAACTGCAGCAGGTACAGCTGCTTGAAATGCAACTGAGTTGACTTCGGGTGAGGTTGGTCCAGGGTTTCCACGAGTTGGTCGTCGAGGCATCTTTCTGTCATGGAACGGAAAGATGTTGAGTGCCTATAATTTTTGTGAGTTTGTGGTCCTATAAACTAGGTGTTTCGCATGAACTTAAGTGGTTTCGCAATTTAGAATATAATCATGTATACATCACACATAGCAGATCACAACATCACAATAGAACACATAAAGTTTTTCATTAATATTATCCGCATTTTTGATACATGAAAATTTTGCTCAGAAGAGCATACATAAGTGGTGCAAGTTCGGCAGCGTAACGGCTCTATGAGTAGTATAATCACTTAAACATAGAGTCGATGGTACATAGCATAGATCACATAAGCCTAATACTAAAGGTAGATATGACTAGTCCTAACACTCTCTAAGATGCGCTCGCTGGTGGTAGGTAAGGTCATACACCGAAGTGTTGTGCCAACAATTGGGCCATCTCGGTCATTTCTCTAATGACTTCATCCCTTTCCTGTCCTGCTTGGACTGCGCGTGCTTCCATGGCGAATAGCTGTTTCCGTAGAGCAGCAATCTCAGCCTCCGGAGAACGATTCTTCCTTGCGGGATTCCCTGGTGGGGCGGGGTGGTCCTGCTGCGTCTCGCTGGCTGGTGGTGTGGCAGAATCCTTGCCTGAGTCATGTTCTTCATCCATGTCGTCGTCGGTACCATCGAACTCATAGTCTGTGTCTGTGTACTCGTCAGGCCCCACGTCGTGTGCTCCTCCCTGCTCTACCTCTGGCTCATCCTCGATCATCCCGTGGGCTACTAGGACCTGATGAAACTGAATGCGCTGGTGTTCTCCTTCCATGTCGACTGAGAGGGGGGGGGGGTATATAAGTAAACTATTATTACTCCTAATATGATTTAGTTATTATGTAATTTGAGTTAATATTCTTTTATTGGAAATCAAGGGTATGTTTTTAGGTTTACTGACCATCGGGTTCTCCCGGAACATGTGATAGTTGCACTTCGGAGGGAATGTAGTTGATCAGGCTACACTCACCCCTTACTACAACCACGAACAGTCCCGACTTAACCGTGATGTCAGTGTTATCTTGTTTGATTTGGTATCATGTACTTTCTCCTATATCACACATGGAAAGATGTTTTATCGTTGTGTTTTATTTGTTTTGTTCAGAGTTGTTTTAGTCCCTCTTTGGTTTATAGTTGCATATCAATGTGTGGTTAGATATGCCAGTTCACTATAAACAGATCTCTGATACCAACCTGTCACACCCCCGAAACCAGACGGCGGAAACGTCCGGGGGCTCGGGTGACTTAAATTGAATACCATCACAATGAATATACATGAATCATAACATAAACATCACCATGCATCAATACATTACAACTGATATTGTTTACATCCAGTACATTGAATTAAATATTACACATTCATGACACAAATTGTTTCAGAGTTTTCAAAACAAAACATTCTAACATACTTGGTATTACCCTTCCGCTTACCTGTTACCTGACAATACAAGTTATTTTGGAAAACGTCAACATATGAAATGTTGGTGAGTTCATAAGAAAAGTTGTAAAACCCAGAAAATCCAATATTTTCTGAAAAGACAATAGTTTATCAAAGTGTGAAGATCCATAAGTTGATGCATGAATGATTTCAAAACATATATATATATATATATATATATATATATATATATATATATATATATATATATATATATATATATAAGGTGTTTTGTATTATAGTTATAGAAATTCCGAGCGAGTAGTATTGATTTCCCCGGAAAACCCGATGTTTTCCGATGTCGAAAGGTATACGTGATTACAAATTGTTATACCGCCACCACGAATGGCTTTTGATTACTCATCCTTGAATTCTCGGATGGTGTTGGATAAACCTAGTGAGTCGTTGTAACGATGTCCGGTGAAGACAAGTTATAACAGCCAACTGTGAACGTCCCATAGAGGTGTCGTTCGTTGTTACTCACTTAATCCAAACCTCCTTGATTACTGTTGAATAACGTCCTAAATTCCGTCTACTTTGATTACTCATAAGCCTTAGCGAGTGAAGAGAAGAGGAGTACGAAGTCCTGCTACTTATCGTAAGTACCTTAGGCTGTCGAAGATGCGAAGGACACGTTGGCCCAACCCGCATTTGATTACTTGACCTTACTAGCAATACTAATGGACCGCTAGGGCCCAATAGCACATAAAAGCCATTGAAAGTCCTTTTACATGGAATTGGGTCATAGGAGACCCAATAGCATATAAGCGTTATCCCTTTGGGCCCAAAGATCAGGTTGATGGACTTGCAAGGTCCAACAAGCATGATTTGAGACTCTCAAGCCCAAAGTTTGTAAGTTTATTCGTCGTAGGTATCGCGTATCTATTGAAGGGTTTGATTTAACGGTTGTTGTAATGATATCGAGTCGAGACCGATCGATTCGTTTGTAATGATATTTGGAGTTAAACGTGTATTCGTCTTTTGATTTTTCGGTAGCCGTGTTTTTTGTATTTTGACTCAGTGAAATAATTTGTTTAA
The DNA here is from genome assembly GCF_052849685.1 of Lactuca virosa. NCBI lineage: Eukaryota > Viridiplantae > Streptophyta > Magnoliopsida > Asterales > Asteraceae > Lactuca > Lactuca virosa. Next base: position 125,176,003 of record NC_136430.1, read on the forward strand.
AAGTAGAGGTTTGACCCTTTTCACACCTTTCTTTTTTATAAAAATAACAAGTTTAGTCCTTCATATAAAAGAAAAGACATTTTTAGCCCTTAAAACATTTTCTTGACACTTTTGCATCAAACATTTTTTAAAATGACAGTTTTAACTCAAAACTTATTTTGTTAACAGTTTCAGCCCTTTCAGAATAGTATTTCTCGATTAAAACCCAACTTTTCGCAATTTTTACAGTTTTGGCCCAAAATCCAAAAACTTTACATTTTTTATCCTTTTTGGAAATGAAAAGCATTTTTGACCCTTGAAACAGTTTTGTTACACTTTTTATCCCCTGTTTTGAAGAAAATTTCATTTCAGCCCCTTTAATTGTCATTTTTCACAATTTTGGGCTTATTGGGCCCAAAAAGCCCAAAATTAGCCCATTAAGCTAAAAATTTACATTTCAAGTCCTTTGAAAATTTTAAAATTTAGAAAAACAATTATTGAAACTGTTTTGACTCTTTTGGCCCTTAAGAAACCGTGACTTGGCAATTTTTAACCCAAGTTTTGTATTTTTGACAATTTAAGCCCAAAAATGGGTTTTATGTTGAAGTATGTTTAACACAATCTTATAAGTTATTATTCTTGACTTGTTTGATGTGAAATAACTTAGATCATGTTTGTTTGCTTTCTCATGTCATAGATCTCGACATATCACCCCTTTTTGGTTGCATGTTCATCACAAAAACACATAAAATCATACATACATGCATAAAATCACACATACCATACACATACACATAGATCTACACATTTTCTTGTATTCTCCCCCATAAAACATACAAAAACCAAAAAGAGAGGGGTATGAAGCTCACCTTGAGTTGTGGTTTCGGTTTTGAAGGAAGAGATGAAGAAAGTTTCGATCCTAGCAAGTCTTCTTGAAAGATTTTTGACTTAGATGTGTTCTAAGATGCAAGATCACGAGTTTGATTAGATTTAGAAGAGATTTTTGATGAAATGAAATAGCTAGATCATGGAGTAAACATCAACTTACCTTATATGATGAGTTTTGTGGAATAATTCCCTTGAAAAACCTCCTAACTTTCGAGAACTTGATGAAGGATGAAGAGGGTTTCTTGAGAGAGTTTGAGTGGAATGTGTGTGTGTGTGTGTTGTTTCAGCCGAGAGAAAAAGAGAGAGGAGAGAAGAGAGAGTAGATGAAGTGATGGTTGTATGGAAGCATGGGACTTTTGCATGGAAATCCATGGTATAATAATGATGTGGCACATGAAGTTAACTCCTCCCTTTCCTTTGTGTAGTTGGGCCGAGAAGAGGAGAAAGGAGAAAGGAAATTGGGCCTTGAATGCTTAAGCCCATATTATGACTTAATTTGATCATCTTTGGCCCAAAATAAATCAAGGAATGATTTTTATGATCCATTAGGGCTAATTAGATTTGTTGTGAACCAATAAGGCCCATTAAAGATAACCTAGTTCATTTTGGGCTTATAAGGCCCAAAATATTAAGTTTCATGTATATGGGTCCAATTAGGGTCCATTTGAGAGTTATATGTTCAAGATAGTTAAATTGGAAGCTTATTGGTCCATTAGGTCCAATAAGGAAATCCTAGTCCAAAATAGACTTTAACCGGGATTTCAAGGGTTTCCAATTCTTTGTTGACTATTTGTAGTGTTTGAATGGAGTATTTGATGAAGTTTTGTTGTTATTGAATAAGCATTATACATGCTTTCTCATTGTTGGTTCATAAATGAAATAATTGTTGTAGTTACAAAGCATCAAAATTCCTAGTTGTGACAAAAACCCTAAAATTCGGACTTGATACCTATTTAAACATCCTTAAGTCATTGAGGCTAAACCCTAGCAAGCCTCTACAGCTCCATTTCGTCCCTTAACATCATATTTCCTTGTGAGAGTGTTTCTTGAGCTTAGAAAGTGTATTGGTGGACATTTTAAAGATTATCCAAGAAGGAGAAGATAGTGAGCAAGCTTGGTGTGGCATTGAGCTTCAAGATCCTGCATTTAGATCATCTTGAGGAGCTTTTGGAGGTATAAAGCCTTAACCTTGTCATCTTATTCATTACATTGAGTTAGGGTTTGCTATATTGTCCTCTTTTGTGTTCATGAATCATCTCTTAGGAGTTTAAGCAACTCCAGTGCTTAGGAAGAGTAGATCTAAGGTCCCTTGGTTCATTAGTACCATAAAAATGTAGTCTTTATGGGTGTTTTGACCTCATGCATGAGTTAAGACCCTTGGAAAGGTCTTAATGGGTTGTAAAGGGTTGTTGGGAGCACATGGAGCATGCAAAGGCATAAAGTTGCCAACTTTATGCCTTAGGTCTTCTTAATGGACTCAGATCTAAAGTTGGACATTGAAATACCAAGTATTAAGCACTTAATGGTCAAATGTGCACATCCTGCTTGTACGTCGTGCGTAAATTCGCGTACGCAGCATGTACTACTTGAAAGGATAGTACGATGATCGTACTGGAGGGGTACGCAGGGCGTACTGTAAGAGTCGAAGTTCGTTGTAAGGTGTCGAAAGTTTTGGAATGTTCGTGATGTAATGTAATGTTATTTACAAAGGCATTGTTGTTTTCGAAACTGTATTGTTTAGTCCTTTCTATTTTTTGTGTGCTTTCATTTTCCTGTAAATAGGGAAGGATACTTAGATTAGAGATAAATTTTGCCACATTTTTGTCTGAATCTCTTTGTATCTGAAAGCATAATATGAGCTGAAACAAGATTATATTTACTCTCTGTGTTCTTACTTCATATCAATTTTGATCTCGTTTCTTTACTCGATAAATCAAACCACTACAATTGGTATCAGAGTAGGAGTCATACTGCAATGATCTGATTTTCATTCTGTATCAATTGTATTTTGAGTCTCGTCTTGGATTAAAAAATTTACGCACCTTTGATACTGAAAATCATCCTTGATCTTAAGTTGTGATTCGATTCTGCAACTAGTTTGTTTAATCGAGTGTTCTGCTTGCTCTTTCTGTTCAATTCATCCATTAATTCCCAAATTTCTAAAGTTTTTCTGAGAATTTGTCCGTACATCAATGGCGAACTTCAATATGAACATGATAACGTCTTTTTCTCATCTGTTAGGATCTTCAACAAAGATTCATATGCTTATTCTAGAATATTATGATCAATGGGTTGACCGCATGGAAGATTATCTGAATGGATTGGATGAAGAGCTTTGGGATTGTATTACTGGAAATGTTCTTCCTCCAGTAAATGTTTAAGCTATTGGTTCGTCTACTACAACTCAAAGTGTTAATGAACAATCAAATAGGCTGAAGAAGAATGAGAAAAGATGTATCAGAGAGCTTCGTGGTGCTCTTCCTCCGGTTGTCTATAACTACGTTCGTAGTTGCAAATCAGCAAAAGAAATCTGGAATACTCTCAAAGAGAAGTTTCAACGGAGTGAGAAGACAAAAACCAATTTTGTGAAGCATTGTTTGGTGGAATTGAAAGAGTTCAAACAAAAGGAAGGCGAATCTATTGAACTTTACTATGATCACTTGAATGAATTTATCTACAAATGCAATCGCAATGGAATAACCAGGTCAACCATTGAGTTTAATCTCATTTTTGTTATGGGATTATGAAAAGAATGGTGAAATGTGAGTCTAATGGTGAAGACTCAACAGAGCTTCGATACTTCGACTCTAAATGATATTTACAACTTGTTGAAAACTTATGAGTCAGAAGTTCTTGAGATGGCTGAAGAATCGAAGATAAGCTTAGGTGGACCACTAGCTTTAGTTTCGAAAGTGTCTGAGAAAGAAGCAAATGAGAAGGAGAGTTCTGATGATGAAGGTTTGATAGTTAACTCGGATGACGAATCCATTGCTTTTTATTCGAATAACAAAGTCAAGAAATTTTATAAAAAGCCTTTTGGTTCGAAAGCAAGGACTGGTGAAGCAAAAGTGAGTTTTGCTGGAAAAGTGAATGAGGAGAAGAAGTTCGAAAAGAAGGAATCAAAGTTTGAAGATTCGAAAGTGGAAAAGAAGATCAAAGGTGATTCTGGTGTCGACTGTCACTATTGGCATGGCGTAAATCACATGGCTAGTGACTGTATGCTTCGAAAGAAAGAGGAGAAGAAAAATAAGATCAAAGATGAAGCATATTATGTCGAACGACTGGAGGAAGTGAGAGCAAAAGCAAAAGGGTTGTCTTTGGTGGAAAGAGGAGAGGATGATGATGAAGGAAAGTATCAAGTGTGGTCATCAGGATCTGATGATGACGAAATGCATAATCCTACGCATGGGGCGATGTATGCAAAGTTTGAGGAAGAAGATGGAGAGAATGTTACTGGTCGCTGTTTTATGACGAAGAGTGGAGACAAATCACCAATGACCACGAAGGTGCGTTCTATACTTCAATCTTTTAATATTCCTTTGAATGCTTACGATTCTGAATTAACTACTTTTGATGATACTGTTGCTTATTTTGATAATTTGGTTATCTCTGCTAGTAATGAGGCTAAGAAATCTAGTACATAATTACTAGAGACACAGAAGCGGTTGGATTCCATGAAAATGAGAGTAGAATATCTTGATTTTCAAATTAATAATCTCATGTGTGATAGGGACAATTTGAATAATGAGGTTCGAATGTTGTTAGCTCAGAGAAACATTTATTGTAATTCAGCTAAGAGACTATATGCAAAGTTAACTGCTTTACATCATTCTTCTTATATAAGCAAAGAGGAACATAGGAAGTTATTACCTTTCTTAGCTTTTGAAAGAGAAAAGATTGATTGTGTATCGTATGATTATGAAAAGACTATAGCTGAGTTTGATAAAGTTCCTGATAATAGGTTTGCTTATGGAATTGTGAAAATTGATGAATATTTGGATGCTAATGAATTAGTTGACATTGTGAATGAAACCTTAACCAAGAATGAACAAATAAATATTTTGAAAAGGACTGAGAACTCAAAATCTGATTCTCAATCTAATTTTGTTGATATTGACGATTATTTTGATAATGTTAGCGAAATTAGTGAAATTGAGGAAGAAGAGTCTATCGATTGTTCTCAGTTTTCTGTCATTAATGTCACATCTTTAAATAAAGGCAAAGAAAAATATAATGTTTCGTTAGTTAAGACTAACACTGATCAAGCCTCCACTTCGAAAGTTTGTGATTTCGATCATGTACGTGCAGAGATAGTCAAACTGATAGTAGTGATGACGAGGAGGATGATGATGAAAATTGAAAAGGAACAACCTCAACAACTTATGTTTCGAAAGAAAATGAAATTCCAAGAGTTGTTGTTGATCAGGTGTTTGGTGAAACAGAAAAATTCGACAAAGTGTTGGAAGAAAAAGGTGCTCATTATCTCGAGACAAATACAGTAGTGTATCCAAATTGCAAGTGCTCAGATGATGTCATCTTTCCAAATCAAGTATTTGTTACTACTGGGAATGTTGATAGCATCAAAGCTGAATTTCACAAATTAGTAGAAGAAGATAATAAGCAAACATCGAATGAAGGTTTTTTCTCTAATCAAAGTACTGTAGAAAATAATCTAACAAAGAATTCATATACTTTTCAAAGCCAAAAACCTCAACGAACTTGGGTAGAAAAATCAAAAATTTCGAAAGAAGTTGAAACGCAATTGGAAGTTGAATCACAAAATGTGAAAATAAATTCACAAGAATTTAAAGATCAAATTGACAATTTTTCGAAAGAAAATGGAATTTGAAAGAGACAAGCACGAAAGAAAATCTTTTGGCAAATTGTTGAGTATCGAAAGAAAAAAAATGATTTGAAAAAGAAAAAGACTGAAAAGACAATGTCTTATTCAAGTTTAATTATAAAGAAAAATCCCGCTCTGTCTAAAAAGCATTTGTCTCAATCAACTTCACAAAATGACTTTTCAAAAATCAAAAATCAAGAAACAAAGTTTTTGTCACGAAATCATAATCAAACATCTCATGAAAAGAAATTATCAAATTCCTCAAATTTACCATCTTTGAAGAAGTTTCATTCTAACAATCAAACAAGGTTTTCCAATAATGGTTTTTCAAAATCATTTCCATCTAAAACCAATTCATCATTTTTTTCAACATCGAAATCTTACACAACAACGTTTTGAGTTAATGGTTGAAAAACAAAAGTTTGCTCAATCGCATTCAAAAAGAAATGTCAAATTCACGCCTCAACAACCAAATTTTCCTAAGCCTCCAGCGAAACAAGCTTTCAAAGTTTCGTATACCAAGGGTAGATCAAATGTGCAAAATATCGATCATTGGCTTGAAGGCAAAGGAAAGTCTTATCAAACGGGAAAATACTGTCAACAACAAATAAAAAATGCTTATGAAAAGTATTTGAATGAAATTTTGAATGTCAGTTCATCATCGAAAGACTCGACATCTTTAGTTAAGGCATGGCGCCCTGTTTCGAAAGAAAAGGCAACAAAGCCACAATCTGAGAAGAAAAAGGCGAAAGTCAGTGAAAGTCCTAAACTTTCGAAATGTTATATTTCTGAGCCTTTACCAAATGAAGTGAACTTAATTGATAGTGTCAAATCTAAAGTTCATAATTGGATTTTAGGATCTTCATTTCATAATGTGTTTCAAACTAATCATAAAGGACCCAAACAACCTTGGGTACCTAAATTCTTTCACTGATTGCAGGTTCTATGTGACGAGCAATATGATGAAAAATGGTATATCGATAGTGGTTGCTCTCGTTACATGACTGGAAGGAAAGAAAATTTGTGTGATTATCGAAGTTTGGAAAATGCTGGAGTCGTGAAGTTTGGTAACAATCAAAAGTGTCAAGTCAAGGGATATGGTAAAGTAAAAAATGGGAAGTTCATTGTTAATCTAGTTGCTTACATCGAAGGTCTTCAACATAATTTGATTAGTGTTTCAAAACTTGTTGTGGGTACTGGAAATCAAGTGGTGTTTAATGAAGAAGGAAGCATTATTTCGAATGTCAATACAAACGAAGTTTTGCTCAAATCCAAAAGAAAAGGAGACATGTTCACTCTAGACATAAAGCCAATTGTTGGTGTTCCCTCTGTGTGCTTACTATCGAAAGCTTCATCAGATGTTAATTGGCTTTGTGTCATCCCCATTTTTACGGCCAGAAAAGACCGATTTTGTTTATGCTTTTTTAATAAAAATCATAGTAACTTCTTAAGAAAAGTGTTGCGCAATTTGTTCCCAAAACAAAATATGATAAAAATTTATCAAAGCATTTCTTAAAGAAAATGTATTTTCATTACATTACAAAAACTCGGGATGTCAGTCATCGATACAGATCATACGCATAAACCAAAACCATCATAGACCACAAAACACAATCTGGCCTCAAAACAACATAGGCCTTACAACATTCCATTTATTTTCTACTGGCCTAAAATCCATAATCTCTCGTCAAGTCATCCAACTATGATTTTGCCACTACCTGTAACACAAGAAACTGAGTGGGTCAGGTTGGGGAGCCTGGTGAGCATATAGGGTTTTCAACCCACAATAAATAAGTTTATTATTTTCAACAATCATTAAACCTGATTACCCGTTCCCGTTATCCTCACCTAACATCCCTAAAGCATCTCTCATAAGGGACCTATCCTAAGGAATTTCATCGGGATAGACACTACTGCTAAGGGGATTCCTCAGCCATATGTGTCCGTAAGGCAAACATGGAGGGATGGAGTACACCGGTGACCACATCGTTCACAAACACCAACAGGTTGCGAGCTTGCTAGCGTTCCACTGTACTTCGTAGAAAAGTCTGTGGTCATCATCCATATTCCGCTAGATGACTGGATCAACGTCAACATCGAGGTCTCTCATCATTTTATTTTACCACACACTAACTATTTCATCTACCCATATTTTACCCAACATATTTGTAGATATAAAATACATACACAGTTTAGATTTGAAAAAAAAAACAAAATTTAAATCTTTCATACAGCATAGATATCAAAGTATAAAACATACATAAACAGTTTAGATATGAAAAGTTTTGATCTGAAGTGAGAAAGTCTACATCTGAAGGATAAAGGTTCAGATCTGGAAGAAAAGTTTAGATCTGAAAGAAAAAGTATAGATCTGAAGGAAAGAGGTTCAAATCTGGAAGAAAGTGGTTCAGATCTTTTATAGAGCATGGACCCCAAGTAAACACACAATATATACATACACATAGCACATAATTTATATAAAATACTTCATATCTATCTGTAAGATGAGAGTGACTATACACTCACCTGATACAGAGTGATTTGGACAGCACTTCGCTTCTTAAAATAATATTCTTTAACGAAACCGGGAAGTTTGCTTGAAAACCGGGCTCCGCGCGGGCAGAGTTTCAAACCGAAAACTCTTTTTCTCGGAGCCTTCGGGCTCTCCGGGGCTTCCTTCGGAGGCTGGGGGGTTTTCCTAGGCTTTAGGGGGGGGGGGTTTAGGGGGCTAGAGAGAGAAAGTAGTGAGAGAAAGAAGGTGGAAATGAGCAAAAATCTCGGCAGCCCTCGCACCCTTTTATCGGCCGAGGCCTCGGAGTACGTTGGTAATGGTCGTACCCTCGCAGGTACACTGCGCGTAAGGGGCACGTGTCAGTCTTCGCATGGATCATCGGTGTAGGCTCCGGACTGCAGAAGAAGTCAAACCGCTGAGCGTACCTTCGGTGTACGTGAGGCGTCCGAAGTCTACGCGGGGCGTAGCCTCGCATCCAGCTTCGCAATTTGCACCTCCGACTTCTAAATTTCGTAACTTTCGTATATGATCTCTGTTTTCGACGTTATTTATATCCATGCGTAGGCGGGATCGTACTCTACGACTTTTGTTTAGACTTCGTCGGCTAATTCTTGACGGGTTTTAAATATATATTCTTTAACATATCGGGACAATAAAGTCTGTTAAAATTTCATAACTTCTTCATCTGACGTCCGTTTTTGTCTGTCTTTTTACCGTTGTGCTACTATTAAGGAGATCTTCGATTCTCGTTTAGGTTGTGTTGGCTAAAAATCGTTCGATCTATCATTCGAACTCCGGCTGTGTACTGCTGTTCCGAAACTTAGAAAAATCATAACTTCCTCATACGAAGTCATATTTAGGCGTTCTTTTTATGAACGCTCTCGGTTTAAAGAACACTACGACTTTCGTTTAGATTGCTAAATCTAAAAAGTCGTCTATCGTAAATTCACTATTTACGTCACGCAGTGTCGTGCCGGTTCTGTCGCGAAACTTCGACACGCCATAACTTCTTCGTTAAAACTCGGATTTCGGCGTTCTTTATATCTCCGGAATCCTTGTCACGACCACTACAACTTCCTTCATAGATATCGAGTTTGTCTAACATTTTATTTTTGACGCTTATTTTTATCCTTTATTTATTATATTATTATAAACAAGTAATAAGCACACAAAAGCACATAATTCACGTAATATTCAAGTAATTCATCTTTATTACTTTAAAACGAGTTACAATGGTTGACCTAGACTATTAAATCATCATTAAAGCTTAGCCCAGAAACACGGGCGTTACAATTCTCTCCCCCGTAGGATCATTCCGTCGTCGGAATCATGCATCAGCAAACAAATGCGAATAGCGACTCATCATGTCACTCTCCGTTTTCCAGGTGAGATTTGGCCCTTTTGAATTTTTCCATCGCACAAGCACTAAGTCGACCACCTTGAGTCACAACTTCTTCGTATTACGGTCAACAATTTCCTTGGGCTCTTCGATTAGCCTCTTATACTTATCCAGCCTTAAATCTGAAAGTGGAATTATATCGGGAACTTCTCCCGTGAACTTCCTCAAATAACACACATGGAAGGTGTTATGGATTCCATCTAGTTCTTCTGGTAGTTCTAGCTTGTAAGCTTGGTTCCCAATCCTATGAAGAACTTTGAACGGTCCAATGAACCTCAGACTCAACTTTCCTCTTTTCCCGAATCTTATAAGTCCCTTCCACGGTGAGACTTTAAGCAAAACCGAATCTCCAACTTCGAACGTCTCCGGTCGTCTCTTCTTGTCAGCATAGATCTTTTGACGATCCTGAGCTAGTAACATTATTTCCCTAATTATTTCCAGCTTTTCAGCAGTCTGAAGGACTATCTTGGGGCCCATAAACTGCTTTTCTCCGGCTTGAAGCCAACAAGACGGCGTACGACACTTTTTCCAATACAAAGCTTGATAAGGTGCAATCTAGATGCTCGAATGGTAACTATTGTTGTAGGAAAATTCTACCAGAGGCAAATATTCATCCCAATTACCTTGGAATTCCAGGGTACATGCGCTTAGCATATCCTCGAACGATTGAGTCATTCTTTCACTCTGACCATCGGTCTGCGGATGGTAGGCTGTACTTAAACACAACTTTGTACCCAATTCCTCTTGAAGACTCCTCCAAAACCTTGACGTTAAACGACTATCACGATCTGATACAATCGTTAAAGGAACACCGTGAAGTCTTACTACCTCCTTCACGTAAGCATTGGTAAGCTTATCCATAGACCATCTTTCATTAGCTGCTATGAAGTGTGCACTCTTAGTGAACCGATCAACGACCACCCAAATCATGTCGTGCCTGTCCTTTGTTCTAGGCAGTTTAGTGACAAAATCCATGGTAATGTCTTCCCATTTACCCACGGGAATAGGTAAAGGTTCTAAACTCCTATACGATTTCCGATGTTGTGCCTTAACTCTGGCACATGTCACACACTCGGCCACATACTTTGCAACATCGAGCTTCATCGTCGGTCACCAGTAGTAGGGTTTCAGATCCCTATACATTTTTGTGCTGCCGAGATGAATCGAGTACATGGTCTTGTGAGCTTCTTCCATCAGAAGATCTCTAATTCCTCCCATCTTAGGTACCCAAATCCTATCTTGGAATACCTTCAATCCTTGATTATTCGTACCAAACACTAACGCTTTGCCCAAGCGTTCTTCCTTTCGGTCATTTTTTTCTGAAGCTTCTTCCTGATCTTTCTTAACGCTCTCCACAATCGTTGAGACAACTTCAATTCTTAATGCTCTTGGCCTTTTCCTTTCAAGGCTCACTTTTCGGCTCAAAGCATCAGCTACGACATTTGCTTTACCAGGGTGGTAAAGTATCTCGCAATCGTAATCTTTAAGCAACTCTAGCCAGCGTCGTTGCCTCATATTCAACTCTTTTTAATCAAAGAGATACTGAATACTCTTATGATCAGTGAAAAGCTTGCACTTCGTTCCGTAAAGATAATGCCTCCATATCTTTAGTGAAAATACTACCGCTGCCAACTCCATATCATGAGTGGGGTAGTTCTTTTAGTGTTCTTTTAATTGTCTCGATGCATATGCTATCACCTTATCCCTTTGGGTCAGAACGCAACCTAACCCAACTCCAGATGCATCGCTATAAACTGCAAAGTCTTCAACTCCATCGGGCAGAGAAAGAATCGATGCTTCACATAACTTCTTCTTTAGTTTCTCGAATTCTTCTTCGTGTTTCTCATTCCAAGTATAAGTAGATCCTTTATGGATCAAGGCTGTCAATGGAGCAGCTATCAAAGAAAAGCCTTGGATAAACCTTCAGTAATATCCGACTAGTCCTACAAAGCTTCGGATCTCTGTGGGAATTTTCGGTCGTTCCCACTTCATTACAACTTCAATCTTTGCTGGGTCAACCATGATCCGTTCTTGGTTAACCACATGACCCAAGAATTGGACTTCTCGAATCCAAAAATGACATTTAGAGAACATAGCGTATAACTTCTCTTTCTTCAGAACTTCTAACACTTCTCGCAGGTGCTTGCCATGCTCCTGCTGGCTTTTTGAGTAAACCAGAATGTCATCTATGAACACTATTACGGATTTATCACGGAACGGTTTACAAACCCTGTTCATCAAATCTATGAATGTTGCTGGAGCATTGGTTAGTCCAAACGACATAACGAAGAACTCATAGTGTCTCTGTAGTCTATACATATTCTCATGCTTTCGTCCAAACGACATAACGAACAGGTCATCAATCCTTGGCAATGGATATTTCTTCTTTACTGTTGCTTTGTTCAAATCTCTGTAGTCTATACACATTCTCATGCTTTCATCCTTCTTTTTCACGAATAACACCGGAGCTCCCCAGGGTGATGAACTAGGTCTAATGAAACTATTGTCCAACAACTCCTAAAGTTGCGTCATAAGCTCCTTCATCTCCGTCAGTGCTAATCGGTATGGTGCTTTTTCTATTGGTGTTGTTCCTAGTAACAAGTCTATTCGAAACTCCACTTGTCTATCAGGGGGAAATCCAGGAAGATCTTTGGGAAAGACTTCCAGATAGTCACACACCACTAGTATTTGCTGTATCTCTTTATTTTCTTTCATTGCATCAATCACAAATGCCAATTATGATGTGAATCCTTTGGAGAAACATTTTCTGGCTTTCATTAGGGAAATGATTCCAGAATTCACTCTACGTTTGTCCCCATACACCACAAATGACTCTTTTCCAAGAGGTTTTACCCTTACTATCTTCTTCTTGCACAGTATCTCGACATCATTAGCGCTAAGCCAGTCCATTCCCATTACGATATCGAAACCATTCAGCTCAATAGGTAACAACTCCTCATGGAATTCGTTTCTGTTCAAGTCGATGACGATATTCCTAATGCAAATGCTAACAGGTACAAATTTGCCACTGGCAACCTTTACAACTAGAGCATTATCAAGTTTTTCTATAGGCAATGCTAGTCTTCCACCAAATTTATGTGATATAAATGAATAATTTACTCCATAATCAAACAATATATTGGCAGGCAATCCAATTACAAGAAAGGCACCTGAAGCGATGTCCGCTACTTCTTTCGCGGCTTCGAGTGTCATCTAGAAAGCTCTGGCTTTTGGCTTCGGTGAGACATTAGGCCTTGCTACCTCTTTCTGTGACAACCCGAAATTTCTATCGTGTACAGTCATTCAATTCAATCACAGTCAAACTCATTTCTGCTATCTTTTAGTGTTGTTTAGGGTCTGTTTGAGTGTTCTAAGCCTAGTACATTCAAGGTTTGGGTTTAGGGATGAGTTAACTTAGGTTCATCGGGTTGCATTCGGGCCAAACACTCCATCAAGAGGAGTGTACGGCCGTACACATGAGTGTACGGCCGTACACATGATTGTACGGCTGTACACCCAAGGTGGTCGTGAACCCAAACCCATATATAAGTTTTTCCTTCATTTCTTCACACATTCTCACACTTTCACCTCAAGAAATCTGATTCTCTCTCAACTATCATCAAGTTTTACACCTTAATCTTCAAATATGTAAGTATTCCTTCCATTGATTAGTTGATACAAGGCTTTATCTAGTGAAGATCCATGTTTTTATCCATGAAATCTTCTCTTTTGGATAGATCTTCAAGTCTTCTTCACTTTCACCAAGAACACTAAGAACACCTACTTGTTCTTGGGCCGTGAACTCCTTAGAAGCCTTCAAAAGTGTGAGTATCTCTTCTATCTACTAGTTAAGCTTGAGAAACACTTGATTCCTAGCCTTGATTTGTCATCTAATGCATGGACACCAAGGGTGTACGGCCGTACACACCTCATATGGCCGTAAACCCTTGTTTAGTGCATGTATTGGCCTCAAACTCACCTCATGTTCCAACATAAGATCATGAACACTTAATGGATGCTAGATAGGGCCATAAACACCCCTTTTTGCATGCTTCTTCCATGAGTGTACAACCGTACACTCCATGACCATACACCCATGGGCCGTACACCACATTGGCCGTACACATCTTGGCCGTACACACCCTTGTGTGGCCGTAAACCCATTTAGTGCAATCACATGTGATTGTAACACTTCAATTCAAGTGTTTCCTAGTCCCTAAAGTGGTTTCCTATCATAATTAGTTGTTATATACACTAATTATATCCATATATGTAACATTATATGCTTAATAGGATCCGTTTGTGCTCGAGACTTCACTTGACACTTAGCATCCTATATCGACCTTTCACTCGAATCACTCACTACAGGTGAGTTCATACCCTCGTATTTTCATAGTTTTTACTGTTTTAAGGGGGGGGGGGGGATACAAGTCTAACACAAAGATTTTGCATTATTAACAAATGGTTTCAAATATCTTATCAAAATGGATTTCAGTTATCATCAAATCAATTGGTTTTCAACGATTGTATCAAAATGACATCAAGTCACCTAAATGTATTTCAAATTATTAATCTTCTTTTAAATTTTTTTATAAACTTATATTTCTCCCAGAAAATCATACTTGTATATATATGTATATATATATATATATATATATATATATATATATATATATATATATATATATATATATATATATATATATAAGATTTAAAAGCCTTAAGACTGATAACCCACTTTGGTTTATTTTCCTTGTTTGGATGTGGGATTATAAGTATCAGTTATTTGTCCGAGAGTCATTTAAATTTTACTTATATATATATATATATATATATATATATATATATATATATATATATATATATATATATATATATATTTGTATATGTATACAAGTATAAAAGTTAGTTCATTAAGTTCAACTACCCATTGTAACATGCTGAGCAAGGGGTTGCATTCATGAATACTCGTTATCAATTCAGAAAGTACATATAAATTATAATAGGTATAATTTATGTAACGCCCATGTTTCTAGGCTAGGCATTAATATTGATGTGATAGTCTAGGTTAACCTTTGTAACTCATTTTGAAGAAATGAAAAGGAATTATATGAATATTATGTGAATTATGTGTTTTATGCTTAATTACTATGATTTAATTAATTAAGAATAAAAATGAGCGTCGAAAATAAATATTAGATAAAGCCGATATCTATTAAGAAAGTTTTAGTGGTCATGACAAGGATTACGGTTATATAAAGAATACCGAAATCCGAGTTATAATGAAGAAGTTATGACCTGTCGAAGTTTCGCGACAAAACCGGCACGGTGCCGAATGACGTAAAAAGTGAGTTTTTGATAAACTACTTTTTAGCCTTAGTGATCTAAACAAAAGTCGTAGTGTTCATCAAACCGAGAGTGTGTATAAAAAGAACACCCAAATCTGACTTCGTATGAGGAAGTTATGATTTTTCTAAGTTTCAGCTTAGCAGTAGGCAACTAAAAACTCGAATTTTAGATCGAGTGATTTTTAGCCGATACAACCTAAATGAGAATCGAAGGTCTCGTCAATAGTAGTACAACGGTAAAAAGACAGACGAATACGGACGTCGGATGAAGAAGTTATGAATTTTTAACGGATTTCCTGTCTCGGTCTGTTAAAAATAATAATATAGAAATTAAACTCAAAATTAGCCGACGAAGTCTAAACGAAAGTTGTAGAGCGTAATTTTACCTACGCGTGCATATAAAGAACGTAAAAAACGGAGCTTGTATGCGAAAGTTATGGATTTTAGAAGTTTTTGCACAAAAATCGAGAAAAAAATGCCAAATCCGAGAAATTTCGCATGGTGGACTTGGGCCACGTCACCCTCGCTCATAACGAGCCACATGTCCAATTGCTGAGTCACCGAAGCCAACTGGCGAGGCGTGTCGCCTGCCCTCGCATCCGAAGCATGTGCTTGACGTGTCCGAGGAGTCCGACGCGTGCCCTTGCTTGACGTGTCCGAGCTTCGCACATAGCGCCACGACCGAACCCTCGGTCCTAGACCTCGGTCCAATCAGAGGCCAATAGGTCACCCCTCACACGTGCGAGCCACCTGCCCTCTCTTCGGATCTACTGCCGCGTGGAGTCCTCTCAGCCCTTGGATCAGAAGCCTCGCCCCTATAAATAGAAGGGTGCGAGACCTCCTGGTGGTACTTTGGAAAATTGCCACTTTTCACCCCTCTTTCAATATTTCTTTCATTCCAACTTCCCCCAAAGCCCCGATATCATACCAAACGCTCGAAACACGTCCCGAAGTGCCCGAGAAGCCCGAGAAATTTATCTTTTCGGTTTTGAAGCCCAACCCTCGCAGAGCCCGATTTCTCAATAAAACTCCCGGTTTTATTAGAAATGATCATTTTAGGAAACAAAGTGCTGCCCGATTATCATTAAATCAGGTGAGTGTGTAGTCACTTTCACCTTACACATAGATATGAAGTATTTACCTTAAAATACGTGCTATGTGTAAATATATTAATTGTTTATTTGAGGTGACTGTTGACTAGATGTTTTATACAAGTTTTAAACTGTATATGTATTTTATCTACAAATATGTTGGGTAAAACATGGGTAGACGAAATAGTCGATGGGTGTTAAAATGATGAGAGGCCTCGATGTTGTTGTTGTTGTTGTTGTAGTCGTCTAACGGAGTATAGATGACGACCACGGACCATTCTAGACAGTCCAGTGGAACACTAGCAGGTTCGCAACTTGTAGGTGTTGGTGAACTAAATGTTCATTGGCGTACTCCATC
Source organism: Lactuca virosa (assembly GCF_052849685.1). Taxonomy (NCBI): domain Eukaryota; kingdom Viridiplantae; phylum Streptophyta; class Magnoliopsida; order Asterales; family Asteraceae; genus Lactuca; species Lactuca virosa. Next base: position 125,192,421 of record NC_136430.1, read on the forward strand.
CCCATCATGGTTTCCTTTAGGACATGTATGGCTGAGGAGTCCCCTTAGCAGTAGTGTCCATCCCGATGATATTCCTTAGGCTAGGTCCCTTGTGATAGGTGTTTAGGGACGTAAAGTGAGGATAACGGGAATGGGTAATCAGGGTTATTATTGATTGATGAACTTAATAAGTTTATTATTATTGTGGGTTGAAAACCCTATATGCTCACCAGGCTCCCAAGCCTGACTCACTCAGCTTTTAATTATTACACGTAGTGGACCCCGAGCATAGTCGGAGGATGATGAGAGATTTTTGGATTATAGGCCAGTAGTTGTAAATAACTGCTGTAAGACTTATAATGTCTTGTTTATGCTTTTGATCTGTATCGAAACATGACATCCCGAGGTTTTGATATGAAATGAAATTATATATTTCTTAAAGAAAGGTTTTGATAAACTTTTATCATGTTTTGTTTTGGGGACCAATTCCGCAACATCTTTTAAAAGGATTTCTCTGATTTTATTTTAAAAAGCATAAATTAAATCGGTCTTTTCTGGCCGAGAAATTAGGGGATGTCACAGTTGGTATGAGAGCATTAGTTTAAGCGAACTAGGAATTTGTAGGATTTCTAGACTTAAACTTAGAGTGCTAAGTGATGATTGTGAGATGATTGTCTACCATATTTTAGACACGAGCACTAGTTTATTTTAGGAAAGGTGCCTAAAATGCTTTTATGTGCTAAATGCTATATGTTTGCCATATATATGCCATTATTTGTGCGGATCTATGGTCTGTTGCCGACCGGATCTAGAAACCTTATGTGTGTAGGATTCTAAGCGTACGATTACAATATTAGAACTAACATGTAAACGTTTCGGAGTGATAAGGGAATTGAAATATCTATGAAGGATAAAGACCTAAATTCGCCTTATTCAGTATATAGATTATAATGGAAAGAACTCGAAGTGGAGCGGGAAATGCAAACAGAAACCAACAACCTCAACCCCAAGTGGTGGAACAGGTGCCTATAGCAGGAGCTGCACCAGAACCCATCACCATGGCTGGAGTACGAGCCATGATTCAGACCATGATGGTTGAACAAAGGGAGGAATTGAGGCAAATGTTGCTGAACAACAGGGATCAACCTTCAGTTCCTGTTGAACAACGTGAATTAAATGACAATCGATCTGAAGAAGGAAACAACAGTAGATCTGTTGGTCATAGTGAACCGCTTGTGGTTGGGAGAAATAACCACGAGGATAGAGTGGAGATAAATGGGTGCAAGTATAAGGACTTTATGACTTGCAAGCGATCGACCTTCACTGGAAAAGAAGATCCTGTCGGAGTAATGGATTGGATCTCGGAAATGGAATTGGCTTTCATGACATGTGGTTGTCAAGGCAAGTTACAAACCACATTTGCAGTGCGTCAGTTCAGGGGTAGTGCTTCTCGTTGGTGGAACACTTTGGGGAAAACTCTAAGCCCTAATGAGCCACTACAACTGACTTGGGCAGAGTTCTTGGTGGACTTCAAGCTCAAGTACTACTCGGCCCAAAACGTGCTTGAGCTAGAAAACCAATTTCTGACGTTGAAGAAAGGAAGTATGACCGTTGATGAATATACAAATAACTTCACAGACAAAATGGTGTTTGCTTTGCGTATTGTCCCAGATGAGCTGGCAAAAATTGATAAGTACGCAAAGGGACTTCCATGGGAGTATGCGGTGCCAGTACGTCAGGCACTTACTTTGGAGGCAGCTATCTGGGCTGCCAAGTCTGTTGAAGATATGATTAAGGGGAGAGCCGCCAGCAAGGTTGAAGTTGGCGAAAAGAGAAAGTTTGAAGGAACTTCAGGTTCCAATAAAAAGAACAAATTCTCGAAGATTGGTTCGAGAAAATTTGGAGGAGGAGCCCAAGCCAAGTGGTGTGAAAAGTGTAAGAAGAAACATGCTGGGAAATGCAACGTGGAAATCACTTGTTACAAATATGGAAAGCCAGGGCATTATGCCAATGAATGCACCTTCAATAAGAACGTCTGTTTTAGGTGCCATGAAGAAGGGCATACTTTGAGGGATTGCCCGAAGAAGAAGGACGCAGCAAAACCCAATCTTCCCCCAAAGCCGAAGGCGAGAGCCTTTCAGATGACACTTGAAGCTGCGAAAGAAAAAGCCGATGTCGCTTCAGGTACTTTTCTCGTAAACGAATTGCGTGCCCAAATTTTGTTTGATTCTGGAGCCAATTACTCCTTTATTTCGCATGAATTTGGTAGAAAACTAGCTTTTCCTGTTGATAGACTAGTTAATGCTTTATTAGTCGAGATTGCTAGTGGCAAGTTTGTACCTGTTAGCCATCGTATGAAAAACATCTTCATTGACTTGAATGGGAATAAGTTCCACGAGGAATTATTGCCTATCGAGTTAAATGGATTCGACATAGTTTTAGGAATGGATTGGCTTAGCGCCAATGATGCCGAAATATTGTTTAGGAAGAAGATAGTAAAAGTAAACCTGCCAGGGAAAGATTCGTTTATGGTGTATGGAGACAAACGCAGAGTAAACTCTGGAATCATTTCCCTAATGAAAGCCAGAAAGTGTTTGGCTAAGGGATGTACATCATATCTAGCGTTTGTGATCGATGCTAAGAAGGAAAAGAAGGAGGTGCAGAATATTTCGTTGGTGTGTGACTATCCAGAAGTCTTTCCCGAAGATATTCCCGGATTGCCCCCTGATCGACAAGTAGAATTTTGTATCGACTTGTTATCAGGAACGACGCCAATAGCAAAAACACCGTATCGACTAGCACCAACAGAGATGAAAGAACTTATGACACAACTTCAGGAGTTATTAGACAAAGGTTTTATTCGACCTAGTTCATCACCCTGGGGAGCCTCGGTGTTATTTGTAAAGAAAAAGGACGGGAGCATGAGAATGTGCATCGATTACAGAGAGCTGAATAAAGCAACAATAAAGAACAAGTACCCGTTGCCGAGGATCGATGACCTGTTCGATCAGTTGCAAGGTTCGAGCTATTTTTCGAAGATCGATCTTAGGTCAGGATATCATCAACTAAAGGTAAGAGAGCAGGCTATCGAAAAGAATGCGTTCAGAACAAGATATGGACACTATGAATTTTTGGTTATGTCGTTCGGACTAACCAATGCTCCAGCAGCTTTCATGGATTTGATGAACAGGGTTTGTAAACCATACCTTGATAAATGCGTGATGGTATTCATAGATCATATCTTGATTGACTCAAAAAGCAAGCAGGAGCATGACAAGCATCTGCATGACAAGCATCTGCATGAAGTGCTAGAAGTTCTGAAAAGGGAGAAGCTGTATGCAAAGTTCTCCAAATGTGAATTTTGGATTCAAGAAGTCCAATTTTTAGGTCACGTGGTTAACCAAGAAGGAATAATGGTTGACCCAGCAAATATTGAAGCTGTGATGAAGTGGGAACAACCAATAAGTCCTACGGAGATCCGAAGCTTTTTAGGATTAGCTGGATATTATCGCCGATTTATCCAAGGCTTTTCTTCGATAACGACTCCATTAACAGCTTTGACCCACAAAGGAGCTACTTATACTTGGAATGAGAAGCATAAGGAAGCCTTTGAGAAGTTAAAGAAGAGATTGTGTGAAGCACCGATTCTTTAATTTCCTGAAGGAGTTGATGACTTCCCAGTTTATAGTGATGCCTCTGGAGTTGGGTTAGGTTGTGTTCTGACCCAAAGGGATAAAGTGATAGCGTATGCATCGAGGCAATTGAAAGAGCATGAAAAGAACTACCCCACTCATGATCTGGAGTTGGCAGCAGTAGTATTCGCCTTAAAGATATGGAGGCACTATCTTTATGGTACTAAACGCAAACTTTTCACTGATCATAAGAGTCTTCAATATCTCTTTAATCAGAAGGAATTGAACATGAGGCAGCGGCGCTGGCTAGAGTTACTCAAGGACTACGACTGTGAGATACTTTACCACCCTGGTAAAGCAAATGTTATTGGTGATGCTCTCAGTCGGAAGGTAAATTTTGAAAAGAAAAGGCCAAGAGCGTTGAGAATTGAAGTTGTCTCGACAATTGTGGAAAGTATAAAGAAAGCTCAAGAGGAAGCTTTAGAGAAAAATGACCGAAAGGAGGAACGTTTGGGTAAAACATTGGTGTTTGATACAAACGGTCAAGGACTGAAGGTATTCAAAGATAGGACTTGGGTACCTAAGACGGGAGGAGTAAGAGATCTTCTGATGCAAGAAGCTCACAAGACCATGTACTCGATTCATCCCGACAGTACAAAAATGTATAGGGATCTAAAACCCTATTACTGGTGGCCGACGATGAAGCTCGATGTTGCTAAGTATGTGGCCGAGTGTGTAACATGTGATAGGGTTAAGGCACAACATCAGAAACTGTATGGGAGTTTAGAACCTTTACCTGTACCCATGGGTAAATGGGAAGATATTACCATGGATTTTGTGACTAAACTGCCTAGAACAAGGAACGGTCACGACATGATTTGGGTGGTCGTTGATCGCTTCACTAAGAGTGCGCATTTCATAGCAGCCAATGAGAAATGGTCTATGGATAAACTTGTGAATTCTTACGTGAAGGAAATTATGAGGCTTCACGGTGTTCTGTTAACGATTGTATCCGATCGTGACAGCCGTTTTACCTCAAAGTTTTGGAGGAGTCTACAAGAGGAATTGGGTACCAAGTTGTGTTTGAGTACAGCTTACCATCTGCAAACTGATGGTCAAAGCGAACGAACAATTCAAACGTTGGAGGATATGCTGAGAGCATGTACCCTGGAATTCCAAGGTAACTGGGATGAACATTTACCTCTAGTAGAATTTTCCTATAATAATAGTTTCCACTCGAGCATCAACATGGCACCTTATCACGCTTTGTATGGAGAAAAGTGTCGAACGCCGTCATGTTGGCTGGAAGCTGGGGAAAAGCAGTTTATGGGACCTGAAATAGTCCACAAACTGCTGAAAAGTTGAAAGTGATTAGGGAAAGGATGTTGGCAACTCAAGATCGACAAAAGAGCTATGCTGACAAGAAAAGACAACCGATATCATTCGAAGTTGGAGATTCGGTTTTACTTAAAGCCTCGCCGTGGAAGGGACTTATAAGATTTGGTAAAATGGGAAAATTGAGTCCAAGGTTTATTGGACCGTTTAAAGTTCTTCAGAGGATCGGGAATCAAGCTTACAAGCTAGAATTACCGGAAGAACTGGAGGGTATTCATAACACCTTTCATGTGTGTTATTTGAGAAAATTCACGGGAGATGTGCCCGACATAATTCCCATTTCTGAATTAAGGTTGGATGAAAACAAGAGGTTAATTGAAAAACCTGAGGCAATCGTTGACCATAAGACTAAGAAGTTGCGACGCAAGATGGTCGATTTAGTGCTTGTGCGTTGGAAACATACGAATGGGCTAAATCTCACCTGGGAAACGGAGAGTGACATGATGAGTCGCTACCCGCATTTGTTTGCTGATGTGTGATTCCGGGGACGGAATCATCCTAAGGGGGAGAGAATTGTAACGCCCATGTTTATAGGCTAGGCATTAATATTGATGTGATAGTCTAGGTTAACCTTTGTAACTCATTTTGAAGAAATGAAAAGGAATTATGTGAATATTATGTGAATTATGTGTTTTATGCTTAATTACTAGGATTTAATTAATTAAGAATAAAAATGAGCGTCGAAAATAAATATTAGATAAAGCCGATATCTATTAAGAAAGGTGTAGTGGTCGTGACAACGATTACGGATATATAAAGAATACCGATATCCGAGTTATAACGAATAAGTTATGACCTGTCGAAGTTTCGCGACAAAACCGGCACGGTGCCGAATGACGTAAAAAGTGAGTTTTTGATAAACTACTTTTTATCCTTAGTGATCTAAATGAAAGTCGTAGTGTTCGTCAAACCGAGAGTATGTATAAAAAGAACGCCCAAATCTGACTTCGTATGAGGAAGTTATGATTTTTCTAAGTTTCAGCTTAGCAGTAGACAGCTAAAAACTCGAATTTTAGATCGAGTGATTTTTAGCCGATACAACCTAAACGAGAATCGAAGGTCTCGTCAATAGTAGTACAACGGTAAAAAGACAGACGAAAACGGACGTCGGATGAAGAAGTTATGAATTTTTAACGGATTTCCTGTCTCGGTCTGTTAAAAATAATAATATTGAAATTAAACTCAAAATTAGCCGACGAAGTCTAAACGAAAGTTGTAGAGCGTAATTTTACCTACGCGTGCATATAAAGACGTCAAAAAACGGAGCTTGTATGCAAAAGTTATGGATTTTAGAAGTTTTTGCACAAAAATCAAGAAAAAAATGCCAAATCCGAGAAATTTCGCATGGTGGACTTCGGCCACGTCACCCTCGCTCATAACTCGCCACGTGTCCAAAATTGTTGAGTCACCGAAGCCAGCTGGTGAGGCCTCTCGCCTGCCCTCGCATCCAAAGCGCGATCCAGTAGGAGTCCGACGCGTGCCCTTGCTTGATGTGTCCGAGCTTCGCACATAGCGTCGCGACCGAACCCTCGGACCTAGACCTCGGTCCAATCAGAGGCCAACAGCTCACCCCTCGCATGTGCGAGCCACCTACCCTCTCTTCGGATCTGCTGCCGCGTGGAGTCCTCTCAGCCCTTGGATCAAAAGCCTCGCCTCTATAAATAGAAGGGTGCGAGACCTCCCGGTGGTACTTTGGAAAATTGCCACTTTTCACCCCTCTTTCAATATTTCTTTCATTCCAACTTCCCCCAAAGCCCCGATATCATACCAAACACTCGAAACACGTCCCGAAGTGCCCGAGAAGCCCGAGAAATTTATCTTTTCGGTTTTGAAGCCCAACCCTCGCAGAGCCCGGTTTCTCAATAAAACTCCCGGTTTTATTAGAAACGATCGTTTTAGGAAACAAAGTGCTGCCCGATTATCATTAAATCAGGTGAGTGTGTAGTCACTTTCACCTTACACATAGATATGAAGTATTTACCTTAAAATACGTGCTATGTGTAAATATATTAATTGTTTGTTTGAGGTGACTGTTGACTAGATGTTTTATACAAGTTTTAAACTGTATATATATTTTATCTACAAATATGTTGGGTAAAACATGGGTAGACGAAATAGTCGATGGGTGTTAAAATGATGAGAGGCCTCGTTGTTGTTGTTGTTGTTGTTGTTGTTGTTGTAGTCGTCTAACGGAGTATAGATGACGACCACGGACCATTCTAGACAGTCCAGTGGAACACTAGCAGGTTCGCAACTTGTAGGTGTTGGTGAACTAAATGTTCATTGGCGTACTCCATCCCCATCATGGTTTCCTTTAGGACATGTATGGCTGAGGAGTCCCCTTAGCAGTAGTGTCCATCCCGATGATATTCCTTAGGCTAGGTCCCTTGTGATAGGTGTTTAGGGACGTAAAGTGAGGATAACGGGAATGGGTAATCAGGGTTATTGTTGATTGATGAACTTAATAAGTTTATTATTATTGTGGGTTGAAAACCCTATATGCTCACCAGGCTCCCAAGCCTGACTCACTCAGCTTTTAATTATTACACGTAGTGGACCCCCGAGCATAGTCGGAGGATGATGAGAGATTTTTGGATTATAGGCCAGTAGTTGTAAATAACTGCTGTAAGACTTATAATGTCTTGTTTATGCTTTTGATCTGTATCGAAACATGACATCCCGAGGTTTTGATATGAAATGAAATTATATATTTCTTAAAGAAAGGTTTTGATAAACTTTTATCATGTTTTGTTTTGGGGACCAATTCCGCAACATCTTTTAAAAGGATTTCTCTGATTTTATTTTAAAAAGCATAAATTAAATCGGTCTTTTCTGGCCGAGAAATTAGGGGATGTCACAGTTGGTATGAGAGCATTAGTTTAAGTGAACTAGGAATTTGTAGGATTTCTAGACTTAAACTTAGAGTGCTAAGTGATGATTGTGAGATGATTGTCTACCATATTTTAGACACGAGCACTAGTTTATTTTAGGAAAGGTGCCTAAAATGCTTTTATGTGCTAAATGCTATATGTTTGCCATATATATGCCATTATTTGTGCGGATCTATGGTCTGTTGCCGACCGGATCTAGAAACCTTATGTGTGTAGGATTCTAAGCGTACGATTACAATATTAGAACTAACATGTAAACGTTTCGGAGTGATAAGGGAATTGAAATATCTATCAAGGATAAAGACCTAAATTCGCCTTATTCAGTATATAGATTATAATGGAAAAAACTCGAAGTGGAGCGGGAAATGCAAACAGAAACCAACAACCTCAACCCCAAGTGGTGGAACAGGTGCCTATAGCAGGAGCTGCACCAGAACCCATCACCATGGCTGGAGTACGAGCCATGATTCAGACCATGATGGTTGAACAAAGGGAGGAATTGAGGCAAATGTTGCTGAACAACAGGGATCAACCTTCAGTTCCTGTTGAACAACGTGAATTAAATGACAATCGATCTGAAGAAGGAAACAACAGTAGATCTGTTGGTCATAGTGAACCGCTTGTGGTTGGGAGAAATAACCACGAGGATAGAGTGGAGATAAATGGGTGCAAGTATAAGGACTTTATGACTTGCAAGCGATCGACCTTCACTGGAAAAGAAGATCCTGTCGGAGTAATGGATTGGATCTCGGAAATGGAATTGGCTTTCATGACATGTGGTTGTCAAGGCAAGTTACAAACCACATTTGCAGTGCGTCAGTTCAGGGGTAGTGCTTCTCGTTGGTGGAACACTTTGGGGAAAACTCTAAGCCCTAATGAGCCACTACAACTGACTTGGGCAGAGTTCTTGGTGGACTTCAAGCTCAAGTACTGCTCGGCCCAAAACGTGCTTGAGCTAGAAAACCAATTTCTGACGTTGAAGAAAGGAAGTATGACCGTTGATGAATATACAAATAACTTCACAGACAAAATGGTGTTTGCTTTGCGTATTGTCCCAGATGAGCTGGCAAAAATTGATAAGTACGCAAAGGGACTTCCATGGGAGTATGCGGTGCCAGTACGTCAGGCACTTACTTTGGAGGCAGCTATCTGGGCTGCCAAGTCTGTTGAAGATATGATTAAGGGGAGAGCCGCCAGCAAGGTTGAAGTTGGCGAAAAGAGAAAGTTTGAAGGAACTTCAGGTTCCAATAAAAAGAACAAATTCTCGAAGATTGGTTCGAGAAAATTTGGAGGAGGAGCCCAAGCCAAGTGGTGTGAAAAGTGTAAGAAGAAACATGCTGGGAAATGCAATGTGGAAATCACTTGTTACAAATATGGAAAGCCAGGGCATTATGCCAATGAATGCACCTTCAATAAGAACGTCTGTTTTAGGTGCCATGAAGAAGGGCATACTTTGAGGGATTGCCCGAAGAAGAAGGACGCAGCAAAACCCAATCTTCCCCCAAAGCCGAAGGCGAGAGCCTTTCAGATGACACTTGAAGCTGCGAAAGAAAAAGCCGATGTCGCTTCAGGTACTTTTCTCGTAAACGAATTGCGTGCCCAAATTTTGTTTGATTCTGGAGCCAATTACTCCTTTATTTCGCATGAATTTGGTAGAAAACTAGCTTTTCCTGTTGATAGACTAGTTAATGCTTTATTAGTCGAGATTGCTAGTGGCAAGTTTGTACCTGTTAGCCATCGTATGAAAAACATCTTCATTGACTTGAATGGGAATAAGTTCCACGAGGAATTATTGCCTATCGAGTTAAATGGATTCGACATAGTTTTAGGAATGGATTGGCTTAGCGCCAATGATGCCGAAATATTGTTTAGGAAGAAGATAGTAAAAGTAAACCTGCCAGGGAAAGATTCGTTTATGGTGTATGGAGACAAACGCAGAGTAAACTCTGGAATCATTTCCCTAATGAAAGCCAGAAAGTGTTTGGCTAAGGGATGTACATCATATCTAGCGTTTGTGATCGATGCTAAGAAGGAAAAGAAGGAGGTGCAAAATATTTCGTTGGTGTGTGACTATCCAGAAGTCTTTCCCGAAGATATTCCCGGATTGCCCCCTGATCGACAAGTAGAATTTTGTATCGACTTGTTACCAGGAACGACGCCAATAGCAAAAACACCGTATCGACTAGCACCAACAGAGATGAAAGAACTTATGACACAACTTCAGGAGTTATTAGACAAAGGTTTTATTCGACCTAGTTCATCACCCTGGGGAGCCTCGGTGTTATTTGTAAAGAAAAAGGACGGGAGCATGAGAATGTGCATCGATTACAGAGAGCTGAATAAAGCAACAATAAAGAACAAGTACCCGTTGCCGAGGATCGATGACCTGTTCGATCAGTTGCAAGGTTCGAGCTATTTTTCGAAGATCGATCTTAGGTCAGGATATCATCAACTAAAGGTAAGAGAGCAGGATATCGAAAAGAATGCGTTCAGAACAAGATATGGACACTATGAATTTTTGGTTATGTCGTTCGGACTAACCAATGCTCCAGCAGCTTTCATGGATTTGATGAACAGGGTTTGTAAACCATACCTTGATAAATGTGTGATGGTATTCATAGATGATATCTTGATTTACTCAAAAAGCAAGCAGGAGCATGACAAGCATCTGCATGAAGTGCTAGAAGTTCTGAAAAGGGAGAAGCTGTATGCAAAGTTCTCCAAATGTGAATTTTGGATTCAAGAAGTCCAATTTTTAGGTCACGTGGTTAACCAAGAAGGAATAATGGTTGACCCAGCAAAGATTGAAGCTGTGATGAAGTGGGAACAACCAATAAGTCCTACGGAGATCCGAAGCTTTTTAGGATTAGCTGGATATTATCGCCGATTTATCCAAGGCTTTTCTTCGATAACGACTCCATTAACAGCTTTGACCCACAAAGGAGCTACTTATACTTGGAATGAGAAGCATAAGGAAGCCTTTGAGAAGTTAAAGAAGAGATTGTGTGAAGCACCGATTCTTTAATTTCCTGAAGGAGTTGATGACTTCCCAGTTTATAGTGATGCCTCTGGAGTTGGGTTAGGTTGTGTTCTGACCCAAAGGGATAAAGTGATAGCGTATGCATCGAGGCAATTGAAAGAGCATGAAAAGAACTACCCCACTCATGATCTGGAGTTGGCAGCAGTAGTATTCGCCTTAAAGATATGGAGGCACTATCTTTATGGTACTAAACGCAAACTTTTCACTGATCATAAGAGTCTTCAATATCTCTTTAATCAGAAGGAATTGAACATGAGGCAGCGGCGCTGGCTAGAGTTACTCAAGGACTACGACTGTGAGATACTTTACCACCCTGGTAAAGCAAATGTTATTGGTGATGCTCTCAGTCGGAAGGTAAATTTTGAAAAGAAAAGGCCAAGAGCGTTGAGAATTGAAGTTGTCTCGACAATTGTGGAAAGTATAAAGAAAGCTCAAGAGGAAGCTTTAGAGAAAAATGACCGAAAGGAGGAACGTTTGGGTAAAACATTGGTGTTTGATACAAACGGTCAAGGACTGAAGGTATTCAAAGATAGGATTTGGGTACCTAAGACGGGAGGAGTAAGAGATCTTCTGATGCAAGAAGCTCACAAGACCATGTACTCGATTCATCCCGGCAGTACAAAAATGTATAGGGATCTAAAACCCTATTACTGGTGGCCGACGATGAAGCTCGATGTTGCTAAGTATGTGGCCGAGTATGTAACATGTGATAGGGTTAAGGTACAACATCAGAAACTGTATGGGAGTTTAGAACCTTTACCTGTACCCATGGGTAAATGGGAAGATATTACCATGGATTTTGTGACTAAACTGCCTAGAACAAGGAACGGTCACGACATGATTTGGGTGGTCGTTGATCGCTTCACTAAGAGTGCGCATTTCATAGCAGCCAATGAGAAATGGTCTATGGATAAACTTGTGAATTCTTACGTGAAGGAAATTGTGAGGCTTCACGGTGTTCCGTTAACGATTGTATCCGATCGTGACAGCCGTTTTACCTCAAAGTTTTGGAGGAGTCTACAAGAGGAATTGGGTACCAAGTTGTGTTTGAGTACAACTTACCATCTGCAAACTGATGGTCAAAGCGAACGAACAATTCAAACGTTGGAGGATATGCTGAGAGCATGTACCCTGGAATTCCAAGGTAACTGGGATGAACATTTACCTCTAGTAGAATTTTCCTATAATAATAGTTTCCACTCGAGCATCAACATGGCACCTTATCACGCTTTGTATGGAGAAAAGTGTCGAACGCCGTCATGTTGGCTGGAAGCTGGGGAAAAGCAGTTTATGGGACCTGAAATAGTCCACAGACTGCTGAAAAGTTGAAAGTGATTAGGGAAAGGATGTTGGCAACTCAAGATCGACAAAAGAGCTATGCTGACAAGAAAAGACAACCGATATCATTCGAAGTTGGAGATTCGGTTTTACTTAAAGCCTCGCCGTGGAAGGGACTTATAAGATTTGGTAAAAGGGGAAAATTGAGTCCAAGGTTTATTGGACCGTTTAAAGTTCTTCAGAGGATCGGGAATCAAGCTTACAAGCTAGAATTACCGGAAGAACTGGAGGGTATTCATCACACCTTTCATGTGTGTTATTTGAGAAAATTCACGGGAGATGTGCCCGACATAATTCCCATTTCTGAATTAAGGTTGGATGAAAACAAGAGGTTAATTGAAAAACCTGAGGCAATCGTTGACCGTAAGACTAAGAAGTTGCGACGCAAGATGGTCGATTTAGTGCTTGTGCGTTGGAAACATACGAATGGGCCAAATCTCACCTGGGAAACGGAGAGTGACATGATGAGTCGCTACCCGCATTTGTTTGCTGATGTGTGATTCCGGGGACGGAATCATCCTAAGGGGGAGATAATTGTAACGCCCATGTTTCTAGGCTAGGCATTAATATTGATGTGATAGTCTAGGTTAACCTTTGTAACTCATTTTGAAGAAATGAAAAGGAATTATGTGAATATTATGTGAATTATGTGTTTTATGCTTAATTACTAGGATTTAATTAATTAAGAATAAAAATGAGCGTCGAAAATAAATATTAGATAAAGCCGATATCTATTAAGAAAGGTGTAGTGGTCGTGACAACGATTACGGATATATAAAGAATACCGATATCCGAGTTATAACGAATAAGTGATGACCTGTCGAAGTTTCGCGACAAAACCGGCACGGTGCCGAATGACGTAAAAAGTGAGTTTTTGATAAACTACTTTTTATCCTTAGTGATCTAAATGAAAGTCGTAGTGTTCGTCAAACCGAGAGTATGTATAAAAAGAACGCCCAAATCTGACTTCGTATGAGGAAGTTATGATTTTTCTAAGTTTCAGCTTAGCAGTAGACAGCTAAAAACTCGAATTTTAGATCGAGTGATTTTTAGCCGATACAACCTAAACGAGAATCGAAGGTCTCGTCAATAGTAGTACAGCGGTAAAAAGACAGACGAAAACGGACGTCGGATGAAGAAGTTATGAATTTTTAACGAATTTCCTGTCTCGGTCTGTTAAAAATAATAATATAGAAATTAAACTCAAAATTAGCCGACGAACTCTAAACGAAAGTTGTAGAGCGTAATTTTACCTACGCGTGCATATAAAGAACGTCAAAAAACGGAGCTTGTATACAAAAGTTATGGATTTTAGAAGTTTTTGCACAAAAATCAAGAAAAAAATGCCAAATCCGAGAAATTTCGCATGGTGGACTTCGGCCACGTCACCCTCGCTCATAACTCGCCACGTGTCCAAAATTGTTGAGTCACCGAAGCCAGCTGGTGAGGCCTCTCGCCTGCCCTCGCATCCAAAGCGCGATCCAGTAGGAGTCTGACGCGTGCCCTTGCTTGACGTGTCCGAGCTTCGCACATAGCGTCGCGACCGAACCCTCGGACCTAGACCTCGGTCCAATCAGAGGCCAACAGCTCACCCCTCGCATGTGCGAGCCACCTACCCTCTCTTCGGATCTGCTGCTGCGTGGAGTCCTCTCAGCCCTTGGATCAAAAGCCTCGCCTCTATAAATAGAAGGGTGCGAGACCTCCCGGTGGTACTTTGGAAAATTGCCACTTTTCACCCCTCTTTCAATATTTCTTTCATTCCAACTTCCCCCAAAGCCCCGGTATCATACCAAACACCCGAAACACGTCCCGAAGTGCCCGAGAAGCCCGAGAAATTTATCTTTTCGGTTTTGAAGCCCAACCCTCGCAGAGCCCGGTTTCTCAATAAAACTCCCGGTTTTATTAGAAACGATCGTTTTAGGAAACGAAGTGCTGCCCGATTATCATTAAATCAGGTGAGTGTGTAGTCACTTTCACCTTACACATAGATATGAAGTATTTACCTTAAAATACGTGCTATGTGTAAATATATTAATTGTTTATTTGAGGTGACTGTTGACTAGATGTTTTATACAAGTTTTAAACTGTATATGTATTTTATCTACAAATATGTTGGGTAAAACATGGGTAGACGAAATAGTCGATGAGTGTTAAAATGATGAGAGGCCTCGATGTTGTTGTTGTTGTTGTTGTTATAGTCGTCTAACGGAGTATAGATGACGACCACGGACCATTCTAGACAGTCCAGTGGAACACTAGCAGGTTCGCAACTTGTAGGTGTTGGTGAACTAAATGTTCATTGGCGTACTCCATCCCCCTCATGGTTTCCTTTAGGACATGTATGGCTGAGGAGTCCCCTTAGCAGTAGTGTCCATCCCGATGATATTCCTTAGGCTAGGTCCCTTGTGATAGGTGTTTAGGGACGTAAAGTGAGGATAACGGGAATGGGTAATCAGGGTTAATGTTGATTGATGAACTTAATAAGTTTATTATTATTGTGGGTTGAAAACCCTGTATGCTCACCAGGCTCCCAAGCCTGACCCACTAAGCTTTTTATATTACAGGTAGTGGACCCCGAGCATAGTCGGAGGATGATGAGAGATTTTTGGATTATAGGCCAGTAGTTGTAAATAACTATTGTAAGGCTTATAATGTCTTGTTTATGCTTTTGATCTGTATCGAAACATGACATCCCGAGGTTTTGATATGAAATGAAATTATATATTTCTTAAAGAAAGGTTTTGATAAACTTTTATCATGTTTTGTTTTGGGGACCAATTCCGCAACATCTTTTAAAAGGATTTCTCTGATTTTATTTTAAAAAGCATAAATTAAATCGGTCTTTTCTGGCCGAGAAATTAGGGGATGTCACAATTATGACTCACAGAACATTAATTCACAATTCAAGTCTACTAAACTACATTGTTTTACAAGAACAAATGTTTGATTCAAAACTAATCAAGGTTATACATCTTTCAGATACATGTTAAGAATACTAATTCAAGAACATACTGTCAATGATTATTTCAGAATGATTGAGTTTTCATAACTATTATACATGTAAAGTTTATATGCTTTTTATGAGTCATTTGATACAGGTTTTTTAATTCATTTAAACAATATAGTTAAAGTCTTGACATTATAACCAGAATCTCCAGCCGGGAATCGAAACAATGTGTCTATAGATCTATATTGGGATTGACAACCCCACACTCAGACTGCTAGCTACGGTCAGGCATACACGCCTACGAGTGACAATTGTTATCAAAAGATTTCATCGCATTCCTAGCGTTGGGTCAGTCCATCTAGTCAGTATGGTTATAATAACTCATATAAAAGATATTAACAATACGTTAGTGTATAAATAACTAAATATAAGTACATTTTTAAAGTACTAGTTTACAAGATACAATTTAGAGTATTACATTACAGTTTACAATAACAGTTGATGAAATCAGGCACACTCTCAGATACAAGTTTACAAAAGGAATACAGATACAAAACATTGATTTACAAATAGAACGATTTTATTTAACTAAAACTACTTTTCATATACAACAGAAAATATAGGATTTTCTGGAACAATTTACTTATTCAAGAAACAGATAACATTCATTCAAACATAAATACTTATGCACTCACTCAACTTTATGTTGATACTCTCTTTTCAAATTACTTGTATTCTCAGGGAACCAGTAGACAGGTACTCCCCGAGCTTTTGAGAAGATGGAGATATTGGATTCATGTCTTCTTCTTTTGTATAACTATTTGGTTTCAGTATACTATGATGAAACACATGTAACTACTTATACTTTTTAAATAAAGTGGTCGTTTGTACTCTAATTACTATAATGCATGTGTTGTGATACTACAAATGAAGTCCTCCACCCCCGGACATTTCCACCGTTTGGTTTGGGGGTGTGACAGATTTGTATCAGAGCATTGTTAATAGTGAACTCAGTATATCAATCCATAAAAGATATACAAGCTATAAATACATTTGGGGCTAAGAGCTCTGACTACAAGTATACTTTTAAAAATTTAAGTATTTTTACAAGAAGTATACTAACACTCATACCTACAAGTACAGTATCACAGTCATAAGAACTTAAAAGTATTTGGATGTTGGACATTACAGTCAAACCTGGGCAGTTATGTAATCATATCTGGGATTAATATAGCCTGATCAACTATATTGATTTGAGATATGACCAACATGTGTTTGGGAGTGATAGTGGTGTTGCGACATGTCTAAAACTTACCAAGCATACATATTCAGAAGGACTCTAGAACAGAACATAAAGATTAAAATACTATAGGGGTATTTTAGGCACTATATAACAAACATGTGAAAGCAATAGAACAATTGAGGGTAGAACTATAAATATTAAGGGTATATTACAGTTATATATAATTAAAGTTATATAGACTTAGAATAAGTGATTTAGCTTCATTTCCTGTTCCTTGTTTGGTTGTGGATTTAGAGTCGGGTAATTTAATCAAAGGTCGATTATACCTAAGTTATATATAATTAGTATACACTTTATAGTTATAGTAATACCTAGAACAAGTCATTTAGAATACATTACTTGTTAACTGTAAGTCTCTCTCGTAGAAACTGTATCCTTAACCTATCATTACTAACTATATTCTATATCTCTTATCCCTATTCTCGCTTCTATAACAATGCCTGGATTTCACTTACCCGGAGACCCGTACATCCCCGGTCAAGGAATAGATGCAGAGCCAGAAGGAAATCATGAAATTCCCTTAGATGATGATTTTGCAGAAAATTTTCCTGAAGACAATGATTCCGAATCAGAAGCCTATAATCCACCACCAGTTACCCAAAATCCTAACCCTCGTCCGACATTTCAAGGCTTGACGCCTCTATGGGCGGAAAGCTTGGAAACATGGAGTCAAGAGCAGGGTCAACCTATGCCATACAACGGAGACAGAATCTTCTACAACCTGAGCGAAGGAGGCTCAGCAGACAGAGTCCTGCCATTTCTAGTCCGAAGGGTTGCTCGAAATGAAATACATCGTAGGACAGCCATCAACCGAATCATGGAAGTTGATGCCAATGCGGGAGTTAATACAGTCCACATTCTTCGTCTTCAAGATGCTCGTGACAGAGCAATGCGAGACAATGAAGCCTTACTGCAAGAGTTAGCTGCAACTCGAGCTGAAGTCATAGAACTTCGAGCACGCCTGACAGTGTATGAAAGACATCTGCTTGCTGTGGAGCGTCAACTGGCTGAGTTGAGGTTTCGTCCGAGTGATACCCGTTGCCAGTAGGAGATGCTCTACTCATTTTCTATTCACTCTTTTGGTTATAGTTAAAGTCTACGGATATGTTCTAGCGTTATTTTTCATGTTTTTCAGTAAGACCGCGAAAATTTCATTTTCGGTAGGTCAGTATGATGTCGATGTTTTTCCCAGAATTTGGTATATTGTAGACCTGTTTAGGGTCAAGTTTTCCAGACTTTATGTATTCAATATGCCAATATAATCGACATGCATTTTCATACTCTTTGAAAAATAACCACTCAATTTCATATCATCCTATTGCAAGTTGTACTTGTCGTAGACTTCTATTTCCAATTCATTACAAGATTCATGTTGAACTATATGTTTTAGTTCAGAGATATCAAAATTCATATTCACTCTTGATATCTTACCATCTTTGTATCTTTTAACTTTTATAGAGAAAGATGCCTCCTCGTAGAAATCCAAGACGTAACACTGTTAATGAAGCACCGACGCCACCTCTGCCACCACCTCCTCAGTTCGACGCTGCTATGCTCCAAGCGGCGGTCACGGTGGCTGTAGCTGCTGCCATGTCTCATATTAATACTCCTGGTGCTAGTGGGTCAGGAACTGGTGCACATCCTTCTAACCATGGCGAGAGTCATGGGCACTCGCGAGAGTGCACTTATAAAGATTTTTCGAATGCCAAACCCAGGACCTTTAATGGGACTGGAGGAGTTATGGAATTAAGGCAGTGGATTGAGAAGACAGAAGCAATTTTTGAAATATGCTCCTGTCCAGAGAGCAGTAAAGTCAAATTTGCTGCTTGTACCTTTTCGGATAGAGCTTAAATGTGGTGGAATGGCCATGTTAAATCACTTACTCTGGTAGTGGCTAACTCGATAAGCTGGGACAACTTAAAATCCATGATAATGCGGGAATACTGTCAGCGAGGGGAAGTTCAGAAACTCGAGCAAGAGCTCTGGGGTCTTACAATGGTTGGTTCTGACATATCAACCTATACTAGTAGATTCTGTGATTTGGCAATTCTTTGTCCGGATATGGTTGCTATGGAGAGCAAAAATATTGAGAGATATATTTGGGGACTGTCGCCCCAAATTCAGTCAAGTGTTTTAGCTTCAAGGCCTGTTACTTTTGACAGCGCCAAAGAGCTGGCACAATCTCTTATTGACCACGGAGTCCGTCAAAACTCATTGGTTGCTGCACCAGAACAACCGAAGGGAAACAACAACAACAACAATAACAACAACAGCAAGAAGAAGAAGGGTTGGAGCAAGAGGAAGGGCAAGTCTTCACATGAATCCTCAAAGAAGCAACAGCTAGTTGCAGTCAATGCTTCTACTGTACCTGCTGCTGTTCCTGCTAACCCTGCACCAACTAAGCCTTATGCTGGTAACCTCCCTGAGTGCAAAAAGTGCAATTATCACCATAATGGAAATTGTCGGGAAATGCAGTGTCGTAACTGCAACAGAAAAGGGCATACTGCCCGATTCTGTAGATCACCACCTCAACCACTTAACCAAGTACCTGCCGCTGGAGTAGGTCAAGCATGCTACCAATATGGTGATGTGGGGCATTTCAAGAGAGATTGTCCAAAAGCTGGAAATGCCGGGGGAGTTGGAAGAATTTTGGCTTTGGGTCACGAAGAAGCAGTAGCAGACCCTGCAGTGGTCACAGGTACGTTCCTTCTCAACAACACTTATGCATGCATTCTATTTGATTGTGGTGCTGAGAAGAGCTTTGTGAGCCATAATTTCAAACACGTACTAAATCAAAACTCCCAACCACTAAAAGAAACATTCACGGTCGACATGGCTAATGGGAAATCTGAATCCACCAACGATATATACATAGGATGTACTCTTACCTTGAATAACTTTTCGTTCTCAATAGACCTTATGCCGATCTCTATGAAAAGTTTCGACGTCATAATAGGTATGGATTGGTTGTGCCCTAACCATGCTGACATCCTATGCTATGAAAGAGCCATTCATCTGAACTTGCCAACTAACGAAACTCTTATTATTTACGGAGACAAACCCAGAACAAACCTTCATATCATTTCTTGCGTCAAGGCACATAAGTACCTTCGCAAAGAGTACTCTGATTTCTTAGCTCACGTGGTAGACAAAAATCAAGAAGTGAAAGACATTGCGAGCATTCCTGAAGTTTGCAACTTTCCTGATATTTTTCCCAATGATCTTCCAGGAGTACCTCCCGAACGACAAGTCGAATTCAGAATCGACTTAATGCATGGGGCTACCCATGTAACCAAATCCCTCTATCATCTTGGACCTTCTGAAATGCAGAAATTATCCAGCCAACTTAACGAACTCCTTAGCAAAGGTTTCATAAGATCAAGCTTCTCACCCTGGGGAGCACCGGTTTTGCTCGTGAAAAAGAAGGATGGATCATTCCGTATGTGCATAGACTACCACGAGCTGAATAAACTTACCATTAAGAATCGATACCCTCTGCCTCGCATTAACGATTTGTTCGACCAACTTCCAGGTGCGAGCTACTTCTCAAAAATAGACTTAAGATCCGGGTATCACCAGTTATGTATTTTGGAGGATGACATTCCCAAAACTGCGTTCAGAACTTGTTATGGTCATTATGAGTTCGTAGTGATGCCATTCGGATTGACGAATGCACCTGCTGTGTTCATGGATCTAATGAACACAGTGTGTCGTCCATTCTTGGACAAATTCGCCTTAGTCTTCATTGACGACATCCTTATCTACTCAAGAAGTGAAGAGGAACATGGCCAACATCTTCGTCAAGTATTGCAAACTCTTAGATCAGAGAAAATCTATGCGAAGTTTTCAAAGTGTGAATTTTGGATCAGGAAGGTTGATTTCCTAGGTCACGTGGTCAGTTAAGAAGGAATACACTTTGACCCTTCAAAAATAAAGGCAATTGAAAACTGGTCAGCACCCAAAACACCTACATAAACCGTCAATTCTTAAGAATTGCTGGCTACTATCGTAGATTCATACGAAATTTCTCTCGAATAGCTAAGCCTCTTACCACCCTGACACAAAAAGTTGTAACTTTTAGTTGGGGAGAAAAGCAAGAAACAACGTTTCTAACGCTGAAACGAGCTTTGTGTAGTGCACCGATCCTGTCTCTTCCTGAAGGGACAGAGGATTTCGTATTGTACTGTGATGCTTCTAATCAAGGGCTTGGATGTGTTCTTATGCACAGAGGAAAGGTTATATCCTACGCCTCAAGACAGCTAAAGACACATGCTGCCAATTATACAACACATGACCTTGAACTAGGAGCAGTGGTATTTGCTCTGAAGATCTGAAGACATTACTTATATGGCACGAAATGCATGGTATTCACGGACCATAAAAGTCTTCAGCATATCTTCGATCAGAAAGAGCTGAACATGAAAGAACGACGGTGGGTGGAGCTACTGAACGACTACGATTTTTTGAGATTCTTTATCACCCTGGTAAAGCTAACGTAGTAGCTGATTCCCTTAGCAGAAAAGAATACTCGGGACGTCGAGTAAAGTCGTTGACCATGACAATCCATTCACATCTGTCCACACAGATCAGAGAGGCTCAACTCGAGACCTTAAAACCTGAAAATGTGGCAGGTGAAATGTTGAGATGAATGGATAAAAACTTCAAAGTCAGGGAGGATGGAGTCTATTGTTTCATGAACCGGATCTGGACACCAAAGTTTGGTGGTTACAGAGACGTGGTTATGAATGAAGCACACAAAACCCGATACTCCATTCATCCAGGTTCAGACAAAATGTACCTGGACCTCAAGAAACTATACTGGTGGCCTAACATGAAGGCCGAAATTGCTACATTTGTGGGCAAGTGCCTTACTTGTGCCAAAGTCAAGGTAGAATACCAGAAACCTTCAGGTTTATTGCAACAACCTGAAATCCCTGAATGGAAGTGGGAGCAGATTACAATAGATTTCATAACCAAGTTACCCAAGACATCGGGTGGTTATGATACTATTTGGGTAATCGTCGATAGATTAACCAAATCCGCACACTTCTTACCAATCAAATAGACCGACAAGATGGAGATGCTAACAAGAACTTACCTCAAGGAAATCGTTAGACTGCATGGTGTGCCAATATCTATTATTTTTGAGCGAGATAGTAGATTCACTTCTCGTTTCTGGCAGTCTGTACAAAAATCTTTGGGAACTAGGCTGGACATGAGTACAGCCTACCACCCATAAAATGACGGACAAAGTGAGAGGACGATTCAAACTCTAGGAGATATGTTGCGAGCTTGCGTGATAGACTTTGGAAAGGAATGGGATACTCATTTACCCCTTGTCGAATTCTCTAATAACAACAGTTATCACACTAGCATAAAGGCTGCTCCTTTCGAAGCTCTCTATAGCCGCAAGTGCAGATCACCTCTATGCTGGGCTGAAGTGGGAGACACGCAGCTAGCTAGAAGTCAAGTTCCTGACGGTACTCTCACTTGTCCGGAAATCATTCGCGAAACTACGGAGAAAATTGTACAAATACGGGAGCGACTTAAAGCTTCCAGAGATAGACAGAAAAGCTACGCTGACAAAAGAAGAAAACCTTTGGAATTCCAGGTTGGTGATCGCATCATGTTGAAGGTCTCACCCTGGAGGGCATGATACGCTTTGGAAAGCGTGACAAGCTGAATCCAAGGTACATAGGACCATTCGAGATTCTTGCTAGAATCGGTCCAGTAGCTTACAAACTCTGACTACCTTAAGAACTAAGTAACATACATCCTGTTTTCCACGTCTCGAACTTGAAAAAGTGTCTATCCGACGAGACTCTTGTAATTCCACTCGACGAAATCGAGATCGACGAGAGCCTCAACTTCGTGGAAGAACCAATAGAGGTCATGGACCGAGAGGTCAAGCAAACGAAGCAAAGCCGTATTCCTATAGTGAAGGTTCGCTGGAATGCCAAGTGGGGACTTGAATTCACTTGGGAGCACGAAGATCAAATGAAACTGAAATATCCTCATCTTTTTCCTTAGTTATTTGTAATTGCTTAATTGCTTAAACTCTAATTTCGGGACGAAATTCTCTCTAATGGGGGGATAATGTGACAACCCAAAATTTCTATGTTGTACAGTCATTCAATTCAATCACAGTCAGACTTGTTTCAGCTATCTTTTAGCATTGTTTAGGGTCTGTTTGAGTGTTCTAAGCCTAGTACATTCAAGGTTTGGGTTTAGGGATGAGTTAACTTAGGTTCATCGGGTTGCATCCGATCCGAACACTCCATCAAGAGGAGTGTACGGCCGAACACCCAAGGTGGCCGTGAACCTAAACCTATATATAAGCTTTTCCTTCATTTCTTCACACTTTCTCACACTTTCACGTCAAGAAATTCGATTCTCTCTCAACTATCATCAAGTTTTACACCTTAATCTTCAAATATGTAAGTATTCCTTCCATTGATTAGTTGATACATGGCTTTATCTAGTGAAGATCCATGTTTTCATCCATGAAATCTTCTCTTTTGGATAGATCTTCAAGTCTTCTTCACTTTCACCAAGAACACCTACTTGTTCTTGGGCCGTGAACTCCTTAGAAGCCTTCAAAAGTGTGAGTATCTCTTCTATCTGCTAGTTAAGCTTGAGAAACACTTGATTCCTAGCCTTTATTCGTCATCTAATGCACGAACACCAAGGGTGTACGACCGTACACACCTCATATGGCCGTAAACCCTTGTTTAGTGCATGTATTGGCCTCAAACTCACCTCATGTTCCAACATAAGATCATGAACACTTAATGGATGCTAGATAGGGCCATAAACACCCCCTTTTTGCATGCTTCTTCCATGAGTGTACGGCCGTACACTCCATGACCATACACCCATGGGCCGTACACCACATTGGCCGTACACATCTTGGCAGTACACACCCTTGTGTGGCCGTAAACCCCTTTAGTGCAATCACATGTGATTGTAACACTTCAATTCAAGTGTTTCCTAGTCCCTAAAGTGGTTTCCTATCATAATTAGTTGTTATATACACTAATTATATCCATATATGTATCATTATATGCTTAATAGGATCCGTTTGTGCTCGAGACTGCACTTGACACTTAGCATCCTATATCGACCTTTCCCTCGAATCACTCACTACAGGTGAGTTCATACCCCCGTATTTTCATAGTTTTTACTGTTCTAAGGGGGGGGGGGGATACAAGTCTAACACAAAGATTTTGTGTTATAAACAAATGGTTTCAAATATCTTATAAAAATGGATTTCAGTTATCATCAAATCAATTGGTTTTCAACGATTGTATCAAAATGACATCAAGTCACCTAAATGTATTTCAAATTATTAAACTTCTTTTAAATTTTTTTATAAACTTATATTTCTCCCAGAATATCATACTTGTATATATATATATATATATATATATATATATATATATATATATATATATATATATATATATTATATAAATAAGATTTAAAAGGCTTAGGACTGATAACCCACTTTGGTTCCTTTTCCTTGTTCGGATGTGGGATTATAAGTATCAGTTATTTGTCCGAGTGTCATTTAAATTTTACTTATATATATTTGTATATGTATACAGGTATAAAAGTTAGTTCATTAAGTTCAACTACCCTTTGTAACATGTTGAGCAAGGGGTTGCGTTCATGAATACTCGTTATCAATTCAGAAAGTACATATAAATTATAATAGGAATAATTTATGACTCACTGAACATTAATTCACGATTCAAGTATACTAAAGTACATTATTTTACAAGAAAAAGGTTTGATTCAAAACTAATCAAGGATATACATTTTTCACATACATGTTATGAATACTAATTCAAGAACATACTGTCAATCATTATTTCAGAATGATTGGGTTTTCATAACTATTATACATGTAACTTTTATATGCTTTTTAAGAGTTATTTGATACAGGTTGTTTAATTCATTTAAACAATATAGTTAAAGTCCAGACATTATAACCAGAATCTCCAGCCGGGGATCGAAACAATGTGTGTATAGACCTAGATTGGGATTGACAACCCCGCACTCAGACTGCTAGCTACAGTCAGGCATACACGCCTACGAGTGACAATTGTTATCAACAGATTTCATCGCATTCATAGCGTTGGGTCAGGCCATCTAGTCAGTATGGTTATAATAACTCATATAAAAGATATTAGCAATACGTTAGCATATAAATAACTAAATATAAGTACATTTTCAAAGTACTAGTTTACAAGATACAATTTACAGTATTACATTACAATTTACAATAACAGTTGATGAAATCAGGCACACTCTCAGATACAAGTTTACAAAAGGAATACAAATACAGAACATTGATTTACAAACAGAACGGTTTTATGTAACTAAAACTACTTTTCATATACAACAAAAAATATAGGATTTTCTGGAACAGTTTACTTATTCAAGAAACAGATAACATTCATTCAAACATAAATACTTATGCACTCACTCAACTTTATGTTGATACTCTCTTTTCAAATTACTTGTATTCTCAGGGAACTTGTAGACAGGTACTCCCCGAGCTTTTGAGAAGATGGAACTATTTGAGTCTTGTTTTCTTCTTTTGTATAACTATTTGGTTTCAGTATACTACGATGAAACACATGTAAATACTTATACTTTTTAAATACAGTGGTTGTTTGTACTCTGATTACTATAATGCATGTGTTGTGATACTACAAATGAAGTCCTCCACCCCCAGACGTGTCCGCCGTCTGGTTTGGGGGTGTGACACCTTCTTCTTCGGGCAGTCCCTCAAAAGTTGCCCTTCCTCATTACATCCATAACAAACTTTCTTGTTGAACGTGCACTCATTGGCATAGTGCCCAGGCTTCCCACATTTAAAACAAGTGACCTTCCCATCACATTTCCAATGATGTTTATTTTTGCACTTTTCGCACCATTTCGCTTCGCCTCCTCATCCTCTAGATCCCTCGAACTTCCTCTTCTCACCTACCTCAGTTCTCTCCAGACCCTTTTCCATTAACTGGGTCTCAACATTCTTGGCTGGTCTAACGGTTGCCTTCAACGTGCTTGCCATTTTGACTGTTGGGCCAAAGTCTGATGGCAATCCGTTAGCAAATTTCTCTATCTTGGCGAGTTCAGCCGACACCAAGTAAGGAAATAGCTTCATCTTCTCAGTGAACGCGGTAGCATAGTCATCAATGCTCATTTTCCCTTTCTTCAAGTTTTGGAACTCATTGTTTAGATCGATCAGATCTATCTTGGAGAAGTACTGTATCTCCAACATTTCCATGAACGCTTCCCACGACATCTTCAAAGCTTCTCCTTGTGGCATCGTATCCGCCAACAATTTCCACCAGCTCAAGACTCTGATCTTCAATTGTCGAACCGCAAAGACGGTTTTCTGCTTATCGCTACAGTTGCAGCTTTCAAATACCATTTCCATTTCGGAGATCCAGTCCATAATCTCCACAGGCTTTGGGTTTCCGGAAAGACTTGGTGGTTTGGCACCCAAGAAGTTCTTATACATAGGCCTATCTTTGTCGATTATCCTCTCTAGGTCATTCCTTCTCACCACTAGGGGTTCCACTTGACTGACATTGCGGCTGTTATTCCCTTCTTCATACTCTCCGTCATTCAGTTCTGGTTGTTCAACATGCATTAAAGGTTCATTTTTATTATTCTGCAACAGTTGTCTCATTTCTTCCCTTTGTTTAGCCATCATAGCCCGAATCATGGCTTGTACTCCAGCCATTGTGACTGGCTCAGGTGCAGCTTCTACTATCGGCACCTACTAAATCACTTGGGGTTGAGGTCGCTGATTCCTGTTTCCATTTGCTTCTCCAGCTCCTCTTCGGGTTCTTTCCATTTCGATCTATACACCAAATTAGGTGAATTTAGATCTTTATTCACGATAGATGTTTAAACTCCCTTATCACTCCGAAATGTTACATGCTAGTTCTAATATCGTAATCGAACGCTTAGAATCCTAAACACATAAGGTTTCCAGATCCGGTCGGCAACAGACCATTGTTGGGTTAAAAATATGGTTTATACTTTACTTTTCTAGGAAAATGTATTTTTGTGTCTTGGACCGTAAACATCTTGGTGTTTACGGCCGTATATGTGTTTACGGTTGTGTTTACGGCCGTGAACAGGTTTATAGTCGTAAACCCATTCACGGCCCATGTGTACTATATATAGGGTGAAGAGTGCATAATTGTAGTAAGGTGGAGAGCTTAAGTGTGTGAAACCCAAGGTGTTCTAGAGAGAGAAAGTGAGAGAGAAGAGAGTAGCTTTAGTGTGTGTTAGTGTGTGTGTGAATCTTGTATCTGGATCATAATTCATATCAATTCATACAAGATTCATCATCTTATTCTTCTCCTTCTTCTTCATTTGATCTGGCATCATCCGTTTGATTGGGATTTCGCACCATCAAACGGATCTGATTGATACACAAGCAGATTGGGGACTTACAATTGGTATCAGAGCTTGGATTGTATCAGTCAATTTTGTCAGATCTGGAGCTTATTTGATCTTCTTTTTGAAGGATTTTTGCATTTTTGGATAGATCTCTGAAAATTAGGGGGGGTTTGTTCTTCGTGTTTTTGATAAAAAGGGGTTTCTGATCGAGTTTTGGAGCTTCAAAGTCGAAAAAACGTTGTTTTTGGTTGTAACCAACGAGGGGGTGGCGGCGTGTACGGCCAGCAGCTAGGGTTTTTGAAGACTTTGCGGCCAGAGTTTACGGTCTGAGGAGTTTGCGGTCAGAGGGTTTACGGTCCGAAGTCACGTGTACGACCCTCAGAGTTTACGGCCTCGGACGTTTACGGCCCGGAGTCTACGACCAGCCTCGCACGTGTACGACTCGGAGTTTACGGCCTGCTCGTTTGCGGTGCTTGTCCTCACATCGCATCTCGTCCTCGCATAGAGTCCGAAGTTCGCGCCCTTTACAAATAAAAAAAAAGGAATCGAACACAGGTTCCATGATTGATAAACCACGCGCCTTACCAGTTGAACTACAAGGCAACACGTTAAACATCTCGCTCGTTTAAATTTTATACACTTCGCAGCAGCAGCAAATAATCAAAAGAGATATGGGCTTGCCGGGGATCGAACCCGGGTCAATTGCTTATTGAACAAACGCGTCTTACGAGTTGGACTAGCAAGACTTTTGTTCCATTCCTTCGAAATTTAATTCAAAAGCACTCCCAGTCGCTTCTAGTTTCGCAAATTTGACACTTTTAACCCAAAAATCAATTTCCTTTATTTTTAAATTACTTTTTCAACCAAAAATTTTAGTTTTTAATTTTTGACTTTTTCCTTAAAATTTTGACTTTGAATTTTAAAGTTTGACCTTTGACTTCAAGTTTGACCTTTGACTTTAAACTTTGATTTTTTCGTTTAACTTTTAAATTTTCAAATTTAGCTTTTCGGTTTGACTTTGAAGTTTGACTTTTTAAATTTGACTTTTAAGGTTGACTTTTGAGTTTTTAGTCAAAGGGCATTTTTGATAAGCAATGAGTTCTTCAAACACCAAAGTCAATGAAATTTCTTGTTCTCAAACATGCTTTGATAAAGTTAAAAATTTACTTGAGCATATCGAATTATTAAGCAGAGAGAACGAGGACCTAAAATATGAAGGATATCAACTTAGGAAAGGACAGAAACCCTTGAAGGTTGAATTAGAAGCAAAAACCAAAGACTTTAGAAAACTTCAGGAAGAATATAGCAATAAGAGTGCATGTTATAGATATGTGACTAAACAACTTGCTGAGGTGACTGCTGAGCTTGACACATTGAAAAACAAATTTGAAAATGCAGATTTTACTTTTAGAAAATTTGATGTGTCAAGTGAAGTAGTCGCATCCATGATAGAAACTAATTTCAAATTCAAAGAGAATCAGCAAAAGGGTTTAGGATATGACAAAGTGCCTCCTCCTTATAATCATAATTATCAGTTTAAGCCATTGAAAAAAGAGGAAAAGGACAGAGAGCCACATCTTAAATACGGATTTGTGTCAGGAGGTAGTATTAATGTTGAAAATACTAATGTTTCTACTTCCCATGCAGATCAATCTTTAAGTCAATCAAATCAAGCAGCTAAAGAGAGTGTGTCTGATAATAAAATTGTGTCAAAGTCTGAAGACTTAAAGTTTTTCGATATATTTGATGATATCTTTGATAATTCGGCCGTGGATGTGCTAGAAAGTGTTGAGCTGAACGATTTTAATGCTTCTACTTCTTGTGCAGGTAAAGTAACGGAAGATGAGAACAAAGAGAAAAATGTTGAACAAACCAATGTCTCCTTGAACTCTGAATTTGTTGCTTCGAACTCAGTTGCTTCTGATCAACCTGTTGTTGAGAAGTACAAGCCACTAAAACAAGCGAAATAGAGTGCTTGCTGTAATTGTGCTTGTGGGAACAATAAGAGACAAGGCATGGACACGCCACCAGGGGTAGGAAGAAACAACTCCTACGTGAAGAAGCAGACTTGCTTTCACTGTGGAACACCTGGACACATTGCTAGAAATTGTCCAAATCGAGCATATGTTCCCTACTATGCACAAGAGTTGCAAAACGCACCAAGAGGGAGATACCCCAAAAGAAACCCCTCAAGGTCACGATTAGACAATGGCGACTGGAATGCCACGAAGGGCAAGAATCCAACTCCCAAGAGCAAGAAGGGAATGTCGGCCAAGAACCAAATCCAAGAGATGCTCCAATAAAGCCAAGACCGGTTAGGTCAAAGCCATCTCGGCAGCCGGTTTCAATTTCAAAAGCAAGCGATAAGGCACCCAACAAATCGAAAAGGAAATGAGTTAAACCCGACTACAGATAGGTTCCGAAGGTTCACTCTCCCAAATCTCCTAATGCTTCTAACGTTTCTACATCTTCTGTTTGTGATATGCAGGATATGTCATAGGATAGAGTTCCTTGCATGGATGACAAAGGTCAACCCAATTTCAAAATGGACTGGGTTCTAAAGACCAACTGATCCCGCTCTGTGTCGAAACAGCTATAGAGGCATATTATCAGACTTTCGTTTGTTGATAGTGGCTGTTCTAGGCACATGATAAGGGACATCTCTCAACTGTACAACACTCAGAACATTGTTTGAGAGTATGTGTCCTTTGCGGGAAAGGGAAGAAAGGAGAGGATCACACATGGGTTTTGTGCTTAACGATGTGAAGAATTTTCGGATCTGTTCTGAGATTATGCGTGCTATTCTCAGACCTTCTAGATGCAAATTTAATCGGTGACTTACGGTTTGCGCTTTCTTCTTTATACTCCTGAGTTTATCTTGAACTGATTCGTTTTGAAGACAATCTTTTATTTTCTTATAGTTTTTTGTTAGTAGATTGTTTTGGGAAGTGATATGAAGTATAGTGCTAAAGGGCAATTTATGATGTGTGTAATGCATGTCTAGACTCTGTATTCAATGTGCTGGTAGGCACAAAGGATTCAAAAGGACTAGACTCAGTTTGAAAATTGAAAGGACTTGACTAATATGAACTTAGATAGTTTCATTTGGACTGACCATACGACGCTCGGGTAGATTGAGCAGTGAGATAAACATCGGAACCTGCGAGATACACTAAAAGTTAATTATCTAGAACTGTGGCTCAACATTTCCTTGATGTACGGACTTATGTCCTTAATTCTGGTTCTGATAGGGCAACTGGGGGGTTCTGATAAAGTAGGTATGTAGGAAATTATTTTCTTGCTTTCTATCTGTTATTCATATGTTGATTCCTCTGCGTGATTGGAAGAGATCCGACCTGGAATGCAACATATGCAACTCTATTTCTACGCACCTCCTTATTTATGAAATTCTTTCTATCTGTTAGTCATATGTTGTCTCCTCTGCGTGATTGAAATGATCCGACCTGGAACACATCATATGCAACATTCTACCTCTCAATCCCTCTATCCTAGTTAGCCATATGTTGTCCCCTCTGCGTGATTGAAAGAGATCCGACCTGGGACACAACATATGCACCTATTTCTAAGTCTGACTTCCTCCTTAATAATTGTTTACTCACCTAAAGTAAGGAGTTCCTTGGAAGTTCTTGATTACCGGGGTATATCGGGAAGTGGGAAACACGTTCTAGTACATCTAAAATTGAACCATTTAATAGGTTGTCTGTAGATATCGTTGCTTAATTTAAGTGGACAACAATATCCTTGGTTGTCGTCAGCTAAATGTCTATTTAGGAATATATATCACAATGAGTTGTCACTTATAATCTGTCCAAATTGTCAACATCCTTTATGTTTAAGTGGACCACAATACCGATGATTGACCAGATCTAGACATGCAGGTGTGTGCTGATAAACGATATTGGATTGCTTGACAACTTTGATCCCAAATATTTTTGTTTTTGTTAAATTTGTTCATAGTTTTCCTCTATGCACAAATTTAGGGGGAGAATTAAAAAATTCAAAAATCAAACAAAAATCAGAAAAATTAAAAAAAATCCAAAAATAGTGTTATTTCTGTTTTATTTCTTATTCAGAAAATCAAAAATCCAAAAATATTTTTGTTTCTATTTTATCTTTTTCAGAAAATATGAAAAATCCAAAAATATTGTGTGCTAAATTTTGTTTTTAGTTTTGTTTTTATCTTTTAGTTTTGTTTTGTCTTAAAAGTGAATTCAGATGTAGATGCAACTCGTGGAGACTGTATCGAAAATTTCTGAGCCAAGGCTTCATCTGTGAGCATCGAAGAATTCTCATTCGAAGGAGCAAGAAATGAAGATTATTCTTTCAACTTTCAATCCCTCAACCCCAGAAGCAAGGTGAAGCTGACTTGAAGATTATGTGTCAAGTTGCATTGACGCCTCCTCAATCAATTTGCTGCTATTCTTGAACCTGCTGAAGTGATCCAGAAGTTTCGTTCTCTATTCTCTCTGAAGATTCTCAATTTGAAAGCGCTATCTTTCAAGAATCAGTACATCACGTCTCCTCACCCAATGTGCGTTCAATGTCAAATTCTGAAGAAAAGCCCAACTGCTCAAGATGAAGTCATTTATTGAAGATTCATGTGTTCATCTTGAAGTCATGAAGATATTGAAGATTAATGTTGAAGCCAAGCTCCTAATGAAGATTGACAAGAAAAGCCAGCTACTTTTTAGAGGGAGCTTGTTGGGTTAATTAGAAAAGAAAGCTATAAACCAAGGGGGAGATTGTTGGGTCAAAAATATGGTTTATACTTTACTTTTCTAGGAAAATGTATTTTTGTGTCTTGGACCGTAAACAGGTTGGTGTTTACGGCCGTATACGTGTTTACGGTTGTGTTTACGGCCGTGAACAGGTTTACGACCGTAAACCCATTCACGGCCCATGTCTACTATATATAGGGTGAGGAGTGCATAATTGTAGTAAGGTGGAGAGCTTAAGTGTGTGAAACCCAAGGTGTTCTAGAGAGAGAAAGTGAGAGAGAAAAGAGGAGCTTTAGTGTGTGTTAGTGTGTATGTGAATCTTGTATCTGGATCTTAATTCATATCAATTCATACAAGATTCATCATCTTCTTCTTCTCCTTCTTCTTCATTTGATCTGGCATCATCCGTTTGATTAGGATTCCGCACCATCAAACGGATCTGATTGATACACAAGCAGATTGGGGACTTACAACCATAGATCCGAACAAATAATAGCATACAAGGCAAGCAAAAAGCATTTAGCACATAAAAACATTTTAGGCATCATTCCTAAAATAAACTATTGCTCGTGTCTAAAATATGGAAGACACTCATCTCACGATCATCACTTAGCATTCTAAGTTTAAGTCTAGAAATCCTACAAATTCCTAGTTCGCTTAAAGTAATGCTCTGATATCAATTTTGACATCCCCATTTTTACGACCAGAAAAGACTGATTTCGTTTATGCTTTTTAATAAAAATCAGAGTAACTTCTTAAGAAAAGTGTTGCGGAATTTGTTCCCAAAACAAAATATGATAAAAATTTATCAAAGCATTTCTTAGAGAAAATGTATTTTCATTACATTACAAAAACTAGGATGTCAATCATCTATGCAGATCATAAGCATAAACAAAAAACATCATAGACCACAAAACACAATCTGGCCTCAAAACAACATAGGCCTTACAACATTCCATTTATTTTCTACTGTCCTAAAATCCATAATCTCTCGTCAAGTCATCCAACTATGCTTTTGCCACTACCTGTAATACAAGAAACTGGGTCGGTCAGGCTGGGGAGCCTGGTGAGCATATAGGGTTTTCAACCCACAATAAATAAGTTGATTATTTTCAACAATCATTAAACTTAATTACCCGTTCCCGTTATCGTCACCTTACGTCCCTAAAACATCTCTGATAAGGGATCTATCCTAAGGAATTTCATCGGGATGGACACTACTGCTAAGGGAAATCCTCAGCCATATGTTTTCGCAAGGAAACCATGGGGGGATGGAGTACACCGGTGAACACATCGTTCACAAACAACTGCAGGTTGCGAGCCTGCTAGCGTTCCACTGGATTTCCTAGAAAAGTCTGTGGTCGTCAACCATACTCCGCTAGATGACTGGATCAACGTCAACATCGAGGCCTTTCATCATTTTATTTTTACCACACACCAACTATTTCATCTACCCATGTTTTACCCAACATATTTGTAGATATAAAATACATACACAGTTCAGATCTGGAACAAAAAAAAACAAAACAAAATTTAAATCTTTCATACAGCATAGATCTCAAAGTATAAAACATACATAAACAGTTTAGAACTGAAAAGTATAGATCTGAAGTGAGAAAGTCCAGATCTGAAGGATAAAGGTTAAGATCCGGAAGAAAAGCTTAGATCTGAAAGAAAAAGTCTAGATCTGAAGGAAAAAGGTTCAGATCTGGAAGAAAGAGGTTAAGATCTTTTATCCAGCATAAATCCCAAGTAAACACACAATATATACATACACATAGCACACAATTTATATAAAATACTTCATATCTATGTGTAAGATGAAAGTGACTATACACACACCTGATACAAAGTGATTTGGACAACACTTCTCTTCTTAAAATAATCTTCTTTGACAAAACCGGGAAGTTTGCTTGAAAACCGGGCTCCGCGCGGGCAGAGATCCAAACCGAAAAACTCTTTTTCTCGGAGCCTTCAGGCTCTCCGGGGCTTCCTTCGGGGGTAGGGGGTTTTCCTAGGCTTTAGGGGGGGTTTTAGGGGGATAGAGAGAGAAAGTAGTGAGAGAAAGAAGGTGGAAATGAGCAAAAATCTCGGCAGCCCTCGCACCCTTTTATAGGTTGAGGCCTCGAAGTACGCTGGGCGTACCCTCGCAGGTACGCTGTGTGTAAGGGGAACGTGTCGGTCTTTGCATGGATCATCGTGGCAGGCTTATGACCGTAGAAGAAGTCAACCCGCTGGGCGTACCTTCGGTGTACGTGGGGCGTACTTGGTACGCGAGGCGTCCGAAGTGTACGCGGGGCGTAGCCTCGCATCCGGCTTCGCAATTTGCACCTCCGACTTCTAAAATCCGCAACTTTCGCATACTAGCTCTGTTTTCGACGTTCTTTATATCCACGCATAGGCGGGATCGTACTCTATGACTTTCGTTTAGACTTTGTCGGCTAATTCTCGACCGATTTTAAATTTATATTCTTTAACAGACCGGGACAATAAAGGCTGTTAAAATTTCATAACTTCTTCATCCGACGTCCGTTTATTGTCTGTCTTTTTATCATTGCGCTAATATTGACGAGATCTTCGAGTCTCGTTTAGGTTGTGTCGGCTAAAAATCGTTCGATCTATCATTCGAACTCCGAGCCGTGTACTGCTGATCCGAAACTTAGAAAAATCATAACTTCCTCATACGAAGTCAGATTTGGGCGTTCTTTTTATGCACGCTCTCGGTTTAACGAACACTACGACTTTCGTTTAGATCGGTAAGGCTAAAAACTCCTCTATCGTAAATTCACTATTTTTGTCACGCAGTGTCGCGCCGGTTCTGTCGCGAAAATTCGACATGCCATAACTTCTTCGTTAAAACTCGGATTTCGGCGTTCTTTATATCTCCGGAATCCTTGTCACGACCACTACAACTTCCTTCATAGATATCGGGTTTATCTAACATTTTACTTTTGACGCTTATTTTTATCCTTTATTTATTATATTATTATAAACAAGTAATAAGCATACAAAATCACATAATTCACGTAATATTCAAGTAATTCATCTTTATTACTTTAAAACGAGTTACAATGGTTGACCTAGACTATTAAATCATCATTAATGCTTAGCCCATAAAGACGGGCGTTACACTTTGGCATCGACGTCTTTCTCACTTGAACTTTCGAAATCTTAACAAATTGGTGGTAAATGATCTTGTTCGAGGCTTACCTGTATTAAAATTTGATAATGATACTTTGTGTGCAGCTTGCGAACAAGGGAAACAACATTGTCAAGGACATCCAATTGTCATCGATTCGAAAATTATTGAACCATTGGAACTTCTTCATATTGATCTTTGTGGACCATCGACTGTTGAAACTCTCAACAAGAAACGGTACATGTTAGTCATTGTTGATGATTTTTCTCGATTTACTTAGGTTTATTTTCTCAGGTTAAAATCTGAGGTTGCTCAAATAATGATTAATTTTATCAAGAAGATGGAAACAAGTTTGAAGAAGAAAGTTCGAATAATCAAGAGTGACAATGGTTCCGAATTTAAGAACAATGTTCTTGACTCGTTTTTAATAGAAAAAGGAATTTCGCACAATTTTTCTTCACCCTATAAACCTCAGCAGAATGGGGTTGTTGAAAGGCAAAATCATTCTCTTTGTGAAGCTGCAAGAACGATGCTCACATATGCGAATCTTCCTCAATATATTTGGGCAGAAGCAGTCTCTACTACATGTTTTACACAAAAAAGATCGTTTATTCATCGAAGATTCAACATTAATGCTTATGAAATAATAAATAACCGCAAACCTAATGTTAAATTCTTTCATGTTTTTGGTTGCAGGTGTTTTATCATGAATCTCAAGGATAATCTTTCGAAATTTCAGTCCAAAGCCGACGAAGGAATTTTCTTGGGTTATTCTCATCATTCGGTTGCATATCGAGTGTTGAATAGACGAACTCGGAAAATAGAATAAACATTCAATCTCACTTTCGATGATTATTATATCAAACAAGTTGAAAAGTGTTTCGAACAAAAACCAATAATTAATGAATCAAAAGATGAATTTGAAAGCCTCAATTCATCTGATTTTGATTATGATTTAATTTTTGGTGTTCCAGATAGGGATGCTGATGCTGATGTCAATGTTCAGGATAATCAACTTCCTGAATCATCAAAGCATTCTGACTGTTCGACACTTACTCAAGATGCAGTTGATTTAAACTCGACATCACATTCTCCAGGAAATAGAGAAAGTATACAAAATGATCAAGTGGAGGGGGAGCACTTGCATTCGAATCCTCATGTTGAGGGGGAGCATTCTTTCGAGGGGGAGAATAGGAGAATCAATGAAGATGTTGAGGGCGAGCAACCTGAAAATGAAATTGTCGAGGGGGAGCTAAAATTAGTCGAATAATAATCAATATGAAACTTTTCATGATCTAAATGATAAAAATTCTTTTGCAGGTTCAGAGAATGATGAAATGTTCAAAGATGCACCATTGGATTTTGATCCATCATATCCACCATTGGACAAATGGACAAGAAATCATCCAAAGGAACAAGTTCTTGGTGATCCTGAAGATGGAGTTTTAACAAGAGCTCAACTTCGTGCTAAAAAGGAGGTACTCAATAATCATCTAGAATTTTGTATGTTCAATGTCTTTATTTCGAAAATTGAACCAAAATCAGTCATGGGTACTATGGAACATCCTGAATGGATATTTTCCATGCAATATCAACTTGCTGAATTTGAACAAAACAAAGGTTGGCGTTTGATTCCCAAACCGAAAGATGTTTCGATTGTGGAATTAAAGTGTATTTTTAAAAATAAAACTGATAAAGATGGCAATGTTGTTCGAAATAAAGCTAGGCTTTTAGTTAAAGGTTATTCGCAACAAGAAGGTATAGAATATGAGGAAACCTTCGCCCCTGTCGCAAGATTCGAGGTTGCTCGAATATTTTTGGACTATGCAGCACACAAGGATTTTGATGTCTATCAGATGGATGTCAAATGTGCTTTTCTCAATGGAGAACTTGAACAAACAGTATACGTTGAACAACCTCCAGGTTTCATTAATGAAGAATTCCCTAATCATTGTTATATCTTAGATAAAGCTGTATATGGGTTAAAACAAGGACCAAGAGCATCGTATGCAACTCTTACCTCTTTTTTAAAACAATAGAAATTTAAACAAGGATCAGTTGATCCTACGCTCTTTCGAAAGAAAGTTGGGGATCATCTTCTGCATGTTCAACTATATTTCGATGATATTATTTTTGGCTCTACTGACCCTGCTTTGTCTAAAGATTTGGAAAATCTAATGAAAAGCCAGTTTGAGATGAGCATGATGGGAAAAATAAACAATTTTATGGGATTGAATATTCGTCAAAGCAGAGAAGAAATTTTTATCAATCAATAAAAACATACAAACAATTTGCTTGAAAATTTTGGGTTGACGAATAGCACGAAATTAAGAGTACCAATGGCGGTTGAAACAATGCTCTCTCCTTCGTTAGATAAACCTGGTGTTGATCTTACTTTATACAGAAGCATGATAGGTTCGTTACTTTACCTTACGGCAAGTCGACCTGACATTATGTTTTCTGTTTGTAATTGTGCTAGATATCAATCGAATCCCAGAGAACCACACTTAACTGAAGTAAAGAATATTTTTCGATATCTCAAAGGCTCAATTTCGTTAGGATTGTGGTATCCTTCGAAAACTGGATTCTTCATACAAGCATTTTTAGACGCTGATTTAGGAGGATGCAATCTTGATATAAAAAGCACAAGTGGCGGATGTCAACTACTGGATGGGAAGTTAGTAAGATGGCAATCGAAGAAGCAAACATGTGTTTCGATTTCCACAGCAGAAGCAGCGTATGTTGCTGTTGCAGCTTGCACTGCACAAATCATATGGATTCAAAGCTAACTGCGTGATTATGCATTCAACATGAAGAAAATTTCGTTGTATTGTGATTCACAAAGTGTTATATGCATTTGTCACAATCCTCTGCAACATTCGAAAACCAAGCACATTGCTCTTCGCTATCACTTTATAAAAGATCATGTTGAGAATGGCAATATCGAAGTTCACTTTGTGAAAACCACAGATCAACTTGCTGATATTTTCACAAATCCATTAGATGAAAAGTCATTTGTGAGAATTTTGGGGGGTCTAGGAATGATTGAAGGAAATTCAGTTCCTGGATTGATTTCGAAAGAATGACAGGAGAAAAAGTTACAAAAGTGTCGATTCAGAGGTGCTGAGTGTTCGTTCAGAGGAGACAGCTTGTCATTCAGAGGTTACTGTTCATGTTCAGCGCTTCGACACGCTTCGATTTCGACATTGTGTACAAACCACTTAATCACAAATTTTCGTTAATTTTGTACAAAAAAAAATTTCGTTACTTTTATGTCGAAAAAATCAAAAACAACAAAAATATTTGTGTTTTATTTTTTGTTACTTTTATGTCGAAAAATCCAAAAATAGCAAAAATATTTTTCTTTTTTTGTTTTGTTTGTTTTTCCATTTTGAAAATTCAAAAATATCAAAAAGATTTTCTTGTTTTTGTTATTTTCTTTTTATAAATCAAAAATCCAAAAATATTTTCTTTATCTTGTATATTTTTTTTTCTTTCACTCACTGTGTAGATGTCTCGAAGTTTATACTCAACATCATGGAGATTGGAAAGTTTTTGTGATACTTGCTTGCTGCTTTAAGGGAAGGTATACATTCGAAAACTTTGTACTAGTTAAGATGTCCCTAGAAGCATGCTGCAGCATGTTGACCAAAGACTCGCTAATGCTATGAGTTTTGAAGCCTTGATGGTTTTCTCATTTTGAGAATTCCTTCCCAATAAGGCTATATTCTCATTCATTCATGAGCTACCTTACTTTTCTCATATGAATTAAGAGTTTACTGCATGGTCAAAGTCAAAGCAGAGGTACATTCGTTTCTTTTACCCAATCTTTTTCATCCCAAAATTCTTACAAATTCACACACAATGACATATGTCCAAGAGATCTCTGGTAAAAACCAATCATGATCTAGACATATCAAAACTCTGTGTTTATGATCTAACATCATGAGACCGTGATGAATGTGAAACCCTAAGTGTCTAACCAACTTAAGGAATTGACGGTGAACTTTGTTCCAGAAATGATGAAACCTTTGTTTCAGTACCTGCTTTTGATACTCAAAATCATATTCTTTTCGTGGATAGTAATCTTGATCAAATATTCGACACCCACGTCATTTGTTAACCAACAAGATTTAGGTCTAATTTTGCTTTCAAGAATATGATTTCAGTCGGAGTATCATTCTTAACCTTCATTACTTGATAAAATTTTCAAAGCTTACTTGTCACTGACTACACTGGTCAAACAGGTAGTTTCGTTTACAACTTGTCATACTTATGTTTAGTGTGCATTGTAACGAAATTTTAAGCCACCTTCAAAGCCATACTAAAAGAAGCCCTTCGATATTTCTCATCAAGTATTCGATTGTAATTCACTGGAAACCACACAAGCTTTTGATCATCTATCTTGATGATTAGCAAAGCAATCTTTGCCCGGGATTTATCTGCTTTTATGTCGAAATTATATTTTTGACATCACAGATCTACATTTTTCTTACTTTGCTTCTTATCTTTTTCTTTGGCACACAGCACTCACGAAATCCTTGAGGTTCTGAGTACTACCAACTCAGGCTGATGATTTCGAAAGTCTGGCACATGACTTCATTTTCAAACCCAAAAATTAAAGAGCCCAACCTCCATTCCGAAGGTTTTGATCCTTATCTATTGGGTACTCACGAAGAGACTTTTGATATGACGGTTTGGTAACTATGCACGTTTCTAGGAAATTGTTCTCATCACTTTTTCTGACATGGCGTATATGACGGCTAATGGTGCAATTTTCAAGGGACACGTGTTATGCTTATTGATGGTAATCGTTTGAAATTCAAATTAAGGATACATATAAAAGGGGCAATTGGGTATTCATTCCAACTTTATGCTTTCCAAACTTAATCAAAGACGAGTAGTGCCCTCTTTTTCTCTCTGTTCTTCAAAGCTTTCAAGCAAACCCTAGTAATGGTTTCTCCTTAGTCTAACACCACTGAAGACATATCTTCTCAACCCATTATGAAGATCCAAAGTACAAATTATCAAGTTGATGGTGATGTCTCTGTTTATCAAGAAGAACTCAAGATGTTGATTATCGCTCTGAAACATTCAGTTTTATCAACTGCGATGTTTAGTTTGTTTGATGTTCCTATGTATTGGCTGTCCATGGCTGGTTCCACTGCTTCCTACAGCAAAACGATGGACACAGTTACATTCAATCTGATCAATAACAAGAAGTTTCGTCTGTCCAAGAAGCTTTTTGCTAAGATTCTTGAAATTCCTAATTCTCCACCTTTCTTTAAGTTCACTAATGAACAGGTGATACATATGTTCAATGAGATGGGTTATGAACCCCCTCTTACCAAGATTAGTGAGTTCAAGAAATCAAGCCTCCCTTGTATCTGGAATTTTCTTTTTGGAATTTATCTTCGATGTCCCACTGGTCGAAGTGTTGGTTTGGACAAAGGAAGACTGGAGGTGTATGCTATGGTGGCTGGAATTTACTATGACCTAGCAGTTGATTATGCTACTCAAGTGTGGAAAGAATTCTTGAAAAGTGTGGAGAATACAAATGTTATGGATGGGGTATCTTGTGCTAGATATTGGAGTTTGATTCTTCAATATGCATATGACAAGGAAGGTATTCAGGTTCTTGCTGATAAACCAAGGGCGGAGTTTGTGAAGTATCATTACCCAAAAACCGTTGAAGATGTAACATTCCAATTTTCAAGGCCAAAAATTTCATTTTTAATTAAGTAACATGTAAAACCATTTGCCAAAACATTGCTAATATTATATTAATTCATAAACCATTATGTCGTGTCTCAAACATATCATCGGATAATAATAAAATCAGAGTACAATCCCATAGATCTCAAAATGCAAAATCCCGATGTGCGTATGATGTGTCACTACCGTGCTGGCTCCTTCCCCTTTGTTGAAGAGGTACCTGAGACAAAACTATAAGCATAAAGCTTAGTGAGTTCCCCCATCATTCCACATACCATACTATAACATACTGTGAGGCATATCTGGGTGCCCGACCTACCCTGCTGAGCATACCGGCGTGCTCAACCTACCCCTGTCAGACATACCGGGGTGTCCGACCTACCCCTCGGTCCTAACAACCGAACTTAGGGACTATTCCCCTCCTACTACCACTACCACATAAAACATATCATACTAGCACATAAACATCACAGGTAGTAGCACACCAAGATGAATATCACAAAGACAATCATCTAACATAACTCCTAATGGTGGGCCGGCATTGTGGCTGTAGACCCACCGCTACTGTAAGGTAACTCACCTCGTAAAGCTGAGTGTCGAATCTCACAGAAAGTAACCTCTAACAACTGCTCCGATGACTCCCAGCTATTATAATTATCATAATACTCAATCAGAATCCATAACACTACTTAGGGTAAAATGACCACTTTACCCCTTGGTCCAATTGGAAACATACATAAGTCCCAATTCTAGCTTTAAGCCCATCCCTCTTATGGCTTAACAAGGGCTCCCTAAGGGCCCACTAATTGCCCAATTTCTGAATTGGGTCTTAACCCCCAAATGGGCCCAAAAGTTTAAGTCCTAATATAATAATCCAAAGGGTCCAATTATGGCCCAATAGGCCCAATACTCTAATTTTAGATTCCCATGTCCAGAATTATACTTCACAGTGGGCCACGGGGCCTAAAAGTCCAGGCCCATTTTCTTAAGGCCCCAAAAGCCCAAAACATTCATTCTGCATGTGTATGTACGGCGTACTTGGCACGTACGCCCATCGTACGTTGGCCTTGACCAGAACAGGGAGTTGACCCAGTACGCGCGGCGTACCAGGGAGTACGCCCAGCGTACTGGCCAGCTTCTTTGGGACTTCATTCATGACTTAATATGTTAAGTCTTTACGTCCAAAATGCAAATCCAGGTCCTTTAAGACCCCCTAAACCATAAAGTCACTAACTTTATGTGCTTGCATGAAAGGTTGGGGTCAAAACATGATTTTAGTCCTTTTAACAAACTTTAAGACCCAATAACACTTGCATGGTTGTGGCTTAACCATCAAGGTCCGATTTTTATGATTCTTAGTGCCTCTAAGAGCCCAAAAGGACAGCTATTATGGTCTGAAATCATTAATATGCAAGAAGCCTCAACAATGGAGTCCAAAAGTAACATTAAACACCCCCATAAGCAAATCTAAGAACATAATGGCCAAGGTGGGAACTTAATACCTCAAATAAGTCAGAAATGGTGCTAATCTTCTGGATCTACAAGCTGTTGGTGGATCCTTGCTCCTTCTTCAAGTTCCTTCCTCCTCCAAAGCACCAAACTGGAAAATCCCGGATGCTACAAATCTCCCCCACTTGAATTAGACTTCATCTTTGAAGTCCGTTGTCGCTGCTGGAAATAACTCGGGGTAGTGCTCTCTCATCTCATCCTCTGGCTCCCAAGTCCATTCTGATCCCCTACGGTGCTGCCATTAAACCTTCACCAACTCTACTTCCTTGTTCCTCAGCGCCTTCGTCCTCCTATCCAGAATGGACATCGGTCGCTCGATGTTGTTCAGGCTATCATCCACCTGAATATCCTCGAGAGGTACCACTGCAGAGTCGTCTACCAAGCATTTCCGCAGCTGGGAGACGTGAAAAGTGCTATGAATCTGACTAAGTTCGGCTGGCAGATCCAGCCTATACGCCACCTTGCCCACCCGTGCGACAACCCTGAAAGGTCCAATGTACCTGGGGCCCAACTTGCCCCGCTTCCTGAACCGAATGACGCATTTCCAAGGCGACACCTTTAGGAGCACCATATCCCCGACCTTGAACTCCAGGTCCGATCGGCACTTGTCGGCATAACTTTTCTGCCGACTCTCTGCAATCTGAAGCCTACTCCGAACTTGCTGGATCGTCTCTATAGTCTTGACTACCACTTCGGTACTCCCCATGACCCTCTGGCCAACCTCTCCCCAGCATATCGGGGTCCTGCACTTCCTCCTATACAACATCTCGAAGAGAGGACGGTCTATGCTGGCATGGTAACTAGTTTTATACGAAAATTCTGCTAACGGAAGATACATATCCCAACTGCCACCGAAATGTAACACGCACGCCAGCAACATATCCTCTAGAGTCTGGATGGTCCACTCGCTCTGACCATCCGTCTGTGGGTGAAAAGCGGTACTGAAGTGCAGACGAGTACCCAACTCGTCGTGGAATTTCTTCCAGAATCTGGAAGTGAACCGCACATCTTTGTCCGAAATCACGGAGACTGGCACTCCGTGTCGAGCTACAACCTCTCAAATGTAGATATCGGCCAGCTTCTCGGCTGAGATGCTCTCCTGGATCGGTATGAAATGTGCACTCTTGGTCAACCGATCCAAAATGACCCATATGGAAATCACTCCACGCGCGGTCCTGGGATGTTTGGTGATGAAATCCATGGTAATATCTTTCCATTTCCACATGGGAATATCTGACGGCTGCATTTTTCCGTGTGGTCTCTGGTGCTCGGCCTTGAC
Organism: Lactuca virosa; assembly: GCF_052849685.1. Classification (NCBI taxonomy): domain Eukaryota; kingdom Viridiplantae; phylum Streptophyta; class Magnoliopsida; order Asterales; family Asteraceae; genus Lactuca; species Lactuca virosa. The sequence goes on from NC_136430.1 coordinate 125,235,755, forward strand.
CTTCCTGCAGGTCAAGCACCTCTCTACGTACCAGGTGACGTCCCGCTTCATGTAGGGCCACCAGTAATCGGGTCGAAGATCGATGTATATCTTCGTCGCCCCGGGATGAATCGAGAATCGGGATTTGTGCGCCTCTCCCATCAGAACCTGGTACACACCCCCATGATAGGGAACCCGCACCCTGCGGTGTAGCGTCAATAACCCTCGGCTATCATAGTCGAAGGAGGAAATCTGTCCCACAATACGCTCGCTCTTCCGATGTTCATCCTTCATAGCCTCCTGCTGGGCCTCTCGGATCTTCTCCAAAAGAGGATTCCCTACCGTCATCCTCATACAGATGTCTCTGATCGGTGCTGCCTTGCGGCTAAGCGCATTGGCCACGACATTGGCCTTCCCCGGGTGGTAAAGGATCTCGTAATCGTAATCCTTCACCACATCTAACCACCGACGTTGCCTCATGTTCAGATTCGGCTGATCCATGAGGTACCTTAAACTCTTGTGGTCCGTGTAGATGGTGTTGGATTAGGTGTCTAAGCCCATAACTATTATTGGTATGTATTCGACCTGAGAGTAGCATGGTCCATTTGGGTTGCATATCATCAGGACAATTTGTTAGGATGGACTTTTGAGAGAAGGTTATTTATGGTTTATTAATATATTATAAGTTATAATATATTAATATGAAATCATATGTTTTAATTTGTATTGATCAAGAATTAATTTGGAATTAATTTAGTGGTCAAAAGAGACTAATTAAATCTATGGGGACTAATTATGGTAATTAGTTATATTTATATGTGTTGGGCTTATGATCCATGTTGGACCAAGTTTATGTATGGATACATAAAGAGTTGGGCCACATGAACCATGGATCATAAAACCCATGGATATGGGTTTGGGTTATACCCATGACTCTTAGAATTCAACACATATAAATACATATGTTATGACCTAAAAACCGCCACCCTTAGTGTGTGTGCATGCTCTTGGAGTTCATGAAGGTTTTAGAGTGCATGCAGATTCTCTCTCAAGTCCTACCTTTGTCCTTGATGTGTTGTGATTTCATTTGAGGCTTCCACACTATTGGGGCTAAGTTCTTAAGGCCAAATACATCAAGACCTCCAGCCACACAAAAAGGTATGTTATACTATCTAGTATTTTATGTAGTTTGTATGACAATTGCATGCTAGCTATAGGTTCAATACCTTGGAAACCATTTGCATGTATAATTAGTGAAAACATAGATCCAAGGTATTTAGGGTTGTATGTGCACCATAGGATGTTGTATTATACCAAAACCCAACAATGGTATCAGAGACAAGGCTTGTTTTCATGTTATACTTGCTGAAATTGCTGAAAAATCGAAAATTTTGGCTGTCTGAGCACTTGACTCGCCGAGTCCACTGATGAACTCGCCGAGTCCATGAAGAAATTCATCCAACTCGTCAAGTTGGTTCGTGCACTCGACGAGTAGGACCCCCTGACAGCATATTTTCGACTTTTAAGGCTGGAATTGGACTATAAACATTACCCTAAGCTGTTTTTGGTCTTGTAGACCTGTTTTGATGTGGTAATGTTCATGCTAAACCAATTTCAAAGATAATTGTCAATAGATTCATGTTTTGTATTAGTTTAATGGTTAGGCTAATTTCATGAAAAAATTTGATTTGAATTGTCTTGTTCTTATGAGTTAGTCTAGATTAATAGAAAAGTTATGTGATAATTTGTTTTCAATCCATATTAATCTTAAAGTTGCTCATAAAATGTGTTTTTGTAACTTGTCCTCAAGTTATATGAAAAGTCACATTTATGATTCTTTAAAACTCATAAGATTTCCATAAGTTAGGAAAAAATGAAGAGTCTTATTTTCTTGAATGATTTTAAAGTCTTCCATAACTTGTCCTCAAGTTATGGAACTTGAAGAGTTTATTCATTAAACTACTTTAAACTCATAGGTTATGAAAATGAAGAGTTTATTTTTACTTAAATGTTTTTTAAAGTCTTCCATAACTTGTCCTCAAGTTATGGAACTTGAAGAGTTTTCATTAAAACTACTTTAAATTCATAAGTTATGGAATTGAAAAAGGTTTTTGAATTGTTCAAAACTTGCCCTCAAGTTTTGGAATTTGTAAAGTTCCCCCCCATAATTACTTTAGTTCCAAGTTAAACCCTTAGAATTTTAATAGTTTAAAATTCAACCCTTATACTATTATAATATTATAGGTTTAATATTTATATATATGTATAAGAGTAAAAGTCAGTGTTACCGTTAGTAGGCCTCATTCACGAAGCCGGTCTATAAGGGGGGTATAAGGTTACTGCCTATAAAATGGCAGTTTAATGGGTGTCCACTCTCACCCACTGCTTCCTTGACTGGTGGAGGGTCGTTAGCCGAACGGGTTTGACAGGGCTATAATTCTCCCTTCATTAAAAGTATTAATGATAAATACAAAGTAACTAAACACTTATACATTCGCAATCTTAGTTACTTAGGAAAATGTGAATTTGGTGCTAACCCATGAAATTTACACTTTGTACCTTACCAAGTCGTTAGTGGAGCGTGTGTGGTTAACCGGCACACTAACATGGACTAGTAAGAGTGGCGAAGGGTAACTTAATGTTTATCATAGATCGGTGGAGTGTGTGTGGTTAACCGGCACATCGATTAGGTGATAATATTAAGGGTACCAAGTGAATTTGCATGGTTATTCACACCTTGTTTTGTGATCCTCGGCATCCCAGTCACAAAATTTGATAGGGCACAATCGAGATTAAAACATGCCATTGAAAAGTTCAATGAATCTCAAAAGATCTAGGAGTTTCAAAACCAATTAAAACCTAATAAATTATTTCGTTTTTCATGGTGGAAATTGGTGAATCGTCATTCGCCTACCTTCAAATATTTTATAGCTTGGATTACGGCATCCCTCTTCCAAGTTGTAAAATATTGTGTTGGGTCCTAGCCTTAATATTTCATATTGGGTGTTATATTAAGGACTTAAAAATCAACTAACTTGAATATCTCCCATTGTAGATATCTAGTTTAGACATCTATGATCTTCCCAAATCTCTTGGAATTTCACTTCCTCCACCCCCTCCAATTATTCTCCCTAACCCACAAGTTCAAGGTCACTCAGGCCCTATTGACGAGCAAAGTCTATGTGTGCTCACATCTTGGAGATGAAGTCACATATTGACAAGCCGGGAGAGTTGGGTGTCAAAGTCTTGAGAAAGTTGGATCTTCAATCACTTTCTAAGTCACATAGTGAGTTCCTTTAGAGCTACTATATGACAGACCATGACATAACCCTTAATGATCTTACCCATTTGCTTGATGCTGCTGAATCAGCAATGATCTGGAGCACTGGTAAAGCAAATTTGATTGGAAGATCAACTTCCCAAACTTCCAAGGACATTGATTATGGTAACATTGGAAATCCAGAAAAACTTTCTCTTCCCAATGGAAAGGGATCGACCATTGTCAACTCGGTTGACCAAATGGTAAAGAGAAAGGCTAAATCTGAGATAGTCCTGTGTACCATTCCCAAAGAGTCCATAGGTTTCTATTGCCAAAGGAAGGGGCATTGGTTGCGAAGCTGGCCAAATTTACCTGATAGTCTGTAAGGACGGTAAAGTCAAACGTTTTGACTCTACTTCAGGTAAAGTCCATTATCTAACTCTATTAAGTTCCTATTTGGAGATTCTTATTACATGATGTGACTAGATCACATTTTGATGTTTTAAGAATCAAAGTGAAGAGGAAGCTCAAAGGATGAATTTTGAGTTGTTACTTAAAGAGTTGTGATAGATTGCTTAGGAATACATAACAACATAGTTTTTCACATGCATTTGCATTGTAAGGATAAGTTTTTCCGCAAAGTTTTAAAATAAAAGAAAAGTTTTGATTTTATTTATTTTAAAATATCCTTACAATGGAATTTGTGAGAAATTGTTGTTTATATGTTTCCATTGATAGCAATATTGGAAAATGGATTTGATTCTTTCGACTGTGGTAGTGTCATAATTTACCAAATAAGGAAAGATTCTCATCACCCAAGTTTTCAGTTGGGTAGAAACTTGGAATCATGCAAGTTGTATGAAGAATGAGAATTTTCATCTTTGGAAAATTAAGACTAATTCCTTGTTTACATGTATATGTGAGTCAAGTGAAGGACTAAGGGATCGAGTACACATTCTTGTGCACTGGTCAAGCCCACCACAAAGATCGATAAGACTATTCGTCATGATTTACTAAAGCTTAGTAAATATGGCTATACTTACAAGTTTAAGTATATTCTGAAACATTGGAAAATTATCAATGTTAGGCAAAACGAATAAGAAGAATCAAATAAGGCAGGAAGATAAAAGTTTCTCCAATCTGAAAAGATGGGAGAGTACTTGAGTATCTTGTTTTATGATTATCTTAGTGATTATGAAACCATATCACAATTGTTTATGTAAGGACATCTTAGTGCATTTGTTTGGCTAAGAACAGAAATCGTGGATTGTTGAAATGGTTAAAATCAAAAAGATGAATCATACTTCGTTCCATAACAAGTCTTAGAGTCATACTCCAAGATTCTAACTCGAGTGACATATCTTAAGGAAGGTTTGTAACACTTGTCAAGTATAAGAGTAAAATGTGTCTCTACTCTTGTACATTTGAAATTGGTAAGTTGTGATGTTTTGGGTTAAACAGAGACCAACTAAGGCCAATTATGTGAAGTGTTAGTCTTGATAAGAATCTACACTGACCCTTGATAAGAAATGGTTCTTGACAAGAGAGTCTTATATGTCAAGAGGACAGTGGGAGTCTTAAAGCTCTTGAAAGTTCCAAGAACTAATCAAGAATAAAAACCTGAAGTTCTTCACTAGCACACGACTTGAGGTTTATAACCTATCGTGTTGACATTTTTGTGCCTATTCAAGTTAAAGTTGGCTTTGCATAGGAGTTCTGAGAGTTCTCAATTGGTTGCATAACAACTTGGAAGCAATGGCAGGCCCTTGTGCTGCCAGTTGGCAAAAATTTAAGATTGCACAAGTTCAATCCATATGAGTTTGGATTTGTCACTAACCTTGTCTTGTGATTGTGGTTTGACAAATTCACATGGATAGGGACTCATTCACCATAAAATCTAAGTGTCATAAGGTTTCTCTCTGATTCATGAAAATGATGGTGAGGAAACGCTTTCACTAAGTAGATTTTAAGTAGATAGCAATTGTGTTATTTGCATTCTCAAAGTCGTTAGTGGAGCGTGTGTGGTTAACCGGCACACTAACATGGACTTGTGAGAAGTGGCAAAGGTCTAAACAATTGAGACAATGATTACGGCATCCCTTTTCATAGTTCTAAAATTGTTTAGACACACATATGAGCTATCTAAGGAAAGGTGTATGAATTTGATAAATTCTTATCAAAGCATCTCGTATCAGAAAACTGAACTTTGTTAAGGAAGTCAATAAAGTATTGATTTCTAGAAGTCCAGCTGATTTCTGAATACATGTCAATGCTAGTGGGAGCATAAGTGTTGTGTTGATAATTATCATGTTAGTGGGAGCATGATTATTATGTTCAGTATTGCAAGCTAGCAATGTTAATTATAGAAAACAAAAGTTTCAATTCGTGAAGTTCCAGGGGTTGAAAAGTTGTTTTGCTATAATTAAGGGAGAGGAAATTATACTTCATTTCGATTCTAAAAGCTTAGATTGAGATTTTAATCATCTTTAGTCAAATATATATATATGAATTTTATGTTGGAATGGTTCGACTTAAGGAAATTCTATATATATTGCGTTTTCAAAATTCGATTACGATTACAGCATCCCTCTTCATAGTCAGATTTTGAAAACATGACAAATAAAAAATATTGTAGCAAAAGACTGGTCTATGATCACCTCCTTATGTGAGACATCATGAATCGTGTCCCATATGCTTCGGATATAGGATCGATTGCATGTGCTGTAATATTCATCCTTTCTAAATTTTCCAAATGCACAGGGCATTAAGAAGGGAAAAGTCTAGAATTGGATATGACTAAAATGATTAAGCAATTGTCAAGGACAATCTAAGGTTTACCAAAGATTGGTTGCTCATGGACAGTTGGAAGTATAAGTGTTAATTTTGGAAGGACCATATTGACATATTATAAAAAGAGCTAACTCTTGTTCAGAAGTGATAGTCAAAATGGGAATCTGGAAAGGTTTCCATAGGTGGAAGTTGTTCTTTAAATCTGTGTAAGATTAGAAAACTTAATGCAAGAAGGATGCTCAAAGGAATGTACTTTGAATGTGAGACTTCGTTTCCATGGAAATGATCTCCATTGGAATACCCTGTAATGATTGTTGACAAGTCTTTGTGACTTTGGGCATAGTCATTACGAGAGGATCAATGCATAAGTTTAGAATCTAACAGATTTCGTTAAATGGTAGAAATTTGGAATTCTTACATTTACGATAAAGATTTGGGATTGTGAAATGAGCATCATTGGAATCATGTTCAATTGATCTACTTCACAAAGTAAAGATCATAGATAAACATAGTGTGCATACTTGGTGTATGGCATGACTAGTGTTTAGAAAACATAGTTTACATGCTTGGAGCATGGGACAACTATTGTTGTAATTCAAGTATAAAGTTGATTATTTGAAACATTATACAATTAATAATGAGTAATCAATATGGTGTTTAAATAAAAGGTGTTCTATTTACTCTCAAAGGTGCTTGGGACCATAGAGTGATTAGTATTATTCTTGTGTTTCACTTTGCATGTTTTGACTTCCAGAATAACTAGGTTATTCTTTCCGAATGACTAAGTTATTCAAACCATCCACAGTCGATAATACGTTGGAAGTAGGTATTAAGGCAAGACTGTCATGAATCGGGTTTGTAGATGTCTAAGGTGGTGGACATATTAAGAGTTACTACAACATTCATGAGTACTCCTGGAATAGGGATTCGAGCATTGGATTCAACCCACGCTCACTTGAATCACTTCATGGATTTTATCACGAGTGATCGTGAGACGATAATATCTTATATTCTTCAAACCTAGAGATATGACTTGTTGCCTATGAGTTGGTTATACATTGATTGCACGTAAACGCATTTGGTAACTCGATGTATAAACGTGCCTTTGTGTATGATTCAACAAGTAGTAGAACAAGCATATGAGTCGAAGTTTATCCATTCCTTTTACCCTTGGAGGGATAAAAGTGATATCTGTGGGCCCCTCGATGATTTGGTGATGACAAACGTAAGTGCTCGGCCGGGCCTGGACTGATTTGATTTGTTCAATTAGTCAGTCGTCATAAATCGGAAATCCGGAAACAACAAATGGACAGAGAGAATGATTATAATCCATGTCTCAGTCCATATGATATCTAGAATGGAGGAATATATGATCTCTTATCTAATGGATGTGTCATTGATTTGTTCAGAGTTCGACAACGGCTTTAAGAGCTACGATTGCTAGTCGGGTCTTGGAATCATACGCAATAATAGTTTTAGACTTATCCAAGTGGGAGACTGTTGGATTAGGTGTCTAAGCCCATAATTATTATTGGTATGTATTCAACCCGAGAGTAGCATGGTCCATTTGGGTTGCATATCATCAGGACAATTTGTTAGGATGGACTTTTGAGAGAAGGTTATTTATGGTTTATTAATATATTATAAGTTATAATATATTAATATGAAATCATATGTTTTAATTAGTATTGATCAAGAATTAATTTGGAATTAATTTAGTGGTCAAAAGAGATTAATTAAATCTATGGGGACTAATTATGGTAATTAGTTATATGTATATATGTTGGGCTTATGATCCATGTTGGACCAAGTTTATGTATGGATACATAAAGAGTTGGGCCACATGGACCATGGATCATATAACCCATGGATATGGGTTTGGTTTATACCCATGACTCTTAGAATTCAACACATATAAATACATATGTTATGACCTAAAAACCGCCACCCTTAGTGTGTGTGCATGCTCTTGGAGTTCATGAAGGTTTTAGAGTGCGTGCAGATTCTCTCTCAAGTCCTACCTTTGTCCTTGATATGTTGTGACTTCATTTGAGGCTTCCACACTATTGGGGCTAAGTTCTTAAGGCCAAATACATTAAGACCTCCAGCCACACAAAAAGGTATGTTATACTATCTAGTATTTTATGTAGTTTGTATGACAATTGCATGCTAGCTATAGGTTCAATACCTTGGAAACCATTTGCATGTATAATTAGTGAAACATAGATCCAAGGTATTTAGGGTTGTATGTGCACCATAGGATGTTGTATTATACCAAAACCCAACAGATGGTACAACGGACCCCACAGAGGTTGTGTCGCCAAATCTTGAGGGCGAAGACGACTGCCCCCAACTCCAAATCATGCATCCGGTAGTTCGCTTCGTGAGGCTTCAGCTGCCTCGAAGCGTAAGCAATAACATGCCCTCTCTGCATCAATACCGCGCCAAAACCTCAGATGGACGCATCACAATATACCATAAAATCCTCCACGCCCTCGGGCAGGACGAGAATCAGCGCCTCGCACAGTATCTGTCTCAACGTCTCAAATGTTGGCTGCTGCTCAGGCCCCCAGCGAAAAACAACGACTTTCTTCGGCAGCCGGGTCAAGGGTACGGCTATTTTGGAGAAGTCCTGAATGAATCTCCGATAATAGCCTGCCAGTCCGAGGAAACTCCGAATCTCAGATGGAGACCCATCTCATCACGGACTCCACTTTGGCCGGGTCAACCAATATCCCGTTCTGGTTGACAAGGTGTCCAAGAAACTGCACCTCGCGCAACCAGAACTCGCACTTGGAGAACTTGGCATACAAGCTCTCCCTCCTCAGGGTATCTAACACCTCTCGCAAGTGCTCCTCATGCTGCTCATGCGTCTTGGAGTAAACCAAGATGTCATCAATGAAAACTATCACAGACCGATCTAGCATCGGTCTGCACATGCGGTTCATGATGTCCATGAACGCGGCAGGAGCATTGGTGAGCCCAAAGGGCATCACCACGAACTCGTAGTGGCCATACCGAGTTCGAAAAGCAGTCTTCTGTACATCCTCCTCTCTGACCTTCATCTGGTGGTATCCTGACCGTAAATCTATCTTGGAAAACCAAGACGCTCCCTGAAGCTGGTCGAACAAATCATCTATCCTCGGGAGTGGGTAACGGTTCTTCACCGTTACCTTGTTGAGCTCCCGGTAATCTATGCACAGGATTGGGGCTCCCCAAGGCGAGCTACCCGTCCTGATAAATCCCTTGTCTAACAATTCCTGCAGCTGCGTAGACAACTCCTGCATCTCGGGGGGAGGGGAGCAACCGGTATGGTGCCTTGCCTATCGGAGCCGCACCAGGGACTAGGTCGATCCTGAACTCCACCTGTCTCTCCGGAGGTATCCCAGGCAGCTCCTCTGGAAATACATCTGCGTAATCTCACACCACCGGATCATCGCTCACCATCTTCTTACCCGCCTCCCGGGTATCCATCACATAGGCGACATACCCAGTGCAGCCCTGCTGAAGATAGCGCCTAGCCCTCGCTGCTGAACATAGTGTTGGTCCGTGATATGGCCTCTCGCCCTGAATCACCAGATCTCCCCCACTCGGGGTCCTGATCCGAACTAACTATTTCGCGCAGTCGATCACTGCCCCGTCCGGGCTCAACCAATCCATGCCTATAATCACCTTGTTCCCACACAACGGAATGATAACCAAGAATATACCAGGTAGCGCTCCTCGAATAACCTCAGAACACAATCTCTGAAAACCGCTGACGCTCGCACCGATCGATCATCCGTAATCTCGACCTCTAGAGGGCAATCCAACATGCCCGAAGACTCAGGGAACCTCTTGCTAAGCACAAGAGAGACAAATGATCGGGTAGCACCCGAATCGAACAACACCTGAACTGGGATACCATTCACATGGAACGATCCTAAACAACATACAACATGACATATCAATATTGTAAACAACATATAATAAAAGCTAGGGAGAAGAAAGCATACCCGTCACCACATCGGGTGCGGCGCGTGCCTCCTCGGTAGTCAACTGGAAGGCCCGACTCTTCACCATTGGAGCCTCTGACTTGCCCTGCCTGCCATCATTAATCCACAGGGTCGCTGGAGCTGGCGCTGCTGCTGTCAATCTCGGGCAATCGGCCTCTTTATGGCCCTTCTGATTGCAATGAAAGAAAATCAGGTCTGATATCTGGAATGTGGGAGTGGCGGTAGTACAATCCTTGCCAAAGTGCCCAACCTTACTGCACTTATAGCAGCCTGATGACCCTACTCTAAAAACCCCATCGTGCGGCATGCCGCACTTCCCGCAGCGGCTCCGGCCCTGGTGGCCCTTCGTCCTAACGTCGGATCCCTTGGGTTTCTTCCCCGAAACCCCAGTCACCTGACCCTCCTCCACCTTCCTCTTCCGGATGTGCTCCAAATCAATCTCCTTCTCCCTCGCCCTGGCGATCATAGAATCCAAGGACGGGCAAGCTGAGTAGCTGACATGCTCCCAGATATCAGCTCGTAACATATCATGATAGTGGGATTTCCGCATCTCCTCGTCCCCCGCATACTGGGGAACCAACAATGCCCTCTCCCGGAACTTGGCGGTAATCTCCGCCACTGACTCAGTCGTCTACCTCATGTCAAGAAACTCCATGGCCAGCTGCTGGAGCTTCACAGCTGCCGCTAACTCAGCCCTGAACCGGGATACAAAATCCGACCAAGTCATAGCCTCAATAGCCGAGGCTCCCAGAGAGTCACCAACCGACTCCCACCAATCCCTAGCCCTGTCCCTTAAGCATCCCGCAGCATAACGAACCTTCGACCCCTCTGGGCAGAAGCTCGTCATCTGTGCGGACTCCATGTCTGCAATCCATCGTCTGGCAGCAATGGGGTCCTTAGCCCCATGGAAATCCGGCGCACCACTGCTCCTGAAGTCCTTGAAGGACAGTGTGTGTGACCCTGACTGACTGAACGCCATATCGCTCCTGAATGCGTGAGGCGATCCTCCATCAGCTCTATGATCCCTTCCTTGATCGACCCGAAAATCACGAGGGTCGACTCAAGGATACCTCTCGTGATCTCAGACGCTATGAACTCGCGTAGTCTCTCGTCCACTGGCTCGGAACCTGCCCCGAGCCCGATCCTGTACCGGACCCTGATCCTGAACCTCCTCCTCTGTGACGTGTGATCATCAACATTCTGAAACATAACACATAACCATCAGAACCTCCTCCTCTGTGACCCTGATCCTGAACCTCCTCCTGGTTCCATCTCGGCCCTCCTTGACTCGAGTACGGATCCTCTGCTTTTAGTAGTACGAGCCCATACTACGTTCCACATCTATCCGTACCTTACTCAAGGATTTCTTCGACTTCACCAAGTCCCTTTTACTACTGTTTCACTCTCTTCCAATCTCGCCCTAGGCTTACCCTAGGGTAACTCCCCGACCTACTCTCCGCCATCAGCTGCATAAGGAACCCCTGTTACCTTTGCCTAACTAGCTTGCGAATACCATTACATATCACTAAGACTAGATAATTCTTCGAACGAAAGGCCCTACCCCACAACGGTTGGACTCAAACAAGAGCTGCGCAGTGGGGCTAGACCTAACCTTTTGGAATTATTTCGTCCTCGCAATATGTAACTTAACGTATTCGCTTACTAGTTAGCTAAAGGTAACTAGGACTCCCGAAGCACAAAGCAACAACATTCGGGCATTGAGTAACCCAATCCAATCAAGCTCTATCCAAGCTATCATATAACCGACTAATCAGTAACATCTTGCAGCTCAAGAAACACATATATCAGGCATATCAGGCATCTTCCTAGATCCTTAGCCCTAATCTACCATGCATTTCTCACACATATACAGTAGGCATATATGGCATCCTTCCTAGATCCTCTAGCCCTAATCTAGCATACAGTCCTCATAATCATATCATATCATAACATAACATGTGTGGGTATCTTGGGGAAAACTTACTTGAGCTCGGCCGGTCGCGCACATCACACATCTTGTTCTTTTTCAAAGTTCATTTTTCTCTTTTCAAACTTCTTTTCATAAAATGATTTTCTTTTTGAAAATTTTCATACCAAGTCCTCAGCTTGAGTTCAGACTCACCCGAGAGTGTATCTGAATCCCTCAAACTAAGGCTCTGATACCAACTTTAAACATCCCACTTTTCAAGGCCAAAAATTTCATTTTTAATTAAGTAACATGTAAAACCATTTGCCAAAACATTGCTAATATTATATTAATTCATAAACCATTATGTCGTGTCTCAAACATATCGTCGGATAATCATAAAATCAGAGTACAATCCCATAGATCTCAAAATGTGGAATCCTGATGTGCGTGTGATGTGTCACTACCGTGCCGGCTCTTTCCCCTTTGTTGAAAAGGTACCTGAAACAAAACTGAAAATTGTAAGCACAAATCTTAGTGAGTTCCCCCATCATACCACATACCATACTATAACATACTGTCAGGCATATCTGGATGCCCGACCTACCCTGCTGAGCATACCGGGGTGCTCAACCTACCCCTCTCAGACATACCGGGGTGTCCGACCTTCCCCTCGGTCCTAACAACCAAACTTGGGGACTTTTCCCCTCCTACTACCACTACTACATAAAACATATCATGCTAGCACATAAACATCACAGGTAGTAGCACACCTAGATGGATATCACAAAGACAATCATCTAACATAACTCCTACTGGTGGGTCGGCATTGTAGCCGTAGACCACCGCTACTGGAAGGTAACTGACCTCGTAAAGCTGAGTGTCGAATCTCACGGAAGTAACCTCTAACAACTGCTCTGATGACTCCCAGCTATCATAATTATAATAATACTCAATCAGAATCCATAACACTGCTTAGGGTAAAATGACCATTTTACCCCTTGGTCAAATTGGGAACATACATAAGTCCCAATTCTTGCTTATGAATCCCAGCCCTCTTATGGCCTAACAAGGGCTCCCTAAGGGCCCACTAATTGCCCAATTTCTGAATTGGGCCTTAAACCCCAAATGGGCCCAAAAGTTCAAGTCCTAATATAATAATTTCAATGAGTCCAATTATGGCCCAATAGGCCCAATACTCTAATTTCAGATTCCCAGGTCCAGAATTATACTTCACAGTGGGCCACGGGGCCAAAAAGTCCAGGCCAATTCTGCATGCGTACGCGCGGCGTACTTGGCACGTACGCCCAGCGTACGCTGGCCTTGACCAGAATGGGGAGTTGACCCAGTACGCGCGACGTACCAGGGAGTACGCACAGCGTAATGGCCAACTTCTTTGGGACTTCATTCATGACTTAATCTGTTAAGTCTTTACGTCCAAAATGCAGATCCAGGTCCTTTAAGACCTCCTAAACCATAAAGTCACGAACTTTATGTGCTTGCATGCAAGGTTGGGGTCAAAACATAATTTTGGTCCTTTTAACAAGCTTTAAGACCCAATAACACTTGCATGAGTGTGGCTTAACCATCAAGGTCCGATTTTTATGATTCTTAGTGCCTCTAAGAGCCCAAAAGGACAGCTATTATGGTCTGAGATCATTAAGATGCAAGCAGCCTCAACAATGGAGTCCAAAAGTAACTTTAAGCACCCCCATAAGCAAATCTAAGAACATAATGGCCAAGGCTGGAACTTGATACCTCAAATAAATCAGAAATGGTGCTAATCTTCTGGATCTACAAGCTCTTGGTGGATCCTTGCTCCTTCTTCAAGTTCCTTCCTCTTCCAAACCACCAAACTGGAAAATCCTGGATGCTACAGAAGATGATGTAAATATGTTTCCTTCAGTTTCTCGAAATCCAGATGGAATGCTCAAAAAGGTTGATCCATCGAATCCAATGTTAATGGCGTACTTACAGACTCTTAATCCCAATGACGCAACTTGTGTTTTACTACAACATACTGATGAAGGTTCTTCAAAGAAGTCACAAAAGTCAAAGAAGGTTGATAAAACTTGTCCTTCGAAACTAATTCAAGAGGAGAATGTGTCTAAGTCCCCAAAGAAAAAGGTTGGAGAGGGAGCAAAAGTTTCGAAGAAGTCAGCAAAGCATCAGGAGACTGAAATAGTTGATCTTTCAAAGCAGATCGTTCCTACGAAATCTGGTGTGTTAAAGTGTATTAAAAAGATGGCTCATCGGTCAAGAAAATCTCCTGAAAGGTCATCGAGCTTCTCACCCTCAATGATTTGAAAGCCACATGTAACTCACAAAGGAGTAGTTCTTCATGAAGTTCCTGTATGAGTTTCACCATCATCTAAGAATAGACGAGCTGAGGATGTTGCAAAACACATTTCAAAGAAGACGAAGAAGAGAAAATTGATCCTTCAGGAAGACTCTATGGAAGAAGAAGAAGTTCGTGAAAATCCAGAAGGTGATGGTTTATTCAAGAAGAAATATCCGGTCGAATCGAATTTCGAGGAGATAGGAATTTCGAGTAGCTCTGTGAAAACTTCTACAGTGGACACAACTACTATTCTTGGTGATTCAACCAAAGTTTCAACTCCTGAGCAGACTTCGGTCATACCACCCGAGGTTTCGTTATCCCTGCCATTTATTGGGGAGGTTCGAACCTCAGGCATTCTTACACACGTATCTAATACGGATGTACATGTCAACATGGGTGAAGGAGTCTCGAACAAAGAAAACCCCGTGTCTAATCAAGGTATTTTTGAAACCTCTATCATCACTACCAATACTTCGTTACCACCGTTTGTCACCACTGTATCTACAGCCACACATTCACCAACTTTTTATCATGTCATAAATCAACCGATCACTTCTCTTTTCCCGTCTCAATCCACTGATCCACCCAAACCTGTAAATGATGATGACACTGATGATGGAGGCTTTGGAGGATCATTTGCTGATCTCGAATTTGATCCGGAAGAAGAAGACATCCCAGATCATATGCTTATGTCGGGGAAACAGATCAAGATTCTAAACAAGAAGCTCAATTCCTTGTTACAGTCACAAGCAGATGCAGGAAGCAAACATTTTGTATCTGGAATTGAAGTTGATGTCATGCTCAAAGCTCAGGAGCTTCGCCTTCAAAACAAGCTAGATGTTTTGGATAAGAATTATGAACTTCGAGTCAAAGCTCAGTCTGATACGTTCAATAATGAAATCAAGGAGCTAAGGTTGGTTGCGAAGGAACGTCATGTTCTGTTTGTTAAGGATGTGAAGACTGTGAGGGAAGATCTTAATCGTAAACTTGAAGAATTGAAGGTTGATGTGGCCAAGGAGATAAATGAGTTGCATACAAATTATTCTTCTCTACTTTCGAAAGTAGACATTGTTGCAGGGGCTGTGACAAAAGTGATGGAATGGTATCAATCTCTTCTTCCCAAGTTTGATGAAAAGGCAGCTGATGATATTAGTAGTTTTAGAAAACTTGATGCCATGCTTAATGAACTCAAAGAGTTGGTTTCGAAATCTGGCTCATCATCTCTTTTAACTCCTGAGTTCTTTACTCAGAAGTTTAGTTTATTTGAAACTACAATTCAGAAGGCATTAGCCGCATTGTCTCAGCTGATAAATCTCTTACCAACAAATGTCCCACCTGTTATCACAGGGGTGCAAGGGGAGAAAGAATAAATGTTGGTAGAGGAGAAGGTGCTTCTGGGATAACGAATGTAGAAGCAAAAGTTGTTGGTAAAGTGTTTACAACTCATATTCCTACATCAAAACTGATAATCATGAAGGCTGATCCAGTGATAGCAACTGTCACAACTATAAGGCCAATTGCTAAAGGCATTCTCATTGGTGATGGGTTTTGAGAAATCTAACACTCCTAAGGTGTACATGTAACCCTAAATACCTTGGATCTATGTTTTCTCTAATATACATGCAAACTTTCATTTTCCAAGGTATTACCCTAGCTAGCATACAAAGCTTTAATACTTGAGTAATAAAACTAGTTAGATAACATACCTTTTCTTGTGGATTGAAAACCTTGAAGCTTTTGGCCTTTAAGAACTTAGCACCAATAGTGTGGATGCCTCAAATGGAATCACAACACACCATGGACAAAGGATGACATTTTGAGAGACAATCTTCATACACCAAAACCGTCCATATGAACTCTAAGAACATTGATAGTGATTTTGGCTATGGAGTAACATATTTATATGTGGAATTCCAAAGGTCATGGGTTAACCCTAACCCATACCCATGGGTTTATGATCCATGGTTCATGTGGCTCAACTCTTTATGTGTCCATACATAAACTTAGTCCAACATGGATCATAAGCCCAACATATAAATATAACTAATTTACACAATTAGTCCCCATTGATTTAATTAGTCTCTTCTGATCACTAAATTAATTACAAACTAAGTCTTGATCAATACTAATTAGAAATAATATGATTTCATATTAATATATTAGAACTTATAATATATTAAGAAACCATAAATAACATCTTCTCAAAATTCCATCCTAACAAATTGTCCTGATGATATGCAACCCAAATGGACCATCCTACTCTCGGGTCAATTACATACCAATTATAGTTATGGGCTTAGACACCTAATCCAACAGTCTCCCACTTGGATAAGTCTAATAACTATTATTGCAAGTACGACTCCAAAATCCCGACTAGCAATCGTAGCTCTTAAAAGCTGTTGTCGAACTCTGACCTAGTAAATGAAGCATCCATTATATAAGGGATCATATATTCCTCCATTCTACAAGATATCACATGGACTGGGACATGGATTATAATCATTCTCTCTGTCCATCTATTGTTTCCCGATTTCCGATTTATGACGACCGACTAACTGAAGAAATCAAATCAGTCCAGGCTCGGCTGAGCGCTTAGGGTGTCATCACTAAATCATCGAGGGGCCTACAGATATCGCTTTTATCCCTCCAAGGGTAAAAGGAATGGATAAACTTCGACTTATATGCTTGCTTTATCTACTCATCAAATCACACACAATGATATGTTTTATAACATCGAGTTACCGGTGCGTTTACATATCATCAATGTGCAACCGACTTGTAAACTGCAACTCATACCTCTCCGTTTGAAGAATATAAGATATTATTGTCTCATGATCACTCGTGATAAAATCCATGAAGTGATTCAAATGAGCGTGGGTTGAATCCAATACTCGAATCTTCTTCTAGGAGCACTCATGAACACTGCAGCCACCTTGTCCTAGACAAACTACAGACCCATTCATGACAGTCTTGCCTCAGTACCTACATCCAAAGTATGATCGACTGTGGATGGTTTGAATAACCTAGTTATTCGGGAAGTCAAAACATGCAAAGTGAAACACAATAATAATACTAATCCTATAAGGCCCAAAAACTTTTGATTCATATTGATTACTTATTATTTATTGTATAATGTTTCGAATAATCAACTTAATACTTGAATTAAAACAATAGCTATGCTATGTTCCAAGCATGCACACTATGTTTTTCTAAACAATAGTTATGCCATGCTCCAAGCATGCACAATATGTTTGTCTATGGTCCTTTCTTTGTGAAACATATCAATTGAACACATCTTCAAAGAAACTCATTTCACAATTCCAAATCTTTATCACCAGTGTAAGAATTCCAAATTCTTGTCACTGCCAGAATGTGTTAAACTATCATGCAACGATTCCTTTGTAATGTCTAGGTACCAAAATTCACGGAGACTTGACCAACGATATTACAAAGTATTCCTTTGGAGATTGTTACAAGACAATTCTATGGAAGCGAAGTCTCAAATTTAAAGTACATTCCTTTAAACATTCTTCTTGCATAAAAAGTTTCTAATCTTACACAGATTTAAAGAATAACTTCCACTTATGGAAACATTTTCATATTCCCATTTTGACCATCACTTCTGAACAAGAGTTACCTCTTCTCAGAGTATGTCAATATGGTCCTTTCCAAAATTTAAAATATACTTCCAACTGTCCATGAGCAACCAATCTTTGGTAAACCTCAGATTGTCCTCGACAATTGCTTAACCATTTTAGTCATATCCGGTTCTAGACCTTTTTTCCCTCTTAATGCCCTAGGCATTTGAAAATTTAGAACGGATGAATATTATACCACATGTAATCGATCCTATATCTGAAGCATATGGGACACGATTCATGATGTCTCACATAAAGACATGATACTAGACCAATCTTTTGCTATAATATTTCTATTTCTATTTGCCATGTTCTCGTAATTCGAGTTACGAAAAGGGATGTCGTAATCATAATCGAACTTTAGAACGCAAATAATATTTCCATATATAGGATCTCCTTATGTTGAACCATTCCAACATAACATTCATATATATATTTGACTAAATCTGATTAAAATCCCAATCTAGGCTTTTAGATTTGAAATGAAGTATGAATTCCTCTCCCTTAATTATAGTAAAACAACTTTTCAAACCTTGCAACTTGCAAATTGAAACTTTTGTTTTCTATAATTAACATTGCTAACTTGCAACATCCATCATAATTGATTATGCTCCCACTAGCATAATAATCATTACTTTTACAAGCATAACATTTATGCTCCAACTAGCTTTGACATGTACCCAGAAATCAGCTGGACTTCTAGAAATCAATACTTATTGACTTTCATTACCAAAGTTCAGATTTCTGATACGAGATGCTTTGATAAGACTTTATCTAGGCTTCTCAAACTCATACACCTTTCCTTAGATAGCTCACATGTGTGTCTAAACAATTTAAGAACTTACAACAATAACTCTCAAATGTTTAGACCTTTTGCCATTCCTCACAATTCGAATTATGAAAAGGGATACCGTAATCATAATAAAATTTTGAGAATACAAATATCACAACTTCTATCTCCTTAAAATCTACTTAGTGAAAGCGTTTCCTCACAATCATTTTCATGAATCGGAGAGAAACCTTATGACACTTACATTTTATGGTGTATGTGTTCCTATCCATGTGAATTTGTCAAACCATAATCAAAAGACAAGGTTAGTGACAAATCCAAACTCATATGGATTGAACTTGTTCAATCTTAATTTCTTGCCACTTGGCAGCACAAGGGCCTACCATTGCTTCCAAGTTGTTATGCAAACAATTGAGAACTCATAGAACTCACATACATAGTCAACTTTAACTAGAATGGGCACCGAAACAAGAATATGTCAACACGATAGGTTACAAACCTCAAGTCGTGTGCTAGCGAAAAATAATAGGTTTTATTCTTGATTAGTTCTTGAAACTTGTCAAGATCTTTAAGACTCCCACTTACCTCTTGACATATAAGACTCTCTTGTCAAGAACCATTCCTTGACAACCAAATATTCAAGAGTTAGTGCGGATTCTTATCAAGACTAACACTTCACACAATTGGCCATAGTCGGTCTTTGTTTTACCCAAAACATCATAACTTACCAATTTCAAATGTACAAGAGTAGAAAACATTTTACTTTACATTTGATAAGTGTTATAAACCTTTCTAAAGATTTATGTCACTCAAGGCACAATCTTGGAGTATAACTCTAAGACTTGTTTTGCAACAAAGTATGACTCATCTTCTTGATTTAACCATTTCAACAATTCACGATTCCTCTTCTTAGCCATAGAAATGCACTATGATGACCTTAGAGGATCAATTGTGATATGGTTTTCATAATCATTAAGATGATCATAAAACACGATACTAAAGTACTCTCCCATCTTTTCAGATTGGAGAAACTTTTATCTTTCTGCCTAATTTGATTCTTCTCATTCGGTCTGCCATACA
The DNA here is from genome assembly GCF_052849685.1 of Lactuca virosa. Lineage (NCBI taxonomy): Eukaryota > Viridiplantae > Streptophyta > Magnoliopsida > Asterales > Asteraceae > Lactuca > Lactuca virosa. The sequence continues at coordinate 125,255,533 of NC_136430.1, forward strand.
TTGAACTTTTCTCATGATTCAGAATTATACTTAAACTTGTAAGCATAACCATATTTAGTAAACTTTAGTAAATCATGACGAATAGTCTTTATCGTTCTCTGTGGTGGACCTGACCAGCGCACACCCAGTGTACCCGATCCCCTTGTCCTTCACTTGACTCACATATTCCTATGAATAAGGAATTAGTCTTAATTTCCCAAATATCAAAATTCTCATTCATCACACAATACAAGTTGCATGATTCCAACTTTATATCCAACTGAAACTTGGGTGATGAAAATCTTTCCTTATTTGGTAAATTATGACACTACAACAAACGAAAGAATCAAATTCATATTCCAATATTGCTATCAATGGAAACATATAAGCAACAATTTTTCACAAATTCCATTGTAAGGAAACTTTAAAATAAGATAAATTTCAAAAATTTTCTTTATTTATAAAAATTGCGGAAAACTTATCCTTATAATGCAAATACAAGTGAAAATATGTTGTTATCTATTCCTAAGCAATCTATCACAACTCTTAAGCAGCAGCTCACAAATCTGATCATCGAACCACACGATCGAAATCCATCTCTTCGCGATCAGACTCAGCATACTATTCCTTTAAGCTTCCTTTCATTTCTTTGATTCTTCAAAACATCAAAATGTAATTACATTACATCATGTATTAAGAATCTCCAAATAGGAACTTAATAGAGTTAGACAGAGGATTTTACCTGAAGTAGAGTCAAAAGTTTTGACTTTACCATCCTTGTGATCTTTCAGGTAAATATGGCAGCTTCGCAACCAATTCCCCTTCTCTTGGCAGTATAAATATATGGACTCTTTGGAATGATACGCGGGACTATCCTAGACTTAGCCTTTCTCTTTACCATTTGGTCAAGTGACTTGGCCATGACTGATCCCTTTCCATTGGGAAGAGAAAGCTTTTCTGGACTTTCAATGTTACCATTGTCAATGTCCATGGAAGTTTGGGAAGTAGACCTTCCAATAAAATTTGCTTTACCAGTGCACCAACTTATTGCTGATTCAGCATCAACAAGCGAATATGTTAGATCAATAAAGGCCATGTCGTGGTCTCCCATATAGTAGTGCTTAAGGGAACCCGATATATGACTTAGGAAGTGATTGAAGAACCCAGTCAACCGCCAACTTCCTTGAGACTTTGACACCCAACTCTCCCAGCTTGTCAATATGTAACTTCATCTCCAAGACGTGAGCACATACAGACTTTCTTTCCTGCCAATAGTGCTTTGAGTGACCTGGAACTTGTGGGTTAGGGAGAATTATTGGAGGAGGTGAATGAAGTGAAGTTCCACTAAAGCACAAATAAGGGATTAATCTTTCACCTTGATTGCCTTGTGAAAACCATCTTTATAAAGAAAGTTTTTTCAAAAGATTTGGGAAGACCATAGTTGTCAGAACTTAGACATTTATGAGGGAGAAATTCAAGTTTAGTTGATTTTAGTCCTTAATAGAACACCCAACATGAAATATTAAGGCTAGGACGCAACACAATATTTTACAATTCAGAAGAGGGATGCCGTAATCCAAACTGCAAAAAATATTTGAAGGTAGGTAAATGACGATTTACCAATTTCCACCATGAAAAACGAAATTGATTACTAAGTTTTAAATGGATTGAAACTCCTAGATCCTTTGAGATTCATTGAACAATTCAATAGCATGTTTAAATCTCGATTGTGCCCTTCAAGTTTGTGACTGGGATGTCGAGGATCACAAACAAGGTGTGAATAACCATGCAAATTAGCTTGGTACACTCAATGTTACAACCACCTAATCAATGTGCCGGTTAACCACACACACTATATTGATCAATGATTAACATCAAGCTACCCTTTGTCACGCACTGTCAGTCCCATATTAGTGTGTCGGTTAACCACATACGCTCCACTAACGACTTAACAAGGTGCAAAGTACAATTTCATGGGTTAGCACCATATTCACATTTTCCTAAGTAACTAAGATTGGGAATTTATAAGTGTTTAGTTACTTAGTATTTCATTATACTTTTAATGAGAATTTAAATGTCCTGTCAAACCCGTTTGGCTAACGACCCTCCACCAGTCAAGGAAGCGGTGGGTGAGAGTGGACACCCATTAAACTGCCATTTTATAGGCAGTAACCTTATACCCCCCTTATAGACCGACTTCGTGAATGAGGCCAACTAACGGTAAGACTGACTTGTTCTAACATGGTTGTTGGTTCGAGTCCCACGGATGGCGCCAAATGATGTGACCTGGGGATGCACCATCTGCTCTGAGAAAGTGCTCCTGCGTCGGAGACGGATCTATGAGGTCACAACAGACAAGCCCGTTAGAGCCGCCCCAGGGACTGTGCCCCGGGAGCGGACTCCGACGGTCAAGTTAGATCATCTGATAGATCTGAGATGGTTCTCTTTAGCTAGAGAGAACCATCTTGGTGCTGGTGGTGTATGGTGGTTGACGGCGGAGGGTGGCAGCTGAGCCACCCGACCGGAGTCTAGGGTGGCGGCTGAGCCAAAGGGAAGGATCCCCCTCCATGGAGGAGGTACTGTTCATTATATAGGGGACAACTAGGTCAAGGGGAAATAGGTCAGGCCTTGGGCCAACCCAATTCAGGCCCAGCTAGCAAGGAGTTGGACGAGGCCGCCCGGAGGTGCGGGACGGGGCTGGCGAGCACGCACCAGGCAAGGATGGCAAGCGCACACCAGGAAAGGCTGGTAAGGGAGCGTCAGGCCGGGCCGGCAGGAGAGTCCCCAGCGAGGCTAGCAAGGGAGTCCCCAACAAGGCTGGCAAGGGAGAGCCTAGCCAGGGAGCGCCAGGCCGGGCCGATGGGGGAGTCCCCAGCAAGGCTGGCACAGGAGTCCCCAGCGAGGCTAGCGGGCGCGCACCAGGCAGGGATGGCTCGCTAGAGTGGTCTAGGTCATGCTAATAGACCATACATAATCAATATATATATATATATATATATATATATATATATATATATATATATATATATTAACTTATAATATGATAGTAGTATAAGGGTTGAATTTTAAACTTTTAAAATTCTAGGATTTGGAATTAAAGTTCTAATGTGTGACTTTACAACTTACAAAACTTGAGGGAAAGTTTTGTAACTTTCAAAACTTTTCAAATTCATAACTCATGAGTTTAATATAGGTTTTAATGAAAAGACTCTTGAAAATCCATAACTTGAGGACAAGTTATGGAGTCCATAAAACCATTTATGAAAAGGAATCTTCATTTTTCTATGGCCTATGACTTTTAATTATCCATTTAAATGAAAAACTTTTCATTTTCTATAACTTGAGGACAAGTTATGCAATCCATCAAAATCATTTAGATCAAAAATTGTAACAAGAAAATCAAACAGTTTTTCAATGATCTGAATTAAACTCAAAAGAACAAGACAATTCAAATCAAACAAATTTCATGTAATTAGCCTAACCATATAAACTAATACAAAACTTGAAACTTTGAAAATTATCTTGTAAATTGGATAAGCATGATCATTACCACATCAAAAAGAAGTTTATAAGTTCAAAAACAGCTTAAGGCAATGATCATAGTCCAATTCCAGCCAAAAACATCGAAAAGCTGCATTATGGACTGCCAACTCGTCGAGCCCATTATTGGACTCGACGAGTCCAAGCCAAAATGCATGCAACTCGATGAGTCTGTCAGTGGAATCGGTGAGTCCACTGTCCAGACAACAAAAAATTCGATTTTTCAAGCAATTTGCATCAAGTATATATAAGAAAACAAGCCTAGGCTCTGATACCACTGATGGGTTTTGAGCAATCTAACATTCCTAAGGTGTACATGCAACCCTAAATACATTGGATCTATGTTTTCTCTAATATACATGCAAACTTTCATTTTCCAAGATATTACCCTAGCTAGGATACAAAGCTTTGATACTTGAGTAATAAAACTAGTTAGATAACATACCTTTTCTTATGGCTTGAAAACCTTGAAGCTTTTGGCCTTTAAGAACTTAGCACCAATAGTGTGGATGCCTCATATGGAATCATAACACACCATGGACAAAGGATGAAATTTTGAAAGAGAATCTTCATACACCAAAGCCGTCCATATGAACTCCAAGAACATTGATAGTGATTTTAGCTATGGAGTAACATATTTATATGTGGAATTCCAAAGGTCATGGGTTAACCCTAACCCATACCCATGGGTTTATGATCCATGGTTCATGTGGCCCAAGTCTTTATGTGTCCATACATAAACTTAGTCCAACATGGATCATAAGCCCAACATATAAATATAACTAATTTACACAATTAGTCCCCATAATTAGTCTCTTTTGATCACTAAATTAATTCCAAACTAATTCTTGATCAAAACTAATTAAATCATATGATTTCATATTAATATATTAGAACTTATAATGTATTAATAAACCATAAATAACCTCTTCTCAAAAGTCCATCCTAACAAATTGTCCTGATTATATGCAACCCAAATGGACCATGCTACTCTCGGGTCAAGTACATACCAATTATAGTTATGGGCTTAGACACCTAATCCAACAATTGGATCAACAGGTGAATGGAGTGTTTCGAAACCTGAACAAACTACAACAAGTCAAGGGAGAGGAAAAGGGATTGTTGTAGAGAAATCAAAGGAAGAATGAAAAGCTGAGATAGATGCAGAAATAGAGAAACAACGTCAGATTCAAAGTATTTTGAGGCTTAGACAAAATGATCCTCCTACTTTGGACAAAGGAGATCCAAGGAAAATACATAGTTATGAAAATATCGAAGCTAGAGTTGCTTACAATGAGATGTATGAGTTTGAGAAGAAGCCAAGGAAAAGTTATGCTATCGAGAACTCTGACATGAATCAACTCGATTTTCCTGTCAATGAAATGATGTTTCTCACTGTTCAGTACAAGAGTGTTGATCAATTCAAGGATAAAGATGACTTTATTCATATGAAGCTGAGATCTCATGCTATGTTGGTAAAAGATCAGGAAGAGGTATGGTCACTCGTGAAGATTGTTCGAGTGATAAGTATAACAAAGGATGTGTTGTTCGAGAATATACTACAAAATATTCGATACCATGTTGTGAGGGAAAACAATGTTGCTCTTGACTTCTCGATTGCTGATTTTCCTCTGATGAACTTGAATGATCTGATTCAAGTTGTGAACATACTCAAAGACATGGATGCTTCAAAACTTCAGGGAACAAGTAAAGAAGTACTACGTCTGGGGTTAGGCCATATCAAGCTTTTCATAGACAATTATTATGATTGTCTAGCATTGACTGATGTTGAGTTAGAATTGTCAATGGGAAAAGAAATCAATGTTCCTCAATCAGCATTGAAGAGTCAAGCTGATTTAAAGATGTATGTTGATGGTGAGATATGTCTGAAGCCATTTGGAGTTGTTTTCGTTGGAAAGAGAAAGAAGGGAAAACAAACGAATATCTTATTTCAATCAAGTGACGTTGAAAGATACACAACTTCTCATTATACAAACTTAATTGTGCATATGAACAGTTGTAAGAAGAACAATGAAGCGGATAAAGTTGAACTGAAGAAGGTCATGAACTGGTATGCGGAGATTCCAAGGACATTACATATGGCTGCTCAAGTTTTGATAACCTAACTTCGACACTGCTTACAAAGGGGGAGATTGTAAGAGTCGAAGTTAGTTGTAAGGTGTTGAAAGTTTAGGAATGTTCGTGATGTAGTATAATTTTATTTACAAAGGCATTGTTGTTTTCGAAACTGTATTGTTTAGTCCTTTGTATTTTTTGTGTGCTTTAATTTTCCAATAAATAAGGAAGGATACTTAGACTAGAGAGAACTTTTGCCACATTTCTGTCTGAATCTCTTTGTATCTGAAACCATAATACGAGCTGAAACAAGATTATATTTACTCTCTGTGTTCTTACTTCATATCAATTTTGATCTCGTTTCTTTACTCGATAAATCAAACCACTACACGTACGCACTCCAGTTGGGTTTTGGGCTTCGTGTGGGCTTGTAAGCCCTTTGGGCCTTATTTAGTTTTGGGATTGGTCATATTTTGGGTTAGTGGTCCAATTTATATGTTTTGGGCCATGGTTGTTTTGGTTGGGCCTTATTGGGCCATGTGGCCCATTAATAGATTTAGATATGGCTTTCGGGCCCATTATCAAAGGGAAGACTCTTGGGCCATTATAAAAGGACTTGGGCTAAGAATTTGTTTGGGCTTAAAGGGAAGGCCCATTTGAGGAGTTGGGCCCAATTTGGAAAATTGGGCCATTAGTTGGCTTTTATGGGTTTTACAGTTTTGGGTCTTGTCAGTTTTGGGCTTCGGACTTAGTTATGAATCTTGTTGGGCCAGGGGTAAAATGGTCAATTTACCCCCAAGTATGGATTATGGATCATGGTTTGGGACCCGATTGCTAATTGACGATATTTCAGTATTCACATCTCGAGGAGTTGTCAGGGCAGCAACTAAGGATTTCTTGCAGGGAGTTTCAGCATTTGAGGTGAGTCACCTCACCATACCAATGGGTCGAAGGCACCAAGACATGCTCATTATGTGTTATGTGGTTTGCCAGTTGGTTACGTGTTAGGTGGTATGCTAGTTGATTATGTGGTACGTTATATGCTAGTTGTCTTTGTGATACTTACAGGAAAGACCATGGGGGTGCCCATGGCACTTGGTTATAAGACCATGTGGGGGTGCCCATGGCATTCCAGGTAAAGAACATGGGGGTGCCCATGACACTTGGTTATAAGATCATGTGGGGATGCCCATGGCATTCCAGGTAAAGACCATGGGGGGTGCCCATGGCATACCAAGTAAGACCATGGGGGTGCCTATGGCACATAGGTGTAAGACCATGTGGGGGTGCCCATGGTATCCTGGAGTAAGACCCTGGAGGGTGTCCAAGGCATCCTTATATGTTTATATGCATGGCTTATGTGATTGATATGGATTATGTTATTATGTGGATCATGTGGGGTATGCTATAGGGAACTCACTAAGCTTCGTGCTTACAGTTTTGTTTATGGTTTCAGGTATCATTGGTTTGGAAAAGAAGAGCCTCACTTGATCGCAACACACACACCCGTGTTTTCCACATGAATTGATTTTGGGAAGTAACTCTAATAAATATTTTAATTATGCAATGTTTTTGAATGATTGTATGAAATAACATTTGTGTTTGACTATGATGAAAATTGAAATTTTTACCTTGGATTTTTGGGTCGTTACAAGTTGGTATCAGAGCCTTGGTTTGAGAGATTCAGACATACTTTCGGGTGTGTCTGAACTCAAACAGAGGATCTATAAAGTTTTCAAAAGAAAAATCTTTTCAAGGAAAGATTTTTCTAAGACAAGAAAGGGTATGGTGCATGGAATCGGCCGAGCTCAAGTAAGTTTTCCCCAGAATACCCATATATGCTATCTGTTATGACTTGATTTATGAATCTGTGAATCGCATGCTAGGTAGGGCTAGGAGAGATGCCTTTGTATGTATGTTGTATGAGCTGGTAGACTTGCATGCTAGTGTTGATTAGTCAGCATTAGATTGGCCTGATATATGATGCTTGTAGCCTTGGGGATACTTGATGCTATGCAGGAATGGGAATGACTATTGGTATTAGTAACTGCTAAGTGTATGCTTTAAAAATGGTATACGGTTAGGATCTTATAGCCTTAGAATAATTGATTTGGCCTTATTTCATGTTCCTCGTCTGGTTGTGGTCCTAGGATAGAGTCTATTATTCAACAGTCTATTAGATCATGTTTTGTGTATAATTTACATGCATAAGGTAGCCGACAGTGAGGGTGGATGTGGATAGCATGAGTTGTGGTATGTGGGCTGAATGTTCTATGATAGTTTCATGGTTTGGAGAGTTACTGCACGAATGTTGCTTGCTTTGTGCTTTGTGGAACTCTTGAATGATTGGAGTCAGCTACTATGGTGCTATTTGTTTTTTTGAAGCAAAAATCCATAAAATCTGCAGACCACGCCTGCAACCCTCTGCAGTACAAAAGGTGGACCAAACAGCTGCAGATTCTAATAAGAAGCATGTTTCTTTTTTAACATCTGCATGCTGCTGCAGATAATAAAAAATTAAAATAAACTGACTTTATAATCCGAAAATAGTTTTTTAATACCGAAAATTTAATAATGTATGACATTTCGGCAAGAATTTATGATATTTCAGCAAACAATAATGATATTTTAACAAAAAAAAATAAAGATATATTAGCATAAAATAATGATATTTCATCAACAAATTATTATTATTCAATATAAAAAAAAGGAAAAAAATTTCAACAAGAATAAACAAAAAGATATGAAATAAGATTTCAGCAATATATAATCAATATTTTAGCAAGAAAAAAAACGAAGAGGTAGGAAGAGGAAAAACAAGTGTTGCGCCAAGAAGAACACGCGAAGAGGTTTTTTAATCCGAAGACTTGTGAAAAACAAAAAGCTATGAGATGAAAAGTGTTGCGTGTGTGCTGAGCCGCGCAGCAATAAGATGTCTGAAGAGGTTTTTTCCAAAAAACAAACAACACATAAGTGAATATGACGATATTCAGGAGGTGGATGGCTGGCATCATGGGAAGTTCTTCAGCAGTTTATGGCAAGGTGAGGTTGGGAACCTAGGAAAGCCTAGGATATGCTCCAGTAAGTTAGTGGGCGGTTCTGTGAGGTTGGGAGCCTAGGAGTTGCTTCGGTGGGTATCGTGCTGATGTTTAGCAGATATTTGGTACATTAGTGGAGTAGGTGAGTTAGAGGATTCAGAAGGATTGCTAAGGAAAGTATGGATAGGTGTGGAAGGTAGTATTGGGCCCATACTACTGAAAGCACAGGATCCATACTCGAATCAATGAGAGTCTTGGAGAATCTAAAAAGCTTATGAGAAGGAGAATTCTTGGTTATGCTTGGACCGTGGGAATAGCTGCTTTACAGGATGAGGATGAGCACGCATGGGGAAGGACCATGGTTTATTCCCAGCTCCGGTGGTGAGGCAGTTAGTGGAAGAAATGTCAGGGATTTGAGTTTGTGTTGGACTAAGGAGATGGAAAGTGTTTTCCGTACTAGTCCCTACCCCTTAAGAGCTAAGGTTCGGTTCGCCTTGGATCTCTTGCATCGGGCGGCAAGGAGTTATTAGGGAGTGATTGTGCGATCTATTGCGCTTTCGGGATTGGAGACTATGTCTTTGGAGTAGTTTGTTGTTCGGGTTAGGGTAGAGTTTGCTCCAGCTATTGCAGTTCAGCTGTTGACGATTGAGCTGGTGAGGGTACCAGGGTGTCATACCCTGTATTGATATGAAAACCAGAGTCCGAGTGCAAGAGATCGATTTGGGGTACCTCGGGGAGAGAAGATCAGGTCAGGTGCATTAGTGGAGGGTCTCGGGAAGAGACGCAGGACTTCTGAACAGGGTTGGAGAGGCCAGCAGGGCCGGGTCGGTGTAGCGCGTGAGAAAAAGGCACAATGGAGCTTGCCAATCCAGAAGTATGGGTTGCTACGAGCATAACAGGTTGATCATGTCAGTAGAGATTGTTTTCTAGGGGAGGCAAGGGAAGCCAGTGCTCCAGCAGGTTGTTCGGCGGATGTGTTATCATTTACGATTCTTTCGGTTGCTATCGGTTTCTTGTTGCTTGGAATCCTATAGTATGTTGGGTTCGCGTTATCTTTGGGTTTTGATTATGTCATCGTTGGGTTATATTTTCGGGGAGTGTCTTATGCATGCCGTGAATCATTAGTGGGTTATTGAAGGGTCATTTCTCGTATAGCAAGCTCCAAGTGTTCAGTTGCATGTTGAGTGGTAGTCGAGATCGGTTCAGCGGCGTTGTGTGGAGGGTTTATGGTCGGGATTCAGCGGGTTAACTCTCCTGTATCATTAGGATTCAGTAGCTTTTTTAGTCATGTTGATTAGCGCTTAGGGCCGACTAGGGAGGTGGTCCATTGCTAAGGTTTTAGTTTGGGCATCAACTCTGAGGGTTGCAAGTGTGGGGTGTAGTATCATCTAAAGTATTTGGGATCAATAGTATTGTTGGGCTTCAGAAAGTGTTCAGCAAATCTTCGCGGATTGTTCAATCTTTTGGGATGGTTAGTGATGGAAAAATAGCATCGGTAAGCGCGGTTTTTCAGCAGACCGTTAGGGGTAAGAAGGATTGGGAAATCCTTCAATTCTCATGTGTCGGTAGTACTTGTCGAATCGAATTGGGGGAGAATCGTTCAGATATTCAGGAGCAGGAGCGGTTATAAAACTAGGATGAGTTTTACATCCCCATCAGGGAGGAAGGCGGCCCAAACGGCTGTTTGGTTTGAGGGTTGTGTGAGTTGGGAGTTCGGTAAAACTCCCCAGCATGTGAATCGCGTCTTCTTGGTGATTGATAGCAGAATTTGGGGAATCAGGTTGGGGTTCCGGTCATGAATTGAGTTCAGTTTGGGTGTTCGGTCGAGTGCATGCTCGACTCTGTGTGTGGTTCGAATTGATAGATTAGAGGTAAGGCATTAGGCTACGATTGTGATTGGGGAAAAAGTGTTGTAAGACTGCGGGGGAGTCGTAGCATTCATTACCGGTCCGTTGGGGTGAAAGTGTTGTAAGACTACGGGGGAGCCATATCATTCACTACAGCTCCGTTGGGGCGAAGGTGTTGTAAGACTACGGGGGATCCGTAGCATTTAGTAATGGTTAGTTAGGGTGAAAGTGTTGTAAGACTACGGGGGAGCCGTAGAATTCACTAGTGGTCAGTTGGGGTGAAGGTGTTGTAAGACTACGGGGGAGCCATAGCATTCACTAGTAGTCAGATAGTGTGGGAAGTGTTATAAGACTGTAGGGTAGTCGTAGCATTTGTAAGCGGTCAGATAATGTGGAAAGTATTGTAAGACTGTCGGGGATCCGTAGCATTCCCAACTGTCCGGATGTTGTGGACTGCAGGGTAGCCGTGGCATTCACGGATTTGTTCAGATGACTTAGGCCAAGGTGGGCCATTTCGCAAGGTTGTAACTAGGTCACAAGCATGGAAGGGAGATCAGCTCGTGCTTTGGGGCATGCCAACAGGGTTGTTAGGGAATTATTCTCCGTTCTAGGATGAGGGTCTATGGGATCTGCGGGCGAGCTTGGGTGATTATGGAAATTCAGGTTGGAACTGGTAGAGACTGTTGACTCAAGGGTTGGATCTTGAGTTGTAGGACAAGCGGGTAACCAGTGTATGACGCAGAAGTGTTCAGGTTGGGTAGTCTGGTTATTGACTCTTGGGAACTTGGTGGTTGGACCAGTTGCGAGATTGGAAGTCTCGAAGATAGTTGGGGTATACCAAATCATCGGTTAAGTAAAGGGGTTGGTAATCAGGAGGATGTTGTTGGAAAAGGTGTCTAAGCCCATAACTATATTTGGTACGCATTTGACCCGATAGTAGCATGGTCCATTGGGTTGCATTCATCAAAGCAATATGTTAGGAAGGATATTTGAGTAAGAGGTTAATTATGATTTATTAATATATTATAAGTATATATATTAATTGAGGAATCATATTATATAATTAGTATTGATCAAGAATTAATTTACTGATCAAAAGAGACTAATAAAATTGAGACATATGGATTGGGCTAATGATCCATGATTGATTTGTGATGGGCTTATGGGTTAGTTCATGAAGTGGTTATCCAAATTAAATGGGTGGATCATAAGCTTATGGGTATGGATTAGGGTTACACATGACCCTTGGAATTCTACCACTTGTATTTGAAGAGTAAGAACCGATTTTAGAGTCTCCATAACCTCTCCATATTCATCCTAATTGTTCTTGGTTTTTTGTGATTCCATTTGAGGCATCACACTTGGGGTGCTAAGCTTTCTTGAGGCCAAGTTATTCAAGCTACTACACAAGGTAATATTCTAACTAGTTTTTTATGATTAAAATATCACCTTGCATGCTAGTTTAGGCTTCATGCTTTGGAAAATGTTTATTGCATGTATAATTAGAGAAAACTTAGATCCAAAGCATTAGGGTTGTATGTGCAGCATAGGAATGTTAGAGTACATAAAACCCAACAATGGTATCAGAGCCATGGGTGTTTTCTATTGTACTGATGCAATTGTGTAATTTTCAAAACTGCAAAACTGCATTTCGGGATTCTTCCAGGGCCAACTCGCCGAGTCCATCCTTGAACTCGACGAGTTGGATGAGTTTTTCCTTGAACTCGACGAGTCCATAATGGGACTCGACGAGTTGATGCATCTGATGGCAGAATTTTCAAGTTTGTGCCCTGTTTTGGATTAGGAACATTAGCACAAACTGTTTTGGTTCATAAAATTTGATTTTAATGATATGGTAATGTTTATCCCCATACAATAACATGATGTTCTTCAAATTCTAAGATAACTACTTGATTATTGTGAAATACTAATTATTTAAAATTTGAAACTATCTTGAATATGAATCAAATTAGGTCAAATTGGTAAATGATCATCATATCATAATTGGACTAGTTAATTTGATCCATATGTGTTCTTGAAATGTTCCATAACTTTTCATCAAGTTATGGAATATGAAAAGTCCTTATTTATGAAACCATTAACTAATGTAAGTTATAGAATTCTAAGAGTCTTGGAAGGTTTCATAACTTGTACACAAGTTTGGAATTTGTAACTTGAGGGCAAGTTTTGTAACTTGCTTTAATGAATGCAAAAGTCTTGACAAGTTACAAAACATGCCCTCAAGTTTTGGAACTTGAAAAGTTACACTAATGAAACTTTAATTCCAAACCCTAGAATTTTAAAAGTCTCCAATTCATGGGTTCATAACTTTAAATTAATTAAATACCTTTTATTGATTTAGCATCTTGATTTGTTTTGAATAGTTCAATTAACTCTTATGGACTTTATTCATAGTTAATTAAATGTTTAATTAAAAGAGTATTATTAAATCCATAATCATATGGTTTAAGTTTAATTAAATTAAGACTATAATTTATTAATAGATTAAACCATCAAGTATTTTAAAAGTTTAAAATACACCCTTACCGTTAGTAGGCCTCATTCACGAAGCCGGTCTATCAGGGGGTATAAGGTTGCTGCCTATAAAATGGTGGTTTAATGGCCTCATTCACGAAGGCCTCATCCACCTCTTCTTTGACTGGTGGAGGGTCGTTAGCCGAACGGGTAGGACAGGACACAAACTTCCATTAAAAGTATAATGAAAATACTAAGTAACTAAACACTTATAAATTCCCAATCTTAGTTACTTAGGAAAAATGTGAAAATGGTGCTATTCAATGAAATTTCACTTTGCACCTTGTTAGGTCATTAGTGGAGCGTGTGTGGTTAACCGGCACACTAATTTGGGACTGACAATGTGTGGCAAAGGGTAGCTTGATGTTAATCATGGATCAATGGAGCGTGTGTGGTTAACCGGCACATTGATTAGGTGATATGTAACATCGAGAGTACCAAGCTAATTTGCATGGTTATTCACACCTTGTTTGTGATCCTCGTTATCCCAGTCACGAACTTGAGAGGGCATAATCGAGATTAAACATGTCATTAAAAAGTTCAATGAATCTCAAAAGATCTAGGAATTTCAATTCATTTAAAACCTAAAATTCATTTTCGCTTTTCATGGTGGAAATTGGTAAATCGTCATTTACCTACCTTCAAATAATTTGCAATTGGATTACGGAATCCCTCTTCCGAATTGTAAATTATTGTGTTGGGTCCTAGCCTTAATATTTCATTTGGGTGGTATATTAAGGACTTAAATCAACTTACTTGAATTTCTCCCTTGTAGATGTCTAGTTCAGACAACTATGGTCTTCCCTAATCTTATGGAAAAAGGCTTTCCTCATGAAGATGATATTCCCAAAAATCATACTTCACTTCCTGCACCTCCTCCAATTGTTCTCCCTAATCCACAAGTTCAAAGACTTGAAAAGTTCAAGGTCACTCAAGCCCTATTGGCTAGAAAACACCAAGATGGAAGGTCTGTGTGTACACATGTCTTAGAGATGAAGTCACACATTGTCAGGCTGGGAATGTTAGGAATCATTGTCTCGAGGAAGTTGGTTGTTGACTTGGTCCTTAAATCACTTTCTAAGTCATATAGTGAGTTCATTAAAGATTACTATATGACAGACCGCGACACGACCCTTATCGATCTTACCTATTTGCTAATTGCTGCTGAATCAGCAATGATTTAGCGCACTGGTCAAGCAAATTTGATTGGAAGATCTACTTCCCAAACTTCCATGGACATTGACAATGGCAACACTAGAAGTCCAGAAAAGTCTTCTCTTCTCAATGGAAAGGGATCGGCCATGGTCAAGTCATTTGATCAAATGGTAAAGAGAAAGGCTAAGTCTGAGATTGTACCATGTACCATTCCCAAATAGTCCATTTGTTTCTATTGCCAAGAGAATGGGCATTGGTTGCGAAGCTGTCGTATCTACCTGAAAGATCGCAAGGATGGTAAAGTCAAAATGTTTGACTCTACTTCAGGTAAGTCCACTATCTAACTCTGTTAAGTTCCTATTTGGAGATTCTTAATAAATGATGTAATGTAATTACATTTTGATGTTTTGTAGGATCAAAGAAAAGAAAGGAAGCTTGAAGAAAGAGTAAGTTGAGTCTGAACGCGAAAAGATGGATTTCGATCGCATGGTTCGATGATCGGATTTTTGAGCTGCTGCTAGGAGTTGTGATAGATTGCTTAGGAAATGTTTAGAAACATAGTTTTCACTTGTAATTACATTGTAAGGAAAAGTGTTTCCTTATTTTATAAATAAAGAAAAAAATTTAATTTGGTCTTATTTTATATTTATCCTTGCAATGGCTTTTGTGAAAATTTATGTGTGTATGTTTCAATTCTTAAGCAATATTGGAAAATAGATTTGATTCTTTCATTTGTGGCAGTATCATAATTTACGAAATAAGGAACGATTCTCTTCACCCAAGTTTCAGTTGGATAGAAACTTGGAGTCATGCAACTTGTATTGTGTGATGAGTGAGAACCTTCGTCTTTGGGAAATTAACACTAACTCCTTGTTCACATGTATATGTGAGTCAAGTGAAGGACTAGGGGATCAGGTACACTTGGATGTGCGCTGGTCAGGTCCACAACAAAGACCGATAAAACTATTCGTCATGATTTGCTAAAAGTTTGGTAAATATGGGTATACTTACAAGATTAAGTATAATTCTGAATCGTTGAAAAGTTTTAATGTATAGCACAATCAATAAGAAGAATCAAATTAGGTAGAAAGATAAAAGTTTCTCCAATCTGAAAAGAAGGGAGAGTACTTGAGTATCGTGTTTCTTGATTATCTTAGTGATTATGAAAACATATCACAACTGATTCTCTAAGAACATCTTAGTGCATTTGTATGGCTAAGAAGAGGAATCATGAATTGTTGAAATGGTTAAATCAAAAAGGTAAATCATACTTCGTTCCAAAATCGAGTCTTAGAGTCACACCCCAAGATTGTAACTTGAGTGACATATCTTAAATAAGTTTATAACACTCATCAAATGTAGAGTAAAATGTTACTTACTCTTGTACATTTGAAATTGGTAAGTTGTGATGTTTTGGATAAGACAAAAACCAACTAAGACCAATTGTCAGAAGTGTTTGCCTTGATAAGAAACCGCACTAACTCTTGAATATTTGTTTGTCAAGTAAGGTTTCTTGACAAAAAGAATCTTATATATCAAGAAGTCAGTGGGAGTCTTAAAGACCTTGAAAAGTTTCAAGAACTAATCAAGAATAAAACCTATTGGTTATCGCTAGCAAGCGACTTAAGGTTTATAACCTATCGTGTTGATATATTCTTGTTTATGTGCCCATTCCAGTTAAGTTGACTACGCATGTGAGTTCTATGAGTTCTCAATTGTTTGCATAACAACCTCGAAGCAATGGTAGACCCTTGTGCTGCCAGGTGGCAAGAAATTAAGATTGAACAAGTTCAGTCCATATGAGTTTGGATTTGTCACTAACTTTGTCTTGTGATTATGGTTATAATAGATTCATATGGATAGGAACACATACACCATAAAATCTAAGTGACATAAGGTTTCTCTCCATTTCATGAAATTGAGTGTGAGGAAGCACTTTCACTAAGAAGATTTTGAGGAGATAATAGTTGTGTTAATTGCATTCTCAAATTCGAGTATGATTACGGCATCCCTCTTCATAGTTCAAATTGTGAGAAATGGCAAATAGTCCGAACATTCAGAAATTATTGTTGTAAGTTCTGAAATAGTTTAGACACACATATGAGCTTTCTTATGAAAGGTGTATGAGCTAAGATAAAGGCTTGTGGAAGCATCTCGTATCAGAAATCTGAACTTTGGTAAGAAAGTAAACAAGTATTGATTTCTAGAAGTCCAGATGATTTCTAGGTACATGTCAAAGCTAGTGGGGAGCATAATTGTTATGTTATTAAAGAAATAATCGTTATGCTAGTGGGAGCATAATCGTTATGGTAAGTGTTGCGAGTTAGCAATGTTAATTATAGAAAACAAAAGTTTCAATTCACAAAGTTGCAGAGTTTGAAAAGTAGTTTTGCTATAATTAAGGGAGAGGAACTCATACTTCATTTCAAATCTAAAAGCTTAGATTGTGAGATTTT
The DNA here is from genome assembly GCF_052849685.1 of Lactuca virosa. Lineage (NCBI taxonomy): Eukaryota > Viridiplantae > Streptophyta > Magnoliopsida > Asterales > Asteraceae > Lactuca > Lactuca virosa. The sequence goes on from NC_136430.1 coordinate 125,272,159, forward strand.
AATCAAATTTAGTCAAGGATATATATGAATGTTATGTTGGAATAGTTCAACATAAGGAAATTATATATATGGAAATATTATAGCAAAAGACTGGTCAAGTATCAAGTCTTTATGTAAGACATTATGAATCGTGTCCCATATGCTTCGGGTAAAGGATCGATTGCATATGCTATAATGATCATGTGTTCTGAATTTTCCGAATGCCAAGGGTATTAAGAGGGAAAAAGGACTAGAACCGGATATGACTAAAATAGTTAAACAACTATGAAGGACAATCTAAGGTTCGCCAAGGATTTGTCACTTGTAGTTGGAAGTATAGTAATGGATGGACCATATTGACATTATTATGAATAGATAGGACTCTATTAAGAATGGATTGTCATATGGCTAGTATGGAAATTTTTCCATAATGGGAGTTGGATATTAAGAATCTATGTGTAGGTTAGAAACTTTTATGCAAGAAGGATGTTCAAAGGAATGTACTTTGAATTTGAGACTTCGCTTCCATGGAATTGTTTTGTTATCAATCTCCAGTGGAATACTTTGTAATTTCATTATCCAAGTCTTTGTGGCTTTGGTGCATTGACATTACAAAAGGATCATTGCATAAAGGTTAGAACCTAACATATTCTAATAGTGGCAAGAATTTGGTATTCTTACACTTGTCATAAAGATTTTGAGTTGTGAAATGACTTTCATTGAAGATGTATTCAATTGATCTATTTCACAAAGAAAAGGTGTTTTATTTATATTCAAAAGTGTAATCAATATGGTAATCAATATGGTGATTAAATTAAGTTGATAAATCGAAACATTATACAATGAATAATATGTAATCAATATGGTGATTAAATAAAAGGTGTTTTATTTATATTCAAAAGTTTTGAGACCATATTGGATTCGATTATTCTTGCGTTTCACTTTGCATGTTTTGACTTCTCGAATAACTAGATTATTCAAACTATCCACAGTCGATCATACTTTGGAAGTAAGTATTGAAGCTAGACTGTCATGAATGGGTCTGTAGATTGTCTAAAGGGGTTTAGACATAGCACAAGTTTGTTGCAGTATTCAAGAGTACTCCTGTAATAAGATTTGAGTATTGGACTAAACCCACACTCGCATATCACTTCATGGAATTTATCACGGGTGATTGTGAGACGATAATGTTGTATAATCTTCAAACCAAGATATATGAGTTGGCGATTATTTGTGTACATTAATAGTGCAAAAAACACATCAGTAACTCGGTGTTATAAAATGTGCTATTATGTATGATTCAATGAATAGTTAGCACAAGCATATAATTCGAAGTTTATCTGTTCCTTTTATTCTAAGAGGATTGAAAGCGATATCTTGGGCCCCTCGATGATTTTTTTTTGACTTATGTGTCGGGCCCGGTCAGAACTCTATTGATGTGTTCAATTAAGTTCTATGTCAAACAAATCAGAGATCGGGAAACAAAAATGTTGTACAATGAGTATGACTTTAATTCCATGTGTTTGTCCACACGATATCTTATAGAACAGAGGATTATATGATCACTTATCTAATGGACACGTCAGAGTTCGTCAGCGGCTTTTTGAGAGCTACGATTGCTAATCGGATTTTAAGTTACATTGGCAATTACAGTTATTAGACTTATCTAAGTGGGAGACTGTTGGAAAAGGTGTCTAAGCCCATAACTATAATTGGTATGTACTTGACCCGATAGTAGCATGGTCCATTTGGGTTGCATTCATCAAAGCAATATGTTAGTAAGAGGTTAATTATGATTTATTAATATATTATAAGTATAATATATTAATTGAGGAATCATATTATTTAATTAGTATTGATCAAGAATTAATTTAGTGATCAAAAGAGACTAACTACATTGATACATACGGATTAGGATAATGATCCATGATTGATTTGTGATGGGCTTATGGGTTAGTCCATGAAGTGGTTATCCAAATCAAATGGTTGAATCATAAGCTTATGGGTATAGATTAGGGTTACAGATGACCCTTGGAATTCTACACACACACACACACACACACACATATATATATATATATATATATATATATATATATATATATATATATATATATATATATGTATCTCTAAGTCCAAAATCGGTTACCACTTGTATTTGAAGAGTAAGAACAAATTTTAGAGTCTCCATAACCTCTCCATATTCATTCTAATTGTTCTTGCTTTTTTGTGATTCCATTGGAGGCATCACACTTGGGGTGCTAAGCTTTCTTGAGGCCAAGTTATTCAAGCTACTATACAAGGTAATATTCTAACTAGTTTTTTATGATTCAAATATCACCTTGCATGTTAGTTTAGGCTTCATGCTTTGGAAAATGTTTATTGGATGTATAATTAGAGAAAACTTAGATCCAAAGCATTAGGGTTGTATGTGCGCCATAGGAATGTTAGAGTACATAAAACCCAACAGATGTGGTGTGTGATGCAGGTGCAGATTTGTACATGTTGGGTTAGGAGTGTGTATCGAATCGGTTTTGGGTAAGATCTCGAGCCGGGTATCGCGCATGTTTGGTGCATGATTTTCGTTCCAGCGGGATAAATATGGAGATATTTATATGCTGAGGGCATCAATCGCGGGGTCCAAGGGTAATGGATGGGTTAGTTGATGGCAGTTCAAGTTACTATGATGTGTCTTGGGTTGTTGTTATCCGTGAAAGAGTCAAAGCGTATTTGGAGTGAAGAAAAGATGGGTTGTTGGATACTGGGTAGGAGATGAGACTGCAGTGGGTCATGTAGCATTCATTTGGTTAGTAGAAGATTGATGGTAAGGTGTGTAAGCAAGTCCTGCCAGTCGGTTTTCTTTTCGAGAGACGCATGGGACTGCTGTGTGTGTGCCTTTTGGCCCAACAATCGGTTAGGCGTCCGATGTTTCGGGTAGTGGGAAAACAAGTTGGGACAAGGGAGGTCTCGACTACTTCTAAAAAGCAGCAGGTGGTAGCAGGAAGAGTGGAAGTGGGATTAGTGATTGGGATTCCTGTGTGGAATTGCTTGTTGTTCGGAGTATATGCAGAGTTGTTTACAGTTGGATTAAATAATCTCAGAGTGGCTGATTAGAGCCTGTTGCGCAGCTCTCGTCTGAATCTAACCGTGCAGGGGTGAATCTTTTACTCGAAGGATTATTTGAGCCTCCTAACAAGTTGAGCGTTCTGTAGCTGCAATTGTCCTGTGATTTTGTTCTTTTCGAAGCCTCAAGTCGTCGGGAAGCTAGGTCTATTTGAAGTTTCGAGTTTCGGAAGGGTAGAGGTGGTTTTATGCAAGAGGTTTTAAGGCTCGTTCTTGTTCAGGTTGGTACGTCCTTTTAAGGTTGGTATCAGGTTGCCTTGGGAAGGCTGTATTTATTCGGGAAAGTGGAGGTATTGACCAGATTGTTGGAGGTGCTGGGAAGGTAAGGACGGATTTCGAGGATGAAATCTAATTCAAATGGGGGAGAGTTGTAACACTCCAAATCTGGTAGTTACTTTTTATACCCTTGAAATGAAAATTATGGCATAATGGTCCCTTCGTACGCTGGGTGTACTCTTGGAGTATGTTGGGCGTACTCTTGGAGTACGCTTAGCGTACTAAGGATGGATGATCGCGGAGGGTCAGCACGTACGTTGGGCATACCAGAGGGTACGCGGGGCGTACGTGACGAATATGCAAAACCCTAAAATTCAGACTTGACACCTATTTAAACATCCTTAACTCATTGAGGCTAAACCCTAGCAAGCCTCTACAACCTCAAATTTCCTTATGAGAGTGTTTCTTGATCTTAGAAAGTGTATTGGTGGACATTTTAGAGATTATACAAGAAGGAGAAGATAGTGAGCAAACTTGGTGTGGCATTGAGCTTCAAGATCCAGCATCTAGATCATCTTGAGGAGCTTCTAGAGGTATAAAGCCTTAACCTTGTCATCTTATTCATTAAATTGAGTTATGGTTTGCTATATTGTCCCCTTTTGTGTTCATGAATCATCTCTTGGGAGTTTGAGCAACTCCAGAGCTTAGGAAGAGTAGATCTGAGGTCCCTTGGTTCATTAGTACCATAAAAATATAGTCTTGATGGGTGTTTTGACCTCATGCATGAGTTAAGACCCTTGGAAAGGTCTTAATGGGTTGTAAAGGGTTATTGGGAGCATATGGATCATGCAAAGGCATAAAGTTGCCAACTTTATGCCTTAGGACATCTTAATGGACTCACATCTAAAGTTAGACATTGAAATCCCAACTATTAAGCACTTAATGGTTAATTGTGCAAATTTGCTTGTACGACGTACGTAAATTCGCATACGCAGCACGTACTACTTGAAGGGATAGTACGACGAGTGTCCTGGAAGGGTACGCAGGGCGTACACACTCCAGTGGGTTTTGGGTTTCGTGTGGGCTTGTAAGCCCTTTGGGCCTTATTTAGTTTTGGGTTTGGTCATATTTTTGGTTAGTGGTCCGATTTATATATTTTGGGCCATGGTTGTTTTGGTTGGGCCTTATTGGGCCATGTGGCCCATTAATAGATTTGGATATGGATTTCGGGCCCATTAGCAAAGGGAAGACTCTTGGGCCATTATGAAAGGACTTGGGCTAAGAATGTGTTTGGGCTTAAAGGGAAGGCCCATTTGAGGAGTTGGGCCCAATTTGGAAATTTGGGCCATTAGTGGGCTATTTGTTGGCTTTTATGGGTTTTATAGTTTTGGGCCTTGTCGGTTTTGGACTTGGGACTTAGTTATGAATCTTGTTGGGCCAGGGGTAAAAAGGTCAATTTACCCCCAAGTATGGATTATGGATCATGGTTTGGGACCCAATTGCTAATTGGGCGATATTTCGGTATTGACAACTCAAGGAGTGGTCAGGGCAGCAGATAAGGATTTCTTGTAGGGAGTTTCTGCATTTGAGGTGAGTCTCCTCACCATACCAATGGGTCGAAGGCACCAAGGCCGGCCCATTATGTGTTATGTGGCATGTCAGTTGGTTACGTGTTAGGTGGTATGCTAGTTGATTATGTGGTACGTTATATGCTAGTTGTCTTTGTGATACTTACAGGAAAGACCATGGGGGGTGCCCATAGCACTTGGTTATAAGACCGTGTGGGGGTGCCCATGGCATTCCAAGTAAAGACCATGGGGGTGCCCATGACACTTGATTATAAGACCATGTGGGGGTGCCCATGGCATTCCAGGTAAAGACCATGGGGGTGCCCATGGCACTTGGTTATAAGACCATGTGGGGGTGCCCATGGAATTCCAAGTAAGACCATGGGGTTGCCCATGGCACATAGGTGTAAGACCATGTGGGGGTGCCCATGGCTTCCAGGAGTAAGACCCTGGAGGGTGTCCGGGGCATCCTTATATGTTTATATGCATGGATTATGTGATTGATATGGATTATGTGATTATGTGGATTATGTGGGGTATGCTCTGTGGAACTCCTAAGCTTCGTGCTTACAGTTTTGTTTATGGTTTCAAGTATCATTGGTTTGGAAAAAGAAGAGCTCGGCTTGATCGCAGCACACACACTCATGTTTTCCGCATTATGTGATTTTGGGACGTAACTCTGATAAATGTTTTAATTAAGTAATGTTTTTGAATGATTGGATGAAGTAACATTTGTATTTGACTATATTGAAAAATGAAATTTTTACCCTGGATTTTTGGGTCGTTACAATAGTATAAAGAAATCGGTAGAGTTTTGACTAAAGTCGTTAAACGGAAAATCATGGTACTCCGAGAGATAAAAACTTTGAGATGAAAAAGGTCAAAAAGGGAGCTCGTATAAAGAAGAAATGATTTTTGAAAAAATATAAAATACGGGATAAAAAGAAAAGTTAATATTTGACAACTCGGCCTTAAGGAAAGTTGTAATACTCAGTGATAGGCGAGGGTAAAAAACAAGGTTCATACAAGGAAGATATGATTTTTTATAAAAAAAAAAAAAAACTTAAGAGGGGCGCGCGAAATGCATGCCATATGCAATGCACATATGTGATACCAAAATTCGTCGAGATTTGAGAGATGTGGATCACCAGAAGTATGACACGTAGCAAGTTTTGGCTGGAGCTACGAACCATGTGCACGACACGAACAAGGAGCGGCGCACGCATAAGCCCTATAAATAGAGGCTTCCACTTCTCAAATTCCACAATTCAAAAACTCATTATCTTTCTCTCTTAAAATTCAGTTTTGAAATTCTATAGTATCATGTTTTATGATCATCTTAATGATTGTGGAACTATATCACAATTGATCCTCGAAGAACATCTTAGTGCAATTGTATGACTAAGAGAGGTAAGTCATACTTCGTTTCCAATCAAGTTTTACATCCATGCTCTAGTTACTATAGATCGTATCTTAAAAACTTATTTCATACTAAGTAGGTTTATAACACCTCACGAAATGTGGAGTAATAAGGTTTTCTTACTCTAGCACATTTGGAGTTGGAAGTTGTGATGTTTTAGTTAAAACAAAGGATAAAATAAGATGAATTCAATGAAGTGTTTTCTTGTCAGGAGTTCACACTAACTTTTGAATATTTGTTCGTCAACGAATGTTCCTTGAAAGAAACTTATATGTCAAGAAGTTAGTGGGAGTCTTAATGATCTTAAGAGTTTCAAGATTCAATAGAGAATAAACCTTTCAGTTATCTCTAGCACACGACATGAGGTTAATAACCTATCGTGTTCAGTTGACACTTTCTTGTTTCTGTGTACCTTCCGGTTGAGTTGGCAATGCTTATGATTTCTATGGTTCTCATTTAGCTACAAAAGGGAGAGCATGTTGGTCAGTGAAATTATATTGATTAATATGGGTAAGTTGATTAACAACATGGAAGCACTGGTAGGCCCTTGTGCTACCAGAGGGCAAGAAATTAAGAATAAGAAAAGTTCAGTCCATGAAATGAAAGCTAAATTTGAATTTGGTTTGGTCCTGAACCTTATCTTATGATTGTAGGTTGGAAATGATAGATTCACATGGATAGGAACGAATACACCATAAAATCTAGGTGACAAGATGTTCTGCTATAGTTTATGAGAATAATTATGAGGAAACATTTTCACTAGTAAATTTTAAAAGATCTAAGAAATATCATTATGGTTAGTAGTTGTGTTATTTGCATTCTCAAATTCGTAATATGATACTTTTTAGAGTTCGAATTGTAAGAAATGGCAAGGAATTATTTGAGCTTTCAAGACATATAACTATAAGTTTTGAAAGGGCTTAAATACACACATATGCTATCTAATAAAGGTGTATAAGCTTAAGAAGTCTAGTTGGAGACTTATCGAAGCATCACATATCAGAAATCTGAACTTCAGTAAGAAAGTCAAGAGTATTGATTTCTAGAAGTCCAGTTGATTTCTGGATACATGTCAAAGCTAGTGGGAGCATAATTGTTATGCAAGTGAGAGCATATTTGTTATGCTGGTGGGAGCATAATTGTTATGGTAGTATTGCAATATGGCAATACTATTCGTGGGGAACAAAGTTTTCGATTGCAAATTGCAAAGTTTGGGAATTTTTTCTCTATGATAAGCTGAAGGGAGGGGGCACTCATACTTTGTTTTAAATCTAAAAGTTTAGATTGTAGGATTTAATAGAAATCAGTCGCAAAGATATATTAATATCGTGTTGAAATGGTTCAACATAAGAAATTCGATATATGGAAATGTTATAGCAAGAGACATAACAGAGATACAAGCTCCTTATGTAAGACATAATAAATCGAGTCTCATATGATTTGGATATAGGATCGATTACATATGTTGTAATATTCACTTGTTCTAATTTTTCCAAATGAGTTGGGCACTGAGAGGGAAAAGTACTAGAACTTTTTCTGACTAAAGTTGGTAAACAACTATTAAGAACATTCTGAGGTTTACCGAAAGATTGGTTGCTTGTAGACAGTTGGAAGTATTAATTTGAATGAACCATAGTGACATATTTTAGATTGGGATGATTCTTGGTCAAAATTGATGGTCATATGGGAATATGGAAATGTTTCCATAATGGGAGTTGATTATTAAAATCTACATGTGAGTTGGAAACTTTAATGCAAGAAAGGTGTTCAAGGAGTGTACCTTGAATTTGAGACTTGATTTCCATGGAAATTTTTTAGTAACAAAGTTCCAATTGAACATTTTGTAATGTCATTGGCTAAGTCTCTGTGACTTTGAAGCTTCAACATCACAAAAAGACAATGCATGTAAGGTTGGAAATCTAAGACATTTTAAGTAGCGACAAGATTTTGGAATTGTGAAATGAGCATCATTGGAATAGTGTTTAGTCAATCTATTCGCAAAGGAAAGACCGTAGAGAAACATAGTATGCATATTCATAACGTGGAATGACTAATGTTTAATCAAGTGTTTAGTTGCCCACTCGTAACATTATACAATGAATGCAGTCTTAATTATTATGGTGATTAAATAATAAGATTTTTATTTATATTCAATAGTTTTGAGACGATAGTTAATTAGGTTATTATTGTGTTTCATTTTGCATGTTTTACTTCCTAAATAATTTGATTATTCGAAATTCCACAGTCGCTCGTACTTTTGGAAGTAAGTAGCAAATTAATACTGTCATGAATTGAATTGTAGATTGTCTATGGAGATTATACATAGAAATATTTTTGTTGCAATGTTCATGAGTACTTAGTAATGGAGATTTTAAGTATTGGATAAACTCACGCTCAGATAATTCCTTCATGGATTTTATCACGAGTAATTCTGAGACGATAATATCTTATATTCTTGAAACAGAGATATATGAGTTGTGGTTTACAAGTTAGTTGTGCATTGATAATTCGTAAACGCATCAATAACTTGATGTTATAAAACATATTTTTTTGCATGATTTGTTGAGTAAATAGTGCAAGCATATAAGTCAAAGTTTATTCGTTCCTTTGGCCCTAATAGGAAAAGCAATATCTTTGGGCCCCTAGGTGATTTGGTGTTGACTTATAAGTGCTAGGCCTAGCCAAGACTAAATTGATGTGTTCGATTAGAAGTCTTATGTCGTTATCACAATTTAGAAATCGGGAAACAAAACTTGGACAATAAGATTGATTATAATCCATGTCTCATGTTTGTATGATATCTTGTAGAACGGAGGACTATTTGATCACTTATCTTAGGACATGTAACTGAGTGGGTCAAAGTTCAAGAGTGGATTTTGGAAGCTACAATTTGCTGAACAGTTTGGAAGTTATACTAACAATTATAGTTACAGAGTTATCAAGTGGAAGACTGTTGGATTGGGTGTCTAAGCCCATAACTATAATTGGTATAAACTTGAATTGATAGTTCCACAGTCCTTTTGCGTTGTCCTCAAACCAAGCAATTGAATATGATAACTTTTAGAGAGAGAGAGAGAGACTGATTTATTAATTTATTATATGGTTAATAAATTAATTTGAAATCAAATAGATATTTTTTTAATATATCAATTGGAAATATTAATATTTAATTTTAAATTATCAGAAATTAATTTGAATTAATTTTGGGATTAATTGGATTAATTAAAAGTACTGGGGTTAAAGTGTAATTGTTCAAAAGTTGAGCAAGAGGTATACCTTGAACGGTTATAGGAGAATTTAGAAGATCTAGAATTATCCTTGGAGGATAATTAGGAAGTTGGATAATTACCAAAATGAAATAAGATTATTTTATTCCTTTTAGGGTTATCTAGGATTTCCTTGTTACAGTATAAAAGGACTATTATCCTCATATTTTTGGCCACTCAATCTCTTAGAAGGTTAGGCTGAAAATTTTGTTGGGTTTTGAGCATTCTAACACTCCTATGGTGTACATGCAACCCTAAATACCTTGGATCTATGTTTTCTCTATTATACATTCAAATATCAACTTTCCAAGGTATTACCCTAACTAGCATACAATCATATGTACTAGGATAACAAAACTAGATATAATACATACCTCTTTCTTGTAGCTTGATTCCATGAAGCTTAAGAGCCTAGTGCCTTAAGTGTGATACCTCAAATGGTTCACACAACATCACCAACAATTGGAATAACCATGAGAAGAAGAGGTCTTATGCTCCAAATCGGAAAGCCCTCACTTAGAATCCTTAGGACCGATTTCTTGAGCTTATGGGTTCTTTATATAGTGTGCACATTAGGGTTACACCATGTAACCCATGACCTTACCCATTCCTTATGCTCCGTGGGTTTTAACCTCCATGGAGTATCCATGGGTCACCACATGGGTTAAACCCAACATAAGGAATCATGGATCATAAGCCCATATATATAAGAATGAATGATTTACACAATCAATCCCCATATATTTAATTAGTCTCTTTTGATCACTAAATTAATTCCAAATTAATTCTTGATCAATAATAATTAAATAATATGATTTCATATTAATATATTAGAACTTATAATATATTAATATGTCAAAAATATCCTCTTCTCACAAAAGGTCTATCCAAATTGTTCCGATGCCATGCAACCCAAATGGACCATGCCGAGTCGGGTTAAGTATATACCAATTATAGTTATGGACTTAGACACTAATCCACCAGTCTCCCACTTGGATAAGTCTAATAACTATTATTGCATGTATGACTTCAACTTGACCAGCAATCGTAGCTCTTAAAAGCCGCTGTCGAACTCTGAACAAATCAATGACGCGTCCATTAGATAAGTGATCATATATTCCTCCATTCTATATATCATATGGACTGAGAAATGGATTATAATCATTCTGTCTGTCCATTTGTTGTTTCTCGATTTTCGATTTATGACGACCGACTAATTGAACAAATCAAATCAGTCCAGGCTTGGCCAAACACTTAGGGTGTCATCACTAAATCATCGAGGGGCCCACAGATATCGCTTTTATCCCTTTAAGGGTAAAAGAAATATATAAACTTTGACTCATATGCTTGTACTGACTACTTGTTGAATCATACACAAAGGCACATTTTATAACATCGAGTTACCAATGCGTTTTCGTGCAATCAATGTATAACCAACTCATAGTCAACAACTCATATCTCTAGGTTTGAAGAATATAATATATTATCGTCTCATGATTCACTCGTGATAAAATCCATGAAGTGATTCAAATGAGCGTGGGTTTAGTCCAATACTCAGAACTTATGAGCACTCATGAATGTTGCAGCAACTCTTGCTATGTCCACTACCTTGGACATCTACAAACCAGCTTCATGACAGTCTTGCCTTAATACCTACTTCCAATGTATTATCGACTGTGGATGGTTTGAATAACTTATTTATTCGGGAAGTCAAAACATGTAAAGTGAAACACAAGAATAATACTAATCCTATATGGCCCCAACACTTTGAGTTTAAATAAAAACACCTTTTATCTAAGCACCATATTGATTAGTCATTATTCATTGTATAATGGTTCGATTTATCAACTTAATACTTGAATAAAAACAATAGTCATGCCATGCTCCAAGAATGCACACTATGTTTGTCTAAACAATAGCTATGCCATACTCCAAGTATGCACACTATGTTTGTCTTATGATCCTTACTTTGTGAAACAGATCTATTGACAATATTTCAATGATGCTCATTTCACAATCCCAATCCTTATTGTAAATGTAAGAATACCAAACTCTTGCCATTTACTATAATCTATTGGGTTCTAAACTTAAATGCAATGATCCCCTTGCAATGAATATGCACACCCGTCACAAAGACTTGGCAACAGACATTACAAAGTATTCCAATTGAGATCAATTCCATGGAAACGAAGTCTCACATTCAAAGTACATTTCTTTGAACACCCTTCTTGCATTAAGTTCTCTAATCTTACACAGATTCAAAGAATAACTTCCACCTATGGAGACAATTCCATATTCTCATTTTGACTATCACTTCTGAACAAGAGTTGCCTCCTTTCAGAATATGTCAATATGGTCCTATCTCTATGCATGCAATTGTCTATGAGCAACTAATCTTTAGTAAACCTTACACTGTCCTCGACAATTGCTTATTTAATTTAGTCAAATCCAATTCTATTTCTTTTTCCCTCTTAATGCCCCCAGGCATTTGGAAAATTTAGAATGGATAAATATTATTGCCCATGCAATCGATCCAATACCCGAAGCATATGGGACTCGATTCATGCTATAAAAAATTTTATTTGACATGTTCTCAAAATTTGAACTATGAAGAGGGATGCCGTAATCATAATCGAATTTTGAGAATGCAACATATATAGAATTTCCTTATGTTGAACCATTCCAACATAACATTCATATATATCCTTGACTAAAGTTGATTAAAATCTCAATCTAAGCTTTTAGAATTGGAATGAAGTATAAATACTCTCCCTTAATAATCATGCTCCCACTAGCACAATGATTATTAGCTTACTAGCATAACACTTATGCTCCCACTAGCTTTAACATGTACCCAGGAATCAGCTGGAATTCTAGAAATCAATACTTTATTGACTTACTTTACAAAGTTCAGATTTCTGATACAAGATTGCTTTGATAAGACTTTATCAAAATCATACACCTTTCCTTAGATAGCTCACATGTTTGTCTAGACCTATTGCCATTCTCACTAGTTAGTGAGCCGGTTAACCACACACGCTCCACTAACGACATGAGAATGCAAGTATCACAATTGCTATCTAGTTAAAATCTACTTAGTGAAAGCGTTTCCTCATCATCATTTTCATGAATCGGATAGAAACCTTATGACACTTAGATTTTTATGGTGTATGTATTCCTATCCATGTGAATTTGTCAAAAACATAATCACAAGACAGGGTTAGTGACAAACCCAAACGCATATGGACTGAACTTGTTCAATCTTAATTTCTTGCCACTTGGCAGCTCAAGGGCCTACCATTGCTTCCACATTGTTATGCAACCAATTTAGAACTCATAGAACTCACAAGCATAGTCAACTTTAACTGGAATAGGCACAGAAATAATAATATGTCAACACGATAGGTTACAAACCTCAGATTGTGGGCTAGTGATTAACAATACTCTTGATTAGTTCTTGAAACTTTCTCAAGATCTTTTAAGACTCCCACTGACCTATTGACATATAAGATTCTCTTTTGTCAAGAATCATTCCTTGATAAAACAAATATTCAAGAGTTAGTGTGGATTCTTATCAAGTTAAACACTTCTCACAATTGGTCTTAGTTGGTCTTTGTTTTATCCAAAACATCACAACTAACCAACTTCAAATGTACAAGAATAGGAAACATCTTACTCTACATTTGACATGTGTTATAAACTTTCTAAAGATTATGTCACTCAAGTTACAATCTTGGAGTATGACTCTAAGAGTTTTTTTTGGAACGAAGTATGATTTATCTTTTGATTTAACCATTTCAACAATTATGATATGGTTTCATAATCCCTAAGATAAGCATAAAACAAGATACTCAAGTACTCTCCCATCTCTTCAGATTGGAGAAACTTTTATCTTTATGCCTTATTTGATTCTTCTCATCCGTTCTGCCATACATTGAAACTTTTCCAATGTTTCAGAATTACACTTAAACTTGTAAGCATAACCATATTTACTAAACTTTTGTAAATCATGACGAATAATCTTATCATTCTTTGTGGTGGACTTGATCAGCGCACAACCTAGTGCACCCGATCCTTTAGTCCTTCTCTTGACTCAGATATACATGTGAACAAGGACTTAGTCCTAATTTCCCAAATATGAAAATTCTCATTCATCACATAATACAAGTTGCATGATTCCAAGTTTCTATCCAACTGAAACTTGGGTGATGAGAATCTTTCCTTAGTTGGTAAATTATGACACTACCACCGATGAAAGAATCAAATCCATTTTCCAATATTGCTTATCAATGGAAACATATAAACAACAATTTTTCACAAATGCCATTGTAAGGATACTTAAAATAAATAAATCAAACTTTTCTTCTATTTTTTAAACTTTGCGGAAAAATCTTATGCTTACAATGCAAATACATATGAAAAACATGTTGTTATCTATTCCTAAGCAACATATCATAACTCTTAAGCAGCAGCTAAAAATTCTGATCATCGAACCATGCGATCGAAATCCATCTTCGCGATCAGAATCAACACACTCTTTCTTTAAGCTTCATTTGATTCTTCCAAAACATCAAAATGTAATTAGATTACATCATGTATTAAGAATCTCCAAAAGAGACTTCATAGAGTTAGATAATGGACTTTACCATAAGCAAAGTCAAACTTTTGACGTTTACCATCCTTATGAACTTTTCAGGTAAATTTGGCAGCTTCGCAACCAATGTCCCTTCCTTTGGCAAAAGAAACATATGGACCTTTCGGAAATGGTACACTTGACTGTCTCAGACTTAGCCTTTCTCTTTACCATTGGTCAAATGACTTGACCATGGCCAATCCCTTTCTATTGGGAACAGAAAGCTTTTCTGGACTTCCAATGTCACCATTGTCAATGTCCAAATAGGTTTGGGAAGTAGATCTTCCAATCTAATTTACTTTACCAATGCTCCAAATCATTGCTGATTTAGCAGCATCAAGCAAATAGGTAAGATCACTCAGGGTCATGTCTTGATCTGTCATTAGGGAGTGACTGAAGAACCAAGTCAACGACCAGCTACCTCGAGACTTCGACACCCGACTCTCCCGGCTTGCCAATATGTGACTTAACCTCCAAGATGTAAGCACATATAGTCTTTGCTTGCCAATAGGGATTGAGTGACTTAGAACTTTTCACGTCTTGAAACTTGTGAGATAGGGAGAATTATTGGAGGAGGTGGAGGAAGTGAAGCATGATTTCCAGTCCCATTAATGCACACAAAGGGATTAATCTTTAACCTTGATTGCCATGTGGGATATCATCTTCATTAGGAAGGCTTGTTCCTAAAGATTTCTGAAGACCATAGTTGTCTGAAATAGACATTTATGAGGGAGAAATTCTAGTTTAGTTGATTTAAGTCCTTAATATAACACCCAATATGAAATATTAAGGCTAGGACCCAACAAACTATTTATAACTGGAAGAGGGAAGCCATAATACAAGTTATAAAATATTTGAAGGTAGGTAAATGACGATTTACCAATTTTCACCATGAAAAACAAAATAAATTATTAAGTTTTAAATGGATTGAAACTCCTAGATCTTTTGAGATTCTTTGAACTTTCAATGGCATGTTTAAATCTCGATTGTGCCCTCTCAAGTTTGTGACTGGGATGCCGAGGATCACAAACAAGGTGCGAATAACCAAGCAAATTGACTTGGTACCCTTAGTTTTATCACCCAATTGATGTGTCGTTTAACCACACGCGCTCCATCGATCTATGATAAAACTTAAGTCACCCTTTTCCACACATTGTCAGTCTCAGTTAGTGTGTCGGTTAACCACACGCGCTCCACTAACGACTTAACAAGGGTGCAAAGTGTAATTTCATGGGTTAGCACCATTTCACATTTTCCTAAGTAACTAAGATTGGGAATTTATAAGAGTTTAGTTACTTCGTATTTATCATTATAATTTTAATGAAAGGGGAATTAGAGTCCTATCCTACCCGTTCGGATAACGACCCTCCACCAGTCAAGGAAGCGGTGG
Source organism: Lactuca virosa (assembly GCF_052849685.1). NCBI lineage: Eukaryota > Viridiplantae > Streptophyta > Magnoliopsida > Asterales > Asteraceae > Lactuca > Lactuca virosa. The sequence continues at coordinate 125,287,754 of NC_136430.1, forward strand.
GTGAGAGTGGACACCCCTTAAACTGTCATTTTATAGGCAGTAACCTTATACCCCCCTTATAGACCGGCTTTGTGAATGAGGCCTACTAACGGTAAGATTGACTTTATCTTATACATATCTATATAATTAAAATTATAATAATAGTATAATGGTTGAATTTTAAACTTTTAAAATTCTAGGGTTTGATTTGGAATTAAAGCATACATGAGGGGTAAACTTTACAAATTCCAAAACATAAGGGCAAGTATTGAAAATTTTCAAAACTCTTGGATTTTCATAACTTATGAGTTTAATTAAAGTTTTAAAAACTTTAATTAAGAGACTCTTGAACATCCATAACTTGAGAACAAGTTATGGAGTTCATAAAACTATTTATGACAAAGATGACTCTTCAGTTTGTAACCTATGGCACTTTTATGAGTTTTAAGATTCATAAATGTGACTTTTCAGATAACTTGAGGACAAGTTACAAAAACACATTTTATGAACTACTTTTAGATCAATTTGGATTGAAAACAACTAACACATAATTTTTTCCATTAATCTAAATTAACTCATAAAACAAGGTAACACACAAAAACTTTTGGTAATCCATAACTTGAGCACAAGTTATGGAGTCCATACAATGTCATTAAGATCAAGAATTACATTAACAAACAATTTGTACATAATTCCTATGATCTATCAAAACTAATAAGCATGAACATTCATAATCAACAATTTTCAAGAATCATATAAACTTTTATAAAACTTAAAACTTTGATTATAATTTAGAAATTGGTTTACCATAATCATTACCACCTCAAAAACAGGTTTTATAAGTCTAAAACAGTTTAAGGTAATGATTCTAGACCAATTACGGCCATAAAAGTCGAAAATATGATGTCAGGGGCTTCTACTCGTCGAGTGTATGAACCTACTCGATGAGTAGGATGAGTATCTTCATGGACTCGGCTAGTCCATCAGTGGACTCAGCGAGTCCAGTGCCCAGGAAGCCAAAATTTTCGATTTTTAAGCTATTTCAGCATGTATAACTTGAAAACAAGCCTAGGCTCTGATACCACCTTGGATCTATGTTTTCTCTATTATACATGCGAATATCAACTTTCCAAGGTATTACCCTAACTAGCATACAATCATATGTACTAGGATAACAATACTAGATAGAATACATACCTCTTTCTTGTAGCTTGATTCCATGGAGCTTAAGAGCCTAGTGCCTCAAGTGTGACACCTCAAATGGTTCACACAACATCACCAACAATTGGAATAACCATGAGAAGAAGAGTTCTTATGCTCCAAATCGGCTAGCCCTGACTTAGAATCCTTAGGACCGATTTCTTGAGCTTATGGGTTCTTTATATAGTGTTCACATTAGGGTTACACCATGTAACCAATGACTTTACCCATTCCTTATGCTCCATGGGTTTTAACCTCTATGGAGTATCCATGGGTCACCACATGGGTTAAACCCAACATAAGGAATCATGGATCATAAGCCCACATATATAAGAATGAATGATTTACACAATCATTCCCTATATATTTAATTAGTCTCTTTTGATCACTAAATTAATTCCAAATTAATTCTTGATCAATACTAATTAAATAATATGATTTCATATTAATATATTAGAACTTATAATATATTAATATGTCACAAATATCCTCTTCTCACAAAAGGTCTATCCAAATTGTTCTAATGCCATACAACCCAAATGGACCATGCCGGGTCGGGTCAAGTATATACCAATTATAGTTATGGACTTAGACACTAATCCAACAATTTCCACCTCTCTCCTCTCTCTCTCTCTCTCTCTTCATGTTCCTTGGTTGCTAGGGTTTCGGTGTGAACGATTAGAGGCACGCCACTTGTGGTGCTTGCTTCCAAGAGTTTTCAAGAAGGTTTTGATTAGTTATTTACTACAATAACTAAAAGTTAAGTAAACCCAAATTTTGTTTTGTTATATTCGAAATTACCTAGGCTTTATAGTTTTTTGTTGTTCAATAGAATATTACTTCAATAGAGTTGTGACATAGATCCTTAGGTTGCATGTACCCATAAGTGTTAAGTATTTATCCATGTTAGTGCATGTAAAACCCATCATATGGTGGGTTAAAAGGGAAACATACCAAACTCGAATGTTACAGATTGCCACATCGTGGCAGAACGAACAAGAATACGGATCCAAAGGTCTCCACATCGTGGCGGAAGAACACCATCATGTGGTGCCACAACAGAATAACGATTATGTCTTTCCTCCAATTTGGATTTTGTTCAATTTCATGCAATGTACATTCAATTGTTAGACAACCATACGCTCTGATACCACTGATGGGTTTTACATGCAATAACGTGGATAAATCCTTACACACTGAATGGTACATGCAACCTATTAGACTTAGTCATAACACTATTGAAGTAACATTCTATTGAACAAAAACCCTAAACCCTAACTAATTTCGAAATTCATAGAAGATTACATACATTTTGATTGTTTTATAAAACAATCAAACAATCCTTCTTGAAAAACCTTGGAAGCTAGCACCAGAAATATCTTGCCTCTAATGGTTCACACGCAAACCCTAGCAACTATGTAAACTTTTTAGGAGAGAGTATGAGAGGTGAATTTTGGACATCTCTATATTAGAAGGAGTGGCCGAAATTTCTAACCCTAAGGTCCCTTTTGTAGCTACATTAGGAATCCCTGATAACCCTTACTTTATTAAAATATCTTAAATCAAGTAATTATCTGGTTTCCTAATTATCTCTAAGGCATATTCTAGAACCCTAAGGAAGCCTATAATTTTCGGCCATCCTAGGACTATTCTAGAATCCCTCTCTTGTTCAACTATTAAAGAAATTACAACTTAGGTCTTTTCACTTTCAATTAATCTAATTAATCCCAAAACTAATTCCAATTAATTTCTGATTTATTCTTAATTAAATAATACTATTTCTAATTAATATATTATTCTTATAACATATTAATAAATTCATTTATTGCTATTTATAATCATATAATAAATCAACAAACAATCTCTCTCTAAAAGTCATCCAATTCAATTACCAGGTTTGAGGGCAACCCAAAAGGACTTTGTTAAATTTTTGAAGTATATAGGGATTTAGTTATTGACTTAGACACCAAATCTAACAATTCCATTATGGCCCCCATCAATATCTACTATTTCTATCAGATGTGATAGTGTTGCAACCTTGGCTAAGGCTTATAGTCAAGTGTGTAATGGGAAGTCTAGACATTTAGGTGTTAGACATAGCATGATTCGTGAGCTCATCATGACTGGTGTGATATTTGTGGTGTTTGTAAGAACTCAGTTGAATTTAGTCGATCATCTAACTAAAGGGTTAGCAAGAGATGTTGTGCACAAGGCGGCTGTAGGGATGGCTTTAAAATCCACGTGAAATTTTTATATTGAGATACCCAATTCTCATCTAATGTAATAGTAGATGTTGAATTCAATGTGGAAAATTTTATCTTTGAAGATTGGAACACATTATTATCATCATCCCAAGGTATGTGTTCAGTACTACAAGTTAAGGAGGTTGAAATTTTATTTCTTAATATTGCTTTTGAAAAATTGCATTTGGAGGTGCAAGAAGAAAATGACAACATATATAAGCATGAAGTTTAGCTGCTTCAAGAAGCTTTGGGACATAACTTTGAAATGTTTATTGAAGGATATGACATAGGCTAGTAAAATATTGTGTCAAGCTAGAAATTATGAGAATGTAAACTATCGTGTAAAATATAGTGTCAATCCTTAGTGACACCCTGGTATTAAGATATTTGGGTTGAGTAATTTACTAATGTGACATTAAATCCTAATGACATTTCATTTATGCATCAGTTTGTTGTTGTTATGTTTTGCATTAAGTTTAATCAGGACTATACTTAAAAGGGGGAGGTTTGTTGATGATTTTTATCATCAATATTATTTAAGTGTAATATGATTAAATTTGTTGACCAAAACTGATATTGATATATGTTGAACAAGTTAAGATGACGCATAGTACACATTTGCTTAAGTTTTCAAGATTCAAAGTACACTATTGTTTAGGAGTGAAGCCCTGAATAAACGAGGGTCCGGGGCCAGCACCCCTGGGAGCAGGGTCCAAGGGGCGGCAGCTCCTGGCGGGGTCCAAGGGGTAGAGCCCTTGGATGGGGTCGAGCTGTCATGTGATCCTTATCCTAAAATCTGCTTTTTACGACAGTTTTGGTGGTTTAATGATAGTTTTAGGTTATATTGTTATATTACAAATGCATCAGAAATCCATTTTTTTATAAAACTTGACTCGTCTTAACTCTTATAATAAAATTTGTTTTTTATGACAATTTAAGTGGTTTAGTGACAGTCTGAAACTATCATGTGACAGTTTTCAAACAAAAAACCATATACCCACTTTTCGTCATTTTCTGGTACTTCATGAAGAACATTTCACCAACACTCTCTCATTCTGAAAACTCAGAATTTTATCCAATTGAGTGTTCGATTTGTATCATCGAAACAATTCAATTTGATAGTGTTTTTCACGACTTTCAGCGAATCCAAACAATTCTTTTCATCCTTAATTTCTAAGATAACGTGCCCCGTCAAGATTTCAAGTGAAAAGAATATTATAAGACGAGACTTTATTATTCATCATAATAATCTCAAACGGTAATGCTTCTAAGACTATTAAAAATTTTAAATAGCGTTCTATTTTATAAAAGAAAGAAAAGCATCATCTTTTGTTGAATATTGTTGAATATAAAGTTGTATTTTTTATTTAAAAAAAAAGATAGAATTGTTTTCAAATAACTTTCGGTAACACAAGATATATATATATATATATATATATATATATATATATATATATATATATATATATATATATATATATATATATATAGAGAGAGAGAGAGAGAGGGAGGGAGAGGTAGGTTCAAATGTTTCTCACATTTATTGTGTGCTAGAATGCATTAATAAGAATTTAGTAAAAATTATATGTATATTAAATGATATCCATACTCATAATTCCTTTTTATGGAAACTAATTAAATTCGTCATTAATGTCAACAATAATATTCTTTTAGAAATGAATTTGTATCTAAAAGATTAAGAGTTTATTCTAGCAGAATAAGAGTGTATTCTACTAGAATACACTTTCGTTCTTCATATTCCATGCAACTTTATTGTATTTTAAGTGAGTGAGTCCTGAAACAAAAAACAAAACCGTACATAAAAACCTAGATGCGAATTCATTCTGAAAAAATGTTATTGCTGAGATTAATGACGAATTTAATTAGTTTCCATAAAAAAGAGAATTATAATTATGGATATCATTTAATATACATACAATTATGGAAATAAATTAATATCTATTTTTATTTAATTAAATAATTATTTAATTTTACTAAATTCCTATTGGTGCATTTTAGTATACACTAAATGTAAGAAACAATTAACTTAACCTATATATATATATATATATATATATATATATATATATATATATATATATATATATATATATATATATATATATATATATATAGGGTGAGGTTCAATAGAGAACCATAATTAACCAAGAAACCAAGAAACCAAACTTTTTTTCAACTTTTTGAACTTATTTTATATAAAAAAAAAAACTAAAAATACAAAAATTCATAATTTTTTATCCTTTTTCCAATGATATCAAATTCGATAAAAAAAATTTCGTCAAATTCACAATGTGAATCTTTGAAGATTCACACTGTGAATCAAAATTCACACAGTGAATCCGAAAAATATATTTGACATTGACAATGTTAAGTTATAAATTTAGATATTTTTAGTTTTTTTTTTCGATAAAGAATAAGCTCTAAAACTTACAAAAAAGATTTGGTTCCATGGAGAAACAATAATTATGGTTCTCAATTTAACTTTTTCATATATATATATATATATATATATATATATATATATATATATATATATATATATATATATATATATATATATATATATATATATATTAATGTCTTATCAAAATCTCATCGATTTGAGTAACTGCTTTTTAAGAAACAAACAAATAAAGGAAAGTTAATTCTACAAATCTTTTCTTTGAAAGTTTTCAAGAAAAAATCAAAGTAGATGCTTATGATACACATCTCGTGGAAGGCATGGATAGCGAAAAAGATTAGATATTTTAGTCATTAGGTTTTCAAACATTTATTATTTTACTGTTCATGTATCTTTCTTAAGTTTTGAATATGAAAATAATATTTTATTATTATTTTATTTTTTTAGCTAGCCAATGAAGGTCTTTTGAAACGATATTTTATTATAATTTTTGAGCCAGCAATGAAGGTCTTTTGGACTGGATTAATAAAAATAAAAATACAATGACATTTTGTGTAATTATATATATAACTCAAGAAATTGAACTATATACACTATATGAACTTTCAGGTTTACAACGCTACAGAAATACATACTCATGTCCGTCGCTTATTTTTTCTAAGAACTCACCGTCATAACTCTCTTAGTGTGAAAAATCTAAAGGGTTCTTTCAAAGCATTCAAGATCAAATATTTAGCATACTTTCATCTATCAAATCGATTCATATATTGGTTTGATGTGTTTCGAGTCATGATCGATTATTACAAGGTTTTAATACTACCTTTAATGTCTTATTTGTTTAATAGTTAATCGACCATAGATATATAGTCAGTGGAGACAGAAATGGTGTCTAGAACCACTATAAACAGTTCTTTTCAATCCTCTTCTATAAAATTTTCTATTTTGTATTTTACATATTGTTTTGTTGGAAGAAATTTTATTCATTAAATACGTTGTATTTTATTGTTACAAATCAAATTATTTTGTTTACTGTTATAGGTTATTTGGGGAATTCTTCAAGAATTTCTTAAATTTGTTTAAAATTGTCATTAGCACCTCGCACAAGGTGCACTTACATTAGTATCAGAGTGGTTTATCATATCAATTTTATAATAAAAACTTCAACGGTGAAAACATCTTTATAAAATTTATCAAGTTCAAGATTTAGATATTTTATGGAAAATTCTTCTTTTTCTTTCATGATTACTGATGTATCTTAAACCCTAGAGATTTACATGATTGGATTCTTCCGTCTAATTTATAATGATAGGTTGCTTTGATCAAAAGTTATATATATATATATATATATATATATATATATATATATATATATATATGTTCATTTAAGACCATGCTAATTTTATGAGACATGGGAACATAAAAATAAAAAATAAAAGGAAAAATCCAAAAAAATTCTTTTTTTAGATATTATTTTATGTTATTTAATTTATCCAAAAAACAAATAAATAAATAAAATCACTGTTTTTATCGAAATATGAGTGAAATATTGTAATAGAATATTACACTGTAAGTAATCAAATCAAATTTTTAGATGTTAAAATATTCTAATATTCTACTAAAATTGATAGATATGTTAAAATATTTTAATATTTTACTTCAATTTTTAAATTTGGTAAAATATTCTAATATTCCATTAGAATTTTTGAATGTTTATAGTTTAATATTGCAGTAGAATATTCTAACATTTTAATAATTCAATTTGAATATTTACAGTATAATATTCTATTAGAATATTTTACGTACATTTAAAAAAACGGTTATTTTGTTTATTTATTATTACTATTTTTTTTGATAAAAAAAATGACAACAATAATACTTTAAAAAAAATTTCAAAATTTTTTATTTATATTGCATTTTAAAAATATTTTTTTATCTCCAAAATGAATGGCTAGGATTGTGTCCCCATGTCTCACAAAATATGATGGTCTCACATGAACCTAAGCATATATATATATATATATATATATATATATATATATATATATATATATATATATATATATATATATATATGAGAAAATTTATTATTTTGAAAACAAATGAGAACAAATTTGGACCCAGTAATTTAAGTATTAGAAATTCAAAGATTTATTAAAAAAATATTTTATATTCGATAAAAACCTGATTACATCTCTCTCTCTCTCTCTCTCTCTCTCTCTCTCTCTCTTTCTTTCTCTCTTATCATGGAGCAAGATCTAGACCACCATGATATCAGCAGATAATGGAAGCCAAACCACCATTGACCACCAGAGAAACCGTCCAAGCCACCGGACGCCGTCAAATCAACTGTAATGTCAACAGAATCGTCGTACGGATGCCTCTTCACTTTCTCCAGATCTGCTTATTCGCCATCTCCGTCCGCCTCCCACAATCGGAAAAAATGTCCTCTGCATTTCCACATCCAGAACTATCACCATATCTCGTTTCTTCCGTCATAAGGTCTGGTTCCACCGTATATGAAGTAGAATGCCACTGAATCTGCACGTTCACCACCTCTCACCATCGAAAACGACATTCATCTGCCTGTTACCTTACCAAACCATCACTAGATCTGGTTTAGCGGTTCTCGTTTAGCCAGATCTGAAGTAGAAGGCCAATATATTTGGTACGTTCTCTTGTTTTAATCTTTTACAGCCATAAAAATCAAGAATGGATGCCTATTCTTTCTTTCTTCCTTCACATTTGCGATGACGATTGGAAAATGGTGGTGACTGGTTGAAGACGACGATGATGATCCAATATGCAACAGAAAACCGCGTTGACAAGCTGATCAAAATCAATGTCGACTAGAATTCGTCGGTGATTCCTCCGAAATAAGTCGTGCAAAGGAGGATCAAAGTTGTGAAGGTGCAAATGGCTTAGAGGTGGTTTGATGTGTTGGTGGAGGAAGTGGAAATAATCGATGGGAAAGTTTTGTTTCAGGTGAGTTCCTTTTCTTTTTGATCTCTTACTTCTTTTTACATAGTAAACTTGCTTTTGTTGATAGTAAAATTTGAAGGTTTTTTTATCTGAAAATATGAAAGTTTGAAAGACATAGAGTAAGTGGTTGATAAAAACAAAGATGGCGATGTTTTCAAATACCTTTCGGTAACACAAGATATATATATATATATATATATATATATATATATATATATATATATATATATATATATATATATATATAGAGAGAGAGAGAGAGAGAGAGAGAGGGGGGGAGGGAGGGAGAGGTAGATTCAAATGTTTCTCACATTTATTGTGTGCTAGAATGCATCAATAATAATTTAGTAAAAATTATATGTATATTAAAAGATATCCATACTTATAATTCCTTTTTATGAAAACTAATTAAATTCGTCATTAATGTCAACAATAATATTCTTTTAGAATGAATTCGTATCTAAAAGAATAAGAGTTTATTCTAGCAGAATGAGAGTGTATTTTAGTAGAATACACTCTCGTTCTTCATATTCCATGCAACTTTATTGTATTTTAAGTGAGTGAGTCCTAAAACAAAAAACAAAACCATACATAAAAACCTAGATACGAATTCCTTCTGAAAGAATGTTATTGCTGACATTAATGACGAATTTAATTAGTTTCCATAAAAAAGAGAATTATAATTATGGATATCAATTTATATACATACAATTATGGAAATAATTTAATATCTATTTTTATTTAATTAAATAATTATTTAATTTTACTAAATTCCTATTGGTGCATTTTAGTACACACTAAATCTAAGAAACACATTAACTTAACCTCTCTCTCTCTCTCTCTCTCTATATATATATATATATATATATATATATATATATATATATATATATATATATATATATATATAGGGTGAGGTTCAATAGAGAACCATAATTAACCAATGAACCAATGAACCAATCTTTTTTTCAACTTTTAGAACTTATTTTTTATATAAAAAAACTAAAAATACAGAAATTCATAACTTTATATCATTTTTCCAATGATATTAAATTCGATAAAAAAATTATTTTTTTTCGTCAAATTCACAATTTGAATCTTTGAAGATTCACAATGTGATTCTAAACTCACACGGTGAATCTGAAAAATATATTTAACATTTACAATGTTAAGTTATGAATTTAGATATTTTTAGTTTTTTTTTTTTCGAGAAAAAATAAGCTCTAGAACTTACAAAAAAGATTTGGTTCCTTGGAGAAACAATAATTATTCTCTATTGAACTTTTTCATATATATATATATATATATATATATATATATATATATATATATATATATATATATATATATATATATATATATATATATATATATATATATATTAATGTCTTATCAAAATTTCATCGATTTGTTCGAGTAAGTGGTTTTTAAGAAACAAACAAATAAAGGAAAATTAATTCTACAAATCTTTTCTTTGAAAGTTTTTAAGAAAAAATCAAAGCAGATGCTTATGATAGACATCTCATGGAAGGAATGGATAGTAAAAAAGATCAGATATTTTAGTCATTAGGTTTTCAAACATTTATTATTTTACTGTTCATGTATCTTTCTTAAGTTTTGAATATGAAAATAATATTTTATTATTATTTTATTTTTTTAGCTAGCCAATGAAGGTCTTTTGAAACGATATTTTATTATAATTTTTGAGCCAGCAATGAAGGTCTTTTGGACTGGATTAATAAAAATAAAAATAAAATGACATCTTGTGTAATTATATATATAACTCCAGAAATTGAACTATATACACTATATGAACTTTCAGGTTTACAACGCTACAAAAATACATACTCATGCCCGTCGCTTATTTTTTCTAAGAACCCACCTTCATAACTCTCTTAATGTGAAAAATCTAAAGGGTTCTTTCAAAGCATTCGAGATCAAATATTCACCATACTTTCATCTATCAAATCGATTCATATCTTGGTTTGATGTGTTTCGAGTCATGATCGATTATTACAAGGTTTTAATACTACCTTTAATGTCTTATTTGTTTAATAGTTAATCGACCATAGATATATAGTCAGTGGAGACATATATGGTGTCTAGAGACCAACCACTATAAATAGTTCTTTTCAATCCTCTTCTATAAAAAATTTTATTTTGTATTTTACATATTGTTTTGTTGGAAGAAATTTTATTCACTAAATACGTTGTATTTTATTGTTACAATTCAAATTATTTTGTTTATTGTTATAAGTTATTTGGGGAATTCTTCAAGAATTTTTTAAAATTTGTTTAAAATTGTCATTAGCACCTCCGACAATGTGCACTTACATTAGTATCAGAGTGGTTTATCTTATCAATTTTATAATAAAAACTTCAACGGTGAAAATATCTTTATAAAATTTATCAAGTTCAAGATTTAGATATTTTATGGAAAATTCTTCTTTTTCTTTCATGATTACTGATGTATCTTAAACCCTAGAGATTTACATGATTGGATTCTTCCGTTTAAATTATAATGATAGGTTGCTTTGATCAAAAGTTATATATATATATATATATATATATATATATATATATATATATATATATATATATATATAAAGAGAGAGAGAGAGAGAGGTTCATTTGAGACCATACTAATTTTGTGAGACATGAGAACATGATAAAAATGAGAAATAAAAAGAAAAATCGAAAAAAAAATATTTTAGATATTATTTTACGTTATTTAATTTATCCAAAAAATAAATAAATAAATAAAATCACTGTTCTTTTCGAAATATGAGTGAAATATTGTAATAGCATATTACACTGTAAATAATCAAATCGAATTTTTAGATGTTAGAATATTCTAATATTCTACTAAAACTGATACATATGTTAAAATATTTTAATATTCTACTTCAATTTTTAAATTTGTTAAAAAAATTCTAATATTCTATTAGAATTTTTTGAATGTTTATAGTTTAATATTCCAGTATAATATTCTAACATTTTAAAAATTCAATTTGAATATTTACAGTATAATATTCTATTAGAATACTTTACGTATATTAAAAAAAACGGTAACTCTGTTTATTTTTTTTTGATAAAAAAAATGACGAAAATAATACTTTAAAACAAATTTCAAAAATTTTCATTTATATTGCATTTTAAAAATATTTTTTTATCTCCAAAATGAATGGTTAGGATTGTGTCCCCATGTCTCACAAAATATGATGGTCTCACATGAACCTAAGCATATATATATATATATATATATATATATATATATATATATATATATATATATATATATATATATATATATATATATATGCAAATGAGAAAATTTATTATTTTGAAAACAAATGAGAACAAATTTGGACCAAGTAATTTAAGTATCAGAAATTCAAAGATTTATTAAAAAATTATTTTATATTCGATAAAAACCTGATTACATCTCTCTCTCTCTCTCTATCTCTCCCTCTCTCTCTCTCTCTTATCATGGAGCTAGATCTGGACCACCATGATATCAGCAGATAATGGAAGCCAAACCACCATTGACCACCAGAGAAACCATACGAGCCACCGGAAGCCGTCAAATCAACTGTAATGTCAACAGAATCATCGTACGACTGCCTCTTCACTTTCTCCAGATCTGCTTATTTGCCACCTCCGTCCGCCTCCCACCATCGGAAAAAACGTCCTATGCATTTCCACATCCCGAACTATCACCATATCTCGTTTCTTCCGTCATAAGGTCTGGTTCCACCGTATATGAAGTAGAATGCCACTAAATCTGCACGTTCACCACCTCTCACAATCGAAAACGACATTCATCAGCCTGTCACCTTACCAAACCATCACTAGATCTGGTTTAGCCAGATCTGAAGTAGAAGGATGCCTATTCTTTCTTTCTTCACATATGCGATGGCGATTGGAAAATGATGGTGAATGGTTGAAGAGGACGATGATGATCCAATATGCAACAGAAGAAGATAATGGTGGTCTGGTGATGATAAGCTTTCGTTGACTTTCGACCGCGTTGACAAGCTGATCAAAATCAATGTCGACTAGAATTCGTCGGTCGTTCCTCCGAAATAAGTCGTGCAAAGGAGGATCAAAGTTGTGAAGGTGTACATGGCTTAGAGGTGGTTTGATGTGTTGGTGGAGGAAGTGGAAAGAATCGATGGCAAAGTTTTTTTTCAGGTGAGTTCCTTTAATTTTTGATCTCATGTTTCTTTTTACATAGTAAACTTGCTTTTGTTGATAGTAAAATTTGAAGGTTTTTTTTTATCTCAAAATATGAAAGTTTGAAAGACATAGAGTAAGTGGTTGATAAAAACAAAGATGAAATTGTTTTCAAATACCTTTCGGTAATACAAGATATATATATATATATATATATATATATATATATATATATATATATATATATATATATATATATATATATATATATATATATATATATATATATATATAGAGGGGGGGGGGGGAGGGAGGGAGAGGTAGGTTCAAATGTTTCTCACATTTATTGTGTGTTAGAATGCATCAATAAGAATTTAGTAAAAATTATATGTATATTAAATGATATCCATACTTATAATTCATTTATTGTGTGTTAGAATACACTCTCGTTCTTCATATTCCATGCAACTTTATTGTATTTTAAGTGAGTAAGTCCTGAAACAAAAAACAAAACTATACATAAAAACCTAGATGCGAATTCATTCTTAAAGAATGTTATTGCTGACATTAATGACGAATTTAATTAGTTTCCATAAAAAAGAGAATTATAATTATGGATATCATTTAATATACATACAATTATAGAAATAATTTAGTATCTATTTTTATTTAATTAAATAATTATTTAATTTTACTAAATTCCTATTGGTGCATTTTAGTACACACTAAATGTAAGAAACACATTAACTTAACCTCTCTCTCTCTCTATATATATATATATATATATATATATATATATATATATATATATATATATATATATATAGGGTGAGGTTCAATAGAGAACCATAATTAACCAAGGAACCAATCTTTCTTTCAACTTTTAGAACTTATTTTTTATAAAAATAACTAAAAATACAGAAATTTATAACTTTTTATCCTTTTTCCAATGATATTAAAATCGATAAAAAAATTATTTTTTTTTCGTCAAATTCACAATGTGAGTCTTTGATGATTCAATATGTGAATCTAAATTCACACGGTCAATCCGAAAAATATATTTAACATTTACAATGTTAAGTTATGATTTTAGATCTTTTTAGTTTTTTTTTTTTTGATAAAGAATAAGCTCTAGAACTTACAAAAAAATTTGGTTCCTTGGAGAAACAATAATTATGGTTCTCTATTGAACTTTTTCATATATATATATATATATATATATATATATATATATATATATATATATATATATATATATATATATATTAATGTCTTATCAAAATGTCATCGATTTGTTCGAGTAAGTGCTTTTTTAAGAAACAAACAAATAAAGGAAAATTAATTCTACAAATCTTTTCTTTAAAAGTTTTCAAGAAAAAATCAAAGCAAATGCTTATGATACACATCTCGTGGAAGGCATGGATAGTGAAAAAGATCAGATATTTTAGTCATTAGGTTTTCAAACATTTATTATTTTACTGTTCATGTATCTTTCTTAAGTTTTGAATATGAATATAATATTTTATTATTATTTTATTTTTTTAGCTAGCCAATGAAGCTCTTTTGAAACGATATTTTATTATAATTTTTAAGCCAGCAATGAAGGTCTTTTGGACTGGATTAATATAAATAAAAATAAAATGACATCTTGTGTAGTTATATATATAACTCGAGAAATTGAACTATATACACTATATGAACTTTCAGGTTTACAACGCTACAGAAATACATACTCATGCCCGTCGCTTATTTTTTCCAAGAACCCACCGTCAAAACTCTCTTAGTGTGAAAAATCTAAAGGGTTCTTTCAAAGCATTCAAGATCAAATATTCACCATACTTTCATCTATCAAATCGATTCATATCTTGGTTTGATGTGTTTCGAGTCATGATCGGTTATTACAAGGTTTTAATATTACTTTTAATGTCTTATTTGTTTAATAGTTAATCGAGCATAGATATATAGTCAGTGGAGACAGATATGGTGTCTAGAGACCAACCACTATAAACAGTTCTTTTCAATCATCTTCTATAAAATTTTCTATTTTGTATTTTACATATTGTTTTGTTGGAAGAAATTTTATTCCCTAAATATGTTGTATTTTATTGTTACAATCAAATTATTTTGTTTATTGTTATAAGTTATTTGGGGAATTCTTCAAGAATTTTTTAAATTTGTTTAAAATTGTCATTAGCACCTCCCATAATGTGCACTTACATTAGTATCAGAGTGGTTTATCTTATCAATTTTATAATAAAAACTTCAACGGTGAAAACATCTTTATAAAATTTATTAAGTTCAAGATTGAGATATTTTATGGAAAATTATTCTTTTTCTTTCATGATTATTGATGTATCTTAAACACTAGAGATTTACATGATTGGATTCTTCCGTTTAAATTATAATGATAGGTTGCTTTGATCAAAAGTTATATATATATATATATATATATATATATATATATATATATATATATATATATATATATATATATATATATATATATATATATATATATATATATATATAGAGAGAGAGAGAGAGAGAAGTTCATTTGAGACCATACTAATTTTGTGAGACATGAGAAAATGATAAAAATGAGAAATAAAAGGAAAAATCCAAAAAAAAAAGTTAGATATTATTATACGTTATTTAATTTATCCAAAAAATAAATAAATAAATAAAATCACTGTTCTTTTCAAAATATAAGTGAAATATTGTAATAGAATATTACACTTTAAGTAATCAAATCGAATTTTTACATGTTAGAATATTCTAATATTCTACTAAAATTGATAGATATGTTAAAATATTTTAATATTGTACTTCAATTTTTAAATTTGTTAAAATATTCTAATATTCTATTAGAATTTTTTGAATGTTTATAGTTTAATATTCCAGTAAAATATTCTAACATTTTAAAAATTCAATTTGAATATTTACAGTATAATATTCTATTAGAATATTTTACGTATATATAAAAAAACGGTAATTTTGTTTATTTTATTTTATTTTATTCTTTTGATAAAAAAAATGATGAAAATAATACATTAAAAAAAATTTCAAAAATTTTCATTTATATTGCACTTTAAAAATATTTTTTTTTATCTCCAAAATGAATGGCTAGGGTTGTGTCCCCATGTCTCACAAAATATGATGGTCTCCAAAACGAGATATGGTGATAGTTCGGGATGTGCAAATGAGAAAATTTATTATTCTGAAAACAAATGAGAACAAATTTGGACAAAGTAATTTAAGTATCAGAAATTTAAAGATTTATTAAAAAATTATTTTATATTCGATAAGAACCTGATTACATCTCTCTCTCTCTCTCTCTCTCTCTCTCTCTCTCTCTCTTTCTCTCTTATCATGGAGCTATATCTGGACCACCATGATATCAGCGGATAATGGAAGCCAAACCACCATTGACCACCAGAGAAACCTTCCGAGCCACCGGACGCCGTCAAATCAACAGTAATGTCAACAAAATCATCGTACGGCTGCCTCTTCACTTTCTCCAGATCTGCTTATTTGCCACCTCCGTCCGCCTCCCACCATCGGAAAAAACGTCCTCTACATTTCCACATCCCGAACTATCACCATATCTCGTTTCTTCCGTCATAAGGTCTGGTTCCACCGTATATGAAGTAGAATGCCACTGAATCTGCACGTTCACCACCTCTCACCATCGAAAACGAAATTCATCTGCCTGAAACCTTACCAAACCATCACTAGATTTGGTTTAGTAGTTCTCGTTTAGCCAGATCTGAAGTAGAAGGCCAATATATTTGGTCCCTTCTCTTGTTTTAATCTTTTACAGCCACAAAAATCAAGAATGGATGCATATTCTTTCTTTCTTCCTTCATATATGCGATGGCGATTGGAAAATTATGGTGACTGGTTGAAGAGGACGATGATGATCCAATATGTAACAGAAGAAGATAATGGTGGTCTGGTGATGATAAGCTTTCGTTGACTTTCGACCGCGTTGACAAGCTGATGAAAATCAATGTCGACTAGAATTCGTCGGTGGTTCCTCCGAAATAAGTCGTGCAAAGGAGGATAAAAGTTGTGAAGGTGTACATGGCTTAGAGGTGGTTTGATGTGTTGGTGGAGGAACTGGAAAGAATCGATGGGAAAGTTTTGTTTCAGGTGAGTTCCTTTTCTTTTTGATCTCTTGTTTCTTTTTACATAGTAAACTTGCTTTTGTTGATAGTAAAATTTGAAGGTTTTTTTCATCTCAAATTATGAGAGTTTGAAAGACATGGAGTAAGTGGTTGATAAAAATTCAGGTTAGACTCTAAATGAAAAATCGACTTAGATAAATTAAAGAGTAAACATGTGTATTCGTACAGCCTATCATTCTTCTTATTACAATAAAAATATTAAAATAAGATTTGATGTAACCATTCATGAGTAACTTTTGTTAGTAAACTTTTCTTGGTCTGTGATCCCAATACATAATAATGGATCTCCTAAATACATAACTATTGGTGTGAGGCTAACTTTTGATTAGCAAAGTAGAAAGCATCTTGTGAAACTCCTATAACTCATATGTGATTAATTACATATAATCACATGTGATTAAAACACGAGACCAATTATTTAATTGAAACCATGATAATAAATATTGTCCACATAAATCATATTTGATTAAATACATATAATCACATGTGATTATATGTATCTAATCAAATATGATTTATGTGGATCAGATTCATTATCATATTCTCGATTCAATTATTTTTTTTCAATTTCAAATCATATGTTATTAAATATATCTAATCATATGTGATTATATGTATCTAATCACATATGATTTATATGGACAAAAAAATATTGTCCATATAAATCATATGTGATTAGATACATATAATCACATGTGATTATATACACATAATGACGAGTGGTGGTGATGGGTGGTGGTGGTGTGTGGTGATGTTTGTTTGTGGTGGTAGTAAAGGGTAGTGTGGGTGACATGTAGGGTGCTGATTAAAGTGGGTGGTGAATGGAGGTGGCGGGTGTTGGTGATGGGTGGTAGAGACGAGTGGTAGTGATAGGTGGTGGTGGATGGGTGGTGATAGTTGGTGGTGGGGGTGGTGGTGACAGGTGGTGGTAGTGGTGTATGGTGGTTTTGGAGGTGATGGGTGGGGTGGTGGTGATGGGTGGTAGAGGTGGGTGGTGGTGGGTATTCGTGGTGGTGGTCGGTGGTGGTGGTCTTGGTGAGTGGTGGGTGGGGGTGGTTGTGGCAGGTGGTGGTGATAGGTGGTAGGGGCGGGTTGTGGTGATGGGTGGTGGTGGTGGGTGGTTGGGGGTGATAGTGGTGGGTGGTGGCGATGGGTGGTGGAGGTGGGTGGTGGAGGTGATGGTTGGTGGGTAATGGTTGGTGGTTTTGGGTTTTGTATGCATCAAGTACACTCTAAACTAGGTCGCGGAAAAATCGAAACTACGATATACCTAAGTGTACATGCAACCCATGGATCTATGGTTTCATAATAATTACATCTACCATAGAAAACAAAAAAATACAAAGAAGAAAATCATACCTCTTATGTAGCCCTTGATCTTCTTGCTTGAGATCTTGGTCTTGTCCTCCACGAAGTTGTTCGAATGAAACAATCCAAACCAGAATCCCTCTAACGGTATCACACCCAATGACACCAAAGAGTGGAATAAAAATAACTAGGAGAAGGTTGAATTTCACAAACCCAAAGAGGATTAGAAATTGTCCCTAAGAGGGGAGGAAAAAGGGTTGGTGAAACTTCAAGCCAAGGTGCAAGGAAGAATAAATCCCTAAGGCCCTATTTATAGCCTTGGACGACTTCCTAGGTTTTGTACTCCTTTCCATGTGGTATGGAATACCTAGAATGAAATTCACTCCCTTTCTCATGTGGGATGGAGTGAGTTTCATCCAACCCTAATTATGAAGGTTCTAGAACATTCCTGATTAACCAACTATCGATTAATGAATATTCAACCATTTAATTAATTAAACTGTTAATTATACCCAAACTATATTTCCAATTAGTTTCTAATTAATTATTAACCATCATAATTAATAAACCAAGTTCTCCTTTATTTATTCTACTCAATTTGGGTCTTGAGGGAAACCCAAAAGGACACTGTTATTATTAGAAATATTACCAATAGTTAATGACCTTGGACACTCTTTCCAACAGTCTCCCGCTTGGACAAGTCATCAACTATATGAGGACCAATACTTCTCCAATAACCAACAAAGAGTTAGCCATCCAGTGCAACTACTGAACTCTTGATCTAATAGAGATTCAGCCCTTAGATAAGTGATCACCTATCCCTTCATTCAATGATATCTGTATGAATTCGAGACATTGATAATGGTCAATCTCATAATTCAAGATTATGTTTCCCGATATAGATTTGTGACGACTACATCTAACTACTAAATTGAACACATTAATTCCATTCAGGGATCGGCCAAGCACTTTAGATGTCAACACCAAATCATCGAGGGGCCCATAGATATTGCTTCTCCACTTAAGGCAGAAGGAACAAATAAACTTCGACTACATAGTTTTTGTCTACTTCATCATGTCATACATGGACATACCCTTTATAACTACCAGTTACAGATATAGTTGGAGTACACCAATGCATAACATAATCATAGAGCAAAACCCCACATGTATCTATGTTTGAAGAATAGAAGATATTATCGTCTTAGAATTACTCGTGACTGGATCCATGAATTAATCTCTAAGCACGGGTTGATCCAATATTTAAATCTCTATTAACTACTCATGAGTGTTAGTGTAATCTCTATGACATGTCCAATCACTATGGATAATCCACTAATACTCATGACAGTCTTAAATCACTACTTACTTCCAAGAGTATGACTGACTATGGACGTTTGAGTAAATTAATACTCGGGAAGTGGGTTCCAAACATGCAAAAGGAGAACACAGTGATAACTTAATTGAAATGACTGATCTCCATCATATATTAAGATCTCCACTTAATAATCGTAATATCAAATTAACACTTATACTGCTTAAGTTCTCAAGTTTAAAACAAACTAAACTAAGAGTGCTTAAGCCAATTCATTTGCAAATCTAATTCCTCTCGACTTTATTTGACTGACAGACGTGGTCAATGACATTGGTTTAGGGAATGGATCCACAAGATTACCTTCCGATATGACTTATAGACCATGATGTCTTCACATTTGAAACACTATCAAATGTGTTCAAACTTACTAAGTATGTATCATGTGATCTTGTGTGACTTGGGATCCATACTCGAGGTAAGTTCACCCTTATAGTCACAAGAACCTTCATAAGGACCATCAATGATTAGATTTCAACAAAGATGTCACTAATGAATCTCTTTTAGTCACATTTTCTTCTTTGCAGTTTAACCAACCACAATGTACTCTAAGTTTGTTGAATCCACTATGGTGTATTACGTGGTACTCTTCCAAGCTAATACATCACCATTCAGTAAAAGCACGAATTCCGACTGCAAATGAAATCGTGTTTATTAATGTGGAACTTAGCATCAATGTAACTTTTACAATGAACTCTTCCATACTATCAAGATCATTTCATTTGTCCTCCTAGGACACTTAAGAATGTTCTTGATATTGATTCGTTGATTCTTGCTAAATTGATCTGATATAACTTGTCAAGCTCAAGGCATTCGAGTCATCAGATCCGGTACATGTCATGGCATGTATGATGGATCCCATAGTAGAAGCCTGTGGGACATGAATCATAACCTCTAGCTCAATAGTAGAACTAAGACATTAGTATCAATCAATGTTATGCCATGTTAAGCACGAACCTTTCTAAGTTCTACATGTTGAATTTCCTCCACATTCCATGCAGTTTGTCTTTATCCAACGAATCATTTTGATCTATCTCCATAGATACTTAATATGTACATGTTATGTATCTCCCATGTATTTCATAGAGAAATAAATTTCATATCAAGCCAAGTTTTTGTTGGGTTTTGAGCATTCTAACACTCATATGGTGTACATGCAACCCTAAATACCTTGGATCTATGTTTTCTCTATTATACATGCAAATATCAATTTTCAAAGGTATTGTTCTAACTAGCATAATATAAAGTACATATAACATAAAATCTAGTAGAATTACATACCTCTTGTTTGGTGCTTGATTCCATGGAGCTCAAGAGCCTAGTGCCCCAAGTGTGACACCTCAAATGGTTCACACAACACCATGAACATTTGGAATAACCATGAGAGAAGATATTAGTCTTATATCTCTATGAAATCGGCTTGCCCTCTATGTAATACACTAGTGCCGATTTCACCAACAATGGGGTCTTTATATAGTGTGCACATTAGGGTTACACCATGTAACCCATGACTTAACCTATTCCTTATGCTCCATGGGTTTTAACCTCCATGGAGTATCCATGGGCCACCACATGGGTTAAACCCAACATAAGGAATCATGGATCATAAGCCCACATATATAAGAATCAATGATTTACACAATCAATCCCCATATATTTAATTAGTTTCTTTTTTATCACTAAATTATTTCCAAATTAATTCTTGATCAATACTAATTAAATAATATGATTTCATATTAATATATTAGAACTTATAATATATTAATATGTCACAAATATCTTCTTCTCATTAAAAGGTCTACCGAAATGTCCCGATGCCATGCAACCCAAATGGACCATGCCGGGTCGGGTCAAGTATATACCAATTATAGTTATGGACTTAGACATTAATCCAACAGTCTCCCACTTGGATAAGTCTAATAACTATTATTGCAAGTACGCCTTCATAACCTGACCAGCAATCATAGCTCTTAAAAGCTGCTGCCGAACTCTGAACAAATCAATGACGCGTCCATTAGATAAGTGATCATATATTCCTCCATTCTAGATATCATATGGACTGAGACATGGATTATAATCATTCTCTCTGTCCATTTGTTGTTTCCCGATTTCTGATTTATGACGACTGACTAATTGAACAAATCAAATCAGTCCAGGCCCGGCCGAGCACTTACATTTTGTCATCACTAAATCATCGAGGGGCCCACAAATATCGCTTTTATCCCTTTGAGGGTAAAAGGAATGGATAAACTTCGACTCATATGCTTGTACTGACTACTTGTTGAATCATACACAAAGGCACGTTTTATAACATCGAGTTACCAATGCGTTTACGTGCAATCAATGTATAACCAACTCATAGTCAACAACTCATATCTCTAGGTTTGAAGAATATAAGATATTATCGTCTCATGATTCACTCGTGATAAAATCCATGAAGTGATTCAAATGAGCATGGGTTGAATCCAATACTCAGAACTTATGAGCACTCATGAATGTTGTAGCAACCACTGCTATGTCTAATACAAATTAGACAAATCATACAAGCCAAATTCATGATAGTCTTGATTCATATCTACTTCCAACATATGACCGACTGTGGATGGTTAGAATAACTTAGTAATTCGGGAAGAATGACCTAGTTATTCTGGAAGTCAAAACATGCAAAGTGAAACACAAAAATAATACTAATCCTGTATGGCCCCAACACTTTGAGTGTAAATAAAAACCCTTTCATCTAAGCACCATATTGATTACTCATTATTCATGTTTCGATTAATCAACTTAATACTTGAATTGAAACAATAGTCATGCCATACTCCAAGTATGCACACTATGTTTACATGTGGTCCTCTCTTTGTGAAACAGATCGATTGACAGCATTTCAATGATACTCATTTCACAATCCCAAATCCTTTACAATAAATGTAAGAACACCAAATTCTTGTCATTTACCGTAATCTTGTTAGATTCTAAACTTATATGCAATGATCCTATTGTAATGAATATGCACACAAGTCACAAAGACTTGGCAACAGACATTACAAGGTATTCCAATGGAGATCAATTCCATGGAAACGAAGTCTCAAATTCAAAGTATATTCCTTTGAACATCCTTCTTGCATTAAGTTCTCTAATCTTACACAGATTCAAAGAATAACTTCCACCTATGGAAACAATTCCATATTACCATTTTGACCATCACTTTTGAACAAGAGTTGCCTCTTTTCAAAATATGTCAATATGGTCCTTACTCTAGACTTCCAATTGTCCATGAGCAACCAACCTTTGGAAAACCTCAAATTGTTCTCGACAATTGCTTAATCATTTTAGTCATATCCAGTTCTAATCCCTTTTCCCTTCTTAATGCCCTAAGCATTAGGAAAATTTAGAAACGATAATGATTATAGCTCATGAAATCGATCCTATACCCGAAGCATATGGGACATTATTCATGCTATAAATTTTTTTATTTGCCATGTTCTCATAATTCGAACTATGAAGAGGGATGACGTAATCATAAACGAATTTTGAGAACGCAACATATATAGAATTTCCTTATGTTGAACCATTCCAGCATAACATTCATATATATTCTTGACTAAAGTTGATTAAAATCTCAATCTAAGCTTGTAGAATTGGAATGAAGTATAAAAATGCTCTCCCTTAATTATAGCAAAACAACTTTTTCAAGGCGAATTGAAACTTTTGTTTTCTATAATTAATATTGCTGACTTGCAACACTTAACATAATAATCATGCTCCCACTAGCATAATGATTATTATCTTACTAGCATAACACTTATGCTCCCACTAGCTTTGACATGTATCCAGAGATCAGCTGGACTTTTAGAAATCAATACTTTATTGACTTTCTTACCAAAGTTCAGATTTCTGATACGCAATTGCTTTGATAAGACTTTATCAAAATCATACACCTTTCCTTAGATAGCTCACTTGTGTGTCTAAACAATTATGAAGAGGGATGCCGTAATCATAATGTTCAGACCTTTTGTCAATCTCACAATTGCTATCTACTTAAAATCTACTTAGTGAAAGAGTTTCCTCACCATCATTTTCATGAATCGGAGAGAAACCTTATGACACTTAGATTTTATGGTGTATGTGAATCTGTCATAACCATAATCACAAGACAAGGTTAGTGGTAAATCCAAACACATATGGACTGAACTTGTTCAATCTTAATTTCTTGTCACCCGGCAGCACAAGGGCCTACCATTGCTTCCAGGTTGTTATGCAAACAATTGAGAACTCATAGAACTCATAAGCATAGTAAACTTTTAACTGGAATAGACATAGAAATAAGAATATGTCAACACGATAGGTTACAAACCTCAAGTCGTGGGCTTGTGATTAACAATACTCTTGATTAGTTCTTGAAACTATCTCAAGACTCCCACTGTCCTCTTGACATATAAGACTCTCTTGCCCAATATTCAAGAGATAGTGCGGATTCTTTTACAAACACTTCACATAATTGGCCTTAGTTAGTCTTTGTTCTATCCAAAACATCACAACTTACCAATTTCAAATGTATGAGAGTAAGAAAACATTTTACTCTACATTTCAAGGCTCAATCTTGGAGTATAACTCCAGGATTTTTTTTTTGGAATGAAGTATGATTTATCTTTTGATTTAACCATTTCCACAATTCACGATTCCTCTCCTTAGCCACCAAATGCACTAAGGTGTCCTTAGAGGATCAATTGTGATATGGTTCCATAATCACTAAGATAATCATAAAACAAGATACACAAGTACTCTCTCATCTCTTCAGATTGGAGAAACTTTTATCTTTCTGCCTTATTTGATTCTTCTTATTCAACCTTTGTGGTGGACCTGACTAGTACACAACCTAATGTACCCGATCCTTTAGTCCTTAGCTTGACTCACATGCGAATGTGAATAAGGAATCAGTCTTAATTTACCAAAGATGAAAAATCTCATTCATCACACAATACAACTTGCATGATTCCAAGTTTCTATCCAACTGAAACTTGGGTGATGAGAATCTTTCCTTATTTGATAAATTATGACACTACCACAAACGAAAGAATCAAATTCATTTTCCAATATTGCTTATCAATGGAAACATATAAACAACAATTTTTCACAAATGCCTTTGTAAGGATACTTAAAATAAATAAAATCAAAAATTTTCTTTTATTTTAAAAACTTGCGGAAAAACTTATCCTTACAATGCAAATTCATATGAAAACTTTGTTGTTATCTATTCCTAAACAATATCTCAAACTTTTGACTTTACCATCCTTAAGAGATTTCAGGTAAATTCGGCAGCTTCGTAACCAATGCCCCTTTCCTTTGGCAATAGGCACATATGGACTGTTTGGGAATGGTACATGGGACTATCTCAGACTTAGCCTTTCTCTTTACCATGTGGTCAACCGAGTTGACTATGGCCGATCCCTTTCTATTGGGAAGAGAAAGTTTTTCTGGATTTCCAGTGTCACCATTGTCAATGTCCATGAAGTTTTGGGAAGTCGATCTTCTAATCAAATTTGCTTTACCAGTGTTCCAAATCATTGCTGATTCAGCAGCACCAAGCAAATAGATAAGATCATTACAGGGTCATGTCGTGATCTGTCATCAGGGAGTGACTGAAGAACCAACTCAACAGCCAGCTACCTCGAGACTTCGACACCCGACTCTCCCGGCTTGTCAATATGTGACTTAATCTCCAAGACCTAAGCACATATAGACTTTGTTTGCCAATAGGGATTGAGTGACTTAGAACTTATCAAGTCTTGAAACTTGTGGGATAGGGAGATTTATTGGAGGAGGTGGAGGAAGTGAAGTATGATTTCCAGTCCCACTAATGCACGACCAAGGGATTGATCTTTCACCTTGATTGCCATTTGGGATATCATCTTCATTAGGATAACTTGTTCCTAAAGATTTGGGAAGACCATAGTTGTCTAAACTAGACAACTATAAGGGAGAAATTCAAGTTAGTTGATTTAAAGTCCTTAATATAACACCCAATATGAAATATTAAGGCTAGGACCCAACAACCTATTTATAACTGGAAGAGGGATGCCGTAATCCAAGTTATAAAATAGTTGAAGGTAGGTAAATGACGATTTACCAATTTCCACCATGAAAAACGAAATATAATTAAGTTTTAATTGGATTTGAAACTCCTAGATCTTTTGAGATACATTGAACTTTCAATTGCATGTTTGAATCTCGATTGTGCCCTCTCAAGTTTGTGACTGGGATGCCGAGGATCACAAACAAGGTGTGAATAACCATGCAAATTGACTTGGTACCCTTAACTTTATCACCTAATCGATGTGCCGGTTAACCACACACGCTCTACCGATCTATAATAAAGTCAAGTTACCCTTTGTCACTCTTACTAGTCCTTATTAGTGTGCCGGTTAACCACACACGCTCCACTAACGACTTGGTAAGGTACAAAGTGTAATTTCATGGGTTAGCACCTATTTCACATTTTCCTAAGTAACTAAGATTGGGAATTAATAAGTGTGTAGTTACTTAGTATTTATCATTATACTTTTAATGAACGGAGAATTATAGTCCTTTCCTACCCGTTCGGCTAACGACCCTCCACCAGTCAAGGAAGCGGTGGGTGAGAGTGGACACCCATTAAACTGCTATTTTATAGGCAGTAACCTTATACCCCCTTATAGACCGGCTTTGTGAATGAGGCCTACTAATGGTAAGATTGACTTTATCTTATACATCTCTATATAATTAAAATTATAATAATAGTATAAGGGTGTATTTTAAACATTTAAAATACTTGGTGGTTTAATCTATTAATTAAACTATACTCTTAATTTAATTAAACTTAAACCATGTCTTTATGGAATTATTAACTCTTTTAATTAAACACTTTAATTAATTTAATGAAGTCCATAAAGTTTGAACTTTAGCTTTTAAAATTCTAAGGGTTCAATTTGGAATTAAAGTATACATGAAGAGTAACTTTACAAATTCCAAAACTTGAGGGCAAGTTTTGTAACTATTCAAGACTTTTCATTTCATAACTTATGAGTTTAATGTACATTAAAATGAAGACTCTTCATGTTTATGTAACTCCTTATCTTTTAATGACATCTTTTAAAGAAGTGACTCTTTAACATCCATAACTTGAGGACAAGTTATGGAGTCATAATACTATTTAATGAAAAGGACTCTTCACTTTTATGTAACCTATGACACTTTTATGAGTTTTAAGATTCATAAATATGACTTTTCATATAACTTGAAGACAAGTTACAAAAACATATTTTATGAACTCCTTTTAGATTAATTTGGATCAAAAACAACTAAAACACAAATTTTTTTTTCATTAATCTAAACTAACTCATAAATCAAGGAAACATAAAAAACTTTTGGTAATCCATAATTTGAGGACAAGTTATGGACTCCAGACAATTTCATTGAGATCAAAAAATTATAATAACAAACAATTTGCACATAATTCCTATGATCTACCAAAACTCATAAGCATGAACATTCACAATCAACAAATTTTCAAGAAATACATAAACATATATAAACTTGAAACTTTGATTATGGCATTCAAATTGGTTTAACATAATCATTACCACATTAAAAACAGGTTTTATAAGACCAAAACAATCAAAGGTAATGAATCTAGACCAATTCCAGCACCAAAACTCGAAGATATGTTGTTTGGGGGTCCAACTCGTCGAGTGCACGAACCAACTCGGCGAGTTGGATGCATTTTGTCTTGGACTCGTCGAGTCCCTTAATGGACTCGTCGAGTCCCCTGTTCAGACAGCACAAAACTTCGATTTTTAAGCAGTTTGCATCAAGTATAAGTGAAAACAAGCCTAGGCTCTGATACCACTGTTGGGTTTTGAGCATTCTAACACTCGTATGGTGTACATGCAAC
Source organism: Lactuca virosa (assembly GCF_052849685.1). Lineage (NCBI taxonomy): Eukaryota > Viridiplantae > Streptophyta > Magnoliopsida > Asterales > Asteraceae > Lactuca > Lactuca virosa. The sequence goes on from NC_136430.1 coordinate 125,315,550, forward strand.
CCTAAATACATTGGATCTATGTTTTCTCTATTATACATGCAAATATCAATTTTCCAAGGTATTGTTCTAACTAGCATAATATAAAGTACATATAACATAAAATCTAGTAGAATTACATACCTCTTGTTTGGTGCTTGATTCCATGGAGCTCAAGAGCCTAGTGCCCCAAGTGTGACACCTCAAATGGTTCACACAACACCATGAACATTTGGAATAACCATGAGAGAAGATATTAGTCTTATATCTCTATGAAATCGGCTTGCCCTCTATGTAATACACTAGTGCCGATTTCACCAACAATGGGGTCTTTATATAGTGTGCACATTAGGGTTACACCATGTAACCCATGACTTAACCCATTCCTTATGCTCCATGGGTTTTAACCTCCATGGAGTATCCATGGGCCACCACATGGGTTAAACCCAACATAAGGAATCATGGATCATAAGCCCACATATATAAGAATCAATGATTTACACAATCAATCCCCATATATTTAATTAGTTTCTTTTTGATCACTAAATTAATTCCAAATTAATTCTTGATCAATACTAATTAAATAATATGATTTCATATTAATATATTAGAACTTATAATATATTAATATGTCACAAATATCTTCTTCTCATTAAAAGGTCTACCGAAATGTCCCGATGCCATGCTACCCAAATGGACCATGCCGGGTCGGGTCAAGTATATACCAATTATAGTTATGGACTTAGACACTAATCCAACAGTTTTTACACTTCCTAAGTTAGAATATATTTTACTATTGTGAAAAGTGACTCGAGCATTTGGATCATGTTCATGGCGCATTTGGAGTACTTGGACCTCAATGGGGAACTTAGGGTTCATGGAGCATGTGAACAACGAACAGATCTTCTGAGAGAGGAATGGATCATCAGACAAAGAAACTGATCAACTGCCAAAGGAACTGATCAACTGCCAAAGGAACGGATCATGTACAAGGGGGTTTGGAGCACCCTGAAGAAGTTTAGAGCACTTGGAAGAGGTTTGGAGCACTTGTAAGGGATATGGAGCGACAAGGGCTCCTTGTTGCGCCATTTGATAAAGATATGGTCCAAGACGGATGCTCTTGCACCGTGGCACTCCCTCTTGTGCCGTCTTGTTCTCCTCTTGCGCCATGATGCTTCTTGTTGCGCCATGCATGTGCCTGTTGCTCCATGGTGATGATGTTGCTCCAAGATTAAGGTTTGTGCACCATACTTGATGCTCTTGTGCCATTTATATCCATGTTACGCCATCTAGGGTTCCTGTTGCGCCATGAAGAAGCTGTTGCGCCATCATGGACCATCTTCATACATGATGCGCCATATTGATTCCTTTGTTGTGCCATTTTGATCCAAGTTTGCCTAGAAGATGATAATGCTCAAGAATGTTGCAGAAGATGTTGCATGGTGGATAGTGATTGGTTGACACCATTCATGGGCCTATGGGCCAATGGGCTTGGCCCATTAGGGTTTTAGTTCTGATCCCTCAAGTATAAATAAGGATACATGCTAGGTCATTTCGTATCTTGAATTCTAGAGTAATAGGCGAATCTTTGTGTAATTGTACTTGTAACCTCTGTTTGAGAGCTCTAAAATAAAATAATACTCCTCTCCTTCCCGTGGACACAGGTCACCTTGACCGAACCACGTAAACATTGTGTCGTGTGTGCTTATAGTCTTGCTAGTTATCCGCTTTACTTCCTGACAAGTGGTATCAGAGTTATGGTTTGTATTCCTGTGATTGAAGATGTCTACTCACAAGATTGATTTGGAGAAGTTCAATGGTTCAAATGAATTTACTTTGAGAAAGGTGAAGATGAGGGATCTTCTTGTTCAACAAGGACATGAAGAGGCATTGGAAGGAGAGGAAAAACTGCTAAAGGACATGGCGGCTGATAAGAAGGTGGACATTCTGACGAAGGCACATAGTTCCATTCTATTGAGCTTGACAGATTAAGTACTGAGGGAGGTCGTGGATCAAACAACTGCTTCTGGGCTCTGGGATAAACTTTATGACAAGTACCAGAACAACTCTCTGACGAACAAGTTGTATCAGAAGCAAAGGCTGTACACTCTCAGAATGTCTGAAAGTACCCAAGTGAAAGATCATCTAGATAACTTTAATCGCATTATCTTGGATATACAAGGTGTTGATGTGAAGATTGAAGATGAAGATCATGCGCTCATTCTCTTATGTTTTCTTCCTAACTCATATGAGAATTTCGTTGATACTATGCTCTATGGTAGGACAACGATCACTGTGAATGGTGTGAAGGAGTCTCTGATGTCCAAATAACTGAAAAGAAAAGTTTCAGGTGGAGAGGAGGTGTCCAGTTTTGGTTCGTTTGCAGGGAGAGGGAGGACATAAGAGAGGAAATAGGGAAACAAAGGGAGATCACTTTCAAAATCGAAGTCTAAAGTTTCATCGAACATGAAATGTTATAAATGTAAGGAGAAGGGGCACTTCAAGCGAAATTGTCCACAGTTGAAGAATGGGAAGTCCAAGAGTGAATCAAGCACTAATAACACTACTGCTATGGTTCAGGAAAGTTCTGATAAAGGGGATGATGGTGATGTACTGACCGTGAGTACATCAAGTTCTGCTGATGCTTGGGTCTTGGATTCTAGAGCATCATATCACATGACGAATAATCATGACTGGTTCGACTCTTTCAAAGAGTGGGAAGGAACACTCAAGATGGGTGATGATTGGGTGAGTAGTATGAAAGGTAGTGGCACGGTGCAGATCAAGATGCACAATGGCATGGTCAGGAAGTTAGATTTCTGGTACATTTCAGAACTTCGGAAGAGTCTAATTTCTCTTGGCACATTGGCTAAGAATGCGATGAGGTATGCTGGTGAAGGTGATTGGGTCAAAGTGACCAAAGGCTACTGGTTATAATGAAAGGGAAGATGAATCGTGGAGGGAACTATATCCGAGAAGGCAGTACGGTTATGGAACGGTGGCTATCTCTCAATCCTTGAATGAAGGTGATGACAAGGCGAAGTTGTGACATCGTAGGTTGGGGAACATGAGTGAGAAGGGCATTTAAGTTCAACGTAAAGAAGGACTACTTGGTGGAGAGGCTACTGGAAAGATAAAGTTTTGTGAAGCTTGCGTCAAGGGAAAGCATCGCAAAGTGAAGTTTAGTACCGGTCAACACACAAGCAAGGAAATCTTGGAGTATGTTCACTCGGATCTGTAGGGTCCTGCACCAGTGAAGTCTCAAGGAGGATGTTCATACTTTGTGATGTTAATCGATGACTATTCAAGGAAGGTTTGGTTGTACTTTCTGAAGACCAAATATAAGGTGTTTGGGAAGTTCAAGGAGTGGAAGACCATGGTTGAGAAAAGGACTGGAAAACAGGTCAATACTCTGAGGACTGACAATGGGTTGGAGTTCTGCAATGCTCCATTTGATAATTTCTGCAACGAAGAAGGTATAGTGAGGCACTGCACTGTACGACATACACCATAGCAAAATGGAGTGGCAGAACAGATGAACCAAACACTCATTCATCGTGTTAGGTGCATGCAGATATTTGCTAACTTATCCAAGCAATTCTGGGCAGAAGCAGTTAACACTGCTTGCTAATCTGGTGAACAGATCACCATCAACTGCAATAGACTTGAAGACTCCTCAACAAGTATGGTCTGAGAAACCCTCTGACTATTCTGGTTTATGTATATTTTGGATGCCCTGCATATGATCATGTGAATGATGGTAAACTTGATCTAAGGGCAATGAAGTTCATATTCATAGGATATGTGATAGGAGTAAAAGGTTACCGACTGTGGTGTACAGAAGAAGGAAGAACTCCTAAATTTATCATGAGCAGAGATGTGACCTTTGATGAATCTACCATGGGTAACCAGAGAAGATGTGATATAACTCAAGCAAGGAACAAAGATAAGGGTGCTAGCCAGAAGGTGGATTTTGCAACTCAAACTCCAGACATAGTTGTTATAAGTGACAAAGAGAAAGGCGGCAGTGAATAGCTTGGACAAGATGAAACCCAAGAGAAACCTATGGGATCTTCATCTAGTGGTGTTGATTCCGGGAAGGTTGATGGGTCTGAATCTATAGTAAAGAGAAGATCAAAGAGGGTCATTCGACAACCTGGTAGATATGTGGGATGTTTGAATTCAGGTGAACTTGACTCCATTGCTTTTGCTTTAGTAACTGGAGAAGACATTAACATTGAGGAGCCTTAATCGTATAAAGAGGTTGTGGCGACTAAATAAGCTAATTATTGGTTGATGGCTATGAATGAAGAAATGCAATCTTTAGAGAAGAATGAAACATGGGATCTTGTTCCATTACCAAAGGGAGTGAAGCCAGTGCGATGCAAATGGATCTTTAAGAAGAAAGAAGGGATATCAGGAGTCGAACCAGCTAGGTTCAAGGAAAGGTTGGTGGCGAAAGGGTTTTCTCAAAAATAAGGAATTGATTATCACGAGGTGTTCTCACCTGTCATGAAGCAAAAGACAATTCAAGTTCTTTTGGCCATGGTGAGTGCAATGGATCTGGAGCTTGAGCAGCTCGATGTGAAAACTTCATTTATTCATGGGAACTTAGAAGAGAAGATTTATATGTACCAGCCAGAAGGGCTCCTTGATTCTAAGAAGGGTCATGTATGTTTGCTGAAGAAATGCATGTATGGTTTGAAGCAGTCTCCAAGAAAATGGTACAAGAGATTTGATTCATTCATGATCTTGAATGGCTACACTCGGAACCAGTTTGACAATTGTGTTTACTCAAAGTAATTTTCACCAGATTCCTACATATATATGTTGCTATATGTTGATGATATGCTCATCACAGCTAAAGACATGGTTGTAATAAATGACTTGAAGGTGACCCTGAAGAATGAGTTTGAGATGAAGGATTTGGGAGCAGGAAAGAAGATACTGGGGATGGAGATTCAAAAGGGACAGAAGATCAGGGCCGTTATGTATTTCTTAACAAAAGTACATTGAGAAGTCCTGCAGTCCTTCAATTATGATCAGTGCAACCAGTTGGAGCTCCTTTGGCGGCTCACTTTAATCTTGGTCCAAGCACTATACCCACTACTAATAAGGAGAGGAAGTACATGAGCAGGGTTCTATATTTAAGTGTTGTTGGAAGTCTCATGTATGCTATGGTCTGTACCAGACCTGATTTATGGATGTTGCGATTCTTGAAGGGAATTATGGATGTTTCCTTCGTGTATAGAGCAAATAAGAAGAGTGACTTGGTATGATATGTTGACTCATATTATGGTGGTGACTTGTTGAATCGCAGGTCACGGACGTGCTACATATTCACTTTATTTGGATGTGCCATCAGTTGAAAGTCAACGTTGCAAGATACCGTTGCTTTGTCCACAACTGAATCCGAGTACATGTTTGTGACGAAAGAAATAAAGGAGGATATATGGTTGTAAGGGCTCATTCAGAGTCTTGGTCTGAAGGTGGAGAAACCTGTCTTGTGTTGTGACAGTCGATGTGCTTTGAGTCTTGCTAAGAATCCTGTGTATCACCAGAAGACAAAGCACATTGATGTTAGGCTGAATTTCATTCAAGATATTTTGGAAGGAGACAAGTTTTCAATACTGAATATTGATACCAAGTTCAACCCAGCAGATATGTTGACAAAGTCATTTCCCACGGAGGTAGGTCCCTTCGGGTATGAATGGCAGGAAGGGATAGTAAGTTATTTTTCGAGGTAGAGTTCTGAGGATGCTCAAGTCAAGGTGGAGATTGTTAAATATCACTCGAGCATTTGGATCATGTTCATGGAGCACTTGGACCTCAATAGAGCACTTGGGGTTCATGGAGCATGTGAAAAAGGAACGGATCTTCTGAGAGAAATAGTTCATCAGACAAAGGAACCGATCAAGTGCCAAAGGAACGGATCATGTACAAGGGGGTTTGGAGCACCTCGAAGAAGTTTGGAGCACTTGGAAGAGGTTTGGAGCACTTGGACGGGATATGGAGCAACAAGGGGTCCTTGTTGTGCCATTTGAAAAAGGGATGAGCCAAGAGGGATGCTCTTACACAAAGGCACTCCCTCTTGCACCATCGTGTTCTCCTCTGACGTGATGATGCTTCTTGTTGCGACATGCATGGACTTGATGCGCAATGCATGTACCTGTTGCTCCATGGTGATGCTGTTGCTCCAAGATTGATGTTTGTGCACCATACTTTATGCTCTTGTGCAATTTATATCCCTGTTGTGCCATATAGGGTTATTTTTACTCCATGAAGAAGTTTTTGCGCCATCATGGACCATCTTGGTATATGATGCGCCATATTGATTCCTTTGTTGTGCCATGTTGATCGAAGTATTCCTAGAAGATGATAATGCTCAATAATGTTCCAGAAGATGCTTCGTGGCGGATTGTGATTGGTTGACACCTTTTATGGGCCTTTGGGCCAATGGGCGTGGCCTATTAGGGTTTTAGGTCTGATCCCTCAAGTATAAATAGGGATGCATGCTAGGTCATTTTGTATCTTGTATTCTAGAGTGATAGGTGAATGTATGTGTAATTGTACTTGTAACCTCTGTTTGAGAGCTATGAAATAAAAGAATACTCCCCTCCTGCTTGTGGACATAGGTTACCTTGACCGAACCATGTAAATACTGTGTCTTGTGTGCTTATAGTATTGCTAGTTATCTGCTTTACTTCCTAGCACCTATGAATCGTACATTGGCAATGTACAACACACGGGTGACTACAGTGCTTCCACTGACATATATATAACTCATCTATGTTTCTCGAAATTCAAACTCCTTGACCTTTCTCATTGAAACAAAGATTCCAATTACTCCCACTAGCTTTGACACATATGTGGCTCATCTTTATTTCTTGCAATTCAAAGTCCTTGAACTTTCTCATTGAAATAATGATCCCACTTGCGAGATGCTTATTTCGGTTCATAAATGAACTTATTATGCTTACACATCCTTCACAACCTATCATGGTTTGATTATGTGTTTGTTCTTATCAATCCTTGTCTCTTCTTAAAGATCCACTTATGCCTAATTGTTAAGGTCAATTGATTAGTCTACCAAGTTTTCACATACATGGACTGAATCTTGCTTTCCATGTCCTCCTTCTATGTTGTAGCCTTTATGGCCTACCATAGCTTCCGATAGCTAGTACACTCTGATTTCTCCATACCAGTGACTCATTTACCTCAGTCACATAAAATCTTATATAACTAGGCATATGACATCCTCTATCATATCTATAAGGAAGAGGTGGAAATATGTCAGTTTCCTCAATAGCTCTTTCAATCTCGAATTGAATGTTAGGTCCAACTTTAGGCTCTTCGTTGGTTGACTCTTGAATCTTATCAAGATCAATGTGGCTCCCACTAGCCCTTTTGGAAATCAGCTCCCCCTCTTGTAAGACTGTCCTTCGAGCAACATACACTTTGTACTAAAAAAAGGTTGTCAAACAATTATCCAAAATGCTTGATGGGTTCTCTAATGAGATAACACATCTCTATTCTATGTTCTATATTATCGAGCACTTCATTACGAGCGTAAACCTCATAATCGTAAACTTACATATATGCAAGAGAGGTGTGAAACTCACTTCACATAGCAAAGAGGGTTTCAAGAACCTACTTAGTTGGTACAAAACCAAATGACTTCTCGTAACACTATTCATGTTACAATCCACGAATTGTTACCAAGAATAGTATGACTCATCTAGTATGAAATCAATCGATGATTTGTATCTCTATCCAACTAACACTTCTTGTGGTAGTGTTATGGGTGGAGATAGCTCATGAAACTCTTTCACGGTTACTTAGATGAACAATAAAGTTTGGATTGAGATTCTCACTATGAGTGTCTCATCCTACTACCCAGTTGATTCTTAACTTGGCTTTATGAGAGCTTTGAACACCTGAAAGGTTCCAGACTCACGTTCATACGAAGTTGGTCTTACTATGTATCGTGGTTAATATGAATAGTCCATTAGTGCAAACCAATTCCTTTTGGGTTTTAGTTCAACAATAGTTTCATAAACAAGAAAAATATGGCAACGGAAGACTATAATTTTTTGAAATAACATAAACATTTTACACCCACCAAGGATCTTCTTGCAAGTTATAGAAAGATTAAACACCAACCAAAGGAAGGATGAAGAAATAACAACCTTTGTAGTTCTTTGGGTCCTCTTGGGCGGCTTGGAAGTTGATGAAGAATGTGGAACCTTTGAGACACCAACAATGACTCAACTTAATGTAGATGCTCTTCCAAAACTCTTAAACTCTTAAGCTTGAAGTTCATAACCAATATGAACTTCAAGAGAGAAAAAGATATGCAAGTAATCTTCAAGAACTAAAAGCAAGGAAGAGATGGAAAGTCTCCTAGAGATCTCTCGGCCATAAGAAGGGAGGAAGGAATGGTGCACTCATCCAAGAGTGCAAGCCTCTTGTTTATATACATAAAGTGAAGGTATTAACCATTAGTCCTTATCACTTTAAGCAACCTTGTCCCTATTGTCATGAGTGTGTCCATATATGCTTCTTAGGCTTAATACTTTTGATTAAACAAGTCAAAAACCCATACTCCTCCTCTAGCCTTCAACATTCAGCCATGGTGAGGAAAAAGAGAAGATTATGTTTAATTTTTATAAACTCAAAGTTTATAAGATATAAACTTTGTCTTTAGGGAAAAAGACAAAAGGATTCAACTAGTCCAAAAGTTTGTACAAGACTTATAAATCATACCATATGATATATTATGTTACTTGCTAATGAAAATTATTATTCCCTAGAAATAAATAATTTCGATTTTAATTATAAGAGTTTTATTGAATATTTATTAAAATAAATTTCTAATAAATAATCAATTGTATCAAGTTGTTGTTAGTGTGACCCATTAGTATCATATGTTATTTAAGAATATCACTTTAATATGACTCTTGAGCATACTAGACCTTTCAATTCCAACAAATATTCATATCACCCAGTGACGTATTCATCATGTATATTGATAAACAAGATTTGCATTTATCACAAGACTCGAGGTCAAATGATATCCAAAATCCGATCCAACTGGATACTTGGTAATGCATTTCTCATTTTTGTATCCAAGACTATAACTCCACAAATACACTTCACCTAAACCTTTTGGATGTATTTGAATCAGTATGTATTGTGGTCAATCTGAACGATCCATTAGGTAAACTAACTTCAACAGATATTCACACAATTAATACATCTTATTCAAATATTCTGAATCAATTTTGAATTATTGTTAATAATCTTGCTTCATAGATTTCATGACTTTCTTTTAATATGTTAGAAATATCCACATTTAAATAATTTAGAACTATCTAATGAATCATAGTATAAACAATTTCAATTATAATACCATAGACTAAGCATTTGGGAGAGTTGTCTTTTGATCCCATGAATAGTAGCAAAGGCTTGACATTCATGATTAAATTATCTTCTCCATGTTTTAAGTCTCCTTACTTCATTTTCTTTGTTGCACATTCTTGCAAATGTCAGTACACAATCCTTAGTAAAATACTCAAGGTTTAGAAATAATGTTACTATGGCATTATAAATCCATATATTTGATTGAAAACAAAACATGGGAGAACTAGTTATCTTTTGATCCTATGGAAAGTAGCAAGGGCTCGTGATCCATGATCAAATTTAACTTCTTCATGTTTCAGTCCTTTCACCTCAAATATATATATATATATATATATATATATATATATATATATATATATATATATATATATATATATATATATATATATATATTGGGCATGTATGCTTTCTAAGTCCTTTCTTTAATGGAAACAAATAATTATCTGAACATGTCTAAGAATAAGCCTTCCTTTGTCCATGGCGTTTGGGCCTAGATTAGGTATACCAACACTAATCACCTCTTAACCCATGGGTAATTTAATTTCTTCTTTTTCACACTTCTATTCATGATAGAAAAAATATGAGAGTTTTTTGAAGTTTGAGTTTCTATGATTGGCCATGTTAGTTCCAAAAGGAAACCTGAACATGCTACATAACTTTAATGGACATTCCAAATTGTTCATATCAAAATCACAGTGAACCGATTATATGGACATGTCAGCTAGTCGACTAACCCTAGTCAACTCCTAACTCAAGGAAATTCCATTTCACTTCAATATGTCAATTTACAACGTACACTTGATAACTGCTGTATCTGATAGATTAGAATGCAGTTATTGGATGAACCTCAGGAAGAGCTTTATCAAAGGCATGATCTTTCCTTTCGTTTATGAGAAGTATTACCAAACTATGAATTTGGATAAGATTGATCATCCTAATAGCTAATCCTCCCAAAGAATTTATAGCAGTAGATTTTAGTGGACTAGGTTATAGACATCATTCAATATCAATTCCCATTATAGTTTATTTTACTTATCCTTAGAAAATAATCACCCTAAACAAAATTATTTAAGAAGGCTAGGATCCATATTTGGCTCCATGATGTGTAAAGGGATGTCATAAACACACCATAAATTTATTTAGGTAGGCAAAGCCCTTTGATAATTTTGATCACCACAAAATTCCTAGATCTTTGAGATTCATGGAATATCAATGGCATGTTAATCTCGGATTATGTTCATTTCATATTCAATGACAGGGTTTCCGTGGATCACTGAATAGATGGTGAATCGACCATACAAAATCATGTGGTCCCCGACTCAAGTTACGCTTGAGATTCGCGAGTTCCATATCATTTTCTACCTATACTCTCAAATTGACGTGTCGGTTAACCACAGGAGCTCCATCAACAAGTTATAAAGAGAATGTGCAACTTTTATGGATAACATAAGATTCACATTAAATATATTGTGAATTAACCATGCAAAGTCGCATGGTCCCGACTCAAGTTACGCTTGAGATTCGCAAGTTCCACATCATGCTCAACTATACTCTAGATTGATGTGCCAAGTAACAACACGAGCTCCACCAACAGAATATAAAGAGAATGTATAATTTTCATGGATAATATGAACTTTTCATTCTATTAATAAAAAGGGATTTTGTTTTACACTTGTATTTCAAATACTTTTAGATTGACCATTATCACTATCAAACCCTTTCGGTAACTCAATTCTCAAAATGCAATAAGGCAGTGAGGGTGGTAAGCGCGGAGCATATTAAAAACCGACCTTTTAGGAATCATAAAGATCTCCTTAAACTCCTACATCAGAATGGGTGAGCCTAGTCATGGTAAGACTGATAATGTCAATATTTAAACATGTGAGGACACATGTTGTAACATTCTTATACATATAGTAGATACAATTCTAATATATATATATATATATATATATATATATATATATATATATATAACGGGTAAATATAAATCTCTTTAAATTTAGTTGTCTATTATTAGTTCTAATTAATTGTGAGGGCGCAATGTAACAATTAATAAATATTGAGGGGTTAATATTCAAATTTATAAATCTCTATTATAAATAATATTAAATATTTAAATTCACTATTTAAATAATAAATTGTTCGATAAGGTGTCTAAGTCCATAACTATATTTGGTATGTACTTGACCCGGCTTGGCATGGTCCATTTGGGTTGCTCGGCATCTCAACAATTGGATAGACAAAATGAGAATAAGGACTCTTATGGTTTGTTAATATATTGTAATATATATATTAATATGAAATCATATTATTTAATTAGTATTGATCAAGAATTATTTTGGAATTAATTTTGTGATCAAAAGAGACTAATTAAATATATGAGGATTGATTATGCAAATCTTTCATTCTTATATAGTGGGCTTATGGTTCATGATTCACTAGATTTGGCTAGGACCCATTGGGTACTCCATGGATGCTCCATGGAGGTTAAAACCCATGGATCATGGGGGAAATGAAAAGCCATGCACATTAGGGTTTACATGGTGTAACCCTACATGTGGCACACTATAAAAGGAACCTCATATGGAGCAAAATCGGCCACTAAGAGAAGAACAAGAGGGCTAGCCGATTTTGTGATCAAAGTGTTCTTCTCTCTAGTTAGGATGAGAACCTTGGAAAATTCTTATTTGCATGTATATTAGAGAAAACATAGATCCAAGGTTTCTAGGGTTGTATGTACACCATAGGAGTGTTAGAATGCTCAAAACCCATTAGTGGTATTAGAGCCTAGACTTGTTTTCTGTATACTTGATGCAAAATGCTTGAAAAGTCCAAATTTCTGCAAACTGTTCAGTGTACTCGCCGAGTCCATGGGGGGACTCGACGAGTCCATGTGTTAATTCATCCTACTTGTCGAGTAGGTTCTTGCACTCGGCGAGTAGGAGCCCCTGTGTGCAGAATTTCGAGTTTTGCTGCTGGAAATGGATTAGAATCATTACCCTAAACTGTTTTGGACTTATTTAACCTGTTTTTGATGTGGTAATGATTATGCTAATCCATTTACAATGGTTATTATCATTTTTTCAAGTTTTATATATGTTTATATGATTCTTGAAATAGTTGATATGAATGTTCATGCTTATGAGTTTTAGTAAGATCATAGGAATTATTTGCAAACAGTTTGATCGTATAATTCTTGATCTAAATGTTATTGATGGAGTGCATAATTTGTCCTCAAGTTATGGATTACCAAAAGTCACTTCTTTAAATTGTCATTAAAGAACCATAGGTTACATAAAATGAAGAGTCTTCATTTTAATAAACCATTAAACCCATAAGTTATGAACATGAAATGTTTTGAAAAGTTTCAAAACTTGCCCTCAAGTTTTGGAATTTGTAAAGTCACTTTAGAAAACTTTAATTCCAAACCCTAGAGTTTTAAAATTTAAAATTCAACCCTTATACTTTATAGTATTATAAGTTAATATATATATATATATATATATATATATATATATATATATATATATATGTGTGTGTGTGTGTGTGTGTGTGTGTATAAGATCAAGTCAGTCTTACCGTTAGTAGGCCTCATTCACGAAGCCGGTCTATAAGGGTGGTATATTGTTGTTGCCTATAAAATGGCAGCTTAATGGGTGTCTACTCTCACCCACTGCTTCCTTGACTGGTGGAGGGTCGTTAGCCGAATGGGTAGGACAAGGACTATAATTCTCATTAAAACTATAATGACAAATATAAAGTAACTAAACCTTTTATAAATTCTCAATCTTAGTTACTTTAGGAAAATGTAAAATTGGTGATATCCCATGAAATTACACTTGTAACTTACCAAGTCGTTGGTGGAGCGTGTGTGGGTAACTGACACACTAACATGGACTAGTAAGACTGTCAAAGGGTGACATAATATTTATCATAGATCGGTGGAGCGCGTGTGGGTAACCGACACATTGATTAGGTAATAAAGATTAAGGGTACCAAGTAAATTTGCATGGTTATTCACACGTTGTTTGTGATCCTCGGCATCCCAATCATAAACTTGAGAGGGCACAATCGAGATTTAAACATGCCATTGAAAAGTTCAATGAATCTAAAAAGATCTAGGAGTTTCAATCCAATTAAAACCTAATAATTTATTTCATTTTTCATGGTGGAAATTGGTGAATCGTCATTCGTCTACCTTCAAATATTTCATAGCTTGCATTACGACATCCCTCTTCCAAGTTATGAAGTATTGTGTTGGGTCCTAGCCTTAATATTACATTTGTGTGTCTTATTAAGGATTCTATATCTAATCTAAACTTGTCTTTCTTCTTTTCAGATGTCTTCCAACAATGTTGCTTCTGGCTCAAACCCTACCGACTCCTTCTCTCTCATGAACCTTTGTGGAAGAGTCATCTTTGATGGTTCAAACTTTAATGATTGGATCATGAACATCAGGATGGTCACACGTTACGAGGACAAGGAATATGTCCTCGAAAGGAGCTGAAGGAAATTGATGAGTCTACTGCTACTCCAGAGGATATCGCTAACTTTAGGGAACATGAGAGAGATGCTACCAAGGTGGCATGTATCATGTTGGCCACAATGAAAGATGAACTCCAGAAGTCCTATGAGGACTTTTACCCTTTTGAGATGCACATGGACCTGATGGACCGCTACCATCAAAGTGCTCGTCAAGAGATGTATGAAATCATCTCTTCCATGATAACAACCCGAATGAAGGATGGTGACCCCATCAGGGGCCACATGCAGAAAATGCAAAGGTTTGTGGACCGTTTGCTGAAGTTGAATGTGAAATTCCCTGAGGAGTTGGCTATTGATATCATACTGCACTCCTTACCTACTTGTTATGATCAATTCCAAATGACCTATCACATGAACAAGGAGGAGGTCACACTTAGAAAACCTCAAGGGCTTTTGAAGACCGTTGAAACTGGTCTTAAAGGCAAATCGGTTGTTACCACTCCTACTCCTACCGCCGCCCCTGTTCTGGCAATCAGGAAAAGTAGAGGGAAGAAGATGAAGACCCATTCGAAGGGTACCAAGGGAAAGTCTCTTGATGGCTCCTCTTCAAGTGGAACCAAAGGTGGTTCTGTCACTCCTTCTACCAACCCAAAAGAAGCTCAATGCTTCTATTGTCAGGAAAAGGGGCACTCGAAACGAAACTGCCCCAAGTACCTGCAAGATGTTAAGGATTGTAAGGTCAAGCCTACCCATGCAGGTATTTACACTATATTGTCTAATAATTCACCACATACTACTTCTTGGGTTCTTGATACAGGTTGCGATATTCATATATGTTATGATTTGCAGGGCCTAAGAAGAAGTGAGGATGTGGAGCACGGAAAGATAAACTTGATCATGGGGAATAGGAAAGTTTCATTTGTCACCAAGATTGGAGTTTATTCTTTGTTGATAAGTAGTGGGTTAGTGTCAGATTTGAATAAGTGTTGTTACTCGTCTGAAATGGCGAGAAATATTATTTCCTTTCATAGTTTGTACAAACAAGGGTTTACTTTTTCATTTGATAATGCATGTGGTAGTATTAATGTTTTTTTATAATAATGTTTTTTATTTTAAAACATTACATTGTGATGGTGTATATGAAACTGTGTCGGTTATAGATAACTTAGGAAATAATGTGTTGCATATTGATTCTTCCACTAGTTTGGATAAAGCATCCTTGTGGCATTGCCGTCTTGGACATGTCAACAAGAAGCGCATAGCCCAACTTCAAAAGGATGGAGTCTTGGAGTCGTTTGACTTGAAGTCGGATGATAGTTGCGAGTCTTGTTTTCTTGGAAAAATGACAAAGTCACCCTTCACTGGTTCTTGTGCTAGGGGTGAAGGTTTTTTGGACCTCATACATACAGATGTGTGTGGACCCTTCAGAACCGCCACAAGGGATGCTAACCGCTTCTATGTGACTTTTACTGATGATTACAGTAGATATGGTTATGTCTACTTAATCAAGCATAAGTCAGAAACCTTTGAAAAGTTAAAAGAGTTCAAACAGGAAGTGGAGAATCAGTTGGGCAGGAACATTAAGATGCTCCGATCCGATCGAGGAGGAGAGTATATTAGTACAAAGTTCCTTGACTATCTTAAGGAATGTGGAATTACTTCACAATTGACAACTCCCAGAACACCACAGCTTAATGGTGTGGCTGAGAGGCGCAATCGAACCTTGTTAGACATGGTTCGTTCCATGATGAGTCGAGATGTGGACTGGGAAAGTTCCCAATTTAGACCACATCAAGATTTGGGGTTGCGAGGCTTTCGTGAGACGAGAGACTCAGGACAAGCTCGAACCTCGTAGTGAGCGGTGTATTTTCATCGGCTACCCACAAAATTCTTTAGGTTACCTCTTCTATAGACCCAGTGAGAATGTGGTCTTTGTGGCAAGGAGAGGGGTCTTTCGAGAGAGAGAATTTATAAGCCAAGGAAACAGTGGGAGGAAAATTGACCTTGAAGAACTTCAAAAGTCAAGTGGTGAAGGAACCTCAAACCCTAGTGATCAACCTGAGGTGGAAACTCCTGTTGATGAATCCATACCTCTGAGGCGTTCCACAAGAGTTAGGAATCCACATAAGCACTACTATGGTTTTCATATTACTGCGGAAGGTGATGCATTTATCAGTGACAGTACACTGGTAAACCTGGAAGAACCAAACAGCTTTATGGAAGCCATGGCAGGCCCTGAATCTGCCAAATGGAAGGAGGCCATGGATAGCGAGATTCAGTCCATGTATGACAATCAAGTTTGGAACTTGGTTGACAATATACTGGGTCGTAAGATGGTCGGGTGCAAATGGATCTTCAAGAAGAAAACCGACATGGATGGGAATGTACACACTTATAAAGCGCGACTGGTTACGAAGGGCGTTTACTCAAACTCCGGGAGTTGACTATGATGAGACCTTCTCACCAGTAGCGGAGATTAAGTCTATTAGGGGTTTGCTAGCCATAGCTGCATTTCATGATTATGAGATATGGCAAATGGATGTCAAAACCGCTTTCCTTAATGGAAAGTTGGCTGAGGATGTTTACATGAGTCATCCAGAGGGTTTTGTCGATGCAAAGCACCCTAATAGAGTGTGTAAGCTTGAGAAATCCATCTATGGATTGAAACAAGCATCTCGCAGATGGAATCTTTGTTTCGATGAGAAAGTGAAAGAGTTTGGCTTTTCGAGGAGCGAAAATGAGTCCTATGTATATGTTAAGGCTTGTAGGAGTATAGTTAGCTTTTTGGTATTGTATGTGGATGACATACTACTCGTAGGAAATGACATCCCAACCCTGCAGGAAGTTAAGTCCTGGCTTGGGAGGTGTTTCGCTGTGAAGGACCTTGGAGAAGCTGCCTATATCCTAGGGATAAGGATATTGAGAGACATGAGTAAGAGACTAATTGGACTTAGTCAAAGTACCTACTTGGATAAGGTGCTGAAAAGGTTCAACATGCAGGATTCCAAGAAAGGTGACTTACCAATCCGGAGCAACACCAAACTGAGTAAGACTCAGAGTCCGAGTATAGAGGCTAAAATAGCTGAGATGAGTCACGTACCATATGCTTCCGCTGTGCGCTCAATCATGTATTCTATGACTTGTATTCACCCTGATGTGGCCTTTGCTCTGAGCATGGTTAGTAGATATCAAGGGAATCCGAGCAAGGCTCACTGGACTGCGGTGAAGAATATTCTCAAGTACCTACAGAGAACTAGGGACTGGGTCCTTACCCTCGGTGGGAGTGATGACTTGAGAGTAGTGGGGTATAGTGATGCTGGTTTCCAGACTGACAGGAATAATTTCCGCTCTCAGTCGGGCTGGGTCTTCTCCCTAAATGGAGGAGCAATTATTTGGAAAAGTTCCAAACAGGAAACAGTAGCTGATTCAACTTGCGAATCAGAGTACATAGCAGCAAGCGAGGCAGCAAAGGAGGCAATATGGCTAAAGAACTTCATTGGAGACCTTGGAGTTGTACCAGCTATTAAGGAGCCTATGGAGATTTTCTGTGATAACGAGGGTGCAGTTGCCTTAGCTAAGGAACAAAGGGATCACGGCAGATCCAGGCACATCAACAGAAAATACCATTTCATTAGACATCGGATAGAAGAAGGACTCCTCGTGGTGAAGAGGGTATCATCGGATGAGAACCCAGCAGATCCCCTGACGAAGGGACTGTGTAGGGCTAAGCATTTGCAGCATGCGAGGCGCATCGGGCTGAAGGATGATATTAGTTTTACAAATTAGATAGTTTTTTCTGAAACTTGTAAAATGTAATTGACATTTGATGATTAAATAAAAGTTGTTGTTTATTTATAAGTAAAGTGTTGCTACCTTGTGTCAATTGTTTACTATTGTTTCAATTTTGCATGTTTTGACTTCCAGAATAATTACTTTATTCAAACTCTCCACAGTCAGCCATATGTTGGAAGTAGATATGAATCAAGACTGTCATGAATTGGGTTTGTAAATGTCTAGGATGTTAGACATAGCAAAAGTTGCTACAACATTCATGAGTGCTCATAAGTTTTGAGTATTGGATTCAACCCACACTCACTTGTATCACTTCATGGAATTTATCTTGAGTGATCGTGAGACGGTAATATCATATAAGTCTTCAAACCTAGAGATACGAGTTGTTGATTATGAGTTGGTTGTGCATTGATTGTACGAAAACGCATCGGTAACTCGATGTTATAAAACATACTTTTGTGTATGATTCAACAAGTAGTTAGTACAAGCATATGAGTCGAAGTTTATCTATTCCTTCTAGTTCTTGGAGGATTAGGAGCGATATCTGGGCCCCTCGATTATTTTGTTTTGACCTATGTACTGGGCCCGGTCAGAACCAAATTAATGTGTTCAGTTTAGTTCTATGTCAAACAAATCGGAAATCGGGAAATAAACTGCTAGACAATAAGTATGACATTGTTCCATGTATTTGTCTGACTGATATCTAGAACAGAGGATTATATGATCACTTATCTTAAATGGCACATCATCATCTCAGTTCCGTGAGACTTTGAAAAGCTATGATTGCTGGTCGGTTCCTGAAGTTATACTTGCAACTATAGTTATTAAACTTATCCAAGTGGGAGACTGTTGGATAATGTGTCTAAGTCCATAACTATATTTGGTATGTACTTGACCCAGCTTGGCATGGTCCATTTGGGTTGCTCGGCATCTCAACAATTGGATAGACAAAATGAGAATAAGGACACTTATGGTTTGTTAATATATTCTAATATATATTAATATGAAATCATATTATTTAATTAGTATTGATCAAGAATTAATTTGGAATTAATTTTGTGATCAAAAGAGACTAATTAAATATATGAGGATTGATTATGCAAATCTTTCATTCTTATATAGTGGGTTTATGGTTCATGATTCACTAGATTGGTCTAGGAGTCATTGGGTGCTCCATGGATGCTCCATGGAGGTTAAAACTCGTGGATCATGGGGGAAATAAAAAGTCATGCATATTAGGGTTTACATGGTGTAACCCTACATGTGGCACACTATAAAAGGAACCTCATATGGAGCAAAATCGGCCACTAAGAGAAGAACAAGAGGGCTAGACAATTTTTGAGTGAAAGTGTTCTACTCTCAAGTTATTCCAAGAGTTGTGGTGTTGTGTGAAACATTTGAGGCATCACATTTGGGGTGGTAGGCTCACAAGGTCTTAAGGAATCCAAGCTACAAGAAAGGTATGTAATTCTACTAGTATTTATATTACATGTACCCCATGCCATGCTAGTTAGGATGAGAACCATGGAAAATTCTTATTTGCATGTATATTAGAGAAAACATAGATCCAAGGTTTCTAGGGTTGCATGTACACCATAGGAGTGTTAGAATGCTCAAAACCCATCATAAATAAATATTCAAATTCAAATCTCTATTAAATAATATTTATTATTTTCCAAATTTAAAACAATTTAAATTTCGTAATTATCCATATAATAAATCTTCAAGTTTGAAAAAAAATGGGAAAACCCTAATCCGGGTTGCTCACGTTGTGAGCATAAAGCCCTCACGTCGTCAGTTGCGACAAAGGGGTTTTTCAGTTACGAATTTTTCCATCATTATTCTTTCATTCAAGTTCAAACAGGCATTTACAGAAAATATGGATCTAAGGTGAATGTAATCATGAACTAATTGCTCTGATACCATTATTGGGTTTTGTATGCATTAAATACACTTTAAACTAGGCAGCGGAAAAATCGAAACTATGATATACCTAAGTGTACATGCAACCTATGGATATATGGTTTCATGCTAATTACATCTACCTTATGTTACACCCCCAAACCGGAACGGCGGAATCGTTCGGGGGTGGAGGACGTCATGTACAGTATCACAACAATTGCATCATAGTAATCAAAGTAAACACAACCATTACATTGAATAAGTAAAATATTTACATCTGTTTGGTACATAGTTTGTATACATCAACAGTATATAACCACAAGTATCAAAGACGAGACATTATAAGCTCCGCCTTCTCAAAAGCCTGTGGAAGTACCTGTTTACTGATTCTCTGAGAATACAAGCGGTTTTTTAAAGAGTATCAGCATTAAAGCTGGTGTGACAACCCGAAACTTTTTCCGTTTCTGTTATCCGATTTCCATTAATAAAATTTGAATTTTATTAATTTTCCCTCAAACTTCTTGATTTATAAAAATCATTTAGTGGTATATAATTAAATTTATATATGCGAGTCGGAACCAAATCACGCGGAAACCCGAATCTCTCGAAAAATCAAACAAGTTCCGGCCTCACTGAGTTTACGGCCGTAAACTCATGTACGACCTTACACTCGTTTACGGCCAGCGTCGGGTGGACCCCCCACCCACCGACCATGAAACCCCTATATATATGAGACCCCCACCGTGATTTGAACACTTTTGACCGGAAACTCTCTCATTCTCTCTCTAGAACCCCTGGCCGTAAACACCTAAAACGCCTCTTTTCTTCCGAAAAACATCAAAAATCATCATTTGGGGTCGATTGGGAGCATCTGGAACACGTTTTCTGCGAAATCAAGCACCCTTGTTTTTGAGTTTACGGACGTACACTCATCGAATCTTCAGAGACCGTAAACCCCAGTTCACAGCCGTAAACTCTTCACGACCGTAAACCCTATTCACGGCCGTAAACCCCATTCACGGCCGTACATACTTTTTAAGTGGAGCTTTTGGCCGAAAAACTCGTTTTCCGATTCAACCAAGTCCAGGTAACATTCCTTAACCGAAAGCAAGTGTTTATGTAACACTTTATCCAACGAAATCGCTAATTTAGATACATTATGTCACACCCCCAAACCAAGGATGGCGGAAACGTCCGGGGGTGGAGGACTTCATGTATAGTATCATAACAACAATTGTAATAGTAATTCAAGCAAACACAACCAACATATATATAATTGAAAAAGTTACATCATTGTATGAATTACATGTTTACGAATCAATTACAATATGTTGACAAAATATGAAATAGTAGACGCCTTAGCGTCCCATCCTCAAAAGCACTTGGTTACCTGTTTAATGATTTCCTGAGAATACAAGTTGTTTGGAAAAGTGTCAACACAAAGGTTGGTGAGTTCATAAGCTTTTGTTTGATATTATTAAAAGCCTTTCGTTTGTAAAAGTAGTATTTGTTTTAGAAAATCCAATATTTTCCTTAAAATATATATGTAGTCTTAAATTCAAAGACCGAAATGTATAAGTAACTTTTCTTGCTTATAATAAATAATGTAAGTTTAAATCGACATAAACTCGTTTAATTTTAATGAAGTTCCCGTAAATTCCAATATTTATTAATACTTTGTGTGAGTTTATTATAACCATGCTATGACCAAGGTTGCCTAAAACGACGTTCTTCGGGCGTCGGAAATGTTATGACATTTGTCACCCCAGACCTATCGGTCTAACTGTTGCATGCAGTTTAGGTGTGGGTTTGTCAAACCCAATATAGATCTATACACAACTATCACGCTCTCCCTCAAGGAGACTCTGGTTACAATACAGGACTTAATGGTAGTTTGAAGTAAATGTCTAACAAAGTCATTAACGGAATTACGTGTTATGAAAACTTGGTACCGTATGGCCGTACCTTGCTTCATGAAAATATCCTTTGTATAAATGTACCCTTTTTAAATGTATGTGTTATGTAATGTATCATAAACTATACCTATTATAGTTTATCAACCAAGGGTAGTACGTAGTAATGTATGCAAACTATATTCAAAATAGTTTATTAAATGTTTGAATGTATCGGTTGTACTTTGATTATAATCACTTGTTATTCTTTATATTTTATATGTCCAAATCCATTTGTAAACTGATGTGTGTCTAAATATTAAGATGAAATGTCATATATTGCAATAACATATAATCACATAAAGATATACACCTTGCTCAACATGTTACAAGGTGAAATGAAATTGACAGCAACTTTTCGTTGAATACAGTTTACTGTTCTTAGAAAATTTATAGAAAAATCATCAAAGCTCTAAATCCAAATCCGCAAATTCTGAGAGTTTGGAATATGAGTCTAGTTTGTTCGTAAATTTTATCATGATTTTTAGTGATCTCTAACAGAGGTGAAAATGTTCATAATCACAGACTGGTCCGGGTTTGCCTCTGAAATGACAGGCAGTTTTGTAAAAATCACCATAAATTGTAGAAAAATCATATGGAGATGTGCAAGTAGCCATTTTAAAGCTAAGAGTTTGAACTACTTGCACCTAGAACAGTTTTGAATACTAAAATATTTAAGTTGACCAAAACAGTCTGTGATCGAAGTTCATCTTTTCTGATGTAATCTGATAGAAAAAGTTTAATTGTGTTCTTGATGATTTTACTTGTATTCCCCCCTTAAAACTTAAGAAAAACATGTAAATGTAGGGGTATGAACTCACCCTATGTGGTTTCAGTAGATGAAAGTGAGAGAGAGGAAGTGTTCAACCCAATGACACTAAGAAGACGTCTTGATGATTCGAGAATCTAACATCGAATAAGATGGAATTTGTGTAAGATATAAATGATTTGAGTAGAATGGAGTGTAATAATTATATTAATGATGAAGATACTTACTAATTGAAGAAAGAAATCCCTGAAGAAAGCCTTGAAGTTCTTGAAGTTGAGAGAATTTTGGAGAGTGTCCTTTGGTTGCTAAGTGTAGAATGAAAGAACTTTATGGAGAATGAGGAGAGAGGATCAATCCTCCAGCTCTTAGAACGTGGGAAGAGCTGGAGATTGGGTGTAAAGGTCCACTAAGGAGACAAGGGGTAGTGGGAAAGAGTGGCTGATCATAGAGTGAGGTGGTGGTGGTTTGCTTTTGCCATAAATTAAGGAAAAGCAAATATTCCCTCAATAATTAGTTCAACCACTAATTCTTTTAATATATTTTTATAAAACCCTGGAGATTTATATATTTTGGGGCCTTAGTTTATAAAATAAAGTTTTGGGTGAAAATCCCACGTTAAAATAATGAAAAACGGAGTTAAAACGAAGTCGTAGTCGAAAAACCAGTAAAAAGGGGCCGTCTGCGAGACCTCTCGCATGGAGGCCGGATTCGGACCCTCGCATGCGAGGCTGCTGTCTGATGGCTTCGGATTCGGTCTCCTGAGAGGCTTCAGCTTCGGTCCTGATGAGAGGCTTCGGATCCGAGGCCTCGGATGAGAGGCTTCGGTCCTGAAGCTTCAGTTCCAGGTCCTTAAGGCTATTTTACCCGTTTTTACCCCGTTTCAAGCGATTTTTGACCCGGTTAAGGGTCGATATGACCCAAATGATTACAAAAAGTTAAAGTAACTTTTGAGAGAGATTTGGGAGAGATTTAGGAGAGATTTCAAATAGAAAGAGATAGAGTGAAAACGATTTAGAGAGGTTTCGTTTGTGATTAATTTGAGTGTCCGGCTTCACAACGCAAGGTTCGTAAACCCCGTTAAACCGTGTTTTAGTGTCGTACACAATCCCGATGATTGTGCAATAGTGTTTTATCACTTTGGTTCGTTGTTTAGCATTGTTAAGGCTAAGGAAAATCAAACACATGAACTTTCCAAATGATGATTTCTCATTAAAATAGCGAATTGTATAGTGATTACATAACGTAAACCCTAACATACAAGGGTTATTGGAGTTGACCGGTTTGACTTGTTGACTTTGTTTGACTTTGACTTGACCGAAATTTGACGGTTGTCACACATTATGTATTTGATTGATATTAGGACTCCGTTAGGTGCCACGTACAACGACCCGAGGATCTTCGTTTTCAGTCGACATTTTCACACAACAACGGTGAGTTCATACCCCTACATTTTCGTGATTTTTAATGTTTTCAAGGGGGGGGGGGAATACAAGCCAAACACAACCACTTTTGTGAAACTAAAACAAAAGGTTTTTCCACGAGTTTATAACTTATGCAATTGATACAGATAAATGTTTTCCCACGTTTTACGAAACATTTAGACATGTTATCCCTTTTGTACTATGTTGAGCATCAGGGACACTTTCAACTTGGAAATATAATTGCATAGTTTTCAGAACCTCTTACAAACCAAGTACATAACTTTTTAATCAAACTATAATAGGTATAGTTTGGGGAATTCAATACATAGTTTCTTTTACCAATTCAGATTATATTTATGGGTAATCATATAAACTATGACAGATTTAGTTTCTGACATACATTACTACAAGAGAACAACATATAATAATGATTTAAGTATAATTATTATCTTATACATTATACATACAGAGTTCAATATAGTAGATCACTACAGAACCACACGTAAACTAGTTAATATAAGATTGTGAGACCACCATTCATTTATACGCTTCTGGGTACTGGTAAAATCCTCAACGTATAGTGTAACCAGAGTCTCCTGGAGGGAGAGCGTGAGATTTGTGAATAGATCTATTCGCGACTGACAATCCCACACCTAAACTGCTAGCTACAGTTAGGCAGGCATGCCTGGGGTGACAAATATCATACCGTACGACGCCTGAAGAACGTCGCTAAGGTCATCAGTCACATCGAGCATGGTTATACGACTCACATTAAGTATAAACTAACCTTTTGTTTACGGGATTTCATTCTTCAATAGTTTTAGTTTCATTAATAGAACTACTACATACTACAACTGGAGGATTCCAGGGTTTTCATACTATACATACTAGTGTTAGCCAGGGTTTTTCATGCTATACATTACTTACATTACTGGTGGTAGCCAGGGATTTCATACAAAAACTTTTATACAAAACATTACAATACAGCTGGTGGTACTAGGCATACATATAAGTACCTTCAGACATAAGAACAGAATTCAATAACGAACTTACAATTGGTCTTAGGGTTTAAGACTACTTTTCATTACTTAAGAAAATATTGGATTTTCTTGGAAACATACAAACATTTTCACTGATTCGTCAACAGATTTTCATTACAAAACATGCTTATGAACTCACCAGCTTTATGCTGATGCTCTTTCAAAACTGCTTGTATTCTCAGGAAATCAGTAGACAGGTATCACCTGGAGTTTTGAGAAGACGGAGCACTTAGAGTCACGTCTTTACATTTTGCGTATACTTTTGATGCATTCAAACAAGACTTAAATAGATGTAAACCTTTTTCATATATGTACTCACTGTAATGGTTGTGTTTACTATGATTGCTATGATAATATTGTTGTGATACTATACATGACGTCATCCACCCCCGAATGTTTTCGCCGTTCCGGTTTGGGGGTGTGACAGATTGGTATCAGAGTTCTTGTTTATAGTGAACTAAGTATACCGAACCTTACATGGTATACAACTATAAACACTAAGGGGCCGAAGTGCTCTGGACTAAAAGTATACTTTTAAAAATATAAGTATTTTATAAGAAGTATACAAGTATGCATGCATAACAGAACCAGAGTCATAAGTAGAACAAAACAAAAGTAAATGGATGTTGGACACTACGGTTAAACCTGGGCAGTTATGTAATCATGTCTAGGGTCAATATAGCCTGATCAACTATATTTATTCGAGACATGACCAACTTGTGCTTGGGAGTGACTGTGGTGTTGCAGCAGGCCTAAAACTTACCAAGTATACATACATCAGATATCAGTAAAACAAAAACATACAACTTAAAATACTATAGGAGTATTTTCGCTAGAGCCGAATACAGTATAGAGATTCATTCCAAGTGTTGCTACATATTCCTTCTTAGCGATAGTTACTTGCAATAGCAACCATCCTTTACATATCGCTTCGTAGAACACTTTAACTTTCAGAATAAGATATATCTTGTTTCATATATCTTTATTTTAAATTTAGGGGACTTACCATCCTCTTCTTCCTGATTGTTGTAGCACAAGATGCCTCCCCGAAGAAGACCCATCAGAAGGAACAACGATCCCCCGCCACCACCACCTCCTCAGTTCGACCCAACTATGTTCCAGGCAGCAGTTACGACTGCTGTGGCTGCGACAATGTCACAGATTAATCAGGGTAGCTCTGGTGGATCTGGAGGTGGACCTGATTCTCAAAGTCACGATGGAGGTCAGACATCATAAGGAGTGTTCCTATAGAGACCTCATGAATGCCAAACCAAAGTCCTTCGATGGCAATGGTGAAGTCATTTCCTTGACCCAATGGTTCGAGAAGATCGAATACATCTTCAAGATTTGTGCCTGTTCCGAAGCCAACAAGGTGAAGTTCGCCGCCTGCACCTTCACCGACCGAGAACTGACCTGGTGGAATGGTCGTGTCAAATCGCTGACCTTGCCGATAGCAAATGCCATAGGGTGGGATAACCTGAAAGAACTCATGCTGGCTGAGTATTGCCCAAGGGGCGATATGCAGAAGTTGGAGCATGAGCTCTGGAACCTGAATATGAAGGGTTCTGACATTGCTGCCTACACAGCTAGATTTTGTGATCTAGCTCTTCTCTGTTCGGGAATGGTCACCCCGGAGAGCAAGAAAATTGAAAGATACATTTGGGGATTGACACCCCCAACTCAAGGAAATGTCTTGGCTGCTAAGCCTACCACCTTCGACAGCGCCAAGTGTCTGGCGCAGACCTTGATAGATCACGGGGTTGATTTGGATAGAGTAACAGCCTCTCCCGAGCCACCGAAGTAGAGTGGTGGGAAAAAGAAATTATGGAACAAACGCAAGGGCCAATCTTCGCAGGAGTCCTCCAAGAAACAACAAACAATGGCAGTCCACGATGCTACTACTCCTGCTGCAGTCCCACTACTCCAGCAACCCGCAACCGCTATGCTGGAAACCTACCCATGTGCAACAAGTGCAACTACCATCATCATGGACAGTGCCGGGAGATGTTGTGCAACAGCTGTGGTAAGAAGGGACACACAGCTCGATTCTGCAAGGCACCAATCCAACCAACCAATCAAGCTCCTGGAGCGGGCGCCGGTCAAGCCTGTTATGGCTGTGGGGAGGTTGGGCATTTCAAAAGAAATTGCCCCAAGGCAACAAGAGCTGGCAACACATGGAGGGTACTCGCTATGGGCCAGGAGGAAGCAGTCGCTAATCCTACCGTTGTTACGGGTACGTTCCTCCTTGACAACTCTTATGCATGCATTCTTTTCGGTTGTGGTGCGGAAAGGAGTTTTGTTAGTCATGCATTCAAGCATCTACTCAAATGTAAATCTCAACCTTTAACCGAAACATTTACTATCGAGATGGCTAAAGGAAAGAAAGAGAGCACTAACGACATATTCATAGGCTGTACCCTTACCCTAGACGATCATTCCTTTCCCATCGATCTTATGCCAGTTTCCATAAAAAGTTTCGATGTCATAATCGACATGGATTGGTTGAGCCCCAATCGTGCTGATATCCTTTGCTACGAGAAAGCTATCCGTCTCAATCTTCCCTCTGGCGAAGCCCTCACTATTTACGGTGATAAACTCAGTTCGAACGTTCGTATCATTTCATGCATCAAATCCCAGAAGTATCTGCGAAAGGAATGCCATGCATTCCTAGCTCATGTTGTTGACGAAATGCAAAAAGTTAAAGACCTCGAGAGCATCCCCGAAGTCTGTAACTTTCCTGATGTCTTCCCCGAAGATCTTCCAGGAATCCCTCCTGAGCGCCAAGTCGAGTTTCGTATCGACTTATTGCCCGGAGCTACTCCCCTAGCTAAATCTCCATATCGTTTCACACCGGCAGAAATGCAAGATTTATCTAGCCAGATCAATGAGTTGATCAGCAAAGGATTCATAAGACCGAGTTCCTCACCTTGGGGAGCCCCGATCTTATTCGTGAAAAAGAAATATGGATCCTTTCGGGTGTGCATTGATTACCGAGAACTGAACAAGCTTACCATCAAGAACTGTTATCCCTTACCCAGAATCGATGACCTCTTCGATCAACTTCAGGGAGCCAATTACTTCTCAAAGATAGACCTAAGATCAGGGTACCATCAGTTAGGAGTTCATGAGAATGATGTTCCCAAAACAGCATTCTGAACTCGTTACGGAGACTACGAGTTCGTAGTAATGCCCTTCGTTCTAACTAACGCACCGACGGTATTCATGGACCTGATGAATCGGGTATGCCGCCCTTTCCTAGACATGTTCATGATCGTGTTCATTGACGATATACTTGTCTATTCACGGAGCGAAGATGATCATAAACAACACTTGAGACTAGTGCTAGAAACATTAAGGGCGGAGAAACTATATGCAAAGTTCTCAAAGTGTGAGCTCTGGATCAGGAAGGTAATTTTCCTTGGTCACGTAGTTAGCGTGGAAGGCATACACGTGGACCCTTCCAAGATCAAAGCGATTGAGAATTGGTCAGCACCAAAGACGTCCACAGAAATCCGTCAATTCTTGGGTCTCGCTGGCTATTATCGCAGATTTATCCAGAATTTCCCCAAAATTGCTAAGCCGTTAACCACCCTAACTCAGAAAGGTGTACCCTTTAGTTGGGGAGAAAAGCAAGACACTGTGTTTCAAACATTGAAGCAGGCCCTATGCAGCGCACCTATCTTGTCCCTGCCCGAAGGGACGGAAGACTTCGTTGTCTACTGTGATGCATCCAATCAGGGCCTAGGCTGTGTGCTCATACAGCGAGGAAAGGTTATTGCCTACGCCTTGAGACAGCTGAAAACACACGAAGTCAATTACACAACTCACGATATAGAGTTGGGAGCGGTGGTCTTTGCGTTGAAGATTTGGAGACATTATCTCTACGGAACCAAGTGCACTGTCTTCAACGACCATAAGAGCTTACAACATATCTTTGATCAGAAAGAGTTAAACATGAGGCAGCGGCGATGGGTAGAGCTGTTCAGTGATTACGAGTGCGAGATACACTACCATACCGACAAGGCCAATGTGGTAGCGGATGCCCTTAGTCGGAAAGAGTATTCAGGTCGTAGGGTGAAGGCACTGACAATGACCATCCATTCCCAATTATCCACACAAATTAGAGAGGCTCAGCTGGAAGCCCTAAAACCAGAAAACATGTCGGATGAAGCCCTGAGAGGAATGGAAAAGAACTTAGAGGTCAAGGGAGACGGAGGTTACTATTTCATGAACCGGATATGGACTCCAAAGTACGGTGGTTACAGGGAGGTTGTCATGAATGAGGCTCACAAGACTAGATACTCCATTCACCCAGGTACAGATAAGATGTATCTGGATCTCAAACAACTATATTGGTGGCCGAACATGAAAGTAGAGATCGCTACTTTCGTGGGCAAGTGCCTAATTTGCGCCAAGGTGAAGGTAGAATACCAAAAGCAGTCAGGTCTACTTCAGCAGCCAGAAATACCTGAGTAGAAGTGGGAAAGGATTACAATGGATTTTATTACTAAGTTGCCCAAGTCTCCGAGTGGGCACGACGCCATCTGGGTAATTGTCGATCGACTGCATAAATTCGCCCACTTCCTGTCAATCAAAGAAAACTTCAAGATGGAAAGACTGACACGAATCTACATTCGAGAAATAGTCCACCTTCATGGTGTGCCTGTATCCGTTATCTCCGATCGAGATAGCAGGTTTACCTCAAGATTCTGGCAGTCTCTACAGAAGGCTCTTGGAACTAAGTTAGATATGAGCACATCTTACCATCCTCAAACAGATGGGTAGAGTGAGAGGACCATTCAAACATTGGAAGATATGTTGAGAGCCTGCGTCCATGTCGTGGGACACTCATTTGCCCTTGGTCGAATTTTCTTATAACAACAGCTACCATACCAGCATCAAGGCTGTGCCATTCGAAGCCCTATATGGCCGTAAGTGCAGATCCGCTCTGTGTTGGGCTGAGGTGGGTGACACGCAGTTAGTCAAGGGTCAAGTCCCCGACAGCACTCTTACAGGTCCTGAAATCATCCGAGAGACAACTGAAAATATCGTACAAATCCGAGAACGACTAAAAGCTTCAAGAGATAGACAAAAGAGCTATGCCGATAAGAGACGAAAACCCTTGGAATTCCAGGTCGGTGAACGTGTCCTTCTGAAGGTCTCACCCTAGAAAGGCATGATACGCTTCGGAAAGTATGGAAAGCTAAATCCATGATACATGGGACCATTCGAGATCCTTGCTAGGATCGGTCATGTAGCATAAAAACTCTGTTTACCTCAAGAACTTAGCAACGTACATCCCGTCTTTCACGTCTCGAACCTAAAGAAGTGTCTGTCCGATGAGACACTTGTGATTCCCCTCGATGAGATCGAACTAGACAAGAGCTTACACTTCGTAGAGGAACCTGTAGAAATCATGGATCGGGAAGTCAAACGAACGAAACAAAGTCGCATCCCGATAGTGAAGGTTCGCTGGAATGCCAAGCGAGGACCTGAATTCACTTGGGTGCGCGAAGATTCAATGAAACAGAAGTACCCTCATCTTTTTCCAAGTCCATGATTTGTATACTATGCTTAAATTTCGGGACGAAATTCCCTCTAACGGGGGGATGATGTGACAACCCGAAACTTTTTCCGTTTCTGTTATCCGATTTCCATTAATAAAATTTGAATTTTATTAATTTTCCGTCAAACTTCTTGATTTAGAAAATCATTTAGTGTTATATAATTAAATTTATATATGCGAGTCAGAACCAAATCACGCGGAAACCCGAATCTCTCGAAAAATCAAACAAGTTCCGGCCATTCTGAGTTTACGGCCAGCGTCGGGTGGACCCCCCACCCACCGACCACGAAACCCCTATATATGTGAGACCCCCACCCTCATTTGAACACTTTTGACCGGAAACTCTCTCATTCTCCCTCTAGAACCCCTGGCCGTAAACACCTAAAACACCTCTTTTCTTCCGAAAAACATCAAAAATCATTATTTGGGGTCGATTGGGAGCATCTGGAAAATGTTTTCTGCAAAATCAAGCACCCTTATTCATGAGTTTACGGCCGTACACTCATCGAATCTTCAGAGACCGTAAACCCCAGTTCACGGCCGTAAACTCTTCACGACCGTAAACCCTGTTCATGGCCGTAAACCCCATTCACGGCCGTACACACTTTTTAAGTGGAGCTTTTGGCCGAAAAACTTGTTTTCTGACTCAACCAAGTCCCGGTAACATTCCTTCACCGAAAGCAAGTGTTTATGTAACACTTTATCTAACGAAATCGCTAATTTAGATACATTATGTATTTGATTGATATTAGGACTCCGTTAGGTGCCACGTACAACGACCCGAGGATCTTCGTTTTCAGTCGACATTTTCACACAACAACAGTGAGTTCATACCCCTACATTTTCGTGATTTTTAATTTTTTCTGGGGGGGAATACAAGCCAAACACAACCAATTTTGTGAAACTAAAACAAAATTTTTTTCCACGAATTTAAAACTTATGCAATTGATACAGATAAATGTTTTCCCACGTTTTACGAAACATTTAGACATGTTATCCCTTTTGTACTATGTTGAGCAAAAGGGACACTTTCAACTTGGAAATATAATTGCATAGTTTTCAGAACATCTTACAAACCAAGTACATAACTTTTCAATCAAACTATAATAGGTATAGTTTGGGGAATTCAATACATAGTTTCTTTTACCAATTCAGATTACATTCATGGGTAATCATATAAACTATGACATATTTAGTTTATGACATACATTACTACAAGAGAACAACATATAACAATTATTTACGTATAATTATTATCTTATACATTATACATACAGAGTTCAATACAGTAGATCACTACAGAACCACACGTAAACTAGTTAATATAGGATTGTGAGACCACCATTCATTTATACACTTATGGGTACTGGTAAAATCCTCAACGTATAGTGTAATCAGAGTCTCCTGGAGGGAGAGCGTGAGATTTGTGAATAGATCTATTCGGGACTGGCAATCCCACACCTAAACTGCTAGCTACAGTTAGGCAGGCATGCCTGGGGTGACAAATATCATACCGTACGACGCCTGAAGAACGTCGCTAAGGTCATCAGTCACATCAAGCATGGTTATACGACTCACAATAAGTATAAACTAACCTTTTTTTTACGAGATTTCATTCTTCAATAGTTTTATTTTCATTAATAGAACTACTACATACTACAACTGGAGGATTCCAGGGTTTTTATACTATACATACTGGTGTTAGCCAGGGTTTTTCATGCTATACATTACTTACATTACTGGTGGTAGCCAGAGATTTCATACAAAAACTTTTATACAAAACATTACAATACAGCTGGTGGTACTAGGCATACATATAAGTACCTTCAGACATAAGAACAGAATTCAATAACGAACTTACAATTGGTCTTAGGGTTTAAGACTACTTTTCATTACTTAAGAAAATATTGGATTTTCTTGGAAACATACAAACATTTTCACTGATTCGTCAACAGGTTTTCATTACAAAACATGCTTATGAACTCACCAGCTTTATGATGATACTCTTTCAAAACTGCTTGTATTCTCAGGAAATCAGTAGACAGGTATCACCTGGAGTTTTGAGAAGACGGAGCACTTAGAGTCACGTCTTTACATTTTGCGTATACTTTTGATGCATTCAAACAAGACTTAAACATATGTAAACCTTTTTCATATATGTACTCACTGTAATGGTTGTGTTTACTATGATTGCTATGATACGATTGTTGTGATACTATACATGATGTCATCCATCCCTGAACGTTTCCACTGTTCCGATCTGGGGGTGTGACAGCTGGTGAGTTCATAAATATGTTTTTGAAATGAAAACCTATCTGTGAATCTGTAAAATGTTTACATGCTCTCAAGAAAATCGAATATTCTCTTTAGTTTTTAAAAGTAGTCTTAAATCCTAAGACCGAGGTGTATGTTCGTTACTGTGTTCTATAAATCTGTATGAAATCCCTGGCTATCACCAGTAATGTATAGATTGTTCTTGTATAAAAACCCTGGAATCCTCCAATATGTATTGTAGTTCCATTATTTAAAATAAAACTAATTGAAGTTATTACCATTCATACATTAATCGTACTATTTAGTACCAAATTTATGAGTTGTTATAACCATACTTGACCACTGAATCGCCTGAACGACGTTCTTCAGGCGTCGGAATCGAAATGACTTTGTCACCCAGGCTTGCCAGCCTAACTGTAGCTAACAGTTGCGGTGCGGGATTGTTAGTCCCGTATAGATCTATACACAAACTCACATTCTCCCTCCAGGAGACTCTGGTTATAATCTCAGGACTTTTGTTAGTACTTAGATAAGTATGCGAAGATGCTCACTCATAAAATGCTATACTAACGATTAAACGTAGCATAAAATGAATCATTGGAATTTAAATGACTGTTTATATGACCCATAAACTATACCCTATATAGTTTATATGTTTGTTCGCATTGAATCTATGTTTCGTGCATTGATAAGGTAATTGTTCCATAAGCTATACCTATTATAGTTTATATGTTTGTTAATGTATTTAATTCGTGTATTATTCTGAAGACTTTTACAATTATGGTTGAATGTGGAAAACTTCCCTTATGCTCACCATTATACAAAAGGGATAAAATATCTAAGTGTTTTATAAAATGTAATGATCTTTTGATTTAATCAATTGCATAAGTTTTAAATCTTGTTTAAATCCATTATATAAAATCATAAAATTTCTTTATATTTTGTTCGTATTTCTCCCCATGAAAACGTTAAAAACAACAAAAGTGTAGGGGTATGAACTCACCGTTGGTTGCATGTAAGTGCCGGACAACGAGACTGGAATGAGGAACCTCGAGTTGTTGCACGTGAAATTAACGGAATCCTAATAATAATTAAACACGTATTTGCATTTAAATTAGTGAACCCATTAATTAAAGTGTTAGAAAACACTTGCTTTTAATTTAGGAATGTTACTGAGACTCGATCGAAGTGGAAAAGTGGGTTTACAGCCAAGATTCCGATTGAGGTTGATTGCGGCCGTGAAAGGTTTTCGGCAGTGAACTGTTCTCGGCCGTGAACTAATTTCGGCCGTGAACTGATTTATGCCCTCGAAGGGTTTACGGTCCTTGAATGGTTTGCGGCATCTTCTTGGTGTTCTTGGTGAAATATGAATATTTGAAGGCTTCACGGGCGTGAACTCAAGAATAAAGAATGTTCGATTTGATGAAATGGTGAATGTTTGATGCTCCAAAACAAGTTCCAAGGTGGATTGGATGATTTTCGGAGAATAGATGAGAGAAATTTTAGTTTTCGGTTGGTGGGTTTTAGAGAGAGAAAGTAGTGTTTTCAGCCAGAAAAGTAAAAATGAGGGTGAAAACACACACACACACACACACACACACACACACACACACACACACACACATATATATATATATATATATATATATATATATATATATATATATATATATATATATATATATAGGCTGGGTTCACGATCGGTGGTTGGGTCCACCTAGCCGTGAACGGTTTACAGCCATGAACACGTTTGCGGTCGTAAACACCAGGATGACGAGACTTGGCTAATTTTCGATGAAAAACTTGATTTTTCGCACGATTTTTGTCCCGACACTTATATAAATTTAATTTATATAATCTAGGTTGTTTTCAACCCTTACAAGTTTGACAAAAAGAATAAAATTCGAAATTTTTATTTAACGGGATTTGACTTTCGTTGACTGAAAAAGGTTCGGGTTGTCACACCCTAGAAAGCATAAAAATACAAAGAAGAAAACATGCATCTTATGTAGCCCTTGATCTCCATGCTTGAGATCTTGATGTTGTCCTCTACGAAGTTGCTTGGATGAGAGGACCCAAACCAAAATCCGTCTAATGGTATCACACCCAATGACACCAAAGAGTGGAATAAAAATAACTCGAAGAAGAGTAAATTTCATAAACCCAAAGAGGGTTAGAAATCGTCCCTAAGAGGGGAGGAAGAAGGGTTGGCAAAACTTCAAGCCAAGGTGCAAGGAAGAATGAAATCCCTAAGGCCCTATTTATAGCCTTGGATTACTTCCTAGGTTTTGTACTCCTTCCCATGTGGGATGGAATACCTAGAACGAAATTCACTCTATTTCCCATGTGCGATGGAGTGATTTTCTTCCAAACCTAATTCTAGAAGGGTTCTAGAAGATTCCTGATTAACCAACTATCGATTAATATATATTCAACCCTTTAATTAATTAAACTGTTAATTAATTCCCAAACTATATTTCCAATTAGTTTCTAATTAATTATTAACCATAATAATTAATAAACCAATTTCTCATTTATTTATTCGACTCAATTTGGACCTTGAGGGCAACCCAAATGGAACCTGTTATTATTAGAAATATTACCAATGGCCCAACAAGGCCCAAGTCTCAAAATGCCCAAAATGGAAAACTAGGGAGTACGCCCCGTGTACTGGAATGGTACGCCATGTGTACTCACCCTCAAATCATAGAGTACAAGCAGCCGACACATAAAACCTCCATTACGTTGAGTGTACTTTCTATGTATGGCCAACATGCTCATCTGGGACCAAATATCCAAATAAAGATCTTAATGGTTAAGCCAAGGACTTCCAAACTCAGATATGACCCTAATGTGATGTCTTAACACGTAAAGTTGACAACTTTACTCCTTTGCATGGCTTAATGAGACCAAATCCTTAATAACATTCATAATAAACATTCAAACTCATGCATGTTCCAATATAACTCACCAAGATGACATTTTAATGAACAAGGGACCTCCCAAAGGCTAAGATCTAACATAAACCAAAAATACACCTTAAACTAGATCTAACACCTAGAGCCATCAAGATAGAAACTTTATACCTCAAAAGAGTAGATCAAGATTCAACAAGCCTGGATCCAAAAGCTTCAAGTAATCCCACACTTCTCCAAGAAGTTCCTTCTTCTTTTATGAGCACTAAAAACCCTGAAATACCACCAAAAGCTCAAAAACCACTCAAATGAGGGCTAGGGTTTCGTTTCTAGGGTTTAGAGGGATGGAGGATGAAGATAATAGGGTCCAAGACCCTAAATTAGGGTTTGGGTCTGATTGGTGTACACCCAACGTACTCCACAAGGCATGCGTGATCAACTTGCTTAGTACGCCCATCGTACACCAATGTATGTCCCGCATACTGGCCTTAATACTAGTACGCCATGCGTACTCAATGTTTACGCACCGCGTACTCGATTAAACCCTACAACCGTGAATCTTCCAAAGGTCATAACTTCTTCGTTATAAGAGTTTCTGACGATCCTTATATCCATGAAGAGGTAACGAGAAGCTCTACACCGGTGGATGCACATACACCAGATTATACCATAAACTCACTTCTTCACCAAAAAATACACCTCTTTTTTTCCTTTAAAATTTTTTTAAGCCACGTTTTTTATCGAAAAAAAAACGGAATATACCGTTGTTCACGATTTCGTCCTTTTTCCATAGAGATCTATGTTGATATATAAAAAGTAAATTTTTTTTCAGAAAAAGTCTACTTCGTTTTGTTGTTTTTTTTCAATATTTAAGTTTATTTTTATATAAAAAAACCAATATACCAAAAATCTCAATTTTTTGTCCACTGTTAATAAACATCATCAACGATTAAAAAAAAACCCAATTAGTTCTGATTCACATTGTGAATCTAAACTGTAAATATTTCAATTTTAACATTGTGAATCTGACTTACTATTATTCACATTGTGAATCTGCTTAGATTCACAATGTGAATATGTATTGAAATTTCGTGTCTATTTTTTTTTTTTTACATAAATATGAATTTATGTTTAAAAAGTACCAAAAAATATGAATTTTGATATATATATATATATATATATATATATATATATATATATATATATATATATATATATATATATATATATATATATATATATATATATATCGATAAAAATAGGCCTTGCTTTTCAAAAAGCAAAGAAATCAAGTGTGTTTTTTTGAAAAAAAAATATCATTTTCTATATATCAATATGGATTTTTATGGAAAGATGACGGAAAAATCATAAACAATGATATATTTTGTTTTTTTTTTCCGATAAAAAACATGGCTAAAAATAAATTAAACGAAAAAAAAGTAAGTTTTGTTATAATCCGGTGCATGTGCGTCTACTGTAAAAGTCTACAATCCTTACTTTTGGCGTTGATCTTTTTAAATTTCGACGGTTTAAATTGGTTATTTGGTTATTTAATTAAAAATGCTTTCATTGATTCTTCAGTGGAATTAAAAATATTTTACTCTAGGATATGTTTAAGATCTTCCAACTTATAATTCCATTGATGAAAAAAATGGTTCCTAAAGAACCAAAATATTTAGTGTGTGAACTTTGTAACCTTTATTTGCTGGGTGATGTCTTTTTTAGAAAGTTGCTTTCGTTTTGATAAGGTTAGAAAAGAAGAAGATAGACTTGCAACAAAAGAAAAGTGTGCAAGTTTGGATGAAGATGTAAGTAAAATGGACTTCCCCAAAAACAATGATATAGATTTCGTTTGCGACAAAATGGTAGAAATCATCCCCTATGGCAATTCTACCGTAATTGCATGTTTTTAATTAAATTTTGATCCGATTTGTGTTGTTAAAATTAAAGTGAGATTAATTGCAAAACAAAATTACATGTTTGGTTATGGTCATGAGTTACTGTATAGACTTTGCATGAAAAAAATTGTGTTATAACTTGTATTTTTTTGTTTTTTTACTAGATCGATGTGTTTATTGATTACTTACAATGTGCTGAATAGATTTGTTATTCCATGTTATAATTGTGTTTGAAAATTACATGTTATGTGTTTAAAATGCCTAACTTGATATTTGCTAGCTTAAAGAATCATTTGGTAATGTTGTTGGACTTAATATATGAAATGGAAGTATAGTATTCCAATATAAAAATTAATTTGCAATCGTACGACTATGTACAATTATGCCCTGCCAGAAACATACATACATACATTAAAAACAAACATCCAGCTCAAATGAGAAATCTACATATCTTTCCTTACTAAAACAAACTAGATTTTAAATCTAAAAACTTCCCCAAAACAGATACTATTCATTTTACAAAAAATTATATTTGTTTAAAAAAAAAAGAAGTCTCATTGGGTATTGTATGACACACATACATAAATAAGAAATCAGATCCCATACAAACATATATACAGATCATATCATATTGCTATGCACTAAATAACATGGATAAAACACTGTGATTGGTTTTGATTCTGGTTGTGCTGCCCAATCCAAATCAGTGGTGAGATCAATTGGTAAAGCTGTGGGGGCTCCCACTACTTGATGGAACGGTAAGATAATATACCACTTATATAATTCTCAATGACAAAAAAAAAAAGGTTTTTTTTATTATTTTAATTAGATTACCATTTCATGTAAAAAAAACCTTATAAATATTGTTGTTCTTATACCTCACGTGAGTTTACTAAAATTTCATTTTGTAAAATACAAATAATAGCATGTTGATATTTCTTGCAATTAACCAAAATTTATTGGAAGATATAGCAACTTACATTCATTTGTTAGCAAGAAATGACAACTTATTTTCATTTCTTTGTAAATAAAAGCATGTTTGATATTTCTGTGTTCAAATCACTAGTTTCTTAACTTTCATGTTTAATCAATATTAATAAAACATTAAAAAAGAGTGTATATACATAAAACAATCATTTTCAATACATATTTAAACATATAAAAAATTATCTTCAAATTATAAAAAAACAAAGCCTAAAAGAACGTCAGGCGGTTTTACGTATGTGAAGGATTCAATAGATACTTTATCAACCTGCCTTAATTAAATGGAGAAGAAACACCAAGCTGTGATTTTGGTGTTCGTCAATTTTAAAATTTAAATTACTGTCATGATTTATAATTGAAATTTAAAAACGGTAATTAAATAAGTAATTATTTATTATTTGTCATTTTTAAAGAAAATGATAAAATCACAATATTTGAATTGGGAAACATAAGTGAATATGTTGTATACATTCCTAAAAAGAGTTTACTTTTCAAACATAAGCAATTTATTGTTTTAACTTCAAAATCCTTTCTGTATGCAAAAACAAGAGAGTAAATGTTGCTTCATAGCAAATAGTACAAATTTTAGAGGTAAATTTAGAACAGTCTTGTGAAAATTTTGTGTCCGAAACAATGGATACTCGGTTTCAAATCGACGAATAAGTTTGGAGGTAACACTTTTGTTTCATATACAACTTTTATAGAAATATATAATTTCATTTTTACTACAAAAAATGGTGTTTACATATATTGTTAGATGTTTGTTTTTACCATGGAGTGTATGCTCAGATGTTGAATGATATTATCAGACATACATACAGACCATACCAATATAAAGGAGGGAATGGGAAGGTTGGTTTAAAAGGATTCAAAAGTTATCTATATAACCAATCTTCTCATTCACTCCTTTCATATCTGTCTAAAGTGGAATATCTTTTAACTTGCTACAAAACAATGGCGTTAAAATCGATATTTGAGAATGAAAACATGATATTGAGGTAAGGGAACTAAAAAAGCAAATTACATGCGACTGTATGCTCTTATAAAATGAAGGAAAATGATACGAACCATTAACAATAATGACTAAAAAAGTCAGGGTTAAACTTGTCATTCAACTATACTCCTCTGTCAAGACTCTTAATGATAAAAAATAAAACCTTAAATGACTTATTGTTTGTTCTGAAGCTGATACTCGACATATATTTTTACCATACAGTAAAATCCCTACACAGAAAGCCAACAAATCCTCGAACTTGAGAAAAGAAACTCAAACTACCCAAAATTCCATTCAGCTCAAACATAAGCTCCAATGCATAAATTCACATAAAGTCCAGTTCTTGCTTCTGTCTTTATAAACCTCACAAGATCATATTTTCCACTGAAATCATACATAAATTATAGACATAAATGAAGATAACTTTCAGGAAAATTTCAAATAAACAACACACGCTTTAATGGGGAAAAAGTGTTTGTTTACAAAACTTATAGTCAGTGTTTTAAAAACCAGTTTGAACCGGCCGGTCGAACCGGTTGGACCGGGAACCGGGGAAGGGAGCGGTTCAACTATCACCGTTTTTACATCAATTTTTGAACCGGATTGAACCGGCCGATTTTTAGAAAAAACCGTTTGAACCGGTTAAACTAAATAAAAATAAATGGAAAAAAATCATTTTCAAAAGTGGACTTTTTCACATCTATTTAGATTTCTCTAAATAAAAACATATGGTAAATGTTATGATGTTTTTTAATGCACTTATATTCATCTAAAACTATATTTTGTTTCGGTATTATACTTCATTTTCTTTTCGACATATGTGAATTGATGTAAAACTTATAGTTATGTGTTGTTTTAATGTATTTAGATTGATCTACAACTTATTTTTATGTGTATTTTTAATGTTTGAATTTGTAGACGTCAAATTCATGATTTATATATGTATGTATGTATGTGTAGAAAAATAAGAAAAAAAGATGAAAATTATAAAAATCGGTTGACCCGGCGGTCGAACCGGTTAAACCGGGAACCGGTCCTCATACCGATTCAACTAAAAACCGGTTTTTAAAACATTGCTTATAGTAGAAGTGGAAGACTTATATAAGCAATAAAATAAGTTAAATTATGGAGTTTTTGCTTACTTGGATTCCACTTGAAATTTCCTAAAATACCCGGTGGTGATGGTCGGCAAGTGTGTAGGTCAGAGAAAGAACGAAATAGGGTAGAAGAGAGAACGGGGGTAGAGCAGCATATGAGGACTGGGTATGACGGAGGAACTTTAAAAATAGTTGCTGTCTTCCGATGAATAATCGATCCAGGGTTGTGAATCTGAAATGATGGACTTTTTTTTTTTTTTTTAAATCGATGTTGATATCAACTAACTAATAGAGGAAAAAAATGAAAATTTTGGTATAATTAGTTTTTTTTAATAAAAATAAACTTAAATATTGAAAAAAACAACAAAACCAAGTGAGTTTTTTTTTAAAAAAAAATTGTTTTTATATATCAACATTGATCTCTATGGAAAGAGGAAGAAAAATCGTGAACAACGGTATATTCGGTTTTTTTCCAATAAAAGATGTGGCTTAAAAAAAATTAAACGGAAAAAAAGAGGTGAGTTTTATGGTATAATCTGATATATGTGCGTCAAATAAACAAGTGTATCTGTGTGTGTGTGTATATATATATATATATATATATATATATATATATATATATATATATATATATATATATATATATGTGTGTGTGTGTGTGTGTGTGTGTGTGTGTTGCAAAAATCGCTCGATGGTAGCTCGGCGATGGACTAGGGTTAATGGATTAATCGTTTAGGCGGGGATTAATTGGGTACTATTAATTATTAAGAAAATTATTCAAAAATTAATAAATCTAAATTTAATCCTAATATTATAAGTAAATAAGCATAAAAGTTTAATAACAAGTTTAAGCACAACAAATTATCATCCAAAACAAACATAAAAGGTTAATAATAAGTTCAACAAACATACTAAATCATCACCCAACAAGTTTAAAATAAGTTTAATTAGCACAAAAATAAAGCATATTATCTTCTAATATTCTCCACACACTTCCATTATTTGAACCCCATCCGACTCATATTCGTCTTCTTCTAACACTTGCTCCTCCTCTCGGATTCAAAATCTTCATCGGAAAGTTCTCTCGTTCTTGGACTTTCTCGAGGTGCTTGATTATCATCGATTCCTAGATCTTCATTAACCGTTTCGGGGTCTACTTCATCTACATCAACAATCCATTCTTGAGCCGAGAGTGAATGATTTGCTAATAGCACCTCCATATTTCTGTCTTTTCGCTTTTGATTTTTTTCGATTAAATTAACATTGAATTGAACATAAACAAGATTGTTCAATTTGCTTGCCTCCAATCTATTTCGTTTTTTTGTATGTACCTAGAAATGTAAACACAACAAAGAGTTGAAATGTGCTTAATATTTAAATTTTATAAAATATAAATTTAATACTTTATATTACTGACCCCTTCAAACGTGCTCCAATTCCTTTCACAACCCGATGAACTACTAGTCAAAGAAAGAATCATCATTGCAATCTTTGTCAAATGAGGAGTTGTGCCACCAACTAGCTACAATCTTTTAAACAAAAACACATTATTAATCGATAAATATCAAAATTTTATAAAATACTAAAATAGATAACTAAAAGTAAAACGAATTACCCGGATCAAACTCGGTATCATTCACCCCACAATTTGTAATTGCAAGATCGCAACCAAATCTATCAACTTTTTTCTTGTACTTTGGCAAGTGAATTGTTACAACTTGCCTTTGCATTTCAAAATTATCACAAAGTAATGTATCTAAAAAATCAAGAACCGCATTCATTATATCGGGATCATATTGGAGTTGTGGATCCTTATAATGATAATACGAATTTAAAAGATAAGACGTTAAATGTAAACTTGAATCTAGACGACCTTTCATCTTTTTGGTTATGATATCTATAATACACTTGTATGCTTTCTCGTTACCACCCAATGATGTGATAATTTATTCTTTAGCAACTTTAATCTCCCCGTAAACAAAACCCATTGAGGGCTTCTAATCCGCGTCAACCATTCGAAGGACTTTCACCAAAGGGGAGAACACCTTTAAACATTGTGCCACGCCGGACCAAAATTGCACACTTGACACCGTTTTATATGAGGCAATCCCTTTAGGCGTACCAGAAAATTTACATTCCTCCCATTCGGTGATAGAGAAGATATGTCTTAGTTGCTCCTTTTTTTCGGCTAAACGTTGTAAAGTTAGAAAGGCGGAAGCAAATCTCGTGACTCCCGGTCAGATAATTTCTCTTTTGTTGGTGTAACTTCTCATCATCGCCAAGGTTTTGTGGTGAGCGTAAATGAAGATGGTTAGTTTCTTTGCTTGATCTAGGATTTTCTTAAACCTTGGGAGTGCATCAATACCTTGAAGAAACAAACACGATTAAATAACAAATTATAGTACAAAATTAAACATTTTAAAACAAAATAAAG
The DNA here is from genome assembly GCF_052849685.1 of Lactuca virosa. Classification (NCBI taxonomy): domain Eukaryota; kingdom Viridiplantae; phylum Streptophyta; class Magnoliopsida; order Asterales; family Asteraceae; genus Lactuca; species Lactuca virosa. Next base: position 125,358,475 of record NC_136430.1, read on the forward strand.
TAATAAAGTAATAAATAAACAAAATAATGTAATTACCTTCAAACATAAGGTTAATGGTATGTGTCGCACATGATGTCCAATAAATAGATGGTCTTTTCTCTTTTAGCAACTTTGCCGCCCCCATGTTATTCGTGGCATTATCGGTCACAACTTGAACAACATGCTCATGACCAACTTGTTGAATGCAAGACTCCACATATTCATATATTTTTTGGCTTGTATGTGCTTCGTTGGAACATTCTTTTGAAGATAAAAAAACAGTATCCATCTTCGAATTAACACATAAATTCATAATGCTCCTTCTCTTTCAATCAGACCAAGCATTTGTCATAATCGAGCATCCATCCGCTTTCCATTCTTGTTCATTTTTTTTCAACAAGTTTTTTGTTCTTTCAACCTCATGCTTTAGAAGTGTGTCACTCAAAGCATATCTAGTAGGAGGTGGAATCCCAGTTCCAAATCGACCAACAACCTCCAACATCATTTTGAAGCTATCCCTTTCAAAGGCATGAAAAGGAATTGCGCTTTCATATGCCCACCTACTAATGTATTTATGGACCATTTTTTCCCTTTCTCGCATTCAAACCTTCTTCGGGGTTTATTATGTTTGCGTAGCCATCCATGGGGCCTATAACATTTGATGCTTTCATCCCGAAACAAGCTTCTACTCCATCTACACTATCATGAAATTTTTGTCTCACCTCAAATCTTAAGGCTTTATCTTGCGAATGTTTAGCTTTCTATTTTAACTTCCCTTCTTTAATAGAATTTCGACATTTCAATTGATCATCTTTTGTAGAACTTGGACATGAAGATACATTCCCCTTCACATGAGAAATATGTTCTTTCATTCTAGTAATCCCTCCGCCAAACACTTTTCCACAAAATTTACATTTTAATCTATCCAAGTTGCTTTTATCCGGGATAAAACCATATTCCCAACCAACATCATCTGAATTTTGTTTATGTATATCGGTGGCGGTTGATTCCACAGACGGTGTAGTCGCAGCATTAGAAGTCATTGATTGTAAACTGTTAAATCATCACATTAACACATTAAAATATTAACAGATTCCTGTTGAAACGATTTCTACAAATGCACAACATATTCATACTTAACAGATTTAAAAAAAAACTTAATAGATTCATACTTAACAGATTTAAAAAAAAATTATGTTGCTGTTAACCGAAGAAGCTATCAAATGCTAACAACTTCCCATATGAAATCCCCTGTTCAATAAATTCTCATTTGAAATTCAATAACCCATTCACTGTTAAACAACTTCATGTTACTGTACAAATTCAATAACCCATTTGAATCAAATGCTAAACTTCATAGGCAGTGATCTGTGCAACAGGGAAAAACAGATGTTGAACCAATTACTAAAGCATAGTGTGTGGAGGGTGACCCTGATATCTTGCAGTTTATTGGATGAAAAATGATCGAGAGTTACAAGTTGTATTGAAATTATAGGAATCTTAGACAATCAGAACTATAACACTCATAACTTAAGGCGTTCAGGTGATTCCTAGCAAAGAAATATAGGTGGTAAGTCTAAATAAGTAAATAGTATGCACTGAGTTTGTCAAATTGGTGAAATTGATTCATACTTAAGTGTCGACGGGGGGAGATGAAGTCCGATGAGGAGCTGAATTCAGAAGAGGAGCTAAAGTCGGAAGAGTTGGTGTCCACGGGAGAAACTTCATGAACCAGATTAGGGCGATGACTGATGACTGATGACGAACCGAATTAGGGCAGTGATCGATGCTTTGAATAAGAGAACTGTATGCTTGGAAGGGGACTGCAACTCATTATTTGAAGGTGACGGCTGATGACGAACGGAGCTAGAGTCGACGTTGTGAACCGGTGAATGGCAGAAGAAGATGGGGCCGTTTCACTTCGTTCGTTCTTTCGTGGTTTAAGTCTAGAGAGAGAATTTTGATTTTTTGACTGCATAGAATGAGAAATCGGAAGCAACCCTAGAAGCAATTGTTACATTTTGACAATTTTGCCCTTAAAAAGATTTTAAATTACATTGACTTGTGTTGACCGATAAGGGCGCCTAGACCCGTCTTTGACCTACTTTGACCACGTCCGATTATATAGTTCGATTAGCTATAAACGTCGACGGTAGAGGACCCCCAAGCGCCTAGGCGCCGATTAATCGGCCGCCTAGGCCAATATATTCAACACTTATATATATATATATATATATATATATATATATATATATATATATACAGTGAGAGAGAGAGAGAGAGAGAGAGAGAGAGAGAGAGAGAGAGAGAGAGAGAGAGGAATGATTATTTGAGAACTTATATATTCACGAGAACCCGAGAACTAAAAGTGGAACGTTAGATCAAATAAAAGAAGGGTTGAGATGTAAGGTGGCGTTTTTATAAATAAGTAGGAAAAAAGAAGGAGGGGCATCTTAATTAATTCAGCTAGGGGTATTATAGGAAATAAAAATATAATTAAATCGTTTCATAAATCTAATATTGATAAAATAAAATTTCTCTTTGTTTGTTCTCCCTTTTTTCCTGTCTCGCTCAAACCTACAATCCATCCTATGACCACTCAGTACTCACTTCCGATCGCCTCCCGTCCTTCATCCAATTCGATGCTTTCGAAATATCTATGTTTTAGAAATTGCTTCTACTCACAAAAATAAGGTGAAGATAAATGATGAGGATCGATGTAGATAAGTCTTAGTGTCTGTTTCTTCATCATTTAATCAATCGATCAATCATAAACCCTCACAGAGAACTCCAAAGAAGAATGCAAATGGGATATATTCTCGCCTCTTTAAGATCTTTAATGGCCTCACATACTCCACCGCTCAATTCCCTAGTTGTTCCATCTAACGATTTATCATCAGGTATGATCTAATTTTTCTGATCGTAATCATATTTTGCTGTTTATTGATATTCCAAACTATATGTAGTTGCATTTTATAAATGATTGAGGCGTAAATGCATTCGTCAATAGTTTATTTGTCTTTTATTCTTCGTGATCGAATCAGTTCTTCTGATCGGATATATGTTATTGATGAATCATGTTGTAGAGCGAGTATGTAACCTAATCGTTCTCAATTTGAGTTCTGAATTGGTATTTTGAATATCTATGTGTATGTAATCATAATTCTGAAGAAGGAAGGATGTTCTGGTTTGGAAACAGTAAATTGCATAGCAAAATGTGGAGCACCTGGATTCAAAGTAGCGATATTAGGTGTAGCTGGAGGTATTCGTCAATAGTTTATTTCTCATTTTGCTGAAGAAATAACAGAGGGGGTGCTGTGGGATAATGAAGAGTTTGTTCCAGAACTGTGTAAAGTCATAAAGATGGGGTTTCTGTTCGAGTTTGATGAGGAAGCAGTTGAGTTCCTCATGGAGATCAAGAATTTGCAGATCTTCTTCGAGGATCGAGACTATCTTACTTCCATGTTCTCATCTTAATTATAAGGTAAGTTTCTTATTTGATGCTCCACTCACATATATTTATCTTATTACCTTATTTGTTATATTTTCATTTTGCATTCTTATTATTAATTAAACCATTCATTCTACTTAAACATTTTATGTATTGTATATAGCATCTGATTGCGTGATAAACAATTAACTCTTCAGCTCTATTCCAGGTTGATGTGGATACTAAATCAATATGATTTTGCTATTTCTTGGTGTAGCCTTATTCTGTACATTTTTTTTATACATTTTGTGTTTCGGATGTAGGGGAAAGCTTAAGGAACTCAGACAGTTATGGTTGTGGAGGTTTTTTTAAGTGGTAGAAGGTTGATTGATGAAGCTTTTTTTTGGTATGATATCATCTAGTGCCACAATCTCCAATAGTTCCCTTATTTTTGTAACATCCTTATGATGAGGTAACTTCAATAGTAAACCTATGTATGAATAAATAGTGATTTTTTAGCCCTTGGGTATGATAAAGCTTGCGAAATGACCTATAGTGGCATTTTCGTAAATTCAAGGCAAGGCTTAGTACAGTGGGCGTACGTTGTGTATGTTGGTCGTATATGCACGGGCATTAGTACGATGGGTGTACACCGTGTACGTTGGGCGTACGAGAAGGATCCTCAAACCCTAATTTTTAGGGTTCGGTCCATATATAATCATCATTAACTCCTCATTTCTCATTTCCTCTTCAACCTCCACTTGCCATTTCGTCCATCTAGAATGCTAATCCACCTTGAGAGTGTTCTTGAGCTTTTGTAGATACTTTTGGTGATTAAGAAGGAAGGAGAAGAAGAGAGTGCCACTTTGGAATAGTGAAGCACCTTAGATCTAAAATCTTATCACCATTTGGCATCATTTTAAGGAGACTTGTAGAGCCGGTATTTGGAGCAGTGTATTGTTTAGCTATTCGTCAGACTGCGAGGTGAGTTTCTTCTCACTGTATCGTGGGTCGAAGGGACCAATGCCGACCCATTAGATTATTTATCCTAGTTAGGATAGTGTCATGCTAGCTTGTGGCTGATTAGTAGATCTTCATGATTATTTGTATTTGTTGGTTCTATTTTTATGTTTACATGTTACATATGTCGACATATTGTGTTGGGTTAAGGTTGTACTGCTTTTGGTTGTAGCCAACAAACCTGGGAGCATTCCAGATATGAGATGAGGCCCCGATTGCCATGCCAGACTCATACTGAGGGCTCGGGAGCATTCCATATATGAGTTGAGGGCCCGATTGGCATGCCAGACTCATATTGTGGGCTCGGGGGTAATCCAGTCTTTCTAGCTGTAGAGCTAGTATATGTTGTTATATGTGTGTGTGCTGGTACTTTCGGGGAACTCACTAAGCTTTGGCTTATAATTTTTAGTTTATCGTTTCAGTTACTTCAGAGGATCGTGGATAGGCAAATGCATGATCGTACACAACATCATGTTTTATGTCACTGGCTCTTGGGAAAACTCCGATTTGAAATAATGTTTTTGAAACAAGAACTATTTTTGTAAACAATGTTGATGAAATGGTTGATTTTGAAAATTTTAAATTTATTGTTATTTTTTAGTGTTACAAGTTGGTATCAGAGCCTTGGTTTGAGAGAATTGGATGAGCATTCGTGTGAATCCAGACTCAAACTAGGGAACTGCAAAGTTTTTAAACAAATTTTGAAAAATTGTTTTCAAAAGTAAACAAGGAACGATGCGATGTGTATGATAAGACGGAGGAAGAAAGTATACCCCAAATTACCCACACTATTATTTGATATTATGTTTATGTTAGAACAACATGCTAGTGATAGGGTAGGGATCTTCAGGAATTGCATGATAGAATTGTCTGATAATTGATGCCTGATAGCCTAAGGTTTCTTTCTTGTATGGAATTGACATGATTACTATAGTTGCTTAGTGTATGTATCATAGTTGTAAATAACTAAGATTCTATAGACTAAGAATCTTCAGTTTAGCCTTATTTCCTGTTCTTATTGAATGAAGGGCTTAGGGTAGAATCAGGTATTCGACTGTCAATAGGATCCAATGTTATGTATGATTAGCATACACGAGTGTTGTAGGGTTGGTTGAAGTTTCATAGATGGGTTATGTGAGAGCAGCCGTCCAGTTGAGGAGTATCTAGCCTTTCTTTAGGGAGTCAGAATAGGATGTATGTGTATTCTAGTGTGTGATGTTAGGGTTGTTGTGATGATCTTCTGAGACAAATACGGGTAGGTGTGGAAGGTAGTATGGGCCTGTACTACTGGAAGAACAGGACTCGTACGCGCAGCAGGGAGGTCACAACCCCTAGGATTTTATTGTTTGGAATAGCTCGTATGGGATGAAATGAATCTCATCTGATATTTTCTGTTTTATATTTAATATGGTGGTTACAAGGAGATTCGAGTCAGGAGTTGGATCGAGTGACCAAGATAGGCCATGGGTGACTGAGAAGGAGATTAGGGGGTTGATTTCTTTTGAGGATATGACTGCTATCCGGGGGCAGATAGTGGAGTTGTTTGGGTCTATCAAGACCGCCATGATGGAGTACTTTGACGACCATTACACAGCACTTACTGAGGATGTTGTTACTGCAGCAACCACGGTCGTTGCGACCACTAGGGTTCGCGGAGAGTAAGCCTTCCGGTACCGGGTCTTCGATAATACGAAGCCCCCGGTGTTCTATAGGATTGATGATTCGATCATTGCTATGAGGTGGTTGTCCAATGTTGAGGTATGTTTCTTTACTTTCTCCTGCCAAGCTGAACAGAAGGCCAAGTGCGCACTAAACCTTCTCAAGTTGGGAGCGAAGGATTAGTGGAGGTTGGTTACTAGCTCCTATACTCTGGAGCAGAGGGATGCTGTTTCATGGGAGCAGTTCTCTGAGATGTTATGCACGAGATTTGTCCCATTGGTTGAGAGGGAGAGATTGCCTAGAAGTATTTGGACTTGAGGTAGGGGACCGAGTTGGTGATGGAGATCACCAAGATTTTCACTGAGAGGGCACTGTTTTTCCCTGAGTTTGCTGCTTCTGAGCAAGCTCAGATGACCCGGTACTTGAGTTTGCTCAAGACAGACATCCGCGAGATTGTGTCTACTCAGCACTATGGTATACTTGTGGAGTTACAGGAGGCCTCTAGGAGGTGGGAGATTGAGTTAGAGCTCCAGACGAGGCAGCAGAGGCAGGCTCCGATGTAGTCGTAGCTTGCAACGAAGCGGTTTAAGGCCGTTGATGTGAGATCTGGGAGTTCGAGGGGCCGCACTTGTGGCAAGTGCGGTAAGGTTCATGAGGGTCCTTGTCGATCTACTTTTGGGTGCCGCAAATGTGGCAAGGGCATTATGCCAAGGACTGTCGTCAGCAGGTTCCAGCACCGACCACGTGGATCTGTTTTTGTTGGATCTATATGCCCAAGAATCATTATGGAGTGATATTGATAATAATATATGATCCTATAGGGTCACACCTTTATCAAGTTGACACATTTTGTATATTTATTATTAATATGATTATTAATAAATAATATCGATTCTTGTATTTTAATTAGAGAATAATTATTGTTTTTTGAAAATAATAATTATAAGAGACTATAACTAGTTATTATTTCATATGGTATGAATTAATAAGTCATGCACAACATTTTGGACTAGTTGGATTCTTTTGTCTTTTACCTAAAGACAATGTTTATATTTTATAAACTTGGAGTTTATAAAAAATAAAGAATATTACTCTTTAAAAGGCATAATGATGGTTTAGGAGGTTACCAATACTTTAGATTATTTTAATGGTTAGGCCTTACTTTTCATGGGCTATATAAGAGATGCATGAGGCTTGCATTTTTGCAAGAGTGAAACACTTCTTTCTTCCCTTCGTTCTCTCTAAATCAGTGAGCATGAAGAAGCTCTTTAGTGCTTAATTTAGTTAAGCACTCAAAGGCTTTAGACACTCAAGAATATAAGAAGGAACTAGCATTCCAAGTACCTTACTCTTGATGTAGAGAAGATCATACACTTTGATCTTTTGTTATCTTCATCAACACCCCAAAACCAAGTGGGTTCAAAGGCTTCAAAGGTTTTCTATAAAACATCCTATGGTTGGTTTTATTTCATTCTAACCTCTATAAATGGATCCATGATGGTTCGGTTTTGTTATGAACTAAATATAAACTCGTTATTTTTAAAGACTTCCGTTGCCGGTTTTTGTGAAAAACAAACTGTTATTTCGTATCAAAACCCAACAGTGGTATCAGAGCCATCTTTTATATGTTAGAATGATTTTTTATGTTTGATAATCTTTGGTTTTTGGAAAACAAGCATTGATTTCTTTTGGTTAAGAAAATTCCACATTTGTCTTCTTTGGCAACTTCTTGGTTAAGATTGTTTATTTTTATATATAACCATTTTTCATGCATTTTGGTTATATAAAAGTTGCCTTAGAAAAAACAAAGAGTTGTTGTTATACTATTTGATATGTTGTTGTGTATAAACAATCCATTTGGACCTTTTTGTTGTGTTTGGTTGACATTTATTTATTCATAAGATATAATAGATAAATAGGTATTTTTTTATTTGTTGATTTATTGTAATAAATTAGTTAGATTAGTTGTATTTATTTTAAATGTAACAAGATGAAGAAATGACCACCTTGAAGACCTTTTGAAGTGTCCCTTAAGTCCTTTAGAAAAGACTTAATAATTATTGTGATGGCTCACAAAAACTATTACTAGACATGGCTTTGTTTATACACATTATAATGCATGCTTGTGATATTTATTTTATGTTAAATGCATGTTATGTTTTATGTATGAAAATGTTTTTTACATGTCAAATAATTTTTTTTCATAAGATAATATCACTTGGAGTTTGAGTAAAAATATTTAAAAGATAACATAAGATGTTTATAAATGGATATCTATAAAAACGTTTTACCGGTTACCGGTTAAAACTCAATTTTGTTGAAAATAGTTTTATTGTAAAACTTATAAATACCCAACTTTAAAATATTTGAAATGGTTTAAAATATGTTTAAACTTTATATAAACTCCATGTCTTTATAATAAATAAGGAGTTTTTATTAAAAAGACTAAAATCGGTTTATAGCGTTATAACGGGAAATAATAAAACTAGTGATTATTTTTTTTGCGTCGAAACTTAATATATGATATTGGTGTTTTAAACATAACACAACATGTTGATATTATGGTTTATGCATGCTAAATGAGATTTAAAAGATAAGTATCATCACCCAAGTTTTGGTTTATCAAAATATGACTTTTATCATAAGATGCATAAAATTGAATTTATAAAATAAAATGAGTTTATTTTACAAATTCATGAAGTCATAAGTTTTTTTATTGTTAAAAGGAGATTTAAAATATTTATTTTATAACTCATCCAAAACTCCAAGTCTTAAGTATAAAGTAAAGTTTTATTAAGACTATTACCGATTTTTAAAACCGATCTACGACTAAACTTTAAAATACCGGATTTTAGTTTATAATTGATCGCGGTTAATGACAAATAAAATGAAATTTTATTTGGCACCTAAAGAACCTCATAACAAGTGATATGAATTTTACAATAGGGTACATGAATTGTTGGATGCATGCAATATTCATGAGATCATGTTTTTATAAACTATAATTGTAAAACATATATAAACCCTTATTTATAAAACTTCAAATCTATGCAATCCATTTAAAATTCACTTGAGATTTTTGTGCAGTTCATATGGATTTTTGGGTCACCATATTTATTTGGGTTGTCAAAAATAGTCAAGGTGTTTTCGTATTTGCTTGTGGGAAAAAAGTCACTTAAGCATTTGTGGAATAGAACTCACATGTTTTTTAAGTGGATGATTTGATCAATTTCTTATGTGATAAAGGTCGCCTAAGCATGAGAGTTTTGAGACATAGATGAGATAAACATGCCAACCTAAACAATAGTTGTTTAGGATCCCATAATCTAGGAGTTACATATCGTATGCAATTGGTAATCGCTACCTACCGAATTTGATTAAGTTTATGGGATAAAGGTTACCTAACCATTTACTCGTTTCGTTAATTTGATCCTAGACATTAATAAATCAATGTTTTAAGAAACAATATAAGGTATTAATTTTTAAAGACTAAATATTGAAAATATTAAATGAAACTTTGTTAAATTCCGTTGATACATGTTAATAATTTTACGCCCTGCAAAATCTCTCTCTTGTTGAGTTTCAAGAGACAGTAATATTTGATGGTTATAACTTCTATAACTTGTATGATATCTTGAGGTTCTACCTTTAAGATAAACATAAATTATATATATACTGAAAGATCTCATACGTGAATAACCTCTGCAACCAGTTAGTATAATCATGATACTTTGATGGAAGTATTATTGTGATGATATTGATGTGTCCCACATCGTACTGGAGAAATTAACCTTGACTTGCAGAAAGTCTTGGATAATTATGAAACATATCAGATGTCTTATCAAGTAAAGCATATATTCAATCAGAACACTAGAAATAGCTTCAAGTTTGTTCAAGCATTGAATAAAAGGAAGTCTAAGAGATTGTGCACTCATATAAACTTATAGTTCAACATATAAACTTATAGTTCAGTTAAGGGAAATACAGCATAAACCCATAAATCAAGAAAGGACCAAATGATTAGTGTTGTTTTTATTGTGGAAGAAACTAGACACTAAAGGAGGAATTGCTCCTCTCATCTCATCGAGCTGAAGAAGTCTGACTTGGACAAGACTTCAGATATCTATATGATAGAACTACTTATTTTTCCATCATTTACTTGAGTATGTTCTACTTAAAGTGACACTCATAATTGATATTATATGTTGATGATTGGAAGAAATAATAAACTGATTACAAACGAATGGTAATTCGTGTTGAATATATAACAAGTGTTGTTATAGTCTTTTATTTAAAAATAGATGTATTGTACCTATCCTTATAGGGACATGTAACAGTTGTAATTTATGAATAAATCTAGATTTACTTATCGTTTAGTGGATGTTCACATTCATGTTCTGAAATGATGTATTATGTGTTAAAGAATATTTTCTCATAATATTATTTATGAAGTAAATCTATAATCTTTCATTAAATTAATAGTTCTGAACATAACACCTATATTAATCAAATGATATTTGCTTGGAACTTATCTATGTCATAATCATCATGACAATATAAATAAGAAATACATATACCAACTACAAAAGGATGGAATTTTTGAAGGCAAATGAGCTTGATTCATTTGATATATGTGGATCATATTTATGTGGGAAGATGATTCACAAGTGTCTTTGTCTATTAGTAGTTAAAGAGCAAAAGTCTTGACAAAGATTTATACATAAGTGATGTATGTAATCTTTTTCAATCCATGAATAGATTTAGTGATAAATACTTATTCAATTTCACTGACGACTTTTATTCGTTGAAACCTTTGATTTGATCAAACTTTTCATAATGAAGACTGAAATACACATTAATGAGATCATCATTGACCTTTTGTTGTGATAAAGAAAATGAGTTTTGTAAACCAAGTCTTCTTGGAACATCTTAGGAATTGTGGAATCGATTCACAACTCATTCCGACAAAAACACTCACTTGTCATTAGTATGTTTCTTGTGGCATAGGATCACCTGGTCACTTCAATCTATGTTATTTATATTCGAGGTAGCCTTCGAATTCTCTAGTGGGATAGGGTCACCTAGCCACTAGCTGAATGTCGATAGTACAAGTTTTTGAAAAGGATATAAATAGACCTTGCAATCTATTGTATGATGTTTTAAAAGAACTATTTACTTTACAAATTCTTGGAATTACGCTCACTGCAACAAATATGTATTGAATATATATTTCCAACCAAACAAATGGATTAGATACTTATATTAGACTAAGGATGAAATGGTTTATCCTTATCTAAAGGATATGGAGTCATTGAGCTCATGTTAGATAATAAGCTTAACCACTCTAGTATCTACTAATTGCATTTATGTAGAATATCCTAAATCATTGTTTAGTATGAAGTTTCGACTAATCCCACTAATTGTCATTCCACAAGGCAAGTGATTAGAAAGTTCTTTTTCTGAGTGGGAGCTATATGGAACTAGCAAATTTCAATTCTAGTTGAATCTGCTCAATGGTTGACCAGAAACTAATAAAACACATAGAGATGCATTCATGTATGATCATCAAGTATGGGCTTGATTAATCTTCCTCGATATAGTTTGACTATAAAGAGAAAGTGAGTTTTCAAAGGAGAAAACATATATGAATGTAAATCTTTCCAAGATTTAAGCTAACGTCTCAAAGTAATAATCTTCTTTCTTATAAGTTAATTAAATAGTGTAATTTAATTATGAATCAAGATGACTCTTGTGTTTTTCTACAAAGCTAGTGTGAGCGCAGTAACATTCCTAATCTTATATGTAGTCGGCATATTAATTCATGGAATAAGGATCTATATAGATGGATCATGGCAACATAAAGGATTAAGTAAAATTGCATTAGTTGTCAAGGATCTTAAATAGCTTAAGATAAACGACTCTGAGAGAGTCATCTTGTCAAAAACCACATGACATAATTTTGAGCAAAATCCTAGTGCAAATGTTTTTGAACTAGATAACATGATTGTATTCCATATGATGCTGCAATTGGAGAAATCATATATGTCATGATTATGCATAAAGGCCAAATAAGTCGTATGCTTAGAGCATGTCGAATGATACCAGTATACAGAGTATTTGAAAGAAAGCTAGAGAAGTTATAGGAACATTCTAAAGAACTTGCGAGAACTAGAGAAATTATCCTAATATACAGAGTATTTGAAAGAAAGCTATGTTTAAGGTTGTTACACATGTGCTAAATTTTTAAATAGATTGAGATGACTCTTAGTCACAATCGGTTGTGTCCTCATTATGAATGAAGAGATAATTACATGGATAGTGGCTCCATGTAGACTTCAATTACAGTTACACATCAGAGTTAGAGTACCTTGTGGTTTGGAGAACCACATACAATGATTCTTAATATATAGTTCATTATGACTCTGTGTAATCCCATTATGCAAGTATTGGTATCTAAGTTATATTCAAGCATCTAATTCATTCTCAATAGTTTTTCTTTGTATATGAGTTATATATAAAACTGAAAATGATTGTACTCGCAAAGTTTACAAAAATCAAGTTTGTCAAATCTACTTAACAAACCTGCTTCATTAGCTAACGCATGAAAGTCAAGCTAGTGCTATAGAGCATTGTTGATATAGGTAGATGTATTTGATTGAAATTTAGTATTTGGATATTGGAACAATAAAGCAACATATATTGTAATGAATGCTATATTGGATATGAGTCTTTCATTAAATAATTGTTGTGTTCTATATTAGCATGTTTAAATCCTTGAATAACTAGGTTATTCTAAATGTCCATAGTCGTTCATAGTTGTGGGAGCATGTATGAGGTAAAACTAATATGAGTGGATTGGTGGATTCTCATGGAGATGGGAATGGAAAAGAGATGCTACCAACTTCATAGATACTTGATTGGGAGAATAAGTATTGGATTTGACCCGCATCAAAACCACTTTATGGATCATAGTCAAGAGTGATGTTTTGATCAAGGTTGTATCTTTTTAATCTTAGACCTGAGATACATATTTGGGACTTGAGGTGTAGGGATTGTTGTGCTTAGACATGGTTCAACGCTGTTTCGTAAAGTATGACATGAACTGCATTGAAGGCGTATGTAGTCAAGATGATCTTTGTATTATTAGACATGAGATGCATATTTGGGACTTGAAGTGTAGGGATTGTTGTGCTTAGACATGGTTCAAAACTGTTTCATAAAAGGCACTCACAAAGGCCATTGTTGGGTATGACATGAACTACAATTATGGGCGTATGTAGTCAATATGGAATTTGTCCCTCTTATTCATTGAGAGCATGACATCTAAGGCCTTAGTCAAAGTTGAACAGTAAATGAGATTGATCGGGATCCATATCTCATGTTCGAGATGATGTCTGAGAGAAAAGAATAATTGATACCACAACTTTAGTAACAAATGTAGCTTAGAGCTCCTGGAATTGGCTGTTAATGAAATGGCACCCTTCATATGTTGTTAGGGGCAGTAGCCCGTTAATAGACATCAGCTACTGTCTATGTCAAACTATAACGAATCTTGTGCAAGTGGGAGATTGTTGGATCTTTATGCCCAAGAATCATTATGGAGTGATATTGCTATTAATATATTATCGTATAGGGTCACACCTTTATACCAGTATAATCCAAGAACAAGTCATTGTGTGACTTATAGGAAAATTCTAAAGTACTTGCGAGAACAATAGAAATATTCCTAATATGCGGAGTAGTTGAAAGAAAGCTATGTTTAAAACAGTTACACATGTGCTAAACCTCCGATTAGTTTGAGACGATTCTCAATCACAATCGGGCGTGTCCTCATTATGAATGAAGAGAAAGTTGATGGGTTTTGAACACTACAACATGTTGGGTTTTGAGCATTCTAACACTCCTATGGTGTACATGCAACCCTATAAACCTTGGATCTATGTTTTCTCTATTATACATGCAAATATTAACTATTCCAAGGTTTCATCCTAACTAGCATATTATGAAGCACCTATACTACAAAGTTCTAGTTAGATGACATACCTTTTGATGTAGCTTGATGTCTTCAAGCTTTAAGAGCTTAGCCCCAATAGTGTCGAAGCCTCAAATGGAATCACAAATCACCAAAACACCTTGGAAGAACTTGAGAGAATATGTATGCACACTAAAATCGGCCCACTCTTATTTTCACACACTTTTGCCCATTTTGTGAGCCAAGGACCCCTTTATATATTATGGAGGATAAGGGTTACATCCATGTAAACCCTAATACCCATGACCTTTCATTTACATAGGATCCATGGGTTAAAAGCTCCATGGACCATCCATGAAAGCTTAGCCCAACCTAAATGAACTTGGCCCATTCCATATATATAAGAGTCCATATTTAATTAGCTCTTTTTGATCACTTAATTAATTCTAAATTAATTCTTGATCAACACTAATTAAATAATATGATTCTATATTAATATATTAGAACTTATAATATATTAATATAAATCATAAATATACTATTCTCAAAAGACTATCCATATAAATTATGCCGGTGAAGTGCAACCCAAATGGACAATGCCGGGTCGGGTCAAGTACATACCAAATATAGTTATGGACTTAGACATTAATCCAACAGTCTCCCACTTGGATAAGTCTAAAACTATTATTGAGTATGACTTCAAAACCTAACTGGCAATCGTAGCTCTTAAAGCCGATGTCGAACTCTGACCCTGTCAATGACTTGTCCATTAGATAAGGGATCATATATTCCTCCATTCTAGATATCATATGGACTGAGACATGGATTATAATCATTCTCTCTGTCCATTTGTTGTTTCCCGATTTTCGATTTATGATGACTGACCGATTGAACAAATCAAATCAGTCCTGGCTTGGCCAAGCACTCACTTGTGTCATCATTAAATCATCGAGGGGCCCACATATATCGCTTTTATCCCGAAGGTAAAAGGAATGGATAAACTTCGACTCATAAGGCTTATTCTACTACTTGTTGAATCA
The DNA here is from genome assembly GCF_052849685.1 of Lactuca virosa. Lineage (NCBI taxonomy): Eukaryota > Viridiplantae > Streptophyta > Magnoliopsida > Asterales > Asteraceae > Lactuca > Lactuca virosa. The sequence goes on from NC_136430.1 coordinate 125,373,575, forward strand.
TACACAAAGGCACGTTTTATAACATCGAGTTACCAATGCGGTTTCGTGCAATCAATGTACAACCAACTCATAGTAACAACTCATATCTCTAGGTTTTAAGAATATAAGATATTATCGTCTCATGATCACTCGTGATAAAATCCATGAAGTGATTCAAATGAGCGTGGGTTGAATCCAATACTCAGAACTTATGAGCACTCATGAGTGTTGTAGCACCACTTTGTCCACCAACTTGGACCTCTACAAACCAACCCAGGACAATCTTGATTCATATCTACTTCCAACATATAACCGACTGTGGATGGTTTGAATAACTTAATCATTTAGGAAGAGCGACTTAGTTATTTTGGAATTCAAAACATGCAAAGTGAAACAAAAGAATAAATGAATCAAATATGGTATCAAACCCTATGAATATAAATAAACACTTTTATTTATCACCATACTGATTACTCATTATTCATTGTTTCAGTTTTATCAACTTTATACTTGAATTAAAAACACTAGTTGTCCCATGCTCCAAGCATGTACACTGTGTTTTTCTTAAACAATAGCTTTGGCATACACCAAGTATGCACTCTATGTTTGTCTATGATCCTTACTTTGTGAAATAAACCAATTGAACATAATTTCAATGATTCTAATTTCACACTCCCAAATCCTTATCGAAAAATGTGAGAATTTCGAATTCCTATCATTTATCGAAATCTGTTTAGATTTTAAACTTATATGCACTGACCCTCTTGTAATGAATGTGTACAAAGTCACAAAACTTGTCAACAATCATTACAGGGCATTCCAATGAAGATCAACTTCATGGAAATTAAGTCTCATATTCAAAGTACATAGCTTTGAACATGCTTCTTGCATTAAGTTTTTCTAATCTTACACAGATAACTTCCACCTATGGAGACAACTCCATATTCCCATTTTGACTAACCCTTCTAAACAAGAGTTGCCTCTTTTCAGATTAGGTCAATATGGTCCTTCTAAAGTTAACACTATACTTCCAACTGTCCTTGAGCAACCAATCTTTGGTAAAGCCTTAGATTGTCCTCGACAATTGCTTAATCACTTTAGTCATATCCAATTCTAGATATTTTCCTCTTAATGCCCCCGGGCATTTGGAAAATTTAGAAAGGATGAATATTATAGCACATGCAATCGTTCCTGTACCCAAAGCAAATGGGACACGATTCATGATGTCTCACGTAAAGACATGATTCTAGACCAGTCTTTTGCTACAATATTTTTTATTTGCCATGTTCTCAAGATTTGACTATGAACAGGGATGCCGTAATCATAATCAAATTTTGAGAACGCAATATATAGAATTTCCTTAAGTTGAACCAATCCAACATGAAATTCATATATATATATATATATATATATATATATATATATATATATATATATATATTCTTGACTAAAGATGATTAAAATCTCAATCTAAGCTTAAAATCTCACTCTAAGCCTTTTAGAATTGACATGAAGTATAATATCCTCTCCCTTAATTATAGCAAAACAACTTTTTCAACCCCTACAACCTCACGAATTGAAACTTTTGTTTTCTATAATTAACATTGCTAACTTGCAATACTTATCATAATTATCATGCTCCCACTAACATGATGATTATTAGCATAACACTCATGCTCCCACTATCTTTGACATGTATCCAGAAAACAGCTGGACTTCTAGAAGTCAATACTTTATTGACTTTCTTACCAAAGTTCAGATTTCTGATACTAGATTGCTTTGATAAGACTTTATCAAAATCATAAACCTTATTTTAGACAGCTCACAGGTGTGTCTAAACAATTTCAGAACTATGAAAAGGGATTCCATAATCATAGTCTCAATTGTTTAGATTTTTGCCATTTCTCATAAGTCAATGTTAGTGTGCCGGATAACCATGCACGCTCCACTTAACGACTTTGAGAATGCAAAGATTACAATTGCTATCTTACTTAAAATCTACTTGGTGGAAGTGTTTCCTCACCATCATTTTCATGAATCGGAGAGAAACCTTATGACCCTTAGATTTTATGGTGTATGTGTTCTTATCCACGTGAATTTGTCAAAACCATAATCACAAGACTAGGTTAGTGACAAATCCTAACTCATATGGATTGAACTTGTGCAATCTTAACCTCTTGCCACCTGGCAGCACAAGGGCCTGCCATTGCTTCCAAGTAGTTATGCAAACAATTGAGAACATGTAGAACTCAAATGTTATAGCCAACTTAAATGGAATGGGCACAGAAATGTCAACACGATAGGTTATAAACCTCTAGTTGTGTGCTAGTGATGAAATACAGGTTTTATTCTTGATTAGTTCTTGAAACCATTTCAGGATCTTTTAGACTCCCACTGTCTTCTTGACCAATAAGACTTTCTTGCCAAATATTCAAGAAGTAGTGTGGATTTTTAATCAAGACAAACACTTCACACAATTGGCCTTAGTTGGTCTTTGTTTTATCCAGAACATCACAACTTACCAATTTCAAATGTACAAGAGTAGAAAACTTTTACTCTTACATTTGACAAGTGTTATAAACCTTCTTTAAGATGTGTCACTCAAATTACAATCTTGGAATATGTCTCTAAGATTTGTTTTGGAACGAAGTATGACTCATCTTCTTGATCTGACCACTTCAACAATTCATGACTTTTCTTCTTAGCTATCAGAATGCACTTAGAGGATGAATTGTGATATGGTCTCATAATCTTTAAGATGACCATTAAACATGATACTAAAGTACTCTCCCATCTTTTCAGATTTGAGAAACTTTTATCCTTCTGCCTAATTTGATTCTTCTTATTCGTTCTGCTATACATTGGAAATTTTCCAATGTCTCAGACTTATACTTAAGCTTGTAAGTATAACCATATTTACTAAAATGTAGTAAATCATGACGAGTAGTCTTATCGATCTTTTGTGGTGGACTCTGATCAGTGCACAAGGATGTGTACTTGATCCCTTAGTCCTTCACTTGACTCACATATACATGTGAACAAGGAACTAGTCTTAAATTTTTCCAAAAATGAAACTTCTCATTCATCATACTATACAACTTGCATGATTCCAAGTTTCGGTCCAATTGAAACTTGGGTGATGAGAATCTTTCCTTACTTGGTAAATTTAGACACTACCACAAATGAAAGAATCAAATTCATTTTTCCAATGTTGCTAGAAACATACAAACATTAAGTTTTCATAAATGCCATTGCAAGGAGATATAAAATAAAGTAAAACTTTTATTTATTTATAAAAATACGGAAAAACTTTTCCTTATAATGCAACTTGAAATGAAAACTATGCTATTACATGTTTCCTAGCAATCTATCATAACTCGTAAGAAGTAGCTCAAGAATTCGATCTTCAACCAAGCGATAGAAATCCATATTCGCGATCAGATTCAGCATACTCTTTTCTTTAAGTTTCCTTCCCTTTTCTTGATCCTACTAAATATCAAAATGCAACCGAGTCACATTTTGTATTAAGAATCATCAACTGGTAACTTAATAGAGTTAGATAGTGGACCTACCTGAAGCAGAGTCAAACTGTTGATTCTTCTTTCTTTCAGGTAGCTTGGGCAGCTTCGCTTCCAATGCCCCTTTTCTTCACACTGAAAACATATAGACTCTTTGGGAATGGTACAAAAGGCTATTCCAGACTTAGACTTTCACTTTACCTTCCGGTCAACCGGGTTGACCAAGGCCGAGCCAACTTCCTTGGGACAACGACACCCAACATTCTTAACCTGTCACTGTGTGACTTCAGTCCTAAGACATGAGTGCACACAGGACTTCCAATTTGATGTTTTATTGTGAGTAGGGATTGAGTGATCTTGAACTTTTCAACTCTTTAAGCTTGTGGGTTAGGGAGAATAATTGGAGGAGGTGGAGGAAGAGAAGTATGACTTCCATGAGCCAAACTCAGGAAGTCATATTCATTAGGAAAGCTTGGTTTGGTAAGATCATTGTTGTCTAAACCAGACATCAACAATGGGAGAAATTCACGTAAAGTTGATTTAAGTCCTTAATATAACACCCAATATGATATATTAAGGCTAGGACCCAACAAACTATTTTATAACTTGGAAGAGGGATGTCGTAATCCAAGCTATAAAATATTTGAAGTTAGGTGAATGACGATTCACCAATTTCCACCAAGATAAACGAAATGTATTACTAGGTTTTAATTGGTTTTGAAACTCCTAGATTCTTTTGAGATTCATTGAACTTTTCAATGGCATGTTTCAATCTCGAGTGTGCCCTTCAGGTTTTGTGACTGGGATGCCGAGGATCACAAAACAAGGTGTGAAGTAACCATGCAAATATACTTGGTACCCTTAATATTTACCCCTCAATCGATGTGCCCGTTAACCACATACGCTCCAACGATACTATGATAAACATTAAGTTACCCTTTGTCTACCTTGTTAAGTCCAGGTTAGTGTGCCGGTTAACCACACACGCTCCACTAACAGCTTAAACAAAGTGCAAAGTGTAATTTCATGGATTAGCACCTTATTCACATTTTCCTAAGTAACTAAGATTGAGAATTTATAAGTGTTTAGTTACTTAGTATTTATCATTATACTTATAATGAAGGGAGAATTATAATACTTGTCCTACCTGTTCGGCTAACGACCCTCCACCGGTCAAGGAAGAGGTGAGTGAGAGTGGACACCCATTAAACTGCCATTTTATAGGCAGTAACCTTATACCCCCCTTATAGACCGGCTTCGTGAATGAGGCCTACTAATGGTAAGACGACTTGCTCTTATACATATAATATATTAAACTTTTAATATTATAATAGTATAAGGGTGTATTTTAGACATTTAGAATACTTGGTGGTTTAATCTATTAATTAAACTAGACTTTTAATTTAATTAAACTCAAACCATATATTTATGGATTTAATAATACTCTTTTAATTAAACGCTTTAATTAACTATTAATAAAGTCCATAAGAGTTAATTTGAACTATTCAACAAAACATCATAATTCCAATTATTAAACTCAAAATTAAAACCATTTAATTAATTGTTTAAGTTATGAACCCAGGAGTTTTAGAATTCAATTCTTTTTTTATTAAAAAACTTTTCTCAAATTCCAAACTTGAGGGCAAGTTTTGTAATTCTTGAAAACCTTTGGATTCCATAACTTATGGAATTAATGGTGTTTTATGATGAAACTTTCCATGTTCCATAACTTAAGAACAAGTTATTGAATTCTTTAAAACATTAACACCAAATTTTGTAACTCCATAAAAACTTTGAATCAATTTTTTTTAAAAACTTTCATATCCATAACTTATGGAAGTTTCAAAAACCCTTAAGATCACAACTTTAAAAAAACTTTTGAGCTCCAAAATTTTATGACAAAATTTGTAACTCCTTAAAACATTTAGATCAAACTTTAAAAACTAATAAAATAATCAGATCATTTTATCTTTTACTAAATTTGACCTAATTCAACTCATATAACAAATGATTCAAATTTTACAAATAATTCGTTTTTCACAAAACAAGTAATTATCTTAAAATTTGACAAACGTCATGTTTTTTTTTTCTTTTTTTTTTCAACTTGAAAATAAAACATTTGTATGAATATAAAAGAAAACAACCCATGGCTCTGATACCATTGTTGGGTTTTGAGCATTCTAACACTCCTATGGTGTACATGCAACCCTATAAACCTTGGATCTATGTTTTCTCTATTATACATGCAAATATTAACTATTCCAAGGTTTCATCCTAACTAGCATATTATGAAGCACCTATACTACAAAGTTCTAGTCAGATGAAATACCTTTTGATGTAGCTTGATGTCTTCAAGCTTTAAGAGCTTAGCCCCAATAGTGTGGAAGCCTCAAATGGAATCACAAATCACCAAAACACCTTGGAAGAACTTGAGAGAATATGTATGCACACTAAAATCGGCCTACTCTTATTTTCACACTTTTGCCCATTTTGTGAGCCAAGGACCCCTTTATATATTATGGAGGATTAGGGTTACATCCATGTAAACCCTAATACCCATGACCTTTCATTTACATAGGATCCATGGGTTAAAAGCTCCATGGACCATCCATGAAAGCTCAGCCCAACCTAAATGAACTTGGCCCATTCCATATATATAAGAGTCCATATTTAATAAGCTCTTTTTGATCACTTAATTAATTCTAAATTAATTCTTGATCAATACTAATTAAATAATATGATTCCATATTAATATATTAGAACTTATAATATATTAATATAAATCATAAATATACTATTCTCAAAAGACTATCCATATAAATTGTACCGGTGAAGTGCAACCCAAATGGACCATGCCGGGTCGAGTCAAGTACATACCAAATATAGTTATGGACTTAGACATTAATCAAACACAACATTCCTATGGTGTACATGCAAACCCTAAAGCTTTGGATCTAGTTTGTCTAATGAACATGCAATAATCATCCAAAGCCATAAACCCTAGATCTAGCATGTGATAATCAATATAAACATAAGAATAGGGTTTAGATCTTTCCTTTGATTGTTATGTAGCAATAACAATCTATTCCTTCTAGTAATAGGCTTCTAAAAGCTTAGAGTCACAAGTGTCACTCCTCTAATGGCTCACAAACACCAAGAGCAAGAGGATGAAGAAGGAGAAGAGGAGAGGCACTCAAAAACGTCTAGAAACCCTAAGGAATCAGTTAGCCACGTTTTTGGTGCCCTAGGGGTGCTTAAATAGTGAGGCTATTAGGGTTATCTAACAAGGAAACCCTAATTTGACTGCTTAGGCCCTAAGCAATCCATGGACTCCTCTTTTAGAGGCCTTGGACGATTTCTAATGGGTTTCCCCATAGAATTCGTCCACTCCTCTAATAAGGAGTCCAACAGCCCAATATTCAACTATCACACAATTGACAGTTCTAGTCCCTTACGTTTAATTAATCTCTTTTAGCCACAAAATTAATTCTTAATTAATTATTGACTAATATTAATTAAACAATATGATTTCTCCTTTAATATATTATTCATATAATATATTAATAAATCAGAATTAATCCTCTCTCTCCATAATTCATCCTATCAAGTTGCTTTGGTGAAGGCAACCCAAAAGGACCATGCACCATCGGGTCAAGTACATACCAAAATAGTTATGGACTTAGACACTAATCCACCAGTCTCCCACTTGGATAAGTCTAATAACTATTCTGCACATGACTTCAGATCCTGATCCGCAATCGTAGCTTTCAAAAGCCGCTGTCAACTCTGATCTTATCAGATACGCGTCCTTTAGATAAGGGATCATATATTCCTCCATTCTAGATATCGTATAGACGTAAGACATGGATTGAAATCATTCTCTCAGTCTATGTGTCGTTTCCTGCTTTCTGATTTATGACAACTGACTAATTGAACAAATCAAATCAGTCCTGGCCTGGCCGAGCACTTTCCTTTGTCACAACTAAATCATCGAGGGGCCCACATATATCCTTTTTATCCCACTTTGGGTAAAAGGAACGGATAAACTTCGACTCAATGCTCGCTTGTACTTTCTCACCGAATCACACATAATAATACGTTTTATAACACCAAGTTACTGGTGCGTTTACATATTATCAATGTGCAACCGACTCGCAAGATACAACTCACACATCTCGGTTTTAAGAATATAAGATATTATCGTCTCACCAATCACTCTTGATAAAAATCCATGAAGCGATCCAAGTGAGCGTGGGTTTAATCCAATGCTCAAGTCATATTCGTAAGCACTCATGAATGTTGTAGCAAACTTTTGCTATGTCTAATACACTTTAGACAATCTACACACCAATTCATGACAATCTTCTTTCATACCTACTCCCAAAGTATGAGCGACTGTGGAACGTTCAAATAATTTGATTATTCTCAAATAAATCAATTATTTAGGAAGTCAAAACATGCAAATTGAAACACAAGAATAAGACTAATCTTATATGGCCCTAAACTTTTGAGTATAAATAAAACACTTTTATTTAATCACCATATTGATTACTTATTATTTGTTGTTTCGGGTAATCAACTTTTTACTTGAATTATAACGACAATTGTCCCATGCTCTCAGCATGCACACTATGTTTACTTATGGTCCTTACTTTGTGAAATAGTATAATTGAATAACATTTTCAATCACACTCATTTTACAATTCCCAATCCTTACCACAAGTGTAAGAATACCAAATTCTTGCCACTTATAGAACATGTTAGATTCTAACATTTTATGCAATGATCCTTTCGTAATGTCGCAGCACCAAAGTCACAAAGACTATTGTAACAACGTAATTTTTCAAAACAATTTTTCATTTAAAAACAAACATTCATTCACACGATAATCATAAAAACATAATGTGTCCACTTTAACATAACAAAACATGTCCCAAGATCTCGATATCATAAACTCCATAAGTGTGTACGGATCATGCCGGCGCCTTCCCGCGATCCTCGCTAGTACCTGAAAGACATCACACAACAACTGTAAGCATAATCGCTTAGTGAGTTCCCCAAAATACCACATACCTCACATACGCCTTTCCAGGCCACAACTCTGTAGGATCTTCCGATCCATTTGTCTCAGGGGACTTCCGTCCCAAATCCCGGTAGACCTTCCGGTCCGTACCCTCTTGACCTTCCGGTCCATATCATCCCGACCTTCCGGTCCTTACCATACGTAACATACATAACACATACATACATATCATCTTGACCTTCTGGTCCTTATCGTTCATAGCACACATAGCACATACATATCACATAACCGCATATAGCACATACATCATAGCATACAAGACCTTCCGGTCACATATAGGTACCCTTCCAGGTATAGTATAGTGAGAAGACTCACCTCAATGAAGTCGGATAACCTCTCGTGCTCAACGTCCCGACTTAGCCTCCTCCTATTATTCAAATAACATTCCCGATCAATACTCTCTCATGATCTCATCTTTACAGACTGGGTAGAAGGCCATTCTACCCTTCACTGGACTCTCCTGAATCAGCCTTGACCAGAACCCTAAGGTGAATGAAAGTCAACGGTCAACATTGACCCGACTCGTCGAGTGCACTAGGGTGACTCGGCGAGTACATGCCTACCCTCTACGCCCCTGGTCCTCCATTGACTCGCTGAGTCAACCTTATACTCCACGGGTCGTCAAAGGTCGCGAGTTGCGGGGCAACCCGACTCGACTCGTCGAGTCTGCTCATGGACTCGGCGAGTTCATTCCATGCTCACACTCAAATGGCCTTCTAAGGTCACATATGTTCCTCTAATCCATAGATCTAACCTTCCCAAGCTCAATAAACACGTAAAGGTTCGAACTTGATACTCATGCAACGCCCAAATGACTCTACTTGATGATTTGGCCCCAAATACAACATCCTAAGTCCATTTCTTTCATATCTCATCATAAAGCAAGATGGATAAGGTTCTCTGGACCACTATGGGTCCAGATCTGAAGCCTAAACATGATAAGGGACCATATCTCCAACAAATCATCCCAATAAAGGGTATAGAAAACCCTAGATCCATGGATTCTTTATCAAAACAGAAATAGGATCGATATGCTACCTCAAAGATGATGCCCTTTGCTTGAAAACCACAGATGTGCAACCTCCTTGGCCTCCTCTAAGCTGGAATCAACTTCTTCTTGCAAAATCAACCCACAAAGGTCCAATAATGGCTTCTTCTCTCTCTCAAATGCTCAAGCACTATTAGGGTTTCCCTCAAGGTTCTGGTAGCCGCAAATGGTGGCTATAAGGGTACTTAAATAGGTCCCAAACCCGAGGAATTAGGATTTCATTAAACAGCATGGACTCGCCGAGTCCACGAAGGGACTCGCCGAGTCCTTCATTAAATCAGGCGAACACATCGCGATCCAACTCGGCGAGTCTGGGCGCCTACTCGCCGAGTCCCCCCTCTAAAACTCAATATAAAATACTTAAAATAGGATACCTGGGAATCCGGATGTTACAACTATTGCCAATGAAATTACAAAGTCCTCTATTGGAGATTGTTGCAAGACAATTCCATAGACACGAAGTCTCACATTCAAAGTACATTCCTTTGAACATCCTTCTTGCATAAAAGTTTCTAATCTAGACATAAACTCTTAACGTCCAACTCCCAATAAGGAAACATTTCCATATTTTCCATATGACAACTCATTATTAATAGAATCATTTCTAATAATAATAATGTCAATGTAGTCCTTCCATTACTATACTTCCAATTGTTCACAAGCGACCAATCCTTGGCGAACCTTAGATTATCCTTGACAGTTGTTTAACTAATTTATTCATATCTGATTCTAGTCCTTTTTCCCTCTTAATGCCCTAGGCATTTGGAAAATTTTAGAACGGTCGAATATTACAATGACATGATACTGTACCAGTCTTTTGCTATAATATTTGTATTTGCCATGTTCTCACGATTCGAACTATGAAGAGGGATGCCGTAATCATAATCGAGTGTGAGAACGCAACATATATTTCCATATATAGATTTCTCTTCCATATATCTTTTTGACTAAATTTGAGTAAAATTTCTCAATCTAAACCTTTAGATTTGAAACGAAGTATAACATTCTCTCCCTTAATTATAGCAAAACAACTTTTCAACCTATGCAACTTTGCAAAGTGAAACTTTTGTTTTCTATAATTAATATTGCGAACTTGCAATAATAATCATCCTCCCACTAACATGATGATTATATCCATACTAGCATAACATTTATGCTCCCACTAGCTTTGACACGTATTCAGAAACCAGTAAACTTCTAGAAAACAATACTTATTGACTTCCAAAGTTCATTGTTTTGAATACGATATGCTTTGATAAGCTTTTATCTAAGCATCTCAAAATCATACACCTTACTTTAGACAACTCACATGTGTGTCTAAACAATTCCAGAACTTATAGCAATAAGTCTCGATTGTTCAAAGTAATTGCCAAATCTAACAATTCGAACTATGAAAAGGGATGCCGTAATCATAATCGAATTTGAGAATGCAATTTACATAATCGCTATCTCCTTAAAATCTCTCTTAGTGAAAGTGTTTCCTCACAATCATTTTCATGAAGGAGAGAAACCTTATGGCACTTAGATTTTATGGTGTATATGTTCCTATCCATGCAAATTTGTCATAAGCATAATCGTAAGATAATGTTTGTGACAAATTCAACCTCTTATGGACAAAACTTGTTCATTCTTAATTTCTTGCCATCAAGGGTCCCACCATTGCTTCCAAGTTATTTAGCAACTCACCTATGCCAGTCAATGTACTTTCATTGATGAAGATGTTTGCCCTTATGCATTCAATTGGGAACTCGTAGAACTCATATGCATAATCACTCAACTGGATTGGCACAGAAAGACAGAAAAAATTTGTCAACACGATAGATTACAATCCTCAAGTCGTGTGCTAGTGTTTAAGAGGTTTACTTCATGATTTGTTCTTGAAACTTTCCAAGATCTTTAGACTCCCACTGACCTCTTGACATATAAAATTATCTTATCAAGGGTCATTTCTTGACAAAACAAATATTCAAGAGTCAGTGTGTATCTTTATCAAGACAAGCCTACATACAATTTGGTATTAGTTGGTCTTTGTCTTATTCAAGACATCACAACTTACCAAAATGTGCAAGTGTAAGAACATTCCTACTTAAGATTATCTCACTCAATTTACATTCTTGGAGTATGACTCTAAGACTTGATATGGGAACGAAGTACGATACATCTTATTGACTTAACCATTTCTACAATTCACCATTCCTCTTCTTAGCCAAACTAGTGCATTAAGGTATCCTTAGAAGATGAATTGTAATATGGTTCTTAAGACGATCATAAAACATGATACAAAAGTACTCTCCCTTCTTCTTAGATTGGAGAACCTTTTATCTTTCTGCCTTCATTGATTCTTCTTATTCGTTCTGCCATTCATTGAAGCTTTTCAATAATTCAGAATTACACTTAATCTTGTAAGCATAATCACGTTTACTAGACTTTTAGTAAATCATGATGAATAAACTCATCGTTCTTTGTGGTGGACTTGACCAGTGCACAACATTGTGTACCAGATCTCCTAGTCCTTCACTTGACTCACATACTTATGTGAATAAGGAATTAGTCTCAATTTCCCAAATACGAAGGTTCTCATTCATCACACAATACCAGTTGCATGATTCCAAGTTTCTGTCCAATTGAAACTTGGGTGATGAGAATCTTTCCTCATTTGGTAATTTTCTGACATTACCACAAATAACATAACTAAGAATCAAATCCATTCACAATATTGCTAACAATAGAACCATTCAAACACCAATTTTCATAAAATCCATCGCAAGGAAACATAAATAAGATAAATCAAAATTTATCTTATTGCGGAAAAATATTGTCCTTACAACGCGATTACAAATGAGAAACTACACAAATATTATTTAGCAATCTATCCTATCTTTGAATCATGCGATCAAGATCCATTTGTTCATGATCAGATTTAGCTCACTTCTTTCCTTTTAAGCTTCCTTTCCTTTCTTTGATCCTTCAAAACATCGAAATGTAATCTTATCACATCATGTATTAAGAATCTCCAAACAGGAACTTAATCGAGTTAGATAGTGGATTTTACCTGAAGCAGAGTCATACATCTTGACTCTCCCATCTCTTAGATCTCTCAGGTATTCAGGGTAACTTCGTAACCAATGCCCCTTCTTTTGGCAGTAGAAACACATGGATTCTTATGGAATTGTACACGGGACTATCTCAGACTCAGCTTTTCTCTTGCGTAGAGAAAAACTTTTCTGGACTTCCAATGTTGTCATTGCCCATAGAGGGTTGGGATATTGATTTACCAGACAAATTTGTTGACCAGTGCACCAAATCATTTCTGATTCAGCAGAAATAAGAAAATAAGTCAAATCAATAAGTGTCATGTCGTGTTCCATCATATAGTACTCTCTTACGAACTTACTATGTGATTTGGGAAGTGGCTTAAGAACCAAGTCAACAGCCAACTTCCTTTAAACATCGACACCTAACAATCCCAATATGTAATCTTTTATGAGCACATATAGACTTTCCATTTTCATGTCTTTTGCCAATAGGGCTTGAGTGACCTTGAACTTTTCAAGTCTTCGAACACGTGGGTCGGGGAGAATTATTGGAGGAGGTGGAGGAAATGAAGCATGATTTCCATTTCCACAATACAATCGTGGAACATCATCTTCACGTGGAAAACTTTTTCCAAACAGATTTAGGAAGACCATACTTGTCAGACTTTGACATCTATAAAACGGGAGAAAATTCAAGTTTAGTTGATTGAGTCCTTAATAAAACACCCAAATGAGATGTTAAGGCTAGGACCCAACACAATATCCTACAAATTGGAAGAGGGATGTCGTAATCCAACTCGCAGAACATTTGAAGGTAGGTAAATGATGATTTACCAATTTCCACCATAAAAAACGAAAATAGGTTAAGTTTTAAATGAATTGAAACTCCTAGATCTTTTGAGATTCATTGAACTTTTCAATGTCATGTTTAATCTCGATTATGCCGTTCATTTGTGACTGGGATGCCAAGGATCACAAATAAGGTGTGAATAACCATGCGAATGTACGTGGTGCCTTCAATGTTACAATCACCTAATCGACGTGCCGGTTAACCACACACGCTCCATCGATCCATGACAAACATCGAGTCATCCTTCGCTACCAATGCTAAACCCAACTTAGTGTGCTGGTTAACCACACACGCTCCACTAATTGTCTCGACAAGGGTACAAAGTTACTTTATTCATTATACTTTTAATGAGGAGAGGGGTTTGCCCTATCCTACCCGTTCGGCTAACGACCCTCCACTAGTCAGGAGTGCGGTGGGTAAGAGTGGATACCCATTCAATAGCCATTTTATATGCAATTTCCTTAAACACCCCTTATAGACCAGCTTCGTGAATGAGGCCTACTAACGGTAAGACTAGCAGTTTAAGTTATACATATATAATATTAGACTTTTAATGTTATATATAGTATAGGGTGTATTTTACACTTTTAAAATACTAGGTGGTTTAATTTTATAAATTACACTTTTAATTTAATTAAATATAAACCATATCAAAATGGATTTATTAACTTTCTTTTAATTATACCTTTAATTAACTTAATAAAACCATAAGGGTGTAATTTGAACTTTTTCAAAACTAGGGTTTTAGAATTTAAAATTTCAAAAATTAAACTTTTAATCAAAAAAATTTAAATTCCAAAACTAGAGGGCAAGTTTTGAAACATTTCAAAACATTAGGGTTTAACTATTTAAATTTCAAAACTAAAACTTTTAAGGTTCAAATTTAAACTATAAAAAGTAAAAGGGGAAAAATTGAAACTTTTCCAAACTTTATCAAGAACATTCTAGATCAACAATTCAAATAAGGCAATTAACAATTAATTTGGTTATCTAATTTTGACCTAGTCCAATTATTTGCAAGATAATTCACCAAATAACTAAAATAATTAAACATTATCTTATAAGGCAACAAACATTTGATTAATTGGAAATTATCTACTATTTTGGCAAGGATATTCACTCAAAATCAATAAAAATCGGATTTTACTAATTAAAAATGTTTATGGTAAGCATCCCAAGCAAAAACAGCAAGAAAATCGCAAAAAAAACGCTGCCAGACCCTTTGACTTGTCGAGTCCAGGCCTGGACTCATCGAGTACAACCGACTCGGCGAGTTCACCAAGTGACTCGGCGAGTCAAGCAAGCAGAACCAAAAAAAATTCGATTTTTAAGCAATTTTCGATCAATTAAGCATCAAATTCATTAACAAACCGCCCTAGGCTCTGATACCACTGATGGGTTTGAACACTACAACATTCCTATGGTGTACATGCAAACCCTAAAGCTTTGGATCTAGTTTGTCTAATGAACATGCAATAATCATCCAAAGCCATAAACCCTAGATCTAGCATGTGATAATCAATATAAACATCAGAATAGGGTTTAGATCTTACCTTTGATTGTTATGTAGCAATAACAATCTATTCCTTCTAGTAATAGGCTTCTAAAAGCTTAGAGTCACAAGTGTCACTCCTCTAATGGCTCACAAACACCAAGAGCAAGAGGATGAAGAAGGAGAAGAGGAGAGGCACTCAAAAACGTCTACAAACCCTAAGGAATCAGTTAGCCACGTTTTTGGTGCCCTAGGGGTGCTTAAATAGTGAGGCTATTAGGGTTATCTAACAAGGAAACCCTAATTTGACTGCTTAGGCCCTAAGCAACCCATGGACTCCTCCTTTAGAGGCCTTGGACGATTTCTAATGGGTTTCCCCATAGAATTCGTCCACTCCTCTAATAAGGAGTCCAATAGCCTAATATTTAACTATCACACAATTGACAGTTTTAGTCCCTTAAGTTTAATTAATCTCTTTTAGCCACAAAATTAATTCTTAATTAATTATTGACTAATATTAATTAAACAATATGATTTCTCCTTTAATATATTATTCATATAATATATTAATAAATCATAATTAATCCTCTCTCTCCATAATTCATCCTATCAAGTTGCTTTGGTGAAGGCAACCGAAAAGGACCATGCACCATCGGGTCAAGTACATACCAAAATAGTTATGGACTTAAACACTAATCCAACAAAAGTTACATGGATAGTGTTTCCATATAAATTTTAAATTACAGTTACAAATCAGAGTTAGAGTACATTGTGGTTTGGAGAACCACATGCTAAGATGCTTAATGTATGGTTCATTATTACTATGAGTAATCCCATTACGCAAGTATTGGTATCTAAGTCATATTTAAGTGTCTAATAAATTCTCAATAGTTTCTTTATATATGAGTTATATATACAAAACTGAATATATTTGTATTTGCAAAGTTTATACAAATCAAGTTTGAAAAATCTACATAACTAATTTCTTTCATTAGCTAAAGCAAGAAAGATAAGATGGTGTTGTAGGAACTTGTTGCTATAAGTAAATGTATTTGATTGAAATTTAGTATTTGGATATTGGAACAATACAAGAAACATATATTGTAATGAATTGATATATTAGATATGAGTCTTTCATTGAATAATTGTTGTGTTCTATATTAGCATGTTTAATACGTGAATAACTAGGTTGTTCTAAATGTATATAGTCGTTCATAGTTGTGGGAGCATCTATGAGGTAAGGCTAATATGAGTGGATTGGTTAATTTTCATGGAGATGAAAATAGCAAGATCTGCTACTAACTTCGTATGTACTTAATTAGAAGAATAATCATTAGACACGACGCGCATCAAAATCACTTTATGGATCACAGTAAGGAGTGATGTTTTGATCAAGGTTGTATCTTTGTATTCTTAAACCTGAGATACATATTTAGGACTTGAAGTGTAGGAATTGTTGTACTTTGACATGGTTTAACGTTGTTTCGTAAAAGTCAGTCATAAGGGCCATCGTTGGGTATGGCATGAAGTACATTGATAGGCGTATGTAGTCAAGATGAGATTTGTTCCTCTTATTCGTTGAGAGTTATACATCTAAGGCCTTACTCAAAGTTGAACACTAGATGGGATTGATCGTGATCCCTATCTCATGTTTAACATGATGTCTGAGACAAAGGATTAATTGAGACAACACCTTTAATAACAATTGTAGATTAGAGCTCCTGGAATTGGTTGTTGATGAGATGGCACCCTTCATACGTTGTTAGGGGCAGTAGCCCATTGCTAGACGTCAGCTACTGTTTATATCAGTCTGTAATGAATCTTGTGCCAGTGGGAGATTGTTAAATCTATATGCTCAAGAATCATTATGGAGTGATATTGCTAATAATATATGATCCTATAGTGTCACACCATTATCAAGTTGGCACATTTTTATATTTATTATTAATATGATTATTAATTAATAATATCAATTCTTGTATTTAATTAGGGAATAATTATTGTTTTGGGAAAATAATAATTATAAGAGAGTATAACTACTTATTATTACATATAGTATGAATTAAGAAGTCATGCACAACCGTTTGGACTATTTGGATTCTTTTGTCTTTTACCTAAAGACAAAGTTTATATTTTATAAACTTAGAGTTTATAAACATCAAACTATCTTTCTTATTTATTTAGGTATGGCCGAAAGTTGATGATGGTGTGGGAGGTTGCTTGTCAACCTTCCTCCCTTGTCCTGCATGCCTCTAAAGTAAGGTCACTACTTTAGAATATAACATGGGGTTGCTTTTGCTTTGCATGTGTATATAAAAAAGTGTTTTTCATGAGTTTTTGGCTAGTTTTTTCACTAGTTTTCTTCTCTTCTATCTCATGGCCGAAAGATCTATTTTCTTCCTCTTATTGTTGTCTTTTGAAGATTGTTTCAAGATTAGAGGCCCTCTTGACTTGTCTCCTTTTGTGCTTATTTGATTTAATCACTTAAAGGCTTAAGACAGTCAAGAATACAAGAAGGAACTAGCATTTCAAGTGCCTTACTCTTGATGGTGGATACACATAGAGAAATCATATTCTTTTATTTTTGCTATCTTCATTAACACCCCAAAACCAAGTGTGTTCAAAGGCTTCAAAGGTTGCCATTCTAAACACTCTTTGGTTGTGTTTTTATTTCATTATAACCTCTATAAATGGATCCTTGATGGTTTGGTTTTGTTATAAACTAAAAACTAAACTTGTTATTTTTTAAAGTATTTCGTTGCGGTTTTTATGAAAAACAGACTTATATTTTGTGTCAAAACCCATCACCAGGATCCTGCATTCTCCACATCCTCCACCAGCTTGATCTTTTCCTCCCAGATGACCTCAATAACATTGCTCTTAACCTCTGTAATCACCTCCTCGATCTCCATCACATGCTCCTCCTATTTCTCAACTTTCTCCTTACTCAGTTTCTCCACCCTCTTCAGAAGTTCCTTGTTGATTCCCTCTTGCTCCTTCAAGGCATGCTCCACACGGTTAAGCTTAACCTTCAGATCTTCGGTGGATCAAGAAACATGATCAACAACCTATAAAGGACCACGATAAGCGAATTGAATTCAAATTGAAAAAAACACCAATATCCTTACAGATTGCGAGAAAGAGATCAGCTTCCTCAACGCCTCGTCCACCCCAAGGCTCTCCAAATCCAAGGTCTCAACTGGCTTCCTCTTTCGGGATCCTGGTGTCTTGACGGTCAGATTTTATCGAGGTTATTTTTGGAGGAAGAGAAGATGAGGTCTTCTCCTTCTTGACCATAAGTTAGCCAACAGACATGGCAGAGTCGATATCAACAAGGGTGAACCAAGCACTAGAGTGTGTAGCCTTGGATCCTAAAAATAACAAAGGAACTCAATAAGTTCAAGATCCTCCATGAAAAATAAAAGATTGATAGACAAACGATCTTTACCTGTTGACATGGGGGCATTAGCAGATGTACTCTCTTGAAATCTATGTTGTTCGAACCTGAAGGATGTTTCAGCCTCATGCAAAGCAAATAAACTCCCAATCTTCTCCTTGGTATCTTTAGCAGCAGGGACGGGATCCTCGAACTTTAAAGCTGCATCAAAACCAATATAACCATGAAGTGTGAATTTCAAATCCTCAACGAAATAAAATAAAATGCTACCCTTTCTAACCTAATTTCTTGGCAGGAGATCATCGTCATCGTCAGATTAACATTTCACAAATATTTATCTTTCCAAGAACCATCGTTTTGTTTCAATTTCAAAATAAGTTGTGATTTATTTGTTTTGACTTTGTACAGGAAATGAGAAGACCGAAAAATTTGGAGATCATAAACATGGGCCAACTCAACTAATCCCATGCGTAGATCCTTAGATTGATTCAATTGATCAACCTAAAACAGGATCCTCCAGATCATGGGCATAGTTTAGATGGAAGCAAACCCAAATAGGAAAGATGAACCCAAGTTTGGCCTTAGCATCAAAAGGCTTGAAAATGACATCAACAAGAAAAGATCTGATCGATTTCTAGGAATCAGTGTCGTTATCCTCAAAAGAGCAAGTCCGCTCGTAAGATAGGATATTTTGATCAAAGAAGTCCTCGTCGGGAAGAGTAAAGATGCTCGAGCGATAATAGAGTTCATTTTTACCCATGATCATCAAATAAGAAAAATAAGAAGAATGGAATAGGAAATTTACCTTCAAGATAACTGATAACGCTTGAGAGACATCTAAAATAAGTAATAGAAGATCGATAATCATTAACCCCTATTTATCCGGATTGCATAGGATAGAGAAGATATTTGACAACATCATCACATCTTTTGAACGAATACAATTCTATCCATTAGAGTTTGAATTTCAAATCTTTTGCTTCCAATTAATTAAATTATACACTTTAAATACTTGAAATTAATTCAAATACTTTGCAGGTATAATTTGGGAGCAATTGTTAGGGCCAAGATCCTCAATCCTATCCAGGATCCCGGATCTCAAATATATCTAAGGATCCTTAAACCTATCCAGGATCCCGGATCATAAAGGAGTGTCACACCCCCAAAACCAGAACGACGGAAACGTGTGGGGGCGGATGGAGTGACTTCATGTACAGTATCATAACAATTGAATAGTAATGAAACATAGCAACCCAAACATTCATACATTTATAACACAAGTTTACATTGTTTACAAAACTTTGTTTGTTCAAAAGTTAAATATAATTAATTGAAGAAATAGAAAGACATGAGTCGATGACGCCGACCCTCAAGAAGAATTGAGTACCTGCTTACTGTTTTCCTGAGAATACAAGTGATTTTAAAAAAGTGTCAACAATTAAGTTGGTGAGTTCATAAGAATTTTTCATGAAAAGAGTTTTTAACTGTTTCGCGAAAGATAGTTTGGTATATTTCCAGAAAATCCGATATTTTCTTTAAAATGGACTGAAGATGAAAATAATTCCTTTGTATCTTTCCTTTGTAAAGTGATATCGTATTTTTCCAGAAAATCCAGTATTTTCTTAAAGGTGAACTATAGTCTTAAACCCTAAGACCACGATAGAAGTGAATATTGTATAGAAAATAGTATATAGTTTCATTTCTTTTAATAAAACTACTGAAGTATAAGCTTCCTGTAACCAAATAGTTTCGCTAATCCCTATGTGAGTTCTTATAACCATGCTTGATATGACTGCTATGCCTGAACGACATTCTTCAAGCATCGGAGTTGGTAGACTTTTGTCACCCTAGACTGTCACACCCCCAAACCGAAACGGCGGAAATGTTTGGGGGTGGAGGACGTCATGTATAGTATCACAACAATTGCATCATAGTAATCAAAGTAAACACAACCATTACATTGAATATATAAAAATTATTTACATCTATTTGATTCATATTTATATACATCAAAAGTAGCAAAATATAAAGACGTGACTACATACGCTCTGACTTCTCAAAAGTCTGTGGGGTACCTGTCTACTAATTTCCTGAGAATACAAGCGGTTTTGAAAGAGCATCAACATTAAGCTGGTGAGTTCATAATCATGTTTTTGTAATGAAAACCTGTTAATAAATCAATGAAAATGTTTGTATGTTTCCAAAAAAATCCAATACTTTCTAGCATGTGTGTTTTTGTTACGGTATCCCATATTGTATTAGTTCATATGCCTGATTACCACTAGATGTGTTGTATATTGTTGTTTTGAATGAAAAACTCTTTTACATGAAAACCCTGGCTATCACTAGTATATATAGTAAGTTAGCAAAATCTTTGGAATCCTCCAGTATGTATAGTGGTTCTATTACTTTAAAATAAAACTAATGGAAGTTATTCCCATTCATACATTAATTGTATTATTTAGTATCAAATTTACGAGTTGTTATAACCATACTCGACCATTGAATTGCCTGAACGACGTTCTTCAGGTGTCGGAATTGAAATGAATTTGTCACCCAGGCGTGCCGGCCTAACTGTAGTTAATAGTTATGGTGTGGGATTGTCAATCCCATATAGATCTATACACAAACTCACGTTCTCCCTCAAGGAGACGATGATTATAATCTCAAGACTTTTGTTAGTACTTAAGTAAGTACGCGAAGAATTGTCACTCATAAAATGCTATACTAACGATTTAGTGTAGAATAAAATGAATCAATTGAATTTAAATGACTGTTTTTATGACCCATAAACTATACCCTATATAGCTTATATGATTCTTCGCATTGAATCCATGTTTCGTGCGTTGATAAGGTAATTGTTCTATAAACTACACCTATTATAGTTTATATGTTCGTTAATGTATTCAATTCATGTTTTACACTGAAAAGTCTACGATTATGTTAAAAACTTCGCTTATGCTCAGCATTTTACAAAAGGGATGAATATCTAAATGTTTTATAAAATGTAAAAATACTTGGTTTGAATCAATCGCATGAGTTTTAATCCTGTTTATATAAGTCACAATATTTATTTATGTCTTGCTTGTATCCTCCCCCTAAAAACGTTAAAAAAATTAAAAGTGTAGGGGTATGAACTCACTGTTAGTTGCGTGAAAGTGTCAGAAAACTGGAAATGAAGACCTTCGAGTTGATGTACGCGACAGTTAACGGGATCCTAATAACAGGTAAATACATATATGCATTTTATTAGCGAAACCATTAATTATAGTGTTGGAAAAGCACTTGATTTTGGTTTAGGAATGTTACCGGGACTCGATTGAATCGAAAAAGCGGGTTTTCAGCCAAGTTCACGATTTGAGAAGGTTTGCGGCCGTGAACTGTTCTCGGTCGTGAATTGTTCTCGGCCGTGAACAGTTTACTGCCCTTGAAGGGTTTACGACCTTTGAAGGTTTGAAGGGTTCACGACCTGTTCTTGGTGAATATGAAGATTTGAAGTGTTCACGGCCGTGAACTCAAGAACAACAAAGCTCGATTTGATGAAAAACGGATACTTTGATGCTCCAAAACGAGTTCCAAGGCGGATAGAGTGCTAGATGAAGAGAAATTTGGTGTTTTCGGGTGACAATTTTTAGAGAGAGAGAGGGTGTTCGCGGCCAGAAAAGTGTAAATGAGGGCTAGGAGTACATATTTATAGGGGGTTTCATGGTCGGTGAGGGTCCACCAGCCGTGAACGGATTTACGGCCGTGATCAGGTTCACGGCCGTGAACACTTGTCAGGCCGGTTATCGCTGATTTTCGAAGTAGCTTGGGTTTCCGCGCGATTTTGGTTCCGACTCATATATATAAATGATCTTCTAAACCATGAGAATTTAAAGGAACAAATCAAATTCAAAATTTATTTAACGGAATCGACTAATGTTAACGGAAAGAGGTTCGGGTTGTCACATCATCCCCCCGATAGAGGGAGTTTCGTCCCGAAATTCAAACGTAGAATACAATCATGTACTCGGAAAAAGATGCGGGTATTTCTGTTTCTTCTAATCTTCGCAGTCCCAAGTGAATTCAGGTCCCCGCTTGGCATTCCAGCGGACCTTCACTATCGGTATGCGACTTTGTTTAGTTCGTTTGACTTCCCGATCCATGATTTCGACTGGTTCTTCCACGAAATTAAGGTTCTCGATGACCTTGATCTCATCAAGAGGGATCACAAGGGTTTCGTCGGATAGACACTTTTTAGGGAAATCTCCAAAAAAGTCCCAATATTTACGGAAAAGTTTTACTTTAGTCCCAAGATTTTTTTTTGAACAAAAAAGTCCTGAAAACCGGCAAAATTTTGCAGTTTGACCCTTTTTGACCGGTTGAAACCGGTACCAAATTATTTTGAGACTATTTCGTAAACTAACCCAAATATTGAGACTTTTCTGTAAACAAAAATATTAGGATTTTTCTATAAACGAAAATATTAGGACTTTTTTGCAAACAAAACCCTTATTATTATTATTATTATTATTATTATTATTATTATTATTATTATAATAAAAGTACTATTTTTTGAACTTGTATTATTAATATTGTTAATAAAACATATAAATGCATTTAAATGAAAGAATAATGACATTGTTTAGGGGTGGAGGTGGAGGAGATGATGATGCTTTTAGCATTGAAATCATGAATTTCTGCTTGTATATTTTTACTTTATATATGGTCATTTCACATTTGTTATTATTGTTTTCAATTCAGAATATTAATACTTAACAATTTAAAAGAAATTGCATATTTGTAAAATTGTTTATAAATTGTTTTAGATAGAAGGATTTTTCAGTTTGTATATAAACTTGTTTAACGTAGAATGATTAGTTTCCAAATCCAACAGATCCACTACAAACATCTACATAGATAGGTAGCCCATATCAAAATTCAAAAGTATTAATTACAATATCTTGTTTAATAAAAAGTAATAGGACATGTTTTTTGGATTAATACTTTTGAATTTTGATTAATACTTTTGAATTATTTCTATTACTTTTATTAAACAATATATTATAATTAATACTTTTGAATTTTGATATGGGCTACCTATGTAGATGTTTGTAGTGGATCCGCTGGATTTGGAAAGTAATCATTCTACCTTAAACAATATTATATACAAAGTGAGAAATCATTATACCTTAAACTATTTATAAACAATTTAACAAATATGTAATTTCTTTTAAATTGTTAAGTATTAATATTCTGAATTAAAAACAATAATAATAATAAATGTGAAATGACCATATACAAAGTAAAAATATACAAACAAAAATTCATGATTTCAATGCTAAAAGCATCACCGTCTCCTCCACCTCCACCTAAAAACAATGTCATTATTTTTTTATTTAAATGCATTATATGTTTTATTAACAATATTAATAATACAAGTTCAAAAAATAGTATTCTTATTTATATTTTTAATAATAATAATAATAATAATAATAATAATAATAATAATAATAATAATAATAATAATAATAATAATAATAATAATAATAAGTGTTTCAGGCTGCTGAAGTACCCTATAACATGAAGAAAATGCTAGATGAAAAGAAAGGAAGATGGGTAGAAGAATTTCCTTTCGTCCTATGGGCAGATAGGACCACTTCCAATGTGGCCACATGCCAAACTCCATACTCTTTGGTGTTCGGAGCAGAAGCGATGATCCCACTGAAGTGGTGATACCAACGACAAGATATCTATCTCAAGATCAAGAGAACAACGATAGGATCCTAGCCCATGATCTTGATACTATCATTGAACTCATGGATCTTACCAAGATCCGCATCACTACCCATCAACAAAGGATCAGCAAAGCATACAACAAGAATATCAAAGTTAGAAGATTCCAGATAGGAGACTTGGTCTTAAGGAAAGCATTCCAAAATACCAAGAATCCTAATGCAAGTAAATTGGCAACTAAATGGGAAGGACGGTATCTCATAGATGTGGAAGCAGGAAAGGGGGCATATTGGCCATATACCCTTGATGGAAATGTCTTGCCAAGATCCTGAAATGCTATACATGTTAAAGCTTAATTCATGTAAGTGAGATTAGTCATTTTCCAACAAACTCAAGGTACACATACTCTTTACCTTTTAAACTTTATTTTTATTATTATTATTATTTACTCTCCCAAAAACCATTACTAACTTAAGTATCGGAGGGGCGTTAGCCAAGCTAACGCCCACCCCAAGCTAACATTTTCTATGCACAGGAACACAAGGATCTTGTAACATAAAGATCCTGATACACAAGGATCCTAACACACGAGGATCCTGACACTCAAAGATCCAAGGATCTTGATATTTATGGATCCTGGCACCTAAGAGTCCCAATAGCTACAATATTCTATGATTCTTAACGATTGCAATACACAAGTGTCCTAGTAACTACGAATAGAGACTGATCATCTCTCCTACGAATAAGGGTACTTAATCCCCTCAAAGGTTTAAAGAGTTAATTACATCTTTCATACGAGTTAATGTGACATCTCCATTTTCACGGCCAGAAAACACCGATTTTGTTTATGCTTTATAAAAATCAGAGTACTTTTTTTAATAAAAATGTTGCGGAATTTGTTCCCAGAAAAACATGATAAATGTGTTATCAAAGAATTTCCGAAGAAATGTATTTTAGTCGTTTTAAAACTTTGGGATGTCATCGTCAATACAGAAACATAAGCATAAACAGAACTTACATTCATTTACACTAGTGATCTAGGTCTCTTTTAAATTTGTCAGTGTAAAGTAGCTTCATATCGACACTTGTGATACAAATAAGCTTGAGTGGGTCAGGTTGGGAAACCCGGTGAATACATAGGGTTTTCAACCCACAATAATATAATTATTATGTTTAATCATCAAACAATTAACCCAATTACCCATCCCTATTATCTTCTTTATTCTTAAGGGTCTACCCTAAGAATCAACTATTCCTCGTTCATTCATTCGTAAGGATTATCCTAAGGAATAGGCACGAAGTACATCGTTGCCAATGACACAACTGTAAATATTATCTATTAAGCACAGCTGCCAATATATCGTTTAGGCGCAGCTGCTAGAATTATGACATTCTCTATTAGGCGCAGCTGCCGATATTGTCCTTCGGGCGCTGCTGCCAGGGTTATGATGCTCTCTATTAGACACAACTGCCGATACTATCTTTAGAGCGCATCGGCTAGGATGTTTAGAGTAGATCAAAAACATCTACAAATTGTGGCGCATGTCCCAATGCTCATTTATAGGGTACTAGGTCCATTGCTGCGAATGTTCACCTATATATTAGCTTTCATCCCTTATCATTCATCTACCCATGAAGTCCATTGTGATTCGTTCCCACTTCCACTTAGGTATTTCAGGCTGCTGAAGTAGGCCTGAGGGCTTTTGGTATTCCACCTTCACCTTGGCGCAAGTCAGACACTTGCCCACGAAGGTAGCAATCTCTGCTTTCATATTTGGCCACCAATATAAATTTTTGAGATCCAGATACATCTTATCCGAACCTGGGTGAACGGAGTATCGAGTACTATGAGCTTCGCTCATAACAACCTCTCTGTAACCGCCGAACTTCGGGGTCCGGATCCGGTTCATGAAATAATAAACTCTGTTTCCCTTGATCTCTAAGTTCTTTTCCATTCCCCTCAAGGCTTCATCCACCACGTTCTCTGGTTTTAAGGCTTCTAAATGAGCCTCTATGATTTGTGTGGACAGATGGGAATGGATAGTCATCGTAAGTGCCTTCACTCTGTGACCTGAATACTCTTTCTGACTGAGGGCATCTGCTACCACATTGGCATTGCTGGTATGATAGCGTATATCACACTCATAATCACTGAGTAGTTCAACCCATCATCGTTGCCTCATGTTTAACTCTTTATGATCGAAAGTGTGCTGGAAGCTCTTATGGTCGGTGAAGACAGTGCACTTGGTTCCGTAGTGATAATGTCTCAAAATCTTTAGTGCGAAGACCACTGCTCCCAACTCCAGATCGTGAGTTGTATAATTGACTTCGTGTGCTTTCAGCTGTGTCGAGGCATAGGCAATAACCTTTCCTCGTTGCATGAGCACACAACCTAAGCCCTGAATGGATGCATCGCAGTAGACAACGATATCCTCCGTCCCTTCTGGCAGGGTTAAGATAGGTGCGCTGCATAAGGCATGCTTCAATGTTTGAAACGCAGTGTCTTGACTTTCTCCCCAACTAAAGGTTATACCTTTCTGAGTCAGGGCGGTTAGAGGCTTAGCAATCCTGGAGAAATTATGGATAAACCTGCGATAGTAGCCACCAAGACCCAAGAATTGATGAATTTATGTGGGTGTCTTCGGTGCTGAGCAACTTTCTATCGCCTTAATTATGGAAGGGTCCACGTGTATGCCTTCTTCTCTAACCACATGACCGAGGAAAGTTACTTTTCTGATCCAGAATTCGCACTTTGAGAATTTTGCATACAGTTTCTCCGCCCTCAAAGTTTCTAGCACTAGCCTCAAATGCTGTCTATGATCTGCCTCACTTCGAGAATAGACAAGTATGTCATCAATGAATACTATTACGAACTTGTCTAGGAAGGGGCGGCACACCTGATTCATCAGATCCATGAATACCGCGGGTGCGTTGGTTAGACCAAAGGGCATCACTACAAACTCATAGTAACCATATCGAGTCCGAAATGCTATCTTAGGAACATCACCCTCATGGACTTGTAATTGATGGTACCCTGACCTTAGGTCTATCTTGGAGAAGTAGCAGGCTCCCTGAAGTTGATCGAAGAGGTCGTCGATTCTGGGTAAGGGGTAACGGTTTTTGATGGTAAGCTTGTTCTGTTCACGATAATCTATGCACATTCGAAAGGATCCATCCTTCTTTTTCACGAATAGGATCGGGGCTCCCCAAGGTGAGGAACTTGGTCTGATGAATCCCTTATTAAGTAGTTGATTGAGCTATCTGGATAACTCTTGTATTTCTGTCGGTGCTAGACGGTAAGGGGATTTAGCTACGGGGGTAGCTCCGGGGATTAAGTCGATTCGGAACTCGACTTGACGCTCGGGAGGAATTCCAGGAAGATCTTCGGGAAAGACATCAGGAAAGTTGCAGACTTCGGGGATGCTCTCGAGGTCTTTAACTTCCTGTTTCTCGTTAACTATATGGGCTAGGAATGCATAACAGTCCTTTCGCAGACATTTTTGGGCTTTGATGCATGAAATGATGCGAAGGCTTGAGTTGACTTTATCATCATAGATAATGAGGGTTTCACCTGATGGCAGATTGAGCCGAATGGCTTTTTCATAACAAAGGATATCAGCACGATCAGGGCTCAACCAATCCATGCCAATGATGACATCGAAGCTTTTTATGGAAACTGGCATGAGGTCGATTGGAAAAGAATGGTCGTTTAGGGTAAGGGTACAGCCTATGAAGACGTCGTTAGTTCTCTCTTTCTTTCCGTTATCCATCTCGATGGTGAATGTTTCGGTTAAAGGTTGGGATTTATGCTTGAGTAGGTGTTTAAATGCATGACTAACAAAACTTCTCTCCGCACCAGAATCGAAAAGAATACATGCATAAGAGTTGTCGAGGATGAATGTACCTGTAACTACGGTGGGATCAGCGACTGCTTCCTCCTGGCCCATTTCTAGCATCTTCCATGTGTTGCCAGCAGTCGTTGCTTTGGGACAATTCCTCTTGAAGTGCCCAGTTTCACCACAGCCATAGCAGGCTCGGCTTACTCCAGCTCCAGAGGCCTGATTGGTTGGTTGGACTGGTGTCCTACGGAAACGAGTTGTGTGCCCCTTTCTGCGACACTTGTCACATTGCATCTCTCTGCAAACTCCCAAATGATGGAAGTTGCATTTGTTGCACAAGGGCAGGTTTCCAGCATATCTAATGGCAGGTGCTTAAGTTCCAGGAACAGCGGTAGGAGTAGTAGCAACATGAACTGCCACTACTTGTTGTTTCTTGGAGGGCTCCTGCGAAGACTTGCCCTTGCGCTTGTTCCAAAACTTTTTTTTTTCACCACTCTCCTTTTGTGGTCCGGGAATGGCTGCCACAATTCCATGATCAACCCCATGATCTATCAGGGTCTGCACTAGACACTTAGCACTGTCAAACGTGAGAGGTTTTGTAGCCAAAACGTTCCCTTGAGTTGGGGGTGTCAATGCCCAAATGTACCTCTCGATTTTCTTGCTTTCCGTGATGACCATCCCGGGACATAGAAGAGCTAGATCGCAGAACCTAGCAGTGTATGCAACAATGTCGGAACCCTTCATCTTTAGGTTCCAGAGCTCGTGCTCTATCTTTTGCATCTCGCTCCTCGAGCAATACTCCGCAATCATGAGTTCCTTCAAACACTCCCAACCCATGGAATTGGCTACCGACAGATTTAGGGATTTAACTCAGCTATTCCACCAAGTAAGGGTTCTATCGGTGAAAGTGCAGGCGGCAAACTTCACCTTGCTTGCCTCAGAGCTGACACAGATTTCGAAAATTGATTCGATCTTCTCGAACCAACGAGTTAGGGCAATGACACCTCCATTACCGTCAAATGACTTGGGTTTCACGTTCATGAAATCTTTATAGCAACACTCATTCATGTGTCCCTGACCACCATCAAGATTACGGGGGTTGGGTCCACTTCCCGATCCGCCAGCGCCGCCAGGATTCATCTACGACATTGCAGCAGCCCCAACGGCTGTAACTGCTGTCTGGAACATGACATGATCGAACTGAGGTGGTGGTGGCGGCCGAGGATCATTGTTCTTCTTGTTGGGTCTCTTCCTAGGAGGCATATTTCTCTAAAAGATACAAGGGAAAATGACGATAAGCCTTCTATGTTGATCATGAGTCGGATACTTTCGAGCAAAATATTTCTTAATCCTACAGCGTTAACAGATATCTACAGCAAAGGTTTACTAACACAAACAAGCAATTGCAGGCCTTTCATTTGTTAGGATTAGTACTACTTGTAAAGACGCTGTGCAGTGTTATAGAACCATAAAATACTCCCATAGTATTTTAACTATGTGCTTCATTAGTATAAGATTTGGTGAGTTTTAGACTTGTAGCAATACCACAGTCACTCCCAAACACAAGTTGGTCATATCTCGGACAAATATAGTTGATCAGGTTATATTGGCCCCACATATGACTACATAACTATTCAGGTTTAACCGTAGTGTCCCACTCGTCCTAAATACATTTATGTAGTTCTTACTGTGTTATAGCTTCTTGTACATATGTATACTTGTATACTTCTTGTAAAATACTTATATTTTAAAGTATACTTTTAGTTTCAGAGCACTTCGACCCCTTTAATGTTTATAGTTGTATACCATGTAAGGTTCGGTATACTTAGTTCACTATCAACAATAGCTCTGATACCAATCTATCACACCCCCAAACCGAAACGGCGGAAACGTTCGGGGGTGGAGGACGACATGTATAGTATCACAACAATTGTATCATAGTAATCAAAGTAAACACAACCATTACATTGAATATATAAAAAGTATTTACATCAGTTTGATTCCTATTTATATACTTCAAAAGTAGCAAAATATAAAGACGTGACTCTATACGCTCCGTCTTCTCAAAAGTCTGTGGGGGTAGCTGTCTACTGATTTCCTGAGAATACAAGCGGTTTTGAAACAGTATCAGCATTAAGCTGGTGAGTTCATAATCAAGTTTTTGTAATGAAAACCTGTTAATAAATCAATGAAAATGTTTGTATGTTTCCAAGAAAATCCAATATTTTCTAACATGTGTGTTTTTCTTACGGTATCCCATAATGTATTAGTTCATATGCCTGATTACCACTAGATGTGTTGTTTGTTGTTGTTTTGAATGAAAAACGCTTTTACATGAAAACCCTGGCTATCACCAGTATATATAGTAAGTTGGGAAAAACTCTGGAATCCTCT
Organism: Lactuca virosa; assembly: GCF_052849685.1. Taxonomy (NCBI): domain Eukaryota; kingdom Viridiplantae; phylum Streptophyta; class Magnoliopsida; order Asterales; family Asteraceae; genus Lactuca; species Lactuca virosa. The sequence continues at coordinate 125,403,925 of NC_136430.1, forward strand.
AGTATGTATAGTAGTTCTATTACTTTAAAATAAAACTAATGGAAGTTATTACCATTCATACATTAATCGTATTATTTAGTATCAAATTTATGAGTTGCTATAACCATACTGGACCATTGAATTGCTTGAACGACGTTCTTCAGGTGTCGGAATCGAAATGACTTTGTCACCCAGGCGTGCCGGCCTAACTGTAGCTAACAGTTACGGTGCGGGATTGTCAATCCCGTGTAGATCTATACACAAACTTACATTCTCCCTCAAGGAGACTCTGGTTATAATCTCAGGAGTTTTGTTAGTACTTAAGTAAGTACGCGAAGAATGCTCACTCAAAAAATGCTATACTAACGATTTAGTGTAGAATAAAATGAATCCGTTGAATTTAAATGATTATTTTTATGACCCATAAACTATACCCTATATAGCTTATATGATTGTTTGCATTGAATCCATGTTTCATGCATTGTTTAGGTAATTCTTCCATAAACTATACCTATTATTGTTTATATGTTCGTTAATGTATTCAATTCATGTTTTACACTGAAAACTCTACGATTATGTTGATAACTTCCCTTATGCTCAGTATTTTACAAAAGGGATGAATATCTAAATGTTTATAAAATGTAAAAATATTTGGTTTGAATCAATCACATGAGTTTTAATCCTATTTATGTAAGTCACAATATTTATTTATGTCTTGCTTGTATCCTCCCCCGAAAAACGTTAAAAACATTAAAAGTGTAGGGGTATGAACTCACTGTTAGTTGCGTGAAAGTGTCGGAAAACTAGAAATGAAGACCCTCGGGTTGATGTACGCGACACTTAACGGGATCCTAATAATAGTTAAATACATATATGCATTTTATTAGCGAAACCATTAGTTATAATGTTAGAAAAACACTTGCTTTTAGTTTAGGAATGTTACCGGGACTTGATTGAATCGGAAAAGCGGGTTTTCGGCCAAGTTCACGACTTGAGAAGGTTTGCGTCCGTGAACTGTTCTCGGTCGTGAACTGTTCTCGGCTATGAACATTTTACTGCCCTTGAAAGGTTTACGGCCTTTGAAGGTTTGAAGGGTTCACGGCCTGTTCTTGGTGAATATGAAGATTTGAAGGGTTCACGGCCGTGAACTCAAGAACAACAAAGCTCGATTTGATGAAAAACAGATATTTTGATTCTCCAAAACGAGTTCCAAGGCGGATAGAGTACTAGATGAAGAGAAATTTGGGGTTTTCGGGTGACGATTTTTAGAGAGAGAGAGGGTGTTCACGGGCAGACAAGTGTAAATTAGGGGTTGGATTACATATTTAGAGGGGGTTTCATGGCCGGTGTGATCGGGTTCATGGCCGTGAACACTAGTCAGGCCGTTTTTTGCTGATTTTCGAAGTAGCTCGGGTTTCCGCATGATTTTGGTTCCGACTCATGTATATAAAAACGATCTTCTAAACCATGAGAATTTAACGGAACAAATAAAAATAGAAATTTATTTAATAGAATCGACTAATGTTAATGGAAAAAGGTTCGCGTTGTCACATAGACTTGTCGGTCTAACTGTAGCGAACAGCTGAGGTGTGGGGTTGTCAATCCCGTATTGATCTATACACAACGGTCTCGCTCTCCCTCTAGGAGACTCTGGTTATAATGAAGGACTTAAGGTGTATGCTAGGTAGGTAGAGTGAAGGAAAGTCTCACAAGAGCATTAACAGATTTACGTGAACTATGACCCCTTTTACTAACAAAATAAGATAATTATACCTTTAAATAATTATATGTATCTACGAAAGGTGTGGTTTGTGACTTCCAAACTATACCAACTATAGTTTATATTTTTGGTTTGAAACTATTTATATAATCTTTTATATAAATATAAAGGTGTATTCTAACATGAAAATATGAAATCAAAACATAATATTTTGGTGTTAAAACCCACTAGTTTAGTAAATGTCTATAAGGTACCATTTTTGCTAGTAAAGTTATCTTTTAGTATAAGTTCCCAAAAGCCATGTAGTTTTACAAATCATAACTTCTCTTATGATTTTATAAAATAGATTATGTTTGTTTTAGCACTATGTAAATCATAAATATTCATACCAAAAACCAGTATAAACCATAACTTATGTAAATAATATTTCATCTTCAACATAATGATGAAAAACATGAAATTATTTGTGGGATAAACAAAGTTTTACTTGTATTCCCCCCCCCCCCCCCCCTAAAACATGGAAAAATCTTGAAAACATGGGGGTATGAACTCACCTTGGTTTGGTTTGGTGGATGATTTGAAGTGATGAAGTGAGGATTTCAAGCCTAAAACACTTGAAGTGCTTGATGAACTCTTTGAAGCTTATGATACCCTAAGGATGTTAACACATAATATTATGTGTAAATAGAATGGAATCCACATACTTATGTGTAGATTCACTAGTAGATGTCAAAAATACTTATAAGGATCTAGTAGATTTCAAAAATAGTTACAAGGATCTAGGGACCAAGATTAGAGAATGGTTGAACTTGGAAGATTGTAACTTTCTTTTTGAGAGGGTTTACTGTCGTGAGCAAAAGATGGAAGCGTGTTAGGATGTTTACTAGATTATATGGGGGAATATTTACTTGGTTATTCGTGCGATAATTCATGGATACATGTTGGTTAATTGCGTAGGAACCTGTGAATTGAATGGGGAAATACGAATGGACATCACATCCTAAACTCAACCTTATCTTTGTCTTATTCACTCTCTAGACCGCAAACCCCATTAAATAAGCCTAGTATGAAGTTTTTTGTGGTTGTGGGGTGTCCCATGGAAGGGTTTACGGTCATATATCTTCCATTTAATGTGTTTTCGGCCAAGGTGTGGTCCACTAAGGGGTTTAAATAAGCCTTAGTGTTTTCCGTACTTAGTGGATCAATAGGAGGTGTTTTTGGTTCTAAGATGTATTAAGTATGAGATTTCAGTCATGAGATGTTCTAGGGTGGGGTACTAGGCTAGATATTAAAACAGTGTTCACTTTTCCTGATTTCTATTCCCACATTTTGACTATTCTTTTTTTATCAAACTTGTTTACTTTTAAGGGGGTTACTTATGATATGGTTTTCAAGGTTTAAGTGTATATAATAAGTTATATAAAACATGCTCTTCGTGGCTTTCAATGTTCTAGGGCATCTGGTTAGGTTGTGAATTCATTCATATAGGGTTAAGGTTTAGGCCTAGCTTGATCCCTAGATCTTTCGGGTTGTCACAATGAGTCTCAGGATCCTGAACATACATTAGGATCCTGAACATTGCCATTATTATTTCGTAACAAGTTTAACGACTATATTTCTTGTTTATTTCTCACATGTGCAGAAATGGTCAACATAAGACTCATTCACAACGAGGAAATGCTCCAACCAGCCTTAAAACCCAAGAATACCAAGTCAAAGCACGTTGCTAATACCAGCTCAACAAGATCCCAAAAATATAGGACTTATAGTTACTTAACCTAGACTATAAATACACTTGTAAATGACACACAACAAGCACAACCTCTGTACACCTTACACACTTAGAGCTACAAAAACACTTGTACACATATTCTATCTATCATCTCCGTAATTATACATTCAAATCATTGAAATCAAACAAGGCAGGTGATCATTATCATCTCCCAAGGTTTTATGTCGGAGATCCTAGAAAGAATCAAGGGCTTTCCTTCTAAATTTTGTTAATCAGTTCACCTACAACACCACAACCTCTCATGCAATTTGGTTGATATCCATTTATCGATTTTTGACCAAAACACTGGTAATCTCCTGACCAGGTTCGAGGCTGAGACTTTTATTCAAGTAAGAGATAAGGAGGTGGTGTCCTTTATCAAACGTAATCTACTGACCAGGTTCGCGATCCTTCCCGAAATTATATGTGACAATGGATCCCAATTCATAAGCAAGAGGACTAGGGAACTTTGCACAAGTTGGGGAACCAAATTGATAATTTCCACCCCTATTCACCCTCAAGCCAATGGTCAAGCAGAATCTAGCAACAAAATCATAGTCAATAACATGAAGAAAATGCTAGATGAAAAGAAAGGAAGATGGGTAGAAGAATTTCCTTTCGTCCTATGGGCAGATAGGACCACTTCCAATGTGGCCACATGCCAAACTCCATACTCTTTGGTGTTCGGAGCAGAAGCGATGATCCCACTGAAGTGGTGATACCAACGACAAGATATCTATCTCAAGATCAAGAGAACAACGATAGGATCCTAGCCCATGATCTTGATACTATCATTGAACTCAGGGATCTTACCAAGATCCGCATCACTACCCATACAACAAGAATATCAAAGTCAGAAGATTCCAAATAGGAGACTTGGTCTTAAGGAAAGCATTCCAAAATACCAAGAATCCTAATGCAAGTAAATTGGCAACTAAATGGGAAGGACGGTATCTCATAGATGTTGAAGCGGGAAAGGGGGCATATTGGCCATCTACCCTTGATGGAAATGTCTTGCCAAGATCCTGAAATGCTATACATGTTAAAGCTTAATTCATGTAAGTGAGATTAGTCATTTTCCAACAAACTCAAGGTACACATACTCTTTACCTTTTAAACTTTATTTTTATTATTATTATTATTTACTCTCCCAAAAACCATTACTAACTTAAGTATCGGAGGGGCGTTAGCCAAGCTAACGCCCACCCCAAGCTAACATTTTCTATGCACAGGAACACAAGGATCTTGTAACATAAGGATCCTGATACACAAGGATCCTAACACACGAGGATCCTGACACTCGAAGATCCAAGGATCTTGATAGTTATGGATCCTGGCACCTAAGAGTCCCAATAGCTACAATATTCTATGATTCTTAACGATTGCAATACACAAGTGTCCTAGTAACTACGAATAGAGACTGATCATCTCTCCTACGAATAAGGGTACTTAATCCCCTCAAAGGTTTAAAGATTTAATTACATCTTTCATACGAGTTAATGTGACATCCCCATTTTCACGGCCAGAAAACACCAATTTTGTTTATGCTTTATAAAAATCAGAGTACTTCTTTTAATAAAAATGTTGCGGAATTTGTTCCCAGAAAAACATGATAAATGTGTTATCAAAGCATTTCCGAAGAAATGTATTTTAGTCGTTTTAAAACTTTGGGATGTCATCGTCAATACAGAAACATAAGCATAAACATAACTTACATTCATTTACACTAGTGATCTATATCTCTTTTAAATTTGTCAGTGTAAAGTAGCTTCATATCGACACTTGTGATACAAATAAGCTTGAGTGGGTCAGGTTGGGAAACCGGGTGAATACATAGGGTTTTCAACCCACAATAATATAATTATTATGTTTAATCGTCAAACAATTAACCCAATTACCCATCCCTATTATCTTCTTTATTCTTAAGGGTCTACCCTAAGAATCAACTATTCCTCGTTCATTCATTCCTAAGGATTATCCGAAGGAATAGGCACGAAGTACATCGTTGCCAATGACACAACTGTAAATATTATCTATTAAGCACAACTGCCAATATATCGTTTAGGCGCAACTGCTAGAATTATGACATTCTCTATTAGGCGCAACTGCCGATATTGTCCTTCGGGCGCTGCTGCCAGGGTTATGATGCTCTCTATTAGGCACAACTGCCGATACTATCTTTAGAGCGCATCGGCTAGGATGTTTAGAGTAGATCAAAAACATCTACAAATTGTGGCGCATGTGCCAATGCTCATTTATAGGGTACTAGGTCCATTGCTGCCAATGTTCACCTATATATTAGCTTTCATCCCTCATCATTCATCTACCCATCTTTTACACATAGCACGTAATTTATATAAAATACTGCATATCTATGTGTAAGATGAAAGTAACTATGCACCCACTTGTTACAGTGACGACTCGAAATTCGAGCAGCGCTTCGCTTATTAACAATATGATTTCCTTCGACAAAACCTTGTATTATCACCACTAGATTTTAGTCTAATATTTATTGCAACTAATTATTAGTCTAAAATCGTCATTAACTCAGAGTCTACTTCATGATCTATCAAGTAAGGATCAGCCAGGCAGGACAGTTGGGAGGCAGGACCATTTCGGCATATAGCTTTTCTGAAATCCAACAACCAAACCCAACGTGACCATTCTAGACACCTCTCCCATAAGTAGTTCAATCAGTATAACGACTTTGAATCACTGATAAATTTTATTTATAGGTTCATAATAACGATATTATAAACTATATTTAAAGTAGGGTAGCATAACTTACTTAACTAGGAGTCGGGCTCTGCAGGGACAGAACTTCGTCGCTGAATCTTTCTAAGAAGGATTCTTGCAGCGCTTCAGCGCTCACGTTACTATACTAAAAACTACAGAAAGAGAAGTCAAATCACGAGGGACCGAAATGCTCGGGGGATAAGAAGGGAAAGACTCTTGAATCAAGAGAATGGTGCAAGAAATATGAGAGCTAGAGGCTCTTATTTATAGTGATTGAATTTTCAAAAACTACCCTCCAAAGTTACTTAATGACCTTATAGTTATATAAATAACTAAACACCCCTTTATAATACTATTTTAAATAGATTTAATGATATTTGTACTAAACTAATATCGAAAGTACAAAACACTAGTCTTATAACAACCGCGTCGTCGATACCTTTCTAACGATATATACATATGTATATATATGTATACATATATACGATTTACACTTTATTGTAATACATAAATGTGCTATTAAAAATTATAACTCGTTCATACGAATTCCGTTTTTGACCTTCTTTATATCCACGCGTAGTTATCGACGAGATATACAACTTTTGTTTAGACTCCGTCGGCTAATTTTAAATTTATATTTTTGTCCATTTTTTTATAAAATTAAAGGATGTTGCTAAAATCATAACTCTCTCGTACGGACTCCGTTTTTGGCATTCTTTTTCTCAAAATTCATATTTTAAGGAGTACTACGATTTTCATTTTGGTCGCATTAGCTAAAAGTCAACCATTTTCTTCGTAGCTTTTTACGTCATACATTCGTTGTGTGCGACTGACTTTTATAACTTATAAAAATCATATCTAATTCTTACGGATTCAGATTTCGACGAAATTTATATTTTCGGGATCGGGACGACGTATACTTCCTATATATATATATATATATATATATATATATATATATATATATATATATATATATATATATATATATATATATATATATATATATATATATATATGTTTTGGCGCACTTAATTTTACGATTTACGGACGATTCGACTGATTTTTATTATTTTATTATATTATAATAATCATGAAACGTATAATATTCAAATAATTATTCTTTATTACGTCAAATAGGTTACAATTGTTAACATTAACTAGTACTTTGGTTAAGATTATTTATCCTAGATAATCTTCTATATAAAAAAAATCATTTTTTAACGCTTATTATATCTTAATTGATTAGTCCGAATCTGTGGGCGTTACAATTATCTCCCCCTTAGGATGATTACGTCCCGAAATCATCAACGAAACAGGGCTTGTATAATGATTCCATATGTTATCTCTTCATCCTAGGTCATAACTGTAACCTCTATGTTTCTTCGACCGAGTATCTGACTCTTGGACTTCTTGACTGCCGACGGTGGTTGATGTGGCATCCCCAAAATCACGGCCAGAAAATACCGATTTTAATTTATGCTTTTAAATAAAATCAGAGTAATCTTTTGATTAAAAGATTTGTGGAATTTGTTCCCAAAACAAATATGATAAGAATTTATCAAAGCATTTCATAAAGAAATGTATTTTCATTATATAACAAAACATCGGGATGTCATGTTCCGATACACACCAAAAGCATAAACAATACAAAATAGACCTTACAACAGTTACATATAACTACCGGTCTATAATCCAAAAATATCTTGACAATGTCATCCAACTTATGCTCTCGTGCCACTACCTGTTGTACAAAGAAAAACTGAGTGGGTCAGGCTTGGGAGCCTGGTGAGCATATAGGGTTTTCAACCCACAATAAATAGTTATATTTAGTTCATCAACCAACAATAACCCGATTACCCATTCCCGTTATCCTCACTTTATGTCCCTAAAACAACTATCACAAGGGACCTAGTCTAAGGATTTTCATCGGGGTGGACATTACTGCGAAGGGGTTTCCTCAACAATAGATGTCCTAAAGGCAATCATGAGGGGGATAGAGTACACCGGTGAACACATCGTTCACAAACACCTACAGGTTATGAGCCTGCTAGCGTTCCACTGGACTGTCTAGAAAGAGTTCGTGGTCGTCATCCATACTCCGCTAGATGACTAGATCAACAATAACATCAAGGCCTCTCATCATTTTATTTCATCACACACCAACTGTCTACCCATGTTCTACCCAACATTTTAGTAGATAAAATATATGTATTTATATACAGCTTAAAACCTGTACAAAACATCCATTCAACAACTAGTTCAAATAAACAAATAATATATAAACACATAGCACGTATTTTATAAAGAATACTTCATATCTATGTGTTAGAAGAAAACGAATATACACTCACATGATAAGACGATGATCAGACAACACCTCGTCTCTTAAAACAATCGTTTCCGATAAAACCGGAAAGTTTTCTTGAAAACCGGGCTTCTCGTGGGCAGAGTTTTGGCACGGAAACTTTACTTCTCGGGATCTTCGGGGCTTCAGGACTTGCTTCAGGTCTCAGGAATAATATCGGGTCTTCGGGGGTATTTCTTGCACGCAAAACGAGGAAATATGGGAGAGAAGAATTTGAGCACTAAAACTCGGCAGCCTATAACATCTATTTATAAGGGCTGATCCATGCGATTACGCTTGGCGTAACTTCAGAGTACGCTAGGCGTACATCAAGTACGCTGGGCGTACTCTTCGGATAAGCTTTGGTATGCGTGCCTCGAACTTCAAAAATTCATAAATTTCGCATACGAGCTCCGTTTTCGACGTTCTTTATATCCACGCGTAGGTGAGACTATGATCTACAACTTTCATTTAGACTCCGTCGGCTAATTTTGAATTTATTTTTATTATATTATTTTTAGTAGGCCGGGACAGGAAAACTCCGTTATAAAATCATAACTTCTTCATCCGACGTCCGTTTTCGTCTGTCTTTTTACCGTTGGACTACTAACGTCGAGATCTTCGATTCTCGTTTAGATTGTTTTGGCCAAATATCACTCGATATCAATTTCGAGATTTGGGTTGTATACCGTTAAGTCGAAACTTCCAAAAATCATAACTTCCTCATACAAAGTCAGATTTAGACGTTCTTTTTATGCACGCTCTCGGTTTAACGTATTCCATGACTTTCGTTTAGATCACCAAGGCTAGATATCTCTCTATCTTAAATTCGTATTTTACGTCATACAGCGTCGTGCCGGTTCTGTCACGAAACTTCGACATGTCATAATTTCTCCGTTATAACTCGGATTTTGACATTCTTTATATATTCGGAAACCTTGTCATGACCACTTCGTCTTCATGTATCGATATCAGGTTTATCTAACATTTTATTTTTACGGTTATTTTTATTCTTAATTCAATTAAGCCACACAATTAAGCATAAAACACGTAATACTGAAATAATACATTCTTATCATTTCAAAATGAGTTACAAAGGTTAACCTAGACTATTACATCAATATTAATGCCTAGCCCAGAAACACGGGCGTTACACTTGATCTTGCACCCGCACTCTGTCTCACATTAGGTTTTCAATTATGACCTTCCTGTTAGAATCTCGGCCTTTATTGGAGACTCCTTCTTCTTCTTAACAACTTAAGATAAGTTTCTTCCTTCGATTATCATAATAGACCGATGGGTCACGTTCTTAGACTCAGGTTTATTAATTTTTTTTTAAAGTCAAATTCCAGAACAGAATATACATTCCTTCATGTCCTAATGTGATATAATCACATTATAGCATGTAGCACTTCTAGCTACAAGTTTCTTAATTTAACGGCGATTCGTGATATTTCTATTGATCGATTCGATTTCACTTAAATCTTCTGGCTTAACATACTTATCTTAGTCGGACTCGATTTGATATTACTGCTAGGGTCGGATTAACAATCATCTTCTTAGTCATTACTGAAACGATGGTAACGACAGACATGAACAAAACACAATCAATTACTAGTGCCTTGGTAACCTTGTGACTTTCTCTGATCCAAGCGTGAGTCATGTGCTTCCGGTAGTATAGGCCTCTACTACCATTCACACCTACTCATACTCGTCCCAAGTATTGTCTTGCAGTTTTCCAAGTCACCATACAAGAAAATCACATAACAGCTTAACACACCAGATAACAAAACGAAGGTTCTATATTATTCCTTGAAACGATTACATATGTGTTCAAGTTCACCCTAGACTATGCCTCTAATAGGCTACATCATATGTTACTATCAGCATGGCTACTTCTTAAAATGATTTTCGGATATCAGTTCTCACTCCTGATTCCTTGCTTTGTCATCTGCTTCCTCAAGGATCATATGGAATGCTCTTGCCTTCGTCTTTGGCGGCACATTTGGACTTTTAGACCCTTCTCTCTTTGGGTAGTCTTGCTTGACGTGCCCTTCCTCATTACATTCATAACACACCTTTTGTTGAATGTACACTCATTGGCCTAATGCTCATGCTTCCCACACTTGAAACAAGTCACCTCCTCACAGCATTTTCCAGAATGTTTCTTTTTGCACTTCTCGCACCATCTTGCTTCGCTTCCTCCTCCTCCAGACTTCGAAAATTTTCTCTTCTTGTTGGAACTTGAAGATCCTTCAAACCTTCTCTTCTCGCCAACTTCGACCTTGTTGGTGGCTCTACTCTTGATCATCTCTTCAACAGACTTAGCAGCCCAGATAGCCGCCTCAAGAGTAGGTGCCTGGCGTACTGGCACAACTTATTCCCATGGTTGTCCCTTTGTATACTTATCAACTTTCGTTAGTTCGTCAGAGACAATGCGCAAAGCAAATTCCATCTTGTCGGTGAAGGAATTGGTGTATTCGTCAATAGACATGATGCCCTTCTTCAATGTTAGGAATTGGTTCTCTAGCTCTAGCAGATTATGGGCTGAGCAGAACTTTCGTTTGAAATGCGCTAGGAACTCTGCCCAAGTTAGTTGCAGTGGTTCATTGGGGCTCATGATCTTTCCCAAACTGTTCCACCAGCGAACAGCGCCAACCCTGAACTGAAGCACTGCATATGTGGTTTGTAGCTTGCCTTTACATCCACATGTTATGAAAGCCAACTCCATTTCCAAGATCCAGTCCATAACTCCGATTGGATCCTCTTTCCCAGTGAAATTCGATGGCTTGCAAGTTGTGAAGTTCTTATATTTGCAGTCGTTCCTCTCGATTCCGTCATCTTGGATGTTCCTTCTAACCACTGGCGGTTCAGCTTGACCAACAGTCATACTGTAGCTCCCTTCCTCCGAATGCCCATCATTCAATTCGGGTTGTTCAACAGGCATTGTAGGTTCATCCCTATTAAGCAACATTTTCCTCATCTCCTCCCTTTGTTCGACCATCATAGCTCGAATCATTTCCTGGACTCCTGCCATTGTGATTGGCTCGGGTGCAGCAACTATCTCCGACACAAGTTCAATCACTTGTGGCTTAGGCCGATGGTTTCCATTAGCATTTCCTAATCCGCTTCGAGTTCTTACCATGTCGATCTATACACCAATTTAAACGTTCGGTGTGTAGTGACGAGAATTAAGATAGGAAAGATTTTAGTCATGATCGACGTGTAAATCTCCTTATCTCTCCAAAAAGTTACATGTCAGTTCTAATACTGTAATTAAAGGTTTAGAAATCTGAGCACATAAAGTTTCCAGATCCGGTCGGCAACAGGCCATAGATCCGATCATATAATGCATATCATAAATCATTTAGCACATAAAAGCCATTTAGGCATCTTCCCTAAATGAGCTAGTGCTCGTGTCTATTCAAGTTTACTTCATAAAATATATTACACACAGTCCTCACGATCATCGCTTAGCATTCTGAGTTTAAGTCTAGAAATAAATCATTATTCCTAGTTCGCTTGAAATAATGCTCTGATACCAACTGTGACATCCCCATTTTCACGGCCAGAAAAGACCGATTTTGTTTATGCTTTATAAAAATCATAGTACTTCTTTTAATAAAAATGTTGTGGAATTTGTTCCCAGAAAAACATGATAAATGTGTTATCAAAGCATTTCCGAAGAAATGTATTTTAGTCCTTTTAAAACTTTGGGATGCCATCGTCAATACAGAAACATAAGCATAAACAGAACTTACATTCATTTACACTAGTGATCTACATCTCTTTTAAATTTCTCAGTGTAAAGTAGCTTCATATCGACACCTGTGATACAAATAAGCTTGAGTGAGTCAGGTTGGGAAACCTGGTGAGTACATAGGGTTTTCAACCCATAATAACATAATTATTATGTTTAATCGTCAAATAATTAACCCAATTACCCATCCCTATTATCTTCTTTATTCTTAAGGGTCTACCCTAAGAATCAACTATTCCTCGTTCATTCATTCCTAAGGATTATCCTAAGGAATAGGCACGAAGTCCATCGTTGCCAATGACACAGCTGTCAATATTATCTATCAAGCACAGCTACCAATATATCGTTTAGGCGGAGCTGCCGATATTGTCCTTTGGACATGGCTGCCAGGTTTATGATGCTCTGTATTAGGCACAACTGCCGATACTATCCTTAGAGCGTAGCTGCTAGGATGTTTAGAGTAGATCAAAAACATCTATAGATTGTGGCGCATCTGCCAATTCTCATCTATAGGGTAGTAGGTCCATTGCTGCCAATGTTCACCTATATATTAGCTTTCATCCCTCATCATTCATCTACCGATGTTTTACCCAACATATTTTGTAGATATAAAATACATATACAGTTTAAATCGTTTAAAACATGTATAAAATCGTTCATCCAGCATAGATAACAAGTATACAGATAATATGCACACAAAGCACGTAATTTATATAAAATACTTCATAATTATGTGTACGATGAAAGTAACTATGCACTCACTTGTTACAGTGACGACTCGAAATTCGAAAAGCGCTTCGCTTCTTAACAATATGATTTCCTTCGACAAAACCTAGTATTATCACCACTAGATTTTAGTCTAATATTTATTGCGACTAATTATTAGTCTAGATTCGTCATTAACTCAGAGTCTACTTCATGCTCTTTCAAGTAAGGATCAGCCAAGCAGGACAGTTGGGAGGCAAGACCATTTCGGCATATAGCTATTCTGAAATCCAACAACCAAACCCAACGTGACCATTCTAGACACCTCTCCCGTAAATAGTTCAATCAATATAACGACTTTGAATCACTGATAAATTTTATTTATAGGTTCATAATAACAATATTATAAGCTATATTTAAAGTAGGGTAGCGTAACTTACTTAGCTAGGAGTCGGGCTCTGCAAGGGCAGAACTTCGTTGCTGATAGAAAGATACTTGCAGCGCTTCAGCGCTCACCTTACTATACTAAAAACTACAGAAAGAGAAGTCGAATCACGAGGGACTGAAATGCTCATGGGATAAGAAGGGAAAGACTCTTGAATCAAGAGAATGGTACAAGAAATATGAGAGCTAGAGGCTCTTATTTATAGTGATTGAATTTTCAAAAACTACCCTCCAAAGTTACTTAATGACCTTATAGTTATATAAATAACTAAACACCCCTTTATAATATTATTTTAAATAGATTTAATGATATTTGTACTAAACTAATGTCAAAAGTATACAACACTAGTCTTATAACAACCGCGTCGTCGATACCTTTCTAACGATATATACATATGTATATATATGTATACGTATATATGATTTACACTTTATTTTAATACGTAAATGTGCTATTAAAAATTATAAATCGTTCATATGAACTCCGTTTTTGACGTTCTTTATATCCACGCGTAGCTATCGACGAGATCTACAACTTTTGTTTAGACTCCGTCGGCTAATTTTGAATTTATACTTTTGTCCATTTTTTTTATAAAATTAAATGATTTTGCTAAAATCATCATTCTCTCGTACGGACTCCGTTTTTGGCATTCTTTTTCTCAAAATTCCTATTTTAAGGAGTACTACGATTTTCATTTTGGTCGCATTAGCTAAAAGTAAATCATTCTCTTCGTAGCTTTTTACGTCATACATTCGTTGTGCGCGGCTGACTTTTATATCTTATAAAAATCATATCTAAATACGGATTCGAATTTCGACGAAATTTATATTTTCGGGATCGGGACGACGTATACTTCCTAAATATATAATAATATATATATATATGTTTTGGCGCACTTATTTTTACGATTTACGGACGATTCGACTGATTTTTCTTATTTTATTATATTATAATAATCATGAAACATATAATATTCAAATAATTATTCTTTATTACGTCAAATAGGTTACAATTGTTAACCCTAACTATTACTTTGGTTAAGATTATTTATCCTAGATAATCTTCTATATAAAAAAATCATTTTTAATGCTTATTATATCTTAATTGATTAGTCCGAATCTGCGGGCGTTACAGTTAAGGTTTCTACACCCCTCTTGGAATCAAGATATCTAACTATGAGATGTGAATACCGGGATCATTTCACGCTGCAGTGAATTGGAAACCCTCTTATTTCTAAACATATTTTAAGATCCTAAATTTTGAATCCAAAGTTAATAACATTGACATGTTACATCAAGTTGGGATCTTCCCCCATAAAACACATAAGGTTTAAACATTGACATGTTATCTCAAGTTGAGATCTTCCCCCATAAAACTTCCTAAGGTTTATAACATTGACATGTTATCTCAAGTTGAGATTCTGCCCAGTAATTTACTAAGGTTTGTAAAACTAACGTGTTATCCTGAATTGGGATTTTCCCCAGTGATTTTCTAAAAGTTATAGCATTAGAATATTGTCTAAATTCGGATAACCCTAAACAAATATGCAAGATTTGCAATATTACCATGTTACAAGTTTAGGAATCTTCTCAGTTGTTTTCCAAGTCAAAATTATTCCCAAGTGATTCCTAAGGAGGAATCCTCCACAAAGTTCACTAAGTTATGGGTAATCAAGAATCCTACCTGATGAACTTCTAGAGCAAGGATCCTTCCCTACGGAAGCTTCAAGATCATACGAACTAAGGTAATAATAACTTTAGATTTCTCCTAAGTCAAAAATCCTAAGGATAATCAGGTTCTATCTATCCAAATCCTACTATTTTTCTTATGATTATTTATTTCTAAGCACCCTAACCAACCCAGGATCCTAAAATATTAGGCTAACTAATGCAGATCCTAAGATTGCTTGCAAGACCTTACTTTTCCAAGATCTTAGTTATTAAAAATCCTACCGCTACACAAATCAACCACGCAAGTCAAGCATGCAAACAAGGATATAACACAACCATAGCATTAAAAGGGAGGCACACCAACCCTGCAAAAACAAAATTCTTAATTGTCTTACTTTTTCAAACAAAAACCATTTAAAATATTTTTATCTAAACAGGGCAAAACCATGGATTGATTATCATCGCCCGAAACCTTCTCCCCTTCACCCGCCTTCTGCTGCTGCCTTTCAGGATCCTGATTGGTATTAACAAGCTTACCAATTAGTTTTGCTAACGCTTCACGATATCAAGAAAAATTCTAGGATCTCGCATTCGCCACATCCTCTGCGAGTTTGATCTTTGCCTCCCAAACGGCTACAGCAGCACTGGCATTCACCTCCGCAATCACCTCTTCAATATCTGCAACATGTTCTTCATCCTTCTAGGCCTTCTTCTTACTCAACAGCTACACCCTCCTCAAGAGATCTTCATTGGTCGTCTTCCACTCCTTCTCCTGCTCCTTTAGGGATGGCTAAGCCTGCTCAGCCCAACTGCAGACTGAGAGACATGAGCAGAAACCTAAAAAAAGCATGGTGTCAGTAAAAGCAAGTAAATGATAGAAATTAAAATCACACGAATAATTACGGCTTGGGAAAAGGAAACCAACTTCTAGAGTGCCTCCTTGGCTCCGAGTTTCTCCAGGATCAAATATGTGGCTTCTACAGTCTTTCTATTCCGGGAACCTGGGGTCTTCACGGTAAGATCGATTTGAGATCTCTTGAGATGAAGAGGAGGAGCATCTTTCGCCTTCTTAATTACAATCAGGCCGCTGGAAATATCGTCTTTAGATCAGACAAACCAAATCAAGCACTGGAGCGAGTGGACTTGGATCCTACGTATCATACGAGATCCTTGTTACTTCAAGATCCTTATATATTCAGGATCTTTAAAAATTAAACAAGAAACAAGAAGAGTGAGGATACTTACCGGTAGCCATTGAAGCAGTGGTGTAGGAACCTTCTTGGATATTAGAGCAATCAAACTTGAAGGACCTATCAACATCGAAAAGAGCAAGGAACTTCTCTATCTTCTCTTCAGTATCCTCAACAGCAAAGATGAGATCTTCAAACTTGAAAGATGCAAAAAATCAATAATATAATGAAATGAGAATTTCAGGATCCTTAGTTTAAAGGTAAATTAATCCTACTCTTCTTTACCTAGGTGTTTGTCAAGATATCCCCACCAAGGATGGAATCACGTCTCATAAAAAGGTATTTTCCCTTCCAAGCTCCGTCAATGTGTTTTTTTTTCAGAATGAGAGGGGATTTATGGGATTTGGCTTTAAGAAGAAAATGTGAACTTCGAAAGGTAGTAAGGTCATACACATGAGCCAACTCAGCCAAACCATGTTCAGATCTTTGGATAGGTTCAATCTGTCGACCCAAAACAAGATCCTCAAAAAAATGGGCATTGCTTGGATATAAGGAAGCTTGGTGGCTTGAAAGAAATAAGAAACGATACCCAAAAAAGGATATTTAAGGCCTAACAAAAAAGGATATTCAGGGAAGCATACCGAAGAAGGAGAAACGAAATCAAGCTGAATGGAAGGGTCAACGGACCTAAATATTAAATCAGATGGGAAGGCTCAATTGGCCTTAAGGGACTGCATGTCCTCGTGATTAAAGGATCATACCTCATCTTGGGCTATAATCCCCTGATCGACAAAGTCATTCTATGGAGGAGTAGTGATGATGGCACGTGAACAGACCATCTTCTTGCCCATGATCGTAGGAGAAGGCTACAAATGAAAAATAAGGGGAAAAAATTACCTGTGAAGGTAACCAGAGACGTGTTAGGAAAGGTAAATGGAGTAAAGAGGATTACCCTATTTAACCCAATCGCAGAAGAGAGAGGGCACGATTTGACTGCGTAATGAATAACCTTGGGTAGTTGAAACATATCCGATTAGGGTTTAAAATTCAAATCATGTATCTCTTTCATTTATTATTTTTAATATATACCTTTAAATACGGCAAAACTAACCTCGATATTTCATAGGTATAACTTGGGGGCAATTGTTAGTAGGAGGATCCTTGAATCATATTCAGGATCCTCGAATACTTTTGAAGCCTCAGGATCCTTAAACATATCCAAGGATCCTGACTATTACCACTAATATTTCTAACACTTGTAACAACTATATTTTCTATACTTTTCACACATGTACAGAACGAGTCAACACAAGACCCGTTCTTAAGGGAGAGTCATCTCAACCAGGCAAAAGACCTAGAATACCAAGTCAAATAACATTCATATGCTGATTCTAGAGGATCCTAGAATTATCGGACTTCTTTATTAGCATTAAACTATAAATAGCACACTAGAGACCCAATTCTCTCATCCACGATAATTGTACTTGTTAGGTTATGAGCAAAACATCAATCCTATGGTGCACATGCAAACCCTAAAGCTTTGGGTCTAGGTTTTTCTAATTGTACATGCAATAATCATCCATAGCTTATAAACCCTAACTCTAGCATACAAAAATCGAAATCAACATAAATAAACAAGGAAGAATGTTACCTTTCAATTGTAGCTTGATAACCTTGAGCTTTTGAGAACCTAGCACCTCAAATGCGATGCTTCTAAAGGATCACAAACACCAAAGCAATTAGAGAATATTAGAGAGTGAGAGGGGGGAGAGGCCATTTTCGGCTCTAGGAATCCTTCTAGGGTTGAGGTAGCCGAATATATGAAGCCAAGGGGTCTTTATATAGGTGAGCTGCTAGGTTTTCAGTCAAAACCCTAATTAGATTGCTTAGGCCTTAAACAGTCCACAGGATCCTTCCAGAAGGCCCCTATGGACGATTTCTATGTGGGCTTCCCCATAGAATTTGTCCATCCCTTGTTGAGGGATCCTTAGCCTAACTTTGTAACTCTCTTATAATTACAGTATCAGTCCCTTTAATTTAATTAATCTCTTTTGACCACAAAATAAATTCTAACTTAATTCTTGACCAATATTAATTAAACAATATGATTTCTCTTTTAATATATTATTCACATAATATATTAATAAACCACATTTATCCTCTTTCTCAATTATTCATGCGGTCAAGTTGCATTGGTGAAGGCAACCCAAAAGGACCATGCTACTATCGAGTCAAGTACATACCAAATATAATTATGGGCTTAGACACCTAATCCAACAGTCTCCCACTTGGCTAAGTCTAATAACTATAAATGCAAGAACGACTTCAAAATCTGATTAGCAATCATAGCACTTAAAAGCCGCTGTCGAACTCTGACATGTCCTTTAGATAAGGGATCGTATAGTCCTTCGTTCTCAAGATATCGTGTGTACAATCACATGGAACATTGTCATACTTATTGTCCAGCAGTTTGATTCTCAATCTCTGATTTGTCTGACATAGACTTAATTGAACACATCAGTTTAGTCCTGACCAGCCCCGACACATAAGTCAAAACAAAATCATCGAGGGGCCCAAGATATCGCTTTTATCCTCGTAGGATAAAAGGAACAAATTAAGTTCGACTTATATGCTTGTACTATTTACTCATCAAATCGTACACACCAATAAGTTTTATAACATCAAGTTACTGATGTGTTTACGCACTATCAATGCACAACCAACTCGTAAACAACAACTCATATATCTAGGTTTAAAGACTATATGATATTATCATCTCACAATCACTCGTGATTAATTCCATGAAGTGATTCATGTGACTGTGGGTTTAATCCAATATCAAATCATATTTCAGGAGCACTCATGAACGTTGCAGCAAACCTTTGCTATGTCTAAACGCTTAGACAATCTACAAGCGAACTCATGACAGTCTTCTTTCATACTTACTTCCAACGTATGATCGACTGTGGATAGTTTAAATAATCTTATTATTAAGTAATTCAAAACATGCAAAGTGAAATAGTAGTAAATAATTAACACAAGAAGTAACTTTACTTATAAATAAAACTCCTTTATTTAATCATCAAATTTTAATTACAATCTATCTATTACAAGTTTCTAAAAGCTATCTAATCACTAAAACTAATAGATCACAAATGCGATGCCTCTAATAGATCACAAACACCAAAGCAATTGGAGAATATTAGAGAGAGAAGGGAGAGGCTATTTTCGGTTCTAGGAATCCTTCTAGGGTTGAGGTAGCCGAATATATGAAGCCAAGGGGTCTTTATATAGGTGAGCTACTAGGGTTTCAGTCAAAACCCTAATTAGATTGCTTAGGCCTTAAACAGTCCACATGATCCTTCCAGAAGGCCCCTATGGACGACTTCTATATGGGCTTCCCCATAGAATTCGTCCACCCCTTCTTTATGGATCCTTACCCTGACTTTGTAACTCTCTTATAATTACATTATCAGTCCCCTTAATTTAATTAATCTCTTTTGACCAAAAAATTAATTCGAAATTAATTCATGACCAATATTAATTAAACAATATGATTTCTCTTTTAATATATTATTCACATAATATATTAATAAAACACATTTATCCTCTTTCTCAATTATTCATCCAGTTAAGTTGCTTTTGTGAAGGCAACCCAAAAGGATCATGCTACTATTGGGTCAAGTACATACCAAATATAGTTATGGGCTTAGACACCTAATCCAACAGTCTCCCACTTGAATAAGTCTAATAACTATAAACACAAGTACAACTTCAAAATCCGATTAGCAATCGTAGCTCTCAAAAGCGGCTGTCAAACTCTGACACGTCCTTTAGATAAGGGATCGTATAGTCCTCCGTTCTCAAGATATCGTGTGGACAATCACATGGAACATAATCACACTTACTGTACATCAGTTTGTTTCTCGATCTCTGATTTGTCTGACAGAGAATTAATTGAACACATCAATTCAGTCCTGATCGGGCCCGACACATAAGTCAAAACAAAATCATCGAGGGGCCCAAGATATCGCTTTTATCCTCGTAGGATAAAAGGAACAAATTAAATTCGACTTATATGCATGTACTATTTACTCATCAAATGATACACAACAATAAGTTTTATAACATCAAGTTACTAATGCGTTTACGTATTATCAATGCACAAGCAACTCGTAAACAACAACTCATATATCTAGGTTTAAAGACTATTTGATATTATCATCTCACAATCACTCGTGATTAATGCCATGAAGTGATTCATGTGAGGGTGGGTTTAATCCAATATCAAATCATATTTCAGGAGCACTCATGAACGTTGCAGCAAACCTTTGCTATGTCTAAATGCTTAGACAATCTACAAGCCAATTCATGACAGTCTTCTTTCATACTTACTTCTAACGTTTGATCGACTGTGGATAGTTTAAATAATCTTATTATTTAGGAAGTCAAAACATGCAAAGTGAAACAATATTAAATAATTAACACAAGATAATAACTTTACTTATAAATGAAGTTCCTTTATTTAATCATCAAATGTTAATTATAGTTTATCTATTACAAGTTTCTAAAAGCTATCTAATCACTAAAACTAATAGATCACAAATGCGACGCCTCTAATAGATCACAAACACCAAAGCAATTGGAGAATATTAGAGAGAGAGGGGAGAGGCTATTTTCGGCTCTAGGAATCCTTCTAGGGTTGTGGTAGCCAAAAATATGAAGCCAAGGGGTCTTTATATAGGTGAGCTGCTAGGGTTTCAGTCAAAACCCTAATTATATTGCTTAGGCCTTAAGCAGTCCGCATGATCCTTCCAGAAGGCCCCTATGGATGATTTGTATGTGGGTTTCCCCATAGAATTCGTCCATCCCTTCTTTAGGGATCCTTAGCCCAACTTTGTAACTCTCATATAATTATAGTATCAGTCCCCTTAATTTAATTAATCTCTTTTGACCACAAAATTAATTCGAAATTAATTCATGACCAATATTAATTAAACAATATGAGTTCTCTTTTAATATATTATTCACATAATATATTAATAAACCATATTTATCCTCTTTCTCAATTATTCATGCGGTCAAGTTGCTTTGGTGAAGGCAACCCAAAAGGACCATGCTACTATTGGGTCAAGTACATACCAAATATAGTTATGGGCTTAGACAACTAATCCAACAGTCTCGCACTTGGATAAGTCTAATAACTATAAATGCAAGTACGACTTCCAGATCCGATTAGCAATCGTAGCTCTCAAAAGCCGCTGTCGAACTCTGACACGTCCTTTAGATAAGGGATCGTATAGTCCTCCGTTCTCAAGATATCATGTGGAAAATCACATGGAATATAGTCATACTTATTGTACAACAGTGTGTTTCTGATCTTTGATTTGTCTGACATAGAACATAATTGAACACATCAATTCAGTCCTGATTGGGCCCGACATATAAGTCAAAACAAAATCATCGAGGGGCCCAAGATATCGCTTTTATCCTCGTAGGATAAAAGGAACAAATAAGCTTCGAATTATATGCTTGCACTATTTACTCATCAAATCGTACACAACAATAAGTTTTATAACATCAAGTTACTGATGCATTTATGTATTATCAATGCACAACCAACTCGTAAACAACAACTCATATATCTAGGTTTAAAGACTATATGATACTATCATCTCAAAATCACTCGTGATTAATTCCATGAAGAGATTCATGTGAGTGTGGGTTTAATCCAATATTCAAATCATATTTCAGGAGCACTCTTGAACGTTGCAGCAAACCTTTGCTATGTCTAAATACTTAGACAATCTACAAGCTAATTCATGACAATCTTCTTTCATACTTACTTTCAACGTATGATCGACTGTGGATAGTTTAAATAATCTTATTATTTAGGAAGTCAAAACATGCAAAGTGAAACAATAGTAAATAATTAACACAAGACAATAACTTTACTTATAACTAAAACTCCTTTATTTAATCATCAAATGTTAATTACAATTTATCTATTACAAGTTTCTAAAAGCTATCTAATCACTAAAACTAATAGATCACAAATGTGATGCCTCTAATAGATCACAAACACCAAAGCAATTGGAGAATATTAGAGAGAGAGGGGAGAGGCTATTTTCGGCTCTAGGAATCCTTCTAGGGTTGTGGTAGCCAAAAATATGAAGCCAAGGGGTCTTTATATAGGTGAGCTGCTAGGGTTTCAGTCAAAACCCTAATTATATTGCTTAGGCCTTAAGCAGTCCGCATGATCCTTCCAGAAGGCCCCTATGGATGATTTGTATGTGGGTTTCCCCATAGAATTCGTCCATCCCTTCTTTAGGGATCCTTAGCCCAACTTTGTAACTCTCATATAATTATAGTATCAGTACCCTTAATTTAATTAATCTCTTTTGACCACAAAATTAATTCGAAATTAATTCATGACCAATATTAATTAAACAATATGAGTTCTCTTTTAATATATTATTCACATAATATATTAATAAACCATATGTATCCTCTTTCTCAATTATTCATGCGGTCAAGTTGCTTTGGTGAAGGCAACCCAAAAGGACCATGCTACTATTGGGTCAAGTACATACCAAATATAGTTATGGGCTTAGACAACTAATCCAACAGTCTCGCACTTGGATAAGTCTAATAACTATAAATGCAAGTACGACTTCCAGATCCGATTAGCAATCGTAGCTCTCAAAAGCCGCTGTCGAACTCTGACACGTCCTTTAGATAAGGGATCGTATAGTCCTCCGTTCTCAAGATATCATGTGGAAAATCACATGGAATATAGTCATACTTATTGTACAACAGTGTGTTTCTGATCTTTGATTTGTCTGACATAGAACATAATTGAACACATCAATTCAGTCCTGATTGGGCCCGACATATAAGTCAAAACAAAATCATCGAGGGGCCCAAGATATCGCTTTTATCCTCGTAGGATAAAAGGAACAAATAAGCTTCGAATTATATGCTTGCACTATTTACTCATCAAATCGTACACAACAATAAGTTTTATAACATCAAGTTACTGATGCATTTATGTATTATCAATGCACAACCAACTCGTAAACAACAACTCATATATCTAGGTTTAAAGACTATATGATACTATCATCTCAAAATCACTCGTGATTAATTCCATGAAGAGATTCATGTGAGTGTGGGTTTAATCCAATATTCAAATCATATTTCAGGAGCACTCTTGAACGTTGCAGCAAACCTTTGCTATGTCTAAATACTTAGACAATCTACAAGCTAATTCATGACAATCTTCTTTCATACTTACTTTCAACGTATGATCGACTGTGGATAGTTTAAATAATCTTATTATTTAGGAAGTCAAAACATGCAAAGTGAAACAATAGTAAATAATTAACACAAGACAATAACTTTACTTATAACTAAAACTCTTTTATTTAATCATCAAATGTTAATTACAATTTATCTATTACAAGTTTCTAAAAGCTATCTAATCACTAAAACTAATAGATCACAAATGTGATGCCTCTAATAGATCACAAACACCAAAGCAATTGGAGAATATTAGAGAGAGAGGGGAGAGGCTATTTTCGGCTGTAGGAATCCTTCTAGGGTTGTGGTAGCCGAAAATATGAAGCCAAGGGGTCTTTATATAGGTGAGCTGCTAGGGTTTCAGTCAAAACCCTAATTATATTGCTTAAGCCTTAAGCAGTCCACATGATCCTTCCAGAAGGCCCCTATGGACGATTTCTATGTGGGTTTTACCATAAAATTCGTCCATCCCTTCTTTAGGGATCCTTAGCCCAACTTTGTAACTCTCTTATAATTACAGTATCAGTACCCTTAATTTAATTAATCTCTTTTGACCACAAAATTAATTCTAAATTAATTATTGTCCAATATTACTTAAACAATATGAGTTCTCTTTTAATATATTATTGACATCATATATTAATAAACCACATTTATCCTCTTTCTCAATTATTCATGCAGTCAAGTTGATTTGGTGAAGGCAACCCAAAAGGACCATGCTACTATCGGGTCAAGTACATACCAAATATAGTTATGGGCTTGGACACCTAATCCAACAGTACTTACATTTTCACATTAATCTCTGTAAATAAACTTTTGATATCAATAAATGCATCAAGGCAGGTGACTATTATCATCTCCCAAGGTTTTATGTCGGAAATCCTATCAAGAATCAAGGGCTTTCGTTGTAACTCACTTGTGTCACTTTGATTATCATTTCTTAGTTGATTTACCACGAACATCACATCCTCTGATACAATTTGGTTAGATTCTACTTAGTTGATTTTTGACGAAAACAAGGATGCCTTCGAATAAATTGACAAATATTTAAGTTTGGCACCCTTATTGGTAAACCATTAGATGGGGAGCAACTCCTTCTCTACATTTTAGTACCCTCCATGCTGTAAGCGTAGTCCTGGCTAAGGATCTTAATGGGGATCAATATCCCATTTATTATGTAGTTAAAAGTCTACTTCATCCTCAAACTAGGTAATCTCATCTCGAAAAACTAATACTTGCACTAGTTATTGTTTCTACAAAACTAAGGCATTACTTCGAAACTCATACTATCCATGTTAAAACTAACTATCCTATTTAGAATGTTATGAGAAAGCCTGAGATTTCAGGAAGGATGGCAAAATGGTCTATGAAGCTAAGCACATATTACATCAAGTACGAACCAAGATCGGTGATAAAGTCACAAGCATTAGCAGACTTTGTGGCTGACTTTAGTGATGATCTACAGCCAGAAGTAGAACTAGAAACTCGACAACTTCTAGAAGAAGATGATCAAGGAAAATGGACTCTCTTTACCAATGGATAATCAAACCAAAGGGGAACTGACGTATGGATCATACTAAAATCACCACAGTGGGGGACATCTTACCCCAAACAATTAGTTTTGAATTCAATGCAACTAACAACGAAGTAGAGTATGAAGAAGTGTTCACGGGGCCATAGTTGGCCAAGGATTTTCAGATCAACGATCTTCAGGTATATGTCAATTTCTTGTTAATAACTAACCACTTTAATGGATCCTATGATGTTAAAGGCAAAATACTAGCACTATACCTTCAAATTCTTGAAAAATTAGCCTCCAAATTTGAAGCTTTTAGTCTGAATCAAGTTCCTAGAGAAGATAATGCTAAGGCAGACACATTATCCACCTTAGGATCTTCCCTCAGGATCCCTCCAGATACTAGGATCCCAATAATACATATATTGATTACTGCGATAGAAGACCCTTCATGAAACCAATTGATACCAACCACCATGATCAAACGATCAACATAGCAGCTATCGGAGTTCCTAACCCTCAATCCCATATCCAGGATCCTAATATTCAGGATCCTCAACAAAGTTCAAGATCCTGGTCCATCCCGTTGTGGAATATCTCTAAAATGGCACGATTCCAAAAGAAGAGAAAATGATAGAGCATTCAGGATGATGGTCTCATGCCTTGTGATGATCCAAGGAAAGCTATACAGGAAATCCATGGTAGGCCCATACTTAAGATGCTTGGAAGACCATGAAGCTACAAAAGTCCTAAATGACATACATGAAGGAGATTGCGAAAACCACACTGGGGGCACATCGTTATGTTCCAAAGTATTAAGAACATTATACTACTGGCCAACCATGAAGAGAGGTTCCTTCTTACATGCTCAAAAGTGTGATGCTTGCCAAAGACACAATAATATCCTTCATCAACCGACGAAACCTTTACACCCCATCATTTCTCATTGGCCATTCATGAAGTGGGGAATGGACATAGTCGGAAAACTACCCAAGGCACTAGGCGGAAAAGTCTTCATGCTAGCACTGATGGATTACTTCTCAAAATGGATCGAAGTTGAAGCTTTTATTCAAATATGACCACATCAAAAACGGAAACATGTCCAACTTCATAATCCTTAGTGTTTAGAGAAGAAATTGTTATTCCAACTGAAGTAGTGATTCCAACGGCGAGATACCAACTCCAGACTTAGGAAGACAATGACAGGATCCTAGCCCAGGATCTTGACATGATCGATGAACTAAGCCACCTCGCCAAGATCCACATAGCAACTCATCAGTAAAGGATCGCTATAGCCAACAATAAAAATATCAAGATCAGAATATTCTAAGAATGTGACTTGGTCCTCATAATTGCGTTACAAAATTCCAAAGATCCAAAGGCGGGTAAACTGGAACCCAAGTAGGAAGGACACTATCTCATTTATTCAGAATCAGGAAAGGGGGCATATTAGTTGGTTACTTTAGAAAGAAGTGTCTTGCCAAGATAATGGAATTATATATATCTCAAAGCATACTTCATGTAAGTTGAATTCATCACAGTTCAATACAAAAAAGTCAAGGTACGCACCTACTTCTTACCCTCACTTTTTCCTTTAATTACTTTTTTCTCGAAGACCATTACTGACTTAAGCATCGGAAGGACATTAGCCAAGCTAACGCCTACCCCAAGCTAATGTTTTTGACATATAGAAGCTTGAGATCCTAGCAACCACAAATAAAGACTGATCATCTCTCCTCCGACTAAGGGCACTTAATATCCTCTAAGGTTTAAAGAGGTAATGACCTCTTTCTCATGAGTTTAGGTTTCTACATCTCGCTTGGACGCACAATATCTTACTATGGGATGTGAGTAAGGGGATCATTTCACACTTTAGTGACTTGGCAACCCTCTTATTTTTGAACAGATGTTAAAATCCTATCGTTTGAACTATGGTTTATAACATTATCATGTTATCTTATGATTTGGGATCTTCCCCAATATAATCTATGCTTTATAACATTATCATGTTATCTTATGATTTAGGATCGTCCCCAATATAACTAAAGTCGGGATCTTCTCTAATATAATCAAAGTTGGGATCTTCCATAGTAAAACTCTAGGTTGGAATCTTCCCTAGTGTATTCTAATTTGGGATTTTCCCCAGAGAAACCTACGTTGGGATCTTCCCCAATATAAGTTGGGATTTTCCCCTGTATATCCTAAGGTTGGGGTCCATCCCAATGGACTCATAAGATGAAGTTTTTTGTCAACAGTTAGAAGGATTCTCCTCAGTTCAAACCTCAAGATTAAAAAACACTTTTCCGAGTTCGGAGTCCTAAAGAGAAAGTTCAAAGAGACGACTAAAAGTCTAATTGAAATCTAAGGAAGGGAATAAGAAAACTCTCACCGAGTTCTATCTATCCTTATCTTTTATGATTACTATACCTAAAGTTGACTCTCAAACAAAAAAAAAACAATCCTTTTCTTCTAAAGATTTTCCTACTCTTTAACTAAAATTTATCTCTTTCAAACCTTAGGATCCTTACTATTACAAGATCACAATCAAATATCTATATATTTTAGATCTTTAAGATCCTAAAAAGTTTCTGCAAGCCCTAAACTCTTTAGGATCCAAATCATCTAAGAACCCTTCGAAAAATTTGTTTTGATCCTATTTATACAACCAAATTAACCACACGTAAGATATAGTAAAACCAAAGAATTAAAATAAAAAGGCTTGCCCTCCAACCCGGCAAAAGGAAAAAGGAAAAAATTGTCTTACATGCCAAAATATTAAATTATTTTGTTGAAACCTATCAAACCTAATTCAAGGTTTGATCCCCCCCGAGTCGGGGTCTCCTCTGTCTTTTTCTTCTCTTCCTCCTTTCTCATCTCTTTCTCTGCAGGATCATAAATGGCATTAACGTGCCTGCCAGTCAACTTGTCCAAGGATTCATGCCAACCAGCCACATTCTAAGATCATGTGTTCGCCACAACCTCTGCCAACTTAATCTTCAACTCTCATCTCGCCTTACCAGCACTGCTCTTAACCTCAGTAATAACCTCCTCGATCTCCAAGGCACGTTCCAAGAGGATTTCTTCTCCATCTTGACCACAAGCTAACCGCTAGACATGACCTCATCAAGTTTTCGGAGGGAGAAGCGAGCATCAGAATGTGTAGCCTTAGATCCTGAAAATTGCAAAGAATCCTCATCAGTTTGAGATCCTCAAAATGAAACAAGTAAAAAGAAGGATCCTTACTAGTGGACATAAGAGAAATGGTGGAAGAACCTTCTTAGAAGCTGAAATGGTCAGACTTGAAAGATCTCTCTCCCTCATGCAAAGAGAGAAAGCTTTCACCCTCCTCCTCAATATCTTCGGTAGCTGGAAAAACTTCCTCGAACTTGAAAGCTGCGTCAAAACAAACAAAATAATGAAGGGTTAATTTCGGGATCCTTATAATAATTAAATAAAATCCTACCCTTTTTGACCCATTTCATTGGCAGGACATCACCGTCGGGGATAGATTCACACTTCAAAAAGAAATATATTTATTTCCAGGCACCATCATTTTCTTTTTATTTCAAAGAAAAAGATGTGATTTATTGGTTTTGACTTTGAGCATGAAACAAGAATTCACAAAAGTTTGAAGGCCGTATACATGGGCCAACTCAGATAAACTCATTTATAGAACCTTAGATTGAAGATAACTGATACACTTGAAGAAGTAAAAGAATATTGATAACCGTTAATCCCTATTTATCTTGGTATCAACGGAGAGGGAGTTGATTTGATCGTGTCATCATGAGCATCAAACGGATAACATTCTAGCCGTTAGTTTTGAATTTCAAAAACCATATCTCCGTTTAAATGAAATTGTATCTTTATATATTCGGAACTAACTTGAATATTTTGCAGGTATAATTTGGGGGAAATTTTTAGGGCCGAGATCCTCAATCCTATCTAGGATCACAGATCTCAAAGATATCTAAGGATCCTGAAATTCATATTCTTGGATCCTGATTATTGTCATTATTATTTCCTAATAGTATTAACGAGTATATTTCTAGTCTTTTTCTCACATGTGCATAAATGGTCAACATAAGACTCATTCTTAATGAATAAATGCTTCAATCAAGCAAAATACCCGAAAATACCAAGTCAAAGCACATGAAAATACCAATTCAACAAGATCTCGGAAGTATCAGACTTTTAGTTACATAACCTAGACTATAAATACACTTGTAAAACTCACACAACGCACACAATTAGCTGACACCTTAGACACCTTGAGCTACTAAAACAGTTGTATTCATATCTTTATCACCCGCTCTGTAATTTGCATTCAAATCAATAAGATCAAACAAGGCAGGTGATTATTATCACCTGCCAAGGTTTTATGCCAGAGATCCTATCACGGATCAAGGGATTTCCTTATAAACCACTTGTGCAACATTGTTCTAATTTCGTTAATCACTTCAACTATGACACCACAACCTCTCATTCAATTTGGTTGATATTCATTTGATCGATTTTTGACCAAAACAATAAGGTTTTAAGATTTTCACCCCCGATATGCGACATGGAAGTTCCAAAGAGGTTTTAGACGCCAAACATGAAGATGTATGATGGGAACACTATAACACCCACAGATTCGGGCTAGTCAATTAAGATGCTATAAGAAATAAGAAAATGAATTTTTGATAGAAGATTATTTAGGATAAATAATCTTAACCCAATTTATAGTATATGTGACGAGGATTCTTTACATTACAAAAATGCTCAAATCTGACTTCATAAGAGGAAGTTCTGATTTTTCTAATATTTCAGTGTAGCAGTATACGACTTAGAAACCGAAATTGAAATTGGTCGATTGTTAGGAAAAAATCTAAACAAGAGTCGAAGATAGCGTAAACATCTATCCGTAAACATAAAGACAGTCGAGAACACATATCACATGAGAGAGTTATGAATTTTTAACGGACTTTAACAGTCGAAGCCAGTTAAAAATATAACTTAAAAAATAAAGTCAAAATTAGTCGACGGAGTCTGAGTGAAAGTTGTAGACCTCGTCGATAGCTACGCGTGGATATAAAACCTGTCGAAAACGAAGCTTGTATGAAGAAGATATGAATTTCTGAACAAACTAAAAAATCCTCGTATGCGCCTGCGTGCACAAACAAGCTGCATCGCACCCACTGACACTTTGACACCGACCACCAGATTTTCGCCACGTGTCACCCTCTGACTGAAGTCACGTCACCATGCCCGAAAAGATTCATGGCACGCATTTAGGGTGCACAACACGTACCCTTGTTACAAAAGAAGTCTTCGGCCTTATTTGTTCCCCACACCTCTCGAAACTCTCTCTCTATCTCTCTCTGTCTCTCTCTTGATTTTCTAATCTTTAATCCCGAAAATCCTTAGTATTTAAGGTATTTTAGCGAAGATTTGAGGTCCCTGAGAGCCCGAAACCTAGTACCTATCAGGCCGGAGTTTTGCCAGTGCAATTTCCCGGTTTTCGCTAAAACCTATATAAGTTAAGCTACACTCTTTGTCTTTCAGTGTAACTTATATTTATAGTCATAAATCGTTATTATGAACCTATAAATAAGATTTATCGGTAACTCCAAGTCATTATACAGATTGATCTATTTACGGGAGAGGTGCCTAGAATAGTCATGTTGGCTTAGTTGTTGGATTTTTGAAAAGTCTATATGTCGAAATGGTCCTGCCTCCCAACTGCCCTGCTTGGCTGATCCTTACATGATAGATCCTGATGTAGACAATGGGATTAGTGAGGCATCTAGACTACTATTAGTCATCAAGATCATCAGACTAAGACTTTGTATTAATCGTACTTAGGCCACGTTAAGGGAATATCTAAGGTGTTAAGCGAAACTCTGCCCAGATCACTAGTCACACACCTAAGTCAGGTGAGTGCATAGTTACTTTCAGCTTATACATAGATATGAAGTATTCTTAAATGCTATATGTGCTTATATTTGTGTTCATGACATGTGTGTTATATGTGATAAAGTGATATGGTTTCATTTATGTAAAGTACTTTATCATATTTAAATTACATAGTGGTAGCAAGGGTTTTAGGGAATAAAATATTCGTGAGAGGACATGCATTTTCTATCTGTATTACTGGGACTAGTCATCTAACAGAGTATAGATGACGACCAGTAACTATTCTAGGTAGTCTAGTGGAACATCAGTTGGGGGGCATTACTGATCATACTTTTCATGGAAAAGGAAAGATGTTCATTCATGTACTCTATCCACCTCAGGGTTGCCATATTAATATATATTGCTATAAAACCCCCATAGTAATACTGTCTACTCACAAAGATCATTTAGGATAGGTCCAAGGAGATCATCATCTTAGGATCACGGAGTAATAATAATAGGAATGGTTAGTTGGGTAAATTGTGTAAAATAAAATATGTAACTATATTATTGTGGGTTGAAAACCCTATGTGCTCACCAGGTTTGCCAACCTGACCCACTCAGATTCTTTGTGTCACAGGTAGTCATACAAAGGTACTGATAGATAATGTAATTATCTGCTGAGAGGTTTAAAGGAGCTCGTAGGCGGCTACAATATTAATGTAAGGCATGTTTATGCTTACGTTTTTGTATCAGATATGACATCCCGATTTTTAATAATCAATGAAAAAAATTTTCTTCTGAAGTACTTTTAATGGGACAAATTCTGCATTTATAAAGATCACTCTGATTTAAAATGAGCATAAAGTTTTAAAATGGCTGTAAATTTGGGGATGTCACAACCACGGATCCTGAGGAGCATGTCGCCCAATATAGAGAACACAACATCTTAAGGAAGCTTGCATATGCAAGAGTTTTGGTTCAACCCTTACAGGATCCACACTAAAATTCATCCTAAATGTCCCTCCGTACTCTTTTACTTCTTTTGCATATTTGGTTAATTTGTTTAACAATCAAATTTTTTTGTAGTAGAACTATTGAAAAACTAAAAAGTGATATTTACAAGGTAACTCAAGGTAACGATGAAAGTTTGAGGGATTATGTTAGCTGGTTTGGGAAAGAAGTCCTAGATATTCCACACCTGGATGTTGCAATAGTCGTGGAAGCATTCAAGATGAGACTAAATAAAGACTCTCCATTCTACAAGTATCTTGTCATGATCCCATGTAAGAAATTGGATGAAGTCAGGAATAGAGCCTTGAGATTTTTCAGGCTAGAAGATGACAAAATGATCTAGAAGAAAAAGAAAACTTCCTATGATAATCCTAATAGGATGAATGAATCTTCCTCCTAAAAATATTATAGGGCTAAACCTTACTCAAGACCATAAAATCATATGGTCAATGCTCTAGAGGATGAAGAGGAAGATAAAAATTATCCAGAGTTATCTGATTACTAGTTTTTGTTAATGTTTCAGGTCTTCTCTATGTCATGCGGGATGTTGGGGACAAGGACAAGATGGCCCAAGAAGAATGATAAAACCCCAGTATGGAAAGACAAATCCAAATGGTATGCTTTTAACAAAGACTTCAGACATCTTACCGAAGATTGATGCGCTTTTAGAAAGGAGATTAGTTACTTGTTGAGCAAACGACATTTGAAGGAAATTTTGGGAAGAAGAATGGACAAGAATGGCCAAAGATCCCAAGACCTTGAAATTCTTCCACAAAGAATAACATCTCCACCGCGTATGCCAAGGTAATTAATTTTACTCTCCAGTGGATCTGACATCTATGAAACTTCTTATTATGCAACTAAAAGACACGCAAAAAGTTCAAAGATGGAAAAGGAAGATAGGCTTGAAATAATGCATTCTTAACCGACAAGAAGGATACCTCTTTCAATGATGATGACAAGGAGAATTTCCTAGATCCATACCATGATGGGCTAGTATAACATTATGTGTGGCTAACCATTTTGTTCAAAGGATTTTAATAGATGGTGGTAGACCGGTCAACATTATCCTATTATGAACACTCAACAAGTTGAATATCCTAGATTCTGAGATAGCCCAAAGATCCTTAGTCCTGGTGGGATTCAGTGGTGAAACCAAGAATACCATTGGAGAGGTCAAACTACCATATATATAGAGGGAGTTAACTTTATTCAATGTTTTTGTGTTGTTGATTCTTTGTCTTGCTATAATATTATCTTAAGCATGCCCTGGATCCATGACAAGAAATTTGTCCCTTCAACTTACCATTAATGTGTGAAGATGTCAACACCATGGGGAATAGTCTATATCAATACCAACCAACAAGAAGCTGAAGATTGTTATACCACTTCGGTGAAAAACTCAAGTACTCATAGGCACGCATAGCACTTAAATAAAAAGGCACGAGATGTTATGGAAGCCAAGAAAAAGGAAGTCAAAGAAACCTTCCTAAATCCTGAGGATCTTGATATGAAAGTGTTGTTGGGCGCGGATCCTCATCAAGGTCTACCAAGTTCCTGAAGAACAAGAAATCAACTTTTTCTTGGAAACATGAAGATGTAACAAGTATATCTAAGGACGTAATAACTTGTAAGATAAATGTTGATAGAATTCTTAGGCCAATTCATCAAAAAAGAAGGAAATTCGCACCAAAAAGGAATTTGATCATCCAAGAAGAAGTTTAAAGATTTCTCGAGGCCAAGATGATCAAAGAAGTAAATTTCCCAAGATGGTTGGCCAATGTGGTGGTAGTCGAAAAGAAGAATGGAAAGTGGAGATTATGTGTAGATTTCATGGATCTTAATAAAGATTACCCTAAAGATCCATTTCCTTTTCCACACATAGACTCTTTGGTAGATGCAACTGCAAGTCATGAAATTCAAACCTTCAAGGATGCTTCAGCCAGAATTAAACAAATCAAATGGATCCTTCAGAACAAGAAGATATAGCTTTCATAACCCCAACAAGTATATATTGTTAAATAGAAATGCCTTTTGGTATAAAATATGTAGGTTCTACATATCAAAGACTAGGGAACAAGATGTTCAAGTAGCAACTTGGAAAAACCATGGAAGTCTATATAGATGACATGGTGGTAAAATCTAAGAAAGTTGAAAATCATCTTCAAGATCTTGAAGAGGCATCCAACATCTTGGATCAGTTATACATGGTAACAAAAAGAGGAATCGAAGCTAGCCCATAACAAATTAAGGCTATCTTGAATTTACAATCCCCATCTTCTACCAAAGATGACCAAAGATTAACATGTAAAGTAGCGGCCCTAAACAGGTTTATCTCCAAGGCATCTAAAAGATAAGAAACCTTTTATGATGTCTCGAGGAAGAACAAAAAGTTCGAATGGAAATCAAAACATGAAAGGGTGTTCAAAGAATCGATGAATAATCCATATTTAGCTCCTATGTTAGCTAAACCTGAAGATAAATATCCTTTATTCCTTTACTTAGATGTATATAACAGAGAAGCAAGCAGAGTCTTGGTTAAGGAACTAGATGGCGCTCAACATCTTGTATATTACGTAAGTAAGAGTTTTTTTGGTTGCTTAGACCGGGTACTCACATCTTGAAAAATTAATCCTAATTTATGTCATTACTTTGAAACTTGTCCTATTTGCATAAAAAGTAACTGTCCAATTCAGAATGTCATGAGAAAACCTGAGATGTTAAGGAGAATGGCCAAGTGGTTTGTACAATTAAGTACATACGACTTAAGTTGAGAAAGAAGTTCAATGGCTCCAAGATACAAAAGAATCAAAGAAGCGGACCCTCTTTACAGACGAAGCTTATAATTCTAAAGGATCAAGTCTCGGAGTCTTAATAAAATTGCCACAATGGAACATTATACCCCATGTAGTGAGATGTGATTTTAAGGCAACCAACAATGAGGCTGAATATGAAGCACTAATCTTGGGTTTACAAATAGCTCAAGATCTTGGGATTAAAAATCTTCAGGTACATGTGGATTCGCTATTAGTTACTCACCAATTCAATGGAGAATATTAGTAAAAGATGAAAGATTAGCTTTATATTTGTAGATAGTGAAGAACTTGGCATTCAAGTTCCAAGATTTTGACATCAAACAGGTACCTAGAGAAGATAATACTAAAGCAAATGCACTTGTGAATCTTGGCTTTGCCTTCAAGATCCATCCAAATATTAAGATTTATATATCTCAATTCCTTAAACCTGCGTTGTAGAACATCAAAGAGGAAGTGACACATGTCCAATATCTTGGATCCAAGGATCTCAATCCCAAATAATCTTGGATCCAATCTAATCTTCCAATATCTCCAAGTTGGATCCTTCCCTAAAAATGAAAATACTCAAAAACCTTCAGAATCGAATCCTCCAGGTTCAACATCATTGAATATATATTGTTCGGAAAATTAGCTGCATATCCTTATCTTAGGTGTCTCGAAAATAATGAAGCCAATATCATCCTCAAAGAAATTCATGAAGGAAAATATGGCAACCATATTGGAGGCAGGGCAGTCTTCTCCAAGACATTGACGATAGGATATTATTGGTCAACAATGAAAAAAGACACAATGGATTATGATCAAAGATGTTATACATTCCAAAGACATAGAAATATCTTGCACCAACCAGCTGAATACTTGCATCCAATTATATCTTGATGGCCATTCATGAGATGGGACATGGATATTGTTGGCAAACTCCATATAGCACCAGGTGGTAAAGTTTTCATGTTAGCAATGAATGATTTCTTCTCCAAATGGATAGAAGCGGAAACCTTAGTCCAAGTTAGAGAAAAAAAGTGATATCCTTCATCAAGCGCAATATCCTAACCAGTTTTGGCATCCTATCTGAAAATATATGTGATAATGGATCTCAATTTATAGGTAAAAGAACACAAAACTTATTTGTAGGTTAGAATATCAAGATGATCACTTCTACACATGTTCATCCTCAAGCAAATGGTCAATATGAGTCATGTAACAAGATCATAGTCAATAAACAATAGAAAAGACTCATAAAAAAAATAACAAGATGGGCTGAAGAATTACCTTTGGTTCTTTGGGCGGATAGGACCACAACCAAAAATTCTACTGGACAAAGACCATATTCTTTAGTATTTGGGATTGAGGTTGTGATTCCCCCAAAAGTCATGGTACTTACAGCTATGACAAGATTTCACAACCAAGAAGAAAATGAAAAGATCATGGCTGAAGATCTTGACATGGTGGACGAACTTAGGGATGTTGCCAAGATAAGGATAAAAGCACATTCGAAAAGGATTTCCAAATCTTGCAACAAGAATATTTGAATAAGAATATTCTTGGAAGGAGATCTTGTCCATAGAAATTGTTTCCAAAACATAGTTGAACATAGTGCAAGGAAACTCGCTCCAAAATGGGAAGGTCCTTACCTTATAGATTCATAAGCAAGAATGGGGTCATACTGGCTATCTATCCAAGATGGTCAAATATTACCAAGATCCTGCAATGTTATACATCCTAAAACCTATTTTACAAAAGGACATGATCTTGGTCCAAGATACTCAAGTATGCTTCCTTTCGAATTCCAGTTATCAGTTATATATTCTCATTCTTGATACTAACTTAAGAATCGGAAGGGTGTTAGTCAACCATACACCCACCCTTTCCCCCAAGATATTTGGTTTGCATACATCAGAGATCTTAACCAAGATAATATGGATTGACTATCCCTCCTATGATCCAATGTATCCAAGATACCTTCTATCATTTAAAGATTATCGTCTTTCTACGAGATCAAGTTTAAACACCTCGCTTGGACGCACGAATTCTAGCAATAGTCAAATGATATGGGCGCATCCCAAGATATCATCCCTCAAAGCTACAAGCCTTAGAATATCTTGTTCATATGGTCTTATTCATATGGTCTTGTTCATAAAGCTAAAAAACATTTGAACATTTGAATATCTTAACCAAGATAATATGGTCTTGTTCATAAAGCTAAAAAATATAAAAACATTTGAATATCTCAAGCTAAGATATTAAATTAAAGATTTAAATTAATGGGCGCATCCCAAGATATCATCCCAATATATCATCCAAGAAAAAGCTTCACTCAAAACAATCTTCACTGAGATAAGGTACACAATTCTTCGGCTATCTTTGGATTTACTTTCAAGATTGCCTCCCACGTTTTATTAACTTTCTTAAGCTATACACAAACATGGATCCTTGTCTTTTGAAAATATACTATGTTTTTAACCTATACTTATTTACTTGAAAATCCATTTATAGCCTACCTCTTATTACTTATTCAAAAATTTATGTATTTGTATCTTTCTAATATTTCTCTTCACAAAACACATTTAAAAGATAAAAGAGGTGAATTCTTTTTCAATAAGATTCTTTCCAAAAAAAAATTCAATGAAAAATATTTGCAATTGTTGGATTTGGGGAAAATATTCCAAAGATATAACCATGAATCCTCGTATTTAGACGATTCAATATCTCCAAAATCTAAAAGCAATTATTTAAACCTAAAAACTTTTATCTATCCATCAATGGTTTACTCTCCCTTTGTAGGATAAAAATACATTCATTTTAATGATTATCCTTAAAAAATCGCTTCTCTGATAAGAAAAGATTCTTCTGAAAATTATGAAAACTAAAGAGTTGTTAAAACCATTCATAGAAAATATTAATAAGTATCATGAGCATGCCAGAACTAGATAAAACTATTACAAATATTATCTTCAAACACTAGGTAAAATATTATTTAAACAGCACAAAAAAAAAGGAAAGAACTTTAAGGAGCTGTATCCTCACCTTTCTTCGACCCGTCTGTTGGGTTTTTATTAATAAATAGTGTGATTTTAGTGACACGGTTGACGTAATTAACAACGAAAGCATTTTAGGTTTGATTAAACTAAAACTATTTTAACCTACCAATGATGAAGATGGAATTATAACTCCAACAAGAAGTCTTTTATAATGTATCCACCAAATCAAGAATAAATCCACTTCAAAGTACTAGTCTTCACTTGTATATTAGTTGTTCTTAAGCCTTAGAAGTATATACCAAATATAGCTTCAAAGGAGAACCAACTAAGAGCCTTTAATCTAGCACCAAATTGGTAGACAAAAGAGAAAATGGGAGGGAAAGGGAACCACGAAATTTCCAGCGAAGTAAGAGAGACAAGGTGATGAAAAACTCCTAGTTTTTGGTTACTTACTCCTTTTAAAGACTATAACCTTACTACCATGAGACAAGACCATCTACTAGACAAAGAATGGACCAAAAGAACAAGCATGGAGGGAAGAATAAACAATGCAGCACACCTTGTCCTTCTCATCTTAAAAGCCACGGCTAGGAGAGGGAAGAATGATAATGTTTTTTGCTTTTTGCTTTTCCTTCCATATATATATATATATATATATATATATATATATATATATATATATATATATATATATATATATATATATATATATATATATATATGGAAGGAAAAGCAAAAAGCAAAAAACATTATCATTCTTCCCTCTCCTAACTAGATGATTACTCTAAGAGCACAAACGATTGTACATAACATTTAAATATATACCTTATGTATTTGTAGCTAGTTTTTTTGTTCTCTTTATTATTATTTCCTACAAACAATAGTTCCCAATATTAAGGTAAAATAATATTTTCCATAAAATAATATTTTTCCATTGAAATACAAGTGTGGATAATATTTATTAATAATCAAATTATACAAAAATATAATCAGTTATATATATACACTAACTAGATGATTACTCTATGAGCACAAACGATTGTACATAACATTTGAATATATACCTTATGTATTTGTAGCTAGTTTTTTTGTTCTCTTTATTATTATTTCCTACAAACAATAGTTCCCAATATTAAGGTAAAATAATATTTT
The DNA here is from genome assembly GCF_052849685.1 of Lactuca virosa. NCBI lineage: Eukaryota > Viridiplantae > Streptophyta > Magnoliopsida > Asterales > Asteraceae > Lactuca > Lactuca virosa. Next base: position 125,442,903 of record NC_136430.1, read on the forward strand.
CCATAAAATAATATTTTTCCATTGAAATACAAGTGTGGATAATATTTATTAATAATCAAATTATACAAAAATATAATCAGTTAGTAACTTGCTATAAGGTGTGACTCTATAGGATCATATGTAATTAGTAATATCATTCTATAATGACTCTTGGGCATATAAGATCTTTCAATCTCTCACTTGCACAAGACTCATCATAGATTGATGTAGACAACGATGAACATCTAGTAATGTTTCACCCCCCCTAATAACATACGAAGAAGAATATTATTCATCAACGTTTCATCAGTTGATGTATAAGGTAAGTTTCTCAGTTATCGCTTTGTTACAGACATCATGTTTATGACAACCGTCAAAATTTGAGACAGTTCTAGATTTGAATAAACTTAGTTGCACATATAGGCAAGACACATAATAGACTTTGTAACTAGAAGCTAAGTTATAACCTACTAGAAACTTGGAAACAAGTAGAATCAAATGATAGTGTACTTAGATTTCACATTGATATGTGAATTCTTCGACTACTTAACTATAGTGACTATCCATATTCGGGTCATTCTTTGACTCAAACATCTTTGCATAAATCATGTAGACACTTCATGCACTTGACCTAGCAGTAGAAATTAGGTCCATGTCTCATAGCAACTTAAGTCAAAGTTGAAACTATGACTAGTATACTTAACTCTTGAATTTCACTTGAATCTTGGAATCACTACATAGAAATGCCACTAAACCGATAAAAATACATTACAAACATTATTTTTAACTTGAATAAGAGTTATGAAACCCAAAAATAATTTGAAGTCTCAAAGATTCAATTTATTTTGATATTCAAAGATTTACAAAATCACAAAACCTTAAAATGCCCTAAAACCCAAAATTTATAAACTTTATTGTCGACACTCCATAAGATTTATTATGAAATTAATAATAATATATAAGATTAATAAAAATTTGGAAATATAATCATGGAAAATGTAATTTAAAGTATCAAAATATATCCTTAAGTATTAGTTTAAAAATCAAGAGTCTTATGAACTAAAAAACCAGGAAAAAATACATTTTATAAAAATTTGAATCATTTTTATAAAAATACAGGGGAAGTTATTTAAAAGAAAAAAGAATGAGGGAGTCCCTCTCACTCATAAATCCAGCCTCCCATCTCCCAAGACACTCCTCCTCTTCCCAAAACAAATAATCATTTCTCTCTTCTCCACACTCTTCACCTCATCATTCTCTCTCTCTCTCACACTCTACCATCATTCATTGAACTCTCTCTTCTTTCTCCCTCTAAACTCAAGAAAATATTCAGCCATGAACTCCTCTCAAGCATAAATAATTCATCCTCAAGTGTTGTTCTTAGAGGTAATCACGAAAATCCTTCATTCTCCTTCACTTTTCTTTCAAGTTTTACAAGTTTTCTTACACTTTCTTCTTCTCCTACACCATTCTTTATGATCATTCATGTGGATAACCATGAATGTTGAGTTTGATGATGATGGTGGTATGATTTCACCCAAGAACAACATGCATGTTGTTTGATGGTGAAATGCAAGGACCAAAACCTATGTCGAACCCTAGAATACGTATTTTTACTAGTTTTAAATGTCCAACCACCACATGCATCCAAGTTTTCCATTGAAAACATCACTATGAACAAAATATGCCCATTCATGGTCTTCAAACCGTGATGCATGTGATGAACATGAAGCTTAAAGGCTTGATGATCAAAGTACATTGTTAATAGTGCATGTAAAGGATTTTATTCACAAAAAAATCTAAATCTCCTTTTCTATTAAAAAAACTTTTTCCCAAAATCCCAATAAGAAAATAAGTAGATCTAAAAAAATCCCAAAAGTTATTTTTATTTCTTTGATTTATTGTAATGTTTACAAGGAAACAAGACCATAAATCATATAAAATACTTTCTAAGGTCCATAAATACTAGATAAACTCGTGGATGACATATAAAGTAAATATAGGTCTCTCATAAGTTTCATCAATTTTGGTTACTGTTTGATAGGATTTTTAAATTTTCTTTTTTTAGTTCCAATAAATAATACAACCACCATAGAGAATGTGAAAAGCTTATATATGATTTTTCGCAGCTCCTATACTATGTGAGATACTAAGGAAAATATTTTGGGGATTTTTCATAATGTATTTATATTTTTCCATGATATTTGGGTATATAATGGACTAAAATCAGGAAAAGTATTTTTACTCATCCAAAATTCATGAAAATTTATCAGAACATCTTACATTAAATTAGGATGATATATAAAAAGTTGGATGATTTTACTCTTCTGTATGCTATTTTTGTTCTATTTTCGTAAGATTAAATACACATAAATCCAAAACTCGGACTCCACTATATGAAAATCATATTTTGTACTTTTCCCAGCTTATTCACACTTCGTATGAAATTTACAAAAAGTTTTGTAATTTTCCTTAACTGTTTAATAAGTATTCACGAATTAATGCTTATTTAAGTGAATAAAACTACGAAAAATAGCTATACTGTTTGAAAACCAACTTTTATATTTATCTCAGCTCTTATATGTCAAATAACCCTAGTAAACAAAGTTTGGGGAATTTTCTGAACTTTTTTCTATTTATCTCTATTTTGATATTATACATACACAAAAACCAGAAAAATTATGTTACACAATTTGAAAATCCATTTTTATATTTTTCCCAGATTATATATGTTGCATAAAAGTGGTGTACAAGGTTTGGAGAATTTTCTTAACTGATTGCTATTTTTCATGAATTTGTATCGATTTAGAGAAATAAATATAGGACAAATGGGTATAAATATCTAAAATACATGAAACATTTTCTGGAAATCTTTGACTACAATTGGTATACAAATAAAAAGTTGTGTGATATTATGATACTATTTTCTATTTAATTAGAAGTCTTTGATGTAAAACACAATTAAATTACAAAAGCCAAGTTTTATTATTCAAAAGTAGCATTTATTAATTTTCCCAGTTTAGGGATGTTGTGAAACAGTTACAAAAAAAATCTAAGAATTTTTCATGATAATATACTATTTTTCCATGATTTTCAAATTATTCAAGAAATTAAAATGGTGAAAAATAGTTAGACAAATAAAAAATTCAAGAAAAATTATCTTAAGGTCTTTGACTTCAGTTAAAACTGAAATGCAATGTTTGGAAACTTTTAGAACTACATTGATTTAGTTTTTGAATATTTGATCATTGGAACACCTCCTAAAATGTTAAATTTTAACATTTCAATAATGGGAATTTTCACTTGAATTTGTTATACAGCAAATTGATTAAAAGAAATCTAAATTTTATAGAAAAATGTTTGTAACTTAACAATATTAAATTTTGACACAATATTGGCATAATTCTATTGTACTAGTAACTATACTAGTATTAGATTTTTTTATTAGAGACTCATTAGTGTGTAACATCGTTGTAGGAATCGATAGTGGTACGAGTGGAGTGCAGTTCAAGGCACCATTTGCATTATCTCAAGGCATTGTGAGTATTCACATCCCCTATTTTCGGTTTTTATGTTTTGGGGTGGAGAAGCATGTCCGAAAAACTATTTATTGTTTATTTATGTAAATTGATTTGTATCAAACTTGATCGCTATATATTAGGTTATGTATGTCTATGCAACTTGAAACATGATCCCCTATCGTCTTAAGTCTCTTACACATTACTCCAACCATTAACTCTTTGAGCCAATAGTCATTATGTATAGCTCTATTAGGAATTGAAACTCCTCACTCACCCGATTGCTTGAGTGCATGATACCATATTCATCTATGGAACGATAAGCATAGATCTTTCTAGGGCATCAGTCATAGGCTTGGTTGTGAACTCATTGTTTGCTCACATATATATATATATATATATATATATATATATATAAACTAGCTTACTTATTATAGCAACGAACTATGTTTCTCATTATAGCAATGAACTTTTATTACTAGAAATGTATTTACTTGTCTTAGCAATAAACTTGTTTGCTCATTATAGCAATGAAACTTGTTTACTCGTTTTAGCAACGAACTTTATTTCCTATGAGATTATGAACATTGCATCTCATTTGAGCAACGTACTTTATTTCTCATGACAACAACGAACTTTGTTTATGCGAGATTATTTACTCATTTTACAAATGTACTTTTATTTATGGAAACTTCTATCAAAATTTTGATTATGATTCATGGAACCAATATTAGTTTTAACCTGTGAACTCACCAACTATTTTTATAGTTGATGCTCGTTTTACATGCTTTTTCAGGAATCAACTAGTAAGAGGCACGTAGAGACACAACACTTGTAGGAGCATTTGCATGTGTTGTCTTTCGAATACATTGTAATTTCTTTTAAGACGTTGTTCAAATTCATTCTAAATTCTAATGCCTTTTAATACTATGGGTGGTGTTGTCCTTTAACTTTTGCAATGAGACCTTTTGTACTGCCACGCCCCGTGTTTCCATTTAACGGGGTGTGACAGAAATGGTATCAGAGCCGAAGGTTATAGAGAATACCGGTTTTCTATTGGAGAACCAGAATTATAGCCAAAAAAATTTCAAAACGTTTTTAAAATACTGAACATAGTACTGGTATAACTAATTCGAGTATCCAATATTGAACTTTAATCAAGTATAGCTTGGCCAACTATGCTTAAATAAGGAAAATTAATGTGTGGTTGGAAACGGTTATAGTAGAATTACGTTCAAAACGATTTTCAACTTAAACTTTTGAAAAACAAATTTTTCGGTGTGCATATGTGCATTGTATATAATAGGCATTCATATAGGTACACTTAGAAACTAAGTGCTCTTTTATCACAATGTCTTATTTAGAAATATTTTCATCGCTTATCATGTGCTAGGCTAATCAGTTAGGTTATATCACTAGGCACTCTAGGATCAATGCACTTAGTACTGAGAATGAGTATTCCTTGGTAGCTATTGACTTTAGACGTAAGGTTAGTAGCTAGATAGTTACTAGTAATAATCTTATATCGAAACCAATACCAATTATACCTCAATACCTCTTCATCATCTTCGTACTAGAGTTACAAATAGGAAAAGCGTTTTCTGTGCCGACAAAGATGAGAATTGGAGCATCGCGTTAGAAAAGTAGATGAGTCGCCACAAGTAGTCACCTAGATGCCATTGGCGAAAATCCTAATATGACTCTTGAGGTGGCATGAAAGCTCAACCCATTGCTACTGATATGTGATACTTCTCTTTTACGCTACGATTTTAGTTATCAGTTGTTTCCATCTTGACCTTAAAACTTAGTCTAGGATACCTCTTTGATTGTAAATCTTATCCTTGGTAGTTCTTACCCTACCATCTTTACTTCGAACATCCTAGTTCAAGAACAAACCATTCCCCTTATGACAAAAACTTACAAGGCCTAGTTCGAGACCCCCAAATACACTAGTGATTATCTCGAGTATACAATCATCTTACACTTTCCAAATTACTAACATGTTTCATGCCCAACCTTCAACCTTCAATTTTCATGCATGAGCAAACATCGCACTAATTCGTTGTAAAAAAATTTCTTATAATTTCAAAATTCTCCTTCGACCCTTATCATTTTCATATATTTTTTTGAATCCTTATCGACATTACTGACATTCCTATCATTATAAAGGATTACATCCTCTTATGTCGTGAGTCAGACGCCAAACCTATAATATCACACCCCAAAACCGGAACAGCGGAAACGTTCGGGGGTGGAGGACGTCATGTACAGTATCATAACAATGCAAAGTAGTAAATAAGCAACAACATCATCCATTGCATTAATAGTATAATTTCATACAAGTGTGTTCTTTAATAGTAATAAGACACCAAAAATGAATAATCAAAATAAAAGACGAGTCTTGAACATGCTCCGTCTTCTCAAAACCTGGTCATCGGTACCTGTCTACTGGTGACCTGAGAATACAAGTTATTTTGAAAGCGTAGATCAGCATTTAAGCTGGTGAGTTCATAAGAATTTAGTGCCAATGTTTGTATAAGTTTGATGAAAATGTTTGTAAATTTTCAATGTAAATGTTTGTATATGTATGAAAACTCCTAGAAAATCCTATATTTTCTACTAGTATAAAAAGTAGTCTTCTACCCAGACCCGACTATTTTGTATGTTTGTTTCTCTGTAAAAGTGGAAGCTTTTCCCAAATATGACTATCGTTACCAGAATATAGTTTTATATTACCCTTTATGTGAGAAGATCACAATTTGAATATAATGGGAAAAATGTATGTGTACTGCAGTATTATTTGTATTAACTACTGAAGTCATAACTACCTTAAAACCAATGGTTTAATTAAGGCAAAATGTGATAAGACTGTTACCATACTAAACCGACTATAACACGACGATGAAAGACGTCGGAAGAAATGACATTTGGCACCCGTGGACTTGCAAGTCCCACTGTAGCGAACAGCGAGGTGTAGGATAGTCAATCCAGTATAGATCTATACGCAAACTCACGCTCTCCCTCCAGGAGAATCTGGTTACAAAACGTGACATAACGAAATGGTCGATGTGTCATGAAGTAGTATCTCACATTATGTTATGTATGAATCTTGTTATAGTATACTTGTTATAGTAATAGTATTCTTTGTATAGTATTCTATGGATAGTATTATTTTGTATAGTATTCTCTGTCTAGTATTCTCTGTTATAGTGTTCTCTGTTATAGTGTTCTCTGTTATAGTATTCTCTGTTATAGTATTCTCTGTTATAGTATTTGTATATGATAGTATTCTCCTAAACTATACCTATTATAGTTTACTAGTAATTTCTGTAGTTTGAATGAAGGAAGGTATGCCTTTGCTACCCAAAGGTACTGAACTAATTGATAGTACTTTTATATCTACATATGTATACATAATATATAATTGATATTTAAACGACCTTCGGACAAATAACCGATACTGTCAGGCCACATCCAAACAAGGAAAAGGAAATTAAGCGAGTTATCAGTCCTAAGTCCTTTAAACATTACTTATATAACTATATATATATAGACATGCATTTGACAATATATAAGTTTAAAAAGAAGTTCTGTAAAACATTTGAAGAGTTTAATAATAGATATTGATGACTTTATGTCAATTTATAAAACGATTTAAAAGTAGTTTGATTGATAATACAGTTTGAAAGTATAAGAAATTCTTTGTTTGAAACACAGTTTGAAGTATATGAAATCCTTTGTTTGAAACATAGTTATAAATCACATGTGATTGATTATATAACTAACATGTTTTCTACTTGTATTCCCCCCATAAAAGCATTTAAAATCATTTAAAAGATAGATTAAGGGGTATGAACTCACCTGTAGTGAGTGATACCGCAGTATGTTTGGAAATAGGATGTGGAGTGTCAGGTGAAACCTTGAGCACACAAAGATCCTAATAAACATATAATGACATGTATGTGTATTTGATTAGTGTATAACCAACTAATTATAAGGGATAACACCCTAATAGACTAGGAAACTCTTAGTTTGAAGGGATACAATCACATATGATTGCATAACTAGGGTATATGGCCACCCTATAGAGTTTACGGTCCAAGTGGCATGACCATAAGTGTTTACGGTCAAGATGGTTTACGGTCCTATGTGTTCACGGTTCAATGGGTTTACGGTCCATTGAGTTCACGGTTCAAATGGGTTTACGGTCCCATGTGTTTACGGTTTAATGACCTTACGGTCATGGAGTTTACGGTCTAAGGAGATCCAACCGTAAACTCATCAAATCTTGCACAAATGATGGTTTTCAAGGTGATTAACTAGTGATTCTAGTATATAACAAGCTAAGGGTGGTATACTTACTTATTAGAAGCTTGTAAGGGTGATTAGGATCCAAGAACACTAGTGTGTGTTCTTGGTGTTCTTGGTGAAATGAAGAACACTTGAAGATCTATCAAAATGAATAGATTTCATGGATGAAATAATGCATAACCACTAGATAAAGAGATGTAACAACAAATCAAAGGAAAGAATTCTTACATTTTTGCAAGATCAAGATGAAGATCTTATGATACTTAAGAGAGTTTTCGAGATTTTGGCTTGGAAATGAAAGAAATGATCAAAATGATCATGTATTACACATATATAGGGAGTTTAAGGTCACCATGACCGTAAGCTCTAAGCTTCCTGACCGTAAACTCCTTTTGAGGAGGTTTACGGTTTGCTAGATGGTTTGGAACCTTAACTGATAAATCCAAACACTGATTCCTTTGATGCACTAGGCTCAGAATGCTCAAACAGACTCTAAACAGTGCTAAACGTTAGCAGAAACGAGTATGAATTAGATTGAAGTGAATGGTTTGTACAAGATAGAAATTTCGGGTTGTCACATCATCCACCCGTTAGAGAGAATTTCGTCCCGAAATTAGAATTTAAGCAATTAAGTTACAAATAACTAAGCGAAAAGATGAGGATATTTCAGTTTCATTTGATCCTCGCGCTCCCAAGTGAATTCAGGTCCTCGCTTGGCGCTCCAGCGAACCCTTACTATTGGGATACGGCTTTGCTTTGTTTGCTTGACCTCTCGGTCCATGATCTCTACAGGTTCTTCCACGAAGTTGAGGCTCTCGTTGATCTCGATTTCGTCGAGTGGGATTACAAGAGTCTCGTCGGACAAACACTTTTTCAAGTTTGAGACGTGGAAAGTAGAATGTACTTTACTGAGTTCGCGAGGTAGATTGAGTTTGTAAGCTACAGGGCCGATTCTAGCGAGAATCTCGAAAGGCCCTACGTATCTTGGATTGAGCTTCCCACGCTTTCCGAAGCGTATCAAGCCCTTCTAGGGTGAGACTTTCAAAAGAACGCGGTCTCCCACCTGAAATTCCAACGGTTTCCTTCGTTTGTCTGCGTAGCTTTTCTATCGGTCTCTAGAGGCTTTCAATCGTTCACGAATCTGAACGATCTTCTCTGTCGTTTCCCGTATGATTCCAGGACCTGTGAGAGTGCTGTCAGGAATGCCTCCTTTAGCTAACTGTACGTCGCCCACCTCAGCCCAGCACAGAGGGGATCTGCACTTACGGCCATAGAGGGCCTCGAATGGAGCAGCCTTTATGATCGTGTGATAACTATTGTTGTAGGAAAAATCGACAAGGGGTAAATGAGTATCCCATGCATTCCCAAAGTCGATCACATAGGCTCGCAACATAACTTCCAAGGTTTGGATAGTTCTCTCACTTTGTCTGTCGGTATGTGGATGGTAGGCTGTAATCATGTCTAGCCTCGTTCCTAAGGAACTTTATAGTGACTACCAGAACCTCGAAGTGAATCTACTATCTCTGTCGGAGATAATAGATATAGGAACACCATGCAGTCGTACGATCTCCCTAATGTATGTTCTTGTGAGCTTCTCCATCTTGTCAGTTTCTTTGATGGGCAGGAAGTGTGCGGACTTGGTCAATCTATCGACGATGACCCAAATGGTATCAAGTCCACCCATTGTCTTGGGAAACTTGGTTATGAAGTCCATTTTGATCCGCTCCCACTTCCATTCCGGTATCTCCGGCTGTTGAAGTAAACCTGATGGTTTCTGGTATTCGACCTTAACCTTGGCGCAAGTAAGGCATTTACTCATGAAGGTAGCAATCTCTACTTTCATGTTAGGCCACCAGTATAACTTTTTAAGATCCAGATACATCTTATCTGAACCTGGGTGGACGGAATATCAAGTGTTGTGAGATTCGGTCATGACAAAGTCTCTGAAGCCACCGTGTTTCGGTGTCCAGATCCGGTCCATGAGATATAAGGCTCCGCCACCCTTGACTTCCAAATCTTATCCATCCCTCTCAGGGATTCACCCGCCACATTTTTGGGTTTCAAGGCTTCAAGTTGAGCCTCTTTAATTTATGTGGACAATTGTGAATGGATAGTGATAGTCAATGATTTGACTCTACGACCAGAGTATTATTTCCGACTTAGGGCGTCAGCTACTACTTTGGCCTTGCCGGGATGATAACGAATTTCGCATTCGTAATCACTGAGTAGTTCGACCCACCGTCGTTGTCTCATGTTGAGCTCCTTCTGGTCGAATATATGTTGTAGGCTTTTGTGATCTGTAAAGATAGTGCTTTTCGTACCATACAGATAGTGTCTCCAGATCTTCAGAGCAAATACTACTGCTCCTAACTCAAGATCATGTGCTGTATAGTTGACTTCGTGTGTCTTAAGCTGACGGAAGGCATAGGCAATAACCTTTCCTCTTTTCATAAGAACACAACCAAGCCCTTGGTTGGATGCATCGCAATATACCATGAAATCTTCTATCCCTTCTGGGAGGGATAATATCGGTGCGGTGCAGAAGGCTTGTTTCAGCGTTTGGAACGCTTTCTCTTGTTTCTCTTCCCAGTCAAAGGCTACGCCTTTCTGGGTCAATAAAGTAAGCAGTTTCACGATGCTTGAGAAGTTCTGTATGAACCTGCGATAGTAGCCAGCGAGACCTAGAAATTGACGAATTTTCGTAGGTGTCTTCGGTGCTGACTAGTTCTCAATGGCTTTGATTTTGGAAGGGTCCACGTGTATTCCCTTCTCGCTAACAACGTGGCCCAAGAATTCGACTCTTCGAATCCAAAACTCGCACTTAGAGAACTTTGCATAGAGCTTCGCTGATCGTAATGTTTCTAAGACTTTCCGTAGATGTTGACTATGTTCCTCCTTACTTCGGCAGTAGATAAGTATGTCATCGATGAAGACGATAACAAACTGATCCAACTAAGGATGGCACACCCTATTCATTAGATCCATGAATACAGCTGGTGGATTGGTTAATCCAAACGACATCACTACAAACTCGTAGTGTCCATAACGAGTTCGGAAGGCTGTCTTGGGGACATCCTCCTTTAACACTCGTAATTGGTGATAGCCGGACCTTAGATCTATCTTCGAGAAGTAGTTTGATCCTTGAAGTTGATCAAATAAGTCGTCAATGCGCGGTAGAGGATAACGATTCTTCATGGTAAGTTTGTTCAGCTCTCTATAGTCGATGCACATACGAAACGATCCGTATTTCTTCTTTACGAACAAGACCAGTGCTTTCCATGGTGAGAAGCTTGACCTAATGAATTACTTTCTGAGAAGTTCGTTAAGCTGACTGGAAAGTTCCTGCATCTCTGCTGGTGCCAGACGATAAGGCGATTCGGCTACTGGAGTAGCCCCTGGAACTAAGTCGATTCGGAATTCAACTTGACGTGTGGTGGTAATCCCGGTAGTTCTTCTGGAAAGATGTCGGGAAAGTCGCGTACTTCGGGGATATTCTGAATGTCTTTCACTTCTTGGTTTGTATCGACGATGTGTGCAAGGAATGCATGATATTCCTTTCGTAAGCACTTCCGAGCTTGAATACACGAAATGATGCGAAGGTTCGTACTTGATTTATCGCCGTAGATAATTTGTGATTCGTTGTTGTGGGGTTAAGACGAACTGCTTTCTCAAAGCACATGATGTCGGCGCGAAGAAGACTTAACCAATCCATGCCGATTATGACGTTGAAACTTTTAATTGAGACCGACATGAGGTCAATTTGGAAAGAATGACTATCTAAAGTTAAAGTATAAACTATGTGTATACAGTTAGTACTTTCCGTTTTCCCGTTTGCCATTTCTACTGTGAATAATTCCTCTAGTGCACGTGGTTTTTGTTTGAGTAAATGTGCAAATTTTTGGTTCACGAAACTCCTCTCCGCTCCACTATCAAATAGTATGCATGCATATGAATTATCAAGGAGAAACGTACCAGTAACCACCGTAGGATCAGCTACGGCTTCCTCGTGCCCTATCGCCAGAATTCTTCCCACTCCGCCAGCATTTCCTGCCTTCGGGCAGTCTCTCTTGAAATGACCAACCTCGCCACAACCGTAGCAAGCCTGGCCTACAACAATGTCGGGGACTTGGTTAATTAGCCTCGTCGGAGCCTTGTAGAATCGGGCAGTGTGCCCTTTCCTGTTGCAGTTAGTGCACTGCATTTCCCGACAGGCACCATTATGATGGAAGGTGAATTTGTTGCACTTGGGCAGATTTCCAGTATATATTCCTTCCTTGGCGCAGTAGCAGCAGGTGCAATCGCGGCATTAACAGCCACAACTTGCTGCTTCTTGGCAGAGTTCTGCGCCGACTTGCCCTTTTTGTTATCCCAAAACTTTCGCTTATTGTCCGCGGCTTTGGAGGGTTCTGCGATAGCCAGGGTTGTTGTCGTTGTCGGGGTAGGAATCCATGATCAATGAGTCGTTGTGCCAATCGCTTGGCACTATCAAAAGTAGTGGGGTTTGAAGCTAAGACATTCCCCTAAAATGGAGGCACCAGCCCCCAAATGTACCTCTCAATCTTCTTCCCCTCGTTGGGAACCATATTGGGACATAGTGCCACCAGATCGCTAAATCTGGCAGTGTATGCCACTATGTTGGAGCCCTACATGGTCAGGCTCCAGAGTTCTTGTTCCAGTTTTTGAACCTCACCCCTCGGGCAGTATTCTTCTATCATAAGCCTTTTAAGAGCTTCCCAGCCCATTGCATTTTCCACTATTAAAGTTAGTGACTTGACATGGCTATTCCACCACGTCCGGGCTCTATCACTGAAGGTGCATGCAGAAAATTTGACTTTGCATCCTTCAGTACAGGCACAGATCTCAAAGATCGATTCCGTCTTCTCGAACCATTGCGACGAGCAATGATTCCACCGATTCCATTGAAGACTCGGAGTTTACAGTTGGTGAAATCTTTATAAGAGCACTCTCGCGAGTGCACAATGACATCACCTGGTGTGGAATGAACGACTGTCCCACCTCCACTAGTACCCTGGTTGTTGTGGTATTGTGCCATGGCTGTAGCAACAGCCGCAGCTACCGCAGCATTAAGAGCTGCCGTATCAAATTGTGGAGAAGGTGGTGTTTGAGTTGGAATAATCGGAGGATTACGCCTTGTTGACTTACGAGGAGGCATCTTTCAACTATAAGTTTAAAAGATGAGTACAATGATAAGAACTCAATAGTGAAGTTAATGATTGAGTCCCATGAACTAAATCGCCATAGTTCAACAACTAGATGAGAGTATAAGTTCCATAGAGTTCTACAATTTAGAACAATGAAAGTTTTTGAACAAAGATTCCTACAAAAGATTAGCTGACTGCCAATATCATTGATATTAAGGATGTAATTAGTTTGGGGAAAAATTGACCTAAGAGTAGGTCTTACATCATATCAGAAGTAGTAAAATTTTGACAGCTTATAAGTCTAGTTAAAGTACTTGAATGACAGGAATATTTTACAGAAAAGTGCTTCATAGAGCACCGATACGAAAGGCTATTCCTTAAACCAGAAGAAAAGATGAGTCAGACATCTCCTACTGGCGACGGGTATTCCTCGGGCGAACCCTCAGATCTGCCAGTTGACGTACTACATCTTGAAGATGTCGCACATGAGCTCTCTGACGCACTCGAAGTTCTATGACTTCAGCTCGGGATACAGCTAGTTGTTGCTGCAGAGCCGCATTGGTTCTCCTAGTCCTTTCCATGGCTTCTTCGAGTTGGCGAATGCAGACCGTGTTAACACCAGAGTTAGCGTGAATTTCCATGACTCGGTCGATGGCTGCTCTACCTTGCTCACTATTCCGAGCAATCCTGCGGACCATAATGGGCAGGACTCGGTCAGCTGAGCCTCCTTCTCTGAGATTGTAAAAGCTTCGGTCTCCACTTAAGGGTAATGGTTGACGCAGTTCATCACTCCAACGATTCAAGTTTGTCGCCCACAAGGGTGTGGGACCTTGAAATGCAGGTTGGGGGTTGAGATTTGGGTTTTGAACTTCTTGAGGTAGGTTGTTGACTTCTGGTTCGGAGTCAGAACCATCCGAAAAGCCTTCTGCGAGGTGATCATCCAAAGTGATTGGATGATCATCTTCTGGCTCTTCATCAAGCCATCCAGCATTGTCCTGATTTGGGAAGTACGGGTCTCCGGGGATATGGAATCCAACCATGTTATCTACGCGAGAAGTAGGGGTAAAAGAAATAGTTAATAGACGTACTAACTAAGATAATTATAAGATGATCCTTATCAGTTACTCCAACATTTGCGTAGTGCATACCAGTCATATGTAACCAAAACAGGATAGACCTTCGAATAAGTGATCCTAACTCTAAGTCCACAACCAATCAAGGAACAGGAAGTAAAGCAAAGATCACAGATTCTAAGTCTATGAAACCCTAGTTACATATAGTCGTAGCGTATCCGCTAAGCAACTATTGACATACTAATAAAGACCTGTTTAATTCACAAATAAGTAATTATAGTAACACAAAATACTCCTATAGTATTTTAAGTTTATGTTCTGTTCTAATGTTCTCATTGGAGTAGTGTTGGTAAGTTTTTAGACTTGTTGCTACATCACAACCATTCTCGGCATATGCTAATCACTTTTCGGACCAACATAGTTGATCAGGCTATGTCACTCCCAGAACGGACCATACATCCCTGAGCTTACTTGTGATGTTCAACAATCGTAATACTTTTGTTATGTTCTAGTATGACACTGATCTATAGTAAGTATGTAGGTATGTAATTATGTATACTTCTAGTTAAGTATTTTAGTACTTAAAAGTATAAACTCTTGGTCAGAGTATTTTAATCCCGTTGTGTTTATAGTTTGTATATCTTTTATGGGTTGATATACTCGATTCACTATAAACAAATCTCTGATACCAATATGTCACGCCCCAAAACCGGAACGGCGGAAACGTTCGGAGGTGGAGGACGTCATGTATAGTATCATAACAATGCAAAGTAGTAAATAAGCAACAACATCATCCATTGCATTAGTAGTATAATTTCATACAAGTGTGTTCTTTAATAGTAATAAGACAGCAAAAATGAATAATCAAAATAAAAGACGAGTCTTGAACATGCTCCGTCTTCTCAAAACCTGGTCATCGGTACCTGTCTACTGGTGACCTGAGAATACAAGTTATTTTGAAAGCGTAGATCAGCATTTAAGCTGGTGAGTTCATAAGTATTTAGTGTCAAGGTTTGTATAAGTTTGATGAAAATGTTTGTAAATGTTCAATGTAAATGTTTGTATATGTATGAAAACTCCTAGAAAATCCTATATTTTCTACTAGTATAAAAAGTAGTCTTCTACCAAGACCCGACTGTTTGTATGTTTGTTTCTCGGTAAAAGTGTAAGCTTTTCCCAAATATGACTATCGTTACGAGAATATAATTTTATATTACCCTTTATGTGAGAAGATCACAATTTGAATATAATGGGAAAAATGTATGTGTACTGCAGTATTATTTGTATTAACTACTGAAGTCATAACTACCTTAAAACCAATGGTTTAATTAAGGCAAAATGTGATAAGACTGTTACCATACTAAACCGAATATAACACGACGATGAAAGACGTCGGAAGAAATGACATTTGGCACCCGTGGACTTGCAAGTCCCACTGTAGCGAACAGCGAGGTGTAGGATAGTCAATCCAGTATAGATCTATACGCAAACTCACGCTCTCCCTCCAGGAGAATCTGGTTACAAAACGTGACATAACGAAATGGTCGATGTGTCATGAAGTAGTATCTCACATTATGTTATCTCTGAATCTTGTTATAGTATACTTGTTATAGTAATAGTATTCTATGTATAGTATTCTCTGTATATAGAATTCTTTTGTATAGTATTCTCTGTCTAGTATTCTCTGTTATAGTATTCTCTGTTATCGTGTTCTCTGTTATAGTATTCTCTATTATTGTATTCTCTGTTATAGTATTTGTATATGATAGTATTCTCCTAAACTATATCTATTATAGTTTACTAGTAACTTCTGTAGTTTGAATGAAGGAAGGTATGCCTTTGCTACCCAAAGGTACTGAACTAATTGATAGTACTTTTATATCTATATATGTATACATAATATATAATTGATATTTAAACGACCTTCAGACAAATAACCGATACTTTCAGGCCACATCCAAACAAGGAAAGGAAATTAAGCGAGTTATCAGTCCTAAGTCCTTTAAACATTACTTATATAACTATACATATATAGACATGCATTTGACAATATATAAGTTTAAAAAGAAGTTTTGTAAAACATTTGAAGAGTTTAATAATAAATATTGATGACTTGATGTCAATTTATAAAACAATTTAAAAGTAGTTTGATTGATAATACAGTTTGAAAGTATATGAAAGTCTTTGTTTGAAACACAGTTTGAAGTATATGAAATCCTTTGTTTGAAACATTGTTATAAATCGCATGTGATTGATTATATAACTAACATGTTTTCTACTTGTATTCCCCCCATAAAAGCATTTAAAATCATTTAAAAGATAGATTAAAGGGTATGAACTCACATGTAGTGAGTGATACCGAAGTATGTTTGGAAATAGGATGTGGAGTGTCAGGTGAAACCTTGAGCACACAAAGATCCTAATAAACATATAATGACATGTATGTGTATTTGATTAGTGTATAACCAACTAATTATAAGGGATGACACCCTAATAGACTAATAAACTCTTAGTTTGAAGGGATACAATCACATATGATTGCATAACTAGGGTATATGGGCACCCTATAGAGTTTACGGTCCAAGTGGCATGACCATAAGTGTTTACGGTCAAGATGGTTTACGGTCCTATGTGTTCACGGTTCAATGGGTTTACGGTCCATTGAGTTCACGGTTCAAATGGGTTTACGGTCCCATGTGTTTACGGTCTAATGACCTTACGGTCATGGAGTTTACGGTCTAAGGAGATCCAACCGTAAACTCATCAAATCCTGTACAAATGATGGTTTTCAAGGTGATTAACTAGTGATTCTAGTATATAACAAGCTAAGGGTAGTACACTTACTTATTAGAAGCTTGTAAGGGTGATTAGGATCCAAGAACACTAGTGTGTGTTCTTGGTGTTCTTGGTGAAATGAAGAACACTTGAAGATCTATCAAAATGAAGAGATTTCATGGATGAAATCATGCATAACCACTAGATAAAGAGATGTAACAACAAATCAAAGGAAAGAATTCTTACATTTTTGGAAGATCAAGATGAAGATCTTATGATACTTGAGAGAGTTTTCGAGATTTTGGCTTGGAAATGAAAGAAATGATCAAAATGATCATGTATTACACATATATAGGGAGTTTACGATCACCATGACCGTAAACTCTAAGCTTCCTGACCGTAAACGCCTTTTGAGGAGGTTTACGGTTTTCTAGATGGTTTGGAACATTAACTGATAAATCCAAACACTGATTCCTTTGATGCACTAGGCTCAGAATGCTCAAACAGACTCTAAACAGTGCTAAAAGTTAGCAGAAACGAGTATGAATTAGATTGAAGTGAATGGTTTGTACAAGATAGAAATTTCGGGTTGTGACATCATCCCCCCGTTAGAGAGAATTTCGTCCCGAAATTAGAATTTAAGCAATTAAGTTACAAATAACTAAGCGAAAAGATGAGGATATTTCAGTTTCATTTGCTCCTCACGCTCCCAAGTGAATTCAGGTCCTCGCTTGGCACTCCAGCAAACCTTCGACTATTGGGATACGACTTTGATCTCGATTTCGTCGAGTGGGATTACAAGAGTCTCGTCGGACAGACACTTTTTCAAGTTTGAGACGTGGAAAGTAGAATGTACTTTACTGAGTTCGCGAGGTAGATTGAGTTTGTAAGCTACAGGGCCGATTCTAGCGAGAATCTCGAAAGGCCCTACATATCTTGGATTGGGCTTCCCACGCTTTCCGAAGCGTATCAAGCCCTTCCAGGGTGAGACTTTCAAAAGAACGCGGTCTCCCACCTAAAATTCCAACGATTTTGCTTCGTTTGTCTTCATAGCTTTTCTGTCGGTCTCTAGAGGCTTTCAATCGTTCACGAATCTGAACGATCTTCTCTGTCGTTTCCCGTATGATTTCCGGACCTGTGAGATTGCTGTTAGGAATGCGTCCTTTAGCTAACTGTACGTCGCCCACCTCAGCCCAACACAGAGGGGATCTGCACTTACGGCCATAGAGGGCCTCGAATGGAGCAGCCTTTATGATCGTGTGATAACTATTGTTGTAGGAAAATTCGACAAGGGGTAAATGAGTATCCCATGCCTTCCCAAAGTCAATCACACAGGATCGCAACATATCTTCCAAGGTTTGGATAGTTCTCTCACTTTGTCCGTCGGTATGTGGATGGTAGGCTGTACTCATGTCCATCCTCGTTCCTAAGGAACTTTGTAGTGACTACCAGAGCCTCGAAGTGAATCTACTATCTCTGTCGGAGATAATAGATATAGGAACACCATGCAGTCGTACGATCTCCCTAATGTATGTTCTTGTGAGCTTCTCCATCTTGTCAGTTTCTTTGATGGGCAGGAAGTGTGCGGACTTGGTCTATCTATCGACGATGAACCAAATGGTATCAAGTCCACCCGTTGTCTTGGGCAACTTGGGCAACTTAAGAGAGTTTTCGAGATTTTGGCTTGGAAATGAAAGAAATGATCAAAATGATCATGTATTACACATATATAGGGAGTTTACGGTCACCATGACCGTAAGCTCTAATCTTCCTGACCGTAAACTCCTTTTGAGGTGGTTTACGGTTTGCTAGATGGTTTGGAACCTTAACTGATAAATCCAAACACTGATTCCTTTGATGCACTAGGCTCAGAATGCTCAAACAGACTCTAAACAATGCTAAAAGTTAGCAGAAACGAGTATGAATTAGATTGAAGTGAATGGTTTGTAGAAGATAGTAATTTCGGGTTGTCACATATAACTTAACCTTTTACCCCTATAAAGGTCGCGAAACTGCATTGACACTATAAAATATTTTACAACCAATTTTTTTTTGTCCTCTATGTTGGGGAAAAATTCACCGGTACTCGTTTTATACTCGCCTTAGTATTTAGGTACAATCAGCTACACTAATATACCCATTTCTTACTTTTTAATCTTCAATCAAAAACCTATTTCATTTCACTGGCTTTATCTACCATAAGTACAATAATTTGTAACCACTTCGTGTAACATACTAGACCTTTCCCAATAATGTAAGTTATATTTCTCGCTAAAAACAACCAACTTTACTTTTGGCAACTTGCTTTAACTTAACACTTTTCTTCAAAACTCAATTTAACAAATATTGGTTTTAACATTGCTATTTAAATTTCATTTCAAATCCATTTCAATGGATATATGTGCTTTTAACGACATATACACCATTTTAAACCTTGTCACCATTTTGATACATTTTCGAAAAACATAAAAACATTTTCTTGTATAAAAGTGTTTAAAATCTATGATATAAAACTCGAACCTATGACATCAATGTTCATATTACGTGTAAATCCTTCATCAGGTCTTTAAAACCATTTTTGTTTTGACTCTTTTGACCACTTCCTCATTTAGGCATTGTACTTTACTTAAATGTGTTTTCTTGAAACCCAACATGATATTTTTACAACTTTCTACTCCAAACATGTTTACAAGACATAACTAATGCCTACATTCAAAACAGACCTTATTTGTTTATTTTATTACAAATTAGTTTTATAATCTATAAAGTTTCTAAAATTTAAAGCATTGCAAAACTTAGTGTTCACTTTTAAATTTCCAGTGGCACACTTTCAACAATATATAATTACTCTTCTAAATATATTGATTCTTTACCTTATCCATTTTAACCATTGTTGAACTCCAGTCTAAAATGTCAAAATTGTCATATTTTCAATTACTAATTTTAGTGCTTCTTCTTTTTCACAAATGAAATTTAACTTAATAGATAATTCATGATCTTTAGCAAACACTTTAAAACTTCCATATGTCTATTTAATCATCAACATACATCAAAGATTGAAGTTTGGAATATATATCGACTTGGCTTTGAATCTACCTATACGTATTGTTCTTAAAATTTTAACAATAGCAATCATTTCTGCTACCTTCCCTTTCTTTCCCTCGCACTTGATTTCTTGCTCTCCTTCTGATTTGATATCTCGCAAACTCATAATAACAAGACAATGCATGGTCTAAATTTGTTTTTGTCTATTTTGTTTTTCTTGGTACCAATTTCATACGCATACAGACTAGAAGTCTACCCTTATCAATCTGAGCGATTAATACGTGTATAGTCATGAGTCATAATTTTGATTTAGTCAACTTTGATATATTCACTTAATCCTTATTTACATTTTCTCTTTCGTTCTAAATTCGGAAACTTGATTTAAAGTGTAATTTTCATTGTATTTTCCTTACAATTAGTACACAAGATGAATACCCTTGTTCTTATCATCTTTCTAAATCCAGAAAATATATGTGAAAAATACATTTTCTTATGTTTCTTCTTTTCTTTAAAAAATATATAAAAAGTTTTAAATGTTACGATTATCTATCCTTCAAATTATTGTTTTTGTAGGATCAGTAAATTAAGAATGCACTATTTTCAATGGTCGATATTTTTACACCATTCTAAAAAATAGCATTCTACTTTGCAATTTCCAGTGAGTTCTTAAACTCTCAAACTTGTTTTCATAATATTCTGACTCCTCGTAAACTTAAATTTGACCTAATTTAAACAATTGGACATTTTTTCAAAAATTGTAATATGAATATTTCTACATAAATTCCCTCATTGACGACTTAAACCTTTAACATTAATTAATCTCTTTATTATTTTACTACTTCGTTTAATCGCCACATATGTATCTTCATTTTTATGGAATTAATACACATTTTGATAATGGCGAGATTAATTATCAATTCTAAACACTCAAAATGTTATCTACACAATGTGATTTAATTTATCATAAACTTTCATCGCCTCCATTTGCAACAATGACTCACTAAATATATATATATATATTCTTCGAATGTGGGGTTATTGTTGCAGGAGTAACAGTAGTAGTAAATATAGCTTCGGAAATCCTTGGGCATTTCATAATTTATTTTGAAGATGACACTTAAATAGTCTTTACACTTGAGATGTACCAAAACTTCGTTACCTACCCTTAGCACACATCACTAGGAACTTACCCACGATTGTTTCTCTTTCATTCGTGCTACCCTTTATTATTTTGGAATATACCTTTTCCAGACTTAATAGCCAACCCGAAAGCGAGCAAATCATCCCTAATCTCTTCTTTATTAGGCGGCACATTAACACTTAGTGCTGATTTAGAACGCGACTTAAGGATCAATGCGGACTTAGAACTCAGTGCAGTTAGTGCTTCAGAAAAACTTATAACGCTCTTTAAGTTAGAAGATATCTAACTCGATAATTTTTTTCGACTAGGTCGGAATGGTTGGATCATGATTCCATGAACCTAATCTCCCACAATCTAGACTATAGAACTCGAATTAGGGAAATACTAATTTGATTATAGCTAAAAAGTGTTGGGTTTTGAGCATTCTAACACTCCTAAGTGTACATGCAACCCTAAATACCTTGGATCTATGTTTTCTCTATTATACATGCAAATATGAATATTCCAAGGTATTACCCTAACTAGCATACAATCTTTGATACTTGGGTAATAAACTAGATAGAAATACATACCTTGTTGATGTAGCTTGACTCCATGAAGCTCGAGAGCCTAGTGCCCCAAGTGTGACACCTTCACACAACATCATCAACACATGGAATAACCATGAGAAGAAGACAGTCATGCTCAAATCGGCTAGCCCTCATATATGTATCACTAGTCCCATTTCTTGAGCTAAAGGGGTCCTTATATAGTGTGCACATTAGGGTTACACCATGTAACCCATGACTTTACCCATTCCTTATGCTCCATGTGTTTTAACCTCCATGGAGTAATCATGGATCACCACATGGGTTAAACCCAACATAAGGAATCATGGATCATAAGCCCACATATATAAGAATGAATGATTTACACAATCAATCCCCATATATTTAATTAGTCTCTTTTGATCACTAAATTAAGTCCAAATTAATTCTTGATCAATACTAATTAAATAACATGATTTCATATTAATATATTAGAACTTATAATATATTAATATGTCACAAATGTCCTCTTCTCACAAACGGTCTATCCAAATGTTCCGATGCCATGCAACCCAAATGGACCATGCCAAGTCGGGTCAAGTACATACCAATTATAGTTATCGACTTAGACACTAATCCAACAGTCTCCCACTTGGATAAGTCTAAAACTATTATTGTGTATGACTTCAAAAACCAACTGGCAATCGTAGCTCTTAAAAGCCGATGTCAAACTCTGACCTTGTCGATGAACTCTGACCTTTGTCAATGACTTGTCCATTAGATAAAGGATCATATATTCCTTCATTCTAGATATCATATGGACTGAGACATGGATTATAAATCATTCTCTTTGTCCATTTGTTGTTTCCCGATTTCCGATTTATGACAACTGACTAATTGAACAAATCAAATCAGTCCAGGCCCGGCCGAGCACTTACATTTGTCATCACTAAATCATCGAGGGGCCCACAAATATCGCTTTTATCCTAAAGGTAAAAGGAATGGATAAACTTCGACTCATATGGCGTGTTCTACTACTTGTTGAATCATACACAAAAGCACGTTTTATAACATCGAGTTACCAATGCGTTTTCGCGCAATCAATGTACAACCAACTCATAGTAACAACTCATATCTCTAGGTTTGAAGAATATAAGATATTATCGTCTCATGATCACTCGTGATAAAATCCATGAAGTGATTCAAATAAGCGCGGGTTGAATCCAATACTCAGAACTTATGAGCACTCATGAGTGTTGTAGTACCTTTTTGCTATGTACAACATCTTAGACATCTACAAGCCAACTCATGACAGTCTTGATTCATATCTACTTCCAACATATGACCGACTGTGGATGGTTTGAATAACTTAGTCATTCAGGAAGAACGACCTAGTTATTCTGGAAGTCAAAACATGCAAAGTGAAACACAAGAATAATCGAATCCAATATGGTCTCAGAACTTATGAATATAAATAAAACACCTTTTATTTATCACCATATTGATTACCCACTATTCATTGTATACTGTTTCAACTATCAACGTTATACTTGAATTAAAACAATAGTTGTCCCATGCTCCAAGCATGTACACTATGTTTTTCTAAACACTAGTTATGCCATACACCAAGTATGCACACTATGTTTGTCTAAACATTAGTTATGCCATACATCAAGTATGGACACTAAGTTTGTCTATGATCTTTACTGTGTGAAATAGATCGATTGAACATAATTCCAATGAATCTCATTTCACAATCCCAGTTCCTTACTGCACATGCAAGAATTCCAAATCCTGCCATTTACCAAAATCTGTTAGATTATAAACTTATATGCATTGATCCTCTTGTAATGATTATGCACAAAGTCACAAAGACTTGTCAACAGACATTACAGAGTATTCCAATGGAGATCAACTCCATGGAAATATCCTTCTTGCATTAAGTTTTTCTAATCTTACACAGATTGAATAATTTCCACCTGTGGAAACATTTCCATATTCCCATTTTGACTATCACTTCTGAACAAGAGTTGCCTCTTTTCAAAATATGTCAATATGGTCCTTCCAAAATTAACACTATACTTCCAACTGTCCCTGAGCAACCAATCTTTGGTAAACCTTAGATTGTCGTCGACAATTACTTAATCAAATTATTCATATCCAATTCTATACTTTTCCCCTCTTAATGCCCTGAGCATTTCGAAAATTTAGAAAAGATGAATATTATAGCACATGCAATCGATCCTATATCTGAAGCATATGGGACACAATTCATGATATCTCACATAAAGACATGATACTAGACCAGTCTTTTGATATAATATTTATGTATCTATTTTCCAAGTTCTCATAATTCAGATTATGAAAAGGGATGCCGTAATCATAATCGAATTTTAGAATGCAAATAATGGACCCATATATAGAATTTCCTTATGTTGATCTATTCCAACACAAAATTCATATATATCCTTGACTAAATATGATTAAAACCTCAATCTAAGCTTTTAGAATTGAAATAAAGTATAATAAATATGAATTAAAACCTCAATCTAAGCTTTTAGAATTGAAATGAAGTATAATTTCCTCTCCCTTAATTATAGCAAAACAACTTTTCAATCCCTGCAACTTCACGAATTGAAACTTTTGTTTTCTATAATTAACATTGTTGTCATGCAATACTAATCATAATTATCATGCTCCCACTAACATGAGAATTATTAACATAACACTTATGCTCCCACTAGCTTTGACATGTACTCAGAAATCAGCTGGACTTCTAGAAATCAAAACTGTATTGACTTTCTTACCAAAGTTCAAATTTCTGATACGAGATGATTTGATAAAACTTTATCAGGATCATACACCTTTCCTTAGATAGCACACATGTGTGTTTAAACATTTTCAGGACTATGAAAAGGGGTACCGTAATCATAGTCTCAATTATTCAGACCTTTGCCATTCCTCACAAGTCCATGTTAGTGTGCTGGTTAACCACACACGCTCCACTAACGACTGTGAGAATGCAAATATCACACTTTCTATCTACCTAGAATCTACTTAGTGAAAGCGTTTCCTCACCATCATTTTCATGAATCGTAGAAAAACCTTATGACACTTACATTGTTTATGGTGTAAGTGTTCTTATCCAAACCCATATGGACTAAACTCACTCTTACTGGCAGCACAGGGGCCTGTCATTGCTTCCAAGTTGTTATGCAACCAATTGAGAACTCTCAGAACTCATATGCTAAGCCAACTTTGACTGGAATGGGCACAGAAATAGGAATATGTGAACACGATAGGTTATAAACCTCAAGTCGTGTGCTAGTGATGAACTACAGGTTTTATTCTTGATTAGATCTTGAAGTTTTTTCAAGATATCTAAGACTCCCACTGTCCTCTTGACATATAGAACTCACTTGTCAAATATTCAAGAGATAGTGCAGACTCTTTTATCAAGACAAACACTTTTACTCTAAGTTGGTCTTTGTTTTATCCAAAACATCACAACTTAGCAATTTCAAATGTACAAGAGTAGGACACTTTTACTCTTACATTTAACAAGTGTTATAAACCTTTCTTTAAGATATGTCACTCAACTTAGAGTCTTGGAGTATGACTCTAAGACTTGTTTTGTAACGAAGTATGAATCATCTTCTTGATTTAACCATTTCCACAATTCTTGATTCCTCTTCTTAGCCATAGGAATGCTGTAAGATGTCCTTAGAGGACTAATTGTGACATGATTTCTAAATCATTAAGATGATCACAAAACCTGATACTAAAGTACTCTCCCATCTTTTCAGATTCGAGAAACTTTTATCTTTCTGCCTAACTTAATTCTGCTCATTCGTTCTGCCATACATCGAAACTTTTCCAAACCTATAGAATTATACTTAAACTTGTAAGTATAACCATATTTACTAAACTTTAGTAAATCATGACGAATAGTCTTACCGATCTTTTGTGGTGGACTTGATCAGTGCACCAGAATGTGTACTTGATCCCTTAGTCCTTCACTTAACTCACATATACATGTGAATAAGGAATTAGTCTTAATTTTCCAAAGATGAAAATGCTCATTCATCATACTATACAACTTGCATGATTTCCAAGTTTCTATCCAACTGAAACCTTGGGTGATGAGAATCTTTCCTTATTTGGTAAATTTAGACACTACCACAGATGAAAGAAACAAATCCATTTTCCATTATTGCTATCAATAGAATCATATAAGCAACAATTTTTTCACAAATGCCATTGTAAGGATACTTAGAATAAATAAAATAAAAAATTTCCTTTTAATTTTAAAACTTTGCAGAAAAACTTATCCTTACAGTGCAAAAGCATATGAAAGACTTGTTGTTATCTATTCCTAAGCAGTATATCATAACTCCTAAGTAACAGCTCAAAATTCTGATCACTGAACGATGCAATCGAGATCCATCTTTGTGATCAGAATCAGCATACACTTCCTTTATGTTTCTTCACTTTTCTTTGATTCTTAAACATCAACATGTGACCCAGTCACATCATGTAATGAGAGTCTCAGAGTAGAAACTTAACAGAGTTAGATAGTGTACTTTACCTGAAATAGAGTCAAACTTCTTGACTTGATCAACCTTATGATCTTTCAGGTAAATAGGCAGCTTCGCAATCAATGCCCCTTCCTTTGGCAATAGACACATATAGACCCTTTGGTAGGACTCTCTCAGACTTAGCCATTCTCTTTACCATTTGGTCAACCGAGTTGACTATGGCGGATCCCTTTCCATTAGGAAGAGAAAGCTTTTACTGGGTATCCAATGTTACCATTGTCAATGTCCATTGAAGGTTTGGGAAGTTGATCTACTAATCACATTTGCTCTGCCAGTGCTCCAAATCATTGTTGATTAAGCAGCACAAAGCAAATAGATAAGATCATTAAGGGTCATGTCATATTCCTTTACATAGTAGTCCATAAGGAACTTACTATGTGACTTAGAAAGTGGTTGAGCATCCAACTTTCTTAAGACTTTGACACCCAACTCTCCCAGCTTGTCAATATGTGACTTCATCCCCAAGATGTGAGCACACATAGACCTTGCTTGCCTATAGGGTTTGAGTGACCTTGAACTTGTGGGTTAGGGAGAATAATTGGAGGAGGTAGAGGAAGTAAATTTCCAAGAGATTTGGGAAGATCACAGATGTCTAAACAAGACATCTTTTGGGAGATATTCAAGAAAGTTGATTCAAGGTCCTTAATATGACACCCAATATGAAATATTACGGCTAGGACCCAACACAATATTTTATAACTGTGACAACCCGAAATTTTCATCTAGTGCTATTTTTCAAATCAATTAAAGTTAGACTCGTTTTTGCTATTTCCTAGCTTTGTTTTGAGTCATTTGGGTGTTCTAAAACTAGTTGATTCAAGTTAAAAGTTTGGATTTGTGTTCCGCAAGTTCACCATACGCAAAAAGTGGCCAAACACTCCAACATTAGGAGTGTACGGCCGCACACTTGGGTGTGCGGCCGCACACACCCTCCTGGCAGCACACACGAATGTATATGGTAGAACTCATCCTTCCTTAGACTCTTTTCACACTCCTAATCCAAGAACACACTTCTCTCTCAACTATCATCCGAATTTTCTTATAGATATTCAAGTGGTAAGTGTTTCTCCTTATGTTAAGTTGATTCAATACACTTCCTAAGTAACAACACATGATTTCATCCATGAAATTACTCCTTTTATTTAGATCGTCAAGTGTTCTTCAAGAACACCAAGAACACCTACTAAGTTCTTGAGCTCCAAACACCCTCATAAGCTTATACACTGTAAGTACCCTACTCCTGCATGTGTTTAGCTATATTTGAGCCTTGTTAAAAGTCCAGAATTCGATCTTCAAGGAGTGTGCGGCCGCACACACTCATGTGGCCGCACACCCCTTAATTTGGTGCTTTAAGACCTCAAACTCAACTAGTATGCTAGCAAACAATCAAACACACTTAAGGGATACAAGATATAACCTTAAAAACACGTTTTTGACCATTTTCCCTAGGAGTGTGCAGCCGCACACTCCCTGACCGCACACACCTGGCCGCACACCCAATGGGCAGCACACCAGGTGGCCGCACACGACCTTGTACGACCGTACACCCACTTCAGAAGATTTTTGATGCTTCTAACACTTTAATCTAAGTGTTTTCTAAGTCCTAGGGTGTTTTCCTTTCATGATTAGTGGTATATAGACTAATTATATTCATATATATGCCAATATATGCTCACTAGGATCCGTTGTGCTCAAGTCTACACTTAGCACTTAGCATCCTACAACCCGATCTTTCATTCGCACCACTCACTACAGGTGAGTTCATACCCCATAATCTATCTTTTAAATGATTTTAAATGCTTTTATGGGGGGGGGGAATACAAGTTGAAACATTATAGTTATTATATCAATAACATGTGATTAATAACTATCAAACAAATGATTGCTATTCAATTAGCTGTTTTATCAAACAGAACTACTTCAAATGGTTATCAAATACTTTTACATGTTGAATGCTTTTTATTCAAACTCTTTTAAACTTATACTTGAGCAAATGCACATCTATATAGATATAGTTATATAAGTAGGATTGAAAGGACTTAGGACTGATAGCTCACCTTGCTTCCTATTCCTTGTTTGGTTGTGGACTTAGGGTATCGATTATTTGTCCGAAGGTCGTTTGAATCTTAGTTATATATTATGTATATGTGTATAGATATAAAAGTTCCTTCAATCAGTTCCATACCTTTGGGTAGCAAGGGTATACAATCATGTGCATACATATAAACAACATTACTAGTAAACTATAATAGGTATAATTTAGGAAGTTACTAATACTATGTGACAACCCAAAATTTCTATTCTGTACAACATTTCAATTCAATAGAAGTCAGAACAGTTTCTGCTAACTTTCAAGCTTTTTGGAATAAGTTCGAGTCTTTTTAAGTTAGTACTTCAGGAGATACCAGGAGAGAGGATGCTCTAGGGTTTATTGTGCAACAATAAAGTCCGAAAGCTCCAAGAGTTTGGTGTTTACGGCCTAAACAAAGTTGTTTACGGCCGTAAACCCTTAATTGGGGGTATATATATGACACTTAGTCATTATTTACCATTTTTCACAAATTCAAGATCCAAACTCAATTCTCTCTTAAGTATCATCCAACAATTCTTCAAGATCTTCAACTTGTAAGTGTTTCTAGCCCTATTAAGTTGATATATTGCTTAATCTAGTGATTCAAAACACTTCCATCCGTGAAATTATTCCAAAAGGTTAGATCTTCAAGTTTCACCAAGAACACACACTATTGTTCTTGGACTTTTAGCACCTTTTCAAGCCTCTATCTTGTAAGTACTTCTATCCTAGAGTATATTAAGGCTTGTTACACTTCTATACATCAAGAAAACACCAAGGAAACCAAGGATCAAAGGACTTTACGGTCCAAGAACACCTTGGACCGTAAACCCTAAAAAGGGTGCCAAAGTGTGCCCTAGTCCCTTGTAAGCCTTGGAAACTTGCATAGATCCCTTCCCTAATGAGTTAAGTACATGAAAACATCAAAAGACCATAAACCATTTGGCTTTACGGCCGTAAACGCAAAGGCAAATGGTCCAAGGACCATAAACTCCATTTAGGAGTGAAATGGTGCCCTAATCACTTCCATAGGCTTATACTTCAAGTGGAAATGCTTCTGTAGAGATTAAAAACAACACATGGTCAAAGAAGCATGAGTTTACGACCGTAAACTCATGGTTTTATGACCGTAAACTCAATGAGTTATGGTCACAAAACCGTAAACTCATATAAAGGGTTCCCTTGAACCCTAAACTCAATAGCAATGTCCTACAACATTTAGATGCAATCCTTAGCACTTATAACAC
Source organism: Lactuca virosa (assembly GCF_052849685.1). NCBI lineage: Eukaryota > Viridiplantae > Streptophyta > Magnoliopsida > Asterales > Asteraceae > Lactuca > Lactuca virosa. The sequence continues at coordinate 125,472,350 of NC_136430.1, forward strand.
TTATATAAGGTGTTTTTCATGCCCTAGGATGTCTTAACTTTGTTAATTAGTTGTTTAAAGACTAATTGGATACATATATGTGTTATTATATGTTAACTAGGATCATTGTGTGTACAAGTCTTCACTTGACACCTAACAATCCTATATCATCAGTTCATCCAAACCACTCACTACAGGTGAGTTGATACCCCTTAACTAACCTTTTAAATGTTTTTAAATGTTTTTATGGGGGGGAATACAAGTTGAATTATTATAGTTATTATATCAATCACATGTGATTAATAACTACCAAACAAGTGGATTTCTTACTTTTCAAACTGTGTTACCAAACTGTTTTACTTCAAACTGTTTTACAAACTCCTTTTCATGTCAAATACTTTTACTTAAACTCTTTTAAACTTATATTCTCTTAAATGTGTATCTATATAGATATAGTTATATAAGTAGGATTGAAAGGACTTAGGACTGATAGCTCACCTTACTTCCTATTCCTTGTTTGGTTGTGGACTTAGGGTATTAGGGTTATCTGTCCGAAGGTCGTTTGAATCCTAATTATATATTATGTATATGTATATAGATACAAAGGTTCCTTCTTTCATTCAGCTCCATACCTTTGGGTAGCAAGGGTATACATACATGTTCATACATTACTAGTAAGCTACTATAGGAGTAGTTTAGGAAGATACTAATACTATTACTAGAACAATGAAACATACAAAGAGTCAGTTCATACATGAAACAATACCATACAGAGTAGATAACAAACAATACCATACAGAGTAGATAACAAACAATACCATATAGAGAAAGAGATAACAAACAATACCATACAGAGAAAGAGATAACAAACAATACCATACAGAGAGAACATACAGGCTAGACAGAGGTAGAACATACAATACAACTAGCACATTCATTACATATACATTATTACAGTTATGTTAGCCACCTAACGGGGCATGGAACTACCTGCCATGACCGTTTTTGTATCCAGAATCTCCTTAAATGGGGAGCGTATGAGTTTATGTATAGATCTATACTGGTGCCAAACGTCATTTCTTACGACGTCTTACATCGTCATTTTTCTATTGAGTCGGTAGCAGGATACAGGCCGATCACATGGTACTTTAAATAACAATTGGTTTAAAGTAGTTAGTACAGCAGTAGTTACTTAATACAACACTACAGTGGTATATCATTTTCCCATTACATTTACTTTGTGATATTTACACAATAAACAATAATGTAAAAACTATATTTTTGGTTAATGATAGTCGGATTTGGGAAAATACACACTCTTACAAGAGACACACTCACAGATACTAGATGCCTTGGTAGTAGGCTACTTTTAGTAGGAAACATAGGGTTTTCTAGGAGAGTTCAAACAATTACAAACTTTTACAAACATATACAATTACAAACTTACAAAACACTTTCATACAACTACATACACTAATATACTTATGATCTCACCAGCTTTAAAGCTGATAAACTCTTTCAAAATAACTTGTATTCTCAGGTCGACAGTAGACAGGTACCGGAGCCAGGTTTTTGCGAAGATGGAGCTCGTTCAAGACTCATCTTTATTTTGATGTATATTATTTTTGGTGTCTATATAACTTGACATAACACACTTGTATGAAATTATATTATTAATGCAATGGATGATGTTGTTGCTTGTTTACTCCTTTGCATTGTTGTGATACTGTACATGACGTCCTCCACCCCCGAACGATTCCGCAGTTCCGGTTTTGGGGTGTGACATACTATTACTCGAATAATGAAACATACAATGAGTCAGTTTATACATGAGTCAATAACATACAGATAGAGAATACTATGATTAGAAACAAACAATAACATACAGATAGAGAATACTATGATGAGAAACAAACAATAACATACAGATAGAGAATACTATGATGAGAATCAAACAATAACATACATAGAGAACATACATTACACTAGTACATACAATACATATACAAGAACATTACAATAGAAATGTGAGCCACGTAACGGGGCATGGCATCACCTGTCATGGCTCATTTTGTATCCAGAGTCTCCTAGAAGGAGAGCGTTGAATTTATGTATAGATCTATACTGGATTGACTATCCTACACCTTGCTGCTCGCTACAGTGGGACTTACAAGTCTACGGGTGCCAAATGTCATTTCTTCCGACGTCTTTCATCGTCGTGTTTTTAGTCGGTAGTATGGTACAGGCATATCACATGTTACTTTAAATAACAAATTGGTTTAAGGTAATTAGTACAGCAGTAGTTACTTACTACAACACTACAGTACTTTATTTATATCCCCATTGCATTCACTTTGTGATCTTCACACAATGAACGGTAATGTAAAAACTATATTTTGGTTAATGATAGTCATATTTGGGAAAATACACACTTTACAAGGAACAAAGATACAGTACATGTGATGTCTTGGTAGAAGGCTACGTTTAGTAGAAAATATACGATTTTCTAGGAGATACAAACATTTACAAACATTTACAAACATTTACATCAAGTACATGCAAACACTTTCATACAAGCAATGACACTAAAATACTTATGAACTCACCAGCTTTAAAGCTGATCAACTCTTTCCAAATAACTTGTATTCTCAGGTCATCAGTAGACAGGTACCGATGCCAGGCTTTTGAGAAGATTGAGCTCGTTCAAGACTCATCTCATATTTTGATTTACATTTTTGGTGTCTTATAAACTTTACAGAACACACTTGTATGAAATTATATTATTAATGCAATGGATGATGCCGTTGCTTGTTTACTACTATGTATTGTTGTAATATTGTACATGACGTCCTCCACCCCTGAACGTTTCCGCCGTTCCGGTTTTGGGGTGTGACAGATTGGTATCAGAGCATTGTTTATAGTGAATCGAGTATATCAGCCCATAAAAGATATACAAACTATAAACACAACGGGATTAAAATACTCTCACCAAGAGTTTATATTTTTAAATAATAAAATATTTAACCAAGTATACATACCTTCATTCATACTAAAATCAGTGTCACTAGGACAGAACAAAAGTATTACGATTGTTCGACAACACAATTAGACTTAGAGACATATAGTCAGCCCTGGGAAGATATAGCCTGATCAATTATATTATCCGGGGAGTGACTAGCATGTGCCTAAGGATGGTTGTGAGGGGGCAACAAGTCTAAAAGCTTACCAACACTACTACAATGAAAACAACAGAACAGAACATAAACTTAAAATACAATAGGAGTATTTTGTGTTACTATAATTACTTATCTGAGAATTAAAGATCTTTATTAGTTGGTCAATAAGTGCTAAGTGGATACGATAAGGTTATATGTAACTAAGATTTCATAGACTTAGAATTTGTGATCTTTGCTTTACTCCCTGTTCCTTGTTGGGTTGTGGGCTTAGAGTTAGGGTCACTTATTCGAAGGTCTATCCTGCTTTGAGTACATATAACTAGTATGCACTAAACAAGTATTGAAGTAACTGATAAAGATCATCTTATAATTATCTAATTATTGCGTCTATTTAGTTATATCTTATACCCCTTATCTCGCGTAGATATCATGGCTGGATTCCATATCCCCAGAGACCCGTACTATCCCAACAACGGCAATGTAGGATAGCTGGGAGAAGAGCCAGAAGATGATCACCCCATCCCTTTGGATGATCACCAAGCTGAAGGCTTTTATGATGGTTTTGACTGAGAACCAGAAGTCAACAACCTACCCCAAGTAGCTCCAAACCCAAACACTCGTCCAACATTTCAAGGACTCACACCCTTGTGGGCCACAAACTTGAACAGATGGAGTCAGGAACAGGGTCAACCCATTCCCCACAATTGGGACAGAAGCTTTTACAACCTAAACGAGGGAGGTTCAGCTGACCAAGTCCTGCCCCTCATGGTACGTAGGTTGCTCGGAACGTCGAGCAAGGTCGAGCAGCCATCGACCGAGTCGTGGAAATTGACGCCAACTCTGGAGTTAACACAGTCCGCATCCGTCAGTTGGAGTCTGCCCATGAAATAACTCAGGTCCATAATGCAGCCCTGCAGAGAGAACTTACTAAAACTCGAGTTGAAGTCAGGGAACTTCGAGCTCGACAGGCAATGACATAAAGGCGCATGAGAGACATGGAGCGCCGTCTGCCAGAGTCAAGGACTCATTCTAGTGGCTCTCGTCGTAGATAGAGCCTACTCAACTTTCTCTTTTGGATGTAACTTAGTTTATGTAAAAACTCTAGTTTAATTTCCTATCTTTGTGAAGACCTTAGATCTGTTAAGTCATGATTGGTCTTAGTTCTGTCAAAATTTTCCCATCTTGGTTTGATGTAAGACCTACTTCTAGGTCGTTTTTCCCGAACTTGTTACATCTGTAATACCAGTATAATTAACAGATATCTAGTCTCATGGAATTTAATATCCAAATGCTATCATCTTTTAGTACTAGATCTACACTCAATCATACTATTCAATTGTGTCGTTGGGCTATGGAGAGTTAGTCCATGAGTCACTCTCATCAATTTCTCTTTTCTTACCAATATCGTCATCTTTGTAAACTTTTAGTTGAAAGATGCCTCCGCGCCGATCAACGAGACGCAACCCCCCGGTAACTCCAACACCACCACCTACTCCTCAAATTGATACATCAGCTCTAAATGCTGCAGTAGCTGCGGCTATGGCAACAGCCATGGCTCAATATCATTCTTCAAGTACTACCGGAGGTGGAACACCTGTTCATTCTACTCACGGTGAAGCCCCTGTGTGCTCGAGAGAGTGCTCCTACAAGGACTTCACCAACTGCAAGCCACTGTCCTTTAAAGGGACTGGCGGAGTCATTGCCCTCTCGCAATGGTTCGAAAAGACAGAGTCGATCTTCGAGATCTGCTCATGCCCGGAAGGAAGCAAAGTCAAATTTGTTGCGTACACCTTCGAGGCAAAAGCCCTGACATGGTGGAATAGCCATGTCAAGTCACTATCTCTAATAGTGGCTAATGCAATGGGCTGGGAAGCTCTGAGAGAGCTAATGATTGAAGAATACTGCCCGAGGGGCGAAATCCAGAAACTGGAGCAAGAACTGTGGAGCCTAACCATGAAGGACTCCGACATAGTCACCTACACCGCCAGATTCTGCGAGCTGGTGGCCCTCTGTCCCAATATGGTTCATACAGAGGGAAAGAAAATAGAGAGGTACATATGGGGGCTGATGCCTCTATTTCAGGGGAATGTTTTAGCTTCAAACCCCACTACATTCGATAGTGCCAAGAGGTTGGCACAACGACTCATTGACCATGGGGTCCGTACCCCATCAGCAACAACAACCCTAGCCATCTCGGAACCCTCCAAATCCGCCGACAACAAGCGGAAGTTCTAGGATGACAAGAAGAAGAAGAACGCTGCCAAAAAGCAGCAGGTCGTGGCAGTACATGCTGCGATAGCACTTGCCGCTGCTGCTCTGGTAAAGCAGTACGCTGGAAGTTTGCCAAAGTGCAATAAATGCAACTTCCACCACATTGGAGCCTGCCGGGAAATGCAGTGTTCAAACTGCAACAGGAAGGGGCACACTGCCCGTTTCGGCAAAGCTCCGGCGAGGCCAATCAACCAAGTCCCCGGCGCTGCAGTGGGCCAAGCTTGCTACAATTGTGGCGAAACAGGCCACTACAAAAGGAACTGCCCAAAGGCAGGGATCGCCGGCGGAATGGGAAGAGTTCTGGCCATAGGCCATGAGGAAGCAGTTGCCGACCCCACAGTAGTCACTGGTACGTTTCTCCTCGATAACTCTTATGCATGCATACTGTTTGATAGTGGAGCGGAGAGGAGTTTCGTGAACCAAAAATTTGCTCATTTACTTAAGCAAAAATCACGAGCACTTAAAGAACCGTTCACTGTAGAAATGGCTAATAGGAAGGCAGAGAGCACTAGTAGTATATTCATAGGATGTACTCTAACTCTAGATAGCCATTCATTTTCGATCGACCTCATACCGGTCTCAATTAAAAGTTTCAACGTCATTATCGGCATGGATTGGTTGAGTCTACATCATGCCGACATCATGTGTTATGAAAAGGTTGTTCGCCTTAATCTACGACGACAAACCCGGCACTAATCTTCGCCTCATCTCGAGCATTCAAGCCCAGAAATTCTTACGAAAGGAGTGTCGCGCATTCCTTGCTCATGTTGTCGATGTGAGTCATGAAACGAAATCTATTAAGAACATTCCAGTAGTACATGATTTTTCCAACATCTTTCCAGAAGAACTCCCAGGATTACCTCCGCAACGTCAAGTCGAGTTCAGAATCGACTTAGTTCCAGGGGCTACCCCAGTAGCCAAATCGCCCTATCGTCTAGCACCTGCAGAGATGCAAGAACTGTCCGGTCAACTTAACGAACTGCTTAACAAGGGCTTTATAAGACCAAGCTTCTCACCCTGGGGAGCTCCATTCTTGTTCGTCAAGAAGAAGGACGGATCGTTTCGTATGTGCATCGACTACAGGGAGCTCAAGAAGCTGACCGTCAAGAATCGTTACCCTCTGCCTCGTATAGACGATTTGTTTGACCAACTTCAAGGGGCGAACTTCTTTTCAAAGATCGACCAAAGATCCGGGTATCACTAGTTACGGGTGTTAGGGGAGGATGTTCCGAAGACAGCCTATGGACACTACGAATTCGTAGTGATGCCTTTCGGATTAACCAACGCGCCTGCGGTATTCATGGATTTAATGAATAGGGTGTGTCGTCCTTACTTGGATCTATTCGTCATCGTCTTCATCGATGACATACTTACCTACTCTCGTAGTAAGGAGGAGCATAGTCAACATCTTCAACAGGTCTTGGAAACATTACGATCGGAGAAGCTCTATGCGAAGTTCTCGAAATGCGAATTTTGGATCCGAAGAGTGAATTCTGAGGACACGTGATTAGCGAAGAAGGAATACACGTGGACCCTTCCAAAATCAAAGCCATTGAGAGCTGGTCAGCACCGAAGACGCCTACGGAAATTCGCCAATTTTTAGGCCTCGCTGGCTACTATCGTAGGTTCATTCAGAACTTCTCTCGTATTGCGAAACCTCTTACGACTTTGACCCAGAAGGGTGTGGCCTTTGACTGGGAAGAGAAGCAAGAGAAAGCGTTCCAAACACTGAATCGAGCGTTATGCACAGCACCAATACTATCCCTCCCATAAGGAGTAGAAGACTTTGCAGTCTATTGTGATGCATCGAATCAAGGGCTCGGTTGTGTTCTGATGCAGAGAGGTAAGGTCATCGCCTACGCCTAAAGACAGCTGAATACACAAGAGGTCAACTACACCACACACGCTCTTAAGCTAGGAGCAGTTGTGTTTGCTCTGAAGATCTGGAGACACTACCTGTATGGTACAAAAAGCACTATCTTTACAGACCACAAAAGCCTACAACATATATTCGACCAGAAGGAGCTCAAAATGAGACAACGACGGTGGGTTGAGCTACTCAGTGATTATGAATGCGAAATTCGTTATCATCCCGGCAAGGCCAACGTAGTAGCTGACGCCCTAAGTCGAAAAGAATACTCTGGTCGTAGAGTCAAATCTTTGACTATGACTATCTGTTCACACTTGTCCACACAAATCAAGGAAGCTCAGCACGAATCCTTGAAACCTGAAAATGTGGCAGGTGAATCCCTAAGAGGGATGGATAAGAATTTGGAAGTCAAGGGTGGCGGAGCCTTATATCTCATGGATCGGATCTGGACACCGAAACACGGTGGGTTCAGAGACTTGATCATGACCGAAGCTCACAACACTCGATATTCCGTCCACCCAGGTTCAGATACGATGTATCTGGATCTTAAAAAGCTACACTGGTGGCCGAACATGAAAGCAGAGATTGCTACCTTCGTAAGTAAATGCCTTACTTGAGCCACGGTTAAGGTCGAATACCAAAAACCCTCAGGTTTGCTACAACGGCCTGAGATACCGGAATGGAAGTGGGAGCGGATCACGATGGACTTCATAACCAAGCTGCCCAAGACAACGGGTGGTCTCGATACCATTTGGGTAATCGTAGACAGGTTAACCAAGTCCGCACACTTCCTACCGATCAAAGAAACAGACAAGATGGAGAAGCTAACAAGAACTTACATTCGGGAGATTATACGACTGCACGGTGTTCCCATATCCATTATCTCTGATAGAGATAGTAGATTCACTTCGAGGTTCTGGCAGTCGCTACAAAGTTCCCTAGGAACTAGGCTGGACATGAGTACAGCCTACCATCCACAGACCGACGGACAAAGTGAGAGGATTATCCAAACCTTGGAGGATATGTTGCGAGCCTGTGTGATCGACTTTGGAAAGGCATGGGATACTCATTTGCCCCTTGTCGAGTTTTCCTACAACAACAATTATCACACGAGCATAAAGGCTACTCCGTTTGAAGCCCTCTATGGCCATAAGTGCAGATCCCCTCTGTGCTGGGCTGAGGTGGGCGACACGCAGTTAGCTAAAGGACAAGTTCCTGACAGCACTCTCACAAGTCCGGAAATCATTCAAGAAACGACAGACAAAATCGCTTAGATTCGTGAACGATTGAAAGCCTCTAGAGACCGACAGAAAAGCTACGTAGTCAAACGAAGGAAACCTTTGGAATTCCAGGTGGGAGATCGAGTCCTTTTGAAAGTCTCACCCTGGAAGGGCTTGATACGCTTCAGAAAGCGTGGAAAGCTGAATCCAAGATACATAGGGCCTTTCGAGATTCTCGCCAGAATCGGCCCTGTAGCTTACAAACTCAACTTACCTCGCGAACTCAGTAACGTACATTCTACTTTCCACGTCTCGAACTTGAAAAAGTGTCTATCCGATGAGACTCTTGTAATTCCACTTGACGAGATCGAGATCAACGAGAGCCTCAACTTCGTGGAAGAACCAGTAGAGATCATGGACAGAGAGGTCAAGCGAACGAAACAAAGTCGTATCCCGATAGTGAAGGTTCGCTGGAACGCCAAGCGAGGACCTGAATTCACTTGGGAGCGCAAGGATCAGTTTAGACTGAAATATGCTCATCTTTTCGCTTAGTTATTTGTTATGGCTTACTTGTTTAAATTCTAATTTCGGGACGAAATTCTCTCTAACGGGGGGATGATGTGACAACCCGTAATTTTCATCTAGTGCTATTTTTCAAATCAATTAAAGTTAGACTCTTTTTTGCTATTTCCTAACTTTGTTTTGAGTCATTTGGGTGTTCTAAAACTAGTTGATGCAAGTTAAAAGTTTGGATTTGTGTTCCGCAAGTTCACCATACGCAAAAAGTGGCCAAACACTCCAACATTAGGAGTGTACGGCCGCACACACCCTCCTGGCAGCACACACGAATGTATATGGTAGAACTCATCCTTCCTTAGACTCTTTTCACACTCCTAATCCAAGAACACACTTCTCTCTCAACTATCATCCGAATTTTCTTATAGATCTTCAAGTGGTAAGTGTTTCTCCTTATGTTAAGTTGATTCAATACACTTCCTAAGTAACAACACATGATTTCATCTATGAAATTACTCCTTTTATTTAGATCTTCAAGTGTTCTTCAAGAACACCAAGAACACCTACTAAGTTCTTGAGCTCCAAACACCCCCATACGCTTATACGCTGTAAGTACCCTACTCCTGCATGTGTTTAGCTATATTTGAGCCTTGTTAAAAGTCCAGAATTCAATCTTCAAGGAGTGTGCAGCCGCAGACACTCATGTCACCGCACACCCCTTAATTTGGTGCTTTAAGACCTCAAACTCAACTAGTATGCTAGCAAACGATCAAACACACTTAAGGGATACAATATATAACCTTAAAAACATGTTTTTGACCATTTTCCCTAGGAGTGTGCGGCCGCACACTCCCTGACCGCACACACCTGGTCGCACACCCAATGGGCAGCACACCAGGTGGCCGCACACGACCCTGTACGGCCGTACACCCACTTCAGAAGACTTTTGATGCTTCTAACACTTTAATCTAAGTGTTTTCTAAGTCCTAGGGTGTTTTCCTTTCATGATTAGTGGTATATAGACTAATTATATTCATATATATGCCAATATATGCTCACTAGGATCCGTTGTGCTCAAGTCTACACTTAGCACTTAGCATCCTACAACCCGATCTTTCATTCACACCACTCACTACAGGTGAGTTCATACCCCTTAATCTATCTTTTAAATGATTTTAAATGCTTTTATGGGGGGAATACAAGTTGAAACATTATAATTATTATATCAATCACATGTGATTAATAACTATCAAACAAAGGATTGCTATTCAATTAGCTGTTTTATCAAACAGAACTACTTCAAATGGTTATCAAATACTTTTACATGTTAAATGCTTTTTATTCAAACTCTTTTAAACTTATACTTGTTCAAATGCACATCTATATAGATATAGTTATATAAGTAGGATTGAAAGGACTTAGGACTGATAGCTCACCTTGCTTCCTGTTCCTTGTTTGGTTGTGGACTTAGGGTATCGGTTATTTGTCCAAAGGTCGTTTGAATCTTAGTTATATATTATGCATATGTGTATAGATATAAAAGTTCCTTCAATCAGTTCCATACCTTTGGGTAGCAAGGGTATACAATCATGTTTATACATATAAACAACATTACTAGTAAACTATTGTTGGATTAATGTCTAAGTCCATAACTATAATTGGTAAGACTTGACCCGACCCGGCATGGTCCATTTGGGTTGCATGGCATCATGCATTTGGATAGACTACAATGAGAGAAATAACACTTAAGGTTGATTAATATATTATAAGTTCTAATATATTAATAAGGTTATTTAATTAGTATTGATCAAGAATTAATTTGGAATTAATTAAGTGATCAAAAGGAGACTAATTAAATATATCGGTTGATTGTGTAAATCATTCATTCTTATATATGTGGGCTTGTGATCCAAGATTCCTTATGTTGGACTAAGTCCATGGGGTGACCCATGGATACTCCATGGAGGTTAAAATCCATGGAGCATAAGGAATGGGTAAAGTTATGAGTTACATGGTGTAACCCTAATAGCCACCATATAAAAGAATCCCATGGCTCAAGAAATTGTGCACTAATGTGTGAGTGTGAGGGCTAGACGATTTCAAGGAGTGTTCAAGTTTCTCTTAAGTTATTCCAAGTGTATTTGGTGTTGTGTGAACCATTTGAGGTGTCACACTTGGGGCACTAGGCACTCAAGTTTCATGAAGACATTCTACATCAAAGAGGTATGTATTCTATCTTGTTATATTTATTATTTTGTATGCTAGATTAGGATAATACCTTGGATGTTCATAATTGTATGTATAATAGAGAAAACATAGATCCAAGGTATTTAGGGTTGCATGTACACTTAGGAGTGTTAGAATGCTCATAACCCAGCAGTGGTATCAGAGCCTAGGCTTGTTTTCTTGTTATACTTGCAAAAGTAGCTGAAAAAATCGAGTTGGATACATATATTCGATTGTTTTGGCTGGAATTGGACTAGGAACATTACCCTAAGATGTTTTTGGACTTATAAACTTGTTTTTGATGTGGTAATGTTCATGCTAATCCAATTTCTAAGATAATTGTCATAATTTCAAGATTTGTATTAGTTTGTATGTTCATGCTAATTTCTTGAAGATTGATGATTTGAATTATCTTGTTCTTATGAGGTTCTTAGATTAATAGAAAAGTTGTGTGAAATAGTTGTTTTCAATCCTTTTTAATCTAAGAGTTGATTCCAAAGTGTGTTTTTGTAACTTGTCCTCAATTTATATGAAAAGTCACATTTAAGAATCATAAAACTCATAAAAGTTGGCAAAGGTTACAAAATGAAGAGTCTAGTTCTAATTAAATGGTTTTATGACTCCATAACTTGTCCTCAAGTTATGGAGGTTCAAGAGTCTCTTCATTAAATTAAAAAAAAGTGTAACCTTAATTAGTTCCATAAGTTACAATAAAAAAAAGTTATTTTTTTTTATTAATTAGTTTAAAGTCTTCCATAACTTGTCCTCAAGTTATGGAACTTGAAGAGTTTTTTTTTAATTAAAACTACTTTAAACTCATAAGTTATGGAATTAATTAGTTTTGAATAGTTTCAAAACTTGCCCTCAAGTTTTGGAATTTGAAAAGTTTTCACTTATGAATACTTTAATTCCAAGTTAGCCCTTAGAATTTTAAAAGTTAAAATTCAACCCTTATACTTTATAATATTATAAGTTAATAATATTTATATATATATGTATAAGAGTAAAGTCAGTCTTACCGTTAGTAGGCCTCATTCACTAAGCCGGTCTATAAGGGGGGTATAAGGTCACTGCCTATAAAATGGCAGTTTAATGGGTGTCCACTCTCACCCACCGCTTCCTTGACTGGTGGAGGGTCGTTAGCCGAACGGGTAGGACAAGGACTATAATTCTCCTTTCATTAAAAGTATTAATGATAAATACTAAGTAACTAAACTCTTATTAATACCCAATCTTAGTTACTTAGGAAAATGTGAATTTGCTGCTAACCCATGAAATTACACTTTGCACTTTGCTTAAGTTGTTAGTGGAGCGTGTGTGGTTAACCAGCACACTAACCTGGATTTAACAAAGTAGGCAAAGGGTAACTTAATATTTATCATAGTATCGGTGGAGCTCGTGTGGTTAACCGGCACATCGATTGAGGGGTAAATATTAAGGGTACCAAGTATATTTGCATGGTTACTTCACACCTTGTTTTGTGATCCTCGGCATCCCAGTCACAAAACCTGAAGGGCACACTCGAGATTGAAACATGCCATTGAAAAGTTCAATGAATCTCAAAAGATCTAGGAGTTTCAAATCCAATTAAAAACCTAATTACATTATTTCGTTTTTCATGGTGGAAATTGGTAAATCGTCATTTACCTACCTTCAACTATTTTATAACTCGGATTACGGAATCCCTCTTCCAGTTATAAATAGGTTGTTGGATCCTAGCCTTAATATTTCATATTGGGTGTTATATTAAGGACTTTAGATCAACTATCTTGAATATCTCCCAAAAGATGTCTAGTTCAGACATCTATGATATTCCCAAATCTCTTGGAACTTTGCTTCCTCCACCTCCTCCAATTATTCTCCCTAACCCACAAGTTCAAGGTCACTCAAGCCCTAATGGCAAGCAAGGTCTATGTGTGATCACATCTTAGAGATGAAGTCACATATTGACAAGCTGGGAGAGTTGGGTGTCAAAGTCTTGAGAAAGTTGGTGGCTCAACTACTTTCTAAGTCACATAGTGAGTTCTTTTGGGAATCCTATGAAACAGACTAAGACAAGACCCTTAATGATCTTATCTATTTGCTAAGATCAACTTCCTAAAACGCTATGGACATTGACAATGATGACATTGGATATCCAGTAAAGCTCTCTCTTCCCAATGGAAAGGGATCGGCCATAGTCAACTCGGTTGACCCAATGGTAAAGAGAGAGGCAAAGTCTGAGATAGTCCCATTATCAAGGGTCCATAGGTAACTATTGCCAAAGGAAGGGGCATTGGTTACGAAGTTGCCAAATTTACCTAAGGATGTTAAAGTCAATAAGTTTGGCTCTACTTCAGGTAAAGTCCATTGTCTAACTCTATTAAGTACATGTTGATTCTGATCGCGAAGATCGATTTCAATCGCATGGTTCGGTGATCAGAATTTTGGGCTATTACTTAAGAGTTATGATATTTATATTGCTTAGGAATAGATAACAACAAGGTTTTCATATGGATTGTAAGGATAAGTTTTTCCGCAAAGTTTTAAAATAAAAGAAAAAGGTTTTGATTTTATTTATTTTAAGTATCCTTACAATGGCATTTGTGAAAAGTTGTTGCTTATAAGATTCCATTGATAGCAATATTGGAAAAATGGATTTGATTCTTTCGGTTGTGGTAGTGTCTAATATTACCAAATAAGGAAAGATTATCATCACCCAAGGTTCAATTGGACCGAAACTTGGAATCATGCAAGTTGTATAGTATGATGAATGAGAACTTTCAGCTTGGAAAATTAAGACTAATTCCTTATGTGAATAAGGAAAGGACTAAGGGATCGAGTACACATTCTTGTGCACTGGTCAAGTCCACCACAAAATATCAAGAAGACTATTCGTCATGATTTACTTAAGTTCAGTAAATATGGTTATACTTATAAGTTTAAGTATAAGTCTGTAGCATTGGAGAAGTTTCAATGTGAGACAGAACGAATAAGAAGAATCAAAGTATGGCAGAAAGATAAAAGTTTCTCAAATCTGAAAAGATGGGAGAGTACTTTAGTATCATGTTTATGATCATCTTAATGATTAAGATACCATATCACAATTGGTCCTCTAAAGTCATCTTAGTGCATTCTTATGACTAAGAAGAGGAGTCATGAATTGTTGAAATGGTTAAATCAAAAAGATGAGTCATACTTCGTTCCAAAACAATTCTGAGAGTCATACTCCAATATTGTAACTTGAGTGACATATCTTAAAGAGGGTTTGTTAACACTAGTCAAATGTAAGAGTAAAAGGTTATCTACTCTTGTACATTTGAAATTGGTAAGTTGTGATGTTTTGGATAAAACAGAGACCAACTTAGGCCAATTGTGTAAAGTGTTAGTCTTGATAAAGAATCTGCACTATCTCTTGAATATTTGACAAGGGAGTCTTATATGTCAAGAGGATAGTGGGAGTCTTAAAGCTCTTGAAAGTTTCAAGACTTAATCAAGAATAAAACCTAAAAGTCCTTCACTAGCACACGACTTGAGGTTTATAACCTATCGTGTTGAAATTTTTGTGCCTATTCGAGTTGGCTTTGCATAGGAGTTCTGAGAGTTCTCAATTGGTTGCACAACTACTTGGAAGCAATGGCAGGCACCTGAGCTGCCAAATGGCAAGAATTTAAGATTGCACAAGTTTAATCAATATGAGTTTGGATTTGTCACTAACCTTGTCTTGTGATTATGGTTTTGACAAATTCACATGGATAAGAACACATACACTATTAAATCTAAGTGTCATAAGGTTTCTCTCCGATTCATGAAAATGATGGTGAGGAAACACTTTCACTAAGTAGATTTTAGCTAGATAGCAATTGTGATATTTGCATTCTCAAAGTCGTTAGTGGAGCGTGTGTGGTTTACCGACACACTAACATGGACTTGTGAGAAGTGGCAAAGGTCTAAACAATTGAGACTATGATTACGACATCCCTTTTCATAGTTCTATAATTGTTTAGACACACATGTGAGCTATCTAAGAGAGGTGTATGATTTTGATAAAGTTTTATCAAAACAATCTAGTATCAGAAATCTGAACTTTGGTAAGAAAGTCAGCTGATTTCTGAGTACATGTCAAAGCTAGTGGGAGCATAAGTGTTATGCTAATAATCATCATGTTAGTGGGAGCATGATAATTATGACAAAGGTTGCAAGTTAGCAATGTTAATTATAGAAAACAAAAGTTTCAATTCGTGAGGTTGCAGGGGTTGAAAAAGTTGTTTTGCTATAATTAAGGGAGAGGAAATTATACTTCATTTCAATTCTAAAAGCTTAGATTGAGATTTTAATCGTATTTAATCAAGGATATATATATGAATTTCATGTTGGAATGGCCCAACATAAGGAAATTCTATATATGGGTCCATTATTTGCGTTCTAAAATTCGATTATGATTACGGCATCCCTTTTCATAATCTGAATTTTGAGAACTTGGCAAATTGAAATGAAAATATTATAGCAAAAGACTGGTTTAGTCTTTATATGAGACATCATGAATCGTGTCCCATATGCTTCGGATATAGGATCGATTACATGTGCTATATTCATCCCTTCTAAAATTTTCCAAATGCCTGGGGCATTATGAAGGGAAAAGGTCTAGAATTGGATATGACTAAAATGATTAAGCAATTGTCGAGGACAATCTAAGGTTTACCAAAGATTGGTTGCTCAAGGACAGTTGGAAGTATAATGTTAATTCTGGAAGGACCATATTGACATAATCTGTAAGGAGGCAACTCTTGTTCAGAAGTGATAGTCAAAATGGAATATGGAAATGTTTCAAAGTTAGAAATTATTCAATCTGTGTAAGATTACGAAACTTAATGAAAGAAGGATGTTTCCAAGGAGCTGATCTCCTTTGGAATGCTCTGTAATGATTGTTGTCAAGTCTTTCTGACTTTGTGCATAATCATTAAGAGGATCAATGCATATAAGTTTAGAATCTAACAGATTTCAGTAAATGGCATGAATTTGGAATTCTTGCATTTGCAGTAAGGATTTGGGACTGTGAAAAGAGGATCATTGGAGTGATGTTCAATTGATCTATTTTACAAAGTAAATATCATAGACAAACATAGTATGCATACTTGGTGTATGGCATGACTAGTGTTTAGAAAACATAGTGTACATGCTTGGAGCATGGGACAACTATTGTTTTAAATTCAAGTATAAAGTTGATAAAACCGAAACAATGAATAATGAGTAATCTGTATGGTGATAAATAAAAGTGTTTATTTATATTCATAGGGTTTGATACCATATTTGATTCATTTATTATTGTGTTTCACTTTGCATGTTTTGACTTCCAGAATAACTAAGTCGCTCTTCCTGAATGATTAAGTTATTCAAACCATCCACAGTCGGTCATATGTTGGAAGTAGATATGAATCAAGACTGTCATGGGTTGGTTTGTAGAGGTCCAAGTTGGTGGACAAAGTGGTGCTACAACACTCATGAGTGCTCATAAGTTCTGAGTATTGGATTCAACTCGCGCTCATTTGAATCACTTCATGGATTTTATCACGAGTGATCATGAGACGATAATATCTTATATTCTTCAAACCTAGAGATATGAGTTGTTACTATGAGTTGGTTATACATTGATTGCACGAAAACGCATTGGTAACTCGATGTTATAAAACGTGCCTTTGTGTATGATTCAACAAGTAGTAGAACAAGCCATATGAGTCGAAGTTTATCCATTCCTTTTACCTTCGGGATAAAAGCGATATCTGTGGGCCCCTCGATGATTTAAAGATGATACATGTGAGTGCTTGGCCAGGCCAGGACTGATTTGATTTGTTCAATCAGTCAGTCATCATGAATCGGAAATCGGGAAACAACAAATGGACAGAGAGAATGATTGATAATCCATGTCTCAGTCCATATGATATCTAGAATGGAGGAATATATGATCCCTTATCTAATGGACAAGTCATTGACAAAGGTCAGAGTTCATCGACAAGGTCAGAGTTCGACAGAAGCTTTTGAGAGCTACGATTGCTGATCGGTTCCTGAAGTCATACGCAATAGTAGTTTTAGACTTATCCAAGTGGGAGACTGTTGGATTAATGTCTAAGTCCATAACTATAATTGGTAAGACTTGACCCGACCCGGCATGGTCCATTTGGGTTGCATGGCATCATGCATTTGGATAGACTACAATGAGAGAAATAACACTTAAGGTTGGTTAATATATTATAAGTTCTAATATATTAATAAGGTTATTTAATTAGTATTGATCAAGAATTAATTTGGAATTAATTAAGTGATCAAAAGGAGACTAATTAAATATATGGGTTGATTGTGTAAATCATTCATTCTTATATATGTGGGCTTGTGATCCAAGATTCCTTATGTTGTACTAAGTCCATGGGGTGACCCATGGATACTCCATGGAGGTTAAAATCCATGGAGCATAAGGAATGGGTAAAGTTATGAGTTACATGGTGTAACCCTAATAGCCACCATATAAAAGAATCCCATGGCTTAAGAAATTATGCACTAATGTGTGAGTGTGAGGGCTAGACGATTTCAAGGAGTGTTCAAGTTTCTCTCAAGTTATTCCAAGTGTATTTGGTGTTGTGTGAACCATTTGAGGTGTCACACTTGGGGCACTAGGCACTCAAGCTTCATGAAGACATTCTACATCAAAGAGGTATGTATTCTATCTTGTGATATTTATTATTTTGTATGCTAGATTAGGATAATACCTTGGATGTTCATAATTGTATGTATAATAGAGAAAACATAGATCCAAGGTATTTAGGGTTGCATGTACACTTAGGAGTGTTAGAATGCTCATAACCCAACAACTATAACAGGTATAGTTTAGGAAGTTACTAATACTATTACTAGAATAATGAAACATACAATGAGTCAGTTCATACATGAGTCAATAACATACAGATCGAGAATACTATGATGAGAAACAAACAATAACATACAGATAGAGAATACTATGATGAGAAACAAACAATAACATACAGATAGAGAATACTATGATGAGAATCAAACAATAACATACAGAGAGAACATACAGTACACTAGTACATACAATACATATACAAGAACCTTACAACAGAAATGTGAGCCACGTAACGGGGCATGGCATCACCTGTCATGGCTCGTTTTGTATCCAGAGTCTCCTAGAAGGAGAGCGTTGAATTTGTGTATAGATCTATACTGGATTGACTATCCTACACCTTGCTGGTCGCTACAGTGGGACATGCAAGTCTACAACTGCCAAATGTCATTTCTTCCAACGTCTTTCATCGTCGTGTTTTTAGTCGGTAGTATGGTACAGGCATATCACATGTTACTTTAAATAACAAATTGGTTTAAGGTAATTAGTACAGCAGTAGTTACTTAATACAACACTACAGTACTTTATTTATTTCCCCATTGCATTCACTTTGTGATCTTCACACAATGAACGGTAATGTAAAAACTATATTTTTGGTTAATGATAGTCATATTTGGGAAAATACACACTTTACAAGGAACAAACATACATTACATTTGATGCTTTGGTAGAAGGCTACGTTTAGTAGAAAATATAGGATTTTCTAGGAGATACAAACATTTACAAACATTTACATCAAATACACACAAACACTTTCATACAAGCAATGACACTAAAATACCTATGAACTCACCAACTTTAAAGCTGATCAACTCGTTCCAAATAACTTGTATTCTCAGGTCACAGTAGACAGGTACCGATGCCAGGATTTTGAGAAGATTGAGCTCGTTCAAGACTCATCTCATATTTTGATTTACATTTTTGGTGTCTTATAAACTTTACAGAACACACTTGTATGAAATTATATTATTAATGCAATGGATGATGTTGTTGCTTGTTTACTCCTATGCATTGTTGTGATACTGTACATGACGTCCTCCACCCCTGAACGTTTCCGCCGTTCCGGTTTTGGGGTGTGACAATAACTTTGAAGAGGGATGTCGTAATCCAAGCTATAGAATATTTGAAGGTAGGTGAATGACGATTCACCAATTTCCACCATGAAAACGAAATAATTTATTAGGTTTTAATGAAACTCCTAGATCTTTTGAGATTCATTAAACTTTTCAACGGCATGTTTCAATCTCGAGTGTGGCCTTCAGGTTTTGTGACTGTGATGTCGAGGATCACAAAACAAGGTGTGAAGTAACCATGCAAATTACTTGGTACTCTTAAATGTTTATCACCCAACCGATGTGCTGGTTAACCACACACGCTCCACCGGCCTATGATAAACTTTAAGAAACCCTTTGCCTACCTTGTTAATTCAAGCTAGTGTGTCGGTTAACCACACGCGCTCCACTAACCGACTTAAGCAAAGTGCAAAGTGTAATTTCATGGGTTAGCACCTTATTCACATTTTCCTAAGTAACTAAGATTGGGAATTAATAAGTGTTTAGTTACTTAGTATTTATCATTAATACTTTTAATGAAGGGAGAATTATAGTCCTTGCCCTACCCGTTCGGCTAACGACCCTCCACCAGTGAAGGAAGCGGTGGGTGAGAGTGGACACCCATTAAACTGTCATTTTATAGGCAGTAACCTTATACCCCCCTTATAGATCGGCTTCCTGAATGAGGCCTACTAACGGTAAGAATGACTTGCTCTTATACATATATATATATATATATATATATATGTATATTATTAACTTATAATACTATAAAGTATAAGGGTTGAATTTTAACTTTTAAAATTCTAAGGGCTTAACTTGGAATTAAAGTAGTCCTAAGGGAAAACTTTACAAATTCCAAAACTTGAGGGCAAGTTTTGAAACTATTCAAAACTATTTAATTCCATAACTTATGTGTTTAAAGTAATTTTAATTCAATAAACTCTTCAAGTTCCATAACTTGAGGACAAGTTATGGAAGACTTTAAACCATTAAAGAATGTGACTTTTCTTTATTCATAACCTATGGAAATATTTATGAGTCTTATGAATCTTAAATGTGACTTTTCTTATAACTGGAGGACAAGTTACAAAAACACATTTTAGATTCAACTCTTAGATTAATTTGGATTGAAAACACATTTTTCACATAACTTTTTCTAGTAATCTAAGCAACTCATAAGAACAAGATAATACAAATCAAACTTTTCATGTAATTAGCCTAATCCTTAAACTAATACAAAACATGAATCTATTGACAATTATCTTTGAAAATTGGATTAGCATGAACATTACCACATCAAAAACAGGTTTATAGGTTCAAAAACAGCTTATGGTAATGTTCCTAGTCCATTCCTAGCCAAAAAACTCGAGGATATGCTGTCAGGGGGTCCAACTCGTCGAGTGCATGAACCAACTCGACGAGTTGGATCGTTTTGAACACTTTTATGGCATGGACTCGTCGAGTCTCCTGATGGACTCGCCGAGTCAGCTGCACAGACAGCAAAAAACTTCGATTTTTAAGCAGATTTTGCAAGTATAAAAAGAAAACAAGCCTAGGCTCTGATACCACTGTTGGGTTTTGAGCATTCTAACACTCCTAAGTGTACATGCAACGCTAAATACCTTGGATCTATGTTTTCTCTATTATACATGCAAATATGAATATTCCAAGGTATTACCCTAACTAGCATACAATCTTTGATACTTGGGTAATAAACTAGAGAGAAATACATACCTTGTTGATGTAGCTTGACTCCATGAAGCTCGAGAGCCTAGTGCCCCAAGTGTGACACCTCAAATGGTTCACACAACGTCATCAACACATGGAATAACCATGAGAAGAAGACACTCATGCTCAAATCGTCTAGCCCTCATATATGTAGCACTAGTCCCATTTCTTGAGCTAAAGGGGTCCTTATATAGTGTGCACATTTGGGTTACACCATGTAACCCATGACTTTACCCATTCCTTATGCTCCATGGGTTTGAACCTCCATGGTGTATCCATGGATCACCACATGGGTTAAACCCAACATAAGGAATCATGGATCATAATCCCACATATATAAGAATGAATGATTTACACAATCAATCCCCATATATTCAATTAGTCTCTTTTGATCACTAAATTAATTCCAAATTAATTCTTGATCAATACTAATTAAATAACATGATTTCATATTAATATATTAGAACTTATAATATATTAATATGTCACAAATGTCCTCTTCTCACAAACGGTCTATCCAAATGTTCCGATGCCATGCAACCCAAATGGACCATGCCAAGTCGGGTCAAGTACATACCACTTATAGTTATGGACTTAGACACCAATCCAACAAAAAGTTAGGCTATTCCCTTAAGTAATTAACCCAAAATAATCAAAGAGCTCTTCAGGTCAGCACCTCTCCAATATACATTTGTATTCGACTAAGTTCTAATAGAATACGTCACGAATTGAATTTCGGGACGAAATTCTTTCAACCGGGGGAGAATGTGTCAACCGTCAAAATTTCAGACAGTTCTAGATTTTAATAAACTTAGTTCCACATATAGGCACGAAAAATACTAGACTTTATAACTAGAAGCTAAGTTAGAACCTACTAAAAACTTGGAAACAAGTAGAATCGAAGGATAGTGTACTTAGATTTCACATTGATATGTGAATTCTTTAACAACTTAACTCAAGTGACTATCCATATTCGGGTCATTCTTTGACTCGAACATCTTTGCATGAATCATATAGACACTTCATGCACTTGACCTAGCAGTAAAAATAAAGTCCAAGTCTCATAGGAACTAAATTCAAAGTTGAAACTATGACTAGCATACTTAACTCTTGAATTTCACTTGAATCTCGAAATCACTACATAGAAATGCTAATAAACCGATAAAAATAAATTACAAACATTATTTTTAAATTGAATAAGAGTTAGGAAATCCAAAAATAATTTGAAGTCTTAAAGATTCAATTTATTTTGATATTTAAAGATTTATAAAATCAAAAAACCTTAAAATGCCCTAAACACCAAAAATTTATAAACTTTATTGTCCACACTCCATAAGAGTTATTATGAACTTTATAATAGTATCTAAGAATAATAAAAATTTGGAAATATAATCAAGGAAAATATAATTTAAAGTATCAACATATATCCTTAATTATTAGTTTAAAAATCAAGAGTTTTATGAACTAAAAACTAGGCAAAAATACATTTTATAAAAATTTTAATCATTTTTATAAAAATAGAGGGAAATAATTTAGAAGAAACAAGAGGGAGGGAGCCTTTCTCACTCAAAATGTTGGCCTCCCATCTCCCAAGACACTCCTCCTCTTCCCAAAACAAGTAATCATTTCTCTATTCTCCACACTCTTCACCTCTTCATTCTCTCTCTCACACTCTACCATCATTCATTGAATTCTCTCTTCTTTCTTCCTCTAAACTCACGAAAATATTCAGCCAAGAACTCCTCTCAATTTCAAAATCTTCATCCTCAAGTGTTGTTTTTAGAGGTAATCACGAAAATCCTTCATTCTCCTTCACTTTTCTTTCAAGTTTTACAAGTTTTCTTACACTTTCTTCTTCTCCTACACAATTCTTTATGATCATTCATGTGCATAATCATGAATGGTGAGTTTGATGATGATGGTGTTAGGATTTCACCCAAGAACAACATGGATGTTGTCTGATGGTGAATCCAAGGACCAAAACCTATGTGAAACCCTAGACTATGGATTTTTACTAGTTTTAAACGTTCATCCACCACATGCGTCCAAGTTTTCCTTTGAACACATCACTATGAACAAAATATGTATATGCATGGTCTTCAAACCATGATGCATGTGATGAACATCAAGCTTAAAGGCTTGATGATCAAAATACATTGTTAATAGTGCATGTAAAGGATTTTATTCATAAAAAATCTAAATCTCCTTATCTGTTCAAAAAATATTTTCCCAAAATCCCAATATAAAAATAAGTAGATCTGAAAGATCCCAAAAGTTGTTTTTATTTCTTTGATTTATTGTAATGTTTACAAGCAAACAAGTCCATAAATCATATAAAATAATTTCTGAGGTCCATAAATCCTAGGTATATTCGTGGAACACCCTTAAAAGTAATTAAAGGTCTCTCATTAAGTTTCATCGATTTTGGTTACTGTTTGATAGGATTTTTGAATTTTCTTTTGTTTAGCTCCAATAAATAAAACAACCACCATAGAGAATGTGAAAAGTTGGATAACATATTTACAGCTCCTATACCATGTGGAACACTCATAAATATATTTTAGGGATTTTTGCATAACATATTTATATTTTTCCATGATTTTTGAGTATATAATGGACTAAAATTGGGAAAAATATTTTAACTCATCCACAATTCATGAAAATTTACCATAACATCTTATATTACATTAGGACGCTATATAAAAAGTTGGATTATTTTTCTCTTCTGTATGCTTTTTTTGTTCTATTTTCATAAGATTAAATACACATAAATCCAAAACTCGGACTCCAATATATGAAAATCACATTTTGTAGTTTTCCCAGCTTATTTACACTTTGTATGAATTTTACAAAAAGTTTTCTACTTTCCTTAACTGTTTTATAATTATTCACGAATTAATGCTTATTTAAGTGAATAAAACTATGAAAAATAGCTACACCATTTGAAAACCAACTTTTATATTTTTTCCAGCTTGTATATGTCTAATAACACTAATACAAAAAGGTTAGGGAATTTTGTTAACTACTGTCTATTTATCTCCATTTTGATTAAATAAATATACAAAAATCAGAAAAGTCATGTTAAACTATTTGAAAATCCGTTTTTATATTTTTCCCAGATTGTACATGTTGCATAACAGTGGTGCACAAAGTTTGGGGAATTTTCTTAACATATAGCTATTTGTCATGAATTTGTATCTATTTAGAGAATTAAATATAGGAAAAATGGCTATACATATCTAAAATGCATGAAACATTTTCTAGAAATCTTTGACTGTAATTGGAACACAGATAAAAAGTTGTGTGACTTTTAGTTACTATTTTCAATTTAATTAGAATTCCTTGATGTTAAACACAATTAAATTACAAAAGCCAGGTTTTATTATTCAAAAGTGGCATTATTAATTTTCCCAATTTAGGGATGCTGTGAAACAGTTACAAAAAAAGTGTAAGATGTTTTCATGATCATTTACTATTTTTCCATGATTTTGTGTAAAATGGTGAAAAATAGTTACACAAATAAAAAATTTAAGAAACTTTATCTTAAGGTCTTTGACTTTAGTTAAAACTGAAATGCAATGTTTGGAAAATTTTGGAACTAAATTGATTTAGTTTTTGAATATTTAATCATTGGAACACCTCCTAAAATGTTAAATTTTAACATTTCATTAATGGGAATTTCCACTTGAATTTTTTATACAACAAATTGATTCATAGAAATCTAAATTTCATAGAAAAATGTTTGTAACTGAACAATATTAAATTTTGACACAATATTGGCATAATTCTATTGTACTAGTAAATATACGAGTATTCGATTTTGATTAGATTTTCATTAGTATGTAACATCGTTGTAGGAATCAATAGTGGTATGAGTGGAGCGGATTTCAAGGAACCGTTTGCATTATCTCAAGGCATTGTGAGTATTTACATCCCCCTATTTTCGGTTTTTATGTTTTGGGGTGGAGAAGCATGTCCGAAATACTATTTATTGTTCGTTGTATTTAAATTGATTTGTATAAAACTTGATTGCTATATTTTTCTATGTATGTCTACGCAACTTGAAACATGAGCCCTTATCATCTTAAGCCCCTTAAACTTTACTCCAACTATTAACTATTTGAGCCAATGGTCATTATTGATAGCGCTATTAGGAATTGACAACTCCTCACTCGCCCGATTGCTTGAGTGCATGATACCATATTCATCTATGGAACGATAAGCATAGATTTTTCTAGGGGATCAGTCATAGGCTTGGTTGTGAACTCATTGTTTGCTCATATACATACAAACTAGCTTACTTATTATAGCAACGAGCTTTGTCTCTCATTATATCAATGAACTTTTATTACTGGAAACTTATTTACTTGTCTTAGCAATAAACTTGTTCGCTCCTTGTAGCAACGAACTTGTTTGCCTATTATAGCAATGAAACTTGTTTACTCGTTTTAGCAACGAACTTTATTTACGATGAGAATATTTACGTTGCATCTTATTTGGGCAACATACTTTATTTCTCATGACGACAACGAACATTTTTTATGCAAATTTATTTACTTATTTTAGTAGTGTACTTTTACTTATTAAAACTTCTATCAAAACTTTGATTACGATTCATGAAACCAATATCATTTTTAACCTGTGAACTCACCAACTATTTTTATAATTGACGCTCGTTTTACATGCTTTTTCAGGAATCACCTTGTTAGAGGCACAACACTTGTATGAGCATTTGCATGTGTTGTCTTTCAAATACATTGTAATTTCTTTTAAAAAGTTGTTCAAACTCATTGTAAATTGTAATGCTTTTTAATACTATAGTTGATGTTGTCCTTTAACTTTTGCTATGAGACCCTTTGTACTGCCACACCCCGTGTTTCCGCTTTAACGGGGTGTGACAATGTTGAACATGAGATTTGGATCGCAATCAATCTCATTTGGAGTTCAACTTGGGACACGTACGTTAGATGTCAAGCTCTCAACACATAAAAGGAAGAAAACCCATCTTGACTTCATAAGCCTCTTTCATATTTCATACCATACTTGAAAACGGTTTTTATAATTGTCCGTTTGAGGAACAACCTTTGACCATACCAAAGCACAACACTCCATACACTTAATTCACACTATGTATCTCATGTGTTAAGGATACAAAGATAGCTCCTTTTAATGAAGTATCACTCATAACAGTGAAATATGAGATGACATTGGCATGGGTCTACTCAGTACTAGTTCTTTGACAAGTGCCTATGAATCTGGTTACAACCACTTGCCAACTTTCATCTGGTGATAGCCAACCAATCCAATTCATATTAGTCTTACTTAATAATGGCTCCCACAATTATAATCAACTATGAACATTTAGAATAATAATATTATTCATACATTAAACATCTTAATACAAAACACAACAAGTATTAATGTGATGATCATATCCCATAATTATAAAACAATATAATAGTTGTTTTCTTAATGTTCCAATATCTAAATACTAAATTCAAATCAAAATATCAATTAGAATAATGAAGTCCTATCACTGAAGTGTGACCATTCATACTTAGCGTAAAAGACGTCATATCGTTGAAGTGTGCCCATTCATACTTTCCTTAAAAGAAGGAGTTTATAAGGTTATGACTAAAATTAATATGTGTGAATTATGCGAATACTATCAACTCTATATTTGACTCATTTCTCAGTATAGTTAAATATCTTGAAGAATATGATTGGTGTTATGATGTGACATATAATGTTTCTTATCTTAATTAATTACACTCTGTTAGTCACAACATATTTCTAGGTTATCCCTGAATGGAAGGACTCAACCTAGTTTTTCAATGATCTTGTTCATCTAATGCTATTTGATTTCAGCTTCTGAAGTAGCAGTGTACTTTTATTTAGTAGATTGTGCAATATTGTTTTTCTCGCACCTCATTCCAACAAAACTTACACTTTATTATATAATGAAGTCACAATCTAATTATAATATATATATATATATATATATATATATATATATATATATATATTGAATGATCGATTTTCTCAAGAGTCAGTGTATAATGATATTTCTAGATAATATATGATCTTAAAGAGTCATATAACAACAACTTGACACAAATATATTATTTATATCAATTTGATTATTGATAAATATTTATAACTCTAATAATTAATAGAAAATTATTTTTTATTAAAATAATAAATCAATAACAAGTATAAAATAAAGTCATAAGGAATGATTTATATAAGTTATACATATTAATTTATTTATAAAAGAGGTTTACTAAATAAATTATGTGGATAACTTATAAATAAGAGAATAAATAAAAAGCTTTACTTTCCTACCTTTTAAAGAATGTAGAAAACGTAACTAGCAAATACTAGTTTCTATTTGTGCTTAATTTTTATTATAATGAGAATGCCATACCTTGGAAGCATCAAGCATGTGCTTTTTCTTTTTGTCATGATGAGGCATGGACATGAGAAGAACTTGCATGGAATTCATAAGCCTTTTAAAGGGTTTTTAAAAGTCTTCTTTTTCTACTTTTTTGGCTGCCATTTTTCTTTTATTTATCTTCTTAAAAAGGTGGATTGTATGAATGGGGAGATATACAAGTTAGACTAGTTTATTCATGAACCCATGCTCCTTTATCCCATAGCCTTTTGTCTCTACGGATAGAAGATCTTAAAGTAAGATAACCCAAATGATAAAGACTCTTCTAAAAGTCGTAAGAAGCTTGAAATTCTTGAATTTTTATTTCATAGTGAATTCATGATTTGCACTCTTCCTCTTAATATTTTCTTTGGCTCTTAAATATATAAGTCATACGAAGATAGTTTTGATTCTTTACATGAAATCTCCTTTAGAATAAAAGTTTTGTTTTTCTTCTTAAAGGCTTAAGAGTTTTGTTACTACAAGAAAAAGACTAACATTTTTTTAAGTTGAAGAATTGTTGGTGTTTCCAACTAAGGTGGAGTTATATTCCACATTCTTCATCAACTTCCAATCTCTTATTAAAATCAAAGTCTTCAAAGGTTGTATTCTTATGTTCATATTTTTGAGTTTTAATATTTCTAAGCTTTTCAAAATGATTCATGGTGGGTTATAATTGTTTTACATTATTCTAATCTAAAGATTGATTCCATTGTTAATTACGTTAATTTTGTCAGTAAAATTAGATTATTTTTAAATAAAATCCGATAAATGGTATCAGATCTATTTTTGCAAGATTAGTTAGTTTATTTGATAATTTGATAATATGTTTGTATTTGATAAACATATATGTTTTCTTTTTGCAAGAAAATCCATACATGTTTTCGATGACAACTTTAAAATGTTTATAATTGTTATTTTGATGGCTACAAGTTAACATGCATCATTTTAGTCATAAAAGTTGTCTTAAAAAAGAAAGAGTTGTTTTATATCATTTTGTGTGTGTGTGTGTCTATATATATATATATATATATATATATATATATATATATATATATATATATATATATATATATATATATATATATATATCAAGGTTGTAAAAACCACTCGGTGGGACCTCGACGGTCGACAATGGTTAATGGATTAATCGGTCAAGGCAGACAGAGATTAATCAAGGACCCTTAATTATTAATAAAACACTTTAAAAACTTAATATACCCTAAGAAACTAAGTATTTGAACATTTAAAATTTTTAAAATTGGAAAATACAAAATATATTGTATAATATTTGAAAATTGAAATATTTGAAAATTTAGAATTTTGAAATTTTGTAAATTTTGGTGTAATGTTTAAAAACTTCAAAATTTGAATTTTCTTAATATTTACCAACTAGGAGTGCCAAGGACCGCTAAAGAGCAAGCCATTTATGTATGTATATATATATATATATATATATATATATATTTACCAACTAGGAGTGCCAAGGACCGCTAAAGAGCAAGCCATTTATGTATATATATATATATATATATATATATATATATATATATATATATATATATATATATATATATATATATATATATATATATATATGATGTGCATAAACAAGTCATGAACCCTTGTGTTGTTGTATGTGTTGATTTAGTTAAAATAGTTGTAAGAATTTATTCATTCATATGGTATATAATAATTAAGTAAATAGTTTTCATTTTTTTTTTTTGTAATTAATAGATTCGTTTTAAAAGTAGTTTATTTTTTCAAAAAAAAATGTAACAAGATGCAAATGAAGACCATTTTAGAAGATCAAATGTCAACCCATGATTTTATAAAAGTTTTCTTGATTTTTATAAAATTGTGTTGTTTTGGAGCTTGGAGCTGTTAAAGCAAGTAGGAAGATATATTGCAACAAGTTGAAGACTTAAAGATCCCTTAATGTACCTTTACGAAGGACTTGATATATTTGTGATGGCTCACAAAAATGTCACTAGACATGGTTGGTTTATACACATACGTTTTTGCATGTTTGTATTGTTTAATTTATGTTGTTATTATTATGTTGTGGCTGATGAATTAGTTTTCAAATAATAAATAATATTTGAACATAAATAGCATCAAAGAAGTTTGTTTTTAATGAAATTTACCGTTTAACATAAGATAGTATAAATAGTTTTAAGATAAAACAAACTTTATCGTTAAAATTATCTAACGGTAGCAAACAGTAAATTTTGTCGATTAAAATATTATAAGTTTAAAATTAAGAATTTATAAACTTATAAAACTCCAAACCTTATTTTTTTAAACGGAATTTTTATTAAAATGTTTATAAATGTCTAAAGCACTCAACGGTAAAACTTAATACTAGTTATTATTTTTAAAATTTGATCGCATCAATTATATAAAACCGGGTTGTATAAAAGAGCATTGTTAAAACATGAATTTACATAAAATAAGATTTTTAAAGGTATACAATGGCTAATCGGATTCATTAAATAACCATGTTATATGTAACACCCGTTTTCCAAGATGAATCGGATTAGGGTTTCGAGGAGTCAAAAGGATGGATTTTGGAAGAAAAGAAACCTCGCGATGTGAGATTGGAGGCTCACGACGTGAGATGGCTTGCATGAAAACTTTTGCTTGGGACTTGTCTCACGACGTGAGACATGGAGCTCACAACGTGAGAGATTATGCAACCCAAGCTCATGATCATTCTAGGGTTTCCTTCGTATTTAAGCATCTCTAAACTCATTTTAGCGTTTCTTATCATCCCCAAACCCTCTTTCACCTCATAAAAACACTAGTCTTCATCTTTGCTTAATCTTTGGTCATTTTGGAGCCTTTCTTGGTTTGGAAGAAGAAGAAAAGAAGAAGAAGAAGGTGATCTTTGTGGAGGATTTCAAGGAATCATCATCATCATCACCTTACATATTTTTCTCGACCATTGTAAGTGTTAAAGTTCCTATCTTTATTGTTATATGAGGCTAGAGCTAAGTTTTGTCCCACTTTTCTTCTTGTTCGTGCAAATTTGAATGAGTGGAAACCATACAGTTGGCAAATTTTGGGGTTATGAGGGCTTTAGGAATGTCTTGGAGTTCAGATCTAGAGAATGGCTGAGTTTTGGAACCTTACATGAAAATTGGATGTCTTTTCTTCAACTTTTGACCTTAAGGAGATCTAGCCATGTATTGGACATATATGTCTTAAAAGCATCGAATTTCTAGTGTATTAAGAAGTTATATGACCTTCTGGAATGTTAGAGTGCAAGGCTTAATGGATTAAGTACTTAAAAGTTGGACTTCTTTTCAGACTGTTCTCACGACGTGAGACATGGAGGTCTCACGACGTGAGGTCAGCTCCGTTGATCTTTTTTAAATGAGTTGGCCAAGATCAGTCAGGATGAGTTGGAATCGGACCGAGTGAGATCTCACTACGTGACCAAGGGTTGGTCATGACGTGAGGATAGATAGTTGACATTTTGGGTTTTTGGTTCGACCATTATGGAATTAGGCCTGTATTGGGCCTTGGGTGTCTTTTGGATTTGGGCCGGTTATTGGGCTTTTAGTACCATTGACTTTGGGCCTTGGTGTTTAGTCCAGTTGAAGGGAAGGGTAAAATAGTCTTTTACCCTAAGATTCGGGATTAGTGAATTAAGTCCTGATTATGGTTATGAGCTGATTACTGATCATGATTGTGTTTGATTGGTTAGCGCGGGGATTCTCTGGTCCATTAGCTCGAGCACTTGTTGGATTGTCATCAGACTGAGGTGAGTTTCATTCACTATACTCATGAGTCGAAGGCACCAATGCCGACCCACCGAACTATGTTTAGAGCTTAATAGTTGTCTTTGTGACAACTTCCTATTATGCTTGTATGTGCTTGTTTTCTTTGTGACTCTTGTTTTTATGATTATTTGCTAGCTGTAGGGGTGAAATAAACCCGATACCGAAGGGGGTGAAATAGACCCAATATTGGTTGAAAAATACCGAAGGTGGTGAAATAGACTCAGTACCGATTGAAAGATACCGAACGGGGTGTAATAGAACCAGTACCAGTTGAAAGATACCGAAGGGGGTGAAAATAGACCCAGTACCAGTTGGAAGAGAACGAAGGGGGTGAAATAGACCAAGTTATGTTTTGACCGTTATGTATGTATGGTATGGGGTATTTTTGGGGAGCTAACTAACCTTTGTGCTTACAGTTTTTAGTTTATGTTGCAGGTACTTCCAGCTTGAAAGTGAAGGGCCCGACTTGATCGCACCGTATCTGCCCATGTTTTCCGCATTATGTGATTTTTGGGATTTTGTACTTTGATAACTATTTTCCCTTAATATACTTTTGAATGGTTGAAATGACTAAATGGTGTTTATGGTTGAACTAAATTGAATTTTTTACCTTATAATTTTTGGGACTTTACAAGTTGGTATCACAACCTTGGTTTAAGGAATTTAGACATACTCTTGGGTATGTCTGAACTCAAACTAAGGATATCTAAAATCTTTTAAAATAAAATGATTTCCTAAAGAGGTTTTATAAGAAAAAGGGGTATGTTTGATGTTTTAAAAGAAAGCGATACGTGCAATTAGCCGAGCACAAGTAAGTATTTCCCAAAATACCCATATATGTTTTATGTTTGATGTTTGTTATGTTATATGATATGAGAACTACATGCTAGATTTTGGCTAAGGATCTGCTCATGATTTTATGCTAGGAGAGATGCCTTTATATGTCTAATTGTTTGAGCTTTTATAATTTCATGCTACTAAGGTTTTCAGATGATTGGATACAATGGCTTGATTAGTTGGTACGTTGGTTAGGCTTTCTAATGCCCGAATGCTGCTTGCTTCATTCTTTATGGGACTCACACTGATGTGAGCTAACTATTTCATGAATATGTTAAGTTGTACGCTACGTAGGTTAAATAATCTCAGACTGATTGGTTTGGCCTTATGGCACAACTCTCGTATGAGTCTAACCGTTGTAGGGTTGAGTCTTTTAGTCGAAGGATTATCTAAGATTTGTTGCATTCAATTATATTCATGAAGTAATTAACTGACATTATTATGGTATCTTCAGCAGTTGATGGTAGGTTTGGATGAGGAATTCTAGGAGAACCTCAGAAATATGTTAGTACAACGAAGACGTTGGTAGCTAGTGAGGAAGAGAAGTCCTTTGAATAGTCTATGGCTTGGAGTGTTACTGCATGAATGTTGCTTTCTTTGTGCCATGTGAGACTCTTGATGGTGTGCGCTAACTATTGAGTGACTATGTTAAGTCACATGTTGCATCGGTTAAATAATTTAAAAGTCATTGAATTGGCCCTATTGCACATCTCTCATTTGAGTCTAACCGTTGTAGGGCTGAGACTTTTACTCGAAGGATTATCTAAGCTTTGTTGCATGTGATTGTATTCATGAAGTAGTTAGCTGACATTAATGGGAGTTCTTCAGCAGCTAATGATAGGGTGAGGTCGGGAAACTAGGAGCCTAAGAAGTGCTTAGTGGGCTAATTACGTTGTTTAGCATGTATTTGGAGTATCAGTTTGAGAAGGTGACTTAGAGGATTAGGAATGATTCTTGAGGAAAATATGGATAGGTGTGGAAGGTAGTATTGGGCCCGTACTACTGAAAGCACAAGATCCATAGTCAAATCAGGGAGCGCCACGAAGAATCTAAGTGAAGAAATAAGTAAAATCAATAAACCTTAGACTTGAAGAGTCCAAGTGTTGAAAATACTAAAACATAGTTTCAGAATCATCAAGTGGAAAGTAATGCAGAAAGTAAAGAGTTGTGAATCAACCAAGTTAATGATAAAAACGTTTTTTAATGCTTAAGATCAATGATTCAAATGTGTCTCATATTCATAAAGATTTAGTTCCAAGTGTTTGAATGGTAAACACACTAAAACACTCAAATGGCTCTCTGAAACTATTCTAAACAACAAATGAGTAGAATGAGCTGGAAGAGAATGGAATGAGCAGAATTAAGCAACTTTATAATGGATCCCAAGGGGCCTATTTATAGGCTTTGGAAAAGCCCATGACATGGATTAACCAATCAGGTGTTGACACGTCATCATGACTTAGTCACCAATTGACACCTTTGCCCTACTTAACGGAGAATGGATTGAATATTCCAATTCTGTTAGTATTCCGTTAGGGTTCCATCCAAGTTTCGAGACTTCATATTTCTTTAGCCTTCTTGATCAACATTGAAAGTGTGATGAGCAACATGAGCATCATGTTGCTCCATTGTCTTCTAAGATGTCTTCAACTTCCAGAAGTGTCATTGGTCAAGTTGAGTTGTTTCTTGAATGTTGGAATGTTTCTTGAACTTGAAGATGTACAACCATGTGTTCATGATGGACCATGGACGAATTGCATGTACCATTGAGTATTTTGATGTGTTGTCATTGTACATGATGTGTCATGTGCAATCTTGTTGAGCCATCAACGTAATCATGTTGATCCATTGAATTGAGTTGAGCCACCAAGTATACATATTGATCCATCAATGTCTTGATGATCCATATATGATCTAGATGTACAATCTGAGATCATGATGGTCCAAATTGCTTTCTTCAAGTGCTCCATGTTCAGCAAGTGCTCTATGTAAAGTTCAGGTGCTCCAACATCTGATTCTTCAAAAACTTGTTGAATCTTCAGGATCTTTCCAACCTGAAACATTCTGATAATGTTTGTTAGAAAATGTAAATCAATACTCAACTTATTTCAATTGACAATCACATAAAAATATTTCCAACAGTTTCCCCCTATGTGATGGTTACTGAACTAAGGATTTGTAAAAAGTGTACAAAAGGAAAAATATTGATTTCACATTTTTCCTCTCTGCTTGAATGGAATTTTCTGTTGCAGCAGAAACACAAAAAAAAACATTAAAAATTATTCGAGAGAATGTTTTCCTCGAACTTGAAAGATTTTGTTAAAGAAAATTTTAACTGTCAACACGACAAACGAAAAAAAATTGGAATTGATTAAAAAAATGTTCGAATTTGCACGATCTAGACAAAAGTTTGTTTAGTTAGGATAGGAAAGTAAAGTGAAAGAAAGGAATAACGTGCAAACTCGTTTAGTGTTTTATTTAGGACAAAAGTTTGAAGAAAAGTCAACTGTTGAATAAAAGTGAAAGACTTGAGTTTTTTCTACAAACTGAAAAATAAATAAAAACTTTGATATTTTGCTAAATCATATCAACGAGTGTTAGGATAAAACAAAGTAGCTAAGTCTTGGCCTTAAATGATATTTTGTTTAATCCAAAAACACTTATTTAAAAATAGAATTAAAAGAAATTGAAAAGAAGAAAAAAATTGATGGCGCAAGAAAGATAAGAAGTGGCTTAAGAAGGGTGTGCGAAGTTGCGCGAAACGAGTAGCTAGGCAGATGGCACAAGAAGGTAAGTGTGTGGCGCAAGAGGGAGTTGGCGCAAGAGAGTAAGTGTGTGGCGCAAGAGGGAGAGCCTGATCATGCGAGGCCGAGATGCTTGTTACGCCAAGTAGGTGTTGTGCCAAGCATTTATGCGAAGAAAAGGAGATGTGCCAAGTGACTCAGCGAGGTCATATGCGAAGGGAATTCGGTTACCGAAGTTGCGCAACAAAGGAGGTGCGCCAAGCAGATATTATGTTGCGCCAAGGGCTTTGCGAAGGAGCTTTGTTGCGCCAAAGCTCACGAGGATGCGTAAGTGGAGAAGTTGTGCCAAGAAGCAAGAAGATGCGCTACGAAGTTGCTCAAGAAGAAAATTGCTCCATAACCGAAGGTGCTCCAAGACCGAAGTTGTGCAAATGATGTTGGTTCAAAAAGGTTGCTTCCAAAAACGAGTTAAGGATGGTATAAGGTACGATGGCACAAGATGAAGAGATTGGCACAAGATGGAGAGATTGGCACAAGATGATGATGAGCCAAGGAGATGCTCCAAATCAAGGGTTGGACCAAGATGCTTGCGAAGGGATTGGAGTTGCGCCAATGTCTTGGTCGAAGGTCTTGTTCACGAAATGGATAAGATGCGCCAAAGTAGGGTTTGTCTAGTAGTTTCTCCAAGCAAGGACGAGATGCTCCAATAATGTTGATCACGTGAGTGAAGTTTAACCAACAAGATTTTAAGCCTAGACGATGTTGAGCCACGGGGTTGAGATGTTGGACCAAGAGGTGATAAAAACGAGATGTTGATCCAAGGCATGAAATGATCACAAGTATAAGAGGAAAAAAAATAAGGTATTTATAGGTTGAGGTTTCTAGGGTTTCTCAACGGTCCAAAGTAGGGCTTGCATGGGCCAATCTTGTGGGCCCAGAAGACTTGGATGATACTCAGCTATAAATAGGAGAATATCAACTTGAGTTGTGAGCGAGAGAATGATAACTTGAGAACCAAGAGAGAAAATGTGTCACATGCGTGGATGTTATCTTAGAGACGTGCATGGAACCTAAGGAATGTTTATGATCTACTCGAGACATGCATGGCCTACTTAAAACATGCATGGCCTACTTGAAATGTGCATGGTGCATTTGTGGTGTTCTATGTAGACATGATGATCCATATGGACGTGATGTACCAAGTGGCTGAAGATGCTCCAAGTTCTTGAAAATGCTCCAATGTTCTTGAACATGCTTCATGTTAGTAAAGATGCTCCAAGACAGTCCAAGTGACGTTCAGTTTATCCAAGGTAGTAGAGATGGTCCACGATGGTCCAAGTGATCAAGTTGGTGAAGATGGTCCAAGATCCTTCAAGATGATTAACATGAATGAAGATGATTCATTCATTCGTCCAGTTAGCCCAAGGAAGTGGAGATGGTCCATGACGGTCCAAGAGCATACAGTTTCTCCAAGTTGGATGAAGATGGTCCAAGTGATCAAGTTGGTGAAGTTGATCCAAAGTACTTCTAGTTGGTCCAAGTTGATGAAGTTGCTCCAAGAAAATCTAAGATGTTCCAAGTTTAATGCAGTTGCTCCAAATTTGTTCCATGTACCTGAAGTTGCTCCATGTTGGTCGAAGTGCATGAAGTTGCTCCAAGACGCTTCCAGTTGGTCAAAGATGGTTCAAAAATGTCCTTTAAAGCTTTCAATATTTTCCTTCTTCACTATATACAAGAATGCTCCATGAACCAAGACAAACACATATGGTTTTCTTGAAGAGGATGGTCCACTTTTCATAAGCTGCTCCACTTGGCTAAGGATGTTCCATGATCAAGTAAGTGATATTCTATTATCTAACTTAGCTGTTTTACCTTGATTCTAAGACATGAGTTGAACAGAAAGTATGAAAGTGCAAACACTAAATAATCTAAAATTGAAAGTGATGTGTGTGTATGTGGATTGAGAATCTGAGAAAGAAATAGTAAAATGCAGTAAAGTGTGTTCATGTGGAAGAAATAATCATAAGGAAACATTAAAACTTAGAAGGATGACTGATTTAG
Source organism: Lactuca virosa (assembly GCF_052849685.1). Taxonomy (NCBI): domain Eukaryota; kingdom Viridiplantae; phylum Streptophyta; class Magnoliopsida; order Asterales; family Asteraceae; genus Lactuca; species Lactuca virosa. The sequence continues at coordinate 125,509,146 of NC_136430.1, forward strand.
AAGCATTGTGGATTATCTTGTTGTCACTTACAGATTTATCAAGCAACTAAATTTTGTGTATGATCCTTCACTTCGCATTGTAAAGAATTTCATTTGTTGATTATTAATTTTGAACTCATTAACATCACACAAAATAAACCGATTTGTATTCACCAATTATATCTCACCGCAATGCATATATTTGTGTCTAAGGCCTAGTTACTTCCCAAACCCTAAATATTGACAATCCTCATAAATCTTCCCCATTTATTTTGAACAACATTCATTTTTGGCATTCCTACCACCTATACCCTTTTATTTACCCATTTCGTTTAAAAAGGTATCGCCAAATTCTAAGTTATGTGACATTAAAAGGAAAATATTATATATAATAATTGACCTAAGAATATAACTACACCTTTTTTTATGTTTTTGATTTTTTTATTAATTTTTTTAATCTGTTCTTATAACTCTAACTTTGACAAAGTACACAAGCAAATAATTTCTAGCTTTATTTCTATTTGTACTTTACTTTGTGACTTTCTAAGAAATTCATTGGAGTGCTCGGAATCGTTTAGGTCACTAATGGAGTCCATGAGTTTCTATGAAACCCTTTTAAACGATATTTCTTCCCATCCATCCAAGCTTTTATAATTAGGTGGATAGATATAAATATCCTTGGGGGGGGGGGGGATTCATCGAGTCCCAAAGGTCACAAATTGACTTTGCTCCTAAACTATAACTTATTGAATATATAACTAGACTCAAAGTGCAGAAATTAAACAGATAAACTTGGAACTTGACATGCTTTGTTTTAACAAAGAAGCTTTTTATTAAATATAAATATTCAAAAATCAAAACTTTTATGTCCCTCAAACGACACAAGTTCACGTTTTTGTCTCATGAGTTCACTATGACAGGGAAGCCACAAATATACTATAACACATTGGCTTAACTAAACCTTAGAGTTCACCTCAAATTATCCCACATAATATTAGTACTTGATGTATGTTATAACTCTAAGTAGAGTATAACAATGAGGCATGTTAATGGTCACTAAATTACCAATATTAGTTGTGTACTGAAGCAAACTGAAGAACCACAGATTTAGCATTTTGAAAATTCATTAAAGTGTGGAGCAACTAACATTCTTCATTTGCATAGTTGTGATAACAACTTGCATTAACAAAAGTTAAAATAAAATCTTTTTGGTATTTTCTTTTGTTTAAAGTAAGGACAAAAACATAAAAATAAAATCTTTTTGTAGTATTCTCTTATGTAAAGTAAGAACGAAAGTAAAATCTTTTTATAGTTTTCTTTGTGAAAAAAATAATAATAAAGCAACATAAAATCTTTTTGGAGTTTCTTTAATAAAAAAAATTTGAAAAAAAAACTTCAAATGCCAAGTCGTCCTAGAAAGTTTATGAACTTGGATTCGTCTAGAGCTTTTGTGAACTCATTTGCAATCTCTTCATCTATAGGAACAAAATGAATCTCAATATGACCTTTTTGAATATTATCTTTTAGGAAGTGATACCTAATATCAATGTGCTTGGTCATTGAGTGGTTGACTGGATTGTGAGAGATTGCAATTGCACTCTTAGAGTCACAATAGATGGAGATCTGTTGCATTTTGAATCCATAATCTCTCATTTGTGTTTGCATCCAGAGCACTTAAGAACAACAACTGGAGACATCAACGTATTCAGCTTCAGCAGTAGAGGTTGAAACACATGTTTACTTCTTTGAAGTCCAACTTACCAATCTGCCTCTTAAGAATTGACAGCTACCAGAAGAGCTCTTTCTGTCAAGCTTGCATCCTCCATAATCTGAGTCAGTAAAGGCTTAGAGATAGAAGTTGCCATTAGCAGGATAGAATAGACTCAGAGAAGCAGTTCCTTTCAGATATTTGAAAATTCTTTTGACTGCCATGAGGTGCGATTCCTTTGGATTGGCTTGAAAGCATACACACAGACATGTTGAAAACAAGATGTCTGGTCGACTAGCTGTAAGGTACAGTAATGAGCCAATCATTCCTCTGTAGTGCTTCTAATATACAGATTTCCCATCAAGGTTAGAATCAAGTTTGTAGGATGTACACATTGGTGTTTTTGCAGTTCATGCATTCTCCATGGAGTATCTCTTCAACAGGTTTTTGATATACTTCACTTGACCAATGAAGATTCCTTTAGGAGATTGACAAACTTGTATACCTAGGAAGTAGTTGAGCTCACCCACCATATTCATTCTAAATTTACTTTTCATCAAATCATTAAACTTATCACTAAGGTCCATGCTGGTTGAACCGAATACGATGTCATCGATGTAGATTTGCACAATAATCATATGGTTGTTTTTATTTTTCTAAAGAGAGTGGGATCCATAGAACCTCTTTGAAATTTGGAATCTTCCAAGATATTAGACAATGTTCCATACCATGCTCTTGGAGCTTTCTTCAATCCATATACAACCTTTTGATGCTTATAACAATGGCTGGGGAACTTTGGATCTTCGAATCCAGGAGGTTGTTGAACATAGACATCCCTATCGATTTCTCCGTTCAAGAATTCACAATGCATATCCATTTGGTAAACCTTAAAGTTCTTATGTGCAGCAAATGCCAACAAAATCCTAATGGCTTCGATTCTTGCAACAAGTGCAAATGTTTCATCATAGTCTATGCCTTCTTGTTGCGAGTACCTTTGACAACCAGTTTGGATTTGTTCCTGATGATGACTCCATCTTCATCACTCTTGTTTCTATAGACCCATCTTGAACCAACAACTGATAAACCTGTTGGTGTTGGCACTAAGTCCCACACATTCTTGCGTTTAAATTCAACTAACTCTTCTTGCATTGCTTTTACCCAATTCTGGCATCTTTTAGAGCCTCTTTGATTCCTTTGGGATCTATCATGGATAGAAAGCTTGCGTATAAGGATTCATTCTTGGTTGCTGAATGAGTCACTAACCTTGAATCTAGATCACCTATGATTTGTTCGGCTAAATGATCCTTTGTCTATTTTTTTAGACGAGTTTCCTTAAGAGTTTGAGGTGTGCAAACTATCTCATACTGTTCTTTCAGACGAGGTGGGTAGTCAGAAGAGAATGTTCCTTCAAAAATATTGTCTTGAAAGAGTCCGGAACTACCTGAAACAGGTGGTTCCCCCTTAACTGTTGCATGCTTGAATTCAATAGATGGAGTGGATGTGAAGGAACTTGAAGGACTGAAACTAGTCGAGTGGGGTTCCCCCTGAAACCATGGACTAGATGGTTGGGAGGATTGTAAAGTACCTTTAAGAGTGGAACAATACAAAGGTGGTTCCCCCTCAAAAGATGCAGTACCTGGTGTTATGACTGGTCCATATTGATGCTGGGAGCTTGGGGTAGATGGTTCGGAAGATTCTAAAGGAATTTTAGGAATATAATCATTCAAATATGGTTCCCCCTCAACCTGAGATTTGGTGGAGCTGGGGTATTTTGATGCTTGATGAGGCTGAGAGACATCAGGAGAAGCTATTCTTATGAGCTTTTCTGATTCTAGGACAGAAGATTGAGTTGGAAAGAGGAATTCGAATTCTACTTCAATAACATGGACTGGAGTAGAAGCATTAGCAGGTGATGGATGGTTCATTTTATCAAAAGGTACTACCATTTGAGGACCAAAGTAGTTTGGATCCAGAACCCTCACATAAATTTCATCAAATGTGATATCACTGCTTTCCTCAATCACCCTAGTTTGTTTGTTCAGAACTCTATAGGCTATAGCATGAAGTCAATATCCAAGAAAGACATCTTCATCATCCTCCGGTGCGAATTTTCCTAGTTGATCCATGTTGTTCTTGATGTAGCAACTACAGCCAAATATGTGAAAGAATTTGACGTTGGGCTTCCTCTCGTTCATTTCTTCATAAGGACTCACTTCAAGCCTGTTGTAGATCAGGCATCTGTTTGAGTGAAACAAGCGGCTACATTGACTTCAGCCTAGAAGTATTGCGGTAGGTTTCCGAAGATCAACATGGAACGGGCTGATTCACATAGTATCCTGTTTTTCCTTTCAACTACACCATTTTTTTGTGGAGTGTAGGGTGTATAAAAGTTGTGATCGATGCCTTTGGATACAAGAAAGCTATCTAAGGCGTTGTTCTTCAATTCGCCACCATTGTCACTTCTCAGCATTCTAGGTGGCTTACCTACCCTAACTTCTATGTAGCGAATGAAGTTAATTAGCTCATTGGTGGTTTCAGATTTGTTTCGCAAAAAGTACACCCAAGTAAATTTGGTATGGTCATCAACAATCACAATAATGTATTTCTTACCACTTAATCTAGGAACTATAGTGGGACCACACAGATCGATATGTATAAGTTGAAGAGATTCAGATACATTGTGTTTAGTTATACTTGTGAAATGATTTGTAAAGTTTTCCTTGTTTATAGGCATCACAAAGTATATCATTGTCAAGTTTGAACAATAGTAGTCCTCTCACAAGACCCTTTCCAATGAGTTTGTTGATATAACCATAGTTAAGGTGAGAGAATCTTCTATGCCACAACCAACTGATATCAGAAGTAGCTTTTGAAAGAAGACAAATATCTAGGGTTCCCTTAATTAGTTCAATATAAACATGATACATGTTCCCATTTCGGGGGGAATCAACAAGGATGCGCTTGTTGGTATCCATAATCAAGCTCTTGATTTTAGTGAACAAAACCTCATGATCATTGTCATACAGTTGTGAAACACTGATAAGGTTATGCTTAATACCATCTAGATATGCTATTAACAGTAAATTTCCCGTTAGATATGTTTCCATGTCCTATAACTTCTCCCTTCATGTTGTTTCCAAAAGTAACGTACTAACCTGGCGTTGTGATCTTGAAATCTATGAGGTAACCTTTGTTCCAAGTCATGCGCGTGGAGCATCCACTGTCAATGTACCTTGTATCATCATGTGGTACCCCGACACAAAAAGACTGCATTTAGAGAGAAGGTGTAACAACCAGTTATTTTCGGGTCAATAAAAGTCAAACCAAAAGTCAATTATGCCAACCAAAGTCAAATAGTTAAAATTAAATCATAAAAATTCATATTGCTTTTGAGGTTTTCGGTTTTAGAAATCAAATATCACCAAGACCGAAATCTTGCCTTGATCCGAGAACCCTTGATCCAAGAACTCCCTAGACCGAGATCCTCATTTGGACCGAGAAGCATACGAGGCCGAGATCACTTGGACCGAAATCAAGGTGATCTCGGTTGGACTTTTAGACCAAAATGAAGGGATTTCGGTGGTGGATTGGCCGAAATCTCAAGTTTTAAACAGTGACACACCTTCCAAAGAGATAACTTACACATTTTAATGCAAACATCCCATAACCTTTTATCCCATATATATACATAAACCGAAATCACCATTCATAATCTCATTTCACCTTCAAAGTTCCGTTACCTTTCTCTCCAAACTCATATGTACATCTCCCATTCTTCAAACTTTATTCAAGAACACCCTCACATCTTCATGAGTATTTCCCAATAACATCATAAGAACAATTCCCAGGAAACCAATCTTCAAGTTCATTCTTAAGGATTATTGTAAGTTTCCTTTTATAACTTAGTGTTTTTATAACACTTCACATATTAATTAAACTAATTTACACACAATATTGTGTGTTAAATACCTGTAGGATATGAAGACGTTCATGTACTATAACTTGAAGAACATTCCTACTATTTCGTTATCCAGCCAAGAACACACCCGAGGTGAGTCCATACCCCTACAATTTTCAAGATTTTTGTATGTTTTAAGGGGGGGGGGGATACAAGTAAAACACAAGAAAACTTGTGTTAATATACAAAATGGAAGGATAATACTTCCACATTACTATGGAAGGATAATACTTCCACATTACAAAATGGCTTTTCATTATACTACACATAAACCGTTAATGCGGCTTTGTGAGACATTCCTTCACCGTACTTACCACAATACATACTATCATCCCTGTATTATAACTAGAGTCTCCTGGAGGGAAAGCGTGACACTTGTGTATAGATTTATACGGGATTGACAACCCCGCACCCTAAGCTACTTGCAACAGCTAGACCGGCAGGTCTGGGGTGACAAATGTCGTACCATTCCGACGTCTGAAGAACGTCGTAGCAGGTCATCAGTTCATTAGCATGGTTATAATAACTCACAAGGGGTATTAACAAAACATTTGGTTTATGGGGCTAGTATAGATTCAAATGATTTTATTTAGATAAGATTACATTATACTATTTTCCAGGACAACTATTATGATATTGCACATGACGTCATCCACCCTCAGACGTTTCCGCCGTTTTAATTGGTTCGAGGGTATGACAGAAGGTTTAGGTACCCATGTTTGTTTAAGTCCTTGAGTGTTAGCTTTCTTCGGACTTGTTGGAGCTGAGACAGTCTTTTCTTGTTTTGCATTAACCCCTTTGAGTTTTGCTTGTTTTTCAGAGACCTTGCTTTTGGCTTTCTTTGTGGTCTTCTTTTGAGGTTTAGTCTCTGGGAAAGATTGAGAGTTGATAAACTGAGTAAGAATTCCTAGAGAAGGAAATCCATAGTTCACGGGCATTCCAAATTGATCAAACATGGGAAACTGGGTATTTTCCCTAACTGTTTGATCATTGGAAACCAAGAGTTTCCCCCAAACATGTGGTTCCCTCCCATGGATGGATTAAAACCACAATATAAACCAAGAATAGAATTCATAGGGTAATTACTATTCTGATACATGAATGGGTTGGTTGGAACAGATCTTGGTCTCATCATTTCAAACAAATCAGGAAGATTGTTAGGTTTGAAACTATTCTGATAGTTGATTCCAGTTAGGTTTGGAAATCCAGAATTTGAGAAACCATGATTTGAAGGAGAGGTTCTTTGGGTCTTTGAATCTTTGGGAGGACTGGTATGTCTGGTCTTCCTTTGGATTGGCTTAGCCTTTGGTACTCTATTGGTCTTTCTATCCTTCTCATTGTTTGTAGTCTTAACCACCTTGGGTTTTGAAGGATGGACTACAGTTGGACCTTGTTCTTTAGAGATATCAATTTTTTCTTTTCCATTATCTTTAGAGAAAATATTTGGATTTACAATTATCTCTTGTTGTTTGGGACTGGGTGAAGTGATTTTTATTGGAACGAAAGGTCTCTTCAGTATTTGAACAATAGTTTTGTCATCACTCATAGTCTTCAAGGTTTCATCCTTGTTGGAGAATTCCCAGTCTGTTGTTTCTTAGAATATTTACATTAAGAGATGGAAATGTTTCTTGACCGCAGAATTCAATGGGTTCAGTCTTGGAATATCCTACCGGCTCATATGATTCTGGCTGTTTATCATTAGATTCTGAGCCAGAGATATTTGGTTTTTCAGAAGTGGTATCTTCTGAATTGAAACTTTCAATTGTGGGACATTCAATAAAATATTCAAGTGGAGAGTTAGACTTAGTGTCCAAGTCTGGAAGATCGTGAGATATATGACTTCCAATAGGATGCTTTAGAATGAAGCGGTAGTTACATCAGGACTGCAAGTTCCCACCTCTTCTTGATCCTAATTGTCTCCAGTGAAGAGACTTGGATCACATTGCAACAACTCTGGTTGAGTATTGGGACCCATGATTTTCTTGTTCATTTCTTCATAACGAAGACCATATTTGATCCATCATGGTTTTGTTCCATTGAGAATGGCATGTGAGTTCTCTTCACGAAAAGGTTTAGATGCCTTATAACTATTGATTTTTGTGTTGATTTGGGCGTACATATCACAATTGTCTTTTGCAATAATGTCACGTTGATTCAGTACAATTTCATATTGTTCAACTGACGTAAGATGCACCTTAGTTTTGATTTCAAGGTCATTTTCTAACTTAGCCATTTTACATTTCTATTCTTCAAATCTAAACTGAGTGGTGGTCAGTTCATCTTTGTAGTAACTGACATGATATTCGGCATTGGCGACATATTTTTTGATTATTTCATAAATGTGGTCAATTTCATCAAGAAAAGGATCAATAGTTAAATGATTATCATGAAGCATGAAGTGTACCTTCTCAACAACTTGGTGATGAAGAGAAGAAGGCTCTTTCTCATCATCGGCCATGAAGCAGAAGTAGTTCTTGTAAGCTTTTGTTTCTTCTGGTTGATCCACTTCATCACCTATTTCCCATACATCCACTTTTGGAGTCTCCACGACCATGAAGGCTTTGTCCTTTGATTTCTTCTTGAGATCTTCAACTTTCTGAAGGTAGTATGCTTCATCTTTGAACTTCTTGTTCTTAATTTTGCAATCCTTGGCTAAAGGATTTTCACCTTGACAATTGTGGCCCCTGATTACTTCATTATCATCATAGGACTTCGACTTCTTATCATGAACCCTTGTGTTCGTCCTCTGAGAGTTGTAACTTTCAGAATTTGAATTTTGAGAGTTGAAGCTTTGTTGATTGTTGTTTCTTCCTTGGAAGTTTCCAGAGTTCTGATGATAGTGTTGGGGTTGCTGATAACTTTGAGCTCTAAAGTTCCCAGTTGGCTTGTTCACAAACTTCTTGCAATTTGGATTGAACTTGGTTAGGAGTGCCAAGCATTCTTCATACTCATTTTCCTCATTGATTTGAGGTGATTCCATTGTGGTTCCAATGAAAGATTGATGATTTGTCATGTACCCATTTTCTATTTGAAGAGGTTGTTGAGTTGGCATGTAAGGATTCTGATTGTACTGTTGAGACATACTCGAACTTTGATAAGGATACACTCCATATCCTTGGTTGGTAAACTGATCATCAAAGTGGTTTGAGATTGGACTAAGATGTACAATCAAGTTTTCAGAATGATTTTCCATAGGTATTGAATTTCCAAAGGCAAATCTTTATTATCAAAGGGAGCTACTTGAGCTAGCTTGTTGACTTTTTCCTCAAGTTTTTGCAGTTCAACATATAGATCAAACAAATACATGGTTTCTAAATTTGTTGTAGTTAGCAGTATGATCATGTGCACTGTATCCCATCTAAGAGATAGACTGTTCAAGAATTTCAGATTGAAATCCTCTTGAGATCTTTCACCTTTGAGCTTCTTCACCCTATTGAACACAATGTTGTACCTGTAATATAAATCAAAGAGAGTTTCATAATGTAACATTTTGAAGTTGTCCATATCTATCAATGCGGATTTCTTCCTGTTTGCAAGAATGTTGTCAGTTCCCTCGAATTGTTTCTTGAGCGCATTCGAGATGTTGAAGGGTGAACTCTTATCTTTATCACGAAGTTGCTCATAGATGTCATGAGGAATTCTAGATAAGAGCTCTTGCATTTTCTTAGCCTCAAACTTCTTTATTTTCCTCTCACGAAGTTGAGCACCAGTAGAAACAAATCCATAAATAAATTTGGCGGTTTCAGGAGAGACATCAGATTCAGGAACTCTGATATCCTTAAAAAATTCTGCAGTGTTTTTCTTAATGGAAATGAAGGTCCACATGTCAGAGTCATGAACTTCCAAGTAGTACTTGATGAGATCTGCCCATGAAGTGTATTCACTTGGTACAAGGATAGGTGTACGATTTCCTGCTCCAAGACTGTTTGCAACTGAAACTGAATAGAGAACATTTAGGTTTTGATTCACACTTGCCATTGAGAACAAGTGATACTAGTTTGAAACTTGAAAAAAAATATTTTTCTGAAATGTTTTCTATGTCTCAAATTCGATCACACGAGCTCTGATACCAACTGAAGAAATGTATAAAATCAGTGAACCTTAGACTTAAAGAGTCCAAGTGTTGAAAATACTGAAACAGAGTTTCAGAATCATCAAGTGGCAAGTAATGCGGAAAGTAAAGAGTTGTGAATGAACCAAGTTAATGATAAAAACGTTTTTTAATCCTTAAGATCAATGATTCAAATGTTACTCATATTCATAAAGATTCAGTTACAAGTGTTTGAATGGTAAACACACTAAAACACTCAAATGGATCTCTAAAAACTGGTCTAAACAACAAATGAGCAGAATGAGCTAGAAGAGCAGGGAATGAGAAGAATTGCGCAAATTTATAATGGATCCCAAGGGGCATACTTATAGTCTTTGGAAAAAGCCCATGACATGGCTTGACCAATCAGTTGTTGACACGTCATCATGACTTAGTCATCAGTTGACACCTTTGCCCTACTTAACGGAGAAGGGATGGTATATTCCAATTCCGTTAGTATTACATTAGAGTTCCATCCAACTTTTGAGACTTTATATTTCTTGAGCCTTGTTGATCAACATTTAAAGTGTGATGAACAACATGAGCATTATGTTTGTCCATTGTCTTCTAAGATTTCTTCAACTTCCAGATGTGTCATTGATCAAGTTGAGTTGTTTCTTGAATGTTGGAATGTGTCTTGAACTGAAAGATATACAACCATGTGTTCATTATGGACCATGGAATAATTGCATGTGCCATTGAGTATTGAAATGTGTTATCATTATACATGATGTGCCATGTGCAATCTTGTTGAGCCATTAACGTGATCATGTTGATTCATTGACTTGAGTTGAGCCACCATGTACACATGTTGAGCCATCAATGTCTTGATGCTCCACACATGATCTAGATGTAACATTTGAGATCATGATGGTCCAAATTGCTTTCTTTAAGTGCTCCATGTTTAGCAAGTGCTCCATGTCAACTGCAAGTGCTCCATGTCAACTTCAAGTGCTCCAACATTTGATTCTTCAAACACTTGTTGAATCTTCAGGATCTTTCCAACCTGAAACATTCTGATAGTGTTTTTTAGAAAATGTAAATTAATACATAACTTACTTAAAGTGACAATCACATAAAAATATTTCCAAAAGTTTCCCCTATGTGAAGGTTACTGAAATAAGGAGATGTAAAAAGTGCAAATGGAAAAATATTGATTAAACCTCAGTGGAGGGTTGATGTGCAATTTTTTTGATTAATAGTTAAAGTATGATGGATTAATGATAACATTTTGGTTATGACATGAAAATTTGGTCTTAATGTATAGGATGTCGATGTTTGGATGGGAAGCAGAGTCCTCTTAGATGGGTACAGACAACACATGATTTCGTGACTAGATTGCCACTGAGGTTTCACAGATCTTACTGGAAGAGTTGTTAGGTATCATTGGTCGGATCACTGACATAATGATTGTTAAGTTCGAGGAGAGGAATGCAATCTTGCGTGCTACAAGAGAAGTTGGTGAAGCTACTAGTGAACTAAATATGGATGTGGAGGCATGGCAAGGAAAGAGAAGGCGGACACACGACTCAGAACGTCTGCAGGAAGCTGGAGAGTTGAATACAGCTGACACGGATACTGGAAGTCAAGAGAAGTATGAGATATGTGGCAAGTGTGGAGGAACTCACGGGTTCGCTTGTCACAAGTTTAGGTGTTTCAAGTGTGGGGAAAGAGGACATGTGCACCGGGACTGTAAGAAGGATTAGATATGTTTTCATTGTCACCGGTCAGGTCATTTCAAGTCCAGCTGTCTTGCATGGGTGGCGGAGGGGGTGCAGGCCCCAACACTCATCGTCCCACAGGAGGTCAAGGTCGAGCCGCAAGAAATCACTCGTATGTATTTTGAGCCCCAACTCTGTAATCATATTTATATCTAGAATAAGTATGTTCTAGTCTAGTGTTGTATCGATGGATCAAAAATCTTTTTTAAGGTAGGATTGTTTGAACCATATTGGAATTTCTACAATTTCAACGGGCTAGGGTTCAGTCCTCAGGACGCTTCATATTTCAGAGGTGTGTAAATTGCTCTTGCTAGGTTTGAAGTTGTGACATTGGAAATCTTCCAACAACCCCATATAAAGTTCAGGGTTCCTCTATTATTGACTAAGTCATCGTTCAAAGAATTTTCATATGCCATTTTTTTCATACCGAAAATTATGTTGTAAGGTAGCTGGATGAGCCAGTTGTAGGCATCGACTCAAGAAGAGACAATTGTTGTTAGCATGACCCATATGTGAGAATGAGATGAGTGCTTTGCTTAGAGGATCAACATCTGGATTGATTGAGTGTCAAAAGGAGTTGCAGAGTAAGTTCATGAGATTACTAGGGTTTGAGTTGGTGAATATTTGCCACCATTGATAGGTGTAAAGGATTGTACAGAATGGAGGTGTCAGATAAGTAACTACCAAATTCATGTATTGAGGAATGCAAGTGTGGTTCTCGCATCAGGAGCTTTTAGGAAACGGTCTCGTGGAAGCTGGTTGTCCCCATCTTGGACAACAAAGTCAGATTTCGGGAATGCTTATATCGATCAAGAGGGAGATCAGCTGATTGTTGACATGCCTTGAATCTATTACTACTGTTGGTAGAGAAAGAGCATAAGAGAACCATCACTCCATAGTATGAGTGGTGAATTAATCGCACGAGTTTGTTGTGGTGATTGGATTGTCGAGAGGATTTAAATGGATTTTGTAGAGATGTATACAATGCATCGATTTTTTTCGATAAGTGGATAGTGGGATTGGTGATCCGTCCATTCCGGTCAAAGGTTATAGTTCCGTGACACGATCTAAAGTGGATTAAGGATTTGGATTTGTATTATGAGAAGTACTTTGGATTATTGAGCTCGTTGAGATTTCGGAAATTATTCACCTAGTTTTGGGGTGTGTGTGATTGCTAAGGTTGGCTAGCAATGGAGTGCTGGTTCTTACAAGCTCAGGTTGTTGACAAGTTTGAATTGTAAGGTTGAGAGATGGATTGAGAAGCCATCAATTTTTGGTGATAGGTAGAATGCAGTAGAATCTAAGTGGGGAGAATCGTTTGGTCTAAACGTTGCACAAAAATGGATACTCAAGTTTCGTTGCGCATCAGTAGTGATGCATGGTGAATATGTGGATGGATCCAGGTTGAGGGTTGTGTTAGAGCTTCTTTGCCTGTTCTTTTCTGATGAAGGCTTTGGGGTTCGAAGTGTAACCCAAACACCTGATTGGGTTTTCGTTAGATGTGGGTTCGAATCATGATGATTATGGTTGGTATAGCAGTTGGACAGGAAGACCATGAGTGGGTCCACAGAAGTTTGGAAGTGTTGTAGGACTACAGGGTAGCCGTAGCATTCACCAGATTGATAGGAAGTTATGGAAGTCTTGTAAGTATGCGACGGGATCGTAGCATTCACCAGTATGAGGCGGGCCATGGTTCGAGTGGTTAGTTGGAGTGAGGAAAGATCAGCGTATTCCTGGGTCGAGGTGGATAGACTGATGGAGGACCATTCATTGAGTAGTATGAGGATTGATGGGTCTAAGGCAATGAGGGGCCCATCCGATTATATAGTGTGTGTGAGATCCGGTAGGATCGGCTTGAGCAAGGTATCAGGTTGAGTTTAGAGTGACATGACTCAGAGGCCATTGGTTGGCATCCATGTGGTGGTTAGGCTGGGGTAGCCCTTATTAGTTGGACTCTTAGTCGGAGTCTTGTGGAGGGACTAAGTGTGAGTTAGTTAGCCTCTGCGGTGGATGGAGGATTTTATGTTTCAGTTTGGTGAAAGGTCGCCCTAGAATCGGAGGATTGCGGAATAGAATGAAAGTGTAAATCTTTAGATTTTAGGATGGCATTTATGTCCCCGGTTGACGCAAGGGGGTTGAGACTTGCATTGGAAGTCACGCTTGATCTTAGTTGAAGGATCCAACAATGATGAATGGTTGGTTGTGTTAACTTTGGTTGGATTAGGAGGGTTGCTGGAGCTATTATGGAATGCAAGCTAGGACAACTCTTTCCATATACACACTCGTCCAGAAGTCGCGTGGTGCGACTGTGTGAGGATATTAGCCTGACCAACCAATTGGAATTTCGTTATATCAGGTAATTTGGTAGGTAAGTACGAGACCAGTGAGGTCTCGCTTGCATCAGAATTAAAAATATTAGACAATAAGATGAGCCCGAGATGGTACTAACGTTGAGGACTCATGCAGGGAATCGCCTTGAGCGAAGGGCTTTGGCGGCAATGAAATTATGGGTCAACAATAGAATCCATGGTTGGAAGGTTTTATACTCAGTTTGTATTGTGAAGTGGAGTAGAATTGGTAGTGATTCAGAATGGTGTGTCTGCAAGGAAGTCCGACAAGGTCTTAGGATTTCAGATTTCGGGCAGAGTAGTGATGGTTATTCTTCAGTGCTGAACGCTTGTGGGGAAAGGATCTATTCGTCTTCAAGATTTGAGAACCCTGCTAAGGTTGGGTTCGGTGATACTCTTAGAAGACCGTTGTATGTATGAGTCCACTCCTCAGTTCGTATCGGGGTTGTGGGAGTATTGAATGGGATGTATCGCATTTCTGGAAGGTAATAAAGAGTGATTTCGAGGACGAAATCTAATTTAAGTGGATGAGAGTTATAAAACCCGTTTTCCATGATGAATAGAATTAGTGTTTCGATGAGTGAAAAGGTAGGATTTGGGAAGAAAAGAAGTGTCACGACGTGAGATGGGTTGCATGGAAACTTTTGATCGGGACTGGTCTCACGACGTGAGAGCAGATGCAGAAAAACCCTGTTCTCATTTTAGGGTTTCTTATCAGCCCCAAACCCTCTTTTTAAGCATCTCTAAACTCATTTTAGGGTTTCTTATCAGCCCCAAACCCTCGTTCACCTCAGAAAAACCCTATTCTTCATCCTTGCTTGATCTTTGGTCATTTTGGAGCCCTTCTTGGTTTAGAAGAAGAAGAAAAGAAGAAGAAGGTGATCTTTGTGGAGGCTTGCAAGGAACCATCATCGTCATCACCTTAAATTGTTTCTGGACCATTGTATGTGTTAAAGTTCCCATCTTTATTGTTATATGAGGCTAGATCTAAGTTTTGTCCCACTTTTCTTCTTGGTTGTGTAAGTTTGAATGAATGGAAACCATAAAGTTGGCAACTTTATTGGTTATGAGGGCCTTAGGAATGTCTTGGAGTTCAGATCTATATAATGGATGAGTTTTGGAACCTTGCATGAAAGTTGGACTTTGGTTTCAGATAGTTCTCATGACGTGAGACATGGAGGTCTCATGATGTGAGGTCATCTCCATTGACTGTTCTTGACTGAGTTGGCTAGGGTGAGTCGCGATGAGTTAGAATCTGAACGAGTGAGATCTCACGACGTGACTAAGGGTTGGTCACTACTTGAGGATGGATAGCTGATAGTTTGGGCTTTTGCTTGGGCCTTTATGGAATTTGGCCTATATTGGGCCTTGGGTGTCTTTTAGATTTGGTCCGGTTATTAGGCCTTTAGTGCCATTGAGTTTGGGCCTTGGTATTTAGGCCAATTGATGGGAAGGGTACAATATTATTTTACCCTAGGAGCCGAGATTAGTGAATTAAGTCCCGATTATGGTTATGAGCTGATTTTTGATCATGATTGAGTTTGATTGGTTAGCACGGGTATTCTCTGGTCCAGTAGCTCGAGCATCTGTTGGATTGTCAGCAGGTTGAGGTGAGTTTCCTTAACTATACTCGTAGGCCGAAGGCACCAATGCCGACCCACCGAATTATGTCTAGAGTTTAACAGTTGTCTTTTTGACAATTTCCTGTTATGCTTGTATGTGCTTTTTGTCTCTATGACTCTAGTTGTTATGATTATATGATAGTTGTAGAGTTGAAATAGACCCGATACTGAAGGGGGTGAAATAGACCCAGTATCGGTTGAAAGATACCGAAGGGGGTGAAATATGTTTGATACTAGTTGAAAGATACCGAAGGTGGTGAAATAGACCCAGTACCGGTTGAAAATATGTCTGATACTAGTTGAAAGATACCGAAGGTGGTGAAATAGACCCAGTACTGGTTGGAAGAGACTGAAGGGGGTGAAATAGACCCAATTATGTTTTGACTGTTATGTATGTATGGTATGGGGTATTTTGGGGGAGCTCACTAAGCTTTGTGCTACCGGTTTTTAGTTTATGTTGCAGGTACTTCCAGCTCAAAAGGGAACGACCCAACTTGATCGCCCCGTATCTGCCCATGTTTTCGGCATTAGGTGATTTTGGGATTTTGTACTATGATAACTATTTTACATTGATATACTTTTGAATTATTGAAATGATTATATGTCGTTACAATATAATATGTTTTTTAAACTAGAATTATTAAAAATAACATCAAAGACCCCTTATAAACCACAAATGTTTGCAATCCGTTTTAAAGAACACTAGCACATCTCTTATATGCACCAGTGGGATAAAGGTCACCTAACCGCTTAGTGTTATCTTTGATCAGAAATCTTTTTTGATATAGGTCACTAAAGCAAGAGAGTTACGAGGAATACATGTGATCAAACATGTCTATTGAATTTTGTTATTAGCGATCCCATAAAACTAAGTATTATATAATATAATATAATTGATACCTGATATCTACCATGTTGGATTCAAATTAATGGGATAAAGGTCACCTAATCATTTATTTGTTTTGCAACTTGGATCCTTGACATTGATAATTAATGTTCTTAGAACTTAAAGGGTATTAATTATTGAAGATTAAATATTGAAAATACTAAATGAATTTTGTTAAAACTTGTAGCAGTATAACCCAATCTCATTTTCATGCATCATATTTCACTTGTTGAACTAAATAAAATAATGATATTTGATAGATACAATTTTAATGAATGGATTCATGTCTTGAGAGACCAGGAATTGTACACTCTTAAAGGACGGATTCCTAAACCATCTGCTTTAAGCAATAGAACTGAACATGATTCCTGGTAAAGGCATCACTATGATGTTGAAGATACTTCTAACATCATGCTAGGAACAGTTATTCCTAACTTCCAGGAAGTCTTGGATAATTTAGATGTATATTTGATGAAATAAAAGGTTAAACAAATATTCTAACACTACAATGATATTTAGTTTGAGCCAATTTAACCAATGGAATAATGCAAGGTTGAATAAAGTCACACTGTTTGATCTAAGAAGCCCATAGTTTATGGAATTGATACATTTAATCCCAAGAAATCTAAAAATGCCCACATGGATGGATCAAGTTTCTTTTATGGAGAAACAAGATATTGGAAAAGTAATTGCTCCTTTATCTGAAAAGAAGGCATGGAAGATATTAGTACTTCAGGTATCCACTAGATAGAAATTATGCTTTTCATTTAACACTTAAGTACTTGGTACTTAATGTTAATCTGATATTTGTAAATGGCTTACAAGTATTTATAGAAGAGTAAACAGCGAGCGCAAGAAAGTTGGAACTGCACTCTCGGAATTTAGATTATTATTTATGCTTAGAACATAAATTACTTGTAATATAAAACAAATTTTTTTCTGGAATAACGTATGTTTTAAATTTAGCATTTCTAAATATATGTCCCAGTTAATTTATTAAAATTTTATTATTTACTTAATGTTCTGTATGCAAACACGTTTTACTAAACCTGATTTAAAATCAATCTTATCTAAGACATTCTTATCTTTATTATATAAATGAAGTACACATATTCCAACCTCAAGAAAAGGATATTTGAAGGCAAATAATGTAGTTTATTTGATATATATGAATCTTATTTATATATAAAATATTCCTAATGATATTTTCACTAAAATGTGGAAAAAATAACTAGTAAAGAACTATACACTATAATGTATAACTTCCATTCTAATGGATGTCTAAAATTTAGCATAAGATACCAAATATACTTTATTAACAACTATAGTCGTTGTAAGTATATTTTACGTGTTAAAAGATAATTGTGAAACCTTTGTTGATTTTTCAAATATAAAGTTGAGATACAATCCAGTAACACCATCTAAAGCCTTAGAGATAATATATGATGAACTAAACCTTACTGGATAAAGTTTTCTTCGTAATCGATGGAAACTATCTTTCTTTATTCATTTGGGATTATATATTAAATCACTACTACATGTACTTTGAATACAAACTTATACATAGATAAAACACTTTATAAGATTTAGTATGGAAAAGCTCCATACTTATATTACTTAATGTTTTGTGGATTTAAATCCTATGTTGGACTAAAGCTTCTAAACTCAAAATCTACTAAATACATATTTGTAGAATATTCTAACAGGGCATTTAGATTATCATATACAAACCCAACAATAAAAAGTTCATTTATTCCTATGAAAGTTGAGTTATCAAAAAGCAAGATTCTAATGAGAAAGCAAGTGGGAGGCACATAGATCTTGAAGCACTTCAAGAACCATAACCTGATGTAGCAACAGTTGTAACTAGTTTCAACGAGAAATTGTTGAACTTGAAAAACATCTATTCATGAACACAAACTGTGATCATTAAGGGTAGAAATCATCTATGACTTGAGAAATGTGGAATCTCTCATTGATGAGTTCTTCTTGATGGTTTCTGGCAAGTCCATCAACCACCAAAATGTTATGAATGAGTTAAAGTCATGAACACTGAGATGTAATCAGTGTATAGTAATCAAGTATGGGCTTGAATAATCTTCGTCTCTATAGAAAGGCTAAAATGATTAAATGATTATTCTAGAAATAATACATACATGGAGATCTATACACATTTAGCAAGACTATTTATAAAAGGACTTTATCATACTCATGTCATTGACTATGATCAAACTATTTCAAATTTAGTGATGATTGGATCAACAAGGGATATTATTTACCATAACTACATATTCTTAATATGATATTTGGAAAATAGAATTTAAGACAAAAAACCGCTTTTTTTAATACACATCTACTTGAAGATATATATAGCTTAGCCTCAAGGTTTTCTTAATCCATGTTATCCTAAAAAAGTGTGCAAGGCTTAAGATTCACTTATGGCTATAAAGTAAACATATAAAAGTTGGAATTCAGGTTTAATATATAAATACAAGGTGTGCTTTTATATCAAAATGAAGATAATGTCTATGTTTACTAAGAACTATTGGGAGCATAGTGATATTCTTAATCTTGTATAAACAAGACATACTTAATCAATTGAAATTACATTCCGATTATGAAAGGTTGTTTCACCTTGACTTAGAAAGTGTTTATAAAATGAAAGAATTAGGAATTAGAAGATACATTTTTGGAATTTAAAATCTACGGAGATAGATAAAGATGAATGTTAACAGTTTCAAAATTTTTTGCATAAGTTGACAATATCTTGAAAGAGATCACGATACAAGATTCCTTTGTAGGATTCTTTGTATTGTCACATGGCACCAATTTGAGCTAGTCTCAAAAGGAGCTAGAAAATAGGTTTGAGCTAGATAAATTGATTTACATTCTATTTTCTTAGCAAATGAATCCATCATTGAAGCCATATTATGCCCAAGACTAGGTATATGATTATGCCATAAACATATCATAAGATATTGATTAGATACATAGGTGAGTCATTAGATGACTATGATAATATTCTAAGAGTACTTTAGAAGATCTAAGAGAATATACATGAGATAACTAGTTTAGAAGAAGATCTTCGTGTAAAAAGATACAGAAGATGTTGACTTCAAAACAAGTATAAATAATTATGAATTATAATCGGTTTATGAATTCATGATGGAATGAAGAGTAAGTTTTGTTGGAATGAGGTACAAGAAAAACATAATTGAACAATATGTTAAATAAGAATATACTACTACTTTAGAAGTTGAAATAAAATGTGATTGGATACACTAGATCATTGAAAAAACTAGGTTGAGTCCTTCTATTCACGGATAACCTAGAAATCTTTTGTGACTTATAAAATGAATTATAGAATGTACTTCATAGAACCAATCATATTCTCCAAGATATTTAACTATAACTAGAGTAAAGTCAAATATGAAGATGATAGTATTCACAGAATTCTCAAAAAATAAATTTAGTCAGGCCTATTAGACCTATTATTAAAGAATGCCACCCTCTGCTAACTTCTTCTCCAAGTCCATTTTTTCTTTTCTTTATTATTGTTTTTATACTTATTCCATTCTTTGAGAGCATTCTTCAAAGTCTTAAACTCATGTTTGAGTAAAATATACTTGTTGCAAAGTGAAATGTGTAGTTTGAGAGACCCACACTTGCTTTATGGTTTTGTTAAAGCTTTCCATATCCATCATAGGGTTGAACAACTTAAACAGGACAACACCATAATCTCCACCTAACTATCTAAAAATAATAGGGTGATGGTAAAAAAAATTACTTAGAGATTTTGAATTGATATTAGATATCATATCTATTAATTTTTCTGAAACCAAGAATCTGACAAGTTTTCTTAAATTTTCATCAATAACATTGATTCCTATAAATACATATCCACCTATCTTCACTTCACATAAACATGCTTGATCAATAAATTCATTAAACCTATCTATAGATCATTAACAAAATATCTCCCTAAAGGAGTTCTAACAATGTCGAAATCTCCAAAAAAAACCATATAATAACTCATATTACACATCATAAACAACAATATACATAGTAAAATTTTATCGAGATCCTCTTGCGGGGTATACATATGCACCATGAAACACCAAAGTTTGGGAAAAATCTATTCACCGTCAACAATAATAAATGTCTCCTTACACGTAGTTCATTTTTTCAAAAAAAACTAATGGGTCCCTCATAGACGCCAAACCACCATAACAGCCTCGAGCACCACTAAAGGAAAACTTGTAGTGAAAGATCCCTAAATATATTTTAATTTAAACAACTTCAACGTCACAAGATTAGTCTCTTACAACACTACATAACTTTTTGAATATTCGGAACATAAATTCATTGTCAGACTCATTTTTTTTAAATCACCAATTCCATAAGAATTTAGTGAAAGGGAATTCATTTATCACCAAACATCTCCCCAATACTATTAATAAGTTTTATAAAGTATGGTGTCAACTCTTCCATGCCATAAACCAATTTTCCTCCCAATTTTATATGTCAAATTAATTCATTTGTCAAATATTTTCCATATATTTGTATAACAATTTTGGAGTTTGCCTTTGCTTCCACAAACCGACGATGGTGAAAGGGAAGTAATTTCCGCATGCTTTCCATTCTGATCAGCTTGTGTTGTATTATCGACAACCAAGATAGAACCTTCTATTTGAGACACACACAAACTATCAAACCGAAAACCTTCAAAATGAGGAGGTTTTGAAGGTGAGGACTCCTGCTAGGATGGTATATGTCAGTTGTGAATAGTGTTGTCCATGTTTGTTGAATTCGGAAAACAATTGCTGCCATGGTTAATTCTAGTGTCAATATTTCCTAGGATTTTTAGCATCTCATCCTTATCACAAATTTCAGCCATTCCCAAATTTCCTCATTCTCAACCCCATCAATACCATTATTTTGAAGCTCAACTAGAGCCTTAATATTTCACATGATATCATCTTTCATAGTTTCTATATTCTGTCCCACTTCAATGTCTTCTATCTCCTCATCCATGTCTTCACTCTAATTGTTAAATTCTTCATTATCCTAATCATTTTCATCCTCTTCCTCAAAATTCAAACAAACATAATCATGATCTTGTTTAGAATTATCAATTTGGCACTTCATAGTAGGAATCAAACTGGAGAATCATGACTACGGACACCATACACCTTTCCATTTATTGTTGTTAGAAATAATGCCCATGGTGATTAACTGTTTTATTATTATTTCTATTAATATCATGGTCCTTTTGGATTGGCCTCATGATCAAAATAGCAATAAGGAAATGGAGATAAATAAGTTATTAATATATTAAATAATTAATAATTAATTGGAAATTATTGTGGAATTAATTAAATTTTTTTACTTCATTAAAGAGCCTGGATATTAATTAGTCCAAGACATTAATTATATAAATCTAGAAGCTCCTAGAGATCTTATGGTGGACGATTTTTATAGGAGCTGATAGGGATAATCCAGGTTTGAATTTGATAACAATTAACCTTAAGAGATTGAATCCATTAACAACTTTATCTATAGCCTGCCTATAAATAGATTGTTATGGGCCAAGCCCTTGAAGTTGATTTTCCCTCTATATTTTGTCAATTCTCTCTCTCCCTCTCTCTCCATATATGAAATTCATAATCCCTCTCTGACGGTTAGTTAATTTCATATAAACCCTATTCTAGGATTTGTCCTTTTGCTTTTCGTGTTTGTAAGTCTAACTACATTAGAGGGTTTGTACTTTGGATTATTCATCCATTACTAGCACTAGCACATACGAGATCACAATCGAGATATCAAGAGGTTAGTATGTTTCTATTTGTTTGATTTTTAAATTTCATTTCTATAAATAGTAAAACCTAGATCTTAGGGTGCATGTACACTTAGGTAAATCTTTATTTGTTTCAGCTACCTTTAGATAGTATATTGATGCTTATCAAACCCAATAGTGGTATCAGAGACTGGTTGGTTTTAGTTATTTGCACAAACTTGGTAAAAATAAAAAAAACAAAAAACCCATTTAATCGACGGATGCGACGGTTCCCTAGTCGATGCAGCACCTGTTAGGGCCAGGATCCTCAAAGCATTCAGGTTCCTCAGACCTCTTCAAATATTCAGGATTCTCAACTATATCAGGATTCCAACTATTATTGTTATTATTATTAACTAATATTTATAACGATTTTATTTTGTACATAACTGACACGTGTGTAGAAATAGTCAAAAGGAGACTTGTTCTCAACAGAGTTTCGTTTCAAGTATGCTAAAGACCCGGAATACCAAGTCAAAAAAACTTTCACAAATCTGGTCATATAGGATCCCAGGAATATCAGACATTTTGTTAGCTAGTTTAGACTATAAATTGACACTTGTATCTCACACACGACACACTCTGCTTACTCTTAGCTTACTCTACAAACTTTTTCACTTGTTCTTACTGGAATACTCTCTGTAATCATCATTTTACATTAATAAAATCATCAAGGCAGGTGATCATTATCACCTCCCAAGGTTTTGTGTCGGAGATCCTAGCAAGGATCAAGGGCTTTCCTTGTAAAGCATTGTGTCATTCTCTTTATCTTTTTCTACTGCACAACTCGAACATCACAGCCTCTCATTCAATTTGGTTGACTAATACTTGTGTAACTTATTACCAAAACAATTTCGCGCCCACCGTGGGGTCGTGGTGTGCAAAATCCTCAAAAGATCAAGTCTACACAACCGATCCTTTCTTCAACCTCCGCTCCTTCCATTCCAAACAAAAACCTACTACCTCCTCCAAGTAGACCCCCTGGTCAGAGGAAAACTCCTGGCACTTCCAAGAAAAACACCCCTCCGGTCACTAACCAAGGAAGTTTGGGATCTTCAGGACTCCAGGATTCGACTGCCTCGGTCATTACTGCAGAACTCTTCGCTATGATGGGGAAAATGACGCAACAGGTGACCCAACAGCAAAAGCAAAATAGAACACTGCTTAGAGAACCGGAGAGGATGAAGGCGGGATTTCAGAAATCCAAGGAAACAATTCCCATAGTTGTATAACCAAGGATCCTTAACTTCGATAATGCAGGATCCTTAGAAAATCACCAGAAGCACACAGTTCCTGCCACTGTGGCATCGCCCTGGTCGACAACTATGGACAATCGAGCATCTATGATCAATGATCTCAATGAGCCTTCTAATACTCCTAGAAACCTTGATTCTAGTAACATCTTAAACAACAATACTATAAATACTAACTCTACTAATGTTGACGCAGGAATAAATCCAAACATCGCTAAATAACTTCAGCAGTTGAGACATATGATCTCAAGCGTACCCGGGGTGGTCCAACCCATACAAGAACCATCTCCAACAAGTCACAACATCTCGACATTTACTCCCGCGATAGCCGATACCAAAGTTCCTAAGCGCGAGAAAGGATGGAGATCATTCCCATCCCAGTACACTTGAAGGATCCTAAAAAGCACGTAGCCCAATACCGAGAAATGATGGAGATCATTCCCATCCCAGTGCAAAGGATTTGGTTCAACCCTTACAGGATCAGCTCTTAAATGGCTGCTAAAATTTTCTCCGTATTCTATTACTTCATTTGCACACTTAGTCAATATTTTCAATAACCAATTTTCTTGTAGCAGAACCTTCGAGAAGATCACTAGTGATCTCTATCGAGTGGTTTAGGATCCTAAGGAATGAGTTAGATATTTTGTTAACAGGTTTGGCAGGGAAGCTCTAAGCATCCCCAACATCGACATGGCGACTGCTGTGGAGGCCTTCAAAATGGGTCTAAGGAAGGATTCACCCTTCTATGAAGTTCTTGTGATGACCCCATGCAAAAGATTGGACGAAGTAAGGTGCCGAGAATTGAGATTCATAAGGCTTGAAGAGGATAAAGAAATCCAGAAGAAGAGCAACCCTTCAAGTCAATACGAGAATCCTAACATGAAAGCCGAATCCCTGGCCCCAAGATCCTACAAATCGAAGCCCTATTCCAAACTGGATCATCACAGGGTTAATGCCCTTGAAGATGAAGGAGAAGAAGAGGAACTTCCTAAGATCACTGACTATTATTTTTCTATGGATGTTTTAGTTATAATCCATGCTATGCAGGATCTCGGAGATAAAGCAAGATGGCCGAAGAAGGATAACAAGTCCACTACTTGGGAAGACAAGTCCAAATGGTGTGCTTACCTCGAAGACTTCGGTAACATGACGGAGGATTGTATAGCCCTAAGAAAGGAGATCAGCTACCTCCTTAGCAAGGCGCACCTCAAAGAGATCCTTGGGAGAAAGGGAGAAATTTCCAAGGAGAACAACCAGGATGGTCACAAGATCCCGGAGAAACCAAGATCTCCACCCCCAAACGCGAAGATAATTAACGTTATCTCAGGCGGATCTAACATTTTTGGTACTGCTTACTCTTAGGCTAAAAGACACGCCAATGTCTCTAAAACAGAAAAGGAGGATAGACCGTAGAAGAATATCATAGTTAACGATGACAAGGAAATCACATTTGACGAGAAGGACAGGGAAGGGATCCAGGATCCTCACTATGACGGACTCGTGATAACACTGCACTTGGCCAACCACTTCGTCAGAAGGATCCTTGTTCACGGAGGATCCTCGGTCAACATCGTGTTCCTAGACGCACTAAAAAGGATGAACATCCCTGAATCGGAGATAATCAAAAGATCCTCGGTCCTCATAGGATTTAGCGGGGAAACGAAACACACTATTGGGGAGATAAAGCTACCAATATACGTAGAGGGGGTAAACTCTGTACAAAATTTCTGTTTTATTGACACTTTATCTTCTTATAATTTGATATTAGGTAGACCATGGATCCACGAGATGAAAGTGGTTCCATCAACATATCATCAGTGTGTAAAGATGCCTACTCCGTGGGGAACAGTGAAGATCATGGGAGATCAACAAGAATCGATGGAATGTTATAAAACCTCTATGAAGCCCACGACCAAACGCCAACAAGCATAGCAATTAAGAAAGGGGGCAAGACATGTTCTAGAAACGAAGGAGCAAGATGTGGACGAAGTGACCATGAGCAGCGAGGATCATGAAGCCAAACTCCTCATAGGATCCTCAATACCTGAGCAAATCGAGCAAGATCTGTTAAACTTCCTTCGAACCAGAATCAAGACATTCTCATGAAAACACGAAGATATGACAGGTATAAACAAGAGTATTATCACTCACAAACTTAATATTGATCCTTCTTTCTGGCCAATACACCAAAAGATAAGGAAGTTTGCACTTGAAAGGAATCAGATCATCCAAGAAGAAGTAGAAAAGCTCCTCAATACAAGCATGATCAAGAAAGTGAAGTTCCCAAGATGGCTAGCTAACGTGGTTGTCGTACATAAGAAAAACGGCAAATGGCAAGTATGTGCAAACTACACGGATCTTACCAAGGCTTGTCCTAAGGATCCTTTCCCTCTACCACACATTGACTCTATGATAGATGCAATGTCTGGCCATGAACTCTAAACCTTCATGGATGCTTCAGCAAGATTCCAACAAATCCAAATGAAACAAGCTGGGGGACACCATGGAAGTCTATATTGACGACATGGTGGTGAAGTCAATGAGAGCTGAAGATCATCTCAGGGGTCTCAAAGAAGCTTTCGACATTCTAGATGAATACATGAAGTTGAAACCACTTTAATGCCACTTTGGGATGAAGTCGAGCAAGTTCCTTGGGTATATGGTAACCAAGAGAGGAATAGAAGCAAGCCCGGAGCAGAGCAAAGGAATAATCGATCTGAAATCTCCATCTTCAACAAAAGACATCCAAAGGCTAACCAGAAGAGTAGCGGCACTCAACTGGTTCATTCCAAGGTCCTCAGAAATGTGTAAACCCTTCTATGATATCTTGAAGAAGAACAAGAGATTTGAATGGACTGAAGAACACGAAAAATATTTCTAGGAACTCAAAAAATATTTAAGTTCCACGCCATTACTAGTAAAGCCTATAGATGGAGAACCATTACTCCTCTACCTCTCGGTATCCTCAAACGCGGTAAGTGTCGTCCTAGACAATGATCTTAATGGAGACCAACATCCTATCTACTATGTAAGTAAAAGTCTTCTGGATCCTGAGACCAAGTATTCTCATCTCGAAAAATTAATTATTGCGTTAGTAACCGCTTCTACTAAATTAAGACATTATTTCGAGACACATACTATACATGTGAAAACTAATTATCCTATTAAGAATGTCATGAGAAAACCATAGATGTCAGGAAGGATGGCAAGATGGTCAGTGAAGTTAAGCAGGTTTGACATCAAATATGAGCCAAGATCCGTCATAAAGTCACAGGCATTAGCAGACTTTGTGGCTGACTTTAGTGATGATCTACAAAACGAAGTAGACATGGAAGCCAGACAACTCCTAGAATTGTTTTGTAAGGGTCGAATTGTTGTAATTAGTCGAAGTATGTTTTGGACTCTTCGAATATTTTATAACGTATTTTACTAGGGCGCTTTTATTTGAAGCTTTAGAGTCAATGCCTTAGTATATTTTTTGTATGCTTTCAGTTCCCTATAAATAGGGTTATTTACTAGAGTTAGATAAGAACTTTTACAGACTTGTCTACTATTCTCTGTAAAGAATTCGAAAGCATAATAGAGCATAACAAGATCATATTTACATCGTGTGTTCAAATCTCATATTCGTACTTGAATTCATACTCTGATTAATTCATTACTCGATTCATTGTTTCATCAATTGGTATCAGAGCAGGAATCATATCTCTGATCTGATTTTCACGCTGTTCAAAAAGTTTTTGAATCAATTTTTTTGATTCAAAAGTTTCCGCACTTTTTAAAAGTGAAAAATTGTCTAGATCTTAGTCTGTGATTCGATTCTGCATTTGAATTGTTGAATCGAGTGTTATTCTCATCAATTCGATTTGATTCATCTAGTTTGTTTTCAAATTCTCAAATCTTTTCAAACTTCTTAAAATCTTCTTCCGTACAACAATGGCGAGTTTCAATCTCAATTCGATGACCTCGTTTTCTCATCTGCTAGGTTCATCAACCAAAATTCCAGTGCTAATCCCTGAATACTATGATCAGTGGGCTGATCGTATGCAGGATTATCTGAATGGTCTGGATGAAGAATTATGGTCATGTATCACTGGAAATGTCAATGTTCCAGTGAATGTTCAACCAATTGGATCATCTTCTACAAATTCTGGAGTTGATAATCAAACTGATCGTCTGAAGAAACTGGAGAAGAGGTGTATGAGGGAACTGCGAGGTGCATTACCTCCAGTTGTGTACAATTACGTTAGGAGTTGTACAACTGCAAATGAACTATGGAACAATCTGAAAGATAAATTTCAAGGAAGTGAGAAGACAAAAATCAATTCAGTTAAACAGTGTTTGGTTGAGTTGAAAGATTTCAAACAAAAAGAAGGAGAAACAATTGAAGTTTACTATGATCGTCTGAACGAGTTAATCTATCGGTGCAATCGCTATGGAATTACCAGAACTTCATTGGAATTCAATCTCATCTTTGTAATGGGGCTTCGAAAAGAATGGAGAAGTGTGAGTATGATGGTAAAGAATCAACAAAGTTTTGATACATCAACTCTCAATGATTTGTATAATCAATTGAAAACACACGAAATTGAGGTAAATGAAATTGCTGAGGAATCGAAGTTGAATTTGGGAGGTCCATTAGCTCTTGTATCAAAGATTTCTGAGAAAGAAGATGAAAATGGTGATTCTGAGGAAGAAGAAGGATTCATCATGAATTCGGATGATGAAGCAATAGCATTTTACTCGAATAATCGTGTCAAGAAATTTTTCAAAAAGCCGTTCAATTCGAAGACTAAGCTTGCTGAGGTGAAAGGAAATTTTGTGAGTAAAAATGTTGTTGAGGAGAAAAAGAAAGTTGAGAAGCAAGATTCGAAGATAGCTGATGGAAAGGGTGAGAAAAAGCTGAAAGGTGATGCAGGAATAGATTGTCATTATTGCAACGGTGCGAATCATCTTGCAAATGACTGTATGCTTCGAAAGAAGGATGAGAGGAAGAATAAAGTCAAATATGAGGCATATTATGCAGAAAAGCTTGAGGTGGTTCGTGCTAAAGCAAAGAATTTGTCATTGGTTGCAAAGGGTGAGCATGAGGATGAAGATGGAACTTATCAAATCTGGTCATCTGGGTCAGACGATGAGGAAATGAGGAATCCAACGCATGGGGCGTTGTATGCAAAAATGGAGAAGGACTCAGATGATAAGGAATTCGAAGTGAGGGGACGATGCTTCGTATCCAAAGCAGCTGACAAATCTCCAATGACAACAAAGGTACGTAAAATTCTCGAATCTTTTAATATCCCTACACATGCTTATGATTCTGAACTAATTTCTTTTGATGAGACGGTTACTTATTTTGATTCAATTGTTGTGTCTGCTAGCAATGAGGCCAACAAGTTGTCAATGGAGTTGTTAGAGGTCAAAAAGAGATTAGACATGAAAATAAGCAAAATTGAATGTTTGGAATTACAAATGGCAAATATAATGTGTGATAGGGATAGGTTATCGAGTGATGTTAAACTTTTGCTAGCACAAAGAAACATCTATTGTAATTCTACTAAACGACTTTATAGCAAATTAACTTATTTACATCATTCATGGGATATAAGTAAAGAGCAACATCGAAAATTACTACCTTTCCTAGCATTCGAAAGAGCGAAGGTCGATACTATTTCGTATGATTGTGAGTAAATAATAGCTGATTTTGACAGAGTCCCTGATGATAGATATAAATATGGAATTGTCAAAATTGATGAATGTCTTGATGCGAATGAATTATTTAACATAGTGAATGATACTTTGACTAAATCTGAACAAATTCAAATTTTGAAAAAGTCTGAGAATTCAACATCTGATTCTCAATCTAAGTTTGCTGATATTGAAGATAATTATGACACTATTAGTGAAATTAGTGAACTTGAAGATGTTGATTGTTCTCAGTTGTCTGTTGTTAATGTTGCTTCAACATCTAAAGGAAAAGAAAAAGTTAAGGATTTGATGGTTGAAAATGAAACTGATATACCCTCAACTTCGAAAGTTTATGATATGAACTTCGTGGATCTCAAAGACAGCCAAACTGATGATAGTGATGATGAAGATGAAGTGAACATTTCGAAGGAAAAGAAATCTTCAAAGGAAGAAGAAAGTCCTCGAATTGTGGTTGATCAGGTGTATGGTGATACACAAAAGTTCAAAAAAGTGATGAATGAAAAAGGTGAACACTATCTTGAAACGAATTCAGTGGTTTATCCAAATTTCAAACGTACAGATAATGTCATTTTTCCAAATCAAGTTTTGTAACTACTGGAAATGTTGAGAAAATCAAACCAGAATTAAAGAAGTTAGTTGAAGAGGATAATTCAAAAACAACTGATGAAGGTTTTTTCGCAAATCAAAGCACAGTTGAAAACAACTTAACAAAGAATTTGTATGTTTTCCAACGTCAAAAACCACAAAGAAAATGGGTTGAAAAATCAAAAATTGAAAAAGAGAATTCAAAACAAGTTGAAAAGGAATGTGAAAAAGTTGTCAAATTAAACTCCAAGGAATTCAAAGATCAAATTGACAAATTTTCGAAGGAAAACAACATTTCAAAAAGACAAGCAAGAAAGAAAATATTTTGGCAAAATGTTGAGTCTCAAAAGATGTTTGAATCACAATCACCCAAAAATGTTTTCAAAGCTAAAAATTCATCTTTTTCAACAAAACCTCAACATTCATCTCAATCAAATCATTCAAAAACTAATATTCCAAGAAAATTATCAAATAACTCAAAACCAAATCAAAAATTATTTCAATGTCAACATTTTAAATCAACAGTTCATACATCATATGCTAAATCTTTTATAACAAAAGAAAAAGTTGATTTTGTTCCTATAAAACCAAATTTTCCAAAACAAACGAAGAAAGAAACTATGAAAACTTCACGAGAAAAAGGAATAACTTCAAGGAAGAACATTGATCATTGGCTTGAAGGAAAAGGAAAGATGTATCAGTCAAATACATTTTCAAAGGAGCAAATTCACGAAGCATATGAAAAGTATGTGAATAATTCATCAAATAGCAGTTCATCGTCTAAGGATTCGAACATATCAGTCAAAGCATGGAAACCAGTTATAAAAGCAAAGAATGTTCATTCACAAACTCAGAATTCGAAGGGTAATGTCGGTGAACATTCGAAACAATCAAAAACTTATGTTTCGGTTCCTTTAAATGAAGAAGTGAACTTAATTGATAGTCTCAAAACAAAAGTTTGTGATTGGGTTAAAAGTTCTTCATTACATTCGAAATTGAAATCTAATTTCCAAGGACCCAAAAAGCCTTGGGTACCTAAATTTTTCCATTGAATGTAGGTACTATGTGATGAGCAATATGATAACAAGTGGTACATCGATAGTGGTTGTTCTCGTCACATGACATGCTGGAGTAGTGAAGTTTGGGAACAATCAAAAATGTCAAGTCAAAGGATATGGTGTTGGGTTTTGAGTATTCTAACACTCCTATGGTATACATGCAACCCTATAAACCTTGGATCTATGTTTTCTCTATTATACATGCAAATATTAACTATTCCAAGGTTTCATCCTAACTAGCATATTATGAAGCACCTATACTACAAAGTTCTAGTTAGATGACATACCTTTTGATGTAGCTTGATGTCTTCAAGCTTTAAGAGCTTAGCCCCAATAGTGTGGAAGCCTCAAATGGAATCACAAATCACCAAAACACCTTGGAAGAACTTGAGAGAATATGTATGCACACTAAAATCGGCCCACTCTTATTTTCACACACTTGTCCCAATTTTGTGAGCCAAGGACCCCTTTATATATTATGGAGGATTAGGGTTACATCCATGTAAACCCTAATACCCATGACCTTTCATTTACATAGGATCCATGGGTTAAAAGCTCCATGGACCATCCATGAAAGCTTAGCCCAACCTAAATGAACTTGGTCTATTCCATATATATAAGAGTCCATATTTAATTAGTTCTTTTTGATCACTTAATTAATTCTAAATTAATTCTTGATCAATACTAATTAAATAATATGATTCCATATTAATATATTAGAACTTATAATATATTAATATAAATCATAAATATACTATTCTCAAAAGACTATCCATATAAATTGTGCCGGTGAAGTGCAACCCAAATGGACCATGTCGGGTCGGGTCAAGTACATACCAAATATAGTTATGGACTTAGACATTAATCCAACAGTCTCCCACTTGGATAAGTCTAAAACTATTATTGAGTATGACTTCAAAACCTAACTGGCAATCGTAGCTCTTAAAGCCACTGTCGAACTCTGACATTGTCAATGACTTGTCCATTAGATAAGGGATCATATATTCCTCCATTCTAGATATCATATGGACTGAGACATGGATAATAATCATTCTCTCTGTCCATTTGTTGTTTCCCGATTTTCGATTTATGATGACTGACTGATTGAACAAATCAAATTAGTCCTGGCTTGGCCAAGCACTCACATGTGTCATCGCTAAATCATCGAGGGGCCCACAGATATCGCTTTTATCTCGAAGGTAAAAGGAATGGATAAACTTCGACTCATATGGCTTGTTCTACTACTTGTTGAATCATACACAAAGGCACGTTTTATAACATCGAGTTACCAAATGCGTTTTCGTGCAATCAATGTATAACCAACTCATAGTAACAACTCATATCTCTAGGTTTGAAGAATATAAGATATTATCGTCTCATGATCACTCGTGATAAAATCCATGAAGTGATTCAAATGAGCGCGGGTTGAATCCAATACTCAGAACTTATGAGCACTCATGAGTGTTGTAGCACCACTTTGTCCACCAACTTGGACCTCTACAAACCAACCCATGACAGTCTTGATTCATATCTACTTCCAACATATGACCGACTGTGGATGGTTTGAATAACTTAATCATTCAGGAAGAGCGACTTAGTTATTCTGGAGGTCAAAACATGCAAAGTGAAACACAAGAATAAATGAATCAAATATGGTATCAAACCCTATGAATATAAATAAACACTTTTATTTATCACCATACTGATTACTCATTATTCATTGTTTCGGTTTTATCAACTTTATACTTGAATTAAAAACACTAGTTGTCCCATGCTCCAAGCATGTACACTATGTTTTTCTTAAACAATAGCTTTGCCATACACCAAGTATGCACTCTATGTTTGTCTATGATCCTTACTTTGTGAAATAAACCAATTGAACATAATTTCAATGATTCTAATTTCACACTCCCAAATCCTTATCGAAAAATATGAGAATTTCAAATTCCTATCATTTATCGAAATCTGTTTAGGTTTTAAACTTATATGCACTGACCCTCCTGTAATGAATATGTACAAAGTCACAAAGACTTGTCAACAGTCATTATAAGGTATTCCAATGGAGATCAACTCCATGGAAACTAAGTCTCATATTCAAAGTACATTGCTTTGGACATGCTTCTTGCATTAAGTTTTCTAATCTTACACAGATAACTTCCACCTATGGAGACAACTCCATATTCTCATTTTGACTATCACTTCTGAATAATAGATGCCTCTTTTCAGAATATGTCAATATGGTACTTCCAAAATTAGCACTATACTTCCAACTATCCCTGAGCAACCAATCTTTGGTAAACCTCAGATTGTCCTCGACAATTGCTTAATCATTTTAGTCATATCCAATTCTAGACCTTTTCCCTTCTTAATGCCTCTGGGCATTTGGAAAAATTTAGAAATGACAAATATTATAGCACATGCAATCGATCCTGTACCCAAAGCAAATGGTACACGATTCATGATGTCTCACATAAAGACATGATTCTAGACCAGTCTTTTGCTACAATATTTTTATTTGCCATGTTTTCAAAATTTGACTATGAAGAGGGATGCCGTAATCATAATCGAATTTTGAGAACGCAATATATAGAATTTCCTTAAGTTGAACCAATCCAACATGAAATTCATATGTAATCATAATCGAATTTTGAGAACGCAATATATAGAATTTCCTTAAGTTGAACCAATCCAACATGAAATTCATATATATATTCTTGACTAAAGATGATTAAGGTCTCAATCTAAGCCTTTAGAACTGAAATGAAGTATATCCTCTCCCTTAATTATAGCAAAACAACTTTTTCAATCCCTGCAGCCTCACGAATTGAAACTTTTGTTTTCTATAATTAACATTGCTAACTTGCAACACTAATAATAATTATCATGCTCCCACTAACATGATGATTATTAGCATAACACTTATGCTCCCACTAGCTTTGACATGTACTAAGAAATCAGCTAGACTTCTACAAATCAATACTTTATTGACTTTCTTACCAAAGTTCATATTTCTGATACGAGATGCTTTGATAAAACTTTATCAAAATCATACACCTTTCCTTAGATAGCATGCATGTGTGTCTAAACAATTTCAGGACTATGAAAAGGGATGCCGTAATCATAGTCTCAATTGTTTAGACCTTTTGCCATCTGCTTCAAATCTACTTGGTGGAAGTGTTTCCTCACCATCATTTTCATGAATCGGAGAGAAACCTTATGACCCTTAGATTTTATGGTGTATGTGTTCTTATCCATGTGAATCGTCAAAACCATAGTCACAAGACAAGGATAATGACAAATCCAAACTCATATGGACTGAACTTATGCAATCTTAACTTCTTGCCACCTAGCAGTACAGGGCCTGCCATTGCTTCCAAGTTGTTATGCAACCAATTGAGAACTTTCAGAACTCCTATGCAAAGCCAACTTTAACTGGAATGGGCACAGAATATGTCAACACGATAGGTTATAAACCTCAAGTCGTGTGCTAGTGAAGAACCTCAGGTTTTATTCTTGATTAGTTCTTGAAATTCTTTTTAGGATCTTTAAGACTCCCACTATCCTCTTGACATATAAGACTATCTTGCCAAATATTCAAGAGATAGTGCGGATTCTTTATCAAGACAAACACTTCACACAATTGGCCTTAGTTGGTCTTTGTTTTATCCAAAACATCACAACTTACCAATTTCAAATCTACAAGAGTATGACACTTTTACTCTTACATTTGACAAGTGTTTTAAACCTTTCTTTAAGATATGTCACTCAAGTTACAATCTTGGAGTATGACTCTAAGAATTGTTTTGGAACGAAGTATGACTCATCTTCCTGATCTAACCATTTCAACAATTCATGACTCCTCTTCTTAGTCATAAGAATGCAATAAGATGACCTTTAGAGGACTAATTGTGATATGATTTCTAAATCATTAAGATGATCACAAACATGATACTAAAGTACTCTCCCATCTTTTCAGATTTGAGAAACTTTTATCTTTCTGCCTAATTTGATTCTTCCCATTCGTTCTGCCATACATTGAGACTTTTCCAATGTTTCAGAATTATACTTAAACTTGTAAGTATAACCATATTTACTAAACTTTAGTAAATCAAATAGTCTTAACGAGCTTTGTGGTGGACATGACCAGTGCACAAGAATGTGTACTCGATCCCTTTAGTCCTTCACTTGACTCACACATCCATGTGAACAAGTAATTAGTCTTGATTTTCCAATGCTTGAAAGTTCTCATTCATCATACTATTCAACTTGCATGATTCCAAGTTTCGGTCCAATTGAAACTTGGGTGATGAGGAACTTTCCTGATTTGGTAAATTTAGACACTACCACAAATGAAAGAATCAAATCCATTTTCCAATATTGCTGTCAGTGGAATCATATAAGCAACAATTTTCCACAAATGCCATTGTAAGGATACTTCAAATAAATAAAATTAAACAATTTTCTTTTATTTTAAAACTTTGCGGAAAAACTTATCCTTACAATCCACATGGAAAATTGTTGTTATCTATTCCTTAGCAATATATCATAACTTCTTAAGCAACTGCTCAAAATTCTGATGCGATCGAAATCCACCTTTGCGATCAGAATCATCATATACTTCCTTTAAGATTTCTCTCTATTCTTTGATTCTTAAAACATCAACATGTGACCCAATCACATCATGTAATGAGGATATCAGAATAGAACTTAACAGAGTTAGATAATGGGCTCTACCTGATGTAGAGTCAAACTTATTGACTTTAACATCCTTAGGTAAATTTGGCAGCTTTGCAATCAGCGCCCCTTCCTTTGGCAAAATAAACATATGGACCCTTTGGTAATGGGACTATCTCAGACTTAGCCTTTCTCTTTACCATTTGGTCAACCGGGTTGACTATGGCCAATCCCTTTCCATTGGGAAGAGAATGCTTTTTCTGGATTTCCAGTGTCACCATTGTCACTGTCCATAAAGTTTTTGGGAAGTTGATCTTCTAATCAAATTTGCTTTACTATCGTTCCAAATCATTGCTGATTCAGCAGCACCAAGCAAATAGATATGATCATTAAGGTTCATGTCATATTCTGTTTCATAGTAGTCACAAAGGAACTCACTATATGACTTAGAAAGTGATTGAACATCCAACTTTCTCAAGACTTTGACACCCAACTCTCCCGGCTTGTCAATATGTGACTTCATCTCTAAGATGTGATCACACATAAACCTTGCTTGCCATTAGGGCTTGAGTGACCTTGAACTTGTGGGTTAGGGAGAATAATTGGAGGAGGTGGAGGAAGAGAAGTATGACTTCCATGAGCCAAACTCGGGAAGTCATATTCATTAGGAAAGCTTGGTTTGGGAAGATCATTGTTGTCTAAACCAGACATCAACAATGGGAGAAATTCACGTAAAGTTGATTTAAGTCCTTAATATAACACCCAATATGATATATTAAGGCTAGGACCCAACAAACTATTTTATAACTTGGAAGAGGGATGCCGTAATCCAAGCTATAAAATATTTGAAGGTAGGTGAATGACGATTCACCAATTTCCACCAAGATAAACGAAATATATTATTAGGTTTTAATTGGTTTTGAAACTCCTAGATTCTTTTGAGATTCATTGAACTTTTCAATGGCATGTTTCAATCTCGAGTGTGCCCTTCAGGTTTTGTGACTGGGATGCCGAGGATCACAAAACAAGGTGTGAAGTAACCATGCAAATATACTTGGTACCCTTAATATTTACCCCTCAATCGATGTGTCGGTTAACCACACACGCTCCAACGATACTATGATAAACATTAAGTTACCCTTTGCCTACCTTGTTAAGTCCAGGTTAGTGTGCCGGTTAACCACACACGCTCCACTAACAGCTTAAACAAAGTGCAAAGTGTAATTTCATGGATTAACACCTTATTCACATTTTCCTAAGTAACTAAGATTGGGAATTTATAAGTGTTTAGTTACTTAGTATTTATCATTATACTTATAATGAAGGGAGAATTATAGTCCTTGTCCTACCTGTTCGGCTAACGACCCTCCACCGGTCAAGGAAGCGGTGACTGAGAGTGGACACCCATTAAACAGCCATTTTATAGGCAGTAACCTTATACCCCCCTTATAGACCGGCTTCGTGAATGAGGCCTACTAATGGTAAGACGACTTGCTCTTATACATATAATATATTAAACTTTTAATATTATAATAGTATAAGGGTGTATTTTAGACATTTAAAATACTTGGTGGTTTAATCTATTAATTAAACTAGACTTTTAATTTAATTAAACTCAAACCATATATTTATGGATTAATAATACTCTTTTAATTAAACGTTTTAGTTAACTATTAATAAAGTCCATAAGAGTTATTTGAACTATTCAACAAAACATCATAATTCCAATTATTAAACTCAAAATTAAAACCATTTAATTAATTGTTTAAGTTATGAACCCAAGAGTTTTAGAATTCAATTCTTTTTTTTCATAAAAAACTTTTCTCAAATTTCAATACTTGAGGGCAAGTTTTGTAATTCTTGAAAACCTTTGGATTCCATAACTTATGGAATTAATGGTGTTTTATGATGAAACTTTCCATGTTCCATAACTTAAGAACAAGTTATGGAATTCTTCAAAACATTAACACCAAATTTTGTAACTCCATAAAAACTTTGAATCAATTTTTTTTTTCTTTTAAAACTTTCATATCCATAACTTATGGAAGTTTCAAAAACCCTTAAGATCACAACTTTAAAAAAAACTTTTGAGCTCCAAAATTTTATGACAGAATATGTAACTCCTTAAAACATTTAGATCAAACTTTTAAAACTAATAAAATAATCATATCATTTTATCTTTTACTAAATTTGACCTAATTCAACTCATATAGCAAATGATTCAAATTTTACAAATAATTAGTTTTTCACAAAACAAGTAATTATCTTAAAATTTGACAAACTTCATGTTTTTTTTTTCCTTTTTTTTTCAACTTTGAAAATCAAACATTTGCATGAATATAAAAGAAAACAACCCATGGCTCTGATACCACTGTTGGGTTTTGAGCATTCTAACACTCCTATGGTGTACATGCAACCCTATAAACCTTGGATCTATGTTTTCTCTATTATATATGCAAATATTAACTATTCCAAGGTTTCATCCTAACTAGCATATTATGAAGCACCTATACTACAAAGTTCTAGTTAGATGACATACCTTTTGATGTAGCTTGATGTCTTCAAGCTTTAAGAGCTTAGCCCCAATAGTGTGGAAGCCTCAAATGGAATCACAAATCACCAAAACACCTTGGAAGAACTTGAGAGAATATGTATGCACACTAAAATCGGCCCACTCTTATTTTCACACACTTGTCCCAATTTTGTGAGCCAAGGACCCCTTTATATATTATGGAGGATTAGGGTTACATCCATGTAAACCCTAATACCCATGACCTTTCATTTACATAGGATCCATGGGTTAAAAGCTCCATGGACCATCCATGAAAGCTTAGCCCAACCTAAATGAACTTGGTCCATTCCATATATATAAGAGTCCATATTTAATTAGTTCTTTTTGATCACTTAATTAATTCTAAATTAATTCTTGATCAATACTAATTAAATAATATGATTCCATATTAATATATTAGAACTTATAATATATTAATATAAATCATAAATATACTATTCTCAAAAGACTATCCATATAAATTGTGTCGGTGAAGTGCAACCCAAATGGACCATGCCGAGTCGGGTCAAGTACATACCAAATATAGTTATGGACTTAGACATTAATCCAACATATGGGAAGATCACGAATGGTCAATTCACAGTGAATCGGGTGGCATATGTTGAAGGTCTTCAACATAACTTGATAAGTGTTTCTCAACTTGTTCTGGGCACTGGCAATCAAGTTCTTTTTAACGAAGAAGGAAGTATTATTTCGAATGTCACAACAAAAGAGGTGTTACTGAAATCCAAAAGGAAAGGTGACATGTTCACTTTGGACATCAATCCGATAGTAGGGAAACCTGCTATATGTCTTCTTTCGAAGGCAACATCAGACTTAAGTTGGCTTTGGCATCGAAGACTTTCTCATCTCAATTTTCGAAACATCAATAAACCTATGGTACAAGATCTGGTAAGAGGTTTACCCGTACTAAAATTTGACAATGATTCTTTATGTGCAGCTTGTGAAGTTGGCAAGCAACATAAACAAGGTCATCCAATTACGATTGATTCGAAAATAGTTGCACCTCTGGAGCTCTTACATATTGATTTGTGTGGTCCTTCGACTGTTTCAACTCTCAACAAGAAAAGGTACATTTTAGTGATTGTTGATGATTTTTCCAGATTTACATGGGTTTATTTTCTCAGGCTTAAATCTGAAGTTGCACAAATCATGATTGACTTTATCAAAAAGATGGAAACAACATTGAAAAAGATTGTTCGAAAAATTAAGAGTGATCATGGAACTGAATTTAAGAACAATGTTCTTGATTCATTTTTGGTGGACAAAGGGATTTCGCATAATTTTTCGTCTCCATACACACCACAACAAAACGGTGTTTTTGAACGAAGAAATAGGTCTCTATGCGAAGCGGCAAGGACTATGTTGGCATATGCGAATCTTCCACAATATCTTTGGGCTGAAGCAGTATCAACCGCATGTTTCACTCAAAACAAATCGTTTATTCATCGTCGTTTCAACATTACTCCATATGAAATTCTCAACAATCGAAAACCTAATGTAAATTTTTTTCATGTTTTCGGATGCAGGTGCTTCATTATGAATCTCAAGGATAATCTTACGAAATTTCAAGCAAAAGCAGATGAAGGGATTTTCTTGGGATATTCGCATAATTCAGTTGCATATCGTGTGTTGAATAAAAGAACACGAAAAGTTGAAGAAACTTTTAATCTTACATTTGATGATTACTATATTAAACAAACAACAACTCAGTTTGAAAATCATCCAATTCTGAAAAACATACAAGATGAATCTGAATCCTCACAAACATTAGATATTGATTATGATTTAATTTTTGGAATTTCAGATCATGCTATTGATGCTGAAATCAATGCAAGTGATAATCATATCTCTGAACTAACAAAGCATAATGATACTTCAAGATCAAATTCTCCAGAAAATGGCGAAAGTATGCAAAACAATCCAGTGGAGGGGGAGCACTGGGATTCAAATACATTAGATAACGAACAACATTCTTTCGAGGGGGAAAAAGAAAGGATGAATGATGATGTTGAGGGGGAGCATAATGTTGAGGGGGAGCATTCAGAAAATATTGAAGATAATAATGATTTTGATGATGCTTGTTCGATTGTAGGCTCAGAAAACGATGATATATACGAAGATGCACCTTTGGAATTTGATCCAGCATATCCGCCAATGGAAAAGTGGACAAAAGATCATCTGAAGGATCAAGTAATTGGGAATCCACAAGAGGGAGTTTTAACAAGAGCTCAAATTCGTGCAAAGAATGAGGTATTGAATACTCATCAAGAATTTTGCATGTTCAACGTTTTTATTTCTAAGATTGAACCAAAAACAGTTAAGATTGCAATGGAATACTCAGACTGGGTTGTTGCAATGCAATCTGAATTGTCTGAATTTGAACGAAACAAGGTTTGGAGGTTAATTCCTAAACCTGAAAATGTTTCGATTCTCGGGTTAAAATGGATTTTCAAAAATAAAACCGACAAAGATGGAAATATTGTTCGAAACAAAGCCAGACTTGTTGTTAAAGGATATTTACAACAAGAAGGAATAGACTATGAAGAAACTTTTGCCCCTGTCGCAAGACTCGAGGCGGTTCGTATATTTCTGGCTTATGCAGCTCACAAAGATTTTGATGTTTATCAAATGGACGTGAAATCTGCATTTCTAAATGGAGAGCTTGAAGAAACTGTTTACGTGGAACAACCCCCAGCTTTTATTAACGAAGAATTTCCAAATCATGTTTATATTTTAGATAAGGCAGTTTATGGTTTGAAACAAGCACCACGAGCATGGTATGCAACTCTTACCTCGTTTTTGAAACAATCTAAATTTAAACAAGGATCAGTTGATCCCACATTATTTCGAAAGAAAGTGGGGAATCATCTAATGCTTGTTCAAATTTATGTTGATGATATTATTTTTGGCTCGACTGACCCTGCTTTGTCTAGAGAATTCGAAGATTTGATGAAAAGTAAGTTCGAAATGAGCATGATGGGAAAAATCAATAATTTTCTTGGTTTGAATATTCGTGAAAACAGAAAAGGAATTTTTATTAATCAAGAAAAATATACGAAGAATCTGTTGGAAAAGTTTGGATTGACGAATAGTACGATGTTACGAGTTCCAATGGCAACGGGCATAAAACTTACATATTCGTTAGATAAACCTGCCGTTGACATAACTTTATATAGGAGCATGATTGGTTCATTACTTTATCTTACAGCTAGTAGACCTGATATCATGTTTTCTGTGTGTAATTGTGCTAGGTATCAGTCTAATCCACGAGAACCACATCTCACTGCTGTGAAGAATATCTTTCGTTATCTTAAAGGAACAATTTCGTTAGGATTGTGGTATCCTTCGAACACTGGGTTCTTTGTACAAGCGTATTCGGATGCAGACCTGGGTGGTTGTAATCTTGATCGAAAAAGCACAAGTAGTGGATGTCAATTTCTTGATGGCAAATTGGTGAGCTGGCAGTTGAAAAAGCAAACATGCGTATCAATTTCAACAGCTGAAGCAGAATATGTGGTTGCTGCTGCTTACACTTCACAAATAATATGGATCCAAAGTCAATTGCGTGATTATGCAATCAATATGAAAAAGATTCCATTATATTGTGATTCTCAAAGTGCGATAAGAATTTGTCATAACCCTGTGCAACATTCGAAGACTAAACATATAGCTCTTCGTTATCATTTCATCAAAGATCACGTGGAAGATGGAAATATTGAATTACATTTTGTGAAAACAACTGATCAGTTAGCTGACATTTTCACGAAAGCTTTGGATGAAAAATCCCTTGTGAAGATTATAGAAGGACTTGGAATGATCGATGGAAATTCTGTTCCATGCGAAAAAGAAGAATGATGCATGATAAGGAATGATTTAGAGGCGCTGACTAAAAGATAATGCAAAATCATTCAGTATTCAGAGGTTACTGTTCATAGTCAACGCTTCGACCCCTTCGAATTCGCACATTTGTTACTTATTCTAAGGGTTGATTCAGAGGTTACTGTTCATAGTCAACGCTTCGACCCCTTCGAATTCGCACATTTGTTACTTATTTTAAGGGTTGATTTAGCTGTTACTGTTCATAGTCAACGCTTCGACCTCTTCGCATTCGTACATTTGTTACTTATAAAGGGATGATAAAATTTTGCATATTTGCATCAAGTACTATTTCAATTTTCGAAAATTCAAAAATCCAAAAAGAATTTTGTTTTTTTGTCATTTAATTTTCGAAAACTTTAAAAATTCAAAAAGATTTTTGTTTGTTTTGTCATTTAATTTTCAGAAAATTCCAAAATCCAAAAAGATTTTCGTTTATTTTGTCATTTAATTTTAGACAAATTTAAAAATTCAAAAAGATTTTCATTTGTTCTGTTTTTATTTTCGAAAAATCAAAACATCAAAAATATTTTGATTCCTATTTCTTTATAGTATTTTGTTGCAGATTCTCATGAAGATACATCGGATATTATGCTTGCCGTACTCGGGTACGGTACATTTTTCGTATGAATCGATAAATTTTTCATCATTCGAACTAGTTAGGATGTCCCTAGAAGCATGCTGATGTTTGTTGACCAAAGCCTCCATGACTCAATGTGTGTGTAAGAAAGCCTTAATGAAATTATTCATACGAAGATTTCTTCCCAATCAGGCTTATATTCACATTAGTCTTTGAGCTACCTTACTCTTCTCAAAATGAGTTAAGAGTTTACTGTTTGGTCCAAACACAACAGAGGTACTTTTCGTGTCTTACATCAATCTTTTTCATCCATAAAATTCTCTCACGATCACACACGAAGACATATATCCGAGAGGTCTCTGATCAAACCCATCGAGACTTAGATATATCAAAACTCTATGTTTATGATCTGACATCATGAGACCGTGATGAAAGTGAAACCCAATTTTCATTAACTTTTAAGGAATTGACGGGGAACTAAGTTCCAGATTATCACGAAACTTTTGTTTCTGTTCCAAGATTCGAAACTCCAAATCATATTCATTTCGAATGAGTGGTCTTGATCAAATATTCGAAACCCACGATGTTTGTTACCCAACAAGATCAAACATATAAATTTTTTTCTTGAATATGATTTCCGTGTGAGTTTCATTCGAATGTCCTAGTCATTTCAAAAAATTTCAAAGCCAACTTGTCACTGACTACACTAGTCAAACAAGTAATTTCTGTTACAATTTCTCACCTTATGTTTAGGATGACATGTAACGAAATTTTAAACCATCCTCAAAGCATTATAAAAGAAGCCCTTTTATACTTATCAACAAGTATTCGACTGTAATTCACGGGAACCCATACAAGCTATTGATCATTTCTCTTAATGATTAATGAAGTAATCTTTGCCCGGGATTTCATCTGCTTTTGTGTCAATGGTTTGACATCATAATATCCCATATTTTTATTATATTTGTTTCTCGTCTCTATTCTTTGGAACACAGCACTCACGAAATCCTTGAGGTTCTGAGTTATACCAACTCAGGCTGATGATTTCGAACTTATGGCGTATGACTTCGCTTTTAATCCCAAAAGTGAAAGAGCATTGCTTCCATTCGAAGGGTTCTGACGGTTACAATTTTCTTGGGGATTACAAGACAGGCTGTTTATAAATGATGTATGGTATTCAGTCCGTTTCTCAAGGCGATGTGACAGCTACTTTTTGACGCATGGCTACTTTTACGCAGTAATGGTCTGGTTTTCAAGGTGCCACGTCGGATATCATTAAATACATATCCCGCTTCAAATTCAAATTTAAGGGTTACATATAAAAGGGAATTCCAGGGGTTCATTGTCAGTTTACGCGATCAAAAAGCAAATATCCC
This sequence comes from Lactuca virosa, assembly GCF_052849685.1. NCBI lineage: Eukaryota > Viridiplantae > Streptophyta > Magnoliopsida > Asterales > Asteraceae > Lactuca > Lactuca virosa. Next base: position 125,552,977 of record NC_136430.1, read on the forward strand.
AAAATTCTATGTTCATCATCATCTTCAAACCCTAACAATGGTGACTTCTGCTCATGTTGATTCTCATACCACTGAAGATGCTTCTTCATTACCAATAATGAAGATTCAAGCAACAAACTACTACTTGGAGGGTGACATTTCTCAGTACCCGGAAGAATTAAAGATACTCATAGTTGCTTTGAAGAACTCGGTTTTGGCCAAAGCGATTTTCAATTCTTTCTCTGTTCCATTGTCCTGGCTTTCTCAAGCAGGATCAACTGCGACATATAACAAAGCAACTGATACGATTACTTTTCATCTGGTGAACGACAAAAATGTCAGGCTAACCAAGAAAGTATTTTGCCAAATTCTTGATATTCTGAATTTGCCTCCATATGTTTCATTTACTTTTCCACAAATCGTTCACATCTTTAATGAGATGGGATATCAGCCACCATTGTCCAAGATTAGTGATTTTAAGAAATCTGGTCTTCCACGAATCTGGAATTTCTTATATGGTATTTTTCTACGCTGTTTGACTGGGAGATCAGTTGGCCTTGATAAAGGAAGAATGGAGGTTTATGCCATGGTTGTTGGAATCTACTATGATCTTCAAGTAGATTATTCTACACAGTTGTGGAAGGAATTTCAAAAGGGTGTAGAACACACGAATGCTATTCATGGTATTTCGTGTGCAAGATACTGGAGTTTGATTCTGCAACACTTTTACAATAAGGAAGGGATTTTGGTACCCACTGATGAAGACAAAGCAGTTTTTCAATCTTACCACTATCCGAAGGAGATTACAAATAATGCTGATGTTTTTCCTACAGTTGCTCGTATTCCAGATGCGATGCTTAAAAGAGTTGATTCTTCGAACCCTGTATTGGTAGCCTATTTGACGACCATTGATTCTTCAATTAAAACTGGTGTTTTACTGGGAGGAGATGATAAGAAAACCAAGAAGTCGAGAAAGCATGAAACTGAGTCCAGATCTTCGAAATCTCCAAAGAAGAAGCCTGAAACAGTTGAAGTGACTGTTGCTGAGACTCTAGTAATTGAGCCCATTATTGGAGAAACACGAGAACATGTAGTCCTTCCTTCGAAGACTGGCATGTTTCGAAGAGTTAAAATGAAGTCCAGGTCTCCAACGCACAAAGTGGTTCGAAAACCTCAAATAACCCATCAAGGGATTCTAATTAGAGAAGTGCCTGCACCTGTTTCACCGGTGTCCAAGAAACGAAGGGCTGAAGACATGGCAAAGCATTTGTCAAAGAAAAAGAAGAAGAAGACTCGAAAACTTGTAACCTCTACTGAGTCAACAGATGATGATAGTGAAAGAGTTCCTGAAACTCCAGAGTTTACTCTTATCACCGAAAGTTTCACTCCTGAGAAGACGGTTGTCATACCACCTGAAGATTCGATTGCGAAATCAGTTCCTGAGGAGGTTCGAACTTCAGGCATCCCTTCACACGTATCTGATACGGATGCAAATGTCAATATGGGTGAAGGAGGTTCGAAGAATGAAGCTACAGGTCCATCTACTTCTGCTCCTTTTGCAAGTACTGTTTCTTTACCGTTATCTTCTACTCCTCTTACTTCAACAACAGATTCCCCAACATTCGAACACATTCTTGATCAACCCTTTACGTCTATTTTTTCTTCTCAATCTACTGAGCCACCCAAAACAACTTCACCTATTCAAGAAACTGTTTGTATGGAGACAGAGCCTGATAATGAGGGGTTTGGCGGTATGTTTGACGACTTGGAGTTTCATGAAGAAGAAGAGCAGTTTTCCAGATCACATGCTAATGACCATGAAGCAGTTTAAGATTTTAAATCAAAAGTTGAATTCAGTCATTCAATCTCAAGCAGATCTAGGGGTTGGTTCGTCTGTTTCAAGCGTTGAAGTTGATTCATTGCTGAAGGTGTTTGAATCCAGAATCATAAGTAACGTATCGGGGATGCTTAAAGATTCTGAATCTCGAGTCTTGGAGAAGATTGATCATAATGATCAAAACAATGAAATTCGGATCAATTCTCAGAGTTCGAAGTTTGCTGGTAATCTGAAAGAATTGAAGAATATTGCAAAGGAACGACATGTTCTTTTTATTCAAGATGTGAAGAAAGTTCGAGAGGATGTCAACTTGCAAATTCACGAACTTCGTGAAGATATGAAAAGAGAAATAGCAACTGTTCAACATGACTATGCATCATTGCATCAAAAGGTTGATATCATTTGTGACGCAGTCACTCGATTTGTTAAGTTGTATGAAAATTTGAGTCCTCAAATTACTCAACTTTCAACATCCGAAAGTGCAAGCTTTGACGAAGTGCTTAAGTTGCTTAAGGAGTTAAAAGAGGTCTCTGATAGGCCAATTTCTTCTCCATTGATTACTTCCGAATTTTTATCTCAGAAGTTTATCCAATTCGAAGCCATTCTCAAGAAGCAACTTGCTCCTCTCTTTCGCATATCAAGTCTTCTTCCAACCACAAATGCGCCACATGTTTTCACAGGAGTGCAAGGGGGAGAAAGGAAAACTAGTGAGTCGAAGACTAGTGGAGAAGATGCGAAAGTTGTGGGAAAAGTCTTTTCTTCGAAAATCCCTACAACAAAACCAATAATTGTTTCTGCTGAACAGGTGACTTCAACAGTCGTAACAATAATGCCAATTGCAAGACCAATTTCGAAAGGAATTGTGATTGGTAAATCTTCGGAGACTGGTGGGAGTGGTTCAAAACCAAAAGAGACAACTGACAATCAAGCATTGAAAGATAAAGGGAAATCGATTGTGGTGGAAAAATCAAAAGAAGAAAAGAAGGTTGAAGTTGATGCTGAAATTGAAAAGCTCATAATAGTTCAAAGCATTATGGCTCAGCGAGCAAATGATCCGAAGGGAATGGATAAAGGGGATCCAACTAAACACTATAACTACGAAACAATCGAGGCCAAGGTTGCATTCAATCACATGTATTCATTTGAGAAGAAACCAAAGCAGAGTTATTTGGTCACAAATACTGATGCAGGCCAGTTGGATTTTCCCATAAACGAAATGATGTTTATCATGCCTCAGTTCAAAGCAGAATGGAATTTTAAAAATAAAGATGAAGGTACACACATGAAAATTCGTTTTCATGCTGTTCTTGAAAAAGCCCCTGAGGAAGTTTAGTCTTCAATAAAAATCAAGAAGGTCATAAGTATGAAAAAGGATGTGGTTTTCGAAAACACAGTCCAAAATGTTAAGTATGTGGTTGCCAGGGCAAATGGAAATATTTGCGAATTCACTGTTGCAGATTTTCCATTAATGAACTTGTATGATCTTATACAAGTTGCATTACTTTTGAAAGACAAATCATTCTCATACCTTCAAAACACAGAACCATATGAATTCAAGCTTGGAGTAGCTCACATCAAGATTTTTATTGAAAACTATTATGAGTGTTTGGCACTAACAGATGTTGAATTAGCTACTGCCAAAGGAATGGAAATTAAAGCTCCGATGGCTCCTACGAAGACTCGGGTTGAATTGAAGAAGTATGCCGATGGTGAAATTTGCCTGAAGCCTTTTGGAATTGTCTTCGCAGGAAGAGACAAAGCTGGAAAGTCTAAACGGTTCTTATTCCAAGCAAGTGAAGTCGAGAGATATTCAACATCTCAATATACGAACCTGATTGTCCGTATGAATCATTGCAAGAAGAACAATGAAGGCGACAAGAAAGAGTTGAAGAAGATTATCTCCTAGTACACGGAGATTCGAAGAGTATTACTGTATTCCATCACACTTCTTACAAATTGAAGACTTCGACTATGATTACAAAGGGGGAGATTGTAAGGGTCGAATTGTTGTAATTAGTCGAAGTATGTTTTGGACTCTTCGAATATTTTGTAACGTATTTTACTAGGGCGCTTTTATTCGAAGCTTTAGAGTCAATGCCTTAGTATATTTTTTGTATGCTTTCAGTTCCCTATAAATAGGGTTATTTACTAGAGTTAGATAAGAACTTTTACAGACTTGTCTACTATTCTTTGTAAAGAATTCAAAAGCATAATAGAGCATAACAAGATGATATTTACATCGTGTGTTCAAATCTCATATTCTTACTTGAATTCATACTCTAATTAATTCATTACTCGATTCATTGTTTCATCAATGAACACGTGAGAAAATGGACACTGTTCACAGATGGAGCTTCAAACCAAAAAGGAATAGGGCTCGGGATCATACTAAAATCGCCACATGGGGACATCCTACCCCAGGCAGTAAGTTGTGAATTCAACACTAGTAACAACAAAGCAGAATATGAAGCACTAATCATGGGACTACAATTGGCTAAGGATCTTTAAATGAAGGATCTTAAGGAATTTGTTGATTCTTTAGTATTAATTAATCATTTCAATGGATCTTATGCAGTGAAAGGTGAAAGATTATCACTATTCTTGGAGATCCTCAAAAAATTAGTCTCTGATTTTGAAAACTTCAGCCTAACCCAAGTTCCCAGAGAAGAAAACACGGTAGCAGACGCATTAGCCAAATTAGGATCCTCCCTAAGGATCCCACCAGAAACAAAGATCCATATAACCCACATAATAACTCCGGTAATAAAATCCCTTTCCGAAAAATCCGATGATCCTGAACAACCAATAAGCGTAGCAGACATCGAAGATCCTGACCCTCAGATCCCTCCTCGAAGGGATCCCGACGAACATGATATTCAAAGAAATCCACGATCATGGACCCAACCCATTATGGAGTATCTCCAAAATGGCACGATTCCAACAGAAGAAAAAGGCGAAAGAGCATTCAGAAGAAGAGTCTCAAGATTCATAATAATCCAAGGTAAACTCTATAAAGAGTCTATGGAAGGTCCATATCTCATATGCTTGGAGGATCCTAAAGTTGCAGAAGTCTTAAAGGACATATAAGAAGGAGACTGTGGCAATCACACTGGGGGCAGATCCTTATGCTCCAAGATATTGAGTACAGGATACTACTGGCCGACCATGAAGAGAGATTATTTTCTACATGGTCAAAAGTGTGATTCTTGCCAAAGACACAACAACATCCTACATCAACTAGCAGAACCTCTACATCCTATTATCTCTCCATGGCCATTAATGAAATGGGGAATGGATATAGTGGGAAATTTACCAATACCTCCAGGAGGAAAAGTCTTCATGCTGGTGATGACTGATTATTTCTCAAAGTGGATCGAAGCTGAAGTCTTTGTTCAGGTTAGAGCCAAAGAGGTAGTCTCATTTATTAAACGTAATATCTTGACCAGATTAAGGATCCCGACTGAAATCATATGCGAAAATGGATCCCAATTCATAAGCAAAAGGACAAGAGACTTTTGGACGAGTTGGGGAATCAAAATGATAATGTCCACTCCTGCTCATCCCCAAGCTAATGGTCAATAAGAATCCAACAATAAAATCATAGTAAACAACTTGAAGAAAAGGTTGGATAAGAAGAAAGGAAGATGGGCAGAAGAACTTCATTTCGTCTTATGGGCATATAGGACTACTTCAAAAGTAGCCACAAGTCAGACTCGCTACTCTTTGGTGTTTGGGACAGAAGCAGTGTTTCCGCTGAAGTAGTAATCCTGACGGCAACATACTTGCTCCAAGATCAAGAGAATAACGATAGGATCATAGCCCAGGATCTTGACACTATTGATGAACTCAGAGATCTTGCCAAATACGCATTGCTGCTCATCAACAAAGGATCACCAAGGCTTATAATAATAACATAAAAGTCAGAAGATTCCAAATAGGAGACTTGGTATTAAGGAAAACCTTCCAAAACACCAAGGATCCTAGTGCAGGTAAATTAGCTCCTAAGTGGGAAGGACCAAATCTCATAGATGTTGTAGCAGGAAAAGGAGCATATTGGCTAGCAACACTCGAAGGAGACATTTTGCCAACATCCTGGAATGCTATACATCTCAAAGCATACTATATGTAAATAAGGTCGATTGATTTTCAAAAAAACCAAGGTGCACATGTTCTTTACCTTGAAATTTTCATCGTTACTTATTTTCTCCTCTATTACATTACTAACTTAACCATCAGAGGGGTGCTACGTAGACTAGCGCCCATCCCTAATTAATGTTTGCCATGCAGAACAACGTACAGCTAAGGACCTCCATAAGCAATGATCCTAAAACATGAGGATCCTCGAGGTCAAAGATATTGGAACACGAGGATCCTCAAGCTTGAAGATCTTGAAACATAAGGATGCCCAAGATCCTGAAACATAAGGATCCTCAAGATTAAAGATCCTGAAAGATAAATCTCCTAACACACAAAGATCTCAGCATCTTAACAATTCCATTATATCAACGGTATGATTTTTAAACTATTACATACACAAGCTAGAGACTGATCATCTCTCCAACTTTTAAGGGTACATAATCCCCTCTAAGGTTTAAAGAGCTCATACCTCTTTCACACGAACTAAAGTTTATATACCTCACTTGAACGCACGATGTCTATCTATGGTTTACGGAGAAGGGGATCATTTCACGATGCAGTGGATTGGAAACCCTCTTATCCTACCCTAGTGATTACTTATGGCTTATGACATTTTCATGTTATCAAAAGTTGGGATCTTATCCCAGAAATTAGATAAGGTTTATAACTTCTTTATGTTATCATACATTAGGATCTTGCCCCAGAAATTACATAAGGTTTATAACATCTTCATGTTATCACACGTTGGGATTTCCCCCCCAGAAAACACACACGAATCATAACATCTTCATAAGCAGGAGATTTCCCATGAGATACGTCAGAAGTTCGGATCCTCCCCAGTATATGACATTAACATGTTATTAGTTGAATTTATGGTGTTACCCAAGAATATTGTCAAAGTTTATAACCTGAACAGGTTATCCTAAGAAGGGAATTCCCTAGTATGATCTAATGATTAAGGATCCTCATCATTAACGATCCTCATCTTCAGAAGTCAACAACGATCCTAAGTTCTGTTCGAATATGAGGTTTATCCTCAGTAAATTCTAAGGTTGAAGAGCTTATGAAGCTTAAGGAAAAACTTGAAGATAATCAAGTTCCATCTTTCCTTATTCTCTAAAAACTCTAAGTGAATTTTAAGGATCCTAAATTTTCTAGGATCCTAAGCGAAAATCATTTGGTTATCAGAATTCAAGCATGTTAAAAATAATTCACTAAGAGGATTTTGTCTCAGGATTATTTGCAAGAACCAAGTTTTCCGGGATCCTAATTATTTAAGGATCCTAATATCATAACAGTCTTGTAGACAAATCAAGAGAGAGATATAAAAGAAAAATACTAACACGTCATTCAAAAAAGGTTGCGCACCAACCCAACCAAAAGACTAATTGTTTTATATTACTAATAAAAACAAAAACTACCTAAACTAATTTTTTGCAGGCCTAGACCTTAGCTCGGTAATCATCGGCCGTGCCCTTCTTCTCCCCTCCCTCAGGAGAAAGAGACCAATTTCTGGAGTGCGTCCTCAGCCCCGAGGTTCTCCAAAGATAGAGCTGTAGATTCAATAGTTTTCCTTTTCCGAGATCACGGGGTCTTCACTGTCAAATCAACGGTCGATCTTTTGGGAGGAAGAGAAGATGGTGTCTTCTCCTTCTTCACTATCGACTGATCCTTTGACATGGTTGTATCAAGATCAGGGGGTGTGAAGCAACCACTGGAGCGAGTGACTTTGGATCCTATATACATATATAACAGAAGAATGTTAAAAACCTTCATCACAAGTCAAAAGAATCAAGGATCCTTACCTGTCGACATGAGGTCAGTAGCAGAAGAGCTTTCTTCCAGAGTGGTTTGATCAAATCGAATGGATCTCTCAGCTTCGGACAAGGCCAAGAACTTCTCGATCCTCTCTTCAGATCCCTCAGCAATGGGAACGAGCTCTTCGAATTTGAAAGCTGCAAAAAAGCAAACAAAGTAAGAAGATGTGAATTCCAAGATCCTTACATCAATATAAAAGAATCCTACCCTTCTTGACCCAGGCATCCGGCAGGGAATCCCCACTAGGAACAGAATCACATCTCACAAAAAGGTATTTCTCTTTCCAAGCTTCGTCATTATGTTTGGTTTTTAGGACTAGAGGAGATCTGTGGGTTATGACCTTGAGGAGAAAGAAAAAATTCTTGAAGGTCGTGAGATCATATATGCAGGCCAGCTCAGGAAGACCAATGTCAAGGCCTTTTGACTGCTTTACTTGGTCAATCCAGTATAGGATCCTCCAAACAATCGGCAAGGCCTGGATATAGGAGATATCGGTCAGCCTGAAGAACTCAGAGACAATCCCAGGGAAAGGGTATTTCAAACAAAAGGAGAAGGGGAACCCAGGAAAGCACAGCCAGGTGGTAGAAACAAAGCCAGGCTGAATAAGAGGGTCGAAGGGCCTGAAAACAACTTCGGGAGGGAAGGCTCCATTGAGGCCCAAAGACCCAATATCATCGTCACCGAAGGAACATGTCTCCTCATAGGAGAGGATCCCTTGGTCGATGAAGTCATCGTCAGGGAGAGCTAAGATGTTTTTTGCGAGAAACGACCATTTTTCTATCCATAATAGAAGAAGTGAAAATGTTGAAATAGTTACCTTTTAATGAATCGCTGGTACTCGAAAACTAGCACAAGTAAAGAAAGAAAAAACAAGATGAGTAAAGAATGAAGGAACTGATCACGTCTATTTAGACTAAGGATTTGAGATTGATTTGACTATTAACAACTAGTTATCCACCCGTTGGATTTCAAAATGACCTAGCCGTTGAGGGTTAATTCTTAAAATTACTTTTCTCTCTCTTTAATTTAAGTTATTCCTTTAATATTTTCAAAATTAACTCGTACATTTTCCGGAATAACTTGGAGGCAATTGTTAGGGCCATGATCCTCAAAACATTGAGGATCCTCAGACCTCTTCAAATATTCAGGATCCTTAACTATCTCAGGATCCCGACTATTATTGTTATTATTATTAACTAATATTTATAACGGTTATATTTGGTACATAACTGACACGTGTGCAGAAATAGTCAAAAGGAGACTTATTCTCAACAGAGTTTCGTTTCAAATATGCTAAAGACCCAGAATACCAAGTAAAAAAAACATTCACAAAGCTGGTCATAGAGGATCCCGAGAATATTGGACATTTAGTTAGCTACTTTAGACTATAAATTGACACATGTATCTCACTCACGACACACTCTGCTTACTCTTAGCTTACTCTACAAACTTTTTCACGTGTTCTTGTTGGAATACTCTCTGTAATCATCATTTTACATTAATAAAATCATCAAGGCAGATGATCATTATCACATCCCAAGGTTTTGTGTCGGAGATCCTAGCAATGATCAAGGGCTTTCATTGTAAACCATTGTGCCATTCTCTTTATCTTTTTCTACTACAAAACTCGAACCTCTCATTCAATTTGGTTGATTAATACTTGTGTAATTTTTGACCAAAATAGCACGTATGTCCAAATTATTCAGATTTCAAATTTTGATTAATTTTCGAAATTCTAGGCATAAGCCTCTTGTTTAAAATATTATTTTAGTTGTTTAAATCTGGATATTCGAATATGAGATTAATTCTAATTATTATTTAATTTAAACTAGATGAGGAACCTCGCTTTGCAGGGTATGGATTTGTTAACAGTATAGAAAATAAGGGATTATTGATAGATTGTTTTGGTCGTTTGTGGTATGCTTTGACAGTTTGGTTCGTCGTGGGTTATGTGTGTTGTGTTATATTTTCTTGTCAGTGTGGTCGATTTGAATAAGAATCGTAGGGGAATGACCGAAATTTTTGGACTTAACATGTGTCGTTCTATGTGCTGATGGGCGGGAGATTTGTGAACAACCCACAAATTAATTTGAAATTTATTTTGTAGCTACCACTGAAAACACATACATTAAAATTATAGACAACAAATGGCACATTTTGTCATATGGCTTAATAGAGAGATAGAGAAAAGGGTAAGAAGATATCAATGGTGTAGGAAAGATAAAAAAAACGCACATCATCAGCCCCAAACCAATGAATTAACTTATTCGGTTCAAGAGTATTCCTAAGTGAATTTCACATCTTCATACCATCCAAAAAATTATACAAAAACAAAAAACAGACTACAACTGCATAAAATAAGGGTATGCACATTAGCATAAGTGTCTTGTGTTCACATAATATCTTAAAGTCAAATCAAATCTCTTAAGAACTTTCATTGTAGGAATTGTGTAATGAGTTTCCAATAGATTCAGACTTTGGTAGATAAAAACCTTCTTATCAAAGCTTAATAAAGACCTCAATAACAACTCTTGTAACAATTAAAAAAGCCAGTCATTAAATGTGAGATAATTAACAATATGTTGTTGAGTAAACATGCCCCTGTAACAATTTAATAAAAAAATTCACTATTTTACTCAGGTAGCCAAAGTAAGTCATTTCAGCAAAATTTTGTTAGAGATGAGGTTAACTTAACACTGATAAGGCGTTGTTTTTAAATTATGAGCATATCTGAAATGAGAAAAACCTTCATTTGGCATACAAACTAGAGGCATAAGAGGGTAGTTTTCACATTCAAAGTCCACAAAAGGTGTCAAATCTTCATCAGGTCCATGCATTGTACAGGTAAGATTTAACTGCAATAAAGAAGTGGCAAAAAAAAAAGTAGAAGAATCAATAAAAATGGGTATAACTTGATTGGAACGTATTTGCTGACAGTAAGATCCAAGGGAAGAAAAAATAACAAATACATCGATAATATAACAATTCAGTACCAAACCATTTAGACAAACAATTCTTTTTTGCTTCTTGTCCATAAGTTGCTGATGTAATAATAAGCAGAGTCATTGGTTCCAGTTCACAAATAGTTTAATTAGGTAGGACTTCTTACAGCAAGACAAAAATGACAAATGGGTAGTGATTCATGTTGAATTATTTACCTCTTCAGATGGTATATAAAGTAGAAACGTGTTACGGGTTCCATGCATTGCAATTTTACCTAATCAGACCTGCATATGAGACACTCCAAAGGAGACGTTTAAAAATTTGGTTTAGTTAACTTGGTTGCGGGTTGTTCGGTTCAGTTTACTTTGCTTTGAAATACTATGCATGCTTACGTATTATTGACTCGATCCACCCATCTCCAGACCCAAGCTCCGCATGGTTCGGGGTGGATTGAGTCAATAATACGCAAGCATGATAGTATTTCAAAGAAAAGTAGAGATATGTTGAAAAAGATACGGTGTTGGTCCTTGACAGAATCTCAAAAGTAAACAATCTATATGGATATTTTATATTTTTGTTCATACACCGAATATTGGTATTGAGGCATAATGATGCACATTTAAATACAAATTGGCATGGAAGCTAATTCCACACCTTCTAATGCAGGATTCCCTACAAAAAAAATGAATTAATTGAAGCATCTGAATAAAAATCACTTAAAAGGCTAAAATTTGGATAACAATTTAAAAGTAACATTACATCACTCCAACTCCTACAACAAAAAATTTCCCTAATTTCGCAAATGCCAAAGAATTTACGTATCTAACCTACATGTATACATGTTCATCAATATCAAAACAGAATATCATAAAAAAGAAACTATTTTGTGATAGCAATATATTTTCATTTAGTTGTTTATTATTGCATCTTATCTTAACTTTCAATTCTTTCTAATATAGCATTGTAATTTCCATCTGTTTCTTACTTAAATATATGCAACTATGTTTAATTTGATTTTTATTACCAATGCAGATTTAACCCTAACCTAAAAATTAAAAATAATAAAAATAAAAATTTACCAATGGAAGCTCATAAAGTGGGCGAACACCTTTGGCATCACTTTCAATTTCCCACAGACAAACAACACCATTACCAGCTCCTGATTATGCAAGATCACTCCCTCTACATACAGTTACACAACTAACCCATGAATTTACTGATGAGAAAACCTTTATAGCCAAATCATCTGAGAAAAACCAAAACATACATCATTATTTTTTATATCAAAATGTCAACAATCCAAGATTTTATTATTTTTACATCCCAAAATCCAAGACCAAAAATTTCATTTTGAATTTAATAATTCATAAAACAGATTATTGAAAACATCATTAAGTTATCTCATATCATAAAATCTCATAAGTCATATGTCTCAAAACAAGTCATAATAATGTCAGAGTACAAATCCCAAGAACATCATAGTGCGGAAAATCGTGGTGTGATGCGCTGCTAACATGCCGGCTCCTTTCCATTCGAAGAAGAAGAACCTGAAACCAAAACTGAAAACCGTAAGCACAAAGCTTAGTGAGTTCCCCCATCATACCACATAGCATACCATATACATACTGCCAGGCATATCTGGGTTCCCAGCCTACCCTGTCAGGCATATATGGGGTGCCTGACCTACCTATGTCAAGCATATCTGGGTGCTCGACCTACCCTCTCAGACATATCTGGGGTGCCCGACCTACCCATATCAAGCATATCTGGGTGCTCGACCTACCTGTCAGACATATCTGGGGTTCCTGACCTACCCACCGGTTTATCTCAACCGGCTACGGGGACTATTTCACCCCTACCACTACCACATAATACATAACATAACATATTGTTAGGCATATATAGGGTGTCCGACCTACCCTCCGGTTTATCTCAACCGGCTATGGGGTCTAACCTACCCCTCATACCACTATCACATAATATCATAGCATACTAGCACATAAAGCATAACAGATAGTGGCACACCAGACAATTATCACAAAGACAATCATCTCAACTATAATCAACTACTAGTGGGCCGGCATTGGTGCCTTCGACCCACTTCTACTGGAAGGTAACTCACCTCGATAACTGGGAATAGTTGCAAAGACTCCTGCTCTGAAATCAACCCCTCTCAAACTCCTACACATAAACATTTCCTTTAATTACCCTTTTCATACTCATAACCCCCTTAAGGGTCAACTTTGTTCAAGGTCAAAGTCGAAGTCAACATCTTGGTCAAAGTCAACATTCTGGTTGACTCAACTCGCCGAGTTGGTCCATCAACTCGTCGAGTATCATGAATCATAAAAACTTGAAATCACGATCCAACTCGTCGAGTTCTTCCTTATCCATAGATACGAAACTTCTTTAATCAACTCATCGAGTCATCCTTGAACTCGTTTAGTTTTTCCCTTTACAGACTCGAGATACTTCTGTTGGATAAGGTGTCTAAGTCCATAACTATATTTGAGATGTACTTGACCCGACCCGGCATGGTCCATTTGGGTTGCACTTCACCCGAACAATTTATATGGATAATCTTTTGAGAATAGTATAAGTTATGATTTATTAATATATTATAAGTTCTAATATATTAATATGAAATCATATTATTTAATTAGTATTGATCTAAAATTAATTTAGAATTAATTTGGTGATCAAAAGTGTGACTAATTAAATATGGACTCTTGTATTTATATAGTGTGGCCTAATGCTTATTTAGAATGGGCTAGGTTTGCATGGTAAGTCCTTGGATAGTGCATGGAGCTTTAACCCATGGATCTCATGGAAATGAAAGGTCATGGGTATTAGGGTTTACATGGATGTAACCCTAATCCACCACACTATATAAAGGAGTCCTTGGCACTTGAAATTGGACTAGTTTTTGTGTGAGAACTAAGGGTGGCCGATTTCTAGAAGTGTTCTACTATTCTCTCAAGTTTCCAAGGTTTGTGGTGATTTGTGACTTCCATTTGAGGCATCCACATTATTCGTGCTAGGCTCTCAAACTCCAAGCAATCAACCACTACTAAAAGGTATGTAAATCTACTAGCTTATTATGTTTCAAAGTTCCCCATGCCATGCTAGTTAGGTTAAGAACCTTGGAAAAGTAAATTTGCATGTATCTTAGTAAAACTTAGATCCAAGGTTTCTAGGGTTGCATGTACACCATAGGGGTGTTAGAATGCTCAAAACCCCTCAGTGGTATCAGAGCCTAGGCTTGTTTTCTTGATACTTGATGCAAATTGTTGAAAAACTTCGAAAATTATGCATTTTGCTGAATGAACTCACCAAGTCCATGGGGGGACTCGACGGTCCATGTGTAAAATCATCCTACTCGTCGAGTAGGTTCATGCACTCGACGAGTAGAATGCCCAGAGTGTAGTTTTTCGAGTTTTGCTGCTGGAAATGGACTAGAAACATTAGCCTAAACTGTTTTGGTCTTCTAAAACTTGTTTTAGATGGTGTAATGGTTATGCTAATCCATTTTCAATAGCTATTATCAAAATTTCTAGTCTTATATGTGTTTTCTATGATTCTTGAAATTATTGATATGAATATTCATACACTTATGAGTTTAGAAGATCATATGAATTATTTGCAACTTGCTTGTTAGTTTAATTCTTGATCATTATGTGTTTTAATGGAATCCATAATTTTTCCTCAAGTTATGGATTACAAAAAGTCACTCTTTTAAAGTCGATTAAAGAAACACATAGGTTACATAAAATGAAAAGTCTCTCATTTTAATAAACCATTAACTCATAAGTTATGAAAGATGAAAAGTTTTGAAAGTTAAAAAACTTTCCCTCAAGTTTTGGAACATGTAAAGTCTCACACATTTTAGTAAACTATAGTTCCAACCACTAGAATTTTAAAAGTTAAAATTCAACCCTTATACTTTATACTATTATAAGTTAACAATATATATATGAATAAGAACAAGTCGTTTTACCGTTAGTAGGCCTCATTCACGAAGTCGGTCTATAAGGGGGGTATAAGGTTGTTGCCTATAAAATGGCAGCTTCATGGGTGTCCACTCTCACCCACCGCTTCCTTGAGTGGTGGAGGGTCGTTAGCCGAATGGGTAAGACAATGACTTTAATCCTCATTAAAAGTATGATGAATGTAAAGTAACTAAATGTTTTTATAAATTCCCAATCTTAGTTACTTTAGGAAAATGTGAATAAGGTACTAATCCATGAAATTACACTTTGCACTTTGATTAACTCGTTAGTGGAGCGTGTGTGGTTAACCGGCACACTAACCTGGACTTAACAAGGTAGGCAAAGGGTGGCTTAAGGTTTATCATAGGTCGGTGGAGCGCGTGTGGTTAACCGGCACATCGATTGAGTGATAGAACATTAAGAGTACCAAGTAATTTGCATGGTTACTTCACACCTTGTTTTGTGATCATCGGCATCCCAGTAACAAAACTTGAAGGGCACACTCGAGATTGAAACATGCCATTGAAAAGTTCAATGAATCTCAAAGAATCTAGGAGTTTCAAAACCAATTAAAACCTAATAATTTATTTCGTTTTTCATGGTAGAAATTGGTGAATCGTCATTCACCTACCTTCAAATATTTTATAGCTTGGATTACGGCATCCCTCTTCTAAGTTATAAAATATTGTGTTGGTTCCTAGCCTTAATATTACATTTGGGTGTCTTATTAAGGACTATCTTTATATCTAATCTAAACTTGTCTTTTTTTTTCAGATGTCTTCCAAGAATGATGCTTCTGGCTTAAACCCTACCGATTCCTTCTCTCTCATGAACCTTTGTGGGAGAGTCATCTTTGATAGATACAACTTTATGTATTGGATCAGGAACATCAGGATGGTCACTCGGTATGAGGACAAAGAATATGTCTTCGACAAGGAGCTTAAGGAACTTGATGAGTCGTCTGCTAATCCTGAGGAGATCGTTGAATACCAGGCACATGAGAGAGATGCGACCAAAGTGGCATGTATCATGTTGGCCACAATGACAACTGAGCTCCAAAAGTCCTATGAGGACTATTACCCTTCTGAGATTCACCAGGACTTGATGGACCGCTACCATAAGAGTGCTCGTCAAGAGCGGTATGAAATCATCTCCTCCATGAGAACAACCAGGATGAAGGATGGTGAACCCATCACGGGCCACATGCAGAAAATGCAAAGGTATGTGGACCGTTTGTTGAAACTGAATGTGAACTTCCCAGAGGAGTTGGCAATTGACATCATTTTGCAATCCTTACCTTCATGTTATGATCAATTCCGAATGACATACCACATGAACAAGGAGGAAGTTACACTCAGCAAACTTCAAGGACTTCTGAAGACCGCCGAAAGTGGTCTTAAAGGTAAATTGGTTGTTACTACTTCTACTCCTACCAACGCCCCTGTTCTGGATATCGGGAAAGGTAAAGGGAAGAAGAGGAAGAGCCCTTCGAAGGGTACCAAGGGAAAGTCCCTTGATGGCTCCTCTTCAAGTGGAACCAAGAAAGGTTATGTCACTCCTTCTGCCAACCCTAATGAGGCTGAATGCTTCTATTGCCATGAAAAGGCGCACTGGAAGCGAAACTGCCCAAAGTACTTGCAAGATGTTAAGGATGGGAAAGTGAAACCCAACCATGCAGGTATTTAGACTATATTTTCTAATAACTCACCCTATTCTAATTCTTGGGTCCTTGATACAGGTTGTCCTATTCACATATGTTCTGATTTTCAGGGACTAAGAAGAAGTGAGAATGTGGAGCATGGGAAGATAAACTTGATCATGGGGAATAGGAAAGTTACACTTGTCACCAAGATTGGAGTTTATTCTTTGTTGCTACGTAGTGGGTTAACATTACATTTGAATAAATGTTGTTACTCGTCTGAAATGGAGAGAAATATTATTTCCTTTCATGGTTTATACAAACAAGGTTTTACCTTTTCGTTTGATAATGAATGTGGTGATATTAATGCTTTCTTTAATAATGTTCTTTATTTTAAAGCATTACCTTGTGATGGTGTGTATGAAACTGTGTCAGTTGTAGATAACCTAGGAAATATGTGTTGTGTATCGGTTCTTCCACTAGCTTGGATAAAGCATCATTATGGCATTGTCGTCTTGGACATGTAAGCAAGAAACGCATAGGCCAACTCCAAAAGGATGGAGTCTTGGAGGCATTTGACCTAAAGTCAGATGATAGTTGTGAATATTGTTTGCTTGGGAAAATGACAAAGTCACCCTTCATTGGTACTTGTGCTAGGGGTGAGGGTTTGTTGGACCTCATATATACTGATGTGTGTGGACCCTTCATAACCGCCACAAGAGATGCTATCCCCTTCTATGTGACTTTTACTGATGATTATAGTAGATATGGATATGTCTACTTAATCAAGCATAAGTCAGAAACCTTTGAAAGGTTCAAAGAGTTTAAACAGAAAGTGGAGAATCAGTTGGGCAGGAACATTAAGATGCTCCGATCCGATCGAGGTGGTGAGTATCTTAGTACAGATTTCCTTGACTATCTTAAGGAATGTGGGATTGTCTCACAATTGACACCTCCCAGAACACCACAACTTAATGGTGTGGCTGAGAGGCACAATCGAACCTTATTGGATATGGTTCGTTCCATGATGAGTCGAGCTTCGCTACCAATCTCATTTTGGGGGTATGCCTTAGAGACTGCCGCCCATATCCTTAATCTAGTCCCTACCAAAAAGGTTGCCAAAACACCTCATGAGATGTGGACTGGAAAAGTTCCCAATCTAGACCACATCAAAATCTGGGGTTGCGAGGCTTTCGTGAGGTGTGAGACTCATGATAAGCTCGAACCTCGAAGTGAGAGGTGTATTTTCATCCGCTACCCACAGAGATCCTTTGGTTACCTCTTCTATAGACCCAGCGATAATGTGGTCTTTGTAACAAAGAGATGAGTCTTTAGAGAGAGAGAGAGAGAGAGAGTTAATAAGCCAAGGAAACAGTGGGAGGCAAATTGAACCTGAAGAAATTCAAGAGTCAAGTGGTGAAGGAACCTCAAACCCTAGCAATCAACCTGATGAGGAAACTCCTGTTGACCCGACGGATGAGTCTGTACCTCTGAGGCGTTCCACGAGAGTTAGGAATGTAGCTGAGCATTACTATGGTTTCCATATTACTGCAGAAGGTGATACACTTACCAGTGATAACACACTGGTAAGTCTGGATGAACCTAACAGCTACACGGAAACCGTGGCAGGCCCTGAGGCTGCTAAATGGAAAGAGGCTATGGACAGCAAGATACAGTCCATGTATGACAATCAAGTTTGGAACTTGGTTGACAATGTACCAGGTCGCAAGACTGTCGGGTGAAAATGGATCTTCAAGAAGAAGACCGACATGGATGGTAATGTACACACTTATAAGGCGCGACTGGTTGCAAAGGGCTTTTCTCAAACTTCGGGAGTTGATTATGATGAGACCTTTTCACCAGTAGCAAAGATTAAGTCTATTAGGTTTATGCTAGCCATTGTTGTATTTCATGACTATGAAAAATGGCAAATGGATGTCAAAACTGCTTTCCTTAATGGAAAGTTGCCTGTGATTGTTTACATGAGTCAGCCAGAGGGTTTTTTCAGCACAGAGTACCCGAATAGAGTGTGTAAGCTTGAGAAATCCATCTATGGATTGAAACAAGCACCTCGCAGATGGAATCTTTGTTTCGATGAGAAAGTCAAAGAGTTTGGCTTTTCGAAGAGCGAAGATGATTCATGTGTATATGTCAAGGCTAGAGGGAGTATAGTTAGCTTTTTGGTATTGTATGTGGATGAATAATAGTTGTTGTTTATTTATGAGTAAAGTGTTGCTAACTTTTGTCAATCATTTACTATCATTTCATTTTGCATGTTTTGACTTCCAGAATAATTATGTTATGGTATATCATATTATTCAAACTCTCCACAGTCGGTCATATGTTGGAAGTAGATATGAATCAAGACTGTCATGAGTTGGCTTATAGATGTCTACGATGTTGGACATAGCAAGAGTTGCTACAAAACTTATGAGTGCTCATAAGTTCTGAGTATTGGTTTCAACCCACGCTCACTTGTATCACTTCATGGAATTTATCTCGAGTGATCGTGAGACGGTAATATCATATAAGTCTTCAAACTTAAAGATATGAGTTGTTGACTATGAGTTGGTTATACATTGATTGTACGAAAACGCATTGGTAACTCGATGTTATAAAACGTGTCTTTATGTATGATTCAACAAGTAGTAGAACAAGCATATGAGTCGAAGTTTATATGTTCCTTCTTGGACTAGAAGCGATATCTGGGCCCCTTGATGATTTTGTGTTGACCCATGTACCGGGCCCAGGTCAGAACTAAATTGATGTGTTCGATTAAGTTCTATGTCAAACAAATCGAAAATCGTGAAACAAACTGTTGGACAATAAGTAAGACATTGTTCCATGTATTTGTCCGGCTGATATCTACAACAGAGGATTATATGATCCCTTATCTAAAATGGCGCTTCATAGTTCAACAGAGTTTTAAGAGCTATGATTGCCGGTCGGTTCCTGAAGTCATAATTGCAACTATAGTTATTAGACTTATCCAAGTGGGAGACTGTTGGATAAGGTGTCTAAGTCCATAACTATATTTGAGATGTACTTGACCCGACCCGACATGGTCCATTTGGGTTTCACTTCACCTGAACAATTTATATGGATAATATTTTGAGAATAATATAAGTTATGATTTATTAATATATGATAAGTTTGAATATATTACGATGAAATCATATTATTTAATTAGTATTGATCTAAAATTAATTTAGAATTAATTTGGTGATCAAAAGTGTGACTAATTAAATATGGACTCTTGTATTTATATAATGTAGGCTAATGCTTATTTAGAATGGGCTAGGCTTGCATGGTAAGTCCTTCGATAGTCCATGGAGCTTTAACCCATGGATCTCATGGAAATGAAAGGTTATGGATATTAGGTTTTACATGGGTGTAACCCTAATCCACCACACTATATAAAGGAGTCCTTGGCACTTGAAATTGCACTAGTTTTTGTGTGAGAACTAAGGGTGGCCGATTTCTACAAGTGTTCTACTATTCTCTCAAGTTACCAAGGTTTGTGGTGATTTGTGACTTCCATTTGAGGCATCCACATTATTAGTGCTAGGCTCTCAAACTCCAAGCAATCAACCACTACTAAAAGGTATGTAACTCTACTAGCTTATTATGTTTCAAAGTTCCCCATGCCATGCTAGTTAGGTTAAGAACCTTGGAAAAGCAAATTTGCATGTATCTTAGTGAAACATAGATCCAAGGTTTCTAGGGTTGCATGTACACCATAAGAGTGTTAGAATGCTCAAAACCCTTCAACTTCGACCCAACTCGTCGAGTTCCTCTATGGACTCGACGAGTTCTTCAGTCTGTTGAGCCATCTTAATAGATTAAGCTCTTATCCTTCAGATCTAAGCCCCATACTTCATCTACATACTGAAAGTATCCTTTTAAGGGTAAAGTTTCCACCTTTACCCGTTAATAGCCCTACTTAATGGGTTTAGCTCAAACCCTAATCCTTTAAGACCTAGATCTTGATCCAAAATCCATAATACTTCAAACAATAGCATAAAAACTGAGATCTAGACCCTAGACACCAAAGGAATACATAAAGTCCCTGACAAGATAGGAGCTGTATACCTCCAATGAACCAGAAATGGAGCTCAACGTCTGGATCTCCTCTTCTCCTTCACTTCCTTGCTCCTTGTTCAAGTCTATTCTTCTTCAAAACCTCAAGAATGCATCAAAAATGGCTCAAAACTCTCAAAAACGTATTAGGGTTTCGTGGCTAGGGTTTAGGACGATGGATGCTGTAAATGAGGCCAACCTTTGGAGGTTAAGGTGTTTAAATAGGGTGCTAAAGCCTAAAAATTAGGGTTTCACTCCGACCGTCCTACTCGTCGAATTGAGGCTCCCAACTCGTCGAGTAGACTTTACAATCCGCGTCCCAAATCCATCTCTACTCGACGAGTTTGGGCCTCCAACTCGTCGAGTTCCTATACAAGAATGAATAAGTTATAACTTTTAATACATATTAGTAACCGGACGTTACAAATCTCCCCTACTTATTTTAGACTTCGTCCTCGAAGTCTGCTGCGCCTGCAAATAGCTCGGGGTAGTGCTTCCTCATCTCATCCTCCGGCTCCCATGTCCACTTTGAGCCCTTGTGGTGCTGCCGCTGCACCTTCACCAACTCAACCCTCTTGTTCCTCAGATCCTTTGTCTTCCTGTCGAGGATAGCTACTGGCCTATCGATGTAGTTCAGGCTGTCATCCACCTGAATATCCTCTAAGGGCACCACTACGGAGTCATCTACTAAGCACTTCCGCCGCGAGTTGTTGCCACTTCACCGCAGGGTGTGGTGCTGCCACTGTACTGTAACATCCGAATTTCCAGGTATCATAATTTAAGTATTTCTTTTTGAGTTAAGAAGAGGGACTCGACGAGTTGACGCCTAAACTCGTCGAGTAGGATCGCGACTGATGACTCGGATTAATGATGGGACTTGACGAGTCGGTGAGTCGACTCGACGAGTCCGCGCTGTTGGCAGAAACCCTAAATCTTTGGGTCTGAGCCATATTTAAAGGCACTTATGGCCTTCAATTGCGGCTACCTTTCCAGAAGAGAGAACCCTAGCGAGTTTGAGTGTGTAGAGTGAGAGGAAGAGCTATCTTGAGGTTTTTGGTGTGATTTTGCAAAGGAGGAGAAGAGTTCCAGCAAGAAGGACCAGAGGAGGTTGTTGTGATGAGTTAGTCAAGCAAGGAGCTTCATTCTGAGGTACCAAATCGAACCCCTCTTCTTCCTTATTGTGTAGATTCCATTTTTGGGGTTAGGGCTTGAATCACTTAATTTTTGGGGTCTTGAATGCATCAAATCCCTCTTCCTAGTTGTGTTGTAGATCTGGACCTTTCTAGGTCCAGAGAGCTAGAGAGTATGAAGCTTTAGTCGAGTAATCATAGGGTTTTGAAGCTAGGAAGCATTAATGGGGTTTCTATGGTATATAATGCAAGATAAACCATGCATGGACACCAAGTTCAGACCTTTACGTGATTTTTGGGTGTTAGAAGGCCAGATCTATAAGTTAGAGAAACAGATCTGACCTCAGAAGGTCGTTTGAGAATTGTCATGGAGGAAACTCGTCAAGTCCATGAGAGGACTCGACGAGTCGGATCGGGTTGCCCCGCGATTCGTGATCAGAGGTAACCTGCCGAGTGAAAGGTTAACTTGAAGAGTCGAGTGAGGCCTTAAGAGGATTCAGAGGACACGCATGGACTCGCCGAGTCACCCGAGTGCACTCGACGAGTCTGGTCAAAGTTGGACCGTTGACTGGAGTTGACATCTGTTGACCTTGGGGGTTTGGTCAAACTGATTCATGAGAGGCCATGGAAGCTTAGAATGGTCTTCTACCCATTCTTTAGAGATGTGAACATTAGGAGAGTATTGATTAAAGATATTATCATTTTGATAGGTGGAGGCTAGGTCAGGGATATCGAGCACGAGAGTTTGCTAGACATCATACGAGGTGAGTCTTCTCACTATACATTAGAGTGGTATTTATGTGCAGATCGGAGGGTCTTATGTGTTATGTGTATGATTGATATTATGTGCATTGTGTTATGTGTATGCTATGCGTTATATAGACCGGACCAGAAGGTCCAATGACTTATGAGGCCCGAGGGTCCTCGATTAGACCGGACCGGAGGGTCCAACGTTTTAGACTGGGCCAAAGGGTCCAACGAGCTAGACCGGACCGGAGGGTCCAACGAGCTATGGGGCTGGAGGGTCTCGCTGAGACACATCGACCGGAGGGTCGTACCGAGTTATAGCCTCGAGTGGCGTATGTGTTGTATGTGGTATTTTGGGGAACTCACTAAGCATTTATGCTTACCGTGTTATGTGATATGTGTTTCATGTACTAGCGAGGATCACGGGAAGGCGCCGACATGATTTGTACACACTGATAGAGTATTATGTATTTGAGATTCTGGGATATGTTTTACTGTGATAACATGTGACACATTTTGAGTTTATTGATTACCTTATGAGACATGTTGTGTTTGAAAAATGAAAAATTGTTTTGAAAAATTACGTTGTTACACCTTCACCAACTCAACCCTCTTGTTCCTCACATCCTTCATCTTCCTGTCGAGGATGGCTAATGGCCTATCGATGCAGTTCAGGCTGTCCTTCACCTGAATATCGTATAAGGGCACCATTGCGGAGTCATCTACTAAGCACTTCCGCAGCTGGGAAACATGAAAAGTATTGTGGATCTGACTAAGCTCGGCTGGCAGATCCAGTCGATACGCAACCCGGCACACCCGAGCCAATACCCCTGAATGATCTGATGTATCTGGGGCCCAACTTGCCTCACATACAGAACCAGATGATACCTTTCCAAGGTGACACCTTCAGGAGGACCATGTCTCCTACCTAAAACTCCAGGTTTGATCGACGTCTGACGGCATAGCTCTTCTGCCGACTCTGGGCCGTCTGAGTCTACTCCAGACCTGCAGGATCTTCTCCATCGTCTTGAGTACCACCTCGGTACTCCCCACGACCCTCTGTCCAACTTCACCCCAACATATCGGGGTTCTGCACTTCCTCCCATAAAGCATCTCAAAGGGAGGACGGTTGATGCTCGCATGGTAGCTATTATTATAGGAAAACTCTGCCAATGGAAGGTAGGTATCCCAGCTACCACCGAAGTCTAACACACACGCCCGCAACATGTCCTCCAAAGTAAGGATGGTCCGCTCGCTTTGACCATACGTCTGGGGGTGAAAAGTCGTGCTAAAGAGCATACGAGTACCCAACTCATCATGAAATATCTTCCAGAATCTGGAAGTGAACCGTACATCTCGGTCGGAAATCACGGAAACTGGCACTCCGTGTCGAGCTACTACCTCTCTGATGTAGATATCAACCAGCTTCTCATCCGAAATGCTCTCCTTGATCGGGATGAAATGGGAACTCTTAGTCAACCGATCCATGATGACCCAAATTGAATCCACTCCCCGTGCGGTCCTGGGAAGGTTCACGTTGAAATCCATAGTAATATCCTCCCATTTCCACACAGGGATATCCAACGACTGCGTCTTGCCGTGAGGTCTCTGATGCTCGGTCTTGACCTTCCTGCAGGTCAAGCACCTCTCAAGGTACCAGGCTACATCCCACTTCATGCAGGGCCACCAGTAATATGGATGAAGATCTCAATACATCTTCGTCGCCCCGGGATGGATGGAAAATATGGACTTGTATGTGACAACCGTCAATTACAAGTCAAAGTCAAAGTCAACAAGTCAAACCGGTCAAACTTAACTAGTACTTCTATGTTAAAAGTTATTTTATGTATGAAAATGTGCATTTTTATGTCAAGAATTCAAGTGTCTCGGAGATTTTATGTGTTTAGCAATGTAAAACCCTAAGAAATGAGTTAAATACACCAAAACACGACTATGGACCCTTTTGGGGACTTAAAATAATCATAAACAAAGCATAAAGAGGTTCACGAACCTTGAATTGCGAGACTATACACTAACAATGACTAGAACCAAATCTCTCCCAAATCTCTCTCAACTTTTTATAGTCATCTGGGTCATCCCAACCCTTAACTTAGTCAAAAACCACTTGAATCGGGGAGTTAAATTGAAAAACAGCTAAATAGGATCGAAACCCCTAGGAACCGAACCCATAAGGACCGCACCCTAGGGAACCGAAAGTAGGAGAACCGAACCCAAAAGAAGAACCGATGTCAGCAGAACTGAAACCTCTTTCCAACCAAAATGAACCGAGCCTTCGGTCTATTTCGCTTCCTTCTCACTTTCGGTCCGGATTGGATCTTCGGGTCGAGACTCACTTTCACTCCTATCACCTTTTCATGCTCCAAGGACCGAACCCACTTTCAGTCTCAGCATTAAGAACCGAACCTACCTTCGGTCCTCAACACCAAGAACCGAACCTTCGCAGGTTCGCCCATTCTTGTCCGGTTTTCGACTACTTTCGCCTGTTAATCCCGTTTTTGACGTTTCTGACGGGGATTTTTCACCAAATTCATATTTTTATCATTTTAAACTCCCTAAACTCATATTTTATTCATATCTCAAGGAATTATTAATTATAAATCATTATTTTCATTAAAGGAAATATCTAACGATATTCTACAAGTGGGTCAAGTGTGCCCACTTGCCTCCATGTGTCACTTTCTCATTAGCCCAACCCTATCCACATCACAAAAACTAAGGCAAACATCCTCTCATCTTTGCAAATTGCTCCAGCAACCTTCTATATAAGGAAATCCCTGGAGGATTTCTTGATTTACTTTGATCATTTCCAAACTTTTGCACTTTTCTTACCCCTCAAGAAAGCTTCTTTTCTCTCTACTTCCAGCCACTTTTTGAAGGTGTTCTTGAGCTATTACCTCACGGTTTGGTAATTATTTCATCTAAACTCAAGTGTTATTCCATGTTTTCATAACATCCTTGAATCATCTATACACATTTTAACACCAAAAATCGTTCTTAGGATCATCCAAAATTTCACATGTTCATCAAGTGTTCTTGACTTGATACTCCTCATCTTCAACATTCCACTCTTCAAGAAATCACTCAAGGTGAGTTCATACCCCTACATTTTCCAGTTTTCTTTAGTTTTCAGGGGGGGAATACAAGTTAAAACACCAAAACATATTTAAAACATAAGTTGACAGCTTACAACAGAAAATTTGTGACCTGTTCACGAACTGTTTTACCCGACGTATACTTAATATTTTCAAAAATGTACAATACGCAAGTAGTTCAGGTTTATACCTTTCTAAGGACTACTCGCACACGTTTATACAATTTTTTCTACAATTTATGGTGATTTTTACAAAACTGCCTATCACCGCAGCAACAAAATCGGACCAGGCTGTGAAGATGAACGTTTTCACACTGGTTTGATACCACCAAAAATTATAAGAAAATATATGACAGATTAGACTATTTTTCCAAACTCTCAGAGTTTATGGATTCAGTTTTCGACTTATGATGATTTTTCAATAAATATTCTAAAACAGTGACTATTAAGGGTAAAACTGTCAAAACAAGTTTAAGAGTTATTCACACCTTGTAACATGTTGAGCAAGGTGTGTAAGATTTACACTTAGTATTTCCAATGTCATTTTTATTGAAATACAAAGTCATGCATATCAAGGTTTCATTAAATCATAAAACACTCTTGATAAACTATAATAGGTATAGTTTAAACACCTCTCTTAACATAGAAACGGTAATACAATCGATTTACAAAACGTGTATTTTATTACAAACTACGTGAACTTGTTAATGAATAAAATTGTGAGACATTCACCTTCAGGGTACTCTTAAGTACCACAGAAAAGTCTTGTAGTTATAACTAGAATCTCTTGTAGGGAGAGCGTGATATTTGTGTATAGATCTATATTGGGTCTGACAAACCCGCACCTAAGCTGCTTGCAACAGCTAGACCGGTAGGTCTGTGGTGACAAATGTTATAACATTCCGACGCCTGAAGAACGTCGAGTACGAGATCTTCGAGTTTTCGCATGGTTATAACAACTCACATGGGGAATTAACAAAACACACAGTTTACGAAAATTTAAGAAGTTTCACAAAAAGGCGTTTATTTAAACATAAAACTACACATATGTATGGCGATTTACTTACATATACTAAGTCTTGGTTCATTTAAGACTACAATAAACATTTTAGAAAATATTGGATTTTCCGGAAACAAACATGCAACAAACTTTAAGCAACAACACCCTTTTCTTTTTCATTTATAAATTGCTTATGAACTCACCAGCTTTAATGTTGATACTCTTTCAAAAACAACTTGTATTCTCAGGTATTCAGCAATACAGGTAACCACAAGATTTTGAAGGCAAGACGCTAAGGCGCAAATTTTTGTACTATTTTGACAGCATATGTAATTTATTTGGAAACATGTATTTTTGCAACGATGTAACCTTTTAAATTATCTTTATGATGGTTGTGTTACTTTCTTCACTATTGTTATGATACTGAGCATGACGTCCTCCGCCCCCGAACGTTTCCGCCGTTCGTGTTTGGGGGTGTGACAGATTGGTATCAGAGCTTTGTTTATAGTGAACTAAGTATATCGAACCACGTAAGATATACAAACTATAAATACAACAGGACAAAATTCTCTGACGTAGCTTTTCAAAAATACTTTAAAAATAAAAATTAGTATTTTTATAAAAATATATGTACAATCGCACTCATTAATTCAGTATCAACTATATTTAGCCAAGGTATGACCGACGTATGCCGAAGAAGAAATCATGATGAGCAACAAGTCTACAACTTACCAAAAACCTCGAGAATCAAACATAAAAATACTATAGAAGTATTTTAACACAAAAACCGTAATAATCACATTATAAATTGTGATAACTAACTTCTTATACCAAAGTTTCTCGCGATATTCCTCTTATCCCTATTCTCGTACAGGTGCAATGGCAGGATTTCACTTGCCGGGTGACCCCTACTTCCCCAACCAAGGGAATGTCGGTTGGATTGTGGAAGACCCAGAGGAAGATTCCGAAGAGGAACCCATGGAAGATGAAGAACCCATGGAGGATGAAGAACCCATGGAGGGTGAAGAACCCATGGAAGAGGAAGAATTAATAGACGGTGAAGAGGAAGAAGACTAAGATGGAACCAACTCAGAACCAGAAGTCTATAATCCACATCCTGACCCTATCCCTACGCAACACTTCCAAGGCCCGACGCCCCGATGGGCCAAAAATATAAATAGGAGGAGCCGAGAGCAAGGTCAACGTCCTCCCTATGGCATGCAACGAGGTTTTTACGACCTCAGCAGAGGAGGATCAGCGGACAGAGCCCTTCCTATCGTAGTTCACCGTGTCGCACGCCACGAGGAGCAAACAAGGATAAACACCCACCACCTCATGGAAATTGGTGCCACCAGCTAAGTCAACTCCGTTCGTCTTCGCCGGTTGGATGATGACCACGATCAGACTTGAGACCGCACCGAGGTTCCTCGATGGGAAATGACCGCGACCCGAGCCGAAGTACAAGAGCTCCGGGAACACCGAGTCACTTTAGGAGGACGTCTGGCAGAAGCAGAATGCCAAGCGGCAGAATCCAGAGCTGAAACGAGGGAAACAAGGAACTTCGTGTTTTCACTTCGTGATCCTCAGAGCTACAACCGCCGCAAGTAGTGTTTGCACTGCTCGCTTCAGTTTAATCTAGTTTTGCGGATAAATACTACTATTATTTTCTAGTATTTTATGTCCGATCTCGCGATTTAAGTGTTAGGCGGTCAAAAATTTTCCATACATTGATGTAGCATAGACCCCTCGTAGGGTCAAATTTTCCCCAAATATTGTATACCAAGTTATATCAATGAAATTGACACACTATTTTTTTATTGGGAACATTACATCAAATTCATAACATGGATTATTTTCAGATAAAATATACTGGTGGTCAATCTATGATTGCTTGATGTATAAATCAAAGTTATATCTATAATTAAGACCATGTCGACCTACGAATGGTGGTTCCGCCTTGGATCCTGTTCCTTGTTTGGTTGTGGGCCCAAGGTAGACCCATTAGATTCGAAAGTTTATTTAATCTTAATTATATATAAATATTATACATCAAACGATTGTTGGATGGGCCCGGTATGGATAATATCACAGACATTTCATGTGAATCAAAACTATCAAAAATTCATAAAGTCTATATCTCGTTATCTATAGACCTCTAATATGAATGGATTCTTACAATATCTTTACAAGTCGGAATCATGATGCATATAAAGAACTAACAATGTTTAGTTTTAACTCTCGACTTGTGAGTGTTATCGAAGACTTATTGTCTTTTTATTCTTGATATGGCAGAATATACCACCTAGTAGAAATCCTAGACGTGCCAACGCCGCATGGACTGCAGCACTGCCAACGACACCACCCCCTCAGTTCAGCCCAGTTATGTTCCAGGCTGCGGTAACAGCCGCAATAGCAGCCGCAATGTCCCAAATCAGCACCAATAATGCGGCTGGTGCGAGTAGTGGTGCCACGAATTCTAACCACAGGGACAGTCAGGGACACTCGAGAGAGTGTACCTACAAGGACTTTACTAATGGCAGGCCCAAAACCTTTAACAGAAGCGGAGGTCTCAAAACATTGCTATAATGGTTCGAGAAAACCGAATCCATCTTCGAAATATGTGTGTGCCCTGAAGCAAGCAAGGTCAAATTTGCAGCATGCACATTCTCTGAAAGGGCCCTTACCTGGTGGAATGGCCACGTCAAAGCATTAACACTTCCGGTGGCTAATTCGATAACATGGGAAGACCTGAACATGAAAGCCAAAATACTTACCCTTGTGGGCAAGTGACTGACTTGCGCCAAGGTTAAGGTGGAGTATCAGAAGCCCTCGGGACTACTTCAACAGCCAGAGATACCCGAGTGGAAATGGGAGCGGATTACAATGGATTTCATTACCAAGTTACCTAAGACAACGGGTGGACTTGACACCATTTGGGTAATCGTCGACAGATTAACCAAATCCGCACACTTCGTACCAATAAAGGAAACAGACAAAATGGAGAAGCTAACAAGAATCTACATTAAAGAGTTTGTGCGACTTCACGGAGTACCGATATCGATTATCTCCGATAGAGATAGTCGGTTCACGTCACGGTTCTGGCAGTCACTACAGAAATCTATGGGAACTATATTGGACATGAGTACAGCCTACCACCCACAGACTGACGGGCAGAGTGAACGAACCATTCAAACGTTAGAGGACATGCTAAGAGCTTGTGTGATAGACTTTGGTAAAGCTTGGGATGCTCATTTACCCCTTGTCGAATTCTCATACAATAATAGTTATCACACGAGCATCAAAGTTGCTCCGTTCAAAGCCCTCTATGGCCGTAAGTGCAGATCACCTCTGTGTTGGACTGAGGTGGGCGATACGCAACTAGCAAGAGGGCAAGTTCCTAACAAAGCACTCACTGGCCCAGAGATCATAAGGGAAACAATGGAAAGGATTGTCCAAATTCGAGAACGAATGAAGGCTTCGCAGGATCGACAAAAGAGCTACGCGGATAAGAGACGGAAGCCTCTGGAGTTCCAAGTTGGGGATGGAGTACTACTGAAAGTATCACCTTCGAAGGGATTAATACGTTTTGGAAAACGTGAGAAACTAAATCCAAGGTATATCGGACCTTTCGAAATCCTCGCCAGGATTGGCTCGGTGGCATACAAGCTACGATTACCATAGGAACTGAACAACGTTCATCCTACCTTTCATGTGTCGAACTTAAAGAAATGTTTGTCTGATGAGACCCTTTTCATTCCTTTGGAAGAAATTGAGATCAATTAGAGCCTCCACTTCATATAGGAACCTCTTGAAATCATGGATCAAGAGGTCAAATCGACGAAACAAAGCCGCATTCCTATCGTAAAGGTCCGCTGGAACGCCAAGCGAGGACCCGAATTTACTTGGGAACGTGAGGACCAAATGAAGCAAAAGTATCCACATCTATTCCCCAAACCTTGAAGTCCCACTCAAAATGCAAATTTCGAGACGAAATTCCTTCTAACGGGGGATAATGTGACAACCGTCAATTACAAGTCAAAGTCAAAGTCAACAAGTCAAATCGGTCAAACTTAACTAGTACTTCTATGTTAAAAGTTATTTTATGTATGAAAATGTGCATTTTTATGTCAAGAATTCAAGTGTCTCGGAGATTTTATGCGTTTACCAATGTAAAACCCTAAGAAAGGAGTTAAATGCACCAAAACACGACTATGGACCCTTTTGGGGACTTAATATAATCACAAAACAAAGCATAAAGAGGTTCACGAACCTTGCATTGCGAGACTATACACTAACAATGACTAGAAGCAAATCTCTCCCAAATCTCTCCCAAATCTCTCTCAAAATCTCTCTCAACTTTTTATAGTCATCCGGGTCATCTCGACCCATAACTTAGTCAAAAACCACTTGAATCGGGGAGTTAAATTGAAAAACAGCTAAATAGGACCGAAACCCCTAGGAACCGAACCCATAAGGACCAAAGCCTATGGAACCGAACGTAGGAGAACCGAACCTAAAAGAAGAACCGAAGTCAGCAGAACCGAAACCTCTTCCAACCGAAATGAACCGAGCCTTCGGTCCATTTTGCTTCCTTCTCACTTTCGGTCCGGATTGGATCTTCGGGTCGAGACTCACTTTCGCTCCTATCACCTTTTCATGCTCCAAGGACCGAACCCACTTTCGGTCTCAGCATTAAGAACCGAACCTACCTTCGGTCCTCAACACCAAGAACCGAACCTTCGCAGGTTCGCCCCTTCTTGTTCGGTTTTCGACTACTTTCGCCTGTTAAGCCCGTTTTTAACGTTTCTGACGGGGATTTTTCACCAAATTCATATTTTTATCATTTTAAACTCCCTAAGCTAATATTTTATTCATATCTCAAGGAATTATTAATTATAAATCATTATTTTTATTAAAGGAAATATCTAAGGATATTCTACAAGTGGGTCAAGTGTGCCCACTTGCCTCCATGTGTCAGTTTCTCATTAGCCCAACCCTATCCACATCACACAAACCTAGGCAAAAATCCTCTCATCTTTGCAACTTGCTCCAGCAACCTTCTATATAAGGAAATCCCTGGAGGATTTCTTGATTTACTTTGATCATTTCTAAACTTTTGCACTTTTCTTACCCCTCAAGAAAGCTTCTTTGCTCTCTACTTCCAGCCACTTTTTGAAGCTGTTCTTGAGCTATTACCTCACGGTTTGGTAAGTATTTCATCTAAACTCAAGTGGTATTCCATGTTTTTTTAACATCCTTGAATCATCTATACACATTCTAACACCAAAAGTTGTTCTTAGGATCATCTAAAATTTCACGTATTCATCAAGTGTTCTTGACTTGATACTCCTCATCTTCAACCTTCCACTCTTCAAGAAATCACTCGAGGTGAGTTCATACCCCGACATTTTCCAGTTTTCTTTAGTTTTCAGGGAGGGAATACAAGTTAAAACACAAAAACATACTTAAAACTTAACTTGACAGCTTACAACAGAAAAGTTGTGACCTGTTCACGAACTGTTTTACCCGACGTAAACTTAATATTTTTCATAACTGTACAATATGAAAGTATTTCAGGTTTATACCTTTCTAAGGACTACTCGCACGCATTTATACGATGTTTCTACAATTTATGGCGATTTTTACAAAACTGCCTATCATCGCAGCAACAAAATCGGACCAGGCTGTGAAGATGAACATTTTCACACTGGTTTGAGACCACCAAAAATTATAAGAAAATATATGAGCATAGTAGACTCTTTTTCCAAACTTGCAGAGTTTACGGATTCAGTTTTCGACTAACGATGATTTTTCGATAAATATTCTAAAAGAGTGACAGTTAAGGGTAAAACTGTCAAAACAAGTTTAAGAGTTATTCACACCTTGTAAGATGTTGAGCAAGGTGTGTAAGATTTACACTTAGTATTTCCAATGTCATTTTTATTGAAATACAAAGTCATGCATATCAAGGTTTCATTAAATCATAAAACACTCTTGATAAACTATAATAGGTATAGTTTAAACACCTCACTTAACATAGAAAACGGTAATACAATCGATTTACAAAACGGGTATTTTATTACAAACTACGTGAACTTATTAATGAATAAAATTATGAGACATTCACCTTCAGGGTACTCTTAAGTACCACAGAAAAGTCCTGTAGTTATAACCAGAATCTCTTGTAGGGAGAGCGTGATAGTTGTGTATAGATCTATATTGGGTCTGACAAACCCGCACCTAAGCTGCTTGCAACAGCTAGACCGGTAGGTCTGTGGTCACAAATGTCATAACATTCCGACGCCTGAAGAACGTAGAGTACGAGACCTTCGAGTTTTAGCATGGTTATAACAACTCACATGGGGAATTAACAAAACACATAGTTCACGGAAATTTAAGAAATTCCACAAAAAGGTGTTTATTTAAACATAATACTACACATAAGTATGGCGATTTACTTACATATACTAAGTCTTGGTTCATTTAAGACTACAATAAACATTTTAGAAAATATTGGATTTTCTAGAAACAAACATGCAACAAATTTTATGGAACAACACCCTTTTTCTTTTTCATTCATAAATTGCTTATGAACTCACCTGCTTTAATGCTGATACCCTTTAAAAAACAACTTGTATTCTCAAGTATTCAGTAATACAGGTAACCACAAGATTTTGAAGGCAAGACGCTAGGGCGCAGATTTTTGTACTACTTTGACATCATATGTAATTTATTTGGAAACATGTATTTTTGCAACGATGTAACCTTTTAAATTATCTTTATGATGGTTGTGTTACTTTCTTCACTATTGTTATGATACTGAGCATGACGTCCTCCGCCCCCGAACGTTTCCGCCGTTCCGGTTTGGGGGTGTGACATTGTACGCCTCCTTTATCAGGATCTGGCGAACACCGCCAGCGTACGGAACCCACACCCTGCTCCAAAAGCGGAGTCACTACTGTCATCCTCAGACAGATGTCTCTAATCGGGGTTGCGAATGCCTTGCAGCTAAGTGCGTCGGCCACAACATTGGCCTTCCCTGGGTGGTAAAGGATCTCACAGTCGTAATCCTTCACCATGTCCAACCATCACAGATGTCTCATGTTCAGATTTGGCTGGTCCATCAGATATCTCAGGCTCTTGTGGTCCGTGTAAATGGTACAATAGACCCCATAGAGGTAGTGTCGCCAAATCTTGAGGGCGAATACCACCGCCCCGAAATGCAGGAATTGTCCAGTCAATTGAATGAACTGCTAAGCAAAGGTTTCATTAGGCCAAGCTTCTCACCTTGGGGAGCACCGGTCTTGATCGTCAAGAAAAAGGATGGATCGTTCCTATGTGCATTGACTACCGTGAATTGAACAAACTCACCATTAAAAACCGATAGCCTTTGCCTCGAATCGATTACCTCTTTGACCAACTACAAGGAGCAAGTTTATTCTCAAAGATTGACCTTAGATTAGGGTACCATCAACTACGAGTTCAAGAGGAGGATATTCCCAAGACAGCCTTCAGAACGCGCTATGGTCACTACGAGTTTGTAGTGATGCCTTTTGGCTTAACAAATGCACCCGCGGTGTTTATGGACCTGATGAATCGGGTGTGTCGACCTTACTTAGACAAGTTCGTGATTGTTTTCATCGATGATATACTAGTCTACTCCCGAAGTGAGGAAGAACACAGCCAGCATTTACGTCAAGTCCTGGAGATACCGAGGGCGGAGAAATTGTACGCAAAATTCTCAAAGTGCAAGTTCTGGATTCGAGAAATGGATTTCCTCGGACATGTGGTCAGCAAGGAAGGAATACATATGGACCCTTCAAAGGTGAAGGCAATCGAAAGCTGGGCAGCACCAAGAACACCCACAGAAATCCGACAATTTTTAGGACTCGCTGGTTACTATCGAAGATTCATTCAAAACTTCTCCAAAATCGCAAAACCACTCACCACCTTGACTCAAAAAGGAGTGACTTTCGTCTGGGGGGATAAGCAAGAGGCTGCGTTCCAAACACGGAAACGAACTCTATGCAGTGCTCCGATCTTGTCCTTACCGGATGGAACAGAGGACTTTGTGGTTTTTTACGATGCATCAAACCAAGGTCTAGGATGTGTGTTAATGCAACGAGGAAAAGTCATTGCCTACGCCTCCAGACAGCTGAAGACGCACGAGGTAAACTACACGACGCACGATCTCGAACTGGGAGCAGTAGTTTTCGCCCTAAAAATCTGGAGACATTACCTCTACGGCACCAAGTGCACTATCTTCACCGATCACAAAAGCCTTCAGCATATCCTCAATAAAAAAGAACTCAACATGAGGCAAAGACGATGGGTGGAATTACTAAACGATTACGAATGTGAGATTCGTTATCACCCAGGAAAAGCCAACGTGGTTGCAAACGCTTTGAGCAGAAAGGAATACTCGGGCCGCCGAGTAAAGGCGTTAACCATGACCATCCATTCACACCTGTCCGCACAAATCAAAGAGGCACAGGAAGAAGCCTTAAAACCAGAGAACGTGACGGGTGAAGCATTGAGGGGAATGGACAAAAATCTTGAAGTCAGGGATAAAGGGGTTCGTTGTCTCATGAACCGGATCTGGACACCAAAATTTAGTGGATTCAAGGACGTTGTCATGAACGAAGCTCATAAAAATCGTTACTCCGTGCATCCCGGTTCAGACAAAATGTACTTAGACTTCAGGAATCTGTATTGGTGGCTGAACATGAAAGCCAAAATACTTACCCTTGTGGGCAAGTGCCTGACTTGCGCCAAGGTTAAGGTGGAGTATCAGAAGCCCTCGGGACTACTTCAACAGCCAGAGATACCCGAGTGGAAATGGGAGCGGATTACAATGGATTTAATTACCAAGTTACCTAAGACAACGGGTGGACTTGACACCATTTGGGTAATCGTCGACAGATTAACCAAATCCGCACACTTCGTACCAATAAAGGAAACAGACAAAATGGAGAAGCTAACAAGAATCTACATTAAAGATTTTGTGCGACTTCACGGAGTACCGATATCGATTATCTCCGATAGAGATAGTCGGTTCACGTCACGGTTCTGGCAGTCACTACAGAAATCTATGGGAACTATATTGGACATGAGTACAGCCTACCACCCACAGACTGACGGGCAGAGTGAACGAACCATTCAAACGTTAGAGGACATGCTAAGAGCTTGTGTGATAGAGTTTGGTAAAGCTTGGGATGCTCATTTACCCCTTGTCGAATTCTCATACAATAATAGTTATCACACGAGCATCAAAGTTGCTCCGTTCAAAGCCCTCTATGGCCGTAAGTGCAGATCACCTATGTGTTGGACTGAGGTGGGCGATACGCAACTAGAAAGAGGGCAAGTTCCTAACAAAGAACTCATTGGCCCAGAGATCATAAGGGAAACAATGGAAAGGATTGTCCAAATTCGAGAACGAATGAAGGCTTCGCAAGATCGACAAAAGAGCTATGCAGATAAGAGACGGAAGCCTCTGGAGTTCCAAGTTGGGGATCGAGTACTACTGAAAGTATCACCTTGGAAGGGATTAATACGTTTTGGAAAACGTGAGAAACTAAATCCAAGGTATATCGGACCTTTCGAAATCCTCGCCAGGATTGGCTCGGTGGCATACAAGCTACGATTACCACAGGAACTGAACAACGTTCATCCTACCTTTCATGTGTCGAACTTAAAGAAATGTTTGTCTGATGAGACCCTTGTCATTCCTTTGGAAGAAATTGAGATCAATTAGAGCCTCCACTTCACAGAGGAACCTCTTGAAATCATGGATCAAGAGGTCAAATCGACGAAACAAAGTCGCATTCCTATCGTAAAGGTCCCCTGGAACGCCAAGCGAGGACCCGAATTTACTTGGGAACGTGAGGACCAAATGAAGCAAAAGTATCCACATCTATTCCCCAACCCTTGAAGTCCCACTCAAAATGCAAATTTCGAGACGAAATTCCTTCTAACGGGGGATAATGTGACAACCGTCAATTACAAGTCAAAGTCAAAGTCAACAAGTCAAACCGGTCAAACTTAACTAGTACTTCTATGTTAAAAGTTATTTTATGTATGAAAATGTGCATTTTTATGTCAAGAATTCAAGTGCCTCGGAGATTTTATGCGTTTAGCAATGTAAAACCCTAAGAAAGGAGTTAAATGCACCAAAACACGACTATGGACCCTTTTGGGGACTTAATATAATCACAAAACAAAGCATAAAGAGGTTCACGAATCTTGCATTGCGAGACTATACACTAACAATGACTAGAAGCAAATCTCTCCCAAATCTCTCCCAAATCTCTCTCAAAATCTCTCTCAACTTTTTATAGTCATCCGGGTCATCTCGACCCTTAACTTAGTCAAAAACCACTTGAATCGGGGAGTTAAATTGAAAAACAGCTAAATAGGACCGAAACCCCTAGTAACCGAACCCATAAGGACCAAAGCCTATGGAACCGAACGTAGGAGAACCGAACCTAAAAGAAGAACCGAAGTCAGCAGAACCGAAACCTCTTCCAACCGAAATGAACCGAGCCTTCGGTCCATTTTGCTTCCTTCTCACTTTCGGTCCGGATTGGATCTTCGGGTCGAGACTCACTTTCGCTCCTATCACCTTTTCATGCTCCAAGGACCGAACCCACTTTCGGTCTCAGCATTAAGAACCGAACCTACCATCGGTCCTCAACACCAAGAACCGAACCTTCGCAGGTTCGCCCCTTCTTGTTCGGTTTTCGACTACTTTCGCCTGTTAAGCCCGTTTTTAACGTTTCTGACGGGGATTTTTCACCAAATTCATATTTTTATCATTTTAAACTCCCTAAACTAATATTTTATTCATATCTCAAGGAATTATTAATTATAAATCATTATTTTTATTAAAGGAAATATCTAAGGATATTCTACAAGTGGGTCAAGTGTGCCCACTTGCCTCCATGTGTCAGTTTCTCATTAGCCCAACCCTATCCACATCACACAAACCTAGGCAAAAATCCTCTCATCTTTGCAACTTGCTCCAGCAACCTTCTATATAAGGAAATCCCTGGAGGATTTCTTGATTTACTTTGATCATTTCTAACCTTTTGCACTTTTCTTACCCCTCAAGAAAGCTTCTTTGCTCTCTACTTCCAGCCACTTTTTGAAGCTGTTCTTGAGCTATTACCTCACGGTTTGGTAAGTATTTCATCTAAACTCAAGTGGTATTCCATGTTTTTTTAACATCCTTGAATCATCTATACACATTCTAACACCAAAAATTGTTCTTAGGATCATCTAAAATTTCACGTATTCATCAAGTGTTCTTGACTTGATACTCCTCATCTTCAACCTTCCACTCTTCAAGAAATCACTCGAGGTGAGTTCATACCCCGACATTTTCCAGTTTTCTTTAGTTTTCAGGGAGGGAATACAAGTTAAAACACAAAAACATACTTAAAACTTAACTTGACAGCTTACAACAGAAAAGTTGTGACCTGTTCACGAACTGTTTTACCCGACGTAAACTTAATATTTTTCATAACTGTACAATATGAAAGTATTTCAGGTTTATACCTTTCTAAGGACTACTCGCACGCATTTATACGATGTTTCTACAATTTATGGCGATTTTTACAAAACTGCCTATCATCGCAGCAACAAAATCGGACCAGGCTGTGAAGATGAACATTTTCACACTGGTTTGAGACCACCAAAAATTATAAGAAAATATATGAGCATAGTAGACTCTTTTTCCAAACTTGCAGAGTTTACGAATTCAGTTTTCGACTAACGATGATTTTTCGATAAATATTCTAAAAGAGTGACAGTTAAGGGTAAAACTGTCAAAACAAGTTTAAGAGTTATTCACACCTTGTAAGATGTTGAGCAAGGTGTGTAAGATTTACACTTAGTATTTCCAATGTCATTTTTATTGAAATACAAAGTCATGCATATCAAGGTTTCATTAAATCATAAAACACTCTTGATAAACTATAATAGGTATAGTTTAAACACCTCACTTAACATAGAAAACGGTAATACAATCGATTTACAAAACGGGTATTTTATTACAAACTACGTGAACTTATTAATGAATAAAATTATGAGACATTCACCTTCAGGGTACTCTTAAGTACCACAGAAAAGTCCTGTAGTTATAACCAGAATCTCTTGTAGGGAGAGCGTGATAGTTGTGTATAGATCTATATTGGGTCTGACAAACCCGCACCTAAGCTGCTTGCAACAGCTAGACCGGTAGGTCTGTGGTCACAAATGTCATAACATTCCGACGCCTGAAGAACGTCGAGTACGAGACCTTCGAGTTTGAGCATGGTTATAACAACTCACATGGGAATTAACAAAACACACAGTTCACGGAAATTTAAGAAATTCCACAAAAAGGTGTTTATTTAAACATAATACTACACATAAGTATGGCGATTTACTTACATATACTAAGTCTTGGTTCATTTAAGACTACAATAAACATTTTAGAAAATATTGGATTTTCTGGAAACAAACATGAAACAAACTTTATGGAACAACACCCTTTTTCTTTTTCATTCATAAATTGCTTATGAACTCACCTGCTTTAATGCTGATACCCTTTCAAAAACAACTTGTATTCTCAAGTATTCAGTAATACAGGTAACCACAAGATTTTGAAGGCAAGACGCTAGGGCGCAGATTTTTGTACCAGTTTGACATCATATGTAATTTATTTGGAAACATGTATTTTTGCAACGATGTAACCTTTTAAATTATCTTTATGATGGTTGTGTTACTTTCTTCACTATTGTTATGATACTGAGCATGACGTCCTCTGCCCCCGAACGTTTCCGCCGTTCCGGTTTGGGGGTGTGACATTGTACGCCTCCTTTATCAGGATCTGGCGAACACCGCCAGCGTACGGAACCCACACCCTGCTCCAAAAGCGGAGTCACTACTGTCATCCTTAGACAGATGTCTCTAATCGGGGTTGCGAATGCCTTGCGGCTAAGTGCGTCGGCGACAACATTGGCCTTCCCTGGGTGGTAAAGGATCTCACAGTCGTAATCCTTCACCATGTCCAACCATCACAGATGTCTCATGTTCAGATTTGGCTGGTCCATCAGATATCTTAGGCTCTTGTGGTCCGTGTAAATGGTACAATAGACCCCATAGAGGTAGTGTCGCCAAATATTGAGGGCGAATACCACCGCCCCTAACTCCAGGTCGTGTGTCGGGTAGTTCGCCTCGTGAGGCTTCAACTGCCTCGAAGCGTACGCGATGACGTGCGCTCTCTGCATCAACACTGCGTCCAAACCTGTGATGGATGCAT
Organism: Lactuca virosa; assembly: GCF_052849685.1. Classification (NCBI taxonomy): domain Eukaryota; kingdom Viridiplantae; phylum Streptophyta; class Magnoliopsida; order Asterales; family Asteraceae; genus Lactuca; species Lactuca virosa. The sequence continues at coordinate 125,592,691 of NC_136430.1, forward strand.
CGCAGTATACTACAAAATCCTCAACGCCCTCTGGCAGGGCTAAGATAGGCGCCTCGCACAACCTCTGCTCAACGTCTCGAACGCTGCCTACTGCTCTAGCCCCTAGTGAAATACAACGGTCTTCTTCGTCAGCCGGGTCCGGGGTACTGCTATTTTGGAGAAATCCTGAATGAATCTCCGAAAATAGCCTGCTAAACCGAGGAAACTTCGAATCTCAGATAGAGACTTCGGAACCTCCCTTCTCATCACGAACTCTACTTTGGCCGGTTCGACCATAATATCATTCTGGTTGACAAGGTGCCCCAGAAACTACACCTCGCACAACCAGAACTCGCACTTGGACAACTTCGCGTACAAGCTCTCCCTCCTCAGGGTATCCAATACCTCTCGCAAGTGCTCCTCGTGTTGCTTCCTCGTCTTTGAGTAAAGCAAGATGTCATCAATAAAGACTATCACCAACCGATCCAGCATCGGTCTGCACACGCGGTTCATGAGGTCCATGAACGTGGCAGGGGCATTGGTGAGCCAAAATGGAATCACCACGAACTCGTAGTGGCCATAGTGAGTCCGGAAAGAAGTCTTCTGTACATCCTCATCTCTGACTCTCATCTAGTGATACCCTAAACGCAAGTCGATCTTGGAAAAAGAAGATGCCCCCTGAAGCTGATCGAAGAGATCATCAATCCTCGGGAGTGGGTAACGGTTCTTTACCGTTACCTTGTTCAACTCCCGGTAGTCTATACACATCTGATGCGACTTGTCCTTCTTCTTCAAGAACAGGATCGGAGCTCCCAAAGGCGAAATGCTCGTCCTGATAAATCCCTTGTCTAACAGCTCGTGCAGCTGTGTAAACAACTCCGGCATCTTGGGAGGAGCCAACCGATATGGTACCTTAGCTATCGGAGCCGCACTTGGGACTGAGTCGATCCTGAACTCCGCCTGTCTCTCCAGAGTTATCCCAGGGAACTCCTCCGGGAACACATCCGGATACTCCCTCACAACTGGCACATCCCTCATGGTCGCCTTACCCGCCTCCTGGGGTATCCATAACGTAGGCGACATAACCTACGCAACCCTACGGAAGGTAGCGCCTAGCCCTTGCTGCTGAACACAAAGTTGGCCCACGTTGCGGCCTCTCGCCCTGAATCACCAGCTCTCCCCTACTTGGGGTCCTGACACGCACCAACTACTGCTCACAGTCGATCACTGCCCCATTAGGGCTCAACCACTCCATGCCTATAATAACCTTGTTCCCATGCAAAGGATTGGGAACCAAATCCCCAAGGTAACGCTCGTCATACATCCTCAAAACACAACCTTTGTAAACCTCAAATGCCCTGACGGATCGGTCGTCAGCAATCTCAACCTCTAGAGGAAAATCCAACATGTCTGGAGACTCAGGAAACCTCTTGCTACGTGCAAGAGATACGAATGATCGGGGAGCCCCCGAGTCAAATAACACCTATACTGGGATGTCATTCACGGGCAACGATCCTAAACAAAACACATACACATAAATATCATAACTGGCATGTAACAAGAGTTAGGGAGAAGAAGACATACCCTTCACCACATCCGGTGCGACACGCGCCTTCTCGGCGGTCCACTGGCAGGCTCGAATCCTCACCACTGGAGCATCTGTCTTGCCCTGTCGGCCATCTGTGATCCGCAGGGTTGCTGGAGTTGGCGCCGTCATTGGCGATCCTGATGTCAATCTCGGGCAGTTGGCCTTTTTGTGGCCCCTCTGATTGCAATGAAAGCAAATCATGTCTGATGTCCAGAATGTGGGGGTAGGGCCTGTACAATCCTTGCTAAAGTGCCCAGTCTTGCCGCACTTATAGCAGCCCGATCCCCCAGCTCTGCATACTCCCTCGTGTGGCCTGCCGTATTTCCCACAGCGGCTCCGGCCCTAGTGGCCCTTTGACCTTGAGTCGGATCCCTTGGGTTTCTTTGCCGAAACCCCAGTCGTCTGCCCAGCATGTGCCTTGCTTTTCCTCACGTGCTCTATGTCAATCTCCCTCTCTCGCCCTTGTTATCATGTCATCCAAAGTCGTACATGTCGGGTAGCTAATGTCAGATCTCAACATGTCATGGTACTGGGTTTTCTTCATTTCCTCATTAGTCGCGTACTGAGGCACCAGTAAGGCCCTCTCCCTGAACTTGGCGGTAATCTCCGCCACTGACCCAGTCGTCTGTCTAATATCAAGAAACTCCCTGGCTAGTTGCTGGATCTCCACGGTTGGCACAAACTCAGCCTTAAACCTTGTTAGAAAGTCCGACCAGGTCATAGCCTCAATGGCTGGGGCTCCCAACGTATCATTGACTGCCTCCCACCAGTCTTTAGCTCTGTCTCTCAAACATCCTGCAGCATACCACACCTTCGAACACTCAGGGCAGAAGCTCGTCAACTGTACAGACTCGATGTCAGCAATCCATCTCCTGGCCACGATGGGGTCCTTCAACCCGTGGAAGTCTGGTGCACCACATCCCCTGAAATCCTTGAAAGAGAGTGTGCGAGTCCCTGACTGGCCCTGTGCCATGTCGCTCCTAAACGCCCTAAGGTGATCCTCCATCAGCTCTATGATACCTTCATTGATCGACCTGAAAATCACCGGGGTCGACTCAAGGATGCCTCTCGTAATCTCGGATGCTATGAACTCGCGTAATCCGTCATCAACTAGCTCGGAACCTGTGACATCCCCAATTTCACGACCAGAAAAGACCGATTTCGTTTATGCTTTTTAAAATAAAATCAGAGTAATCCATTTAAAAGATTTTGCAGAATTTTTTCCCAAAACAAAACATGATAAAAAGTTTATCAAAACCTCGGGATGTCATGTTCCGATACAGATCAAAAGCATAAACAATACATTATAAGCCTTACAACGATTATTTACAACTACTGGCCTATAATCCAACAATTCTCTCATCATCATCCGACTACGCTCGGGGTCCACTACCTGTAAGATAAAAAGGTTGTGTGGGTCAGGCTTGGGAGCTTGGTGAGCATATAGGGTTTTCAACCAACAATAAATAATAAACTTTTTAAGTTCATCAATCAACAAATAATTTAATAATTTCATCAACCAAAATAACCCTAATTACCCATTCTCGTTATCCTCACCTTACGTCCCTAAAACAACTATTACTAGGGACCTAGCCTAAGGATTTTCATTAGGGGGACAACATTGCTTCGGGGGTTCCTCAGCAATTTATGTCAAATAAGGCAACCATCGGGGTGACAACATTGCTTTCCTCAGCAATTTATGTCAAATAAGACAACCAATGGGGTGACAACATTGCTTTCCTCAATAATTTATGTCAAACAAGACAACCAATAAGGTGACAACATTGCTTTCCTCAGCAATTTATGCCAAACAAGACAACCTGACATAAAACAACCAATAAGGTGACAACATTGCTTTCCTCAGCAAATTATTTCAAATAAAACAACCAATGTGGTGACAACACTGCTTTCCTCAGCAATTTATGTCAAGTAAAACAAACATCGGGGTGACAACATTGCTTTCCCTCAGCAATTTATGTCAAATAGGCACGAAGTCACGTCGTCGCCAAGGTTTATACAACAGGCACTAAGTCCATAGCCGCCAACGTACTAAATCCATAGCTAGCAACGTACATCTATACTGTACTAAACTCATAGCTACCAACATACATCTATACTGTACTTTTATCCCTCATTCTTTATCTACCCATGTTTTACCCAACATATTTGAAGATAAAATATATATACATTTTAAATCATTCTAAACATGTATAAACATTCTTTCAACATCCATCTCAAATAAACAAACAACATATATACACATAGCACGTATTTTATATAAAATATTTCATATCTATGTGTAAGATGAAAGTGACTATACACTCACTTGATTTAACGATAATCGGGCAGCACTTCGTTTCCTAAAACAATCGTTCCTAATAAAACCGGGAGTTTTATTGAGAAATCGGGCTCTGCGAGGGTTGGGCTTCAAAACCGAAAAGATAAATTTTTTCGGGCTTCTCGGTAACTTCGGGACGTGTTTCGGGTGCTAAAATTGATACCGGGGCTTTGGGGGATGTCAAAATAGTGAAAATATTGAAAAAGGGATGTAAAATGGCAATTTCTCAAAATTACCCGAGAAGGCTCGCAGGCCTTGTATTTATAGGGGCGAAGTCCGAAGATCAGCGGCTGAGAGGACTCCACGCGTCAGCAGATGCGAGGCTTAGATGCGAGAAGGGTGAGTCAGCGAAGGCAAGTGGCAGCGAGGGAGGGGCGCGCGTCGGAAGCTCGCAGGCGAGACGTGGCTCGCTTCGGACACGCCACGTTTGCGACACACGTCAGATTTCTACCGGACCACTTCGGACTCGTCATCAGCATCGGATACGGGGCAGGTGACTCACCAAGATCGGACTTATTCATGCGAAATTTCTTGGATATTGGGATTTTTCTCGATTTTTGTGCCCCAAACTTCTAAAATCCATAACTTTCGCATACGGGCTCCATTTTTTACTTTCTTTATATGCACGCGTAGGTAAAGTTACGCTCTACAACTTTCGTTTATACTTCGTCTGCTAATTTTGAATTTAATTTTAATATTATTATTTTTAACAGACCGGGACAGGAAATCCATTAAAAATTCATAACTTCTTCATCCGACGTCCGTTTTCGTCTGTCTTTTTACCGTTGTACTACTATTGATGAGACCTTCGATTCTCGTTTAGGTTGTGTCGGCTAAAAATCACTCGATCTAAAATTCGAGTTTTTAGCTGTCTACTGCTAAGCTGAAACTTAGAAAAATCATAACTTCCTCATACGAAGTCAGATTTGGACGTTCGTTTTATACATACTCTCGGTTTTACAAACACTACGACTTTCATTTAGATCACTAAGGCTAAAAAGTAGTTTATCAAAAACTCACTTTTTACGTCATTCGACACCATGCCGGTTTTGTCGCGAAACTTCGACAGGTCATAACTTCTTCATTATAACTCGGATTTCGGTATTCTTTATATATCCGGAATCCTTGTCACGACCACTACAACTTTCTTAATAGATCGGCTTCATCTAATATTTATTTTCGACGCTCATTTTTATTCTTAATTAATTAAATCCTAATAATTAAGAATAAAACACATAATTCACATAATAATCACATAATTCCTCTTCATTTCTTCAAAATGAGTTACAAAGGTTAACCTAGACTATTATGTCAATATTAATGACTAGCCTAGAAACACGGGCGTTACAATTCTCTCCCCCTTAGAATGATTCCGTTCCCGGAATCACACATCAGCAAACAAATACGGGTAGCGACTCATCATGTCGCTCTCCGTTTCCCAGGTGAGATTTGGCCCATTCGTATGTTTCCATCGCACAAGCACTAAATTGACCATCTTGCGTCGCAACCTCTTAGTCTTACGGTCAATGATTGCCTCCGGTTCTTCAATTAACCTCTTGTTTTCATCCAACCTTAATTCAGAAATTGGAATTATGTCGGGCACATCTGCCGTGAACTTCCTCAAATAACACACATGGAAGGTGTTATGAATATCCTCTAGTTCTTCTGGTAATTCTAGCTTGTAAGCTTGACTCCCGATCCTCTGAAGAACTTTAAACGGTCCAATAAACCTTGGACTCAACTTTCCCGAACCACGTAACATACCTATCTTAGTCGGACTCAATTTGATATGACCTCTAGGGTCAGAATAACAATCATCTTCTTAGTCATTACCGACACGAAGGTAATGAAATACTCGAACAATAACGGAATCAATTTCTAGCTTCTTGGTAACCTTGTGACTTTCCTTGATCCAAGTACGAGTGTTGTGCTTCCGGTAGTATAGGCCTCTACTACCATTCACACCTACTCATACTCGTCCCAAGTATCGTCTTGCAGTTTTCCAAGTCACCATACAAGAAATTCACATAGTCATTCAATTCATCAGATGACAAAACCAGGGTTTATATTATTTCTTGAAATAATTACAGAGAGGTTCAAGTTTACCCTATACTACACCTCTAATAGGCTACACCACAAGTTACTAACTGAATTGCTACTTTATGTCTTAGTTTTGGGAATATAAGGTCCTTACTCCTGATCCCTTGTATTTCCATCTGCTTCATTAAGGATCATTTGGAATGCCTTTGGTTTTGGTTTTGGTGGAACATTGGGCCTTGCTGCCTCTTTCTTCTTTGGACAGTCTTTTAAAATGTGCCTTTCCTCGTTACATCCATAGCACATCCTCTTGTTGGACGGACACTCGTTGGCATAATGCCCAGTCTTCCCACACTTGTATCAGGTCACCTCTTCACTACATTTCCCGAAGTGCTTCTTTTTTCACTTCTCGCACCATTTTGCTTCGCCTCCTCCTCCTCCAGACTTCGAGATTTTTCTTTTCTCGTTGGACCCTGAAGTCCTTTCAAACTTTCTTTTCTCGCCAACTTCAATCTTGTTGGCGGCTCTTCCCTTAATCATATCTTCTATAGACTTGGCAGCCCAGATAGCCGCCTCTAAAGTAAGTGCTTGACGCACTGGCACTGCATACTCCCATGGAAGTCCCTTTGCGTACCTATCTATTTTCGTCAGCTCATCTGGGACAATACGCAAAGCAAACTCCATTTTGTCTGTGAAGTTATTGGTGTATTCATCAATGGTCATGCTTCCCTTCTTTAGTGTTAGAAATTGGTTTTCTAACTCAAGCACATTTTGGGCGGAGCAGTACTTGCGCTTGAATTGCACCAAGAACTCTGCCCAAGTCAGTTGCAGTGGATCATTAGGGCTTAGGGTTTTCCCCAAAGTATTCCACCAACGAGCAGCGCTACCTCTGAATTGACGCACTGCAAATGTGGTTTGTAACTTGCCTTGACAACCACATGTCATGAAAGCCAATTCCATTTCCGAGATCCAATCCATTACTCCGACGGGATCTTCTTTTCCAGTGAAAGTTGATGGCATGCAAGTCATAAAGTCTTTATACTTGCATCCATTTCTCTCCACTCTATCCTCGTGGTTATTTCTCCTAACCACAAGCGGTTCAGTTTGACCAACAGATCTACTATTGTTTCCTTCTTCAGATCGATCGTCATTTAATTCAGGTTGTTCAACAGGAATTGAAGGTTCACTCCTGTTGTTCAACAATATTTGCCTCATTTCCTCCCTTTGTTCAGCCATCATTGTCTGAATCATGGCTTGTACTCCAGCCACGGTGATGGGTTTTGGTGCAGCTCCTGCTATAGGCACCTGTTCCATCACTTGGGGTTGAGATTGCTGATTTCTATTTACATTTCCAGCTCCACTTCGGTTTCTTTCCATTATGATCTATACGCCAAATTAGGTGAATTTAAACCTTTATCCACGACAGGTATTTAAATTCTCCTTATCACTCCGAAACGTTACATGTTAGTTCTAATATCGTAATCGTACGCTTAGAAACCTACACACATAAAGTTTCCAGATCCGGTCGGCAACAGACCATAGATCCCAACAAATAATATCATATATGACAAACATATAACATTTAGCACTTAAAAGCATTTTAGGCATCTTTCCTAAAATATACTAGTGCTCGTGTCTAAAATATGGTAGACACTCATCCCACAATCATCACTTAGCATTCTAAGTTTAAGTCTAGAAATCCTACAAATTCCTAGTTCGCTTAAACTAATGCTCTGATACCAACTGTGACGTCCCCAATTTCACGGCCAGAAAAGACCGATTTCGTTTATGCTTTTTAAAATAAAATCAGAGTAATCCATTTAAAAGATGTTGCAGAATTTGTTTCCAAAACAAAACATCATAAAACGTTTATCAAAACTTTTCTTTAAGAAATATATATTTTCATTTTATATCAAAACCTCGGGATGTCATGTTCTGATACAGATCAAAAGCATAAACAAGACATTATAAGCCTTACAACGGTTATTTACAACTACTGGCCTATAATCCAAAAACTCTCTCATCATCATCCGACTACGCTCGGGGTCCACTACCTGTAAGATAAAAAGGCTGAGTGGGTCAGGCTTGGGAACCCGGTGAGCATATAGGGTTTTCAACCCACAATAAATAATAAACTTTTTAAGTTCATCAATCAACAAATAATTTATTAATTTCATCACCCAAAATAACCCTAATTACCCATTCCCGTTATCCTCACCTTACGTCCCTAAAACAACTATCACTAGGGACCTAGCCTAAGGATTTTCATTAGGGGGACAACATTGCTTCGGGGGTTCCTCAGCAATTTATGTCAAATAAGGCAACCATCGGGGTGACAACACTGCTTTCCTCAGCAATTTATGTCAAATAAGAAAACCAATGGGGTGACAACATTTCTTTCCTCAACAATTTATGTCAAACAAGACAACCAATAAGGTGACAACATTGCTTTCCTCAGCAATTTATGTCAAACAAGACAACCTGACATAAAACAACCAATAAGGTGACAACATTGCTTTCCTCAGCAATTTATGTCAAATAAAACAACCAATGTGGTGACAACACTGCGTTCCTCAGCAATTTATGTCAAGTAAAACAAACATCGGGGTGACAACATTGCTTTCCCTCAGCAATTTATGTCAAATAGGCACGAAGTCACGTCGTCGCCAAGGTTTATACAACAGGCACTAAGTCCATAGCTGCCAACGTAGTAAATCCATAGCTACCAACGTACATCTATACTGTACTAAATTCATAGCTACCAACATACATCTATACTGTACTTTTATCCCTCATTCTTTATCTACCCATGTTTTACCCAACATATTTGAAGATAAAATATATATACATTTTAAATCATTCTAAACATGTATAAAACATTCATTCAACATCCATCTCAAATAAACAAACAACATATATACACATAGCACGTATTTTATATAAAATACTTTATATCTATGTGTAAGATGAAAGTAACTATACACTCACTTGATTTAACGATAATCGGGCAGCACTTCGTTTCCTAAAACAATCGTTCCTAATAAAACTGGGAGTTTTATTGAGAAACCGGGCTCTGCGAGGGTTGGGCTTGAAAACCGAAAAGATAAATTTTTTCGGGCTTCTCGGTAACTTCGGGAGGTGTTTCGGGTGCTAAAATTGATACCGGGGCTTCGGGGGATGTCAAAATAGTGAAAATATTGAAAAAGGGGTGTAAAATGGCAATTTCTCAAAATTACCCGAGAAGGCTCGCAGGCCTTGTATTTATAGGGGTGAAGTCCGAAGATCAGCGGCTGAGAGGACTCCACGCGTCAGCAGATGCGAGGCTCGGATGCGAGAAGGGTGAGTCAGCGAAGGCAGGTGGCAGCGAGGGAGGGGCGCGCGTCGGAAGCTCGGAGGCGAGACGTGGCTCGCTTCAGACACGCCACGTTTGCGACACGCGTCGGATTTCTACCGGACCACTTCGGACTCGTCATCAGCATCAGACACGGGGCAGGTGACTCACCGAGATCGGACTTATCCATGCGAAATTTCTCGGATATTGGGATTTTTCTCGATTTTTGTGCCCCAAACTTCTAAAATCCATAACTTTCGCATACGGGCTCCGTTTTTTACTTTCTTTATATGCACGCGTAGGTAAAGTAACGCTCTACAACTATCGTTTAGACTTCGTCGGCTATTTTTGAATTTAATTTTAATATTATTACAGACCGGGACAGGAAATCCGTTAAAAATTCATAACTTCTTCATCCGACGTCCGTTTTCGTCTGTCTTTTTACCGTTGTACTACTATTGACGAGACCTTCGATTTTTCGTTTAGGTTGTGTAGGCTAAAAATCACTCGATCTAAAATTCGAGTTTTTAGCTGTCTACTACTAATCTGAAACTTAGAAAAATCATAACTTCCTCATACAAAGTCAGATTTGGATGTTCTTTTCATACATACTCTCGGTTTAACGAACACTACGACTTTCGTTTAGATCACTAAGGCTAAAAAGTAGTTTATCAAAAACTCACTTTTTACGTCATTCGACACCGTGCCGGTTTTGTCGCGAAACTTCGATAGGTCATAACTTCTTCGTTATAACTCGAATTTCGGTATTCTTTATATATCCGGAATCCTTGTCACGACCACTACAACTTTCTTAATAGATATCGGCTTTATCTAATATTTATTTTGGACGCTCATTTTTATTCTTAATTAATTAAATCCTAATAATTAAGCATAAAACACATAATTCACATAATAATCACATAATTCCTCTTCATTTCTTCAAAATGAGTTACAAAGGTTAACCTAGACTATTATGTCAATATTAATGCCTAGCCTAGAAACACGGGCGTTACAGAACCTCCCGCTCCATGACGTGTCACCACTATTCTGAAACAGAACACATAATCGTCAGGGTCATACATAACCTCGAGAGGTCTCACACACTCTAAAAGTTCTCTGGTTCTATCTCAGCCCTCCTTGACTCGAGTACGGATCCTCTGCTTTCAGTAGTACAGACCGATACTACCTTCCACATCTATCCGTACTTTCCTCAAAAATTTCCTAGACTTCACCAAGTCCCTTTCACTACTACTACTCGTTGCACTAATCTCATCCTAGGCTTACCCTAGGGTAACCGCCAACCCACTTTCCACCATCAGATGCATAACAAGTCCCTGCTATCTCTCCCTAACTAGCTCGCGAATACCTTTACATATTACTCAGACTAGATAATTCTTCGAATGAGGGTTCCTACCTTACAACGGTTGGACTCAGACAAGAGCTGCGAAATAGGGCTAGACCTAACCTTCATAAATTATTTAGTCCTCGCAATATGTAACTTAACGTATTCGTTTAGTAGTTGATTAAAGATAAATAGGACTCCTAAAAGCACAAAGCAAGCAACATTCAGACATTAAGTAACCAAAACAAAGCATATCCTAATCAGGCTATCATATTACTGACTAATCAGTACTATCATGCAGCTCAATAAGCACATACATCAGGCATATCAGGCATCTTCCTAGATCCTTAGCCCTAATCTAGCATGTAGTTCTCATACACATACAATAGGCATATAAGGCATCCTTCCTAAATCCTTAGCCCTAATCTAGCATGCAGTTCTCATAATCATATCACTACAAAAAAAAAGACCCTGTTACGCCGCGCAAACAATGACACTCATTAATTTATGTTACGCAAAAGAGAGTGACATTAAAAAAGTGTCATCTCTTCAAAAAAATATAAAGATTTATGTCACGCATTATTGTGTGCCCTTAAATTAGTGTCTCAAGAAAAGAAATTAAAAACACGGAGGGCGCTTTATTTTAAAGGCGCGTCCTCTATACCTGTCGCTTTATAATTTTAATGAAAACGCGCGTTTAGTAGAGGGGGAAACGAAATCCCCAATATTTTGAAAACCTGTCTTCTACCTTCTTTCTATCATTCATCTTCTCCCCTCTCCCTCCTTCTCTCTCCTCTCCGATCCACTTCTACGCCACTCCTGACCTCCTTATCGGTCTCATCAAACATCGTGTCCCCTCCTTAATACCTTGCGGGAATCTAAAAATTAGAAAACCCTGTCCTCACAAAGTCTAAGAAACTAGGGTTTTTTTCATCCCTCAAAGAACGACCCACATCCTCCATAGATCGATCTCTATCGCTTCATTTCTCACAAGAAATCGAACACTTTACATTCATAGGGCCACAATTGCAAGGATCCTCACTCACATTTCTAGAGAATACCTTCTCATATATAACACGATCATCTTCACGAAAATGGCTGCCACCATTGCTTCAGTCGGCTCAAGCTACGATCGGCAATCGGAGCTCAAAGCTTTTGACCAAACAAAAATCGGCGTCAAAGGCCTCGTCGATGCCGGAATCTGGAAAATCCCTCCCATCTTCTTCCACCCACGGGAAACAACTCCCAAAATATCCACCGTTGCTATCAAGATTCCGGTCATGGACCTTCAATCGACCCATACAGCATCGATGCTGTCAAGATTCTGTTCTGATCTACCTTCATTTTCATTTTGATATTTCTCTTCTTCTTTCTACCGGTTGTATCTCTTCATTTTCATTCTGTTTTAAGAGGCACGTGACAACTCAGAGTACCTAATTTGATCAACAATTTGAAGTTGAACTTTGTGATAATTGTGTAGTGTTAATGTGTTATCTGGTTATTGCTATTGCCAATTCAATCAGCTCCAGTAACCTGTTCTGTGATTGTGTCCAGGTCAAATTCAGCCAAATCAAAACCGCAATTAAGCCTTTTGCTAGTTATATGATTTTCTTACCAGGGATCCAACATTTTGGAAGCTGACAACCTTAAGAATGGACTACTACCAAGAGTGGTGGATGAACTCTTTGATTCTATAAACTTTTGTGGTGAAGAAACTGCTTACAAGATCAAACTTTCAATGGTATAAGAAACCTCTTTTCATGATTCCATTTGAACTAGAATCTGATACATTGTTTTCAAGAGTCCTTTTCTAGATGCATTTTAATTATTGTATTATACACGCAGGTGGAAATTTATATGGAGAGAGTTAGGCTAGCTACTGATCTTATTTTTTGTGTCTTTCATCTCTACTCTTCAACTCTGTTTTATAATTTAAATTGGGGGTGTTTCTGGCAGGGACCTTTTTGATTTATCCAAGGACAACATACAGATTAAAGAGCATAAATCACATGGGATATTGTTGTCTGGAGTAACAGAAGTAAATTCAAATATTTGTCATATGGAATCTTCCAATTTGTTGCATTTCCCTATCAGCTTAAAAGATATTTAAACTTTCGTTCTACAGATCTCGACACTAGATGGAGAAGAAGCATTAAAAGTCTTATGTGTAAGATCAAAGTCTTACTATAAGTTTTCCTAATTCAAAAATACTCTTTAAGAAAACTAAATATTCAGTTATCTTTTACTTCTTAACATTGGTAATGACAAATGCAGGGTGGGATAGCTAACAGAGCTGTTGGAGAGACTCGTATTCCTCTATCTCTCTCTCTCTCTCTCTGTCATTTATGCTAGTTGTTTGATTGACTTGTCAACTCGTGTAGAGATTAATGCTGGAAGCAGTAGAAGTCATTGCATGTACATGTTTACTATTCGGAAAGAAGTAACAAATGAGAACAGGTGTTATAATTTCTTTGAGAATTTACAGTTTACTGAAATCATATTTACATTTCTGAAATTATTAACTGAATAGGGTGAGCAGTGGAAAGGTTGTTCTTGTGGATTTGGTAGGATATGTGAAGGTTGAGAAGACAGGTGCTGAAGGGAAAGTTCTAGAAGAAGCCAAATCCATTAACAAATCACTTTCTGCACGTGGAAATGTGATCAGTTCTTTGACTTAAAGTCCACATGCCAAATCATTACACATCCTTTTCGTGATTCCAAGCTCACTCGCCTCCTACAAGATGCTCTTGTTAGTACATGCAGGTGGAAATTTATATGGAGAGAGTAAGGTCAAAAGGGAAATGCTGATTTTTTAGGTCAATATGACTAATATTAAATTTAAAATTGCACCAGTTGTTTCATTTTCTAGAAAATAGTTTGATAACAAAGTTAAACCACCTCTATTGTTAGATTTTGGAATTTGTACATGGTGACAAAAGTGTGGCAGAATTGATGGATGTTGGGAGACAAGTTTTAGGAAGGTAAATTGTTATATATTACTCCACAAATAACTTGCTTCTTTTAACAATCAATCTGATATTTGGACACAACTAACAAGTCTTACATATATATTTTTTCATCAGGAGACAACTTCTTCCAACAGTTCCACACCTTTTGGATTCTGTCCAGGTCATTATTTCACATTTGATCTCAAGGCTTACTCTTGTATCACATAAGCACTAAAATCTGCTCTACTTCACTATCCGAGTAAATCAATTTGCATCAACTCTTTTTCTTTGATGCTTAAATTTTGATTAGGTAGAGGGAACCTTTCCTGATGGAACAAAGTTAATTACTGTACATGATCCAGTATCCTATGAAAATGGAAATCTTGAAATGGCTTTACATGGATCTTTTCTTCCAGGTCAACAATCTGTACTTTTCATCTTTACAGATCCATTTGACTTATCCGTCCTGCTAAATTTGATTGATATTTGCAGTTCCTTCACTTGAAAAGTTTCCAAATATAGAAAGTTGTAAGCTTCCTGGAGAACTAATCTTCAGACATGGATATACAATGCTTAATTCTGGAAGGGAGGCAGTAGTCCTTAAAGTAACTAACAATGGAGATAGACCAATACAGGTGGCTTCCTACTTTATTTTTCACATTTCAATATTTTTCTTAAATAATTACTTAAATAAATACTATTTTTACAGGTTGGAAGCCATTATCATTTTATCGAGGTCAATCCAAGTTTGATTTTTGATCGAAGAAAAGCATATGGCATGAGATTAAATATACTCGTAGGAACAGCTACCAGATTTGAGGTCAGATACTTAACCTGAAGGCACTATATTATATTTAAATTTTAAAAAAAATATATGCACTTAAGTTTACTTTTCCAGCCATGGGATGCAAAATCTCTCACCCTTGTAAAAATTGGTGGCATGCAAGTAATAAGAGGAGGTAATGCAATCGTAGACAGCCCTGTCACTGATTCCAATGTCAAAACTGTAATAGAATCAGCCCTGTCACTAGCTTACAAAATGGCATGTCAGACATATGCAAATTGAAGGACATTGCAATGATGAAATCCCAGAGCCTAAAAGAAAAAAGATAAACCCATTATATGTGCATGATCAAATAATAACTTAATTTGTTTTCGATGTTGCACAAGGGGATTACTTATTGTGGGGTTATTTTCACAAGTGCTAGTCTGAAATACATAAACAAACAGTCAGTAGTTAAAAAGGTTTAAAACTTAAGAAATACTAGGGGTTAATTATAATGGATTTTTACTTGTTTGTTTATCATATCATATGATTATTACATTTTCCTTTGTTGTTATTACAACACTAGACTCTAATATGACAAATCTATCAAAATATAAGCTGGTAATCTGAATGAAAAACAGTACTTTCCATGATTATATATAATTGGATTGATTTGTTAAAGTATTTTGTTGTAATAAAAATAAGATCCATATATCTAAATAAAAAACAATTTGCATTGTAATAAAAAGATGTCATGACCTGTTTGCAAGAGTCCCAACAACCAGACTTCCCTTGACCATCAAATCGTCCAGGTCCAGTTATAACAAGATTATTAATGTGTCGAAAGTTAAGCCAAGTATCGGTGTTATTAATCCACTTGTTCTTCGGTGGTGCTAGAAGAGTCCCTACGACCTGCAAACATGCATATAAAAAGATCCCATGAATTCTATTGTAACAAATTAATTTTATTTTCTTGGCAATGATATTCATTAATTAATTACACTTACTGTGACAACAACCGTTGGAGCTTTGCATGGACCCGTGAAAGACAATGGTTGAACAAGAAAGTTTCCATCAGGTAATTTAAATTGTCCAGTTGAACTACATGTTGCATCCCATGCCTTGTTAACTGCCTACAAGATCATGATATACGTACATTAAAATTTTTAAATTGTAAAATGCTTAAAAAAAGAAATGTCACGATTGCTATGTTAGCTGCCTATTTCCTGTTTCTGTCAATTTATAGAATATCCGTCAGTAATTCAAAAAGAAAATAGCTTGAAAACGGATTAGTCAACTGCTACTACTGAGTGTGAACTACAACCTAGCATAATGCATAATAGAGAATCTTATTCTGTTTGTCTCTTGCTAAACTATTAACCACTTTTCCAATGTTTTAAGTGGTGAGGCTTCCAAAGGTTATGGAGCCAACTATGAAATTTCTTAAAAAGGAAAAAAAAAAATTATATTCCACCATGAATACAAATGTCGGCATGAAAAGGTCATCATTTTTTATGTCTTGACTTCTTTTTAGTAAACTAATTGCAAGTTGCTTTGTTAAGAGTGGTAGGGTCACATGTAGGATTAGTAATTTTATAATTTTAAATGGATTTGTTCTTGGGTGTGCTTGGCTACATATTGGGGGTTTACGTTACCATCTTCTACTATGTTGTGATGATGTGAATCCACCTGAAAAGTAAAAATTTGGAACTTATTTGTGTTAAAGAGGAAAAAAATATATAGTTTATTTAAATTGACAACTCATAATTTTTGGAGATATAGCATACCAAGTTATAGAGGCTAAAATACCGCAATGGAAATGCAAGACCTCCAAATCATTAAAGATTACAAACTAGAATTACATCTATTCTAGTTACAATGAGTATTTCTAATACCTTTGCTTTGCGCACTTATGATAATATCTATTAGTTGTAGCTAAATGAGTTGTAATTGTTTGGATGTAGGACATATGGTGGTCAAATGAAGTTGTGTACAAAATGTTATATGAAATGGATGTGGGAGTATTATGTGGATGCTACAACAGGTAAGAGATCATCATTAAGCTTCAATTTCTATTTTTTAATTTCGCTCATAAGTTGAAATTTTGATTTCTAGTTTCCATGGATCCAACCTTAATGTTTCATCCTCAAAGGTAATACATGTTTGCTGAAATACCAGATGACTACAAATAGATATAGACTATAAATGGTCGGGTGGGTATTTTTTTCTTCTTCTGGAATTGACATAACTATATCTTTGATAGTCATCTTTGTTTGTTCGGTTGTGCAAGGACAATTAGATGGAGTTTGACAACACATGCAGCTAGGGAAGTGGATTGGAGTGGGACAGCAAATAGAACAAATGCAGCTAGGGTAATTGTTTTTCGAATTTGACATAAATATATCTTTGATTTTGTTTTTCATCTTACCTTTTCCGATTGTTTTTTGTTATTTTGATACTGATTAATGGTGGAATATTCTCAAGGGAAGTGGATTGGAGTGGCCAATCCTGCAATGAAGGGATGCACCATGGGAGCGGTATACAGTTTCACTAACCACAATTGCTTGTGTTGATGAAAACAAGTATCATGTTGGAACAGAAACATAATAATAAGAAGTAGAAACAAGAAGGTGTTCCTTAATAGCAATGTAGTATTAGGTTATATAGTTAGGGAAAACCTCTTAATAACAATGTACAATCAGATCCCCTTAATACCAATGTATGACAATTTTTTGACATGATGTTATTGGATGAATTTGATTGTTTTGGTATATATTTGTTTCCATATTTTCGTATTATGCGTAAATAAGTATCGTAAAGACGTGTCGTAAATGTATATCGTAAATGGTTGTTGAAGTTTATGACACGCAAATGCATGTCATCTTCATTTATGACAGAGGCTTTAATGATACGCAATGCGTGTCCTAAACGCGCGTCGTAAGGTTATGACACACAAATGCGTGTCGTCTTCCTTCATGACAGGGCCTTCCTTGATACGCATTGCGTGTCGTAAATGAGCGTCGTAAATGTGTGTCATAACTGCGCGTCGTAAATGCATGTCGTCTATAGACGACGCGCAAAAGCGTGTCGTCTCTCGTTATGACAGGGCCTTCCTTGACACGCATTTGCGTGTCGGCTGAGCGTTTTATGACACGCATTGCGCGTCGTAAAAGGCTGTTTTTCTAGTAGTGTATTCATATATCATAACAAATATGTATGGATATCTTGGGGAAAACTTACTTGAGCTCGGCCGATCACACGCATCACACACCTTGTTTTTCTCAAAACCCTTAATTTTAATTTTTGAAAAATTGTTTTCTTTGTAAAAAATTTCCAAACCCTCGATTTGAGTCCAGACACCCCCGAAGGTGTGTCTGAATCCCTCAACCCAAGGCTCTGATACTAACTTGTAACATCCCAAAATCCAAGACCAAAAATTTCATTTTGACTTTAATAATTCATAAAACAGATTAGTGAAAACATCATTAAGTTATCTCATATCATAAAATCCCATAAGTCATATGTCTCAACATACGTCATAAAAATGTCAGAGTACAAATCCCAAGAACATCATAGTGCGGAAAATCGTGGTGTGATGCGCTGCTATCATGCCGGCTCCTTTCCCTTCGAAGAAGAAGGACCTGAAACTAAAAATGAAAACTGTAAGCACAAAGCTTAGTGAGTTCCCCCATGATACCACATACCATACCATGCACATACTTCCAGTCATATCTAGGTGCATGGCCTACCCAGTTAGGCATATCTGGGGTGGCCGACCTACCCATGTCAAGCAAATCTGGGGGCTCGACCTACCCTGTCAGGCATATCTGGGGTGACCGACCTACCCATGTCAAGCATATATGGGTTCTGGACCTACCATGTCAGGCATATCTGTGGTGCCCGACCTACCCACCGGTTTATCTCAACCGGCTACGGGGACTATTTCACCCCTACCCCTACCACATAATGCATAACATAACATACTGTCAGCCATATCTGGGGTGCCCGACCTACCCTCCGGTTTAACTCAACAAGCTATGGGGTCTAACCTACCGCTCTTACCACTATCACATAATATCATAGCATACTAGCACATAAAGCATAAAAGATAGTGGCATACCAGACAATTATCACAAAGACAATCAACTCAGCTATAATCAACAACTAGTGGACCGACATTGGTGCCTTCGACCCACTTCTACTGGAAGGTAACTCACCTCGATAATTGGGAATAGCTGCAAATACTCCTGCTCTGAAATCAACCCCTCTCAGACTCCTACACATAAACATTTCCTTTAATTACCCTATTCATACTCATAACCCCCTTAAGGGTCAACTTTGGTCAATGTCAAAGTCAAAGTGAACATCCTGGTCAAAGTCATCATCCTGGTTGACTCAACTCGCCGCGTAGGTCCATCAACTCGTCGAGTTTCATGAATCATAAAACCTTGAAATCGCGATCCAACTCATCGTGTTCTATCGCAACTCGTCGAGTTCATCCTTATCCATAGAATCGCGACTTCTTTAATCAACTCGCCGAGTCATCCTTGAACTCATCGAGTTTTTCCCTTTACAGAATCGGGATACTTCGACCCAAATCGTCGAGTTCCTCTATGAAGTCGATGAGTTCTTTAGTCTGTTGAGCCACCTTAGTAGATTAAGTTCTTATCCTTCAGATCTAAGCCCCATACTTCATCTACATACTGAAAGTGTCCTTTTAAGGGTAAACTTTCCAACTTTACCCATTAATAGCCTTACTTAATGGGTTTAGCTCAAACCCTAATACATTAAGACCTAGATCTTGATCCAAAAGCCATAATACTTCAAACTATAGCATAAAAACTAAGATCTAGACCCTAGATACCATAGGAATACGTAAAGTCCCTGACTTTCTCTCCATGCACCTTCACCAGCTCCACCCTTTTGTTCCTCAGTTCCTTCGACTTCCGGTCTAGGATAACCACAGGCCGCTCGATATAATTCAGGCTGTCATCAACCTGGATGTCCTCCAAAGGTACCACTGCTGAATCGTCCACCATGCACTTCCGCAGCTGGGAGACGTGGAAAGTGCTGTGGATCTGACTGAGTTCGGCTGGCAGGTCCAGCTGATATGCCACCTTGCCCACCCGGGCTGCAACCCTAAACGGTCCAATATACCTGGGACCCAACTTGCCCCGTTTCCAGAATCGGATGACGCCCTTCCACGGTGACACTTTCAGGAGAACCATATCCCCGACCTGGAACTCCAGGTCTGATCGGCGCCTATCGGCATAACTCTTCTGCCGACTCTGAGCAGTCTGAAGCCTGCTCCGGACCTGCTGAATCTTCTCTGTCGTCTTGAGCACTACTTCGGTGCTCCCCATGACTCTCTGTCCAACCTCGCCCCAACATATCGGGGTCCTGCACTTCCTCCCGTACAACATCTCGAAGGGAGGACAGTCAATACTCGCGTGATAGCTGTTATTGTATGAAAACTCGGCTAAAGGAATATAGGTATCCTAGCTACCACCGAAGTCTAAAACACACGCCCGCAGCATGTCCTCCAGAGTCTGGATGGTCCGCTCGCTCTGGCCATCCGTCTGCGGGTGAAAGGTTGTACTAAAATGCCGACGAGTACCCAGCTCGTCATGAAACTTCTTCCAGAACCTGGAAGTGAACCGCACATCCCTAGCCGAAATCACTGAAACTGGCACCCCGTGCCGTGCCACCACCTCTCTGATGTAGATATCGGCCAATTTCTCGGCCGAGATGCTCTCCTGAATCGGGATAAAGTGGGCGCTCTTGGTCAATCGATCGACGATGACCCATATCGAATCCACTCCCCGCGCGGTCCTGGGAAGCTTGGTGATGAAATCCATCGTGATGTCTTCTCATTTCCACAGCGGGATATCCAACGACTGCATCTTGCCGTGTGGTCTCTGGTGTTCGGCCTTGACCTTCCTGCAGGTCAGGCACCGTTCAACGTACCATGCTACATCCCGCTTCATGCACGGCCACCAATAGTCCAGACGAAGATCTCTATACATCTTCGTTGCCCCTGGATGAATGGAGTATCGGGATTTGTGCACCTCCTCCATCAGAACTTGGCGCACGCCTCCGAGGTATGGAACCCACACCCTGCGGTGTAATGTCAATAATCCCCTGTTGTCATGGTCGAAGGAGGAAACCTGTCCCACAATCCGCTCACTCTTCCGATGTTCCTCCTTTATAGCCTCCTGCTGAGCCTCCCGGATCCGCTCCAAAAGCGGAGTCACCACTGTCATCCGCATGCAAATATCCCTGATCGGCGCCGCCTTGCGGCTAAGCGCATCGGCCACCACGTTGGCCTTCCTCGGGTGATAAAGGATTTCACAATCATAATCCTTTACCACATCAAGCCAGCGATGCTGCCTCATATTCAGATTTGGCTGGTCCATGAGGTACCTCAAACTCTTGTGGTCCGTGTAAATCGTACAGCGAACCCCATAGAGGTAATGACGCCAAATCTTGAGGGCGAACACAATAGCCCCCAACTCCAAATCATGCGTCGGGTAGTTCGCCTCGTGAGGCTTTAGCTGCCTCGACGCATAGGCGATGACATGCCCTCTCTGCATCAATACCGCGCCCAAACCTGAGATGGACGCATCGCAGTATACAACAAAATCCTCCATACCCTCTGGCAAGGCTAAGATTGGCGCCTCGCACAATCTCTGTCTCAGTGTCTCGAATACTGCCTGCTGCTCAGGCCCCCAACGAAAGACCACAGCCTTCCTCGTTAACCTGGTCAGGGGTAATGCTATCTTGGAGAAATCCTGAATGAATCTCCGATAGTAGCCAGCTAATCCTAGGAAACTCCGAATATCAGATGGAGACTTCGGAACCTCCCATCTCATCACGGCCTCCACCTTGGCCGGATCCACTGAAATCCCGTTCTGGTTGACAAGGTGCCCAAGAAATTGCACCTCGCGCAACCAGAACTCACACTTGGAGAACTTAGCATACAAGTTCTCCCTTCTCAAGGTCTCCAAAACCTCCCGCAAATGCTCCTCATGCTGCTCTCGCGTCTTGGAGTAAACCAAGATATCATCAATAAATACTATCACCGACCGGTCTAACATCGGTCTACACACGCGGTTCATGAGGTCCATGAACGCGGCAGGAGCATTGGTGAGCCCGAAAGGCATCACCACGAACTCATAGTGGCCATAACGTGTCCGAAATGCCGTCTTCTGTACATCCTCCTCTCTGACCCTCACCTGGTGATACCCTGAACGCAAGTCTATCTTGGAGAACCAAGATGCTCCCTGAAGCTGGTCAAAGAGGTCGTCAATCCTCGGGAGTGGGTAGCGGTTCTTCACCGTTACCTTATTCAGCTCCCTATAATCGATACACATCCGATGCGACCCGTCCTTCTTCTTCACGAACAGAATCGGGGCTCCCCAGGGTGAACTGCTCGGTCTAATGAAACCCTTGTCTAATAGCTCCTGAAGCTGTGTAGACAACTCCTGCATCTTAGGAGGAGCCAACTGATACGGTGCCTTGGCTATCGGAGCCGCACCAGGGACTAGGTCGATCCTGAACTCCACCTGTCGCTCTGGAGGTATCCCAGGCAACTCCTCGGGGAATAAATCCACGAACTCTCGTACTACGGGCACATCGCCCACCGTCGCCTTACCCGCCTCCCGCGTGTCCATGACATATACGACATATCCTGCGCAACCCTGCTGAAGGTAACGCCTTGCCCTCGCTGCCGAACAGAAGGCTGGCCCTCGCTGTGATCTCTCACCCTGAATTACTAACTCTCCCCCACTTGGGGCTCTGACTCGTACTAACTGTTGCGCGCAATCTATCACTGCCCCATTGGGACTCAGCCAATCCATACCAATAATGACCTTGTTTCCCCGCAATGGAATGGGAACTAGGTCAACCAAATACCCCTCTTCGAACAACCTCAATACACAATCTCGGAAGACCTCTGATGCTCGCACCGACCGGTTGTCCGCAATCTCGACCTCTAAAGGGCAATCCAACATGCTCGAGGACTCAGAAAACTTCTTGCTAAGTGCAAGAGAAACAAAGGATCGGGTAGCCCCCGAATCAAACAACACCTGGACTGGAATACCGTTCACATGGAATGATCCTAAACGTATATTCACAGAGCACATATCAATATCATAAATCTCATATAAATAGGTCAGAGGGAAAGAATCATACCCGTCACCACATCGGGTGCAGCGCGTGCCTCCTCGGCTGTCAGCTGAAATGCCCGGCTCCTCACCACGGGAGCCTCTGCCTTGCCCTGCCGGCCATCTGTAATCCGCAGGGTCGCTGGAGCTGGCGCCTGTACTGGCGCTTCTGCTGTCAACTGGGGGCAGTTGGCCCTCTTGTGGCCCCTCTGGTTGCAGTGGAAACACAGCAACTCAGATGTCTGAATAACCGGAGCAGGGGCAGTATAATCCCTGCTGAAGTGTCCCGTCTTGCCGCACCTGTAGCAGCCTGTCGATCCTAATCTACACGCTCCCTCGTGCGACCTGCCGCACTTCCTGCAGCGGCCCGGTCCTGAATGGCCTTTCGGCCTACCATCTGATCCCTTGGGCTTCTTTCCCGAAGCCCCTATCGTCTGTCCCTCCTCTGCCTTCCTCTTCCGGATGTGCTCCAGATCTATCTCCCTCTCCCTCGCCCTAGCAATCATAGAATCCAGGGTAGGGCAAGCTGAAAAACTGACATGCTCCCGAATGTCGGCTCGCAGCATGTCATGGTAGCGGGTCCTCCTCATATCCTCATCACCTGCATACTGGGGCACCAGTAACGCCCTCTCCCGGAACTTGGCGGTGATCTCCGCCACAGTCTCCGTCGTCTGTCTCATATCCAAAAAACTCTCTGGCTAACTGCTGGAGTTCCACTGCAGGTGCGAACTCCGCTCTGAACCGGGTCACAAAGTCCGGCCACGTCATAGCCTCAACAGCCGATGCTCCCAATGAGTCACCAACAGACTCCCACCAATCCCTAGCTTGGTCTCTCAAACATCCTGCTGCATACCTCACCTTCGACCCCTCGGGGCAGAAGCTGGTCCGCTGCGCAGACTCAATGTCTGCGATCCATCGTCTGGCCACAATTTGGTCCTTCGCCCCATGGAAATCCGTCGCACCGCTGCTCCTGAAGTCCTTGAAGGACAGTGTGCGAGATCCTGACTGGCTAGCCGCCATATCACTCCTGAACGCCCTGAGGCGATCCTCCATCATCTCAACAATACCCTCCTTGATCGACCCGAAGATGAGGGGAGTCGACTCAAGGATGCCCCTGGTAATCTCTGACGCGATGAACTCACGTAGACCCTCATCAATTGGTTCGGACCCTGAACCCGAACCCGATCCCGATCCTGAGCCTCCCGCTCCCTGTCGTGTGGTCACCATACTGAAAAACATAGCATAACCACCGTCAAACGATATTCCACTAACGAGGCTCACATACATACCACTAGTCCCCGGTCTCGCCTCGGCCCTTTTTGAATCGAGTACGGATCCTCCACTTTCAGTAGTACGGGCCCATACTACCTTCCACGTCTATCCGTACTTTCCTCAAGAATTGCCTCAACTCAACCAAGTCCTTTCTACTAATACTGCGGTTCTCGTGCTACTCTCGCCCTAGGCTTGCCCTAAGTAATCGCCATCCCACTCTCTGCCATCAGCTGCACAAGAAGTCCCTGCTTTCTTTCCCTAACTAGCTCACGAATACTATTACATATTACTCAGACTAGATAATTATTCGAATGAGAGGTCCTTCCCTACAACGGTTGGACTCAAACGAGAGCTGCGAAATAGGGCTAGACCCAACCTTCTGAAATTATTTAATCCTTGCAATATGTAACTTAGCATATTCGTTCACTAGTTAGTGAAAGACGACTAGAACTCCTAATAGCACAAAGCAAGCAGCATTCGGGCATTGAGTACACATAATCAAGTATATACTACTCTGTCTATCATACCGACTGATCTGTACTAGCATGCAATTCTCAAAAAGCCGAAACGCATAAAGCAGGCACATAAGGCATCATTCCTAGATCCTTAGTCCTATTCTAGCATGCTGTTCTACTGAAACTGAAACTGATAATCATAACGTAAACTTGTATGGGTACTTTGCGGAAAACTTACTTGAGCTCGGCCGGTCGCGCACATCACACACCTTTTTCTTTTTTAGAAACCCCTTTTTACTTAGTCTTTAGAAAATCATTTCTTTATAAAAATCTTTTAATTCCTCGATTTGAGTCCAGACACCCCCGAAGGTGTGTCCGAATCCCTCAAACCAGGGCTCTGATACCAACTTGTAACATCCCAAAAATACCAACTTGAAATTTCATTTTTAAATTAGGTTAATACATAAAACATCGTTATAAAACGTTCATAACAAAATATTCAGAGTACATCCCAGAAAATCCACAGTGCGGAAAACATGAGAGTGTGTGATATGCCGCTACCGTGCCGACTCCTTTCCCCTAGCTGAAGAGGTACCTGAAAACAAAACTATAAAACGTAAGCACAAAGCTTAGTGAGTTCCCCCATAATGCCACATACCATGCAATCATATAATGAACAGCTAAGGGATACGGGCCTCGCCCACACCCATAGAGATACGGGCCTCGCCCACACTCTACTAGCTAGGAGATACGGGCCTCGCCCACACTCTACTTTCTGAGAGATACGCCCACACTCTACTTTTTGAGAGATACGGGCCTCGCCCACACTCTGCTATCCATGGAGATACGGGCCTCGCCCACACTCCGCTACTAAACCATAACATACAAGTATCAAACAGACAACAAGTATAAGCAATTCTATCATACTGGCATATAACACAATCAAACTCAGCTATGAGATACAGGCTCCGCCCACACTCCGATACTAACATATCGTCTATACGGGCCGGCCTTGGTGCCTTAGACCCGTCCCTACTGAAAGGAAACTCACCTCGAGAGTAGCTGCCGAAAACCTGCTCAGACTACGCCTGGCTGCCGCACCGGTAATCCCTCCGGCTGGTTAGGAGCTTCTCCCAGGGTAGATTTCGGATCTACCACACTTCCTTGCACCCTCCAACTTCCTCCTTCTTCTTCTAAGCTTCAAACTTCCTTCACCAAGCCAAAATCACTCACAAGGATCAAAATGGGCTAGGGTTTCGCTCTACAGTTCTTCTGGAAGAGAATGGGACGAAATGGGTGTTTTAGAATGGGTAAAATAGGGTGCAATGTCTGAAAATAGCGTTTCATCCAGACAGGTGGACTCGCCGAGTCCATGCATCGACTCGCCGAGTTCACCGCTCAAATCCCGTGTCCACCCTGCTGCTACTCGGCGAGTCGGGACGCAGACTCGCCGAGTTCGTGGCAAAATTAAGATAAAAACTTAAATAAAATCATACCATGAACCCGGTGTTACACATATGGTCACAAGCAGATGTGTTGAAGAAGACGGTGAACCACGAATACAGGATAAGGTGCACCACTGCCTTTATGTGTCCCCCTCTATCTGCTCCACCGCCTCCTGATGTTACAAGCTTAAGTCAATCCTTCCGATCACCACAATCGTCAGCACCGCCACATTATTGGTTTTACCCTCCTCTATCACCGCCTTTGATTTGGATTTCACGCTTGAATTTTTCTTCATTGTCGGTGGTTATTGATTGGATGGGTTGTTTTGGAAGCGTCTAAGCAGCGGTGGTGGCGGTCGGATATGGAGATGGAAGGCAGTGAATCTGTATGCCTATGCATGTTGTAACCATGTTCAGATCCTTCTGGTGATCTTATTACTCCTATTTCCATTGGATTTTAGGGTTTCATTTGTCTCGTTGTTTAGATCTCTGAAATAGTGATCGGAAGGATTGACTTAAGCTTGTTATATCAGGAGGCAGTGGAGCTGAAAGAGGAGGACACATAGAGGCAGTGGAAGCATCAAGAAGAACGGTCTGAGGCGGTGGAAGCCGATGGGGTAAGGTCGATAAGATGACTGTGGATGTGGCCAGGGTCGAAGTAGAGCTGCACGAAATTAGAGCTCGCCGACTTCTGCAGTGGTGGAGGCTGACTCGTTAGAGTATTCTATGGTGGAGGCGGAGTCGGCGGCGTCGGCTGTGGCTGAATCAAAGAAGCGAACTGAGTGATCGATCGACTGCACTCTCCGGTGTTATCATAGAGGAATTAAGAACTCAGAACTCCTGTGAGTTCGATTTGTGGCCTTTGTGTCTCAATTTCTTTCAAAAGAAAGATAGGAGAAGGTTTGGAGAATTGTAGGGAGCTGTGGAAGAAAGAAACTGGATCGCCGACATTCCAAGCGGTGGATGAGAGGTTAAAGTATAATTATAGAAATCGGAATATCATTGGCTGAGAATACGGTGAAGCAAAGGCACAAACAACACGTGTCCAACAAGAATATAGACAATGACAAAAAAAAGACCCAAAGCAGAAAATGCTTAGTAACTTGACTGTTCCTAAGCATTGTCCTTCTTTAATATATATATATATATATATATATATATATATATATATATATATATATATAAATATATCAATTTAAATCTGAACATTTAACTAATTAAATTTGAATATTATTTAAACTTGAATTAAAATTTGAATATTCATCTTCAACTTTATTTATTTTGATAAATAAATTAGAGAGATAAGAATATAGTATATAGTATATAGTATATAGTATAATTACTATATCTATAACAATTATACCACATGTGTCCTCACATGTTTAATAAAAACATTATCGTCGAATCAACACTAGGCGCACCTACTCTAATACTCAAAGAAATGTTTAAGGAGGTTTCTTTGATTCTGAATGAGGTCGGTTTTTATATCATAAGTTCTTACCACCCTCACCGCCTTTTAGTATTTTGAAAGTGGAGTTACCGAAAGGGTCCGATTAGATTTTGTTTCAAGAATGAAAGTATTAATCTGGTAATAAAACAAAGTCCATGTTTTATATTAGAAACATGAGTCATCTGTTACCCATGAAAACACACATATTGTTTATATTTTGATGATGGAGCGTGTGTGATTAACCGACACGTCAATTGAAAATATAAATTAATATGATGTGTCGCTCGTGAAATTAAGCTAAGTACAATCGAGATTAACATGCTAGTAAATGTTACTGAATCTGAAATGACTTAGGAGTTTTAAAAGTTAGAAACTATAAAAAGTGGATTGCCTACCTAAATAACTTAGTTGTGTATTTATGGCATCCTTTTACACATCGCAACCCCAAATATGGGTCCTAGCCTCAATTAATAATTCATTTAGGGTGAATAATTATTTTAAGGATGAATTCAAACTAGCTAAACCTTTTTCATCTTGTAGATGAACAACAACAACAACAACAACAACAACAAAAACCCTCCTCCTCCTCCTCCACCTCCCTTAAACTTGAACTTCTCACTCATATCGATCTTCTCTAAGAAGAAACTAACCGTTCACAACTATTTGTATTGGATTCGTACCTTAAGGATTTCCCTAAGGTACGAGGGAAAAGAGTATGTCCTTGATCAAAACCCCCCTTATGTGGATGATGAGTCTTCCGAAGAAGAAATGTCTACTTATAACAAGCATGATGATGGAACTACAAAAGTTGCTTGCATAATGTTGGCGACCATGTTTCCCGAACTCCAAAAGAGTTTCTAGAGCCTGGGGGCGTTCGAAATTAAAGAGAATCTCAAGGAAATGTTCCAAGAGCATGCTCAATAAGAAAGATTCAAGGTCGTTAAATCCTTGATGGCTTGTAAACATCAAGAAGAGAATTTTGTGTGTACGTATGTTTAGAAAATAAAGTCGTACATTGACATACTGGGAACTTGGGTGTCGAGTTTCCAAAGGCATTGGCCATTGACATGGTCTTGAACTTGCTTTCTACTTCGTATCATAAGTTCATCAAGAACTATAATATGAACAACCTCGACAAGACCCTTATGGTGCTTCATGGCATGTGGAAAACTTTTAAAGCAAGCTTGATTAAAAACAAAAACTCCAACCTTAATACTCCCGTCTTGGCCATTAGGTATAATGGTACTAACAAGAAGAAGTAGTTTTCTAATGCTAAGGGTAAGGACAAGGTTGGATCTTCCAATCAAGTTCTTAAGAGAAAAGCCAACTCAGATATTACGACAAATATCTAACGAAAAGATGCCATTTGCTTTTACTGCCAAGAAAAAGGTCACTGGAGACGTAGTTGGCCGAAGTACCTGAAATATGTGAAGAAAAAAAAAGCCAGGGGTATTTTCATTTCGGGTATTTTTATTATTGAACTCAATAATATGTCAACTTCAAGTTTTTGGGTTCTTTTGTTGGGGATTATACATGAAAATCGGGTTGGGTTCGGGTTGGTGGGTTGGCAGGTCAGAAAAAATAAACTCAACCCAACCTATATAATATATGGGTTAGCAGGTTGGCGGATCACGGGTTGGCGGGTTGGAAACCTCAACCCGCCCCAAACCCATGTAACTTGTTTAATTATATAGGTTTGAGGGTTCATATTTAGTGGGTCGAACCCAACCCGCATAACCCGTTTAATAAATAAGCAACACATTTTTAAAAAAATGAGGTTTTTTCAACATAAAGTCATCAAGTGATTAACATAAAAAAAAGGTTTTCAACATAAAGTCATAAAATTATTAACATCCAAATAAAATTGAAAAATGAAAACATTCATACAAAGTGAAAATTTTCAAAAATATCCAAAAACCAATTCTATATATCATTCATGCTACAACTCTCATTTCTTCCTCCAACATCGACTTTTTCATGACGACCTTCAAATAGAAACAATATTAAAAATTAAATTTATGATCTTTTAAAAGCTACATAAATAATTTTATTCATTCTACTATTTGTACTAATAAGAACTCACCAAATGACAACTTAAAGTATGTTGGAATTTGTAGCCTCGTATTGTCTTCGTTGATGTTCAAATTCATTACATTTTGACCATATTCAAATCAACTGTGTTAGGAATTGTGACATCCCTATTTTCACGGCCAAAAAAGACCGATTTTGTTTATGCTTTATAAAAATCAGAGTACTTCTTTTAATAAAAATGTTGCGGAATTTGTTCCCAGTAAAACATGATAAATACGTTATCAAAGCATTTTCGAAGAAATGTACTTTTATTCATTTTAAAACATTTGGGATGTCATTGTCAATACAGAAACAGAAGCATAAACAGAACTTACATTCATTTACACTAGTGATCTACACCTCTTTAATCTCTCAGTGTAATGTAACTTCGTATCGGCACCTGCGATTCAAATAAGCTTGAGTGGGTCAGGTTGGGAAACCTGGTGAGTACATAGGGTTTTCAACCCACAATAATATAATTATTATGTTTAGACATCAAACAATCAACCCAATTACCCATCCCCATTATCTTCTTTACTCTTAAGGATCTATCCTAAGAATTAGCTATTCCTCGTTCATTCATTCCTAAGGATCATCCTAAGGAATCGGCACGAAATCCATCGTTGCCAGGGTTTACTCAACAGGCACTAAGTCGCATAGTCGCCAGGGTTTAGGCACTAAGTCTCATAGTCGCCAAGGTTTATACAATAGGCACTATGTCGCATAGTCGCCAAGGTTTCAGCACTAAGTCTCATAGTCTCCAGGGTTTATACAACAGGCACTACGTCGCATAGTCGCCAGGGTTTAGGCACTAAGTCTCATAGTCGCCAGGGTTTATACAACAGGCAATACGTCGCATAGTCGCCAGGGTTTAGGCACTAAGTCTCATAGTCGTCAGGGTTTATCCAACAGGAACTACGTCACATAGTCTCCAGGGTTTAGGCATTAAGTCTCATAGTCGCCAGGGTTTATACAATAGGCACTACGTCGCATAGTCTCCAGGGTTAAGGCACTAAGTCTCATAGTCGCCAGGGTCTAGGCACTAAGTTTCATAGTCGCCAGGGTCTAGGCACTAAGTCTCATAGTCGCCAGGGTCTAGGCACTAAGTCTCATAGTCGCCAATGTTTACTTATATCCTCTTTCATCCCTCCCCGTTCATCTACCCATGTTTTACGAAACATATTCGTAGATATAAAATACATATACAGTTTAAATCATTTAAAACATGTATAAAATCGTTCATCCAGCATAGATAACAAGTATACAGATAATATGCACACATAGCACGTAATTTATATTAAATACTTCAGATATATGTGTAAGATGAAAGTAACTATGCACTCACTTGTTAAAGTGATCATTCCAAACTCGGGAAGCGCTTCGCTTTTAACGATTCTATTTTCCTTCGATGAAACCTAGCATTATTATCTCTAAGTTTTAGTCTAATATTTATTGCGACTAATTATTAATCTAGATTCATCATTAACTCAGAGTCTACTTCATGATCTATCAAGTAAGGATCAGCCAGGCAGGACAGTTGGGAGGCAGGACCATTTCGGCATATAGCTTTTCTGAAATCCAACAACCAAACCCAACGTGACCATTCTAGACACCTCTCTCGTAAGTAGTTCAATCAGTATAACGACTTTGAATCACTGATAAATCTTATTTATTGGTTCTTAATAACGATATTATATATATAAGCTATATTTAAAGTATGGTAGGCGTAGCTCACTTACAACGGGTTTTTCTCAAAACCGGGCTCCGCCGAAGCAAAGTTTCTAAGCCGAAGGCTCTTCTTTTCAGAGACGTCAGGCGCTCTGGGGCTTCCGCCTCGTGCTAGGGAGTTACCCTAGGCTTGGGGGGGGGGGGGGGTTTGGGGCTTAGAGAGAGAGTATAGAGAGAGAAAGTGAAGTTGGAAGGTGTGAGAAGAATACTTCACCCGGCACCACTACTCGTCGAGTAGGGGGACCTACTCATCGAGTCCATGCCACATGTTATCTTCTGGTGGCTAGCCCTGGGGAGGAAGCAACGACCAGGATTGCACCACGTCAGCCGATTTCGCACAGCACTCTCCCGACTTAGAAAAATCATAACTCTCGCATATTAGCTCCGTTTTCGACGTTCTTTATATCCAAGTGTATGTAAAAACAAGATATACTACTTTCATTTAGACTCGGTCGGCTAATTCTCGACCGATCTTAAATTTAACAGTAGGAGGAGATTAGACTGTTAAATGACCGCGAAAAATTCATAACTTCTACATACGGACTCCGTTTTCGTCTGTCTTTTTATCGTTGAGTTCCTATTAATGAGATATTCAACTCTCATTTAGGTTGTGTAGGCCAAAAACCGCTCGAACTAAAATTCGAGTTTCGAGTCGTGCACTGCTATGCCAAATCTTAGAAAATTCATAACTTCCTCATACGAAGTCAGATTTGGGCGTTCGTTTTTTGTATGTTCTCGGTTTAACGTATACTACAACTTTTATTTAGATCACTAAGGATAAAAATTCCTCTATTGTAAATTCACTATTTAGGTCTCCCGGTGCCGTGCCGGTTCAGTCGCGAAACTTCGACGAGTCATAAATTCTTCGTTATAACTTGGATTTCGGCGTTCTTTATATGTACGGAACCCTTGTAACATATACTACCACTTGGTTAAGATTACTCCTAAATAATCTTCCATCAAAAAGTCATTTTTGACACTTATTGTCTTTAAATTGACTAGCCCGAATCTGCGGGCGTTACAGGAATAGAAAAAAAAAGAATAATTAATACAATGATACGTTCTTTGTTCTTGACACGTGAGTATATGTGTTTTCTTTTTTTGATTAGGGCACCACAAAAACTAGCCACATGGTTATACGTATACGAAAGGCGGAGGAATACAATGATACGAAATATTAAGGAAGGAAATAAGATTTCATTAATAATTAAATAACTCTATTTTTTAAATGTAATATTATATATATATATATATATATATATATATATATATATATATATATATATATATATATATATATATATATATAGACAGAGAGAGAGAGAGAGAGAGAGGTTGGCAGGTTGACCCGCGAACCCAAACAGGTTACCCAACCCAACCAATCAAATAAACGGGTTGGCGGGTTGGTGGATTGGCGGGTCAAAAATCTCAACCCAAACTCATTTATTTTCGGGTTGGGTCGGTGTCGGGTTACGATTTGGATCGAGAGTTTCCACCCCTATTGGGGATTATAAACATCAAGTACATTATCCAAGGTAGCGGAAAAATAAAAAATTGATATACCTAAGTGCACATGTAACCTCGGATCTATGTTTTACTATAATAGCAACAAGTTTCAAAAACTACAAAATAAAAGATTATTAACCTCAGATTCGTTTCCTTGTGATTTCCTATGGGCCAGCTTGATGCAAGATGAAGGATTTAAAAGATAACCCCCCTAATGGAATCAGACCCACACAACAAATAGAAAGAGTAGGAAACCACAAATAGGGTTTATTTAAAAAAAACCAACCCTAGGAGAGAGGTTGTAATTTTCAAATTTGGAGAGTAAGAGAGACTGAGTATGGACTATTTTAGAGAGGGGAATAATTAGCTCTAGGGTTTACTCTAGCAATGTATTTATAGGTAGCTATTAGAATCCCAGGTTGATACAAACTCTAGGGTTTATCCTTATCTGAATCAAACTAGCCTTATCCCTATCCTAGGGACACCAAACCATCCACCCTATGCTCTCTAGAGACTTCTTGAATATTCCAATTAATCCTTATGATTAGTTAACATTCAAGCCTTTTAATTAATTAAATCCTTTTAAATAATTACCAAAATAATTTCTAATTAATTTATTTATCCCTTTTATAAGTTAAAGCATTTTTAATCTCCATTTTCTTATGTTATTTGGGTCATGATACCATCCCAAAAGGACCCTGCTATTATTATAAATATTACCAAAATAGTTAATGATCTTGGATACCATTTCCAACAACTTTATACTGGATATGGTACTCATATTTGCTCGGATTCGCAGGAACTAAAGCAAAGTAGAAGGTTGAAGCATGGGGAGTTGATCCTGATCATGGGAAATAGAGGAACTGAACCTATTACAATGATCATGGAATATAGGCTTAGACTTGATAAAGGTTTTACATTTAGTTTATTTAATTTTTGCTACTCGCAAAACATGTCATGAAACATTATTTCATTTCATACATTGTACAAGAATGGTTTTCGGTTTTCTCTATATAATAATAATGGTGACATTTTAGTTTATAAAAATGGTTCTTTTATTTTCCAAGTTAATCCTTGCATTGGTGTGTATGAAAGGGTTGTTTTTGTAGATGACTCTAATAATTTAATATTAAATTTTGGCTCTTCTAATAATGTGTTGGATAAATCCTTCTTGTGGCATTGTCGTCTTGGACATATAAACAAGAAATACATCACAAAGCTCCAAAAGGATGGGATCTTGGAATCAGATGATATATGCGATTCTTGCTTACTTGGAAAGATGAAAAAAATCGCCATTCACAGGAAACGGTAAACATGGCAAGGATCTGTTGGATCTAATCAGTACTGATGTATGTGGACCGTTCAGATCCGCCAACTGGGAAAGAATATCAAAATGCCCCGATCTGATAGGGGTGGAAACTACTTGAGTCTTGAATTTATCGATCGTCTAAGGATTACGAGATTGTGTTACAATTTCCTCCTCCTAGAATGCCATAACTAAATGGTGTTTCCGAGAGAAAAAAAAGTGAACATTATTGATTTGGTTCGATCTATGATGATTTGAGTTATGCTTCGAATTAGTTATTGGGGTTACACCCTAGAAACAACCATTAATATATAAACCTCCTACCAACTAAGAAGGATGCTAAGACACCATCCGAAATATGGAATGGGAAACCACAGCATCTTGCATATTTGAATATCTGGGGTTGTAAAGTTTTTGTTCGTCGTGAGGTGCGCGATAAACTGGAACCAAGACTGGAATAGTGTTACTTTGTGGGATATCCTCAAGTATCTGAAAAGAACTAATGATATATTCTTAGTATATGGTGGTAGAGAAGAGTTGCGAGTTACATGTTATATAGATGCAAGTTTCCAAACTAATAAGTACAACTCATATCCATAATCAGGTTGGGTGTTCTTGTTGAATGGAGGAGCGATTACATGGAAAAATTCCAAACATAAGACGATGGCAGACTCAACATGTGACTCAGAGTATATTGCAGCTAGTGAAGAAGAAAAGGAAGCTACATGGTTAAAGAACTTCATTGGTGATCTTAAAATTGTACCAAACATCAAAGAGCCTTTGGAAATCTTTTTTCATAACAAGGATGCAGTCGCTCTGAATAAGGAACCCAAGGACCATGGTAATCAAGACACATACTTACGAAAGAACACTACATTTGACATAGAGTTGAATACGGTGACATCATCATGAATAGGGTATCATCTGTGGAGAATCTTTCTGATATGTTGA
The DNA here is from genome assembly GCF_052849685.1 of Lactuca virosa. NCBI lineage: Eukaryota > Viridiplantae > Streptophyta > Magnoliopsida > Asterales > Asteraceae > Lactuca > Lactuca virosa. The sequence goes on from NC_136430.1 coordinate 125,627,368, forward strand.
TGAAGCCATTATCAAGAGAGAAACATCTAGGTCTTGCAAGGAACATTGGCATAAGATTAGATAGTGATATGATGTGATATTTTAGTTGTTTAGTTTGAGTTGTTTTGAAAAATATAATAGTATGAAATGAAACCATTTTGAACCTATTTCCATAATGTTTAATTATATTTAGAGCTCCACAGTTGGTCACACTCTAGGAAGTGAGTGAATGATTTATGATTGTCATGAGTATTGGTTGATTGGCTAAGTTAATTTTGGCATTGAAGTTGAGATTGCACTACGAATCATGAGTACTTTAAATAGAGATTTAAGTATTGGAACAACCTACAGTTAGAGATTACTTCATGGATCCAGTCATAAAAAATTCTAATATGACAATATCTTTTATTCTTTAAACTAATATGCACATGAGGTTCTGTTTGTAAAATCGATTGTGCATTGGTTTTCACCAACACTATATGTAACCAGTAGTTAAAAAGGGGTATGTCCATGTATGATTAGATGAGTAGACAAAAAACTATGTAGTCAAAGTTTATTTGTTACTTCTCATAACTAGGAAGGAATATCTATGGGCCCTTCGATGATTTGGTGTTGACATCGGAAGTACTTAGTTGAGCCATGATGAAATCGTTATGTTCTATTTAGAAGTCAGATGTGATTGTCAGGAATCATTAATGGGGAAAAATAATGTTGACATTGAGATTGACCCTTATCCATGTCTCATGTTTATAGATTCTATTCAGAGGTTGGTTGTTGCATTGGATGACTACTCTGTTGATTGTTAGTGAAATATTTGTTCCTAAAAGTTAATGACTTGTCTAAGTGGGAGACTATTGGAGATAGTTTCCAAGGTCATTAACTATTTTGGTAATATTTCTAATAATAGCAAGGTCCTTTTGGGTTGGACTCATGCCCCAAATAGCAATAAAGAAATGGAGATAAATAAGTTATTGATTTTTTAAGGAATTAAGAAATTTATTAGAAATTTTTTGTGTAATTAATTAAACTGTTTTAATTAATTAAAGAGCTTGAATATTGATTAATCCAATAGATTAATTAGAATATTCCGGAAGCTCCTAGAGAGATTATGGTGGACGGTTTTGATAGGATCCATGATAGGGATACGACAGGTTTGAATCAGATAAAGATTAACCTTAATATATTGAATCCATTAATGAATTTATATGCAACCTATAAATAGACTGTTAGGGGTTAAACCCTCGAAGCTGAGTTTCCCGAAATATTTCATTAAGTCTCTCTCTCGCTAACACCCAAATTCAGGTATGATTTAATGTTTCCTTGGTTAAACTTGTAATCTGGATTTTAGGAATCTTTACCTCTCCGCGGTGTGGTATTCGGAATAACACAGTCCAATGTTTGGAATAACGACATGATGTTTGTAATACTGCGGTGTGGTTGTGCCAGATCTTTGCGACACGGTCGTCATTTAATAGTTGTGGTGTGGTGCCCTATTGGACACTAAAACCCTAAGTTTTAGGGATTAATCCGTGTTTAAAGGATTTGTTGTCCACATCCTGATGGTCAAAAGTATCGTGTCTATTTTATCTGGACTAGACCACGACGCGGGCAATAGTTTGCTACAACGTCGTGGACCGTTGAGCATTAACCGTTGATCAAATGTTAGTAAAAGTGTGTTCCAGACCATTGATTAAGGGTACGATGATCCTTTTCTCCAAGGTGAGGATTAGAAAGGGAAGGACTCATTTAGAGAGGAAAATTAAGTATTATGCCTTATTTGCTAAATTAGGGTTAATTATTGTGTCGTGGTTCAAGAAAGTATTAATACCACCTAGTTTACTGTGTGGATTCTCATCTTTTCTTCAGATCAGGTGAGTTCTCATGAACTTACTTATTATATTGATAGTATGATTATATGTATGACAAATAGAGACATGCCTCTCGGAGGGAATCTAGTTGAATAAGAAGGATATAGGACCATGACAAACATATCGGAGGGAAGTGGATAATATTAGCACAACTAGAGATAGACCTTTCGGATGGAATAGAGTGGGTTGGGGTTAGTTATCCTAATATTCTATCTTATGTGTTCAGTTTTATGTGATTACTATTGATGTTTATGTGAATGATAAAAATTCATATGATATTTATAATTGGTGAGTGTTATTATTACTCACTAAACATAGGGCTTACAGTTTCAATTTTATGATATAGTTGTAGGTCCTTCGGGTGCGAAGGGCAAGGAGCTAGCTTGATTTGAATATATGGTCGTTCTCGGGGGCATGGCATTCATTTATGTTTATCTTTTGTGTTTGATATCAGAACAAGAACTTAGCTTCCGCATTTGATGATTATTTTGTGATACTATGTTTTATGTTGTTATGGATGGAGCCTCTATTTTTGAAAATGTCATACTCTAATTTTGAAAAAAGAAATAATTAATGGGTTTTTTGGATGTTACAGGTTGTTGGTATCATAGCAATAGTTTGAGAGAATTAAACATATTCTTAGTGTGTTTAGACTCAAACCACTGCGCATTTTCATAAAAAAAAACTATTTTTATAAGTAAAATTAAGTAAAGGGACTAGTTTTGAAAAGGTAAATGAAGGGAAATGTGATATGTCTCGGAGAAGATAATACAAATCATCCAATCATCCAGGCTCCATAGTTAGTCGGTAAGTTTCATTGATATGTTATATGATGAAAATGACTGACATGCTTATGTGATGATTATATACAATCAATATATTCTTATCTTGTGACATCCCCAATTTTCGTAGCCAAATAAAAAAAATTATTTATGCTTATTTAAAACCGAGTATTCTTTTAAAGAATATATTAGTGCGGAAGTTGTCCCAAAATATCTTCATTGTAAGATGAAATCAAAAACATTTTCAAAGAAATGCTTTTCATTAATATTAAAAACTTTGGATGTCATAACTGATATAGAAACATAACCATGAACTAGTCATTATAAGACTTACAACTCTTTATTACACTAATGGCCATAATCTCCTTAAATCTCTAAACAAATTTAAAATCACAAACCATGTTCCTTGGTACCGCTACCTATGATACAAAGAAACTTAGTGGGTCACGCTTAGGACCCTAGCCAGTACACAGGGTTTTCAACCCACAGATAGTATAATTAAATTCTTTTAATATATATCACACCAAATAATTAACCCGATTAACCCTTCTCGTTATTCTCACACATTGATCCTAGAATGATGTTCTCAAGGGACCTATCCTAATGGATCAATGTAAGCAACGAGTAAACTATACTGCTATGGGGATTCCTAGCAATATAAGTAAATAAGGCAACCAAGGGGGATAGAGTAATCGAATGAACACACAATCCTTTCTCCCAGATAAGTATGATTCATTAACACCTACAGATTGTGAGTATGCTTGTGTATCCACAAGACTGTCTATAATAGTTAGTGGTCGTCATCTATACTATGCTATATGATTAATCCCAGTAGTACAATAGTACTATGTTGGTCACGGCCTCACACCATTATTGTATTGTTCACAACCCTTCACTATCCAATATAGTTTAAGTATAATAATAAAATAAATCATTATTTCAACGATATAATTCAAATAAGCATAATCCTTTCATGTTATAACACATGTATCATTAATATAGATAAATAACACATATAACATTTAAGCAACTAAAATACTTTTGTATCTATGTGTAAGCTTAAAGTAACTATGCATTTACCTTGTTAAAGGTGGATGATTTGTGGGAAAGTTAGTCCTTTTCCTAACACCTTAGCTTTCCCTTTAAAACGACCCACATAAAATTATTACTAATTCTTAGTCGTTTTATATTTTTTGAAACTATAATTAATGTATTTCAGATTCCTCAATAATCCCAAGAAATATCAAGTTCTATCAAAGTGAATGACCAGGTAAGATAATATCGGAGGTAATATCCGTTTGGTATACATAGTATACTGTTTGGAAAATCCACTTTAAACATCTCACTAGATCTAGCCTAGCATCACTATCATAAGTAGATCATCAGTATTTTGACTGGAATCACTAATAAATCTTATTTATGGGTTCATGATAACGAATATGAACATAAATATAAGTTACACTTAAATTGTAGTAAGTGTATCTTAACTTACACAAATTTCTAGCAACTGTTCATAAAGTTGCAGGCATAATTTCAACTCCAAAAACTTCTTTTGGTCTGGCTCTTTGATGCTTCAGCACCTCGCTAAAGTATCCGAAAAGTTGGGAAGACTGGGGCTTGGAGTGGGAGATGTTTTTAGAGGATTTGGAAGAAAAAATGTGTGACAAATGAGAGATTTTTGTGTGCTATTTATAGGCTGCTGGGACAGGTGGGCGCGTCGTGCCCCTAAAATAGGCGTGTCACACCTTGGCATAGCCAGCAACACTTCGACTCTGGTCCTAACACATGGTATTGAGTTATTCGGGTTGCGTCGTTGATAGCAAGTAAACTTGCGAATCTTCGAAAAATCATATCTTTCGCATACGAGCTCCGTTTTCGACGTTCTTTATATTCTCGGTTTCGTATCAACGAGTACTACAACTTTACTTTAGACTTCGTCAACCAATTTATTCTCTATATTTATTTTAAAGTATACAAATGTTACATTGTAAAAGGCTTTACAAAATTCATAACTTCATCATACGAGCTTTGTTCTCGACGTTCTCTATATTGACAGATTTGTATTTACGAGTACTTCGATTTTTCTTTACATAGCTTTGGCTAAAAATAACCGATCTCCGTTTGACTTTTTATGACACACATTGTTGTGTCGGGTTGAATGCGAAACTTCGAAAATCATAACTTCTTGATATGAAGTTAGAGATTTCCATTCTTTAAACTCATGGCTTCGTAATTACAATTACTACGACTTTTCTTTATATTATTTATCCTAGTTATCTTTTTATTTTTAACTGTTTATTTTGCCCAATTTGTCAAGCTTTAAAATAAGCTTTTATACAAATATTATATACACATAATATAATATAGTTACATGTGTGGTAGATATGTATGTTGACTAGCTGGGTCTTAGATTTTGTTGTTTTGTGTGAATTGAATTAAATTATTGATAACTTCTGGATTGTTGAAAGTCCCCAGGGTTGCTGATAACCCATAAAATGTGCTGATAATCCACTGGTTGTGCTGTTAGCTCACCGAGATTGCTGATAATCTCCATGGTTGTTGATAACCCATAATTGTTTGTTATGTTGTGATGTATGGATATGTTGGGGAGGAATCACTAAGCTTCGTGCTTATAGTTGTGGATTAATGTATTTCATGTACTTTGGATGATCGCGGAACGGCGAAGGGTTGACTGTACCCTCCGGCTTGCATACTTTTATGATTATGCATTTTGATACTCTGATTGGGATGATTATATTTGATGTACTTGGGATTTTTACTGACTTGGTTTTTATGATATTTTGGGGTTTTTCTATATTTCAAAATGAAAATTTTATGGTAAAAATTGGGATCTTACAAGTTGGTATCAGAGCAGTGGTTTGAGTGACTTAGAGGAACATTCGTGGGATTCTAGACTCAAACTAAGGACCTGATAGTTTTATAAAAACCTTTTACAAAAAGAATGAATTTCAAGGAAAGAACAGAGGAAGCAAAGTGTACAGTAAGCCGGAGCCCAGGGAAGTGATCTCCCAAAATATACATATTTGTGTTATATGTTGTATTATGGTTGTTATTATTTGAGATGATAGGAATGCATGTTGGTTATAGTCTAAGGATCCCTCAGGAATTCTAGGATAGGGTTTCCTGATTTATGTGATCCCTTATAGCCTAGGACATTACTTGTGAATGCTTTTCTAGCCTTGAAGCTAATGTTGCTAATTGCTTTATGTATACTATATGATTTTACATAATTAGGATTTTTATAGCCTTATAATGTTTGGTTTGAATTTACTTCATGATCCTTGTATGGTTGTGGATTTGGGGTGAAACCTTTTATTCGAATGTATATCGTGTCTGGGTTATGTACAATTGATATACGCGAAGCCATTGGCAAGATTGGCAGAGAATTCTTGCGAAGCGAAGCTACGGCTAAGAAGATCCTAGGATAAGTACCTAGGATCTGAGATGTATCACCTTAGATCACTTAAGTGTGAGTTCGTAGCTGCAAGAATAGCATAGTGATTTAGGTAATTAGGACCTCAGGAAGAAGTCTAAGTCAACTACGAATATGTGTGAAAGGTAGTATGGGCCCGTACTACTGAAAGCATAGGATTCGTATGCGATTTAGAAAGAATCTCAAGTGTATTAAGGAATTATCTATGATATCTATAGTGTTTGTATGCGCTTTTGTGGAGAATTATTGGAACTATAGATTCTAAAAATAAAACATCATAAGAATATTTGATAGATTTGTAAGAACATAAAGAGGTAAATAAATCATTTTGCATTAATGGATAGGAAGAATAATTCATTACAATAAGCTTGTACAAAACTATTATGTTGGCAAAAACTATCCATTCTACTAACTAATGCTTCTATATATAGGCGTCAGAGGAGCACTAGAAAGGAATCCTAGTCGCCAGTTCAGAACTACAAACCTAAGATTAAATATACTCTAAAATAGGAATCAACACCAGATATCGGAACTAAGAAAAGGCATGAAACATTACAACCAAGAAGCAAATGGCTTCGAGTTCTTCACATAAAAATTGAACAGCTTCTTGTTTATCGATTTATTTGCAAAGAAACGTTCACAATCGTATCAAAGCATCAGAATAGAAAAGATTTAGAAGAAATCGGAAAATCCAGTTGACAATCCATTTCATTCTTAACAGAGAAAAGAAGTATGAGGCTCTAACCAAATTAAATTTGGATTATCAATTGCTTCTTTCTTTATCCGATCAACTATCCAATCCAGAAACATATCCTTCTTTGAAGCAAGAATTTCCTCAACATTCTTCTCTTTAGCTTCTTCTGCTTTAATTTTTGCTTTTAAGGCATTCAAGGCATCAAGCTCCTTGTTACGTTTTACTCTTTCCTTCAATTCTTTTTCTAATAAGTTGGGATTTAGATCATCATTTTCTTCTGAAACGATATTAACTTTTCCTTTCCCTGATCAATATGATACATTACCCTTCCAACCAGTTTTCACTTATTTGAGATTCTTCAACTTTTCTTTCAAAGATTGTTTTTGAAGAACAATTTTTGCAGCATCTGACTTAGCCATTTTTCCAGTCTGATAAGGATTCCTCAAATTAACTTCTGGAATTTCATCTTTATTAACAGGAATGTCATCTTCATTTGCTTCTTAATCATCTCACTGTGAGTACAAGAACCAATGCGCAAGGACAATGTCTGGTCTTAATTGATGTTCCAGTCAATTCTGGTAAAACCAGTCGAGACTTGAAGTAAATATTCAACAAAGTACTCAAGTATTAAATGAAGAAACTATGAGTATAATCAATGTGAAGACAATAAATGAACAGGAGGAATGTAATGAAAGATCTTGAATTGAGAGAAAAGTGAAAGAGAGTTAAGAAGAATATTTTCTATCTTTAGAGGAACAATCCGTGTATTTCTTGTCATTAAAATCACTCCTTAAATAGGAAAATGTGGTACATCGTACAAACGTCAATACGTTCCTAGCACTGGATAATAAACAGCTACTGACAACTGATTATCTAACAGATACAAAAGCTAAGTCCTATGAAGCGTTACATCACTAAAAAGACAAGAAACAATAAATGCATACACAAACTATCAATCTCGGATCTTTCCACAATCTCGGAATGGTCTTCCCTTCGGACTCCATTTCTACTTCGGAACTTGCTCACTTTGGACCTTCAATACTTGTGATTGATAGAGGTTCACTTTTCAGGTTCCAACAATCTCCCCCTAAGAGATGAACTTTTTAAGAGCTTTGGAGGGGACAAGATGCTTATCTAGGACTATGAAGAAGTCCTTCTTGGTTGTCTTCTTTTGAAAGTAGGCATACCCCAACACCGGTTCATTAATTGGCCCTTCTGTCAAGATTTCAGCTTCTGGCAGTTTATAGTCAATATTTGCCAAGAACTTTTCAGTTCCGAACAAGTGAGCCAACTAGAAGTCGCATCTACAAAACTCAGCGACATAATCCTTTAAGTAACTCATTGCAACGCTTTAGGCAGCCATGCTCATCTGACTGTCTTGACGCGTTCGGAAATGAGCTGGAATGGTCAATATGTCATTGGTACTAATGGATGGGAAGTCGGCGTCCATGATGGTGAGTTGTGTTGTCTTGTTCCGATAAACATAGAAGCGATGCAAGAGACAGCCCAAATCAAACTTTATCAAAACCTTCCTTGCAAACCCATATATTTTGGTTATTCTCTTTCGAGACCACACTTTCTTTTGGGAACGTGCGTTCAAGGAGTAGAAAGTATTCAAACGTTCTCTTTCAATTCTGATGATCATTTGAGGATCATATTCTGGGTGGAGACGAGCAAATTTGATGTAGAACTTTCGGTATGGAGAGATGGGAAGATCAAGTTGGTCTGAATCCTGGGTTGGGAGGTCATAATACATGAATGGCACTATGTCCAAGTCATAAATTATTCCTTCTCTACAGAGTGGAGAAAGCCCTAGCATCGGATTGGGGTTGTCTTTTAGAGCTTGAATTCGGAGGCTGTCTTCAAGAGCTTGAGCGATCTGTTCCTCAAACCAACCATTAGGCTTCCTGGTGGTCTATTCAGAGTTTTGGAATTCTGATATGGGCTTTTTTCCTTTGTGTTGTTGCTTTTTGAGAACTGAGATGATATGTTGCCTGTTTTAATCAACGGTAAATTCTGGAGGGGGAGGAATCAGGGGCTCTTCAGGATTATTGGCAGGTTTCCGAAGTGGAGAACCTTCATCGATTGGAGCTATTCCTGGCGAGGGAACTTGAGGCAACATGGATTGAGTCTCTCGGAAAGCTTCAACTGTGAGCTCAGTCTTTGCCTTAGCCATTTCATGACTTTGTTTTAGAACATTAGCTAGGGATGATGGCCATAAGACAGCAGACCATATCATTTTCTCTTCCTCGGAAAGAATTTTGGCTGGAAACTTCCTTGGAGCAAGAATTCCTATCACATAATTGGTGATATAGTTTTCATCTTCATCATCATCATCATCGTCATCATCAGGTGGAGTACCTGTGGAAAAATTCTAAACAAATTCATCATCATACTCATCTTGGAGTTTGAACTCCGAGGCAGGCTTCCAAGAGATAAAATGATCTATGTTGGTTGGGCCTTCTCCCCCTCTTGCATCGGATGGCCTGGCAACCCAGGCAAGAAATGCAGAGTGCTAAAATTCCGAGAGACGATTAAACACCTTCTGAAATTTGGTGTTCATCTGCAAGGTAAGGGTGTCATAGGCTTCATCAGTTGGAGCCTGAGCTTTGAGATGGTCAAATAAAGAGGCAAGAATGGACAACATTTCATCGAATTTATTGTTCAGAATGTCCGCAATATTCCAGTAGCCTCGGAGGAGTTTGATGAGAACTTATTGCATGATGAGATTCATCTCATCTTTCTTCTTTATCTCCTTCTCCATCCTTTGAATCCGTTTCTCATGCCTGACATGCATCTGTTTGATCTGCTCATTGGTGGCGCTGATCATGTCATCGTGAACTTTTACCATGGTGGTGATGGTGTCGAGATAATGATCAAGACTTGAATTGTATTTTTCTTCAACTCTCTCGATGGTGTGCTTGAGTTTAAGGGAGATGAGTTGATCCAACTGTTGTGCCCTTTCTGCATCTGAGGGCCCTTGTTTCTTGACGTCCGAAAGTGAGAGTAGAATTTCATCCAACTTAGTGTCGAGACTAGACACTTTGGTATCAATTTTTAAGCCAAGTTGGGCAACCGATTTGTCAAATGATTTGTCCTTGGAGACTACAGCTGAGACATTGTCTCAGAGTTCCAGCAAGGAAAATGGATCAGCATAATTTCCAGCTGATGATCCCATGTCCGAGGTGGAACTCTCAGACTTCTTTTATCATTGGCTTGATTGACAGGAGGTTCGGAAGGGCCAGGATTAGCAGTGGTTGTTTGAACTTCCTTGGGAGGATTGGTTTCGGTTTCTCCTTCAAGATTGTTGTAAGCTTGATCATCAATATAAATTTCATCATGAACAGGCTCGGATGAAGATGATGAGAGATCGAAGTCATAAGTTGGCCTGGATGAAGATGGTTTCTGCAAAATGTGGACAGATGAGTGAATGGGAGGAGCAGCAATAGAAACAATGTCGTCATCAAACATGAATTCTGACGAGTGTTCTTCATCAGGATCTGGATGAAATTCATCATGGAGGGGAGACTTTGGAGGGTTGTCCGAGATGATGTTATCGTGGTGGTGTTGGTTTTTGAGCATTCTAACACTCCTATGGTGTACATGAAACCCTATAAACCTTGGATCTATGTTTTCTCTATTATATATGCAAATATCAACTATTCCAAGGTTTCATCCTAACTAGCATATTATGAAGCACCTATACTACAAAGTTCTAGTTAGATGACATACCTTTTGATGTAGCTTGATGTCTTCAAGCTTTAAGAGCTTAGCCCCAACAGTGTGGAAGCCTCAAATGGAATCACAAATCACAAAAACACCTTGGAAGAACTTGAGAGAATATGTATGCACACTAAAATCGGCCCACTCTTATTTTCACACACTTGTGCCAATTTTGTGAGCCAAGGACCCCTTTATATATCATGGAGGATTAGGGTTACATCCATGTAAACCCTAATACCCATGACCTTTCATTTACATAGGATCCATGGGTTAAAAGCTCCATGGACCATCCATGAAAGCTTAGCCCAACCTAAATGAACTTGGCCCATTCCATATATATAAGAGTCCATATTTAATTAGTTCTTTTTGATCACTTAATTAATTCTAAATTAATTCTTGATCAATACTAATTAAATAATATGATTCCATATTAATATATTAGAACTTATAATATATTAATATGAATCATAAATATACTATTCTCAAAAGACTATCCATATAAATTGTGCCGGTGAAGTGCAACCCAAATGGACCATGCCGGGTCGGGTCAAGTACATACCAAATATAGTTATGGACTTAGACATTAATCCAACAGTCTCCCACTTGGATAAGTCTAAAACTATTATTGAGTATGACTTCAAAACCTAACTGGCAATCATAGCTCTTAAAGCCACTGTCGAACTCTGACCTTGTCAATGACTTGTCCATTAGATAAGGGATCATATATTCCTCCATTCTAGATATCATATGGACTGAGACATGGATTATAATCATTCTCTCTGTCCATTTGTTGTTTCCTGATTTTTGATTTATGATGACTGACTGATTGAACAAATCAAATCAGTCCTGGCTTGGCCAAGCACTCACATGTGTCATCGCTAAATCATCGAGGGGCCCACAGATATCGCTTTTATCCCGAAGGTAAAAGGAATGGATAAACTTCGACTCATATGGCTTGTTCTACTACTTGTTGAATCATACACAAAGGCACCTTTTATAACATCGAGTTACCAAATGCGTTTTCGTGCAATCAATGTATAACCAACTCATAGTAACAACTCATATCTCTAGGTTTGAAGAATATAAGATATTATCGTCTCATGATCACTCGTGATAAAATCCATGAAGTGATTCAAATGAGCGCGGGTTAAATCCAATACTCAGAACTTATGAGCACTCATGAGTGTTGTAGCACCACTTTGTCCACCAACTTGGACCTCTACAAACCAACCCATGACAGTCTTGATTCATATCTACTTCCAACATATGACCGACTGTGGATGGTTTGAATAACTTAATCATTCAGGAAGAGCGACTTAGTTATTCTGGAAGTCAACATATGCAACGTGAAACACAAGAATAAATGAATCAAATATGGTATCAAACCCTATGAATATAAATAAACACTTTTATTTATCACCATACTGATTACTCATTATTCATTTTTTCGGTTTTATCAACTTTATACTTGAATTAAAAACACTAGTTGTCCCATGCTCCAAGCATGTACACTATGTTTTTCTTAAACAATAGCTTTGCCATACACCAAGTATGCACTTTATGTTTGTCTATGATCCTTACTTTGTGAAATAAACCAATTGAACATAATTTCAATGATTCTAATTTCACACTCCCAAATCCTTATCGAAAAATGTGAGAATTTCAAATTCCTATCATTTATTGAAATCTGTTTAGATTTTAAACTTATTTGCACTGACCCTCCTGTAATGAATATGTACAAAGTCACAAAGACTTGTCAACAGTCATTATAAGGTATTCCAATGGAGATCAACTCCATGGAAACTAAGTCTCATATTCAAAGTACATTGCTTTGGACATGCTTCATGCATTAAGTTTTCTAATCTTACACAGATAACTTCCACCTATGGAGACAACTCCATATTCTCATTTTGACTATCACTTCTGAATAAGAGATGCCTCTTTTCAGAATATGTCAATATGGTCCTTCCAAAATTAGCACTATACTTCCAACTGTCCCTGAGCAACCAATCTTTGGTAAACCTCAGATTATCCTCGACAATTGCTTAATCATTTTAGTCATATCCAATTCTAGACCTTTTTCCCTTCTTAATGCCTCTGGGCATTTGGAAAAATTTAGAAATGACAAATATTATAGCACATGCAATCGATCCTGTACCCAAAGCAAATGGTACACGATTCATGATGTCTCACATAAAGACATGATTCTAGACTAGTCTTTTGCTACAATATTTTTATTTGCCATGTTTTCAAAATTTGACTATGAAGAGGGATGCCGTAATCATAATCGAATTTTGAGAACGCAATATATAGAATTTCCTTAAGTTGAACCAATCCAACATGAAATTCATATATATATTCTTGACTAAAGATGATTAAGGTCTCAATCTAAGCCTTTAGAACTGAAATGAAGTATATTCTCTCCCTTAATTATAGCAAAACAACTTTTTCAATCCCTGCAGCCTCACGAATTGAAACTTTTGTTTTCTATAATTAACATTGCTAACTTGCAACACTAACAATAATTATCATGCTCCCACTAACATGATGATTATTAGCATAACACTTATGCTCCCACTAGCTTTGACATGTACTCAGAAATCAGCTGGACTTCTAGAAATCAATACTTTATTGACTTTCTTACCAAAGCTCAGATTTCTGATACGAGATGCTTTGATAAAACTTTATCAAAATCATACACCTTTCCTTAGATAGCATGCATGTGTGTCTAAGCAATTTCAGAACTATGAAAAGGGATGTCGTAATCATAGTCTCAATTGTTTAGACCTTTTGCCATCTGCTTCAAATCCACTTGGTGGAAGTGTTTCCTCACCATCATTTTCATGAATCGGAGAGAAACCTTATGACCCTTAGATTTTATGGTGTATGTGTTCTTATCCATGTGAATCGTCAAAACCATAGTCACAAGACAAGGATAATGACAAATCCAAACTCATATGGACTGAACTTATGCAATCTTAACTTCTTGCCACCTGGCAGTACATGGCCTGCCATTGCTTCCAAGTTGTTATGCAACCAATTGAGAACGTTCAGAACTCCTATGCAAAGCCAACTTTAACTGGAATGGGCACAGAATATGTCAACACGATAGGTTATAAACCTCAAGTCGTGTGCTAGTGAAGAACCTCAGGTTTTATTCTTGATTAGTTCTTGAAATTCTTTTTAGGATCTTTAAGACTCCCACTATCCTCTTGACATATAAGACTATCTTGCCAAATATTCAAGAGATAGTGCGGATTCTTTATCAAGACAAACACTTCACACAATTGGCCTTAGTTGGTCTTTGTTTTATCCAAAACATCACAACTTACCAATTTCAAATGTACAAGAGTAGGACACTTTTACTCTTACATTTGACAAGTGTTTTAAACCTTTCTTTAAGATATGTCACTCAAGTTATAATCTTGGAGTATGACTCTAAGAATTGTTTTGGAACGAAGTATGACTCATCTTCCTGATCTAACCATTTCAACAATTCATGACTCCTCTTCTTAGTCATAAGAATGCACTAAGATGACCTTTAGAGGACTAATTGTGATATGATTTCTAAATCATTAAGATGATCACAAACATGATACTAAAGTACTCTCCCATCTAATTTGATTCTTCCCATTCGTTCTGCCATACATTGAGACTTTTCCAATGTTTCAGAATTATACTTAAACTTGTAAGTATAACCATATTTACTAAACTTTAGTAAATCAAATATTCTTAACGAGCTTTGTGGTGGATATGACCAATGCACAAGAATGTGTACTCGATCCCTTTACTCCTTCACTTGACTCACACATCCATGTGAACAAGTAATTAGTCTTGATTTTCCAATGCTTGAAAGTTCTCATTCATCATACTATTCAACTTGCATGATTCCAAGTTTTGGCCCAATTGAAACTTGGGTGATGAGGAACTTTCCTGATTTGGTAAATTTAGACACTACCACAAATGAAAGAATCAAATCCATTTTCCAATATTGCTGTCAGTGGAATCATATAAGCAACAATTTTCCACAAATGCCATTGTAAGGATACTTCAAATAAACAAAATTAAACAATTTTCTTTTATTTTAAAACTTTGCGGAAAAACTTATCCTTACAATCCACATGGAAAATTGTTGTTATCTATTCCTTAGCAATATATCATAACTTCTTAAGCAACTGCTCAAAATTCTGATGCGATCGAAATCCACCTTCGCGAACAGAATCAGCATATACTTGCTTTAAGATTTCTCTCTATTCTTTGATTCTTAAAACATCAACATGTGACCCAGTCACATCATGTAATGAGGATCTCAGAATAGAACTTAACAGAGTTAGATAATGGGCTCTACCTGATGTAGAGTCAAACTTATTGACTATGGTCAATCCCTTTCCATTGGGAAGAGAATGCTTTTTCTGGATTTCCAGTGTCACCATTGTCACTGTCCATAAAGTTTTTGGGAAGTTGATCTTCTAATCAAATTTGCTTCACTATCGTTCCAAATCATTGCTGATTCAGCAGCACCAAGCAAATAGATATGATCATTAAGGTTCATGTCATAGTCTGTATCATAGTAGTCCCAAAGCATCCAACTTTCTCAAGACTTTGAAACCCATCTCTAAGATGTGATCACACATAGACCTTGCTTGCCATTAGGGCTTGAGTGACCTTGAACTTGTGGGTTAGGGAGAATAATTGGAGGAGGTAGAGGAAGTAAAGTTCCAAGAGATTTGGGAAGATCATAGATGTCTGAACTCGACATCTTTTGGGAGATATTCAAGACAGTTGATCTAAAGTCCTTAATATAACACCCAATATGAAATATTAAGGCTAGGATCCAACAACCTATTTATAACTGGAAGAGGGATGCCGTAATCCGAGTTATAAAATAGTTGAAGGTAGGTAAATGACGATTTACCAATTTCCACCATGAAAAACGAAATAATTTAATTAGGTTTTTTACTTGGATTTGAAACTCCTAGATCTTTTGAGATTCATTGAACTTTTCAATGGCATGTTTCAATCTCGAGTGTGCCCTTCAGGTTTTGTGACTGGGATGTCGAGGATCACAAAACAAGGTGTGAAGTAACCATGCAAATATACTTGGTACCCTTAATATTTACCCCTCAACCGATGTGCCGGTTAACCACACGAGCTCCACCGATACTATGATAAATATTAAGTTACCCTTTGCCTAATTTGTTAAATCCAAGTTAGTGTGCCGGTTAACCACACACGCTCCACTAACGGTTTAAACAAAGTGCAAAGTGTAATTTCATGGATTAGCACCTTATTCACATTTTCCTAAGTAACTAAGATTGGGAATTAATAAAAGGTTTAGTTACTTAGTATTTATCATTAATACTTTTAATGAAGGGAGAATTATAGTCCTTGTCCTACCTGTTCGGCTAACGAACCTCCACCAGTCAAGGAAGCGGTGGGTGAGAGTAGACACCCATTAAGCTGCCATTTTATAGGCAACAACCTTATACCCCCCTTATAGACCGGATTCGTAAATACGGCCTACTAATGGTAAGACGACTTGCTCTTATACATATAATATATTAAACTTTTAATATTATAATAGTATAAGCGTGTATTTTAGACATTTAAAATACTTGATGGTTTAATCTATTAATTAAACTAGACTTTTAATTTAATTAAACTCAATTCATATATTTATGGATTTAATAATACTCTTTTAATTAAACGCTTTAATTAACTATTAATAAAGTCCATAAGAGTTAATTTGAACTATTCAACAAAACCTCATAATTCCAATTATTAAACTCAAAATTAAAACCATTTAATTAATTGTTTAAGTTATGAACCCAAGAGTTTTAGAATTCAATTCTTTTTTTCATAAAAAACTTTTCTCAAATTCCAAAACTTGAAGGCAAGTTTTGTAATTCTTGAAAACCTTTGAATTCCATAACTTATGGAATTAATGGTGTTTTATGATGAAATTTTCCATGTTCCATAACTTAAGAACAAGTTATGGAATTCTTTAAAACATTAACACCAAATTTTGTAACTCCATAAAACTTTGAATCAAATTTTTTTGTTAAAAAAAACTTTCATATCCATAACTTATGGAAGTTTCAAAAACCCTTAAGATCACAACTTTAAAAAAAAACTTTTGAGCTCCAAAATTTTATGACAAAATATGTTACTCCTTAAAACATTTAGATCAAACTTTTAAAACTAATAAAATAATCATATCATTTTATATTTTACTAAATTTGACCTAATTCAACTCATATAACAAATGATTTAAATTTTACAAATAATTCGTTTTTCATAAAACAAGTAATTATCTTAAAATTTGACAAACGTCATGTTTTTTTTTTCCTTTTTTTTCCAACTTCAAAATAAAACATTTGCATCAATATAACAGAAAACAACCCATGGCTCTGATACCACTGTTGGGTTTTGAGCATTCTAACACTCCTATGGTGTACATGCAACCCTATAAAGCTTGGATCTATGTTTTCTCTATTATACATGCAAATATTAACTATTCCAAGGTTTCATCCTAACTAGCATATTATGAAGCACCTATACTACAAAGTTCTAGTTAGATGACATACCTTTTGATGTAGCTTGATGTCTTCAAGCTTTAAGAGCTTAGCCCCAATAGTGTGGAAGCCTCAAATGGAATCACAAATCACCAAAACACCTTGGAAGAACTTGAGAGAATATGTATGCACACTAAAATCGGCCCACTCTTATTTTCACACACTTGTGCCAATTTTGTGAGCCAAAGACCCCTTTATATATTATGGAGGATTAGGGTTACATCCATGTAAACCCTAATACCCATGACCTTTCATTTACATAGGATCCATGGGTTAAAAGCTCCATGGACCATCCATGAAAGCTTAGCCCAACCTAAATGAACTTGGCCCATTCCATATATATAAGAGTCCATATTTAATTAGTTCTTTTTGATCACTTAATTAATTCTAAATTAATTCTTGATCAATACTAATTAAATAATATGATTCCATATTAATATATTAGAACTTATAATATATTAATATGAATCATAAATATACTATTCTCAAAAGACTATCCATATAAATTATGTCGGTGAAGTGCAACCCAAATGGACCATGCCGGGTCGGGTCAAGTACATACCAAATATAGTTATGGACTTAGACATTAATCCAACAGGCGGGTCTCTCCAGATGCAAACTCATGGTCAGTGACATCATCAGTTGTAGCAACGAAAGCTCTGTTGCTTTGGATAGCTCTGTTTGTCATCGAGATAAGAGTTGCTTCAACTTGTGATCTGGTGAGCTTTCGATACCTTGTTTGAGCCCTGCTGACAAAGTCTAACCAATCGGGATCATTAGAATGTAACATCCAAAAATTTTTCGGCAAATTTAAACTTTTCAAGCATAAATAAAACCCAATAGTACTGTTTACAAAAATGTTTTCAATTCATTATTCAATCAGAGTGTCCCAAAAGCCATATCATAAGGATGAGGAGCGGTACGGTCATGCCTTCGCCTTGCCATGAACTCCTGAAGTACCTGAAACAATAAACTGAAAACTGTAAGCCCGAGGGCTTAGAGAGCTACCCCCAAAATACCAATACCACACTGATAATACCATATTCGTAATAACCAATCAATCAACATGCATACTGGGCCATCGGCCTGACTGGACCGCCCTACAGGGCCTACAGTCCAACTGAATCTATACTGAGCCTTCGGCATGACTGGACCGCCA
Source organism: Lactuca virosa (assembly GCF_052849685.1). NCBI lineage: Eukaryota > Viridiplantae > Streptophyta > Magnoliopsida > Asterales > Asteraceae > Lactuca > Lactuca virosa. The sequence continues at coordinate 125,645,602 of NC_136430.1, forward strand.
CGTGGGCCTACAGTCTTCCCGGACCGCTCATAGGGTGTGTTGGCCTTCAGCACAAAGCAGGACCGCCTCAACCCAAACAACAAGCAAATAACCATGTGCGCATAATTAACATTTACTGGCATATACAAACATTGAACATATCTATCTCACTGATTACCAAACATATCAATCTCTCATAACTAGAGCACTGACCTAGCAGGTCACTAACATATCAATCCCTACGGATCATAAGAGCATAACATACTGTCTATCCTGATTCTGATCTAACAGATCATATCCACATGTAGCATACCATAACGATAACAACTAAAGGGTCGGCCTTGGTGCCTTAGACCCTATCGATATAGTGAGGATAACTCACCTTTTAGATGTCGACTCGGTAGATAAACTTCAACCTTCGGATCACTGCCACAAACTCCACCACCTATTACCATAGTATAATCATACCCATAAGTTCCCAACCCTTAAAGGTACCCCATAAGCCAACTAATCAAACCCTGGTCAAAGTCAAAGTCATCAGTCAAGGTCAACAGTCCATGTTGACCTTGACTCGACAAGTACCCCCGGCTACTCGCCGAGTTCCTTGAAGTACTAACCCACTCGCCGAGTCACCTGAGTGACTCGTCGAGTTCTTTTGGTTTACGATCGAGACCCTAAGGCCACTCGTCGAGCTTCCTTCTTGCAACTCGACAGTTACCCGTGCATACATAATTTGGGGCAACCTCATCCGACTCGCCGAGTTTTTCATCCACTCGTCGAGTCTACGACAATCTTCATTGGACTCGCCGAGTTGTTCTTCCAACTCGCCGAGTTCACGCCTATCTTCATATGACTCGCCGAGTCGACAATGCGACTCGCCGAGTCCCATCAGTCCTTTTTGCCATACAGACTCATTTGAGCCATGCAGCGGCTCCAAACTACAGATCCAAGCTTCTAAGGCATGCCTTTCACGTAAAGATGCAAACTTTACGTGCATGCATAGCTACAAAGGCTCTTAATGTGAAATCCAAGCTCAAAATGGGGGTTTCATACTCAAAGAGGCTTCATACATGACCAAATTCAGAGCTTTATGACTCTAGAACCCAAGAAGGTTACAGATCTGAAGTTACAACTTCAGATCTAGTTCATATCCCACATTACCATCTCAACCAAACCATAAAAACCCTCGATCTCAACCAAAAGAGGTCTAGAAAGAAAAATGAGAAAAGGTGACGACTTGATACCTCCAAATGATGCTATCTGAGGTAGATTTCTGATTTCCCATACTTCCTTGCTCCTAGCCTTTTGTTCCCCAAGCTCCTCTTCTCAAAATATCTCCTCTCCAAAGCTTTACACACACAAGAATGAAACACCACACGAATTAGGGTTTTCTGAGCTCTCAAAGGACTGCAAAGAGGCCAAAGGAGGCTTATGCTTCCTTAAATAGGGTGCAAAACCCCGGGATTTAGGGTTTCCTCTGCCAGCTCCTACTCGTCGAGTCCCTTCATGGACTCGGCGAGTAGGTCACTAAACACGCGTACCAAGCCCATTGCTACTCGACGAGTAGGGCAACCAACTCGGCGAGTAGGCCTTGAAAAAAATTAAATTCTTATTTAAACAATACCTGAGAATCGGGGTGTTACATAGAACCTGGTCATCCTTTACCTTTTCCATGTATCATAGCAGTTGTGGCATCCGAGGTAAAAAGGATAACTCCCGCTTCCGAATGCTTAGGATCCGAGATAGGGGTCTCAAATCATACATGTGTAGAAGAAGCATGAGGGATATCTGATATAACTCGTCGGTGTGTTCCAGGGGGTGCAAGGAACTTTGTTCAACACCGACATCACCCTATTGGGAAGGTGAGGACGGATTGTGTGGAGATTCCCCGTGAGTATGTGTTGGTGCTTTTGAAACTCCGAAGGGTGCTTCGTATGAGTAGCCAGTGTTGAAACAATAAAATAATGATCGCTAGATTCCAAACCAGTTTATATGAATCAAACAATAAGAACAAATATTGAATATGATTGAAAGGGTGCCGGATGCTTTATTATCAATATCTTATAAGTGTTCGATTAGAACTTCTCTGTAAAGATACGTAGGGCTACCAAAACATTAACCCTAAAACGATACATGCATGCATTATCTATAGCCTAACCCTAGCTGCATAAATGCGGATGGACAAGCCCAATCCGATAACAATAAAGACTAAGTACATGCATAATAAATTTGACACAATACAACAATTAACCCAACAATCTCCCCCTTTGTGTCAAATAAGGAAGGAAATTCATCATTGTTGTTCGCGCTTCTGAACCTTGAAGACTTTCAGCATCAGACCAAGTAAAGTATTGCGAACTTGAATGTACCACTTGATCATCTCTGTGAAGCACTTCTTATCTGCAACATCATTCACTTTGTTCTTCTCGGTAATCTCCAAGACGTAGTTCAGACAAGAATTGGAGTAAAGATGTTTGTCTGGTAAGGAAAACAAACATCGTTGAACATTCGTACCATCTCTATTACTTTGTTGAAATGCTACACTCCAGTTTCTCTATCCACATTCGTCTCTCTTCACTTTTACTTGTTATCCTACTGATTTGATCAATTAGGTTACAATTATGTAGGGTTCAAATTACTCCATGGATTATGGCAATGGACCCCTTGATGAATGTTGGTTAAAAGCCCAAGACTTGTCTTTTCCCTATAAATAGTCATGTATTATTCATAACTAGGGTTAAGAGAGAGGAAAAATGTAGCCGCCAAACATTGTGAGGTTTCTTATATAGAGTTAGATTCTTTAGTCTATTCTGAAAGTGTAATTTATTTCTCATGTTTTGAATAAATCGAGTGATCATTCGACATATCTTCTTTATTGTGTTTGTTATTATTTTCCACATCTTGTTCATCAAATCATAATTAGGGTTTCATTCCCAACAAGTGGTATCAGAGCGGGTCTTTGAAGATCTATTGATTTTTGAAGTATCGGTTCTTGGTTTGATGATTTTCTGCACAAGTTATTGAAGATTATTGGTGTTTTGGCGTGTTGGAATCAAAATTTTGTTCAAGTTACTGTTCATGAAGATATATGGTGTTCTTCCACTGTTCATCTGGTATTTTTTAATATGGTTCGTTTTTATGTCCATATTGGATCAGATCGTTTGCTTAATCCCAAATAAATTGATTTTATTCCTTTGTTTTAAGCCAGTTGGATCAGTTTGTATTCACCTTTGTTTTGGCCCAATAACTCAGTCTGTCACTATTCATGAGGCGTGTATTTGATGATGATCCAGTTTTTCTTTGACCCTAATATTATATGTGAATTTCCGATTGCGTCTTGTTCTATGTTCAATTCGATCATTCTTGTTTGTCAAAATTAACATTGGCGATTTGTCTGAGATGATGGCTTTTCGACGCTTGTAAATCATTAATTCCCGTGTCCTGGTTCTGTTCATTAGTGATTGCTTGGCCCATATATCGTGTTCTTTGTAACCCCGTACTGCAATCAACTAATATCATCTGTGATTGTTGTTCCCTCAAATCTATTGCTCATCTGTTCTTCAGTCGATATTTTTAAACAATACCATTCTCAAGATCAATTTTGATATTATTAATTGATTTTATGTTCAAATTGTGTCAATCTGTTCATTCTTCTTCAACATCGATTTTGGTTCTTGATTATATTGATTAGAGGAGTTAATGATGATTTGGAGATTTAGGATTTTTGTGCATACATATAACGATGGTGACTGTAATGATAATGATTTTGCATCGAAGTCGATTTTGCAGTATTTCAAGAAGCCAAAATCGGGAGCAGCTTCTGTTCCTTGAACTAACGCCAAGGGTCCAATTCCAAAGAAAGCGCGGATTTCCAGTTCTCGTTCGCATCCATGAAAAAGTTCATATCCATTTGACAAGATGAAAGTGTTCTGTGAGGATTTTGTTGAAGATTTTATTGGGTCAACAAAAGGAAGGTTGAAAAGGTTGAAGAGGTTAAAATCTGTCAAGAAGAAAGAATCAAAACCAAAAACAACAATCATTACAATCAGAATCGGAACGAATGAAGTCAGAGTGGGTGTGTATTTGTTCGAATTTGTAGGTCAAACCTCAAAGTCAAAATTGTTGTGAAAGTCCTTACCTACGAACGAATGAAATACGAATCGAATCTCAACTGGGATGAACAATGGTAAAAAACAAAAAGTCAAAATTGACTGAGATTCGGGTGAACTATGGACGAACGACTAACCAGTGAACGATCGAAGCATGTTTCTCTGGGCTCGCACTCCGTCTCACGAACGTTCGCATCGAACCTGTGATTGTTCGGTTTGACTGTGATTCGCATCGGGTTTGTGATAAACTAATTTGGAGCGAAAGGTCAAGAAATTTGGGTTCGCACTCGCTTTCACCCATGATCGTTCGAAGTTTGATACTTTGGATTCGTGTTTGACATTGGTTCACAACGAACATCTTACCTGCGAACATTCTCTTTGGGTGTGTAATCAACGGATTTGGAACGAAAGGTGGGACTGGACTCAGATTGAGACTCAAGAGCCTATGCTTGGATTCGCATGTTTGCGCTCGGAACGAAAGTAAATGGGAGTTATTTGATTTATGTTCTTCAAGATACGATAACAAGTTGTATCAGAGGTTAAATTGGGAAAGATGACTCATGTTACATTTTTGGTCCCTGTAACTTCAGCGAATTGAAACTTTTGGTCCCTGTTGTTTTCACAGCTTGGCAGTTTTGGTCCATTTCCATAAATTGTTACAGATGAAGGGGAGTATGATGCAGAATTATTATTTTAGTCCCCTAACTTTCCGCAGTGTGACAGTTTCAGCCCATTTTTCGAAAAGTTTGCAAATTTAAGGGCTTGTGAACAGTTTTGGATTTTTAATGCACATATTTTTTCGTGAACAGAAAACTAAGGATTCCAACAAGTCTTGGCGGTTCGGAAAGTCGTTTTTCGCGATAATGTCAAATTTTTTCGACTTTTTCGGATTTTAAACTTCATTGTTTATATCATTTTGTCGCGGGGGAGCATAGTAATTATTTATCCATTCAAGATCATTCTCATGACCATTTGAAGGTTTTATAATCACGTTTGTTATTATAAATCGGGGGAGAATTTGGTATGGCCGTTCAAAATTGGATTTGGGACTTTTCAAATTTGAAGATTTTTGATAAGGCTTGTGGTGGAATTATGAAGGTAGCTTTTACAGTAGTAGTTCTTCATCGAGCTCTTCTAAAGCTTTTACAGAGAAGTAGCCTTTATAGTAGCAGTTCTTCGTCGAGCTCTTCTAAGGCCTTGATACTCCGACTTCTAGTATTTTCTCGATGAAGTGGCGTTACGAATCTTAAAATTTAGGTTGTTACATGATATTGTTTGGTGGCTTTTATCATTAGCTTATTTGAAGATCGTTGTGACTTGGAGGGGGAGTTCTTCAAAGACAAGAAGTGATTATGTTTTGTTTATTCTGAAATGGGTTTTTATAGCGGGTTTGGCTTTATTGAAGATCTTTGGGATTACATTAGAAAATGAAGTTTAAAAACATTACTTCAGTGCTTGGTTTATATATCCTAGAACACGTTTTTGAAGACTATTGAAGAATCAAGATTCGTGGATTGCTTCAAATATTCCTCGTTGCGAGATCATTTCTTATTTGCTAGATGCTTGTTTTGGAAGTTGAAGCCTTGTCATCCATTCCATACTTTGAGGGGGAGAATGTAGGGTTCAAAGTACTCCATGGATTATGGAAATGGGCCCCCTTGATGAAGTGTAGGATAAAAGCCCAATACTTCTCTTTTCCCTATAAATAGTCATGTATTATTCATAATTAGGGTTAAGAGAGAGGAAAAATGTAGCCGCCAAACAGTGTGAGGTTTCTTATGTAGAGTTAGATTCTTTAGTCTATCTGAAAGTGTAATTTATTCCTCATGTTTTGAATAAATCGAGTGATCATTCGACATATCTTCTTTATTGTGTTTTTTATTATTTTTTGCATCTTGTTCATCAAATCACAATTAGGGTTTCAATCCCAACAAATTGTTTAGACGAGTTCTCTTTAAACTATCACTAAAACTAGAGAAAGTATAATTCAAATCATCTAATTCAGATTCATATCGTGTGAAAGGAATATTAAGAGACTGAAGTATGGAGTGTACCTTGTTGATGACGTTTTCTCATTCCTTCACCTGTTCTGAAATAGGTCTCGCTGCAAAACAACTTTCAATAGGATGACCGCCATCAGTTGTGTATCCTCTCTATTCCGAGACATTGCTTTGTACCATCAGACATTTTCCTTCATACTTCTATACATCAGTCTTCACAACAAAGCATTCATTATGCGTCGGATTTCGGACCTCTTCGTCTTCTAAATCAGTCGACCATACCTCAACACGTCCGAACTCATCCCCATCCTCCTACATGATCAAAGCAGGTTTCACATTCTCATCATTCTTTCTCTTTCTCAGCTCTTCTATCTTTTAAAGATAGTAAGGTTCATTCTTCTCTTCTTCCTTCATTCTCATTCCGCTTTCTCATCATGCATTCTTTGGTAAAATGGTTCTTTCCATGGCAATAGTTACAGTCATAACCTAAATCATCAAGCAGCTTTTTCTCTTGGTTTTCGACATCCTTTTGCGAGACTTTGTTGCTCTCATCCCTAGGATTCTCAGAATTGAAGTTTCCTGCCCTATTTTTGCCCTTGAATCGACTGAAGTTCTTTTTAATGAACCTTTTGGGATTAAAAACCATCATTGCATATTCTTCCTTGGTGGGTTCATAACCGAGAGGTCGGAATCTGACTCTTCCTCTGAAACCTTTTTTTCCTTCGCAACCAGGGCCAAAGAACCCAAAATGGAGACAACTTTCGCATCTTTTGTCACTTCGTCTTCATGGGATCTCAGAATCCCTACCAGCTGTGCTAAAGAATAATTCTTAAACTGCTCATGAGCTTTCACAGTTGAAACTACTGCTTTCCATTCAGACCTCAAGTTGTTCATGAAAGTGACTTTCTGCTCAATCTTTTCACGCTTAATATTGTGTTTAAGCGTCCTACTCAAGAGATGATTAAAGCGATTAAAAGTCTGATCAAGTTTCTATTCTGGCTTCTAAGCGAAAGCACCAAACTCTGACAAAAGTAAGGTTTGTACAGAGTGTTCCAGATCTGTATCATTGGAGTAAAGCTCCTTCAACCTATCCCATATCTCATTGGTTGTACCACATACACTAACCAGACGAAACGTGTCTGGAGGAAGAGCAAACCTGATGATTCTCATCGCCTTGACATTGCTTAAAAGCTTGTCTTTTTCATCATTAGGAGTATCTTTATAATCGATCAGAATGGTGTTATAATCTGCTTGGGTTTTGACAACCTTCCTTGTAGCCGTGTGAGAGAAAGTTTGCGTTGTGATGGCCTACATATTAAGGTTCCATGTTCTTCAAGACCAAGAACGTAGTCTTCAAAGTGTAGAGCCCAAACTTCAAAGGCTTGTGGGAAAAGGATTGGGATCCTGGTAGTCGGTCCAATGTTGATAGAAAGATTGAAAGATAGGGTATGTGGATCTTCCGGATTCATCTTTGACAAGATAATCAAAACTGTAAAGAATTAGATGTGTAAGATACTAATCAAGTTTAGGGCAAAACAATAACCCAGATCTAACGTCTACAATTGATGCAAATGATGGAGACGGCTAGAACAGTTTTGATAAAAAAAATCAAAGCCCTAGTAAGCTTAATAGAAGATATGCGTATGTATTACACAATCTCCTGCTCTGATACCAATTGTTGAAACAATAAAATAATGATCGATAGATTCCAAAACAGTTGAGATGAATCAAATAATAAGAACAAAGATTGAATACGATTCAAAGGGTTCCGAATGCTTTATTATCAATATCTTAGAAGAGTTCGATTAGAACTTCTCTGTAAAGATACGTAGGACTACCAAAACATTAACCCTAAAACGATACACGCATGCATTATATATAGCCTAACGCTAGCTGCATAAATGTGGATGGAAAGGCCCAATCTGATAACATTAAAGACTAAGTACATGCATAATAAATTTGACACAATACAAAAATTAACCCAACAGCCAGGTGCTGTGAGAGGGTGACCTGAGGGAGTGTCGAATTTGGCTCTCTTTTTAGCTTTAGGTTTAGAGGGAGAGGTCTTTCTTTTAGCATCCTTCTTTTTCTTTCCGCCAGTGGAGACTGGCTTGGCCATATCTGAGGTGGGCTCAACGGGGATAGGGGTAGACCGTGTAGGGCTACACACAAGCGAAGTCTCCAAGTGTTGTTTCAAATGATGGGACTCAAATGGTAGAGTGGCCAACATGTGTTCAGGCAATCTACGATTGGGTCCGAAAGATGCCAGGTTCAGAAGGCGATAAGTCTTAATTTCATTGAAAGATAGAAATACCTCTTTCGGAATTGTGTCGACTGGGATTGGTTCTTTCCTCTCTTGGTAGAGCTTTTGGATGGTCAGAGCCCAGAATCTCGGACTCGATATCTCTTGAGATTTTCGTTTGACAGCAAACTTCCGAAAGTCTTGCCAATCCTTTCTCATTGTGTTCGTGCCTCCATGTTTACCATACAGACCTCGAAGGATTAAGTGCATAAGGACTGTCCATAGCCTAAAAACTGCAGATTCCTTAAACTTCTTCGCTTTGAACTCTTCAGCGTACCCAATGTGGTTGAGAAACGTCTGAAACTCTTCAGACAACGGCTCTTGGACCTTAAGATACTTCCGAGATGAAAGTTCTGAGATGGATTGTCATAAGATACTTCCGAGATGAAAATGAAAATACTTTTACACGATATATAGTCAGATATTGCACAGACTTAGACTGAATATTAGAGGTAAAAGGAAGGAAGATCTTAGAGGACATATTTAAACAGATTTTGAGGTTCCGAGATGAGAAAGAACTAATCTCGGACAGGGTAAGAGATGAAAGCACATTACCGTTTCGGATTTGAATTCCGAGATGAATTTCATAACACACTTGTTGAGACAGATTTTGAGATGCGATCAAACAAAATACCAATGTGACTATATTATTCATGAACTTCCAAAGATTGAGTGAGTTGTAAAACTTATGACTAGAAGAAGAGGTTAGATAAAAAAAAAGACAGGTAAAACGATCCTATTTATTCCGAGAGGATATGATTCCGAGATGAAAAATAGATTTGACTTAGTAATTATATCCCTTCCTGATGATATCATCAGAGAGTGCAAGCCTCTTGAAAAAATTGAGGATCATGCAACATCATACCCATTTTGTTTAGAAAACCATTGAATTTGGTCTCGTCTAATGTATTAGTAAAGACATCAGCAATTTCATCGTCAGATGGAACAAAAATAAGTTCAATGTTTCCTTTTAAAACATGATGTTTAATGAATTGGTACCGTATATCGATGTGCTTCGTCATGGAGTGCTGATTGGGTTGTATGAAATCGCAATGGCACTTTGAGAATCACAATAGATGGGAATTTGTTGAAACCAGTAACCATAATCCAAGAGCTGTGATTTCATCCAAAGAACTTGAGAGATGAAACTATCAGTAGCAATGTATTCCGCTTCGGCTGTTGATAGTGAAATGCAGTTCTGTTTCTTAGATGACCAGCTAACCAGTCTTCCACCCAAAAATTGACAGCCACCAGAGATGCTTTTTTTGTCCAATTGAATACCACCATAGTTCGAATTAGAATATGCTTGTAGGAGGAAACTCTCATTTGTTGGGTACCATATTACGAGACTCTTTGTACCTTTGAGGCATCAAAATATCTGGTTAATAGCCAAAAGATGAGACATCTTTGGATTGACTTGAAATCTGGCACACAAACATGTGGAGAACATGATGTCCGGATGACTTGTTGTTAGGTAGAGTAGCGACACAATCATTCCTCTATACTTCTTTTCATCAACAGCAACACTAGATGGGTCCGAGAAGATCTTGTGTCCGAAACCCATAGGTACCTTTGCAGAGGCATAGGTGTCCATTGAGTATTTCTTGAGGAGCTCAGAAATGTATTTCTCTTCGTGAATAAAGATTACTCTATTGGTATGTTTTACTTGAAGACCTAGGAAGAAACTTAGTTCACGATTCATGCTCATTTGGAATCGGCTAACCATTAACTTGGAAAAATCAGCAACCATTAATGAATCTGTGGATCCAAAAATGATATCGTCAATGTAGATTTGAACCAAAATGAGATGCTTTCTGTTTGATCTTCGGAACAGGGTAGGATCAAGAATTCCTCTTTGAAAACCAGAACGCTTGAGAAAGTCGGTGAGAGTCTCGTACCAGGCGTGAGGAGCTTGCTTGAGGCCGTAAACAACTTTTCATAGATTGTCGTAATAGTTCGGATAAGAAGGATTGACAAAACCGGGAGGCTGTTGGAGACACTTCGGTATCAAGTTCACCATTAAGAAAAGCACTCTTAACGTCTATTTGGTAAAATTTAAAGCCTTTATGAGCTACATAGGCAAGAAATATTATGATGGCTTCAAGACGGGCAACAGGAGCAAAGGTCTCGTCATAATCAAGTCCTTCAATATGTGTGAATCCTTTGGCCACCAATCTTGCTTTGTTTCGAATGATAAATCATGCACCGTCTAGCTTGTTTCGGAACACCCATCTCGTACCTACAATGGGGTGATCCTTAGGAGGAGGAACGAGAGTCCACACTTCATTTCTGTCAAACTTTGCCAATTCTTCTTGCGTGGATGTAATCCAGTCAGCATGCTCAAGTGCTTCCTTGATGGTTTTTCATTCAACCATTGATATAAATGTCGAGAAATTACATTCATTTTGGATGTTAGTGGCAGAGAGAGTTTGAATATCGGTGTTTAGATTTCCAATAACTTGGTTTGGAGGATTATCCATGTTCAGGATGTGTAGTCTCGGAAGCTCTTCTACAGCAGATGATCTGATATCAACGACAGGGTTATGTTGCTCCCCCTGAACAACTTGAATTTCAGGATGATGCTCCCCCTGAACTTCTGAACCGGAGATATCAGGATCATTCTCGTCAACAAAGTCAAAGAAGTTGATGTTGTTGTTTTTTTATCAAATTCGTCAAGAAAGTCAAAGAAAGGAATTGACCATAACTTCTTTGACATGATGAATTTGATAAAACAACAACAACTTCTTTGACTTTCTTGACGAGAATGATCCTTGACATGATCAATTTGTTTTATCAAAGAAAGTCAAAGGAATTGCCACTGAAGCCGACAGCCAAAGGCATGCTTCAGAAAGTCATCGATCGAGAAGCATCAACTAAGGTTCTGTTATGTATTTCGACCACACCATTTTGTTGAGGGGTGTATGGAGTTGAGAAGTTATGGTCAATTCCTTTCTTGGATAGGAATTTCTCAATTGTGACATTTGTAGACTCCGAACCATTATCACTTAGGATTCGACGAAGAGGTAGTTTCAATAGAACTTTAAGACCCTTAATGAAGGTAATAAGTTCTGAGGCAATTTCTAACTTGAGCCTTAGGAAGAAATCTCAGGTGAACCTTGTAGAATCATCCACAATCACAAGAATGTATTTCTTGTGATGTAGACTTTCTACATTGGAGGGTCCACACAGATCTATATGAAGCAGTTCTAACAGTTCCAAGATTTATTTTTCGATGATGATAGGATGACCTTTCTTTGATTGCTTCCCACATTCACAGGCAGCATAGAGATGATCGTTTTCGAACTTGAGGAGAGGCAACCCTCTTACCATTCCACCGGAAACAAGATCATTCAGATATCGAAAGTTTTGATGAGCAAGCCTTCAATAGCATAACCAACTGACATCAAGAACTGCCTTTGAGAGTAGACAAAGTTGAGGCTTGCCAAACATCATGTTGATGTCAAGAGGATACATGTTCTTGTTGTGATTTCACTTGATCAGACATTCTTTCCGGTCTTCGGACATGATATAGATGTGTTTCCTACAGAATTCAACTCGACGATTTGCATCAGTAAGTTGAGCCACACTGATTAGATTATGCTTCAGATCAGCTACGTATGTTATGTTTGATACAGAGAAGTTTCCATTGGTGAGGATGCCATAACCTCAGATTTGAGAGTTGGAGTAGTTGCCATACATCACATAGCCAACATTTGGTGAAAGTTTGAGATCACACAGAAAGTCTTTCTGCCCCGTCATGTGCATGGAACAAGCACTATCAATATATCATATTGTATCTTGTTCTGAAGCACAGAGTGTCTGTTGAATGATACTTCTGCTGGGTGGGTCGTTGGTCGCCATGTAGCAGTAGTTTGGTTCAGCATCATCATAATTTTCCTCTGATCCAGATGACCAGTAGCCTTCATTACCTTCGATGGTTTGTCTAGCCATAAGACATATGTTTCTACCAGTACCCACATTATCTTCATCTCCCGATTACCAATATCCTTCCACATCTCTCGACACAGTGACGCTTCAGCCAAGTAATCTTTGGCAAAGTGGTTTGCATGCCTACACTTGTGACAAATAACTTTTGATTTTTCTGACTTCGGAGTCTCGTGGGATTTCGAGGAGTGATTTTGTGTCGGAATGTTTGGCTTGTACACAAGTGGATTCTCGGAAGGTTTAGGATATGGTTGGGGATTACTTTGATGACGAGTTTGGAAACGGTTATGATATGTTTTATGAGTGGGATTGAAAGGACGCTTATATTTCATAGAGAGTAAAGCAAACTCTTGTTGAAATCGTAGTTCGAAGTCCATTGCTTCAGGGTCGAGGTCTCCATCAAACTGATAGTTTGAACTGGCAAGAGCGGGTAAAGTTGGTGGAAAGGGTTGAACAGGTGAGATAGATGGGATAACAGCTTTGAACGGGTCCGAAACAGATGGATTCGAGACATGAGGATCAAAAGAACTGACAAGAGCAAGAGGACCTCCTGAGAGTTCTCTCAAAGTTTGTGCAACATTTGATTCATGACCTTGAAGCTTGTCAAACAGTTGGTAAAGCTTCAGCTTCTTCAGAGATCCATTACTCTGAAGACACGATTTCACGTTTACCCATCCTTTACCAAGACTGTTTATGAACTTGAGAATGTACTCTAGAGGAGTTCGGACAATCCAATGAGCTTTCATGTTGTTGACGACGATTCGGTACCTATTAGAGGTTGAGGCAACTGATTCACCGGGAGTGGTGGTGAAAGTATCGAAATCAGTGACGACGGAAGTCAAACGCTTATTCGTCATGTTTTTTGATCCCTCAAACAGGTCTTGAAGAGTGTCCCAAATCTCTTTAGCAGATTTACACAACTTAATGTGCTCAAAAACAGAAGGAGGAACACCAAAAACCATTTCTGTTAATTGCAACTTGATCTGCATGCAATTTCTTGATGTCATCAGCAATAAGAGGAGCTTGACGTTGTTCATCCTGTCCCATGAGAATTGCAACATCATCTCTCATAATTTGTCTCACAGGAACATGTGGACCTTCTTTAACGGATCTCTAGATAGCTTCACCTTTTTATTTTCTAAGTAAGAACCTTTCCATTCTGACTTTCCAGTGATCATACTCTTCAACAACTAGCAATGGGGCACGAGTAGGGCAATCCACACTATTTTCTTTTTTCATTGAATACATTTGTTGAGAATTAGGAGCACCCATTGAATCGAAGATATAAGAGCAGAAGCGGTATATAGAAGAACTTTTATCTTGAACACGAAAATGATCGAAATACCAAGGTAATTTTGAGTCAACTATAATTTGTTCTTATGGATTCAAAGGACAACCAATTGTGAGTACAAGAATCAATGTGCAAGGACAAGGTTTGAAAACTCAAACCTTGAGTTAATCTTAAAGATCAATGTCTGCTCTTCATTGATGTTCCAGTCAAGTATGGTAAAACCAGATGAGACTTGAAGTAAATATTCAACAAGGTACTCAAGTATTAAATGAAGAAACTATGAGTATAATCAATGTAAAGACAATAAATGAACAAGAGGAATGTAATGAAAGATCTTGACTTGAGAGAAAAGTGAAAGAGAGTTAAGAATATTTTCTATCTTTAGAGGAACAATCCGTGTATTTCTTGTCATTAAAATCACTCATTAAATAGGCAAAGGTGGTACATCGTACAAACATCAATACATTCCTACAACTGGATAATAAACAACTACTAACAACTGATTATCTAACAGATACAAAAAGCTAAGTCCTATGAAGCGTTACATCACTAAAAAGACAAGAAACAATAAATGCATAAACAAACTATAAATCTCGGATCTTTGCACCATCTTGGAATGGTCTTCACTTCGGACTCCATCTCTACTTCGTAACTTGCTGACTTCGGATCTTCAATACTTGTGATTGCTAGAGGTTCACTTTTCAGGTTCCAACAGTCACCTTTTTTGTGTAGTAGCAAGCTACGCGTAACATCTAAAACTTCATTTAACTTCGTAAGAACAGGTTTCATCTTTGCATCAATAAGTTGCAAAGTGTAATCAGCATATGGAGCATCCTTGTTCTCAACAATTTTAACAATACACTGATTAATTTCAAAGTTCTGGCCATTTACCAAAAGTAATTCTTCACTCATCTTTCCAAGCTCAATCGTAGCTTTCTTTAATTGTTCCTTGAGCACTTTCACCTTTTAAGCGGATTCAACAAGTGCATCCATGACTTTTTTTTTCATGTACAAGTTCATTTTTCATCCTCAAAATGGAGTTTGAAATAGACGTGTGATGATCTACATTGTCCCTTTGAAGACCAAAACGCAGACTAGAAAGAGCTTCCTTTTCCTTTTGAAGAGTTTGACAAAATCCTTCAATCACCATATTAACTTCAGTAACATTCTTATTAGAAGAAGTTTGAAATTCGGTCATAAAGTTTGTCATATTGGAAGACATTTCCTTAACGACAGAAGCAACTTTTTCAATATTGCATTAGATTTTGCAATCTTCGTAGTTGATTCTTCAGCTAATTTCTTATGAGCTTCAAAAATATACGCATTGGACTTAGTGAGCATCTTGATGGACGCTTGATGAGATGTAACCTTATTTTCCCAATTTGTTGTTGAAAAGAATTGGTATGCAGAAGAATTTGATCCATATTTTTGTTTAACTTACGAAATTCCCCTTGAGTCATTGGAGCAGATAAACCAATATCATCATCACTTTCAACTCGAAAATTAAAATCAGGAATAGAAAAATCATGGAGTGATTCAGGTGCATCAATAATAAGAAAATCTTCATCGGAACCTGGGGAAAAAAGGGGAATAGAAGTTGATGTAGGTTCTGAAATAGTCACACCAATGTTGACATTTGATTCCACATTAGATATGTTCTCAGTGATGCTTGAAGTTCTACTCTCCTCCTTATCCTATTTGAAAGTATAAGCATCTGGTGGAGTACAAGTGGTTAGAGTTTCTTGTAACACAGAAGGATTCGTCATGGCGTCAGTGAAGATCGGAATCTGAAATGGCGAAGTGGTATTAGAACAAATGTTGATTTAAGAAGAGATGGTGGTGGGTTTTGAGAAAGATTGATGATGGGCTCTTTCAATATATTTTCAAAAACATCAGACTTATGTGGAGTCGATAGCGGAGTAGAACCTTTCGGGGTTGCAGCTGAGGTAATTGGTTCAGAAGTCTTAGAATGGTTTCGGAAGTATGTGTAGTATCGTCTTCATTTAAGAAACTTTCTTCACCCATAATATTACTATGAGTTTGATCATCTGAATCTTTATCAATCACAGCTCATCTATACTTTGGCCTTATTTGTTGCTTCGGTTTCTTTGAGACACCGCCACTTGCATCCAATTTCATTTTCCTCCTCTTTTTGAAATATCAACAGTTGCAAGAGTTGCTTGTAAAGAATCAGGAATTTCATGAACACCGGAATTCGGAATTTACTTGTAGGCGTTGATAGTATCATTATCAAGAGGAACCCTAGCCAACATCACCTCTAGAACAGAACCAATAAAATTGAAATTCTTAGGATCAGAAGTAACAAAAGTAGTCATTTGCATCTTAGGAATCTCATCAACCACAACATCCTTCATCTCTGGTACTTTGTAATGATTTAGGGCACGACTAACAACTACCGACCAAAATCGAGCACAACAAATTTCTGAATCTTGTGTATTAGAATTCACACTTTGAGCAAATTGACTCCAAAAAACAGTTTCATAGTCAAAATTCTCCCTATAAAATAGTCCATATACCAATGTGTAGAAAACCTTGTTAGAACTATCAGAACTAGTAACCCTTTCCGATAAAGACTTGAACAAGATAGTGAATAGTGCATTCCAGATGGGAGGCAAAGCATATTTCTTGAATTTTGATAAGAGAGAAAGATCGGAAGTGTACCCCATTTTGTGAAACATATAAATGAGACGAGAAATTGCTAATGAATCCGGATGAATAACATCAGGAGAAGAAGAAAGCCCTAGCAATTTGCAGATCGATAAAGCCTCCAGAAATAGAGAAGAGAGACAAAGGAACCTTCTCAAACATCGCTAAAGCCTTCATCAATGGAGAATAGTTCAAGCATTCGATTAAGGCTCGGATAGTAGGATTATACATCAAACCTTCCAAATCGGCAAACAAATTATGATTGACTTGATTTTCAACATGGTAGTTGATGCAGTTTGATCCATGAAAGAAATGTTCTCAGAAGAATTCATTTATAGAAAAAGATTGCTTTCAGAGTATTGAAGAACAGTAGAGAGAATTTGAGAATTCTGTGAAAACTTGTATGAGCATAAAGAGTAGAACGTACAACTCTTAAGCTTTATATAGGCTTGGATAACAAAACGGTTTTGCTTTGGATTTGAACCGGTTTCCATAAGTGGAGAAAGAAACTGTAATGCCCGTGTTTCTGGGCCAGGCATTAATGATGATGTGATAGTCTAGGTTGACCTTTGTAACCCATTTTGAAATAATAGAAGTGTATTATTTGAGTATTGTGTGTTTTGTGCTTAATTGTGTGTCTTAAATGAATTAAGAATAAAAATAAGCATGAAAATGAAATTTTAGATAAACCCAATATTGATACATGAAGACGTAGTGGTCGTGACAAGGTTTCCGAATATATAAAGAATGCCGAAATCCGAGTTATAACGAAGAAGTTATGATATGTCGAAGTATCGCGACAGAACCGGCACGACGCTGAATGACATAAAATACGAATTTAAGATAGAGCGATATCTAGCCTTAGTGATCTAAACGAAAGTCGTAGAATATGTTAAACCGAGAGCGTACATAAAAAGAACGCCTAAATCTGACTTCGTATGAGGAAGTTATGATTTTTCGAAGTTTCGACTTAGTAGTGTACAGCCCGAAGTTCGAATATGGGATCGAACGATATTTAGCCAAAACTTTCTAAATGAGAATCGAAGATCTCATCGATAGTAGTGCAACGACGGAAAGACAGACGAAAACGGACGTCAGATGAAGGAGTTATGAATTTCTAACGGAGTTTTCCTGTCCCGGCCTACTAAAAATAGTATATTATTAATATATTAAAAATAAAGTCAAAATTAGCCTACAAAGTCTAAATGAAAGTTGTAGATCTTGTTTTTAAATACGCGTGGAACAAAATAACTTCGACAATGGAGTTCGTATGCGAAAGTTATGAATTTCTGAAGTTCGGGGCGCGAAACCCCAATACTGTCAGAGACCACGACGTGAAAACAGTGGTCACGACGTGGCATGGCTTCTGACGCCTTCTGGAGCCTGACAGAGAAAGTGGACGATGACGCATGCAATGACGTTCATTCCCACGACGTAGAAACACTGTCCACGACGTGGAAAATGAAAATTTTGCCCTATAAATAGATTTGAAGGGGCAGTCGGCCAAGGTTGCTAATTCACCCTTCTCTCACCCATATTACCTCGATTTACGTGTAAAGAAGTACCCCCGAAGCCCCGGTATCATCCCGAGAGCCAAAGCAAGTCCCGAAGCCCGAAGATCCCGAGAAGAAAAGAGTTTCTAAGCCGAAGCTCTGCCTGCGAGAAGCCCGGTGTGTGAAGATCTTCTAGATTTACCGAAGAATACTACTTTTAAAGCCGTAGTGCTGTCCGATCATCTTTTGATCAAGTGAGTGTGTAGTTACTTTCTTCTAACACATAATTTGAAGTATTTGATACGAAATACGTGTTATGTGTATATGTTTATATGTGTGAATGTATATTCACTTTCTTCTATCTCATAGATATGATTCATTCTCTATGAAATACGTGTTATGTGTATGTGTCTCATCTGTTGTTTTGAATATGTATTGAATGAGAATGCTATACAGGTTTTAAACTATGTATAAAAATATATATTTTTATCTACTAATATGTTGGGTAGAAAATGGGTAGATAGTTGATGTGTGATAAATAGATGAGAGGCCTCGATGTTGTTGTTGTTGATCTAGTTATCCAGCGGAGTATGGATAATGACCACGGACACTTTCTAGACAGTCCTGTGGAACGCTAGCAGGCTCATAACCTGTAGGTGTTGTGAACGATGTGTCCACCGGTGTACTCTATCCCTCTCATGGTTGCCTTAGGACTTTTATTGCTGAGGAAACCCCTCGTGGTAAAGTCCATCCCGATGAAATTCCTAGATTAGGTCCCTTGAGATAGATGTTGTTTTAGGGACTTAAAGTGAGGATAACGGGAATGGGTAATCGGGTTATTGTTGGTTGGTGAAATTAAATATAATTATTTATTGTGGGTTGAAAACCCTATATGCTCACCAGGCTCCCAAGCCTGACCCACTCAGTTTTGTTGTATTACAGGTAGTGGCGCGAGAGCATAAGTTGGATGACTTATCAAGATCTTTTGATATTAGACCAGTTGGTATATGTAACTGTTGTATGGTCTATCTTTTGTTGTTTATGCTTTTGGTCTGTTTATCTGAACATGACATCCCGAATATTGTTATATAATGAAAATGCATCTCTTGATGAAATTGCTTTGATAAACTTTATTTTATCATATTTTGTTTTGGGAACAAATTCCGCAACTCTTTTAAATCAAAGGATTTACTCTGAAACTATTTTAAAAGCATAAATTAAAACGGTCTTTTCTAGCCATGATTTTGGGGATGTCACAGTTGGTATCAGAGCATTAGTTTAAGCGAACTAGGAATTTGTAGGATTTCTAGACTTAAACTTAGAATGCTAAGTGGAGATTGTGAGGTATGTGTCTGTTATATTTTAGACACGAGCACTAGTCTATTTTAGGAAAGTTACCTAAAATGCTTTTATGTGCTAAATATTATATGTTTGCCATATATGATATTATTTGTTCGGATCTATGGTTTGTTGCCAACCGGATCTGGAGACCTTATGTGTTCAGGATTCTAAGCATATGACGACGGTATTAGAACTAGCATGTAAACGTTTCGAAGTGATAAGGATGATTTGATTTTCTATCATGGATGAGGATCTAATTTCACCTTACTTGGTGTATAGATCAAGAATGGCAAGAACAAGAAGCGGAGTTGGAAACGCGAACGAAAACAGGAATCAACAGCCTCAACCACCTGTAATCGAGCAAATACTTGTTGTAGTTGCTGCACCTGAGCCATTAACAATGGCTGGTGTACAATTGATGATTCAGACGATGTTGGATTGTCAGATGGAAGAAAGTAGACGTCTGCTTCAACAAAATAGTGAAGAACTTTCAATTCAAGTTGAAGAGCCCGAAGTGAATGGAGGGCCGTCGGAAGGAGGAACCTTCAGTGGGACTGTTGGTCAAGCTAACCCACCGATTGTTAGACAAAACAATCGTGATGGAGGAAATGATGGAAGAGGATGTAAATACAAGGATTTTATGGCATCTAAACCACCATGTCTATCCGGAAGCCCAACGCCGGTGCAAGTTATGGACTGGATCTCCGAAACGGAGACAATGTTTGAAAGTTGTGAATGCAGCAACAGGCAGAAGACCGCTCTTGCGATCCTTTTGTTAAAATCTGGCGTGTTGAGTTGGTGGAAGCTGTTAGCTGACTCTATGCCCAAGGGAGAAGCGAGCAAATGTCTTGGGAAGACTTTGTGGTGCAAGTCAAATTGCAATACTGCTCCGAGCAGGACCTTCTGGAAATCAATAATGAGTTTCAGAATTTGAAGAAGGGAAAAATGAGCGTTACTGAATATGCTGCAAGTTTCACAGAAAAGATGAAGCTTATTCCATACCTAGTTCCAACAGAACTCTCAAAGGTCAATAAGTTTGCCCTCGGATTACCAGCGGACTTTGGTCCAATGGTTAAACAAGCAACCACACTGAAAGCCGCCATCTAGGCTGCTAGAAATGTTGAGACCCAGATCAGGGAGAAGGGTCTGGAGAGGTCAGAGGTTGGAGAGAAGAGGAAGTTTGATGGGCCTTCAGGGTCCAACAAGAAAAATAAATTCTTGAAATCCGGTTCGAGAGGAGGAGGAGGAGGTGAAGCGAAATGGTGCGACAAATGCAAGAAGAAGCATCTTGGGAAATATGGCGGGGAAGCCACATGCTTCAAATGTGGAAAGCCAGGGCACTATGCCAACGAATGCACCCTTACCAAGAAAGTTTGTTATGGGTGTGGGGAGGTGGGGCACATCTCGGGGGATTGTCCGAAAAAGAAGGAGGCGGCAAAGCCCAACATTCCACCAAAGCCGAAGGCGAGAGCCTTCCAGATGACACTGGAAGTTGCTAAAGAAGAGGCCGATGTCGCTTCAGGTACCTTTCTCGTAAACGAATTGCCTGCCCAAATTTTATTTGATTCTGGAGCCAACTACTCCTTTATTTCGCATGAATTTGGTAGAAAACTAGCTTTGCCTGTCGATAGACTAGATAATGCTTTATTAGTCGAAGTTGCTAGTGGCAAGTTTGTACCTGTTATCCATTGTATGAAAAACATCTTAATTGATTTGAATGGGAATAAGTTCCACGAAGAATTATTGCCTATTGAGCTAAATGGTTTCGACATCGTGCTGGGAATGGATTGGCTTAGCGCCAATGATGCCGAGATATTATGCCGGAAGAAGATAGTAAAAGTAAACCCTCCAGGGAAGGAGTCATTTATGGTGTATGGGGACAAACACAGGGTAAATTCTGGAATCATTTCTCTAATGAAAGCCAGAAAGTGTTTGGCCAAAGGATGTACATCATATTTGGCATTCGTGATCGATGCTAAGAAGGAGAAAAAGGAGATGCAGAACATTCCTGCCGTGTGTGATTATCCGGAAGTATTTCCTGGAGATCTTCCCGGATACCGCCTGACAGACAAGTGGCGTTTAGAATAGACTTGTTACCAGGGACGACACCAATAGCAAAGGCACCTTATCGATTAGCACCAACGGAGATGAAGGAGCTGATGATGCAACTTCAGGAGTTATTGGACAAAGGTTTCATTAGACCTAGTTCATCACCCTGGGGAGCTCCGGTGTTATTCGTGAAGAAGAAAGACGGGAGTATGAGAATGTGCATTGATTACAGAGAGCTGAATAAGGCAACAATAAAGAATAGATATCCGTTGCCAAGGATTGACGACCTGTTCGATCAACTACAAGGCTCAAGTTACTTTTCAAAGATCGACCTAAGGTCAGGATATCATCAGCTAAATGTAAGAGAGCAGGATATCGAGAAGACTGCATTCAGAACACGATATGGACACTACGAGTTCTTGGTTATGTCGTTTGGACTAACCAATGCTCCAGTAACATTCATGGATTTAATGAATAGGGTTTGTAATCCGTTCCTTGATAAATCTATGATAGTGTTCATAGACGACATTCTGATTTACTCGAAAAGCCAAGAGGAGCATGGCAGACACTTGCGAGAAGTGTTAGAAGTCTTGAAGAAGGAGAAGTTGTATGCTAAGTTCTCCAAATGTGATTTTTGGATTCGAGAAGTCCAATTCTTGGGTCACGTGGTCAACCAAGAAGGGATAACCGTTGATCCAGCAAAGATTGAAGCTGTAATGAAGTGGGAACAACCGAAAAGTCCCACGGAGATTCGAAGCTTTTTAGGATTAGCCGGATATTACCGAAGGTTTATCCAAGGCTTTTCTTCGATTGCTACTCCATTAACAGCTTTGACCCACAAAGGAGCTACTTATGCTTGGAGTGATAAGCATAGAGATGCATTTGAGTTGCTAAAGAAGAAGCTATGTGAGGCACCGATTTTATCTCTACCCGATGGGGTTGAAGACTTCGCTGTTTATAGCGATGCGTCTGGGGTTGGATTGGGTTGTGTTTTGACCCAAAGAGATAAGGTGATCGCGTATGCATCTCGACAGTTGAAAGAGCATGAAAAGAACTACCCCACTCATGATTTGGAGTTGGCAGCGATAGTTTTCGCTCTGAAAATATGGAGGCATTACCTCTATGGCACGAAGTGCAAACTTTTCACTGATCATAAGAGTCTCCAATATCTCTTTAATTAGAAAGAATTGAATATGAGGCAACGACGTTGGCTAGAGTTACTCAAGGACTACGACTGTGAGATACTTTACCACCCTGGTAAAGCAAATGTTGTCGCTGATGCTCTCAGTCGGAAAGTCAATCTTGAAAGGAAAAGGCCAAGAGCGTTGAGAATAGAAGTTGTCTCGACCATTGTGGAGAGTATAAATAAAGCTCAAGAGGAAGCTTTTGAAAAGAATGACCGAAAGGAGGAACGTTTGGGCAAAACATTGGTGTTTGGTACACACGGTCATGGACTGAAGGTATTCCAAGGTCGTATTTGGGTACCTAAGTCAGGAGGAATAATAGCTCTTCTGATGGAAGAAGCTCACAAAACCATGTACTCGATTCATCCCGGCAGCACTAAAATGTATAGGGACCTAAAACCCTATTACTGGTGGCCGACGATGAAGCTCGACATTGCGAAGTATGTGGCGGAGTATGTGACCTGTGCGAGAGTCAAGGCACAACATCAGAAACCATATGGGAGTTTAGAACCTTTACCTGTGCCTATGGGTAAGTGGGAAGACATCGCAATGGATTTTGTCACTAAACTGCCCAGAACAAAGAACGGTCACGACATGATTTGGGTGGTCGTTAATCGCTTCACTAAGAGTGTGCACTTCATAGCAGCCAAGGAGAAATGGTCTATGGATAAGCTTGCGAATTCTTACGTGAAGGAAATTGTGAGGCTTCACGGTGTTCCGTTAACGATTGTGTCAGATCGTGGCAGCCGTTTCACCTCGCGATTTTGGAAAAGTCTACAAGAGGAAATGGGTACCAAGTTGTGTTTAAGTACGGCTTACCATCCACAGACTGATGGTCAGAGTGAAAGAACAACACAAATACTTGAAGATATGCTGAGAGCATGTACCCTGGAGTTTCAAGGTAACTAGGATGAACATTTACCTTTGGTAGAATTTTCCTACAATATTAGTTTCCACTCGAGCATTAAGATGGCACCTTATCAAGCTATGTACGGACAAAAATGTCGTACACCGTCTTGTTGGCTTGAGATTGGGGAAAAGAAGTTTATGGGAGCGGAGATAGTCCATCAAACTGCTGAAAAGTTGAAAATAATTAGGGAGAGAATGTTAGCAGCTCAGGATCGTCAAAAGAGCTATGTTGACAACAAGCGAAGACCGATGACTTTTGAAGTTGGACATTCGGTTTTACTTAAAGTCTCACCGTGGAAGGGACTTATACGATTTGGTAAAAGGGGAAAGTTAAGTCCAAGGTTTATTGGACCGTTTAAAGTTCTTCAGAGGATTGGGAACCAAGCTTACAAGCTAGAATTACCCGAAGAATTGAATGGGATTCATAACACTTTCCATGTGTGTTATTTGAGGAAGTCCACGGGAGAAGTTCCTGATATAATTCCAATTTCTGAATTAAGAATTGATGATAACAAAAGGTTGATTGAAGAACCAGAGGCAATCGTTGACCGAAAAACTAAAAAGTTGCGACGCAAGATGGACGAGTTAGTGCTTGTCCGTTGGAAACATGCGAATGGGCCAAATCTCACCTGGGAGACGGAGAGTGAAATAATGGGTCGCTATCCGCATTTGTTTGTTGGTGTGTGATTTTAGGGACAAAATCATTCTAAGGTGGAGAGAATTGTAACGCCCGTGTTTCTGGGCCAGGCATTAATGATGATGTGATAGTCTAGGTTGACCTTTGTAACCCATTTTGAAATAATAGAAGTGTATTATTTGAGTATTGTGTGTTTTGTGCTTAATTGTGTGTCTTAAATGAATTAAGAATAAAAATAAGCGTGAAAATGAAATGTTAGATAAACCCAATATTGATACATGAAGACGAAGTGGTCGTGACAAGGTTTCCGAATATATAAAGAATGCCGAAATCCGAGTTATAACGAAGAAGTTATGATCTGTCGAAGTTTCGCGACAGAACCGGCACGACGCTGAAAGACGTAAAATACGAATTTAAGATAGAGCGATATCTAGCCTTAGTGATCTAAACGAAAGTCGTAGAATATGTTAAACCAAGAGCGTACATAAAAAGAACGTCTAAATCTGACTTCGTATGCGGAAGTTATGATTTTTCGAAGTTTCGACTTAGCAGTGTACAGCCCGAAGTTCGAATATGGGATCAAGCGATATTTAGCCAAAACATTCTAAATGAGAATCGAAGATCTCATCGATAGTAGTGCAACGACGGAAAGACAGACGAAAACGGACGTCAGATGAAGGAGTAATGAATTTCTAACGGAGTTTTCCTGTCCCGACCTACTAAAAATAGTATATTATTAATACATTAAAAATGAAATCAAAATTAGCCTACAAAGTCTAAATGAAAGTTGTAGATCTTGTTTTTACCTATGCGTGGAAAAAAAGAACGTCGAAAACGGAGTTCGTATGCGAAAGTTATGAATTTCTGAAGTTCGGGGCGCGATACCCCAAAACTGTCAGAGACCACGACGTGAAAACAGTGGTCTCGACGTGGCATGGCTTCTGACGCCTTCTGGAGCCTGACAGAGCAAGTGGAAGATGACGCATGCAATGGCGTTCATGCCCACGACGTGGAAACACCGTCCACAACCTGGAAAATGAAAATTTTGCCCTATAAATAGATTTGAAGGGGCAGCCGGCCAAGGTTGCTAATTCACCCTTCTCTCACCCATATTACCTCGATTTACGTGCAAAGAAGTACCCCCGGAGCCCCGGCATCATCCCGAGACCCCAAGCAAGTCCCGAAGCCCGAAGATCCCGAGAAGAAAAGAGTTTCTGAACCGAAGCTCTGCCTGCGAGAAGCCCGGTGTGTGAAGATCTTCTAGATTTACCGAAGAATACTACTTTTAAAGCCGTAGTGCTATCCGATCATCTTCTGATCAAGTGAGTGTGTAGTTACTTTCTTCTAACACATAATTTGAAGTATTTGATACGAAATATGTGTTATGTGTATATGTTTATATGTGTGAATGTATATTCACTTTCTTCTATCTCATAGATATGATTTATTCTCTATGAAATACGTGTTATGTGTATGTGTCTCATCTGTTGTTTTGAATATGTATTGAATGAGAATGCTATACAGGTTTTAAACTATGTATAAAAATATATATTTTTATCTACTAATATGTTGGGTAGAACATGGGTAGATACTTGATGTGTGATAAACAGATGAGAGGCCTCGATGTTGTTGTTGTTGATCTAGTTATCCAGCGGAGTATGGATAATGACCACGGACACTTTCTAGACAGTCCTGTGGAACGCTAGCAGGCTCATAACCTGTAGGTGTTGTGAACGATGTGTTCATCGGTGTACTCTATCCCCCTCATGGTTGCCTTAGGACTTTTATTGCTGAGGAAACCCCTCGCGGTAAAGTCCATCCCGATGAAATTCCTAGATTAGGTCCCTTGAGATAGATGTTGTTTTAGGGACGTAAAGTGAGGATAACGGGAATGGGTAATCGGGTTATTGTTGGTTGGTGAAATTAAATATAATTATTTATTGTGGGTTGAAAACCCTATATGCTCACCAGGCTCCCAAGCTTGACCCACTCAGTTTTGTTGTATTACAGGTAGTGGCGCGAGAGCATAAGTTGGATGACTTATCAAGATCTTTTGATATTAGACCAGTTGTTATATGTAACTGTTGTATGGTCTATCTTTTGTTGTTTATGCTTTTGGTCTGTTTATCGGAACATGACATCCCGAATATTGTTATATAATGAAAATGCATCTCTTGATGAAATTGCTTTGATAAACTTTATTTTATCATATTTTGTTTTGGGAACAAATTCTGCAACTCTTTTAAATCAAAGGATTTACTCTGAAACTATTTTAAAAGCATAAATTAAAACGGTCTTTTTTGGCCGTGATTTTGGGGATGTCACAGAAACCGCCATTCACACATTAAATGCATGTCACTCCCACAACAGCCAAGAATTCCCACGCCCATCATGTCAAATATAAAGGTCCAATAGAAAACCTCAAACTTATAATTCTTTGTAACTGCTTTTGACGCCATTTGAAATTGCTAAAATGACGTCATTGAGCTTAAAAATACAGGCAATGAATTGATTTTCATTTTTATGAAACATGTCATTTCTATTTGCAGAAGTTTCACAATCACTAATCCACCCTTTAGCTTTGCATATGCCAAAATATAATCCATTGGAATTACGATTAGGATTGAATTCATAACCAATTGTAGTAACCAAGTTTAAGAAGAGTTTCATCTAGTCACGGAAAGAATTACTTGAATCAGAAACTAGACTTTATGAAATCTTGGTTCAGATTTGTTTTATCTGAGACCTCAAGGATTTCAAGTGAAGTGTGTGAAAGTGCTAGAGAAAATAGATTCAAGAAATAGGAAAGGTTGGTGCTGCATCATGTTATCCTATGGTGATAGTATGTGATCATTGCACTGGGTTTTATAACACCATAAGTTTCGAATTGTTTTTATCTAAAACCTCAGGAGTGTTATGTGAAATATGATAAAGATAAATGGAGTGATGATAGAACACCATCAAATCCTTTTTGGCAAATATTTATGGGTCTCACTCTTCATCATGGTAATAACAATGAAAAGATCATGAACACATAATTTTGTAATCCTATATCAAGTTGGTTATACATGAAAATTAAGGGATTACAGGGAAATCGAAAATAGATATGGTAGAAGGAAGTTTTGTAGTGAAGTTGGTACATTGAAACATGATCCAGTTTCATCCATCAATTCCTTTTGTTGCATACTAGAATTCGTAAACGTATTCACCGTCAACTCATATTTGGAAACGAGTTTCTCACAATTTCATGGTAATAACGAAATTGATCATAAAAACAATTTTCACAAAACCTAATCCCAAGTTGGTTTACACATAGAACATCAAGGGTTAAATGAGAATGGTTGTTGAAAGATCCGACAATTCATAACAAAAATAAAGAAATTCTTTTTGGATTTTTGATATTTTTTAAAATGAAAGACAAAAATAAAGAATCTTTTTGAATTTTTGATATTTTTGAAAATAAAAGACAAAAATAAAGAAATTTTTTTTGGATTTTTGATATTTTTGAAAATAAAAGACAAAAATAAAGAATATCTTTTTGGATTTTTGATATTTTTAAAAATAAAAGACAAACATAAAAAAAAAATTGGATTTTTGATATAAAAGACAAAAATAAAGATAATTTTTTGGATTTTTTATATTTTTGGAAATAAAAAACCAAAATAAAGAAAGAATAGTTACCTAGTGGACCGACCTACGAACTATTGTACCTTCTTGCAACTAAGAAGTAACTACAAAACAAACCAAAAAATTCAGAAATGAACATTAAAATCATATATCAGACAAAAATCACAACAATTACGAAATAAATAGTAGATTCCGACAGATTCCGGAGATTAGAACATTTCGGAGAAAAATAGTGAATTCTGAGATCGATAGCTTCCGATGATCGAAACATTTCGGAATTATGCAAATGATTTCATAACCGAATTAGCTTCAATCATTCCAAGCCCTTGAAGAATTAGATTAAAAGTGACTTCTAGTGAGGCTTTTGTAAATATGTCCGCAAATTGATCTGTTAATCTAACAAAATGAACTTCAACATTTCCGTCTTCAACATGATTCTTTATGAAATGATATCGTAAGGCGATATGTTTTGTCTTGGAGTGCTGAACTGGATTGTGACAAATACGAATTGTACTTTCTGAGTCATAATAAAGAGGAATCTTCTTCATGTTAATTCCATAGTCTCTTAATTGACTTTGTATCCAAATAATTTGTGAAACACAAGTCTGCTTCTTTGATTGCTAACTTATAAGATTATTGTCGAGAAATTGACATCTGCCTGTTGTACTTTTACGATCAAGCCCACAACCTTCGAGATCAGCATTTGAAAATGCATGTATTAAAAATCCAGAATTAGTTGGATACCACAAACCAAGTGATGATGTTTGCTTTGGATATCTTAAGATATTTTTCACTGCAATCATTTGTGGCTCTCGAGGATTAGCTTGATAACGAGCACAATAGCATACTATAAACATAATGTATGGTATGCTCGAAGTAAGATATAAGAGTGATCCAAACATTTAACAATACAATGTAAGATCTGCACCTGGTTTATCAAGAGATGGGGTCAACTTAGTTCCAAATGGCATTGGAACTTTAATCTTTGAATCCCCAGTCATTCTAAATTTTGTAAGTAATGATTTAGTGTAAGCCTCCTGATTAATAAAAATACCTTCCTTACTCTATTTTATATTTAAACCAATAAATAAATTAATCGGAGTTTCCATCAATTTTCGAAATTCATTAGTCAACTTAGGATTAGTGGATTCGAAAATGATATGATCAACATAAATCTGAACAGTAATAAGATGTCCATCTTCTTTTTTTAGAAAGAAAGTAGGATCAACTGAACCTTGTTTAAACTTGGATTGTTCAAGAAATCGAGTCAGAGTTTCATACCAGGCACGAGGAGCTTGTTTCAAACCATAAACGGGTTTATCACGAATATAAAAATGATTTGGATATTTTTCATTTACAAAACCTAGCGGTTGCTCGACATAAACAGTTTCTTCAAGTTCTCCATTTCGAAATCCACATTTAACATCCATTTGAAAAACTTAAAAATTCGTGTGAGCTGCATATGTTTCTTCATAATCTATTCCTTCTTCATGAAAATATCCTTTGACCACCAGACGTGTTTTATTCTGAATGATATTGCCTTCTTTATCCATCTTATTTCTAAAAACCCACTTGAGACCAACAACAGATGCATCTTTCGGTGTAGGAATTAATCTACAAACTTTGTTTCTCTCAAAATTCTATGCAAAATTCCATTTTTGAAAATAAAACTTTCTGTTTTTATTTTTGTTGTGCATGAGTTAAGACTCCTGAAAAATATCTCCAATGTCTTGAGTTTTTGGATGATCTTTTGTCCATTTTGTCAAAGGTGGATAATTCAGATCATATTCAAGATCAATTTTATCATTTATTTCTTCACATTCTGATTGCTCATTAGTGTCATTATGTAAGGAACTCTCCCCCTGGACATTTTCGTTCAGATTTGAACTCTCCCTCGGGAAATGATCATGATTATTGAATTTTCTCCCTGCACCCATCATTATGGAAATAGAAATTGAAGTAAAAATTTCTTCATTCGAAAGTGGACCTATATTTTCTACATTCTCCCCCTCAAAAGTATGATCCTGGCTATCTTCATGAATTTCAATATTTTCAATTGCATCATCAACTAGTTCCAACAAGTCATCATCTTTGTTGTCTTTAGCTTTCTCTTCGGAAGAAATTGCCTTTTCTGGCTCATCAAAAAGATTTAAAAAATATTCATAAAGAGTCATAAGAGGATATGTTTGAGGATTTGAAGATGGAAAAATTTCATCATTCTGAACATTTGGATTTTGTTGAGAATTTTAGACAAATTTATCATCGAAAGTAACATAACTGCTTTCTTCAATTTCCTTGAATTTCTTGTTGAGAACTCTAAAAACTTTTGACGTCAAGGAATATCCCAGGAAAAATTCCTTCATTAGTTTTAACAGCAAACTTGTTGCGATGTTCTTTAGAGTTGTAGATAAAGCACCTAGAACCAAAAACATGAAAGCATTTAACGTTGGGGTTCTGTTTATTCAAAATTTCATATGGAGTGATTAAAAATATGTTATTGATAAATGAACGATTTTGAGTAAAACATGAAGCTCCAATTGCTTCAACCAATAAATATAAAGGAAGATTGGCAAAGAATAACATCGTCCTCGCAACTTTACATAAGGATCGGTTTTGCCTTTCAACTACAACATTCTGATGTGGAGTATAAGGAGATGAAAAGTTATGACTGGTTCCTTTGTTTATTAATAATTCTTCAAATACTTGATTTTTTAATTCTGATCCATTATCACTTTGGGTCTTCCTAAATGGTTTTTGCAACTGCATCTCTATCTGCTTCACAAAAGCAATCATCCTTTTTGTCGTTTCAGATTTCTGCTTAAGAAAGAAAATCCAAGTAAATTGAGAAAAGTCATCAACAATAACCAAAATATATTTGTTACCAATACTTTCAATTGATGGAGGACCACATAAATGAAAATTAATTAAAGCGTTTCAACAATTTTAGTATTTATAATTGAAGAATGACTTTTTCTTCTGTGTTTCCCATTTCGCAAGTTGCACACAACTGATCTTTTCAAATTTGAGAAGTTGAAGACCTCGCACATGATCACCAATAACGAGTTTGTTAATATCTTTGAAGTTGAGATGTGAAAGTCTTTTGTTCTATAACCAACTATCATCTGAACATGCTTTTGCAAGAAAGAAAATAGAAGGTTTTCCTTGAAATGGTTTTAAATTAAGAGGATACATTTCTCCTTTTCTTTTCGATTTCAAAATTACTTTTTCTGAAGCTTTATGAATAATTTCATATTCATCCTCATCAAATGATACTTTGAGACCAGAACCTAAAACAAGTTGAGAAACACTTATTAGATTGTGTTGCAATCCTTCAACATAAGCTACCTTTTGAAATGTAAAATATCCATTTGTAATTATCCCATATCCTTTTATTTCACCAGTTGCATTGTTTCCAAATTTCACTTTTCCACCATCTTTCAGACTTCGATATTCTCTTAACTCTAATTTCCTCCCAGTCATATGATGAGAACGGCCACTATCAATGTACCATTCCGAATCGAACTGTTCGTCATGAATTACCTACAAAATTAAACCAATTTAGGAACCCATACCATTTTAGGTCCTTGTGAGGTTTTTGATTTTGAATTCAAGATAGGAAAAAACTTAGTTTTGTTGATCCAAAATGATTTCATAATCACAACATTATTCAATCCTTTTTCCATTTTGAAAACCTGAGATTTGTTATCACAAAGATTAATTTCAACAAATGAAGTTTTTTGATTAAAATCTGTTTTTCTTTGTTGTACCATCTTTTCCAAATATTCTTCTTCTTCTTGTTTTAATTTTACTTCATATGATTTTAGAATAGCATCTTGATCTAAAACCTTTTTCTTATATACCTTAACATATCGTGACTTTTCAACATTCATTTTTTTTTTTGAATAGTAAGAATTTGGTCAAAATTTTGTTTTTGAATAAGGGGATGAATGAATATTTGGATTAAAAGATCTTGATGAACTAACAAACTTTCGATTTGAATTTCAAGAAACAGAATCAACATTTTTATCATTAATCCTATTTTTCTTTGTCTTCCAAATTTGATTTCTTTCAATCAAATTATTTTTATATCTAGCATTAATTACTCTTTTCTTTGCTTTGATCTCTTCAATGGTTTTTTTTATTATTTGCCTTTCCTTTGGAATTATTTTTCACTTGTGAAGAATAATTTTTCACAACCTCATTCTTTGTAACACAAATTGGAACAACTTTTTTGCCACTTGTTTCACAAACTTCATATGAAACATTCACATTGTTCAAGGGTTCCGACACATATTTCCCTTTTACTTTCCATTTAGTCTTTTTAGAAAGATCTTTTGTCTCGTCACCATTGTCAATTAGTGTAGACCAAAAATGATCTTCACAACCCTTTGCATTATCATCATTGATAATTTATGTCAATTTCGATGTATCATTCTTGTTTAATCCCTTTTTCAAAAAAAACTTAATTAGGAGTTTTCTGAACTTTTGGAAAAAAATTGCTTCCTCTTTCAAATTTTCAAAACCTTTATTCACAACAAGATTCTCAAATCCAATTGTATCTTCAAAATTAAATTCTTTTTCGGTTCTTCAATATTTTTCACAAAAGAAGAACAATCAACCTCATATTCAACAAAAATTTCACTCATTTCACTTTCATCAAAATCAATAGTACTCTCAAAAGAATGATTTTCTTCCAATTTCAACTTGTGGCATAACAAGTTATATTTCTCCATTGAATTTTTTTTGGCTTGTTGTTTATCCTCTTCAGTTAGAATATTGTTCAACATCGATTTCTTTTCTTTGGATTAATGAATTCCTCAATCTTTTCAAGTCCAATTCTATATGAACCATCCAAAGATTCATCTGATGAAATCACAGATTCATATTTATAACAATCAGCATCAATTTCATCTTCTTTAAGTTCAATAAAATGAAGAATTATTTTATGCAATTTCTCACCAATCGCACAATTAAGATAAAGTTGTGTAATATTATTATACAGACAGTTAGCAATTAAACAGAAAATATTTCTTTGTTTAGCGATCAACCTATTATCTTGTTTTAAAACTATTACATCATCCTGAAGTCTAGTTATTTCAATTTTAAGAGCTTCAATTTTTTTATTCTTCTTTCCTAGCTTTTGAAAGATTCCCCACTAAGACTATCATTGATATCAGAATTTTTAATACGAGATCCATTAAGACATTCACTAAAATTAGAAACTGTATCATGCAATTATGTAAAATCGGAATCATAAGGAGAAACATGGATATTAAGATATTTAATAATAGAATGTACCTTGTTGATTACCTTCTTTCTTTCTACAACATACCCTTAGATACTTTTTGATGTGAAAGACACATTTGATTTCGCACCTTCATCAGTGAAATATTCTTGACTTTCAGAATCTGTGCTTCCAACCATCAAACACATTCCTTCAATCCAACTATTCTCTTCTTTCACAACAAAGCTTTTTCCATGTGCATGCCTTCGAACCTCATCATCTTCGGAATCATTTAACCACACTTCAACTCAACCATCACTATCATCCTCTTCAACTACCAACGCTTTTATAGTGTTTTTGGCTTTTTGAAGCTCTTCTATTTTCTAAGTATAGTAAGCTTCATATTTTGTCTTTTCTTTCTTCTCATTCACTTTTCTTAACAAACACTCCTTTTCGAAATGACTTTTTCCATGACAGTAGTTGCAGTCGTAACCTGAATCACCAAGCAACTTTTTCTTCATCTTTCTGAAACTTTCTGTAACCTACTCCTTTTTCTTTCTCCGAAACGGAGTTCTGATTCATGAAGGTTCCATCTCTATTGTTTCCTTTATTAAACTTGGTCCTTTGAATTTTGAATAGTTTTTCTTGAAATTTGTTTTGGGATTGATGACCATGAGTGCCTTGACTTCACTTGTAAACTCATAATCCAAACTATCTGAATCAGATTCATATTGATTTGCCTTGGATATTTTTCCTTTTGATCCTTTTGATTTTGCAACAAATGCCTAGGGTCCAACATTTGAGATAATTTTTGTTTCTTTAAGAACCTCCTTCTCATAAGATTTGATAATTCCCACCAATTTAGCAAGAAAATTGTCCTTAAAATGAGAAATCATTATGTTCAATCACTTGGCTGCTTTTTAAAGAATGAACCGAATTTGGATAAGAGAGTTGTTTGGATTGAATGAAGTAAATCAGCATCACCAGAGTATAATTATTTCAATCGTACCCAAATTTCATGAGCTTTAAGACAAGAACTTACCAAACAAAAAGTGTATGGAGGAAGATCAAACCTCAGAATTCTAAATGCTTTTAAATTGTTCATCAACAATTCCTTTTCATCAGATTCAATAGCTTTTTTAGCAACAAGATCATACAATTCATTTTAAGTGTATATGATCTGATTGGTCTTTGCTACTTTGTATGGTCCTTCATACATTGCATGCCAGATACATGAAACATGATTTTCAATGCCATGAACGTGGTCCTCAAAATGAAGTGCCCAAACTTCATAATCTTCTGGAAAGAGAATTTGAATCTGATTTATAGAACCAATGGCACCATGAAGATTGAATGAAATCGAGTGAGAATCTTCTTTAGACATTCGCGAACAAATTTCAACAGAAAAAGGGATTAAAATCAGATCTGTAAGCTAGAACCAAGTTCCAAACAAAAAATCGAATGATTTGAACTAAGAATTTTGGATCAAATTGCAATTAAAAGTTGAAAAATGTGGAATCGATCAAAATGCAAAGTAAAGAAAATCTAAAGAACACGAGGAACTTTGAACGATTTTAGATCTAAAAACAACTTACAAAACCTCCTACTCTAATACCACTTGTGGAGAATTATTGGAACGGTAGATTCGAAAAAGAAAACATCATAAGAAGATTTGATAGATTTGTAAGAACACAAAGAGGTAAATAGGATCAGTTTGCATTAATGGATAGGAAGAACAATTCATTATAATAAGATTGTGGAGAATTATTTTGTTGGCAAAAATTATCCATTCTACTAACTAATGCTCCTATATATATGCGTCATAGGAGAACTAGAAATGAATCCTAAGTCGACAGTTCAAAACTGCAAACCTAATATTAAATACATTCCGAAATCGGAATCAACAATACATATCGAAACGAAGAAAGGAGACTAATCATTACAACCAAGATGCAAACAGCGCATACAACTAGACACAAGAATATTTCCGAATCCTAACAGCTTTAGTAGGTTTTGACCTTTTACTTGTGTATTTTAGTATGGTGGTTACCTGAGGATCAGGATCTGGCGATCCAGAGAGGCAGAGTACCAGTGATGATGATATTCGTAGGATCATTGCCGCAGAGGTGGCTACGGCGGTCCGGGAGGCTATCCCGAAGGTGTTTGGGTCTATCAAGACCACAATGATCAAGATGTTTGACCGTCACTGAGGATGTTGTTTTCGTAGACACTGTTGTTGTTGCCGCTGAGAGACCACAAGGGGGTGATGCAATGCAGTACCGGGAAATCAACAACACGAAGCCCTAGAAATTATAAGCGATCCAGGACTCGATTGCAGCCATGAGGTGGATCGCTGATGTTGAGGGAGGCTTTTACACCTGCTCTTGTCCAAGTGATATGAGGGTTCGTTTTACGTTGAACCTACTTCGCTTGGCGGCGAAGGACTGGTGGAAGTTTATGATTGATGTCTATTCACCTACGGAGCAAGTCGTTGTGACGTGGTATCGGTTTGTTGAGACGTTTTGAGATAAGTATGTTCCATTGGTAGAGAGGGAGTGATTGGCTTAGGAGTACATGTCGCTCCGAAAAACGACAGAGATGGTAACTGAGATCACCAGTATGCTTCACGAGAGAGCTCTGTTTTTTCCAGAGTACGCATCGACTCAGAAGGCACTGATGACCCAATACTTGAGTATACTCAAGAAGGATATCAGAGAGTTCATGACGAATTCCTAGTATCGGACATTCGCTAAGCTGCAGTCCAATGCTAGGAGGAGGGAGGTTGAGTTGGAGTTGCATGTAAGAGAGACCGAGGGGGATACATAGAGTATGGATAAGAGTTTTTTTTCAGAATTTGGTTATTTCAGTGCAAACAACATTGTTTTCAGATTTTGGTTATTTTAAACAGCAGGCTAGAGAATCAATTGATCAAATTTCTCAGAGATTTAATCACTTACGAAGTAGAATGATGAAGTATAGGTTGAAAAGATAAAGTATTGAGCATAAAGTGACTTTCATGAATGCTCTACATTTAGAATAAAAGATGATCGTGTCTACCGTGAACGCACATGACCAATTTTAAAGTCTACAGTCTAGCTCAAGTTGTTGGCAGTTTGAAATCACATGAAAATGAGGTCATGGAATCGACAAAATCAATTATTGACGTAGGTCCTTTGGCGTTAGTTAGGAAAGAAGAAGTTGCGAAAGAAAAGAAGTCTAAAGAAAAAGTTATTGAAACTAATTCGGATTCTGACGATACTGATGATGAGTTCACAAGTAAGGAAAAGGCACTTATGGTGAGCAACCTGAAGAAATTATTTAAGAAGAATTTTTCTAAGTTCATAAATGGTGGAAATGCAAGATCTGGCGGTGGAGGATCAGGTTACAAAGGAGGAAGTTCATTTGAAAAAAAATCAAAGGTGAAAGTGTTAAGAACTACTCAAAGCAAGAGGAAGAGAAGAATGAGAATAAAGTTCTTGGAGATTCAAGCTATGACTATAATTATTGCAATAGAAAGAATCATTTTGCATGGGAATGTATTTTATGAAAGAAGAATGAGAAGAATGAGAAAGAGAAAGATGAAGCCTGCTACGTCCAAAAGATCGAGGACTTTAAAAAGATGAAAATCTGTGGGAAGGCTTTGATTATTGAAGTAGATGATAGTGCTAATGGTAACACTGAAGTGTGGTCGGCTGATTTTGAGGATGAAGAGGTTCTTAGACCAACACATGGTACTTGTTTTATTTTTAACGTTTTCACAGGTGCAAAGAGTGGAAAATTTTTCTTGGTGAAAAGTGTATGTTCTGAATCTGAGAGTCAAGGGTACAACTCTGAAGGCGGTGGAGTTTCAGAGACCAATTCTTACAACTCGTGTTTTTCTACGAAGAGTGTAGGAGAACACATTAAGTATGCAACAAAGAGATTGAGAAGGTACATTCCATTCTTAAATCTTTGTATATTCCTATTTATCGCTTTGATGATGAAAATTTTGAATTGCTAGATAATATTTATGGACTAGGTGAAAGTCTATGATGGAATAGATTGAAAGTGTCTAATCTTGATGATGATCTTAGCATGTGCAAATTTGGAAGTGAGCAAAAAAGGTTGAAGATAGAGAAGTTGGAAATAGATATTGTTAGGGTTAAGGATGATGTCTATGTTTTGAACTTTGATAATAGATTACTTATTAAACAACAAAATATTTTTTCAAACTGCGAAACGCTTATATAGACATATTACTCAACTCTATCTTAACTACTAAATATATGTTGAAATGCACAAGAAAATATTGCCATTCTAATAATTTAAAGAAGAAGAAATAAATGCAGAATCTTACGAATGTGAATCTTTGATATCTTCTAATCAATCCTTAAGTGATGCTTATAAGGTTGGTTTACAAACTGTTGAAGCATTTTTAAAAACTAAGAAAATAAAGGAAATGATGAAAGATGTTCTAACTTAAGTAGTTTAAGCAACAAATGAAAAAGAATTCAAATGATATATATATATATATATATATATATATATATATATATATATATATATATATATATATATATATATATATATATATATATATTTGATAAATTGAATTCAGTTGAATATATTAATCGTGAAGATGTATCTAACTTTGATGAAAGTGAAATGAGTGAAATTTCATTGGAAGATGACATTGATTGTTCTAGTTTTGTGATATTTGTTGTTGAACCAAAAAGAAACTTGATATTTGAAGATTCTATTGAATTTTGAAAAAGTTGTTGAGATTAATGGCAATGAGAATTTGATGGAAAAAGTCATTGTTTTTCCAAAGGTCCAAAGTACTCCTAATAAAGTTTTTGTTACGAAAGGACTAGATAAAACTGACACAATTGATTAAACTTCTTTTGTGAAGACAGATAATGTTAATTCTTGTAAAAGTTATTTTTGATATGTGGAAATAGATAATGATGAGGAAACAATAGGTCTTTCGTGTAACGCCCTGATTCTCAGGTATTGATTAAATAAGAATTTCTTTGCTTTCAAGGTCTACTCGACGAATTGGTTGCCCTACTCGTCGAGTGGCAGCGGATTGGTCCACGTAATTTAGTGACCTACTCGCCGAGTCCAAGAAGGGACTCGACGAGTAGGAGCTGGCAGATGAAACCCTAAATCTCAGGGTTTTGCACCCTATTTAAAGAATCATAAGCCTCCTTCAGCCTCTTTACAGTCCCTTGAGAGTCTAGAAAACCCTAATCCGTGTAGTGCTTCATTCTTGTGTGTTTTAAGCTTTGGAAAGTGGATCTTTGAAAGAAGAACTTGGAGGACAAGAGGCTAGAAGCAAGGAAAGTGTGGGGGATCAGAAATCTACCTCAGTTAGCATCATTTGAAGGTATCAAGTCGTCACCTTTGGGTGAGTTTTAGGGTTGTTTTAGCTTGGTCATGATGATATTGTGGTGTAGGAGCTAGATCTGAAGTTACAACTTCAGGTATGGACCCTTCTTGGTTTCTAGGTTCATAAAGTTTCGAGCTTGGTCATGTTTGAAGCCTTCCTTGAGTGTAAACCTCCATTGTAAGCCTAGCTTTGTCATTTAAGGTCCTTAAAGCTTTGCATGCACATAAAGTTTGCAACTTTACGTGATAAGCAGGCCTTGGAAGGTTGGCTCTGTAATCTGGAACCTTTGCATGGCTTAAAAAGCATCTGTATGGTTGAAGGATTGAAGGGACTCGGTGAGTCACAAGGTCGACTCAGTGAGTCATATGAAGATAGTCATGTACTCGACGAGTTGGATGAACAACTCGGCGAGTCATATGAAGATTGCGTTGGAATCGGCGAGTCAGTCGAATGACTCGGCGAGTCAGCTAGGGTTTCTCCCGAACCTTTGGACACGCATAAACTCGGCGAGTTATAAGGGAACTCGACAAGCCAACCAAGGATTTCACGACTTGTCGAGTTCAGGAAGGACTCGACGAGTCGGTGAACTACACTCGACGAGTCGGGTCAACATGGACTGTTGACTTTGACTGTGGACCTTAACTTTGACCAAGGGTTGACTAGTTAACCTCTGGGGGCATTATGGTAATTTAGAAATTTATGGAAAAGGGTTTTATGATAACTATAGGTGGTGGAGTTTGTGTTGGCGATTCGAGAGTTGAGCCTATC
Organism: Lactuca virosa; assembly: GCF_052849685.1. Lineage (NCBI taxonomy): Eukaryota > Viridiplantae > Streptophyta > Magnoliopsida > Asterales > Asteraceae > Lactuca > Lactuca virosa. Next base: position 125,684,498 of record NC_136430.1, read on the forward strand.
ACTTCAGTGCGACACTTGGGAGGTGAGTTATCCTCACTATATCAACAGGGTCTACGGCCCCAAGGCCGACCCTTTATAATTTACATCCTGGGTTAGGATGGTCGTTATGTTATTGCTATGATAGATTACATCCTGGTTTAGGATGATTGCTATGATTATTGCTATGCTAGATTTCATCCTGGTTTAGGATGGTTGCTATGTTAGATTACATCCTGGTTAGGATGGTTGCTATGTTAGATTTCATCTTGGGTTAGGATGGTTGCCATGATTAGTGATCTGTTAGATCTGCATGATTACTTGTTTATTTGTATGTGCGCACGTTTATTGAATTGGGGAAAGGGTTGAGGCAGGTCCTGCTGTATGCACTAGGCCAAGACACCTTGGGCGGACCGGGTAGACTGCAGGCCCGGGTCGGGCAAATCTAGTTAGGCCAAAGGCCCAGCGAGCGGTCCGGATAGGCTGAAGGCCCCGAGGAGGGCGGTACAGACGTGCCGAGGGCTCGAAGAGCGATCCAGATAGACTGAGGACCGGGAGTCGGTCCAGTCAGACTGATGGATCATTATGCATGTTGTAGTTGTTTGCTTATATGTTTATATGATGTGGTTATATCTATATGGCGTATGTATTTTGGGGGTAACTCATTAAGCCTTCGAGCTTACATTTATCGATTATTGTTTCAGGTACTTCTGATGATCGCGGGAAGGCAAAGGTGTGATCGTACCGCTCCTCACATTTTATGATTTTATGAATTGATTCTGGGATACTCTGACAATATACTATTTTGAAAACAAGTTTGTAATAATCATGTGGTTTGAAACGTTTTAAAAAGTTTTAAATTGGCTCAAATTTTATGCATGTTACAAGTTGGTATCAAAGCCTTGGTTTGAATGAATTGGAGGTAACACTCATGTGTCTCCAGTCTCAAACCGAGGACAAGGTTATAAAATAATTTTTTTTTAAATGTTTTCAAAATATTAAAAGGAGGATGCAAGGGTACGATCAGTCGGAGCTCGCGAATAGACTCCAAAATACCTTACGGGTTAATTGAGTTATGAGATATGATTAGAACAGCATGTTAGCACTAGGCTAGGGATCTTCAGGAATTGCATGATGAAATTTCCTGATTATATGATGCCTGATAGCCTATGGTTTTCCTTATATGAAATTGACATCATTACTGTAGTTGCTTAGTGTATGCATCACGACTGTACATAATTAAGATCTTATAGCCTGAGAATGTTTGCTTTGGCTTTATTTCATATTCCTTGTCTCTTTGTGGGCTTAGAGTAGGATCGAGTATTCGAAACTCTATAGGGTCCAACGTTATGTATGGTTAGCATACACGAGCGCTGCAGGGTTGGTGAAAGTTTCATGGATGGGTAGGTTGTTTGGGATGATTCTGCCGATTACGAGACATTTAGCCTTCCTCTAGGAGTGAGGCTTGAGTGCTCGCTATGATTATATATATTGTTAGGGCGTTGTGATGATACTTGAGAAAAATATGGGTAGGTGTGGAAGGTAGTATGGGCTCGTACTACTAAAAGCACAGGACCCATACGCGTAGCAAGGAAGTCACAACTCCTAGGGTTTTGTCAGGAGTTGGTTCCCAGTTCTTGTATGGATTATCTGATACTTTGTGTTATGTTTCAGAATGGTGATCACCCGGCGCTTTGTGACTGGATCCGGCTCGGGATCATGATCAAGAGAGAGAGAGGGCGGACAGGGGGCGCCGACAGCGCCCGAGACTATCGGCCAAAGGAGGCCAGATGGGATGGATGACAGGATCCGGGAGATCCTGCATGATGAGGTTTCTGCTCTGTTTCGGGCTGAGTTGCCGGAGATGTTCGAGTCTATTAAGACCGCTATGGTGGAGTATTTCGATGATCGTTATGCAGCCCTCACTGAGGCGGCTGCCGCAGCAGCTACAGCAGCTGTATCGGCGGCAGGGTTGGGAGCCGGATGGGCTTTCCAATATCGGGACTTCGACAACACGAAGCCCACTACTTTTGATGGGACTCAGGACCCCATCAAAGCCATGAGGTAGTTGTCTGACATGGAGGGATGTTTCTTCACATGCTTATGTCCTACTGACCAGAAGGTCAGATGTTCCCTGAACTTGCTGAGGTCCGGGGCAAAGGACTGGTGGAGGTTGATGACTGGGTTGTATTCAGACGAGCAGAGAGCTGCTGTTACTTGGGAGCAGTTCAGGGATATGTTCCGCGCTCGCTACATTCCTTGAGTCGAGCGGGAACGGTTAGCTCAGGAGTTTTTGGAGTTGAGACAGGATCGGGAGACGGTGACGGAGATCACCCGTATGTTCACTGAGAGGGCGATGTTCTGCCCGGAGTTTGCTTTTGAGCAAGCTCAGATGACTCGTTATCTGAGCATGCTCAAGATGGATATTTGACAGTTTGTGGCGACTCAGCGTTGTGATACGCTTCTGGAGTTACAGGAGGCCGCCAGGCGGCGGGAGCTTGAGATTGAGTTACAACTGAAAGAGCAGGGTCGGGCCCCGGCACAGGCGCAGCCGGTCCCAAAGCGGTCTAAGACCGTTGATTCCAGGACAGGGGGACATCAGGGCCGCACTTGTGGCAAGTGCGGAAAGGGGAACGCGGGGGTTTGTAGGTCTGGTAGCGGATGCCGCAAATGCGGCCAGGAGGGGTATTATGCGAGGGATTGTCGTCAGACGGCCCCAGTTCAGGATATGAGGATCTGTTACCACTATCATCAGGTTGGTCACGTGAAGACCAACTGTCCGCAGCTCGCAGCCAGGCCGGCACAGGCTCCAGCGCCGGCTACATTGAGTATTACTGACGGGAGTCAGGGTCGAGCAGTGCCCCTGAGGGCCTAAGGGCGTGCTTTACAGCTTACAGCGGAGGAGGCCATGGCAGCACCAGATGTGGTTGCTGGTATGTTTCTATCCTTTGTCTCGTCTATTATATATGTTGTACATGTTGTTAGGTATGTTTCTAGTGAACTCCTTACATGCATTGGTTTTATTTGACTCGGGGGCGAGTCGGCCATTTGTATCACAGACGTTTAGTAGGGAGTTCAGTATGCCAGTAGGCGAGATAGAGTGTCCGTTGCGAATCTCTATCACCAACGAACACAGGGTTGCTGCTCATTTGCTTTACCGAGGGTGTGAGTTAGAAATCTTCGGGGCGTCCTTCCTGATAGACTTGATTTCGATTCCCATGAGGGATGTGTGCGTGATTGTGGGGATGGACTGGCTTAGTCGATTCGGTGCCCTGATTAATTGCAAGGGTCAACGGGTAGTAGTTCGAACCCCAAGTGGGGGAGAACTGATTGTTTATGGCGAGGGCACCAGAGTGGGAGCAGGGTTTTGTTCAGCCGCCAGAGCTCGACAGTGTATTCAGCACGGGTGTGCAGGTTATCTAGCGTATGTGGTGGATACGCGAGTCAGGGATCAGACTTCAGTTTCGGAGGTTCCAGTGGTTAGAGAGTTTGCTGATGTGTTCCCGGAGGAGTTGTCGGGGATACCTCCGGAGAGGCAAGTCGAGTTTCGGATCGACCTAGTGCCAGGTGCGGACCCTATCGCCAAGGCGTCGTACCGATTGGCGCCACCGGAGATGCAGGAGCTGTCATCACATTTGCAGGAGCTGCTGGGAAAACAGTTCATTCGACCTAGCAGTTCTCCATGGGGAGCACCGATCCTCCTCGTCCGGAAGAAGGACGGTTTGCACCGGATGTGCATTGATTATAGGGAGCTGAACAAGTTAACGGTGAAGAACTGTTATCCACTCCCGAGGATAGATGATCTCTTCGATCAGTTGCAGGGCGCATCTTGTTTTTCCAAGATCGATTTGAGATCCGAGTATCACCAGGTCAGAGTGAGGGAGGAGGACGTGGAGAAGACCGCGTTTCGGACGCGTTATGGACATTACGAGTTCGTGGTGATACCGTTTGGGCTCACCAACGCGCCAACAGTATTGATGGACCTGATGAATCTGGTCTGCAGACCGATGCTCGATCGCTCGGTCATAGTGTTTATCGACGGTATCTTGGTGTATTCCAAGACCCGAGAGTAGCATGAGGAGCATCTGCGGGAGTTATTGGGATTTATGAAGCGAGAACGGCTTTATGCCAAGTGCTTGAAATGCGAGTTTTGGTTGCGAGAGGTCCAGTTCCTGGGCACCTCGTTAACCAGGATGGGATTTTGGTCGATCCGGCCAAAATTGAGGCGATTATGCGGTGGGAAGTTCCAAAATCTCCCTCAGACATCGGGAGCTTTTTGGGTTTAGCGGGGTACTACCGGAGATTTATTCGGGATTTCTCCAAGATTGCAGTACCCCTCACTTGTCTGACGAGGAAGGGGTGGATTTCCGGTGGGACCCTAAGCAGCAGAGGGCGTTTGAGACCCTCCGTCAGCGGTTATGCGAGGCTCTAGTCTTGACACTCCCGGAGGGAGTTGAGGATTTTGTGGTGTTCTGTGATGCATCCATCACAGGTTTGGGGGCGGTCCTCATGCATAGGGGACGAGTGATAGCTTATGCATCGCGGCAGTTGAAGCCGCATAAGACGAGATACCCTAGACATGACTTGGAGCTAGGAGCGGTGGTGTTCGCCCTCAAGATATGGAGTCATTACCTTTATGGGGTCCGTTGTACCATTTACATGGATTACAAGAGCTTGAGACATATCATGGATCAGCTGAACCTGAACATGAGGCAGCGCAGGTGGCTGGATGTAGTCAAGGACTACGATTGCGAGATCCTTTACCACCCTGGTAAAGCGAATGTGGTTGCGGATGCTTTGAGCCGCAAGTCAGCTGGGTCTTCCACCCCAACGATATGTATGAGGATAGCGGTGGATTCTCCGCTTGTGATTTTGATCAGAGATGCTCAGGTCGAGGGCATGCGGCCAGAGAACTGGAAATTGGAGAGGATCAGGGGTGAGAACACCCGGTTTGTGCAGGATAGTCGGAGATTATTGACCCTATGCGGTCGGGTTTGGGTTCCGATTTCTGGTGGGGTCAGGCAGACAATCATGGAGGAGGCTCATAAGTCTCACTTCTCCATTCACCCGGGGGCCACCAAGATGTACCAAGATTTGAGTTTGAGCTACTGGTGGCCGTGCATGAAGCGAGAAATCGCTTGGTACGTCGAGAGGTGCTTGACCTGTAGGATGGTCAAGGCCGAGCATCAGAGGCCGCATGGCAAGCTGCAACCCCTGGAGATCCCCATATGGAAATGGGAACAGATCACGATAGATTTTATTACCAAGTTGCCGAGGACGGCGAAGGGGTTTGATGTTATATGGGTCATCGTGGATCGATTGACCAAGAGTGCCCATTTCTTGGCCATACGGGAGAGCTCATCGGCTGAGAAATTGGCCTACGTGTACGTTCGCGAGATCGTGGCTCGCCATGGGGTTCCGGTCTCCATTGTCTCCGACAGGGATGTTCGTTTTTCCTCTCGTTTCTGGCAGAAGTTTGACGAGGAGCTGGGCACGCGGTTGCACTTCAGCACAGCATTCCATCCGCAGACTGACGGTCAGAGCTAGCGGACCATTCAGACCCTCGAGGACATGTTGAGGGCTTGTGTTATTGACTTCGGAGGGAGCTAGGATTCCCACCTACCCCTTGCAAAGTTCGCCTACAACAACAGCTACCATTCTAGCATTGGCGCTCTGCCTTTCGAGCTGTTGTATGGGCGGAGATGTCGCACCCCGGTTTTTTGGGGTGAGGTCGGACACAGGGTGATAGGACGGACGGAAGTAGTCTTACAGACTACGGAGAAGATTCAGCAGATTAGGCAGCGACTGCAGACCGCTCAAAGTCGGCAGAAGAGTTACGTCGACAGACGCCGATCTGAGCTAGAAATTCAGGTGGGCGATATGGTTCTCCTGAAGGTCTCACCCTGGAAGGGTGTGATCCGCTTCAGGAAGCGGGGGAAGTTGGGTCCCCGCTACATTAGGATGTTCAGGATCATTGCCAGGGTTGGCAAGGTGGCTTACAGGCTAGAGCTACCGGAGGAGCTTAGTCGGATCCACAACACTTTTCATGTTTCGCAATTGCAAAAATGCATTATGGATCAGGAGGCAGTAGTATCGTTGGGTGATATTCAAGTCGATGAGCGCCTGAATTATGTGGAGAGGCATGTAGCCATACTGGAGAGGAAGACAAAAGTTCTAAGGAACAAGGAGATACCTTTGGTGAAGGTACAGTGGGAGCATCGGAGAGGATCTGAGTGGACTTGGGAGCCAGAGGCAGAGGTGCGGGAGCACTATCCGGAACTGTTCGTCGCGGCAGACTTCGAGGACGAAGTGTAGTTCAAGTGGGGGAGAATTGTAACGCCCCGATTCTCAGGTATTGATTGAATAAGAATTTCTTTGCTTTCAAGGTCTACTCGACGAGTTGGTTGCCCTACTCGTCGAGTGGCAGCGGATTGGTCCATGTAATTTAGTGACCTACTCGCCGAGTCCAAGAAGGGACTCGACGAGTAGGAGCTGGCAGATGAAACCCTAAATCCCGGGGTTTTGCACCCTATTATCAAAACCAAACTCCCCCTCGAAGTAACACCGGTCTTCAAATCCGCAAATAAATATTCGACAAACCCGAGAAGCTTCGAATATCCATCATTCTCCCCCTTTTTATAATCAAAAAATGATTATAAAACACACTAAGGGTGAGAAGCGCTAGAGGAATAGTCTTCACGATACTCCCCCTTGATGTGTACCAAAAATGAATCACTAAAAATCTTGCATGGAAAAACAATCACGAAAAAGCCACAAAAAATTTTCCAATTTATGAAAATTTTTGACTTTTTGAGTGAAAGTTGCAAGATTTTTCAAAAACCGGGTAGAAACTGTCACTTTCTGAAACTTGCAGGGACCCGTTGCGCCCAAAACAGCCAAATATGCAAAACTCTCCCCTTTTTCCAAAGCTGGGTAGAAAGCGTCAATTTGCACAAACTGCAGGGGCTTGAAATGCATTTTCTTCAATTTTCAGCAAAAACAGTCCTTTTTCGAATTTGGGTATGAACCGCCAAACATTCGAAGCCTCAGGGACTATTTTCAAAAATTTTGCCATTTGTGTTCCAAACATACGAAGAGTTGGCCCAAACATTCGAAAATTCAGAAAATTTTCGAATTTGGGTGAAAAGTGTCAAACATTCGAAACTTCAATTAATTTTCTAAGTGTCAAATTTTCGATGGTTCAGGGGTTGTTTTCGAAACTTTTGCTTCTTTTGTCAAAAGATACGAAATTGTGATCAATCATACGAATCCTTTACCAATCATACGAAGGGGTGTTTAAAATTTGTCAAACAGTCGAAACTATAAGGGCCATATACGAAACTTTTCTTTCTTTCTTCCCCAATTGCGTACACAAACAACGTCTTCGAATATTCATCAGTTTAGATACCCAAATAACCCTTCATTTAAATTTTATTACCCTTCGTACGAAATCATCCTTTCCATTTTCTCTCTCCTCTTCATATGAAACTTCATCTTCCCTTAACAAACGAAAAATTCTCAATCATACTAAGCATACGAAGACTTATCCATGAACAGTAACTCTTCGTTCAATCAGAGCACCCTTCGTACGAATCCATAACACCAAAAACCTAATCACAAATCGACTGTAAACAAACATTGACCCTTCGTTCTTTGATTCCAAGATATCCCAGTCTACATCGATTCTTGACTGGTTAACAACCAAAATCAACAGTCGATCCTTTGCACATCGACAATTAACACTCCTTTACACAGCGATCAGTAGGGCTTCGTTTTTAGGCAACCAAAATCGACACCAACAGCAAACTCGATTTAGACCCCAAAATCTATTCATTCATCAAAATCAGTTTGTTCTTAGCTTCGTTTTAACATCGATGGTTGACCCCAAATTAACCATTCGAAATCAGATTCAACCATCCCTTCGTTCTTCAATCAATCGAAATTAGATGCTTGACTTTTTCCTTAACCATCCACAACAATCAATGAATCCAAAAACTCGTCTCTTTCACAGTCACATGATTCGGAATCATAATCAACTCAAGCTTCAACTGTCGACTCTAAGCTTTAGCTTTTCAAAAATCAAGCCTTTGAAATCGATCTCACTTTCTTCAAACACATTGAAATCGACTTCCCAACACCAATTTGATCCCAAAATTCATCAATCATCCTATTCAATTTTCAATACAGTTTTCCCTTTTAACATGAACATTAACGTTTGACTTTGAGCTTGACTCATCGATTGAAGCATTACCACTTCAATACGCATCACAAACCACATTGGTAATCACTTTCAAGTCGATTCTGAACATCTATCATTGAACTCGATTTCGATTTCAAAACTGATTTCGATTTTGACTTCTCATAAACGCGTTTGACTTTCAAGTACAAGACTTTTGATACAAACGAACAACAAAAATCAACGAAATCACCATTGATCAAGATTCAATCAACAAATATTATCAAAATAGATTTCGATTTTAGGCTTTGATGACTCAAGCCAAATTCAATTTCAGTCAAAATAGATTCCATACAACTTAAGATCGAAGAGCATCTACAATACTTCACAGATTTCGATCTTTAACTCAATCAATTCCAAACACGTGATTTCAAGCCAGTATGCTTTGATTACCAAGCAACAAGACTTTAGATTCCAGTGAGTAACAATTAGACTTCGATTGAAAGAAATGATTTATACGACTGATGCACAAGAAAGAAATAAGGAAAAAAAATAGATTTCGATGTGGGCTTAATCAAGATGAACAGTAACTGTTCGAACTTTTGGGCTTAATAAACAAATCAGGAACAAGATTTTGAGATTTGGGCTAATTTTGAATAGATGCAAGATCATTTGATTTGTTCAGGCTCAAAAATTAATTGAATTAATTTTGATGTTTGGGCTTGATCTTAAAAAAAATATTGGATCAATGGGGTTGAAACGAATCAGATCCAACGAGACAAATCGATCAAAAATGAAAACGCAAAATACGAATCGAAATCATGGACGTTTTGGAATCCATTTGAGAATTTGAGATACCTTTTTGACGAATCGAGATCCATTAGCAACAAACGAATCGAATTTAGAAGATCTTGGTTCTTTTTTCGGAACGAGAAAATCTCCAATTTGAACATTGTACCACCCGTGATGCATAGTGTACAACTCGTTCTTCGTGTTCTTCAACGATCCAAGAACATCTTCAAAAGAACCACCAACACTTTTGGGTTTTGACTTCAAAATCAATGCAACCTTTGGAGATTGTTGCTTTGGAACCCAAATTTGTTTCACGGATTTAGACTTCACAACATTTGACAATTTTTGTGAGTAAACCCGCTTGTTTTTCTGATTAATCTTCTTCTTCTTTTTCTTTCTCATCTTTTTGCATCTTGAAGACTTGATTTCATGAACAAACCCACTTTCCACAACATCAACTTTATGAGTTTGAATCAAATCTTTTGGAGTTTGATACTTGTGAATTTCTTGGATCACCGGCTTCCGATAAGGAATCATTCCTTCAAACGAATCACAAGAACACAAAATATCATCGGTTTGAACTCCAATCGAGCAAAAAACTTTTTCATCTTGAAAATCAACTTGAATCTTCTTATTATGAACTTCAAGAACATCACATTGAACTCCATTGTCAACAACTTCAACAACCTTAAGAGCACGAAGATCATTTGGGTCTTCAATAAGAGAAATATATTTCTTTCTGAACAAATATTTTTCTTCTCCAAATTTATCACTACTACGTGATGATATGGACCATGTAATATCATCCAACCATTTGATCTCACAAAGTGGTTGAAATATCAAGCTTCCATGATCATCCTTCAAACCTCCATAAGAAACCATAGTTTCCCAATATATCGAATTGTTTAACACCAACCCATAATATTGATCTTTATTGACTTTGTATTTGATATCTTTAATGATCACAATCCAAGAATTGTAAGGCAAATTCACCATGATTACAAAAACTTGAAGATTTCTAGAGAGAGAAAGTGAATTTGAATGGGTTTTCTAGAGAAAGAAAGTAAAAATCACTTGAATTCTAGTGAAGAAAATCGAATTATGAGTAAAAACAATGATGAATTCGATTTCTAGAATCCAAAAACTCTCCAAATCACGAAGATCAAAGATCAAAAAATGAATCACCAAATCAAGATTGCCACCATGGATCAATTCTTGATGAAATCAAGAACACCTGCTCTGATACCAATTGTAGTGGTGTTGATTATGATGGCATGTGCGGAATTAGAAAGATCTAGTGAATCATCATGTAAATTCAAGAACACAAGGAGTAAATAAATCTTTTTAAGCTCATATTAGATCTAGAAAGGATATACAAATGGGTTTGTACACAATTTCTCTCTCTAGTCTAACACTCCAAATGGTTCCTTACATAATGGGAGTCACTCACTTCCTATTTATAGGAAAGACTCAACCCATTTACACATACAAGAGGGTAAGCCTAAAACACTACATCCAAGAGTGACTTTGCACCCTAACAGTGAGGTTTAGGGTTTTTTGGCTTGGTCATGATGATATTGTGGTGTATGAGCTAGATCTGAAGTTGCAACTTCAGATCTGGACCCTTCTTGGGTTCTAGGTTCATAAAGTTTCGAGCTTGGTCATGTTTGAAGCCTTCCTTGAGTGTAAACCTCCATTACAAGCCTAGCTTTGTCATTTAAGGGCCTTAAAGCTTTGCATGCACGTAAAGTTTGCAACTTTACGTGATAAGCAGGCCTTGGAAGGTTGGATCTGTAATCTGGAACCTTTGCATGGATTAAAAAGCATCTGTATGGTTAAAGGATTGAAGGGACTCGGCGAGTCGCAAGGTCGACTCGGTGAGTCATATGAAGATAGTCATGTACTCAACGAGTTGGATGAACAACTCAGCGAGTCAGATGAAGATTGCCTTGGACTCGGCGAGTCAGTCGAATGACTAGGCGATTCGGCTAGGGTTTCTCCTGAACCTTTGGACAGGCATAAACTCGGCGAGTTATAAGGGAACTCGACGAGCCAACCAAGGATTTCACGACTTCTCGAGTTCAGGAAGGACTCGACGAGTCGGTGAACTACACTCGGCGAGTCGGGTCAACATGGACTGTTGACTTTGACTGTGGACCTTGACTTTGACCAAGAGTTGACTAGTTAACCTCTGGGGGCATTATGGTAATTTAGAAATTTATGGAAAAGGGTTTTATGATAACTATAGGTGGTGGAGTTCGTGTTGGTGATTCGAGAGTTGAGCCTATCACTTCAGTGCGACACTTGGGAGGTGAGTTATCCTCACTATATTAACAGGGTCTACGGCACCAAGGTCGGCCCTTTATGATTTACATCCTAGGTTAGGACGGTCGTTATGTTATTGCTATGATAGATTACATCCTGGTTTAGGATGATTGTTATGATTATTGATATGCTAGATTTCATCCTGGTTTAGGATGGTTGTTATGTTAGATTACATCCTGGTTAGGATGGTTGCTATGTTAGATTTCATCCTGGGTTAGGATGGTTGCCATGATTAGTGATCTGTTAGATCTGCATGATTACTTGTTTATCTGTATGTGCGCACGTTTATTGAATTTGGGAAAGGGTTGAGGCAGGTCCTGCTGTGTGCAGTAGGCCAAGACACCCTAGGCCGACCGGGTAGACTGTAGGATCGGGTCGGGCAAATCTAGTCAGGCCGAAGGCCCACCGAGCGGTTCGGATAGGCTGAAGGCCCCTAGGAGGGCGGTCCAGACGTGCTGAGGGCTCGGAGAGCAGTCCAGATAGACTGAGAACCGGGAGTCGGTCCATTCAGACTGATGGCTCATTATGCATGTTGTAGCTGTTTGCTTATATGTTTATATGATGTGGTTATATCTGTATGGCGTTCGTATTTTGGGGGTAACTCACTAAGCCTTCGAGCTTACATTTATCGATTATTGTTTCAGGTACTTCTGATGATCGCAGGAAGGCAAAGGCGTGATCGTACTGCTCCTCACATTTTATGATTTTATGAATTGATTCTGGGATACTCTGACAATATACTATTTTGAAAACAAGTTTGTAATAATCATGTGGTTTGAAACGTTTTAAAAAGTTTTAAATTGGCTCAAATTTTATGGATGTTACATTTCAGAGAAAAATTCTTGTAGAGTGAAGAATATATACATTTAAGAACCTTTAAATGTAGCATCTCCTTCACAAGTTGTTTCATTACTTTCTGATGTTGAGCATGCGAAACCTATTCCAAAGGATAAATCTAGTTTGGGTGATCTAAAAGGAAAATCTAAGATGATTGATCAGGATGCTCAAATCAAAAATGATAAGCAAGGAAATATCAAAGCTAGGAGTGAGAGGTACGAAAAGAATTTGAAAATGGGAAGAATTTTTTAACACAACAAGATCATGTAGCAAATTCTGTTAATCTTTTTAAATCTTAAAATGTTACTTGTTTTTGTTCCTTTTCTAACTCACATGTGCAAAATTCAAAGTGTAACAATTCATCAGGATTTTCTAATCAGAAAAATCATTCACAAAAAGTTGAAAATCAATATCTCAATTTGGTCCTAGCTCGTACTACAACAAAAGTGTGAAATCAAAAGGAATTGTGAAACAACCAAATGTTCAAAATAAAGTTGTTTCAAAATAGAAATCAATTCCAAAGAAGTAAGTTGCAAAACAACAACTTGAAGATAAAGAATATCCAATCCATTTGATTCCAAAAGCAAAAGTTTCATTCAAAACCAAAAACCCTTTGTTGAAATAAATCTTTGTGATGAGAAAACAAAATTTAACAAAACTGTGAAAGGTGTGAATGACGTTTCGGTTGTGAAATATTTTTGGATTGAAAAGAATAAGATTTTTCCAGTTGTTAAATGCAAATCGTAAATCTTACAAGGGCAAAAGAAGGTTTGGGTTCCCAAATTGGTGTAATTTTGTAGGAGATTTGTGACCAGCAGTATGATTCTTAATGTCATAATGATAGTGGTTGTTCTCATCACATGACTGGGAAAAAATCACAACTAAGGGATACAGTGCCACTTCGTCGCATTTAAAACCTTCTCGATCTGAATGTGTAGTAAGCTCTTATGATCTACTTATATCATAATCCTCGTACCATGCTAATAATAATTCCATATTTAAGAGTAATAACCACTGCCGCCAACTCCTAGTCATACACCAAGAGATTCACATTGGCACTCTTTGTCTACTAGGAAGCATACATAATCACCGTCCCTAGTTACATCAACTCTCACACCAAACCAAATTAGGATGTAGATGCATATTTGTTTTCATCTTGATCATGTTCAATCTTAGATAATTCATACCCAACTGCATGTATCGTCTTCCTTTTAACGAATTGTACTGACGCTCCCCACGACAAGGAACTTTGTTGAATGAACTTTCGCTTTATCAACCTTGAGGTTGCGACAATATCTCCTTCAATTCCAAAGAATCTAACCAAAAAGGTGTTTTGGATTTAAGAGTCACATCAGGAACAGGGTCAATCTAGAACTCTACCTGACAAGGTGGTGGTAAACCCGAGAACTCATCAGGAAAAACATCGTTATATTCTCTGACCACCTCGACATCAAAGAGACCCACTGACTTCCTTGAGCTCTCCACCACATGAGCCAAGTAAACCTCACACCTCCTTGCTAGAAACTTGCTCACCATAAAGAACAAATAATAGAAATGAACTCTATAGTTTTCTCCTCACAAAGCAGACAACCTTTATATGAAATGTGGAATTCGTACCCGCTTTCAGCACATAGGATCTCAGACTGACTATAATACAGCCAATCTATACCAATGACAACACTAGGCGACTTGATCCCGGTCAAAAGAAAAGTATGTTGCTCAATAATAATGGAACACCCATTGAGATTTTCCATAACAAGAACGAAATTCCCTACCATTATGTCAATTCCTAACATAAAACATGCACAGAAGGCAAAGACACGAAAGGTCTACCATTCATAAAACTATTCCAACTTTGGGTACCGACCACCATGTCCTCATATTCCCTCGTGGTGCCTCCAGTCCCAGCTATATATATTAGGATTATGATGGTATTGGGCTCATACTAACGTTCACACCTACATATAACTGCTTCTGGCATCACCACGAAGTCTCATGTCTCACTAGTTTAGGTTAAAGATTGGTACACCTATTTTTCTTCCTAATATTCATAACTTGCTATAATCCTTATAATAGGTAGAGGTTCTCTTCCCAGTCTAACACCGACCAACGATATGCCAACAACTTGCAAGGCTTGTCGAATATATGTAGTTCAATCATCGCTCCAAGATGATCTTCTGTTTCCTCGATACACGCAACACTATTCAAACTATGAATGTTCTGGGATAACTAAGCTTGTGGGTTACGAGCAATTCCCCTAACGTCGAGCGATATTAATGATTATAGGATCCGCGATAAAGAAGAGAGGATGTTTCAATATCGAAAAGAAATAAGAGTCCTAAAGGCATATAGAAAATATCATATAACTCTCAACACACCCTCCCCACCCCACCCTCCACCCCCACCCCCTTTAAGAATTTAAAGAAACCTAATTGAGCCAGTCGACATTGTGAGTCTAAACATCGGCCTCTATATTCAGTTCACTCACAACCTGGTTCTGATACCAACTTGTAACATCGACATTTTACAGCCAAATTTTTCTTTTTTATTTTAAACACTTTTTAACCAGAATACGTTAGCGGAAGTCTTATTTTAAATATTATGAAATCATCACCAATGTTACTTTATTATAAAAATCAACCTTCATTAAAATCAAATTTCATAAAACCAACCAAAAATAAAAACGAAAGTAAATGAAAACTCAACGACATGTCCAAAGTGGTATCATCGCCAAAATATACTAATGTAACTACCCTAGAAGGCCACATCCTCTCCAAGGGATCATACCATGCTACCTATTCCAATGCAAGGCAAAATAAGAAGCAAAGAAACAAGTGTCAGCATATTCTAAGTGAATCAATCATAACTACGGTGTTATGGAATGCATATATCCCAAATGGGTCAGACGTGACATCATACAAACATGCATTCAAACACTCACATAGCATGGCATCACATACATCACATAACCAACTCAATTATGCTCACTTAGTATTATTCATCTTTAGAGTTTGTTAATATAGTTAGACTTTATTATTCATCTTTTTAACTAATTATTATCACTTCATTAATCACTATAATATTATTAAATAATATTAATCTTTTTTTTTTCTTCATTAATAATTACTCTCATCTAGTCACCTTTGTAATTTTTATTATAATACTTCCTATTTATGGGTCTATATGTTCATCAGTAACCCCAAGGTAAGTATTACATTCACTCCTAACATCACCGACATGACCTAATGCACTAATTAAGGTGCGACTCTCAACCCTAACATTGCCCCTGATTCCTTGTATTCGCTATTGAAAATAATGGAGATGAATCTTTAAATATTGGAGATGAAGCTATTATTAACGTTGAAACTCATGTGGAGAGGGGGAGTGTTATACCTTCGACTGCTTCAGTTGAAGGGGAGAGCATTGATAATTCTACTATTCATGTTGTCATTGAGAAAATAGTTCAAAATATACAGGATCGATAGTGAAGAAGTGCATATTCACTCAGAAATTCCAAATGATGATACTCAAGTCAAGGAGGAAAATCCTATGTATGATGCTAATGTCTAGGGGGAGAGTTCAATGAGTGGAGATAATGGAGATTATTCTGAAACTAAAGAAGTTTATTCAGAAGTTATTCCTGAATATGATCCCATTTATCCTCCATGATTAAACAGACACAATATCATCCTCGAACCGAAATCATTGGTAATACATCAATTAGTGTATTGACTCGTACTTAACAAAAGGAGAAACAAGTTTTGTTGAATATCGATCAAGAGTTCGGCATATTTAACTCTTTCATTTCTAAAACCGAACCAAATAAGATGAAGACCACCCTTGATCATTCTGATTCGGTGGAAGCAGTGCAAGCTGAGCTTAGTGAATTTGAAAGAAACAAGGTTTGGCGATTACTTCCAACACCTCCAAATGCTTCGGTCGTAGGTTTGAAATGGGTCTTTCGCGAGAAGCTAGAAAAATAAGGCAATGTTGTATGAAACAAGGCAAGGCTCGTTGTGAAAGGATATTGTCAAGAAGAAGGTATTGACTACGAAGAGATATTTTCTTCGGTTGCGAGACTTGAATCTGTTTGCATTTCCTTAGCTTTTGTTTCACATTATAACTTTGAATTTTTTCAAATGGATGTAAAATGTGCATTCTTAAATGGTGAACTTGAAGAAACAGTCTATGTTGAGCAACCTCCAGTTTTTATAAACAAAAAAGTATCCAGATCATTGCTACATATTCGACAAAGTTGTTTATGGTCTTAAACAAGCCCTGGGGCAAGGTATGAAACTCGTACTCGTTTTCTAAAATAGTCAAAATTTAAAGAAAGTTTAGTTGATTGCACGTTCTTTCATAAAAATGTTGGTGATCACTTGATGATTGTAACGACCCAGATTTTCTATAATAATATATAAGGGAAATATCATAGTTTTTCTACAATGCGGAACTATACTAAAATTAAAACATTTTAAATCCTTGGTTTAATCACGGGTTTACTATAAAAATCTTACATACAAAATTAAACAAGGAAATAAAATTACTCCTAATCTAGGTCCTTGTGCTCTTGTCTTCAATCACATACATTGGCTGCTACCTGAACCTGCAAAACATGAAACATATCTACTACATCATACCACAAGTCTAGAGAGTTATATTCTAATCTTTTTCATGTTAATCTAACTCTTCTTCTAATAGCATACACTGCTATTCTTCTCATTTATTTATCTCTTTTATCCTTTTCTCATTTTTGCATACTCTATCTTTTGTCCTCTTTTCTCATACTTTGCTCTATTATCTATCTTCCTCATCTCATCTTTCTTAGCCTTTTCTCAGGCTCTACTCATGTTTTGCACCAACTCTATCTTTGTCTCTACCTTTATCACTTCTCTACGTTGGCTCTTCTTTACTATATATCTTCTCTACTCAATCTCTTCTCTGCTCTATCTTTTCTCTACTCTATCTCTTCTCTAGTGTCCCAAATTCCCACCTAGACCCAACGGTCACATATCATGATATAATCTCACCTATCATCTAAAGAAAACAACATCCCACTAACATTACTGAGTACACTCATCCGGACTTACACTCCTCTCTTATGATCCGTCGTGGATCCTTAACCATTCTTCTTCTCTTGAGTCCCTCTCGTATTCCTTATTCTCAATCCCTCATGGAACCTTTTCTTTGTCTTCTCTAACCATACTCAATCTATATTCCTGCAAGAATCATCTATCTACATCCCCAAAAGGAATCATCATATATTTCTCCCCAGAGATATAATCTCATTCCCTAAGGAATCATACTCGTTTACTCCCAAAGGAACCTCTATCTCATTCCTGAAGGAATCATTCTTCTAACCATCTTTATCTCTACTATGTCACTCATCACATAATAGGTGTCCCATGGACATTCTATCTCTTTATCTCCTCAAGAGATCTTCTAATACATATATAGTACTTAACTCATTTAGTACATAATCGTTATCTATGTCTAGTAACGTATAGGTATTCTACACAACACCATTAATGTCTAGAATTACATACATACTCTTATGAGTATACTGCATATAATAATCTTATGTCACTTTCTACTATCTCTTGAGTATTAACACATACCCTTCTCATCTAATTAACATACTCTAGGTATACTTACATGTTATGCTACATGTTTCTAACATATACTTACATGTAGAGCCAAGGTGAGTTATTACTCCCACTCTCTTATTATTAATTTTGCTATATATTTAATCATATATACATATATATATATATATATATATATATATATATATATATTTCACCATGGAAATCACATACAAATCTTGGTCAAGGCTTCTAAACACTTGATTAAACATTACTAACAAGCTTTCTTAACATAATCTTACACAACTAACTTAATTGATCAAAAAAAGTGCAGCTTCCATCATAAGGGAGCCTGTCGGGAGTTACACTGCAATAGGTGCAACAAGAAGGGACACACCGCCTATTTCTATAGGACTCCGGCCCAACACATCACTCCAACCCCCAACGCTGAAGTAAGCCCAGTATGCCATACATGCGGTGAAACTGAACATTTTAAGAGAAATTGTCCAACGGAGAGGAATGACGGGGGAGTGGGAGGAGTTTAACAACAGGACGTGAAGAAGCAACGAGGAACCCAACTAGGATTTTGGTACGTTTCCAAACAACGAAAAATTAAGCATCGAATTTCACTAAAATTTTTGCCAGTTAAAAACATAATCATAAATTGCACCCTCATCCGAACACATCATTTATATAAAAACTAAGGGTCCTTGCAGGTGAACTAGGATGGCCTAGTGTATA
Source organism: Lactuca virosa (assembly GCF_052849685.1). Classification (NCBI taxonomy): domain Eukaryota; kingdom Viridiplantae; phylum Streptophyta; class Magnoliopsida; order Asterales; family Asteraceae; genus Lactuca; species Lactuca virosa. Next base: position 125,702,930 of record NC_136430.1, read on the forward strand.
CATTAGGGTCGTATATAGTTAAGATTTTAAAGGCTTAGAGTGCGTGATTCCGCCTTATTTCCTGTTCCTTGTCTGGTTGTGGATTTAGGGCAGAGTCGCTCCGTTAACGGTCTTATCAATCTTAATTATACATGACTTGTATACACCAAGCGATTATAGAGGGACCTGGTAGGGATCATATTATCAAATTTCATCATTAATAATCGGAGCACTCGTACTGCTAGTACTCGCTAAACGCGGTACAAAATGTTCATAGTAATAATAACAAGGATAAAACCGGAACAATCAAAGATACATACGTAGATTACGCTATCGCTCTAAACAATCACTCCTTCCAAATCGACTTAACACCCGTTATGATAAGAAGTTCTGACGTTGTCATTATAAATCGGTTGGTTTGGTCCTCACTGTTACCAATTTCATGTGCTGCAAAGAGACCTTTCGCCTTAACCGACCAATTAATGAAACCCTTTCAACCTATAACCACAAACCTCCGAACCATGCCTTGCATCTGGATTCATAAGTACCTATGTAAAAGGTACAACGCTATTTCCTAACCCACAATAGAAATAGGAAACCAGAAGCAAAAGACATCAAAGGAATCCCTGAGGTTTATAACCTCCCCCAGATATTCCTGAATTTCTTTCGAAAACATCACCCATGTGTCAAGTTGAGTTTGGAATCGACTCGACTCTTGGAACCATCCTAGTAACCCAACCTCCAATGCCACATAGAACCAACACAAAAACAGACAATCACCGATCAATAGAATGACTTAATAAGTAAGGAAATTATCATGCCAAGCCTCTAACCTCAGGAAGCAAACCAGACATAAGTACTGCGTATCATCCTCAAATAGATGGACATAGTGAAAGGACGACACAAACTCTGGAAGTCATGCTCCGGGCTTGTGTGATAGACTTCAGTAATACATAAGATATTCATTCACCGCTAGTGGAGTTATCATACAACAATATTTATCACACATGCATACAAGATTCCCCATTCAAGGCCTTGTATGGATGCAAATGTTGCTTTCCGCCATGCTAGGCAAAAGTTTGAGATATCCAACTGGCTAGAAGGCATGTTGGAGATACTTAATGTATTGGCCTCGAGGTCACTCAGGAAATCACACAAAAGATCGTTCAGATCAAGGAAATGTTAAAGGCCACACACTTATAGTAAAAGTCCAATGGAACTCTCGTAGAGGGCTGAAGTTTGTTGGGAACGCGAAGACCAAATGAAACACAGGTACCCACAACTGTTCAACAGTGATACCTCCACTAGTGAAACGAAATAGTTTTAGAAACGAGATAATTTCGGGACGAAATTCCTTTAACGGGGAGGTAATGTGACATTCCAGAATTTAGGTCTGAATCTGTAAACGGTCAGTTCACCGCATACCCTTTTGTATCTTGACCGATTGAATTTTAATGCATATTTTAGTTGAAATATAGTATCATTTCGAATAAAATAATATATGAAATTATATCTTATCTCAAATTATGGAAAAGATTGACCGAAACTTAAAACGCAAACTGTAACTCTGGTTAACGACGGAAAAACTGAAATATTGTATTAAGAGTCTATAAACAAAGAAAATATTCTAGACTCGTAGTACATGTTTCCCTGATCGCGAATATATAAAGAACGTCAAAAACGGAGTTCGTGTGCAAAAGATATGACCGTTTTAAGAAACCAAACCGGTATAACACTACTTTTATCCGATTTCATAAACCGAATTGATCCGTTAAGGCACTTGCACACCTCAGATGGAAATCTTGAAAGCGCTTATGAACTCAGACTACGGTCTAATATTTTATTTAAAACTCGAAATAGTTTCGGTAAAAATATTTGTTAGAGTCAGAAAAATCAGACGCTTCAGACCAATTTGACGCGAAATTTCAAACGCAAATTCCCGGAGTTCTACAACTCGGAAAAATATTTCGTTTGGGATTTTGAAACCCTGGAATTAATATCTATTACATGGCACAATCGGATAAATTTCACGACATCAGAAATTAGACACGCGAGGAAGAAATCTGTTTTTAGGACAAAATAAATGTTATGCATTTAAAAAAAAAAAAAAAAAAAAACTGTAGACCAATGCAATGCAGCCCACGTCTCTCTCTCCTACGCCTCTATCCCTCTTTTGGACCTTGTGAAAGTCAACTTTACCCTGTTGTAGTGGTGCAGGAAATCCTTTTCCTCTGAACCTAATTGTTGTTATGCTGGAAGAGTGAAAGAGATTGAGATGGTTGTTTGTCCTTGGACTAAACCCACAGCAACCTTAAAACATCGTCCTCCCACCATTGTTGGACCAAAACATCACCACCTCACCTCCTTTCCCCTCCTTCTCATTAAATTACTGTCAGGAAACGAAGAGGGAATCAAGAGCAGTCGAGGACTGCCACCCTTATACCACATGTGACCACCGTGAACCACCCTCAAACACCCTACCTTCACGTCCTTTCTTTTTCTTCTGTTAACTCCCTTCCTTCTTACACTGTCAAGCACAACCTCCACCAAGGAAGGGTGTTGTTGTTGTTGTAGTTGTGCCATTCAGCACCGCCATAGGCCGCCACCAGCCTCTACCATTTATGTTTTCCGTGGGCTGCCAACGGTAAACACAACACCCCACCACCCGCCTGCAACGCCGACCCATTCCGCCGTCACCACCCGATGCCACCTAGGCCGCTGCTACTGTGAAGAATCCAACCACCGTCAGCCACTGATTTCGATCACCATCGACTTCTCCTTCCTCCCTTGTGTAATTCCCGTCGAGTGTAAGCCAAAACGAAGCAGCAGAAGGCCGCCGGAGCAGCCTCCTGCCACTACAGCCACCAACCTCTTGACGCCACCACCATCTTCTGCCATTGGTAAGCCACTGCTACTCCCTCTTTTTATTCTTGCGTCAGCCCCACCGTCGATTACAACAGAGGCCAAGAGACCCAGCAAATGGGTCTTGTTTTTGTTCCATGCTCGAACCGTAAACGCGAGGGAAGGAAACGAAATGGTCTCGTGTTCTTCGTTTTCTTTCTTCCCGCTCACGATCTGAAGGACAGGAAGCCAATTAATGTGCAAACATTGATTCATTCCATTTAAAATAAACCCTAAAGCATGCTGAAATTACGAGTTCAGACCCTCATTGCAAAATAGTTCACAACCAAGTCAAACTGCCAATTAAATTAAACAGAATTGGTCCCTCCACCATAAGCCCTAACAAATTTAGTCCTGAAACTCAAATCAGTTTGAAATATGCACATTTAGCCCCTGGTTTTGAGAATATTTTTTTTAAAATCAGTCCCTGAAGTATGATTTTTGCAAAATTAACCCCTAGAGTTTATTTATTTTAACAAAGACCACCCTATACTTATTAATTAATACCAAAATTTACCCTTTTGGTTTTATTAGGTAGCATAAATATACTCGTTGGTTCGTTTTAAGAACAAAGAATATACGAGAAGTTTTTACGACGAGTTTCTCACCATGAACCTCGTTCATGCTGCGAAGGTGAGTGTTACGGCCCCTTTTTATGTTTTAATATTTTGGGGGGGAATACATGTGAAATATATATATATAAATATTTTTTTCGGTTATGAAATGTGTTTATAAACATGCTGAATCTACATATCGGCTATGGAATACGCATATAAAACATATATCTAGTTTTAATACTTAATGTTGTCAAAATAATATATTATAAACCGATTTCTTTACGATAAACATGCATTTAAAAATATTATTAGTCATGTGCATAATTTATTTCACTTACATCGAGCATGTACAAACATATTTATTAATTATATATGTACAAATTATAACAATTATATCTTGGATATCATTCATGCATATGAAGAAACATTTTATCTATTTAAGCGAGTTACATACATGTTTACAGATTTATCGAACTTATTCAGCTTTTATAGTGAAACTTTACCGTATAACCTAGTTAATGGCCTCTATAGTGAGACAGTATTCATTACCTAAGTTTAACCACTTAGTATTCCCATTTAACTATAACCGTTAATCCTCGGAGCGAGATACGTATGTATAGATCTATACGGGTTGACACCCCCACCTGCGGTTGCTAGCTACAACCTCGACTGATCAATCGAAGCGGGTGAATATTTATCTTTGGTATAACTACGACGTCTAATGAAGCGTTGTGCAGGGATTATAACTGGTCACATAGCTTGGTTATAGGACTCACTATAGGCATTAACCAAACTCTTTAACTAGAAACCACGGATCCGGTTTCTCTGTTTATCAAGCATTTTAAGTATGGACTTACTTATGGTTTAACTCTTTATCAAACATTTTAAGTATGGATTTACTTATGGTATAACTCTTTATCAAACATTTTAAGTATGGATTTACTTATGGTTTAACTCTTTATCAAGTATTTTCAGTATAGAGTACTTATGGTTTATCTATTTATCAAACATTTTAAGTATGGATTTACTTATGGTTTAACTCTTTATCAAGTATTCTAGTATGGATTACTTATGGTTTATCTATTTATCAAACATTTTAAGTATGGATTTACTTATGGTTTATCTCTTTAACAACCATTTCAATCACGAATTTACATATGATTTAACCCTTTATCAAACATGGTTTTAACCACAAAAGAAATACTTTCTAGATTTATAAAGTATCATTACCGCGGTTAGCAGAAAACCTATAACTCTCACCAACCTTTGTGTTGACCCTCAAATCACATGTATTCTCAGGAGATCAGTGAACCAGCCTTTAACGAAAGATTTGTTCATGGATTTTCGGGCAATCTAGCCTCATTTAGTTCTTGTTATGTCGGCCTACTTGTTAAGGCGAATTTATGAACCTATTAATATATGTATGAACCTTGTATTCGAACTTTAAATTTGAATGTAACTACTATGTTGTTATTGTTGTAACTTGTGGTGTATATTTAATTTGCTTGGGATCCATGAACTAAGTCGCACAGCCCGGCGTATTCCGCCGCCTCGGCCGGGGGTGTGACATTTGGTGAGTATTTCGTAAATCCCTAGGGATTTAATACATTATTATGTTAATTTCATCCTACTTACACGCATTATTGTGTGTTGATATCCTTAGGGTATCATAAACTCCAAGAAGTTCATCAAATATATACTAGTGTTTTGGGCTCGAAATCTCTTCACCACACTTCAAATCATCCACCAAACCAAACCAAGGTGAGCTTCATACCCCCAAATTTCCAAGATTTTTCTATGTTTTAAGGGGGGGGGGGATACAAGTCAAACTTTTTTTATTCCACAATTAACTACAAATTTTTCATCTTTATGTTAACGATAAATTATTATTTGTACAAGTTATGGTATACTCTAGTTTTGGTATATATATATATATATATATATATATATATATATATATATATATATATATATATATTAGCAAAACTAACATGATCAATGTTATAAAATTATAAGAAAAGTTAAGATCTGTAAACTACATGGCTTCTGGGAACCTTTATTAAAAGATAGTTTTACTAGTAAACTTTGGTACAATATAGTCATGTACTAATCTAGTGGGTTTTAATACCTAAATACTATGTTTTGAATTCATATTTTTCATGCTGGAACACACCCTTATATTTATATAAAAGAGTATATAAATAATTTCAAACCAACAAGATAAACTATAATCAGTATAGTTTGGAAGTCACGACCCACACTTTTCAAAAGACATGCGTAATCATTTAAAGGTATAACTATCATGTTGTTACAAGAAAATGAGTCATAGTTCACGTAAATCTGTTAATGCTCTTGTGAGACACCTTTAGTCGTACCTACCTAGCGTACGCGGTAAGTCTTGTTAGTTATAACCAGAGTCTCCTGGAGGGAGAGCGGGGTAATTGTGTATAGATCTATGCGGGGTTGACACCCCCACACCTGAGTTGTTCGCTACAGCTAGACTAGGCCAGTCTAGGGTGAAAAATATCTTATAGAAAGCGACGCCTGAAAAACGTCAAGCCAGGCATTTAGGTCATTACTATGGCTATAACGAATCACATAGGGATAAACAAAATTATTTTAGGTTTACGAGAAGCTTACTTCATTAGTTTTATTGAATGAAATGAAACTATAAGATATTTTCTATATGACATTCACCTCCATCATGGTCTTAGGGTTTCAGACCACAACTCATCTTTAAGGAAATTACCGCATGTTCCTGGAACTATATATTATTACTTTACAAGGAAAGGATACCAAGGAACTACTTTCACTTTCAGCTCATATTTATGAAAATATAGGATTTTCTGGGAACACAGTCTTTACAAGTATAACAAAAGAAACAAAGGATATGCATGCATATATTCCCGGTTTTTGAACGAGACTGCAACCCTTCTTTTTTTGAAAATATCGGATTTTCTAAAAGTACTACGAGAACTATTTAAAACAAGTGTAAAACTATTTCGTACAAAAATGCTTATGAACTTACCAACTTTTTAGTTGACGTTTTTCAAAATGACTTGTATTCTCAGGGATCTAGCAGGCATGTACTCAACCCTTCTTGAGGGCTGGCATCGTCATTTTATGTTTTTCTTACCTTTTAGTTATTTGTAATCAACTTTTGAACAATCGCATTTGTAAACAATGTAATACTCGAAATCTAAATGTATGAATGTTTGTGTTGCTATGTTTCATTACTATTCAATTTTTATGATACTGTACATGAAGTCACTCCATCCGCCCCCAGACGTTTCCGCCGTTTTGGTTTGGGGTTGTGACAGATTGGTATCAGAGCATTGTTTATATTGAACTAGTATATCAAACCATACAAGATATACAACTATAAATACAATGGGACTAAAACACTATGACTAAAAGTACACTTTAAAAATATAAGTATTTTATAAAAGTATACATACTAGAACAATATCATAGTAAGAACAAAACCAAAGTATTTAGATGTTGGACACTATAGTCAAACCTAGACAATTATGTAATCATATCTGGGATAAATATAGCCTGATCAACTATATTTATTTGAGATACGACCAACATGTGTTTGGGAGTGGTAGTGGTGTTGCAACAAGTCTAAAACTTACCAAATCTACATGTAAAGGAACATTAGAATCAAATATATATAATTAAAATACTATAGGAGTATTTTAGGCATCATAACTACTGAGTACATACGTTAAGTTTTTTATAATCTGTATACGCTATGTGAATATATGAGGACCCTGTAAGGAGCATCATAAGAATTTCAATAAAGATACCCATATTAATCTCATAGATTCTTTAGACCTTCTCAATATCGCACGAACAACATAAGTACAAGTAACCACTCCAACAATCAGCAGAAGAGTAAAGAGTTGGAGAAATCATTAAGGAACCTTACCCTATCAAGAGCAGACATAAGGGGGCTCGCTCGAGCATCCAGGGACGGGCTCTCCATTATGAAGTAATGGAAATCAGTGACAAAATCGAAGCCTGATGGAGCGAAGATTCAACATATCTACGAGGAACGAGAACACCATACCGATGCCCGGAGACAACGAAAACTCTACTGCTGAAACTAGGATAATCATAACAAGGATAGAAATGCGGAGAGAAAAACCACTCACGAGGGGTACGAGGTGGTAGAACACCTTATGCGTCACTCTGAAAATTAACGAACTAATATATATAACCTAGTGAGTTAGTGATTACACTACTCACACTATGTGTTAGGCATATCGCCTCTCTCATCGCATCTAGTAATAATAAATCAAGCAAGATACGCCCTCCCAAGATCTATAAAACCCGAGCCAACATAAGGATTTGATGACTATAATCTATTTGGGTAATATATGTACAATACCTATTTCTACTCTAAATGCATCATAGGGATGTAAGTCGAAACAATAAGAATCCTGCCACAAAACGTGAAACGTATATGAAAATAGATAGAGTACAACTACAAATCACCATAGTTACTTACGAGCTTGCTTATCATCATGCAACAAAATCATGTCTTCCCACGGAAATAACCACACACCGGTGAGATGTGACAACCCGGAAATTTCTATCTGGTACAACTATTCACCCCATTAGAAGTCAGATTTGTTTTCGCTAAATTCTAAGCTGTTTGGAGTCATTTTGTTTATTCAAAAGCCTAGTACTTCGATAAATAATTAACTTTAGAGGTTTTCGTGCATCACTTAAGTCTCAAAACTCCAAGAATTTGGAGTTTACGGCCCCAAACATGGAGTTTACGGCCGTAAACTCTAAAGAGTATAAATATGACACTTAGTCATTTTTGACTCATTTTTTACTTCCTAGCTCAAGAACACCCACAATTCTCTCTCAAGTATCATAACACATTCCTTCCAAGCTTCCAAAAATATAAGTGTTTCTTCCCTAGATTTGTTGATATAACACTTTATCTAGTGTTTATACACGATTTCATCCATGGAATCTCCTCTTTTCTTAGATATTCAAGTGTTCTTCAAGAACACCAAGAACACACACTAGTGTTTTTGGGCCTAAAACACTCTTACAAGCTTCCTATAAGTAAGTACACTCTTCCTATCTAGTTGTTTGCTTAGTATACTTGCTAAACCATTGGAAAAACATCAAAAATCCCCAAGAACACATGGGTTTACGGTCAAGGGATCTCCTTGAACCGTAAACACCATCAAGTGGGGGTAATGACCATGGGCCGTAAACTCATGTGTCGTTACCAAATGGGAAGTAAACTCCAATGTGAGGCCATACTCTCTTTGGATACAACCCTTTAGCACTCCTAACACTTGAATCAAAGTGCTATCCATGTATTAGGGTGTCTTAACTTAATTAATTAGTTGTTAAAGGACTAATTAGATGCATATATGTGTCTTTATATGCTAAATAGGATCCGCGTGTGTGTTCAAGTCCTCACTTGACACTTAGCATCCTATACCATCCGTTCATCCGAATCAGCCACTACAGGTGAGTTCATACCCCTTAATCAACCTTTGAAATGATTTTAAATGCCTTTATGGGGGAATACAAGTTGAATTACTAAGTTATTATATCCATCACATGTGATTAATAACTGTCAAGCAAATAGATTTTTGCATGTTAAACTGTTTTATCCAGCTAAAGGTTTTCAAAACTTGTTTTCAAATCTATTTTGAAATACTAAAATCTCTTTTTAAATTACTAGACTTTTATCAAAGTCTTTTAAACTTATATTCTTATTAGATTCATGTCTGTATAGATATAGTTATATAAGTAGGATTTGAAGGACGTAGGACTGATAACTCGCTTTATTTCATGTTCCTTGTTTGGTTGTGGACCTAGAGTATCCGGTTATTTGTCCGAGTGTCGTTAAAATCCTAGTTATATATTTTGTATATCTATTTAGATATTAAAACTATTACTCCAGTTCAGCGCCTTTGGGTAGCAAGGGTACCTAGATAACCTCTCAAGTAAACTATAATAGGTATAGTTTAGAAACCAACAATAACTTTCATGAAGGAGAACTTAGCTATATCAATATTCTAAAAAATTGTACTTTTAGTAAAAAGAAAGGTATATAGAAATCAAAATACTAGATACATCCTCATGACGTGGATTTCACCGTTGTCAAGTTGGTAACCAGAGTCTCCCGGAGGGAGAGCGGGCATTGTGTGTATAGATCTATACGGGACAGACCATCCCACATCCTGACTGCTAGCTACAGTCCCGGCCGACCAAGCCAAGGGGTGACAAATGTCACATCTATTTTCGACGCCAGCAGGCCGTCGTGTTTACATCCGTCAATCAGTATGGTTACGAGTATCTTTACATTTACCTTATAATTCATGGCTTTAAGGTAATTAGTACTACGGTAGTTTCTATATATACATAAAACTATCCTAATATATCTTCCTAATTATGTACTAGTTCCCACTTGAACCTTTAAATTAACCGAATTAGGACTAAAGACTACTTTAGACTCCCCGAGGTGTATTGTTCATTTAATACTACCTGGAGTTTGTATTTTATTACTTTAGACTCCCCGAGGTGTATAGTCCATCAAATACTACCTGGAGTCTGCATTTTTTTTACCTTATAAACAACAATGTCTTTGCTGAAGTAAAGCATTATCTTCCCTACTACATTTAATTGTGATCTTCTCACATACTCGTTAATGTAAAACTATATTTTGATAATGATAGTAACATTTGGGGAAAAATGCTCTTTAAACACAAAATAGTCGGGTCTTGGTAGAAGGATGCTTTTATTAGTTAAACTCATTTCTCTAAACTCAAAACAGTCGGGTCTTGATAGAAGACTACTTTTGTTAGAAAATATAGGATTTTCTGGAAAGAACTCAAATACTTTATAAACTCTTATCACCATCACCTAATGAGATTATTTTGAGGAAAAACATGTATTTACATCAATGTCATTAAAATACTTATGAACTCACCAGCATTAAAATGCTGATAATCTCTTTCAAAATAACTTGTATTCTCAGGTCGTCAGTAGACAGGTACACTACGGGAGCTTTTGCGAAGACAGCCTTGTACCGAGCTGCATCTTATGTTATTTTCTATATCTACTTTGATGTTGTTGCTAAATGTAACCTATGTAAAACTTATACTATTAATGCAATGGTTGTTATACTTTGATTACTATACTGCATGTGTTGTGATACTTGACATGACGTCCTCCACCCCAGAACGTTTCCGGTTTCCAAACAACGAAAAATTAAGCATCGAATTTCACTAAAATTTTTGCCAATTAAAAACATAATCATAATTGTACCCTCATCCGAACACATCATTCATATAAAAACTAAGGGTCCTTGCAGGTGAACTAGGGTGGCCTAGTGTATACATTAGGGTCATATATAGTTAAGATTTTAAAGGCTTAGAATGCGTGATTCCGCCTTATTTCCTGTTCCTTGTCTGGTTGTGGATTTAGCGCAGAGTCGCTCAGTCAACGGTCTTATCAATCTTAATTATACATGACTTGTATAGACCAAGCGATTATAGAGGGACGTGGTAGGGATCATATTATGAAATTTCATCACTAATAATCGGAGCACTCGTACTGCTAGTACTCACTAAATGCGGTACAAAATGTTCGCAGTAATAATAACAAGGATAAAACCGGAAGCATCAAAGATACATACGTACATTACGCTATCGCTCTAAACAATCACTCCTTCCAAATCGACTTAACACCCATTACGATAAAAGGTTCCGACGTTGTCATTAGAAATGGGTTGGTTTGGTCCTCACCATTACCAATTTCATGTGCTGCAAAGTGACCTTTCGCATTAACCGACCGATTAACGAAACCCTTTCAACCTATAACGACAAACCTCCGAACCATGTCTTGCATCTGGATTCATAAGTACCTATGTAAAAGGTAAAACGCTCTTTCCTAACCCACAATAGAAATAGGAAACAAGAAGCAAAAGACATCAAAGGATTCCCAGAGGTTTATAACCTCCCCCAGATATTCCCGAATTTCTTTCGAAAACATCACCCATGTGTCAAGTTGAGTTCGGAATCGACTCGACTCTTGGAACCATCCCAGTAATCAAACCTCCAATGCCACATAGCACCAACACAAAAACAGACAATGGCCGATCAATAGAATGACTTAATAAGTAAGGAAACTATCATACCAAGCCTCTAACCTCAGGAAGCACTCACCCGACCCATAAGGTGGAAAGGCGAAATGTCCATAGGACCACTGAATGCTATGAGTCAAACAAACCCATCCTCAAGGATCGATATCCCCTGTTCCGAGTCAAAGAATTAATCGACCAACTTCAAGGATCAAGCAAAGGTCAACATACCAGTAGCTCGGAATTCCATAAGAAGAAACTCTCAAGACCACCTAAGAATTATAAGGCCAGCTACACCACACGCAACCTTAACCTTGGTAACAATAGTGTCATCCTTAAGGTCTAGGAACACTACCTCTAGGACACCAGGAACACAATCTTCAGTAAACCATTCGAGATCCTCGCCAAGATCAGTCCTGTAGCCTATAGACTTCGGTTACCACAAGAACTCAACATCGTACATCCCACATAACCAACTCTAATAAGTGTCTGACTGACGAAACTCTTGTAATTCCACTCGATGTAATCAAATTAAACGAGAGAATGTACCTCGTAGAAGAACCTATATAATTCATGGATAGAGAATACCCACATCTTTTCCCCAATCTTTGGAGTCCCACTCAAAAATTCTAATTTCGGGACGAAATTCCCTCTAACGAGGGGATGATGTAACAACCGGAAAATTTAGGTTAAACCAAGGGTAACAAGCTAACCCAGTTAACTCGACTTGTACTAATACATTAAGGTTTAAAACTATGTTTCCTGATGTATGTCTTACAATTATAATACAATGTATATATATATCTCTCCCAAATCTCTCTATGTATCTCAAATCTCCCCCAAATCTCTCTATGTATCTCAAATCTCTCCCAAATCTCTCTTAAATCTCTTTCAACTTTTTTTATAAACACTAACATCATCCTAGCCCTTCCTTAGTCGAAAAAAGCTCAAAACAGAAGGAGAAAACTCAAAAGAACAAGCCCATTCTGGAATACACTATTCATTCTCGGAGCCTCTCTTCTTGGTCCGGAACCCTATCGGTCCGGAACCATCTTGGTCCGGAACCCGTCTTGTTTCGGAACCTCCTAAGTTGACTTCGGACCTTCTAAAGGAAACGGACAAGCTAGCAACTTCGGACCTTCTCACCCGGACAATCTCGCTCCGGACATCGGCTGATCCGAAACTGCTGACTTCGGAAAATTTCGCATCACTCCGGAAGGATCAGCCAGCGAGCCATCTCGCACCGGACTCCTTCGCATCTCGGAAGAAGATACTCTGGAACTGAACCCTCTCGGAAGCACCAATTACTCCGGAAACTACTGATTTGGCTCCGAAACTCCCTTACCGACTTCGGACCCTCGCAGGTTCAAGACTCCTCTCCGAATTTGTGTCCATTTCGGACCTTTTCTTCATTTTAAGATATTTTGACGTTGGGAATCCCACCAAACTCGTATTTTTCATAACTTAGACCCCTTAACCCCTATTTTATGCCAAATTTGAATATTTAAAACATATTTACATGAAATAATGTTTAAGATCTATAAATGTATTATTTTAAATCATAAGATGTGAATAAGACAATGATAAGGGTGTTGACTTTGTTAATTAGATGTTATCCCCCATTTTCCCATGCATTTTAATATTCAACATATATCCATGAAATTAACCAACGGATTCCCAAGTAAATATCACATCAAATTCCTACTCCCTATATTTGGATGATTTCCTTCCAAAAAGCCCCACCATCTCTTATCATTTTACCTTCTGTCCATTTCCAATTCTCTCTCAAGAGTAACTCCAAGCTTCAAAAGAGATAAAGTCTTCAAGCTTACTCTAATCTTTGGTGAGTATTTCATAAATTCTTAGTGATTTAATACATTATTATGTTAATTGCATCCTATTTACACACATTATTGTGTTTTGATATCCTTAGGGTATCATAATTTGTAAGAAGTTCATCAAACATATACTAGTGTTTTAGGCTCGAAATCTCTTCACCACACTTCAAATCATCCACCAAACCAAACCAAGGTGAGCTTCATACCCCCATATTTCCAAGCTTTTTCTATGTTTTAAGGGGGGGAATACAAGTTAAACTTTGTTTATTCCACAAATAACTACAAATTATTCATCTTTATGTTAAGGATAAATAATTATTTGTACAAGTTATGGTAAACTCTAGTTTTGGTGTGTATATATATATATATATATATATATATATATATATATATATATATATATATATATATATATATATATATATATATATATATATATATGTTAGCAAAACTAACATGATCAATGTTATAAAATTATAAGAAAAGTTAAGATCTGTAAACTACATTGCTTTTGGGAACCTTTATTAAAAGATTGTTTTACTAGTAAACTTTGGTACAGTATAGTCATTTACTAATCTAGTGGGTTTTAATACATAAATACTATGTTTTGAATTCATATTTTTCATGCTGGAACACACCCTTATACTTATATAAAAGGGTATATAAATAATTTCAAACCAACAAGATAAACTATAATCGGTATAGTTTGGAAGTTACGACCCACACTTTTCAAAAGACATGCTTAATCATTTAAAGCTATAACTATCTCGTTGTTACAAGAAAAAGAGTCATAGTTCACGTAAATCTGTTAATGCTCTTGTGAGATACCTTTAGTCGTACCTACCTAACGTATGCGGTAAGTCCTGTTAGTTATAACCAGAGTCTCCTAGAGGGAGAGAGGGGTAATTGTGTATAGATCTATACGGGGTGGACACCCCTACACCTGAGCTGTTCGCTACAGCTAGACTAGGCCAGTCTAGGGTGACAAATATCTTATAGAAACCGATGCCTGAAAAACGTCAAGCCATGCATTTTGGTCATTAGTATGGCTATAACGAATCACATAGGGATAAACAAAATTATTTTGGGTTTACGAGAAGCTTACTTCATTAGTTTTGTTGAATGAAATGAAACTATAAGTTATTTTCTATATGACATTCACCTCCATCATGGTCTTAGGGTTTCAGACCACAACTCATCTTTAAGGAAATTACCGCATTTTCTTGGAACTATATATTATTACTTTATAAGGAAAGGATACCAAGGAACTACTTTCACTTTCAACTCATATTTATGAAAATATAGGATTTTCTGGGAACACACTCTTTATAAGTATAACAAAAGAAACAAAGGATATGCATGCATATATTCCCGGTTTTAGAACGAGACTGCAACCCTTCTTTTTTTGAAAATATCGGATTTTCTGAAAGTACTAAGAGAACTATTTTAAACAAGTGTAAAACTATTTCGTATAAAAAATCTTATGAACTCACCAACTTTTTAGTTGACGCTTTTCAAAACGACTTGCATTCTCAGGGATCTAGCAGGCAGGTACTAAACACTTCTTGAGGGCTGGCATCGTCATTTTATGTTTTTCTTACCTTTCAGTTATTTGTAATCAACTTTTGAACAATCGCGTTTGTAAACAATGTGATACTCGAAATCTAAATGTATGAATGTTAGTGTTGCTATGTTTCTTACTACTCAATTGTTATGATACTGTACATGAAGTCACTCCATCCGCCCCCAGACGTTTCCGCCGTTCTGGTTTGGGGGTGTGACAACGATCTTTTTCAAAAAAAATTTGAAAGAGCTTATGGATCGGATAATGCGAGCAAGCTTTTTCAAACTTTGATGTACACCATATACACCGGTGAGAATATTGATTTAGGTCATGTTATTTGGGCTCAATTTTGCCAAAGTACAACTTCTACGACAAAGAGTTCAGAAATTTTGTGTGCCAAATTTTGGTCAATAGTGGTCAAAAAATTCTCATGATCATTATCAAGTTCCACAGGCAGAGGATGCTTGTATGGATGTAATTCCAAAAATAAATATGGAGACTTTCGTAACTACTGATGATACAAATTTCTCACATATTGGTTCAATCCTGGAGGTTATGCTTGCTAAGATTCCTTCAAACAATGAAATCATCTAGATTTGTAGTCAAATTCCCAAATATGGTGAAAGAAGTATTCCTCCTTCTTTGTAAACTATTATAGAAGTTGGAGTTGTACTACGAAGGGAAAAAGGTAAGAGAAAAGAGAAGGTTCTGGAAGAGGTTTTTCCTACGAAGCTTAGGACTCAAAGGAAACTTAAGAAGAAGTCAAAGGTTTTAGTTGTTGATGAGGATATGGAAGAGACTACTCTAAGTGAGTTTCGTTTGGATGATAATGTTCACAATGATGAACACACTGCAAGATCATTTGAACAACCATAGACATCACAGCAACCTACCACCACTACGATACCTACACCTACTACGAATCTCAATACTTTGGAGATTCTTCAGGTTTCATATGTTCCAACTCCAACTACTACTCCTCTCTCAACTCCAACTAAAACTGATTCAACTCCATCCGCCATTGTACCAATCCCAAATCCATTAATTCCTACTACTCAAACCACTTTACCAATTCCAACTCCAATCTTCATTGATTCCACTGCTCCTCCAACTACATCTCAACAAACAAAATCAACTGTTCCACTAACATT
Source organism: Lactuca virosa (assembly GCF_052849685.1). NCBI lineage: Eukaryota > Viridiplantae > Streptophyta > Magnoliopsida > Asterales > Asteraceae > Lactuca > Lactuca virosa. The sequence goes on from NC_136430.1 coordinate 125,719,045, forward strand.
TCTTGAGAATCTTATTCCTACTTCTGAGCTATTACCAACAAATATTAAGCAGAATGATGATAATGAATATGGTGGTGATGATGACTTTGTTGTAAATGATGAAGAAGAGGGAAACTATTCCTTTGAAGGTTTTGTTAAACCTATTTGTCCCCAAGTCTGATTGAAGATGAAAGTGACTTGGATGAGGAATCTACTAATAATCTGATGACCAGAAGCGATTACAAATCTCTTAGCAGGAAGATAAACATGGTGGTACGTAATATAGAAGTTTTCTCAACTTCTAAATTCCAATATATGATGACTATATATGAGGCTACGGTTAGGGCTGTCAAAATTGTACCTCGGAAAACCAACCAACATGCTACCAACCGAAACAAGGAAGTTGATAGCCAATATATTTGGTAGCCAACATGTTTGGTTGGTAGTACCGTACCAATTGAAAAATCTTGGTACGTTAATGGTACAAAAGTTTGAATATCATGGTCGTACCAACCAATTCATATATATATATATATATATATATATATATATATATATATATATATATATATATATATATATATATGAAATTGTATATTTCAACCATTAATTGTATTTAGTGTTTACAACTTTAAGAACATTATATAATTATTTGGTCAAATTAGTTAATAGTTATTACCACGTTAAAGTACAAATTTAAAACGTTACTTTAGATTTACTTCAATAGAATTCTTTTGTAAATTAAAAGCTAAATTCTTCACTAAACTTCAAGATACCCGATGTATTTGCTTATTTTTAAAATGTTACAATAGAAAATTAAAAGAAGTCGATATATATCATTACCAATGTGTACCAACCAAACTTGTTGGTAACCAAATATATTGGTACAAAGTATACTTGGTACGGTACCGACAGCAAATTTTTTTATACAAATTATAGTTGGCATGGTACACGGTTTAAGGAAAAATGAATTGGTACCATACCAATTCCACCCCTAGCTAGGGTGAAGACTTTGATTTTAGAGAGAAAATGATTGTTAGAAGAGCATGAGAAATTTTTAACTACGACAACTTCAAATATGGAAGCTTCATTAAATGAACTTAAGGATATTAAAACTTTGCTTATGTATGATAATACCGTTCACAATTCAAAGATCATTGATGTGATGAATAATTTGGTTTCGCATTGTGATACAGAAGCCAAAATGGTTGATATCATTTCAAGCAAAAATTTGAATATCACTGCACTCAAGGAGGATTTAATGAAGGTGAGACAAGAGCTAGTGAAAAATGATGATGAACTGCTACTTGTCAAGGGAAGAAACTTTGAAATCAATCAAAGGCTTGTGAATATTGTTGAGGAGAAAGATGTTTCTCATGTTGATTACATCTTGCAGTTACTCGATGCCAAGCTTCAACCTTTACTCTTGAATGGTGGTCCTTCAGGAGGTGTTCCGAGTAGTGATGCTACTTCGCAACAAGGGGGAGATGGAGATGGTGTTGCGAATATCAAAATTGATAATCCTTATGTGGTTCCAAATATGATAAAGAAGCCTGAGCTTGCGATGAAAATGGTTATTAGTGAACAACCTTTGGGAAAAAGACTGGAAGGTCTGACTATAGAAATTCCAACTGAAGTTTCTAGGTCTGGTATTGTGAAGATTATCACTCAACTAGAAGTTGATCCCAATGTTGAAGAAACTCCAAAGAACATAGATGAGGAGATTGAAAAATTGAATAAAATTCAAATTGAGTTGGATCAACAAGAGGCGGAGAAAACAGAAAAAGATTCAGTTGATGCTATGTTAAAAACTATATAGCCGAAATAGACAGTTAGTATAATTTTGAATAAAGCCGTCAAGAATGTAGAGAAATATTGGATTAATCCAAGGTCTTCTTTTGTTGTAGAGAATAAGAGTGACTTCCAATTGGATTTTCCAATGACTGTGAAAGCTTTTGTATTCAGATGCTTTCCAAACACTTTTACCATCTATTTGACAAATAGTAACATGAACAAGAAGTTATTCAATTTTATGCTACGCAATCAAGACCCCAGTATGAAGTGTGGATCCTGAAGAAGATTTTTGATGTTCAAGAGTGTGAAGTCGTTGAAGTGGATGAATTTGTGAATTACAAATTTAAAGCATTGCGAGGAAGCAACAATGAATAATTTACCTTATCCTTTGATGATTTACCTTTGATGAATCCTCATGATTGGCTTATGTTGTTCAACATTTTTTCAAAGGATAAAACCAAGTATGCAACTCAGCTCTTGCATTTGAAGAGGATGATAAAGTTTTATTGTCTTGAGCTTTGCAAATTAGATGTTGAGGTGTCTAACGCATTACAGAAGAATACAGGTGTTGAGCCTTATAATCAGCCAGACAATATTCAAGAAACGCGAGACAGTTTAATTTAGAAAGATCCTTGGGGAATTATTTACAAGGTGCATGAGTACAGAGACGTGAAGAACAACATAATGTATCTACAAGATGAACATTGCTAAATATCTGAAATACTTAGTGGGATTTTTACAAAAGCATATATGTGTAAGATGAAATCCAAGAATGATATCAAATGTGTTTCAGATATGTTGTGATTGTGGATGACAATTCTCATTGTTATTCTCAACATCATTCCTCAAGTTTTTGAAGAAGTCGAGTCCAGACTTATTTCACGACTCAACACAATGGCGAGGGGGGATTGTTAGGTCTCACTGTTCTTAGATGTTGTAACATCTATTGCACGTACTAGATTCTTTTCAATGTTTGGATTTTAATAAGGATGAGAAACCCCAATTTATAGAAGGTCACGACGTGAGAGTGGATGCCTGACGTCGTGATATTGGGCTGAAACGTGTCGCCATTCTTAAGGCTCACGACGTGACACATTGTTTTTCACGTCGTGAGATCAGGCTAATCCTAATCCCGGATTTTGTGCCTTATTTAAAGGAAGTGTGAGGTTAGGTTTTGCACACCCTCAACCTCCATCATCTCCCTCCTGCCCAAATCGATCCTTAGCCTCCATTGGTGATCTTGAAGAGCTTTTTGGTGTTTTTGGATCTTATAAGAAGAAGAAGAAGAAGAAGAAGAAGAAGAAGAAGAAGAAGAAGAAGAAGAAGAAGAAGAAGAAGAAGAAGAAGACGACCTATTGGGTGCATATATTGTGGCAAGCAAGTTCCTTCCTCACCATTTTTCTATGATTTTGGACATTTGTAAATCCTAAAGCTCCTACCTTTATTTCTATTGCATGCTAGATCTAAGATTGGCTCTCTTCTATTCATGATGGTGTTTGATATCATGCATGAGATCCATAGAGTTAGCAGCTTTATGGATCATTGAGGCATTTTCCCTAAGTTCAAGTTCAGATCTGAGGATTGGTGTGGTTTTAGACTCCAAGAACGAGTCTTGATCTCATTTTTCCTTTTTTGACCTAGTTAGTGTTCAAGTCATGCATTGAGCATGCATGACTGAAAAGCTACAATTTTTATGGTCCTTAGGTATGGGGAAGGCCCTCTAGAAAGTCTCAAGGAGTGGCTTAAGTAATTAAGAGCTCAATGCTTAAAGTTGTCCAGGACTGATCTCATGACTTGAGAAATAGCATGTCACGCCGTGAGAATGATATGTCGTGACTATTTTGTCCGGGTTCGGTCACGATGTGACATATGGGTGGTCACAACGTGACCGTTGGTTGAGGTTGACCATGGTTGACTCTTTGGGTCAAACTAGGGTTTTAAGGGTGTAAGCTGATAGGGTATGACTTTATTTATGTTAGGTGTTTGTTGCTCCTGTCTACCCTGTGTATGAGAGCTATCGTATTTCTAGCTGCTATTCGTGAGGTGAGTCTTCTCACTATATTACATTTGTAGTATTGTATGCATGCTGACCCGCTAGGTCTAACTTGTTGATTGATGTGACTTGTGTGATTGTGTTGTTGATATCTCTTGGACGGTTGTGAGTCCATGGGACTGCCGATAGTCCCCAGGGTTGTCGTGTCACAACTAGCAAAATTAGGGTCAAGATTGTATTCATGTACAAACAATTCCTCTATGTAACCATGTTGCATTAAATTATTGAAATTCAAAACGACATTATTATATGAGTACATATGGGCTTACCCTTCAAGTTGTAATAACCTTTTATTAGCCCAAGTTTGATCCAATAGCTAAACCAAAAATTGATTGTTGTGCCTTTGCTTAGAGGTTCTCGGCCCAAATAACCCTAGGACGGAAAATCTTTTATTTGGGCCATGTCAAACCCGAGAACTCATATCTCTAATAACCGCAAACCTTGTGTGAGAGGAGGGTGTTTTCGGCCACCCTAAAACCGAAAACCCCATCTTAAGCTAGCAAAATCAGATTCTTGGAGGCCTAACCCAAGAGTGACTAGTGATAACACCTCATGCCTTTACTTCATTTTGTCCATCAAGCAACAATGCATGACAAGCTTTTATACATCATGTCTCCATGCAATACACTAGATTGAGCACCAAATAACAAGAAAGTTAACTCTCCATCTCTATTTAAAACTTGTGGCCGTATACACGCACATACCACCAATCGTTTCCCTTTCATTCTTCTCTCATATACTCTCTTTAAAAGCGGACTAGGATCTTCAAGATTTGGCCTTCATCAAGTGATTCTTAGCAACTTGGTAAGTGTTTTCAAACTACCCTAATGTTTGTAAGCATTTTTATGTTAAAATCATCATATTTACACACCTTTTTCGTGTGTTAAAACCTCTAGAACACCAACGTATTCCAAGAAGTTCATCAAGATCATCATCTTCGTCCTAGGCTCGACACCTTCTTCATTTTCCTCCCTACCACACGAAAATCATCAGGGTGAGCTTCATACCCCCAAGTTTTCGTGTTTTTCATGCTTTTTTTGGGGGGGGGGGGGGAATCCAAGTCGAATTTTGCTTACCCAATGGGTATTTGCATGCACCAACTTGTTTGTGAGTTAAAATGTGCATGGAATGTTGAAGATTATCATACATATGTTCATAAAAATCATGATATATATGGTCTAAGTAAGTCTAAGTGTGTTTGTCCTTTGGACATTTATATGCACCATGGTTAAATGTTGAATATGGAACAAGTTTATGAATAAAGAGTAGATACTACTTGCTCACTACCTAAAAATCGAGATATAGATGGTTATTATCATTTTTATAACACAAAAATCATGTTTATGGGTTGGTATGCATAAATATAACAAAAACTTATATATATATATATATATATATATATATATATATATATATATATATATATATATATATATATATGTCTGAATATGTTGATCTTTGGATATTTACTTGTTTTACTTTTACAAGTTTAAAATTTGTATAAGTATAATAATGTTGAGGACATCATGTGGTTTTATAAAAAAAAATCGTGATTTACTAAAGATGACCAAAACAAACTATTTTGTGTTACGAAATTCCCACCGGAAAAATAGGAGATGTGCAAAAACTACAATTTTTTGGATATTTTTGCTAAAAATAAATTTTTCTAGTAAAAATAGTCGTAATTATGTCATCCCTATTTTTGATGGTTAAAAACCCAAGAATACTATGTTATATTTTTGCAAATACATGTTACTACAAGACATAATTACAATAGGCTATTTATATAAAGTTTTATAAATAGTTAACACAAAAGTTTACAAAACAAACTGTTGACAGAATAGTTTGCATGTCATAAAACGTATAAAACGCATGTCGTAAACCGCATGTCATGAAACTCGTAAAACGCGTGTCATAAAACACATGTCACAGACTTTCAATAGTGATATCATTCATTATACAGTAAAAGGGAGTCATAGTTCACGTAAATCCGTTAATACTCTAGTGAGACATTCGCTTCACCGTACCTACTTAGCGTACATTTTAAGTCATGCATTATAACCAGAGTCTAGGGTGACAACCCCACACCTGAGTTGTTCGCTACAGCTAGACGGGCCAGTCTAGGGTGACAAATATCTTACCGATTCTGACGCCTGAAGAACGTCGTACAGGCATAACAGTCACATTTAACTCATTTAGGGATTAACAATACTATCTTGGTTTACGGGGAACTTACACTTCACTGGTTTTATTAAAATATAAAACTACATATCATTTTCAGTACACAATTGCTTACATTTCTGGTCTTATGGTTTAAGACTACAGTTTACTTATAAGAAAATATTGGATTTTCTTGGAACATACATACATACACTATCATTTTACAAGGAAAGATACAAGAGTCATACATACATTTTCATTAGTTTTGGATATAAGACTAACAATACGGTTTATAGAAAATATCGGATTTTCTTAAAGTCTACAAAAACCATTTTAAACAGTTACAAATCCATTTTCATACAAAAATGCTTATGAACTCACCAACTTTATAGTTGATGCTTTTCAAAATGACTTGTATTCTCAGAGAACCAGTAACATGTAATCAAATTTGTTTTGAGATCAAGTGATGCAACATTATGGAATTTTACTTTTGTCACTTTTGTGTAACTTATGAACAAGTACAATATGTAAACTATGTAAGTTTGTATTCTCAATGTATGTCGCTTGGGTTGCTATGTTTTATTCATATTCAACTATTATGATACTTACGAAATAAGAATGTTATGTTTCGTAGTTATTACACTTAGGCTTTGCAGTTTATTGTTAGTTATTTTGGAAGGTTGTCTTCGCTTAGGTGTCGTGACCTCATTGGTTATTTCCTAACTAACTATTTGTGTAGTGACCTTATATAAGAGATGTTAGTGAGATAGAGAGAGTATATTTTGTGAGGTTCTTACGATCAATATTATAATCGAACTTCTTACTCTCTAATAAAAAAAACAAATCATACTTGCTTGCTTGTTTTCATTCAATTTCGTGATTACAACATGATTTCTATCTTTTAGAATCTAATCGATCCCACACCATGACTGACCTCTCAGAGGGAAGGGTCAATATTAGTTCAACTAGAGATAGACCTCTCGAAGGGAATCTTGTGGACTAGGTTTGTTAAGCTCGCATGCTATCTTATGTGTTCAGTTATATGTGATTACTATTGATGTTTATGTAAATGATAGGAAATGCATATGATCTGTATAATCGGTGAGTATTATGATTACTCATTAATATTTGGGCTTACAGTTGATATTTTATGATTTAGTTGCAGATCCTTCAGGTGTGAAGGGCAAGGAGTTGGCTTGATTGGGATATATGGTCGTTCTCGGGGACATAGAATCCATTGTTGTTTATCTTTTGTGTTTGATTTCAAAACAAGAACTTAGCTTCCGCATTAGACGAGGTTTTTGTGATATGATATTTTATATTGTTATGGATGGAGCCACTATTTTTGGAAATTTCATACTCTGATTTTGAAAAAAAAAATGGGCTTGTGGGATGATCCACTCCCTCTCTCTCCGTATACGATATTCATAACCCCTATCCTCAAGTTAGTGAATTTCGCATAAATCCTAATCTAGCATTTGTCCTTTTTTCTTTTGATGTTTGTGGGTTTGACTACATTAGATGGGTTATATTTTAGATCATTTATCCATTGCAAGCATTGCCACGTACGAGATCCCAATAGTTGATTTTTAAAGTTCGTTGCTATAACTAGTTATAGCATAAGACATGTCCCAAATAACAAAACATGGAACATCATGAATCATCAAAGTTCCTTCCCTTCTAAAGAAATCTTTTTCATAAAGATAACCTTGTGATGCTTTGTTGTTTGTGACAACCCTACCCAAGACCACAATAGCATAAGACATGTCATCATCACCCATTTTAGGAACTTTCATATTCTTTTTGGGTTGTTTACGGTTCATGTTTCCTCCCCCCGCTTGCGTTTGTCTTAATTCCCTCCTTTTAAACTTTGCAACGAAAACAAACAAATGAAGTTTCCCAATCCAAATTGTTCTTTGGTTTTGTATCTTTTTTTTGTAAGTTGTTATTTTACTTTGTAAACTATACACCAAAGAACGTATGGCATCATGATTATGTTTCTTTTAACTTGTATTTTATCGATGTAATGATGGATGTAGATGAATTTATCTATGTAACCAAAAATTATTAATAGATAGCTTAATATTATATATTATTTAAAAAGAACGTATTTTCATACAATTAATCGATTCATAATCGAACACGTTAGCCGGAAAAGTAAATACACGATGGCATGAATGGTGAAAGTGTCATGCTTTTTGAGTCACATATTAGGTCGTTGGGTATGGGCTCTTAACAGGTGGAGGAGTTGGCACTCCTTCACGCCGTTAAGGAGATTGAAACACCACCTCGCTTTCATGTTATGTGGAGAGATGCGGAGGACTAGGTGCGAAGCAACGTGAAACCCATTATCACTTTTCGTTTTCTTCTCCCAATTCACTCTATAATTATTTACATCCTACACCCTTTAGCTTTTCATCTTGGTCAGATTCACTCCTTAATTAAAATAGTGTGGTGGGTACTTTCCAACAAATGTAATGTAGTGTGGAGACTGACATGAAGTCGCAAAAAATTGGTGTGGAAGGGTGATACATACCCACCTTAGTGATGATAACTTCATACAATCTTATACATTTTGTTTTCTAAAATATTTGAAGTTACTTAAAATACAATTCGTTTATAAAACTTTATTTAGATTTACTTTTTACTAGTGGCAATACAAATTCATTTCGATCATATGCATTTTTAATATAGTTTATTTCCAAATATAAGAATTCGGTAACTCAGTAATATTATATTGATTTGGATAATGATTCTAATATGATATATCTTTGATCAAAATAAAAATTAAATCAAATTATAAGCAAATGTTTGACAATTCTTCTTGATTAAGTTATAGGCAAACTAGTTGTGAGACCCATGTAATACATGGGTTAATTTTAAAAAAAAAGTTAAATATAAAGGTGAAAATATTTAAAAACTTTGAATTTATAAGAAAATAAGAAAAATAATGAGTTATTATAATGGAAATGTTTCTATCTTTTAAATTTAAATAAATAGAAGAAAATTAATGAACTTTAATTTTGAGAATTTTGAAATTAAAAGGTATCTTAATTAATAAAATTGATATTCATTTATTACTACATTTATTGCAATTATTATATTAAAATATTATATTGAATTCAATAAAATAGAAAAACTTATAAAATGACATGTGGAAAAAGAATTAATTCAAAATAACTACAAAATAAAATTTGGCAAATTGAATGAGAGTGTGACAAGTGACAAAAAAAAATTCATTTATTAGAAAGGATTTCCACACCATCTTCAAAATATTTCCATACGAGGGCCTTTACGTATATTCACCATCTTCATAATATCTACACAAGAGCATTTAAGTATATTCACGTTTTAACTAAAATGGGGTGCTCTTTGAAAAAAATAAAACCAACCTCTCATGGATGACTATGTAATTTTACAATAGTTAATTAAGCACATTGAATCTTAAAATTTAAAGATAACCATACAAATAACCATCTGGTTACGGAGAATATAAGGAAATGATTCAATTTTTTTTTTATTTTTAAAAATGACCAACATGTCCTACAAATTGTATCCAGGATTAAATTAATTTTGTTTCGTAATAGTTTTATTTTTATATCATATGAAAAATACATATCCAAAGAAAAATTCGTTTTAGATTTCAGACTAAATATTGCGTACAAAGTAAAATATATTCTGAACTTTCAAGAGCATATCCAAAAGCCGCAGATCAAATGTGAAATTTCAAGAAAATGTTATGTTTTTTTTTAAATACCAAAAGCAAGTAAAGATACAAGCAATGTTTTAAAAACCGGTTTGAACCAACCGGTCAAACCGGTTGGACCGGGAACCGGAGAAATGAATGGTTCAACTAGCACCGGTTTATATCTATTTCTGAACCGGAATAAACCCGTCGGTTTTTACAAAAATCCGGTTGAACCGGTTATATTAAACCGGTTAAATTAAATAAAAACACATGCAAATGAATCATTTTTATACCAAACTTTAGGTTCTTTCACATCTATCATAGATTTCTTTGAATAAAAACATAACTATATTTTGTTTCTGTATTATACTTTATTTTATTTTGATGTACGTAGATTGATATAGAACTTATGGTTATGTGTTTTTAATGTATTTGGATTGATTTTCAATTTATATTTATGTGTATTTTTAATGTTTAAACTTACAAATGTCTATATATGTGTAGGAAAATAGAAAAAAAAATATGAAAATTATAGAAACCGGTTGAACCGACAGTCGAACCGGTCATCATACCGGTTCAACTAAAAAGCCGGTTTTTAAAACATTGGATAAAGGACATCAAAATATGTCATTTAATTGAAAAAATGGTGATAATTAACATTTTAAATTTAAAGGGTTAGACATTTTATTTTATGTTTTTATTTTTTTTAGAAGTAGTTAGGTGGAGATATTTATCTTTAAATATTAGCTATTTATACCTACATACCAAAAGAAACACAAACTACTTTCCATAATTGAAAAATATGACAAACTTATTGGTGCCACTCTCCGACTCTCATGATGGAAACCAATCAGATCACCAGAAAATACGGTTTTCCAATGTGGTGGTCACAGGAACTAGGAACTATTTTTCGGGTCGAAAATGGCAAACAATAGACATCCAAGCGGCATCATGGTTTATTTTTTTCCATTTACTTGCCCTCTTTGCACCATTTTCATTCACTTGGGATGCTTTTTGGGTTGCATTTGTTGGTTACTTGCTAACAGGAATGTTAGGCATAACACTCTCTTACCATCGACTTTTGTCTCACCATAGTTTGAAACTCCCCAAATGGCTCGAGTACACGTTTGCTTATTTTGGGGTCCTAGCATGTCAGGTTTGTATTTAGCTTCATCAGAAATCTAATTTTGCTTAAACTGGTGAAGAGTTTGTTTAGTTGTACAAAATATATTGACGATTGAATGAATAAACAAGATAATGATATTCGTGATCATTTGATGTAATTAAATGTTTATATGACGTGAGAATAGCTAACTCACTATTTATTTAAAAAATCTTTCCTAATAAATGAAAATAATTTTACCATTTGTCAATCTCTCATGAGTTTTGATATTTGTCATTTTGTGGTATTTTTAAAATAAATATTGTCCACTTGTCAATTTCTGGTTTGTTTCAATTTTTAAAATGAAAGTCATATAGTTATATATGTAAAGTATTAGATATAATATATTAGGTTATAACCCGTAGAAACCACGGTTGGGGATTTGTAAGATGTTGTAATAAAAATTTAAAAAAAATAATTTCTATATGTGTTATCCGGAAAAAGAAAAATAAAATTAAAGTACAATGTTATAGTAAACAATTAAATGGAAGTATGTTGCTATTTTTTTGTTATAGCATTTTGCTTTTTTTTTATGATTACTATGTTGTACTTTTCAAATCAAAAGTATGATATTACTTCTTGAAATTAGGATATTATAACAAATAATGCCTAAATAAGAAAGCCCCTAAAAGTACAATGTTTAAATATGAAAAACAAAATTAAGATGTTGCAACGTATAAATAAATGATAGACCGTTGCTATATATCTCTTGCCTTTTTTATTACAAAATTCCACTTTTATTTCATCATATTACAACACTATATTTTAAAATTTTACCCAATATAGAAACACCATCCAAAATACACTAATTTTCATTGCGATAATTGGGTAGCTCTGTCAAATTACAAAAATTCTTTGAAGTAAAAAAAATACTAAAGTACAATGCTATAATTAACCATGCACAAGATCCATAGAGTTACCATTTCACACACTAAAGATTAACCTAATAAATACTCAACATGCTTACTTTGTAATTTGTAGTAATAGGTTAACCAAGACAACTCAAATTTGATAATTGTTTTACCGATGAGAGATTGAATACCCATTAAACTTGATCACATAGTCTTAATGCCGAAACAATACGATGTTTTGTTAGTAATTTATATTTTTTTTCAAAGAGAATGACATTGTAAGAAAAATTCCTAATGAGACATACCCTAACAAACACTTTCCCAAGATGCTTGCCAACCATTTTGCTCCCAAGATGCTAGTACTCACACTCTGTATTCCTAGCAACTATCATGTCAACACGCTTTTAAATATTAGCTTGAGATTTATTTACGTATATGATTTTCTGCAATTTATAATAATTTTGTATATATGCATAAAAATTATAACCCATGCACTTTTCTCAAAATTGCACCATGTGCCCATATCGTAAATACTTATGGTACTATTTTTTTTTTGTTTTGTTTTGGTCCAAAGGAAAATGGTTGTTTAAAAAAATGAATAGTTGAGCATTTAGCTTAAACAACCCAATGACCAAAATTCTCAAGATAATTCAATATAATGACCAAAATCGCATTGTGGGACTAAAACTGAATACATTAACTTCGTGACTAAAACTATTATTCTCTTTTACCTTGATATTCCTCCCAAATGCATCTAGCTCATAGGATCTAAATTTATGATTTTCTTTAAGAACTGCCATGATTTTATTAGGTCGATGACTAATATTGTTAAAGAAATCAATGGCTACCCTTAAAATTTTGAAGGGAGACATAGTCCTATACAATAAAAAAAAAAATTATGAAAATCGATACAATATCTTCCATCCATATATCAAATAATGATTGGTTGTAAAGAAAGACATTTTACATTGTAAAAATAGTAATAAAACACCCAAGTACCTTTTTGTGTTGTTGAGCAGATAAAATCGACGTTTGCTTCTTTGCAACTATCAAGTTGTGAATATTACACGTGAGATTTTATTTTCTTACATCTTTGGCCATGAAGGCTGTTGCACTTTTAGTTGTGCATGCCATAATAGTAAATAATGATTGGCATATATAACCAAAGTATAAACAAACATAACATGAAGAAGATAAATTTTACCATAAAAATACATTAATGTAATGGAGATAATTGGCTTGCATGTGACAAAAGAAAAAAAATGATTAAAAATATCGGTTGCAACTTACAATTATTTAGAATAGCTCTCCACCATTGACATATTTCAAAACTGTAAATCTTGCTTTATGAGCTAAAACATGCATCAGAGAAAATAAATCAATGTGATAAGTTGTATGATTAATGGTGGTTCATATTTTCACATAGGCATAATGCTTAATCTCCACGTGTAATAAAACCATTTGCAAATAGAACTCCTAAGAAACTATTGTGGGTATCTTTTCTTTTCCATATAATGAATTGTAGGCGATTAATTATTTAAATTGGTGATTCATCAATAGGGTTCTCATGTGTCTGAGAATCCATAATATTTTAGAAATTAAGTCTTAGTAAGAGATACATGATAATTAGCTTTTACATGTGGAATTTCGATTATGTAAGTCGTGGAATACGTTCTTTTCTTGCTTTGTGATGCTATATATATTGTGTATGTTCCCAACAATAAATCAATTATTAATTTCTATTTATAATAATACTAATAAATGACTCAATTTATGATACATATCAGTAAAGTCTTTCTCAAGAATCCTCCATTCCTTTCCAAACCAAAAACCTGTCCAGTCGTGACAATTTTTTTTTTTTGATTTATATGAAAATTACACAACCAATAACTTCTTGTGATTAATCCAAAAACCAAAATCAATTTTTTTTATATGAAAATTACACAACCAATAACTTCTTGTGATTAATCCAAAAACCAAAATTCATCATCGACTATTGTCATTACAGAAAAAAAAAACTCCAAAATTAAAACCTAGGCATCCAGTTTTGTTCCACAAAAATAACAAAATTAGAACTACGTACACATAAAAAAAAATCAAAACAAAACATAAATACCTTGCATGAGGAACCATTATGGGGAGCCTACTGGAATCATGGTCTTCGTAACAAATTTTACCTTAAAAACATTTATGAAAAAACCACAACCTAGAAGAAGATGGAATAGCCGTTTCCAAAAAAAAAAGATGGAATAACTCAATTTTGCATATCAAGAATGACGACTTCATATCAAACTGAAATAGAAAACAATAACAAATTAATCAATGAGAAACAATAAACTTTACTTTATGTAGAAGAGTTATGCGGTCATTGCAGGCGAGGCTTCGGATATCTTACCCTTCTAATATGTAGTTGAAGAGGAAGATAAATGATAACGATATTAGTGGCGAAGAATAAGAGCAGCAACGTCGTAGGAGTGGTGGTGACGAGGGAGATATTGATCTTGAATTTCAAAATCACGGATTATATTAGCGATTTGGTTTTCAAAAGAGATGGACAAAATTTTGGGAGATATTGTCGTGATTAGGGATAACCGATTAATCAAATTAAAAGAGATAATCAAGGAATCTTTTAAAATATAACTAAATTATCCGAAATCTTTTAATTTCAATTTCAATTATAAATATATTAATACGGAAATTAATTATTAATTATTAATAGTTAATAGTTAATTGGCAAATATATCTTTAAAATTGTTTTGGGCGGGAAAATAAAAAGAAGTTGGTCTAAGAAAGTGCCATGTGGCATAACCTGAATGTAAAAAATAGACATGTGACATGTGAATGATTCTTTTATTATAAGAGGGGATATGATATTAAATTGCAATGAATACTTTTCTTTCTTTCTTATTTTAAAGTTTTACATTAAAAAATATTTACTGTTTACACTTTAATGTTTAATTTTTTTTTTTAAATCAGCCCGTGTAATACACGGGTGTCACACCTACTAAAGTAATAAGGACAATAATTACTCGCTCAAATATGTATATGATTACAATCAAAATATATTTTGTAGTTATTTTGAGAAAAGAAAATTGAAAATATATAAAATCATGAAATTTAGAATTAAAGCTCTGTATCATTAATAATTATATAAATAAAAATAAATTATATTACAAGCTTTTCATTATATTCCATGATTTAATGAGAAAAAACAGGTATCATATTCTTTTTCCAATAAAATAAATCACAATGGATTCATTTTTTATTTCGTCATACAAAATAATACTCGATTTATATTTTATTTTGTTTTCATACAGGGAGATCCAATATTTTGGGTGAGCATCCATAGAT
This sequence comes from Lactuca virosa, assembly GCF_052849685.1. NCBI lineage: Eukaryota > Viridiplantae > Streptophyta > Magnoliopsida > Asterales > Asteraceae > Lactuca > Lactuca virosa. The sequence continues at coordinate 125,734,083 of NC_136430.1, forward strand.
ACCATCACAAATACGTGGATTCAGATAATGATACACATTCACCAATAAACGGGTTTTGGTTTAGTTATGCTGGTTGGTTTTTCGACAATGGTTACATAGTTGAAAAGGTATCATGATATTCTTTAATTAAAATTGTAATTTATGATTAAAAAATATATTGTTGCTATTAGTTTTTATTTGAATCTTATGTGAAAAGAATACAAAATATCCTAAAACTATATTATATTGGTTGTCTTAATGCAGTATCGAGAACGTAAAAATGTGGAAGATTTAAAAAGACAGACGTTCTACAGGTTTTTACAGAAAACATATGTGTGTCATTCACTTGGATGTGGTGTTCTCTTGTATGCTTGGGGTGGATTTGCGTACCTCGTCTGGGGCATGGTATGATATATTTATTTGCATTTATTTCTTAGATTCTAATTACATATTGATTTCTCATTTATTTCATTTGAATACATGATTTATATGAACTTATGTCTTTTATGTAATAAATAAATCGATACAAAAAGACACATTTGTTTGATAAAAACCACATACACTGATGCTCAAATAGGACGCTAAAAAATAGGGTTGCCATGAACCGATATTAGTATATATATATATGGTCAACCTATAAACATGGTCATAAAAATCTGATCTTGCCTTCTTGCACGATAAGGATTAAAACCAGACAATGGTTTGACAAATACAACACTTCGTTTTTGTCTCATATGTGTAGTGTAATTTATTTAGTAGAATATAGTAAAATATAATATATCATATACATTATTACTTGAAGGGATTGGTTCAAAATTGAACCAAATTATATGAGAAAACTACAGAAACCTAATCATCTCGATGATGGCATTTATATCAGTCATGACTAACAGGACTACAGGAGGGAAGCATGAAATTTGTAACCACTTGTATTGTAATTAGCCTAATAACCTATCCGCCGCTAATGGGGACTTGTGGTTGATGACAAATTTTTCATAAAAGAAACAATCATAAGTTCTAAGCCTAACACATCCAAAATATTAATAGTGTTCAATGATTTAACCCTCTCCCCCATAATATCCCACCGGCGGGTTCGTCATTAGCTACAGGCTACCAACAGGGTGCAATTTATTTTTTTATATCCACCTGCAATCGCTTAGTAACCATGTTTTACTTTTATAATATAATAAAACATAATACATCATATATATTATTACTTGAAGGGATCGGTTCAAAACAAAACCAAACTATATTAGTTAACCACTAAAACCTAATCTAAGTCGTTGATGATATTTATATGACGGTCATAACTTGCATGGAATCATGACTTCCATAACCACTTGTAAATTGTCTATAACCTAGCCCTACCATTCGGCCTAGTATTTGAAGTGCAAAATTGCATAATAGAGTTCCAAAGTTAAAAATTTGGCCTCGTCATTTGGATTATCTTTAATGTTAAACCTAAGTTAATCACTCAAAGTTATTGTAATGTCACCATTCCATTAATTTTGACCTCTAAATAAATTACATCTCTAATGGTTAACCTCTATAATTGTTTTTTATGAGTTTAACTAATTGACATCATCCATCTAAAATGTTTCATAAAATTCCATCATTTAGTTAGTTATTTTTAAACACATCATATTTTTAATAAATATAGATTGTATTAAACTTTATCATGGTTTGTAATATATAAATGTTTGTAACATTTAATAGAAATAAATATCAATTAAAGAAATAAAAATGATTTAAAACTAAAATAAAATTGAGAGTGTAAAATAAAATGTTATTTAAAACAAAAACACATATATTTTCAAATTGTATTGACCGGTCAAAACAAATATTTAAAAAAATAATAAAAAATAATAAAAAAAAGCTATAAAAATGTACATTGGGGATATTCTTACAAGAGTAATACTTACATGAATAATTATAAAGTGAAATACATAAAATAACAAATAAAAATAGAATAACGTAAACATAAACTAACATTCCAAAGTTTCCAAAAGTTACATGTATTGAATATATAAATTAGAATAATTTTAGCCATCGTGGTGCATGGTAAAATTGTTAAAGTTGATTTTTGTTACATGACCTTGTTCATCTTTTATTTTCCTTTAACACATCAACGTCGCCTATTTTTTCATGGGATAATGACTTAGGAGTCGCCTATTTTTTCATGGGATAATGACTTAGGAGAGTAACTAACTGTTGAGTTTGTTCATATTTGGTCTCTTTCTTTTTTTGTACAAATATACCATCGAACTGGTTGTTTATATTCACAATAGCCCTTCTAACCGGCTATCACCTGTGATAGCCGGTCAAAATGGTTATGGTGAACATAAACAACAAGTACGATGGTATATTGAGTACAAAAAAGAAAAGAGACCAAATATAAACAAACTCAACAATTGGTTACCCTCCTGAGTCATTTTCCTTTAAAACAAACCCTTTATATTTGGCTCTTACGCAGGCAAAGGAACAAGAAGATATTTAATTGTAAATTTATGAATTATAATTCCATCTTAAATGAGGTTAAAATGACCTATTCTAATTGGATTAATAGTAGAGTTAGGATTGAGACTTGGAAAATTAACTGTATAGTTCTTATGAGATGTGATGTCATCACAACTTTAAAACACATTGTGATAGAGAATTTATCAACACCCCTTGAGAAATGCTTAGTGTTCATTCACAATCGATGTGGAATCATATGCAAGTAGTTCTTATGAGATCTATTGTCATCACGACTTTAAAACACATTGTGATATGGAATGTATCAACACCCCTTGTAAGTAATGATTAGTGTCCATTCACAGTCGATGTGAATCATATGCAAGTAGCTACCCATCTTCACCCCCCACCCCCACCCCCCCTAGCAGTGGCAGAGCCAGAAATTTTGATACTGGGGGTACAAACATTGTCAAGATATATTTTAGTGAAAATGACTCAGGATAATAACCAACTGTTGAGTTTGTTCACATTTAGTCACTTATTTTTTTTTGTACCCAATATACCATCAAACATGTTATTTGTATTCACCATAACTGTCACACCCATAAAATTCAAGCCAATTTTAAACTTTTTCAAAACACTTGAAACCATTTAACATTACATAGCTTGTTTTCAAAATACTAATTATCAAAGTATCCCAGTATCAAATCATAAAAATCATAACAGCAGGAGGAGCGGTACGATCATGCCGTCGCATTCCCGCGATCACCAGAGGTACCTGAAACAACAACTGAAACTGTAAGCCCGAAAGCTTAGTGAGCTATCCCCTAAAATACCAATCTCATAACCATATCATATAATCATATAAGTAAACAACATGCATAATGAGCCTTCAGCTTGAATGGACCGCCTCGCATGGCCTACAACCTATCTAGACCGCTCCCGAGCCTTCGGCATGACTGGACCGCCTCGCAGGGCCTACAGCCTATCCGGACCACTCGCTGGGCCTTCGGTCTGACTAGCATACCCTCCTGGGTTTGTAGTATATCCGGACCGCCCTGGGTATATTGGCCTTCAGCACAAAGCAGGACCGCCTCAACCCAATCCCCAAATCAACAAACATGTGCACATACAATCATATGCTATCACAATAATAGTCAAACCGATCTAACAGATCAAATAGCATAGCAACATCCTATAACCAGGACACCGACCTACCCAGGTCACTAACATAGCATAATCCTATAACCAGGATATTGACCGAACCAGGTCACTAAGCATAAGCATATCACCATCCTAACTAACAGGATGCAAAACAATAAACATATCATGTAATAATCCGGATACAAATCCATAAAGGGCCGGCCTTGGTGCCTTAGACCCTGTTGATATAGTGAGGATAACTCACCTCTCAAGTGTCGCACTGAAGTGGTAAGCTCAACCCTCGGATCACCAACACGAACTCCTCCACCTAAAGTTACCACAAACCCTTTTTCATAAATTTCCAAATCACCAAAATACCCCAGAGGTCAACTGGTCAACCCTTAGTCAAAGTCAAAGTCCACAGTCAAAGTCAACAGTCCATGTTGACCCGACTCGTCGAGTTCTTCCTGGACTCGAGAAGTCATGGAATCCTAGGTTGACTCGTCGAGTTCCCCTAAAACTCATCGACTTCATACGTGGCCAAAGGTTGAGAGAAACCCTAGCCGGCTCGCCGAGTTCAAGGCAATCTTCAACGGACTGGCCGAGTTGTTCATCCAACTCGTCGAGTACATGGCCATATTCATGTGGCTCGCCGAGTTGACTATGCAACTCGCCGAGTCCTTTCAGGCCTTCATCCATGCAGACACTTTTTAAGCCATGCCAAGGTTCCAGATTACAGATCCAAGCTTCTAGGGCATGTTTATCACGTAAAGTTGCAAACTTTACATGCATGCAAGGCCCTAGAGGCTCTAAATGACCAATATAAGCTTCTAATGGAGCTTTACACCTTAGGAGAGTCTCATCCTTGCAAGAGCTGGAGGCTTTATGTACTTAGAAGCCCAAGAGAGTTCAGTTCTGAAGTTACAACTTCAGATCTTAGCTTATACACAAGAAAAGCTTCCAAACATACTAGGAAAACCCTAAAATTTGTCCAAAAGGGGATCTAGAAATGAAATGAGGTCAGGGTAGCGATTTATACCTTCCAGAAGATGCCAATCAAGATAGATTTCAGATCCCACAGCTCCTTGCTTCTGGATACTTGATCTCCAAGCTCTCTTCTCCAAAAATCCTCTTCCAAGCTTAAGAATACACAAATGGAACACACACACTCGATTAGGGTTTGAGAGGGACAAGAAGCAGTAAAGGGGAGGCTGGGGGAGGCCAATGATCCTTTAAATAGGGTTCAAAACCCCGAGATTTAGGGTTTCATCTGCCAGCTCTTACTCGTCGAGTTCCTTCTTGGACTCGACGAGTAGGGTAACTAACTCGTCGAGTAGCCCTTGAAGTCAAGAAACTCTTATATTAAATCAATACCTAAGAATCGGGGCGTTACAATAACCCTTTTGACCGGCTATCACAAGAGATATTAAAACATAGGAAATTGCCAATTTTTATTTTCTTTCATTTTTTTCACAATAAAATTAATTTCTCTTTTTTTTGAACGACAGCTTGACAGGTTAGGTGTTAGTGTTAATACTCCAATTATTGTTAGCACCAAGGATCGAACCCTGACATCACCATTATCCCATACTAAGAGGCTAACCTCTACCAATTGGGCTATTCCCAATTGGCAAAATTAATTTATTTTTAACAACTACAATTTAAAGAATAAATATAACTAATTAAAAAAATAATTAATAAACGCAAAAATTGATAAAAATTTAAATATTTCATTAATTAAAAATAAAAATTACATAATTAAACTTAAAAGAATAATAAAAAATTACATAATAAAAAAACAACTAAAACTAAAAAAAAACTTAAAAAAAAACATAACACAATCTAGTGGAAATATTTTTTTTCGTGATCATCGTTCTCATCCTCAAAACAAACTCGAGGGCATGTCTCGAAGGATGATCGATACTTTGCATCGGGAATTGCATATCTTCCATTTTTTCTTCGTGCATCATTTCGTTTTAGACAACTGTTTCTTTTTCAATGTCAAACGTTGAGTGACATTCAAATTGTATCAATCAACTGTCTTGATAATTTTCTTTATTTCCTTTACTTCATTGATGAAATCCAATGCATTTAATGAAGACCCATTCCCCTTCTTTTTAGCTTTTTCCCTCCCATCGGTCATACAATTTTTCTTTTAGCTCGAGCTCTTCGTCATCATTCAAATCAAAATCGACACGAATATTTGAAGAATTGGGTATCCACTTGAGCCCGTTTTTGTTCTTTCTCTTGCTTCTCCGCCAAGTATGACGGTGGCTTCGAATTTTTCCATCTTGGAATAGAAGATAACAATTGCCAAGGGTCATTATAACTGAGCGCCTTTCTTGTTTCCTCGTGATACAAATGCAAAGCCTCTTGTAAAATTTCATCAACATCTTGACTGTTTCTCCTTTGGTTTTTAGGTTGTTGTACAATCTGTTCATCTTCGAAACACACTTTAAAGTTTCTCAAAACTTTAAATTTAGTTGGTGTTTAGTATGGTAGTCATCACCAATATCCAATTGCTTGCGAAATCTTTAGTAATGCATAGCCATAAATGCTCAATCGATTGCATTTCTTAGCTGTGAATCCTATGAAAAGTCAACCCAAGACTGTGTCAACATTAACTCTTTTGTTGGAGTCCACCATTTAGGCTCGCCCTTTGTTTTTTCCCATCGATTATTTTCCTTTGGGGTGGAGGGTGAAGGGGTTGAGTTTCATGTATTGTTGAGAGGGGACTGAATGGGGGAATCAATTTGGGGATGATTAACCAGGATAGATGGATCGAAAATGAAAATGTTTCTAGTTGGCGTGGTTAAACTAGAAAGACAAGGATTTATTCTACCATATTTTAGGGTTGAGTGTTTGGATTAATTTGTGTTATTAAAATGAAAGAAATAGAGAGGAAATGATAGATAACCGTGTGATTTTAATTGTGGATTAGAATGAGTATTTTGTAATGTCCCGATTTTCAGAATAATTTTCATTAAAATAAGATAAAAAAAACCATTTTAATAAGTGATAATATAAATAAAATCATTGCTCATAAACCCAATTCCAAAATCAGAGTATCAAAAGAAAACAATACGAAATTTCAAAACATAATCTGCTAACGTATGTGTATAGTCACGCCTTCTTCTTCCCACGATCATCATAAGTACCTGAAACATTTAATCCACAACTGTAAGCACAAAGCTTAGTGAATTACCCAAAATACCACACACCACAATATACATACAATACATGTAACAACGTAAATTTTCAAAAGAAAATTTTCATTTAAAATCATATAAATCCTCATGACACATTTTATTAAAATCTCATTTGTTCAATTCACAAAACATAACTCCATGTTTTAGTAATTAATAATCCAGGATCCTCATGACTCTTTCTCTGGTGTGTACAATCAACCGGTGTCGTCCCGCGATCCTGAGAACCTGAAACACACAACACATAACACGGTAAGCACGAAGCTTAGTGAGTTCCCCAAAATACCACATAAAACACATATTAGCCACTCGAGGCTATAACTCTATGGACCCTCTGGTCCTAACTCTGTGGGCCCTCTGGTCCTAACTCTGTGGACCTTTCGGTCCTAACTCTGTAAACTCTGGAACACACACACACAGCATAAATCACATAGAAATAATGCAGTGCATCACATCACATAAATAGCATACAAAATACTCTGTCACATAACTCTAATTACCACTCTAGGTAAAGTATAGTGAGAAGACTCACCTGGCAAGCAGAAAGCAGCTATCCTCACACTTGAATATCGAACTCGCCACCGCCTAACACATAGGATGAATATCTCTTATAATAACTCTTTTTCACGACTCAGATAATCAAAGGCGGTTCCTTCTCTTTCTAACTCTCTAAAGTGGGTAAAAGACCATTTTACCCTTCCAAGGCCTCTAATACTTATGTTGACCAAAACCCCAAAGTCAACAGAAGTCAAACTCAAGTCAACCGTCCACATTTGACCCTACTCGTCGAGTGCACCCATGCGACTCGTTGAGTCCCCTCGCATCAACCGAACTCTACCTAGGACTCACTCAGCTCGTCGAGTTGACTCCCAACTCGGCGAGCCAACACTGGGTTAAGACTACTCGGTCAAACCCGCTACGACTCGTCGAGTCACCCCTGGACTCGGTGAGTTGGCTCCCACAGATTTCTCATTTAGCCATTTGAGGTCAGATCTCCAACCCAAACTCATAGATCTAACCTCCTACTACCTAAAAGTCACGCAAAGGTTTGAACTTGAGGCTCATGCTTGGTGTATTTTGCTCTATACACCATTTTGACTCCATTGAAGCTCCATAGCTTCAAAGCTCCAAGGTTACTCACTCATGGCTGCCTACTTTCTGGATCTCTGGACCTCACAAGGTCCAGATCTACAATTGACTCGAAAAAGGGTTTGGATGCACCCAAAACCCCATCAATAAAGATACAAGCCCAACTTTACAACCAAGGAAATCTACTCAAACACAAGGGAGGCAAGAGTTGTACCAGATCTGAACCTTGAAATGAAGATGAGACTGATCCACCAACTCTCCTCTGAGATCCTTGCAACTCCCTTGATCTTCTTCTCAAAGAAATGACCTCCAAGAAGCCTCTTTCCTCTCTAGCTCATAAGTAACTCTAGGGTTTCTCTCAAGGGACGAAGACACTGTTGGGAAGGGGTCAAGAAGGCTATAAGTGCCTTTAAATAGGTCTCAAACCCCGGAGATTAGGGTTTCTCTGCCCAGCACCTACTCGGCGAGTCCCTCCTCGGACTCGTCGAGTCCACTCATTAAATCCACGGGAGAAACCCGACTCGACTCGGCGAGTTGGACCCTCAACTCGTCGAGTCTCTCCTTTAATCACAAGATTAACCTACACCATAATACCTCTGAAAATCCGGATGTTACAATTCTCCCCCACTTGAATTAGATTTCGCCCTCGAAATCACTCCGTGACCACACCAAGTTCATCAACACGAAAGACACCACCGGAAGGATCTCATACTACACCGATATCTTTCTCAATGGACACCTGAAACCACACAGAAACTCCCAAGTCCCAAAACTAAACCAACTCTTCGGCCGCTAATATACTCTTTCCCAATATCTGGAAACTCTAGTGGCCTAACTCGCCGCCAGACCACCTACTCAAGCGATCACCATGATATTCGCTCCTCAAATGTCAGCCCTGATAACCCACTGATCCTCTGATTCTCACAAGACCGAATCCAACAATCGGATACCGCTCACTCATACCAACATGCTAAAAGATCTGAATCACGCCCCAAAGAAACGGAAGGGTCCACACCTCACTAGGGCTCATCCACAAAACCGCTATCAGAACCCATCCGAACAAAGAATCCTTAACACTCTGCCCTCAGACACAAAGGAAAAACCATACTCGTTCAGAAGTGTCCTCAGACATCACATTCGTAAGCCCCAACTTCGTTTCTCATATCCCTTTTCAATACTGGGCACTAAGTCAACTCCTGACTCCACAGTTGAACCTCCAAAGGTCACCCGTAACATGTCCCAAAATGTCTCACCGACTTCCTTATCATAACCACAATCTCGGCCCGGTGACAGACAAGTCACGAAGCTCTCTTTACCCCAACGAATACCATAATCCCACTAAATCGTTTCACCCTCGACCTCTGTCGAACACCACTCCCTAGATACATGCGCCTTGCGGTACCTCCCGTACCCGAGTGTTGACCTACATAGGTCTAAGACATCAGCTGATAAACAATACCCCTCAACTTGGGACCCATCTCAGAATCTAGAATTTTATCTAGTCTACTCAAAGCACCACTAGAGCCAAACTCAAACTCGAGAGTCTGGTCCGACCCAGAATTGGAACCACTCGTCCCTATGAACCACTCAACTCATGACTCATGACCCGCAACCCATGCGTACATCACTTCCCCAATTCCTTCTGATTGTTATAACCACACCTTAACTCAGTATATAACGATTCCTGATCATTAAGGAGACCACAGCCTCGCTCCTGGTCCAACGACCAGGTCCCCAAAAACTCAATAATAAGGCTACCCAAGCCTAACACTCCTCTGCGTCATGATCTGACTTGCGAATAATACGGCTTCCTGTAGTACCACGACACCCTCTCGTTGACTAGTGAATACTACGGCTCCCCGCAGTATCACAACACCCTCTTGCTGACTAGTGAATACTACGGCTCCCCGCAGTATCACAACACCCTCTCGCTGACTAGTGAATACTACGGCTCCCCGCAGTATCACAACACCCTCTCGCTGACTAGTGAATACTACGGCTCCCCGCAGTATCACAACACCCTCTCGCTGACTAGTGAGTACTACGGCCCCCCGCAGTATCACAACACCCTCCCGCTGACTAGTGAGTACTACGGCTCCCCGCAGTATCACAACACCCTCTTGCTGACTAGCAACACTTTCTCTTATCATCCCACAGTCTCATACTCACGTTAATACCACACTGCGTCCTCTAACTCATGCTCCGCGAACTAACATAGATAGGTACCCACACTCATCCAAATTATGCATCATAATATCTGACGACAACCGCCATAACAAAACACCTTTCCCTGCTGCAATCCACCTTCTTAAATGATCCCTCTTGATGTCAATACCCGAAGGGCTCCCACTGGAACCGTAGATACTTGATACACCACTTGCCGCCTCAAACTAAAGACTCTAAAAATAATTCGGAATTCAGGGCATCATACTCGGATACCCCGGAACACCATCGCAGAACATCACGATGTTCTGCCTCAACCACCGATCCCATACTTACGGCATCATACACGGATACCTCAATGCATTCCCTCAGGATATCATAACTATCCTTCATTTCACACAACGCGGAACTTCGGAGTATCCCGACTCTCAATTGAAACACTGATGAATCGACAATGACTCGGAACATGATGACAACCATCCGAAACTCCCTCCTCTATTGCTCAAAACTCATGCAAGAATACACTGACCGACCCTGAGGTTGGTTGTCTAATTCCACATCTGCTCCTCCCAAACTACATATAATAGCCCATACATCGGACCGGAATTTCCCAACCGCCGAACTAACATTACAAGCCAAACCACCTCGAAGAATTTCTAACCACTACAAGTTCCCTGACCAACGGCCACCGGCCGTGGAGACACTCATCCTTTCATGAGCACGAGCCTCATGCATGAACTTACTCTGCACCTCACCTTAACCACCAATAACGCTGGTATTCTGAATCCGTACCACAGGTCTCTATATCCAGTTCTCTAACCGCTCTTGAATCAACCTCTGATTCTCTCATTAGAATACCCGGTTCTCCCCCACTCAGGGTTCGAACCATCATCATTTGACGCACCAACAAACTATCCCACATACTGTTCCCACTAGTAACATCGCACCTACTCCTAGAAGGTGCTACGCACGCTCGATGATCTCCCGACAGAGATCAAGCAACCCCAAATAACCCCAATCTCAGATGAAATCCTCAGAACTTCCCATCATGATTGTCTCTAGTCTTTCAGAAACTCACACCCTCCCATCACCGGACCTCCCCAATTGTCCAGTGTTAACTCTGACTCTTAGTCTGGAAATAATGCACTATCATTGTCTTCATCCTCGAATCCTCAACCAACGTTCTATCACATCACTCATCATAAGAGCAGAGACTCCACTTCCACTCTCGATACCCATCATAGACAAAAAGCCATCGCCCCGATATACTCTTCTTGATCATTCGTTGCTACAACTAACACGTGCCCTACTATACTCGAGTAGGGTGTGTCCTGGTCCTTGACCATCTTAGTTCCCACCGACAGCCTGCTCATGCTATATCATTACCTCGCGGCAGACATACTGCCAAATACTCCGGCGGAAGATCGCCATCACTGCTACCCCGCAGGGCTTACCCGCAAGCTCAAAACCGAAGATCTCGACACTTCCTATGTTTCCCACAGGAAACGGAAATAGCACCACTCAGATCATAGAAGGTGACGTCTCCACTATCGGCTGATTGCTCAACTCAGGCCGCAATCCTTCATATAATACCATCTCCACTCATCTTTGAGTCTTGCGACTCTAACTGACATCTCACTAAAAATCTCTTGGAAATCAACTCAAATTCTCTTCTCAAGGTATGCTCTGTTGAAACTCGTTCAACATGGCCCTCCGGCCCCATATTCTATCGCATCCGATCATAGAATAACCCAAACACGACAGGATAACTGGAAAAAGCACAAACACTATCCGCTACGAAGCATGGTACTCGAACCATGACATCACCTCTCGCTCTGCTACCGATCATGGTACCCAAACCATGACATCACCTCTCGATCTGCTACTGATCATGGTAACCAAACCATGACATCACCTCTCGATCTGCTACTGATCATGGTACCCGAACCATGACATCACCTCTCGATCTGCTACTGATCATGGTACCCGAACCATGACATCACCTCTCGATCTGCTACTCAGAATGTCTGGAATACTCCCTGCATCGAGTATGGGTCCTCTGCTTTCAGTAGTACGGGCCCATACTACCTGCCACATCTACCCATACTCTCTACACGGACCATCCCAGATTCCATGAGTAGCTGCTCAACTCTCTCAATCACCAATCCCCATACGCGTACTCGTTTCCCAGCGAAATGCTCTATTCTGCCAGCGTACTATTCTGACTAAGGTCACTTCCTAGGTTCTCACATTTCTCCGCCATCAGCTGCTGAAGAACTCCTAATGATGCCAGCCACCTACCTCCTGAATATCGTCATATTCATTTAGTAGCTGTATCCCATCACCGAGAGTTCTACAAAGCACGAAGCAAGCAGCATTCGAGCATTGAATAATCTCTACCAACACGAGAAACCACTCTAGGTACAACTCCACTGGCTCTACTCACGCTCAAAAGATATCACTGAAATCAAGTAACTCTACCCCTCGCGGGTGTCTAACTATTCTCGCAGTAGGTACCATAAATGCTCATCTAGGTATCTCTCCTAGATTACTTCTCTACTCAAGTCCCTTCTCTACAAGGATTCCCGTTGGATACTCTTACTCAGCACATACTCGAAAGCGCATCACCGATAACAGCAACTCCTAGACTAAGGCATCATAAATCAGGCCACTCTAGTCCTAAAATATGAAATACCTAGCCTGTCTCTAGCATGTATAATATCTCATAATATCTCATAACACATAAGGTAAGGGTATTTCGGGAAATCACTGTTCGGGCTCTGGCTGATTGTACACACTGCTCTTTCTCGTTTTCTCTTAAAACTCCTGCTCGTTTTAGAAAAATCATTTATTTTGAAAAACTTTCCTCTATTCCTCAGTTTGAGTTTAGACATACCCGAAGGTGCATCCGAATCCCTCAAACCAAGGCTCTGATACCAACTTGTAACAACGTAAATTTTCAAAAGAAAATTTTCATTTAAAATCATATAAATCCTCATGACACATTTTATTAAAATCTCATTTGTTCAATTCACAAAACATAACTCCATGTTTTAGTAATTAATAATCCAGGATCCTCATGACTCTTTCTCTGGTGTGTACAATCAACCGGTGCCGTCCCGCGATCCTAAGAACCGGAAACACATAACACATAACACGGTAAGCACGAACCTTAGTGAGTTCCCCAAAATACCACATAAAACACATATTAGCCACTCGAGGCTATAACTCTATGGACCCTCTGGTCCTAACTCTATGGACCTTTCGGTCCTAACTCTGTAAACTCTGGAACACACATACAACATAAATCACATAGAAATAATGCAGTGCATCACATCACATAAATAGCATACAAAATACTCTGTCACATAACTCTAATTATCACTCTAGGTAAAGTATAGTGAGAAGACTCACCTGGCAAGCAGAAAGCAGCTATCCTCACACTTGAATCTCGAACTCGCCACCGCCTAACACATAGGATGAATATCTCTTATAATAACGCTTTTACACGACTCAGATAATCGAAGGCGGTTCCTTCTCTTTTTAACTCTCTAAAGTAGGTAAAAGACCATTTTACCCTTCCAAGGCCTCTATTACTTATGTTGACCAAAAACCCAAAGTCAACAGAAGTCAAACTCAAGTCAACCGTCCACATTTGACCCTACTCGTCGAGTGCACCCATGCGACTTGTCGAGTCCCCTCGCATCAACCGAACTCTACCTAGGACTCACTCAGCTCGTCGAGTTGACTCCCAACTCGGCGAGCCAACACTAGGTTAAGACTACTCGGTCAAACCCGCTACGACTCGTCGAGTCACCCCTGGACTCGGCGAGTTGGCTCCCACAGATTTCTCATTCAGCCATTTGAGGTCAGATCTGCAACCCAAACTCATAGATCTAACCTCCTACTACCCAAAAGTCACGCAAAGGTCTGAACTTGAGGTTCATGCATGGTGTATTTTGCTCTATACACCATTTTGACTCCATTGAAGCTCCATAGCTTCAAAGCTCCAAGGTTACTCACTCATGGCTGCCTACTTTCTGGATCTCTGGACCTCACAAGGTCCAGATCTACAATTGACTCGAAAAAGGGTTTAGATGCACCCAAAACCCCATCAATAAAGATACAAGCCCAACTTTACAACCAAGGAAATCTACTCAAACACAAGGGAGGCAAGAGTTGTACCAGATCTGAAGCTTGAAATGAAGATGAGACTGATCCACCAACTCTCCTCTGAGATCCTTGCAACTCCCTTGATCTTCTTCTCAAAGAAATACTCCAAGAAATGACCTAAAGTTTAACCCAAGGTCAAACGTCGTCAAAAGTGAAAAAGCCAACCTACTCATTAATGGAAGTGACATGCCCTTGGCACCCAACCCCCACTACAAAAAAAAGTAGTTGGTATTTGACCTCAAATGGAAGGGACTTAAGAAAACTCAAAAAACGGTCCGCGTCCCTGCTGATCCAACACTTAATTGTTGAAATAATCTCTTAAGTCCATGCTTTCAAACTCTCAAATTTGGATCCAAATGGTGTATTAATGGATAAAGTTTCCAACTTTATCTATTAGAACACCCCAAACCGACTATATTTAAAACTCTGTATTCCAAAAAGTCCAAGATCCTATTTTTCTTCAAGCATTGAGTAAAGAGCGCTCTTGCATGCACTCTCTACTCTATTTAAACCTCATATCTGAAGTTGATTATTTCACTTAGATCATGAAGTTATCCAAACTCCATAGATCAAACCATCAAAGAAGCCAAAACATCATTTAAAGAAATAAAACTCCAAATACTCATAGATCAAAAGGTGAAAACCAATAAAGCTTGAATATTTAAGACATATCAAGGTTAAGAAGATGGATGAGGGATGATTTATTCAGTTTCAAATATTTAATTATCAATCTTGCAAGAATACTTCACTCTAGAACCACTAAAACACGCCAAAATGGATGAGAAGAAAGAGGATAAGCTCAAACCTTCAAAGGGAGGTTAGGGTTTCTCAAGCGATGTTCTAGGGTTAATGGAGGCTGAGAAATGACAAACCATTGGAGTTAATGCACCTTAAATAGCTTTAAAACCTTAAAAAGACGTTCATCGCACAGGGTCGGAGGCGCGGCGAGCCCCAGAAGAGGCGTTCCACGCTCTCAACACAATTCAACATATTTTTCGGTTTTTCAGCATATGCGATTAATGGCTTCCTGTTTCGCCCCATCCTACTACTTTTCTTTGGACTATTAAACCCCCAACTAAAGAATGAAAAAACACCATAGGGATTAGGGTGTTAAATATTTATAGGGCTGTAAATTGGTATATATATATATATATATATATATATATATATATATATATATATATATATATATATATTTGAATAGGAAATCTACAGAAAAGACTCAAACATTTGGGAAAAGTTTCAATAAAGTCATAAAAAAAACTGAACATAAAAGTCCTGATTATTTAACATTTTACCCAAATTAATGAAAAAATCATTTTTTTATATTTGAATAGTAAATGACAGATTATGTGATTTTTTCAAAATAATGGAACTTTTCTGTTCAAAAAAAAATTAGGACTTTTTTGAAACTTTTCCCAAAAGTTTGGGACTTTTCTGTAGATTTCTCATATATATATATATATATATATATATATATATATATATATATATATATATATATATATATATATATATAAAGGTAGGGCTAGGTTATAATGTGAATGATATCTATTGTGTGGACGTAGAGACAATTCTAGACCAATCATTTTCAAATAATATAGAATTTATGTATATCTTGATTTTAGGCAGGTAATTAGTCAAATCCATAAATTTAGGAAACTTATTCAAATCAAGTTAATTATATTAATTTTTATCTATTATCTATAATAATTAAAGAACACTTATATATTCTTTCAAAAATTAAAAACCATGAACCATGCAAAATTCAAAATTTATAATTTTATAAAAGGTAGAGCCAATATTTTTTCCAATGTTTGTCCCCTCCAAAATCAGAATTCTTAATCAAGAGCATTCTTAAAGAATGCTTATAAATATTCTTTAAAATAAATGGTATTTTTAAAATAAGTTTAACAACACATGAAGAATTTTCTAAATTTGAAACAATTCCTATAAGGAAACTCCTCACTCGATGAAACGAAAACAGATGATGAATAATTACAACTACAGAGAAATAATGAAAGAATCAAACCATTCTTATTAGAAATTTACAACAAAAGAACTAGTATTCTTAAAGAATATGTAACATTCTGACAGAATATGATGTATCCTTTAAAAGAATGTGAAGTATTCTTAAAGAATATATAACATATTCTTGATGTATGCCTCCATAAAATGTAAAATGCTTAGCAAAATAAATTGGGTCTTTCTTCAGAATAAACATGAGCTCTTCCATGGTTTATAGAATCAACTTAATCATCTTCTCTTTGAAACAACAGAAAGTTAGTCGATTGCAGCTAACTAGGGCTATAAGATTATGGAAAAACAATAGAAAGTTAGTCGATTGCATAAAAAAATTGTTTATTCTAATTTTATTTTAAATGTTTTGGTTAATCTTATACCAACAAACGAAAAATAAAGGTTTTTTAATTCCTCTTTTTCATATGTCACATACAGTAGTATAATCAAAAACAAAAATACATATAATATGTATTTTTGTTTTTTTGGCGGAAATTGGAAGAAAAAAAAGATACTTATAAGAATTAAATATCATGAAAATGCAAAAATGGCACCAAAGTTTTGATAATCGATCAATGCAAAACCGGAACACGTTCGTTAAATGATGTGGTGATGGTATTGATGGCCGGCGATTAAAGAAAGAGAGAAAACAAAGATAAATAGGGCTATTGATAAAATTAAGGTAACTAGTCTTAATTATAGGGGAATAATAAGGGAATTAGGTAATTAACATTATTAATTATGAAAAATTACTAATATACATTTTATTAAGTTTTTAAAATGATTGTCTCATTTTAGTCCCTACATCCACACAATATTTGTCAATCCACTTTTGAACCTCTCTCTCTCTCTCTCTCTCTATATATATATATATATATATATATATATATATATATATATATATATATATATATATATATATATATATATATATATATATATATAGCTAGGTTATTTTGTTTCTTACATTTATTGTGTGCTAGAATGCACCAATAGGAATTTAGTAAATTAAATAATTATTTAATTAAATAAATATAGATATTAAATGATTTCCATAATTATATGTATATTAAATGATATCAATAATTATAATTCTTTTTTTATGGAAACTAATTAAATCCGTTATTAATGTCAGCAATAACATTATTTCAGAATAAATTTGAATCTAGGTTTTTATATATGAGTTCGTATTTTGTTTCGGGACTCACTCACTTAAAATACAATAAAGTTGCATGAAATATGAAGAACGAGAGTGTATTCTACTAGAATACACTCTCATTCTGCTGGAATACACTCTCATTCTTCTAGATATGAATTCATTCTGAAAGAATATTATTGTTGACATTAATGACGAATTTAATTAGTTTCCATAAAAATGAATTATAAGTATGGATAACATTTAATATACATATAATTAATACTAAATTCTTATTGGTGCATTTTAGCACACAATAGATGTGAGAAACATTTGATCGTTAGGCCTTAAAAAAAATTGTTACCATTTTTGACCGTTTAATACATTTCAAAAATAAAAATAAATGAAAATTAAAAAAAAGTCATTGGCCAATAGGAACAAGAGAGAGAACGCAGGATAGGGTAATCGCACCCTATATTCTTCTATCCTAAACCGCACCAAGAGTGTGGTGTTCTTGGGTGAGGTTTACCAAACCGTTGGATGCGTTTCATCCCATATCGTCGTCCATTAGGGTGAAAGCAAAAGGAGCGTAGGTACCCTATTTCGTGTTCTCTCTGTTGTTCCTATTGGCCAATGACCGATTTTTTGTAAGTTCCATTTTTTAAAATAAGGCAATCGGTAAAAAAACGTAATAAGTTTTTTTTTTCCTTTTCTAAGACCTAACAGTCAAAAAAATGCAATTAAGTGTTAACTATCAATTATAAAATAACACATGTCCATTTCTTTTTGAATTACAAAAATTATCCTTGTGATTTGGTCAAAATTACACGTCTAGACCTTAATGATAAGATTAAACATCCCATTCCATACATAGTTTAAA
Organism: Lactuca virosa; assembly: GCF_052849685.1. Taxonomy (NCBI): domain Eukaryota; kingdom Viridiplantae; phylum Streptophyta; class Magnoliopsida; order Asterales; family Asteraceae; genus Lactuca; species Lactuca virosa. Next base: position 125,752,324 of record NC_136430.1, read on the forward strand.
ATGACACGTGTCCATTTCTTGAAACTTACTATTAAGTATGTGTTAAATATTGAGCTGGGGAAATTGAAGGGAAGGGGTGGGGATATTTGTTTTTTTCTTTGTTTTTTTTAATTTAAAATTGATAAAGTAATAAAATAAAATGAAAAAATAAATTATTAAGGGTAAAATAGTCATTGCATGTCAATATAGACTAAGCGGACAAGAAAAAACAACCCAATGACGGTTCGAGTTAATTTCTGAAAATAGAAATTAAATGTGCGTTTGGACACATGCACAAGAGACGAATGATATAATTTACCCATAAATATATATATGTGATGTGTTGTCATGTTTTCATTGGTGTCGGTACTTGTTTTCTTAATTATGTATTTTCCATACAACCTCCCATATATATATATATATATATATATATATATATATATATATATATATATATATATATATGTTGTATGTAGGGTGTTAGGATCGTATGGGTTTACCACATCACGTCCCTCGTGAATTCCGTTGGTCATATTTGGGGAAACCAAGCTTGGAATACCGGTGATCTCTCAAAAAACAACTGGTATGTGTGTAAATATACGAATGAGCTAATTATACTAGAATCTAACAAAAACGATTGTCCAAATTTTGTGAAGGTGGTTAGGAGTGTTGTTGTTCGGAGAAGGATGGCATAACAATCATCATGCATTTGAGTATTCAGCTCGATATGGATTAGAGTGGTGGCAAATCGATGTTACTTGGTACGTGATACGATGTCTTGAAGCCGTCGGATTAGCAACCAACATCAAAGTGCCAACTGACGCAGAAAAAGTTAAAAAATCATTTGTCATCTCTAATAATACATTTTAAATGATAGATCGGTTTGTGTGCAACATAAAATATACCTTCAAATAAATAAACTCAGGAATATGATTACTTTTCTACGCCGATGAATGTAAAATATGTTAGGGTGTGTTTATTATCAAAAGTCTTTCGTCAATAAACAATCCCCTAATTTATGTATTTTTTTGGTTGAAAACTAATATATAAGTTGAATGTTGATATGTTCTTTAATTTTGACGTATTGTTTCTTTGGTTAAATAAACCGGTTAACTTCATAATAGCCCAACGAACTTCTCTTTTATGGTTTAAAGGGTCCCTCGTGTTAATTTTTGGCACTATAGATGCATAAAGTCCATATTGACCTATTAAAAAAGGTATTAATCTATTTTTATCCGATTTCAGACGTGGCATATATATGATACCATTGTTCTTTGGGAGTAATAAAATCAGCTTCGGAGGGTTGTAAAGTCAAGCCATTACTGAACCTCATAATCTAATCGACTAAGGGTGTGTTTTTTTTTTAACTTAATACACTTAATCTTTACAAAAATTAATGGGTTCAGATATATATATATATATATATATATATATATATATATATATATATATATATATATATATATATATATATATATATATATATATATCTTAACCCATTAAGTTTTCTAAGGATTAAGTGCATTAAGTTAAAAAAACGCCCTTAGTCGATTAGATTATGAGGTTCAGTACCCCCAAGCTGATTTTATAACTCCCAAAAAACAATGGTATCATATATATATGCCACGTCATTTTATATATATGTTTCTTTCTTACTTAATCTTAAGAATAAGAAAATGTCCTAATAGATTAAGTTAGGAAAATGATAACCTTAACATTTAGTAATAGTTCATATATCTTTTTTAGAAATACCCTTGTAAACATATCAGGTTTCCTGTTTGCCATCTTTGATCTTTGTACTTCTACTTTGTTTTTTTTTTTTGGTTAACATTCTTCTAAAACAATATAATTAATTATTCAATTTATGTAAAACAATTATTCATTGTGATTTATAATGTGATGATGTATATTTTTAATTTCTTTAAAATTTAAAACTTATTTACTGTTATGATTTACATTCTTAATTTATTATGGTTATTAAATTAATGATCATTTTGTTAATTTATATTTTATAATAATTATTAAAGAAATGATAATTTATTATTTTTAAATAGATGGTAAAATAGTCGTTTATTCAGATACAAACAATGCATTCATTCCAAAAAAAAAACAACATTTATATTAGTAACACTTTATCAGTTCAGATATATTATCATTTTAGTACACTTTATAACTTCATGACTTAACCGAAAAAAATGACTCCTAAGGCTTTTGATCATTAATCACTATCACATAATATCTTCAGAATTGCTACATAAATTCAAAGCACATCATGAAGCCAAATTTCCACCGAACAATTCCAGATCCAAATTGATGAAACAAAAATCTCAATCACTTATCATCAATAAGTTACATACAATTCCACTTCACTTTCGTTTAACTTCCGATCCACAAAGCTTTCGAACAGCTAGTAGCCAACAACTTTGACGAATAGCTTCTTCAAATTCACTTCTTCGAACAATCAGATCAGAACTCAAGTTGACGATTTCCATTCATACCTTGATAAACACGAATTTACCATATCTAAATAACTTTTCCGATCAAACAATCATATTTTAATAAAGTTTCATATTCTTCAATTTTTGTTCAGCAGAAATCACAAAATCATCTTCAATTTCCATATACTCGTTTTTTTTTTTCAAATCGATTCACCAATCAACATCAAAGATTACTAGTAACTGAATCTAATCCCAAAACGTTTAGAATTGAATCAACAAAACTATCCTCATGAAGAAATCAATTGATCCAAAAAAATATTATCCGATTAGTTGCAAAAAATGAGAATCGGATGAGATGAAATCGATACTTAATCAATACATGTTTATTATCCAAGAACAAATTTGTTTTCAAGGAGGTACGATTTGAGAAAGATCTGACCAGTACTACAACAATCACATTAGTAATTATCTATAGCATAGTGTCGTTTTCGGCATCCATAATTATCGGCAAGAGCATATTTCTGGTGGAGCTTTAGGAAAGGAAAGATGGGCTTTTGGGTAATTTCTGGCGGAGCTTTCGCGTTGGAGCTTCATTAGGAATGGGATGGGGGATTGTCAAATAGAGTGTTTGTAACGTATATATGTGTGTGTGATTTATATGGATTGGTTGTTATTTTCCGGCAATAGAGAAACATACTTTTCCATTACATTTAGCCATGGGGTTTTAGTTTGAGAAATTTGCAATTTAGCCAAAAAAAAAAAAAAAAAAAAAATTAATTACTTCGTAGAAAATAGCCAAAAATTAGCAAATTACACAAACTAGCCACTAAAATCGCGGGTGCTTAAGGACTATCTGTGATTTCTTTAGTTCACCTGCAAATGTACAACACTTCAATGCACGGATATGCGTCGGCGACATGTACGTTCGTAGATGAAAGTTTATCTATGATTTTGTTCTAGCTCATCTATGATTTTCTCTATTGAAGTATAAATACCCTTTTTAAAAACCCCTCATTTTTCTAGTTACAAAGTTGGGAAAACTCTCTCATACTCTTTGAATCAAGAACGATGGACGAAGCTATGTAATCTCCCGAAAACATGGTAAGATCTCTATTATTTAGTGTTTTAATCACCATTTTGATGGAGAATGGTGCCCATAGTCCCAACAGAGCTAGAACAATTGGTAATATTACTATTAATAGTAGGTTCCTTTTAGATTACACGCAATGACAGAAATAAGCAATAAATGACATGGGAAAACTATAAGGACTTGATTTGTTAATTAATTAATTGTATTTAATTAATAAAATGAAACCTAGAAGTTCTGGAATGTTCTAGAGGATAAAAAGAAGATAATTAAGCAGTCAGATAATTTCCATTTATATGGATAATTATTAGATGACTAGATAATTATCTTGTAGGGTTTTCTATCATTCCCTATAAATAGAGAGGTGTCACACCCCGCTAAAGCGCAAACACAGGACACGACAGTACAAAGGGTCTCATAGCAAAAGTTAAAAGACAACACCAACCATATTATTAAAAGCATTACAATTTACAATGAGTTTGAACACAAAAAAAAAGTTACACTGTATTTGAAAAACAACCCATGCGAATGCTCCTACAAGTGATGTGTCCCTAAGTGTCATCTTATAGATGAGTTCCTGAAAAAGTATGTAAAATGAGCAGTTAACTACTGAAATAGTTGGTGAGTTCACAAAAAATAATAGTATATGAGTCATAATCAGAGTATTAATAAAAGTTTCCATAAATGGAAGATCATTGCTGAAATGAGTAACAAGTTTGCATAAACAGTAGTTCGTTGCTAAAATGAGTAACAAGTGTATAAACAGTAGTTCATTGCTAAACTGAGTAAACAAGTTCATTGCTATAATAAGTAAACAAGTTCATTGCTATAATGAGTAAACAAGTTTGCATAACAAAGTTGGTTGCTATCAGTTGAAATAAAGTATGTTAACATCATGAGAAACAAAGTTTGATGCTAACATGAGAAACAAAGTCCGTTTCTATAATGAGAAATAAAACCCGTTAACGTCATGGGAACCAAACTTCGATGCTAACATAAGAAACAAATTATGTATGTGCATAATGAACAAACCATGAGTTCACAACCCAAGCATAAAGACCGAGGGGTGCCCTATAGAGATCTACGTGTATCGCTCACATAGATAGAAATGGTAAAATGCACTCCACAAACTGTGCACATGAGGATTTGTCTACCTCCTAATAGCGTTATACATAATGACTATAGGCTCAAAAGAGTTAAAGAGTTGTGTGAAATGATACCAGGGACTTAACCGCGATAAGGCATCATGAATTAACATTAGCATACACATACATAGCAAATCACATTTGATATAATTTAAAAATACAACGAACATAATTGAATAACCGGCATGCTTTTCCACCCCAAAATATTAAAAACCGAAAATAGGGGTCGTGAATACTCACAACTATTTCGTGATGATGCTAACGATGTCTTGATCTACGTTCCACCCGTACCACTACCGATTCCTACAATGATGTTACACACTAATGAGTCTCTAATAGAAATCTATTACCAGTATACTTACTACTACAATAAAATTATACCAATATTGTGTCAAAATTTGGTTTTATATAAGTCGGAAACATTTTTCTGTAAAATTCAGATTTCTAAGAGCAAATTTGTCTAGCTACAAATTTAAATGGAAAACCCCATTTTCGCAATGTTAAATGTAATGTAATTACAAAATTTTAGAAGATGTTTCAAAGGTTAAATATTCAAAAATCCAACCAAAATAGGTAAATAATTTCCCAAACTTTATATTTCAGTTTTAACTAAAGTTAAAGATCTTAAGATAAATTTTCTTGATTTTTTGATTTGCCTAACTATTTTTTACTATTTTAATTCCTTGAATAATCATAAAATCATGGAAAAATAGTAAATGATCATGAACATTTCTTGGAAGTTTTGTATAACTGATACAAAGTATCCCTAAACTGGAAAAAATATTAAATACCATTTTTAATCAATAAACCCTGGTTTTTGTAATTAATTTATGTTTTACACCAAGAAATTATAATTAAATAGAAAATTGTAATTAAAAAATCACAAAACTTTTTAGTTGTGTTCCAATTGCAATAAAAGACTTCCAGAAAATGTGTCATGAATTTTAGATATGCATAGCTATTTTTCCCATATTTAACCACTTGAACCCTCACAAATTCATGGAAAAATAGTAAATAGTTAAACCCAATTATCAACCTTTTTATAAAACTTGTATACAATGTATATAATCTGGGAAAATTACGAAAGTGATTTTCAAATAGTAGAGTCTAATGATTGGATTTATGGATTTTTAATCATAGGAAATTGGAAATAAATAGAAAACAGAGTCTAATGTTTGGATTTATGGATTTTTAATCATAGGAAATTGGAAATAAATAGAAAACAGATGAAATAAATCCTTAAACGTTTTGAGTAATTTATTTACAGTCTTTTAAAGCTAGGAAAAATGATCAATGGACTTTGTAAACTGTAAAACCCATTTTTATGATTTTAGATATGTTTAATGCCAAGAAAATCGAAATAAATAGTTAACAGTAAAGAAAAATTGCTAAAACTTGAATTGGGGATCCTACTGTAACTGAAGAGGTCTGGGTAATTTTTCATGAATTATGGATAAGTGAAACTATTTTTACCTGATTTAGTCCATTAAATACACAAAAATCATGGAAAATAGAAATATGTTATTAAAAAATTCTCAAAATATTTATCTGAGTGTTATAAAAGATATAGAAGCTTAAAGAGTCTTATATGTTATTTCATATATCAGAACTTGGTTTTATGATTTATTTGAGTTAAACACAAAGAAAACTAAAAACCATAGCTAATAGTAACAAAAATTGATGAAACTTCAAAAGAGAGATGTTTATTTGCTTTATGGGTCATTCACGAATTTATTTAAGATTTATAGACTTCAGAAAGTTTTTTATGTGAATTATTTCTCTATTTTGTTGCAAAATTTTCAATAATTCGAGGAAAATGAATTATTTTCTGAAACTTTCCAGATAATCATATTTTGCTGTTTGGAATCTGGGAAAATTGGATTTGAGCAAAAAAGGAGTTTTAGGTATTTGTTTTGTGAATAAATCCTTTTCGAATCGTCTTAACAATGTACTTTCATCATCAAGCCTTTAAGCTTGATGTTCATCACATGCATTATGATTTGAAGACCATGAATGAATTTATTTTGTTCAAAATGATGTTTCTAAACGAAAAACTTGAATGCATGTGGTTTTGGATATTTAAAATTTATAAAAATCAAGTTTATGGATTTTATTTAGGTTTTGGTCATTGGATTAATTCCACCTTCTAACAACATGCATGTTGTTTTTAGGTGAAATCCTACCACCATCATCATCAAATTCGACATGCATGAACATGCATATGAATGTTCATAAATAATGGTGTAGAAGAGGGAGAAAATGCAAGAAAACTTGAAACTTTTGAAAGAAAAGTGAAGAAAATGTAAGAAATTTGATTTTACCTTGAGGATCAACTTCAAATGATGAAGATTCTTGAGTAAAATAAGGGATATTTGCCGTAGTTACGATTTAATCGAGAATGTAATATGAGATCAGAATCAAGAAAGAATTAAGAACACAATATCTAAATATAATTTGGTTGGCTCGATTACGCTTTCTGGAAATACAGAGAAATATCAGAGAGTACAAGAGAATGCAAAAGCTACTCTCTAACTCTAGTATTCATCCCATATATATATATATATATATATATATATATATATATATATATATATATATATATATATATATATATATATAGGGATAAGGAAAGCATACAAAAAAATAAGGGACTAAGACACTTAAGCTTCGATACAAAATGCCCTTATAATAAACAATCATACAAACATTCAATACTAAAGACAACCTAGACAGACTTCGACATCTCACAACATCTTTCGAACTCAACATTCTCCTCCTTTGTGAGAAGTGTCGAATCTAAGTCATCAGCATCTGAGCAGCTTGATGTATTACCCTTCGAATTTTTGTATACCAGTTAACCACCTTGCGAATTTCAGCTTTGTCACCTTCATTGTTCTTAGCACAACTATTCATTCGAACAAAAAGGTTTATGTAATGAGATGTGGTATATCCTTCCACATCACATGCTTGAAACAAAAACTTCGTAATCTTCCCCTTCTTATTCTTTCCATCAAACACAATCCCCAAAGGCTTCAAGCATATCTCCCTATCTTCATAACTCTTCAAACTAGCTTGAATTTTTAACATCGATTGAGGCACAATGATTTGTTTACCAATAGCCAAGGCTAATTCAACATCAGTTAAAGCAAGATATTAATAGTAATTTTCTATGAATAACTTGATATGAGCAAATCCGATTAAGAAATCTTCTTTGCTAGTTAATTGAAGCTGTGAGACGTCTGTTCCCTTCAGAATTCTTGCAACACAAATCAGATCGTGAACATTCATTAAAGGGAAGTTAGCCACTGAAAAGTCAAATGTAACATTATTCGCTCCGACTGCATGATAGCGATAATTCTGCAACACACCGTCGAACAATATGTCTTTGGAAATGTTGAGAACTCAAACTATCTTGACCAATGACCAGATCTCCTCTTCGGAAGCAACGACAGATACCACTTGACCACATTCGTTACAGTATCAACGATAATGTCGAATTTGGTGTGGAGAGAAGAATAATCGTGAGAAATTGCTGCAACTTCCTTGGCCATATCAACCCTCAATTCTTCAATCTTCATATGGAAATCTTCTCGAACCTTCTTAACATCTGAAACAAACAAACAATGCCTTTCTTTTGACACAGCTTGCAATTCCTTAAGCTCATGATTGAATGTCGAAGACAGAGCTTTAACACGATTCTCATTGTTCCTGTCCATGATGTCGACCCCCTGCATCTGCTTGAAGTTGCAATAAAGAGTTAAGCTTTCTGTTGAGAATATTAAATTGTTTCCTAGACATTAACATATGTTCTGGAATATTTTCTTCTTCCGGATCAAACTCAATATCAACAAAAGATCCAATGAATTCACCATCTTTAGTGGTTTCATATTCTTGAACTATTTTGGGGCCTTCGGTTGATTGGGATGGAAATAGAGAAGTGATGGGTTGTTGTAGAATGTTATCAAAGGTTGGAGAGTGAGTAGATTGTGGTTGTGTGGTGGAAATTGTAGACACAAATGGTGGTAGAGATGTATTGGGTGAAATGGTAGATGTTTCGAAAGAAGATGAAAGAATAATATTGGAAGTACCTTGGGCTTCGTTATTTGACACTCCTTCACCCATGTTGACATGTGCGTCCATATTAGATATGTTTGAAGTGATGCCTGAAGTTCGAACCTCCTCAGAAACTGATTCGGTATGTGAAACTTCGGGTGGTGTAACAGAAGTCTTCTCAGGAGTGGATACTTTCGAATCATCACCTTGAATAATGGTTGTGTCCACACAAGATGCTTTCACAGAGCCATCAAGACCTCCAGTCGCCTCGACATTCGACTTGAGTGGAGAGCCCCTCGTTGGTGATGGAATTTTCATATCAAAATCATGAGATGGCGATTTAGACTTGCCACTGTCATCAAAATCAGACTCGGGAACATCTTCATCAATATCTTCAACCACTTTTTGCTTCTTTTTAGAAATACGTTTTGCCATATCTTCAGCTCTTTGCTTTTTAGACGCAAGAGACAAAGGAGTCGGAATCTCGAGAATGACAACTCCTTTGCGATTAAGTAGTGGTTTGCGAGTGAGCTTTGGACGAGATAAACCTTTAGGTGAAAAACTACTTGATGTCTCTGGTGAATGACGTGGTCGATGAGCCATTTTCTTCAAACACTTTAATACACCAGATTTCGAAGGCATAGTCTCCTTGGCAGGTGTAGAAGAATCTTCGACAACTGGCTTAGCATCTTTCTTTGGAGGTGGATAAAACTTGACAGTTTTCTTTAGAGTAGCCTTGACAACTTTCTCAACTGGCTCAGGACTAGGTTTCGAAGGACTAACTTTTACCTATTTCTTAGATCCTTTTCGCTTTTTCGATGGACCACCAGTAGTCTTTGGTAATAATACCACAGTTTCAATTGAAGGATTGATTGTCTTCAAATATGCCACCAAAATCGGATTTGAAGGATCAACCTTCCGAATCATAGCATCCGACATTCTTGAAACTGTCGGAAACATATCCATATCATCTTCAACATTCTTAGGATAATGATACAAAGAGAACACAACTTTCTGTTCATCATCAGGAATAGCAATACCTTCCTTTTCATAAGCATATTGCAATATCAGGCTCGAATAACGAGCACAAGATATCCCATTCACCACATTTGTGTTGGCAATACTTTTCACAAATTCCTCCCATAACTGATTTGTGTAATCAACTGGAAAATCATAATAGATACCAGCTACCAGGGCATAAATCTCCAATTTAGCCTTATCCAAACCAACAGTTCGACCCGTCAGGGATCGAAGAAAAATTCCAAATAAGAAATTCCATAGGCAAGGTAGAGAAGACTTTTTGAAATCACTGATTCCTGTCAAGGTCGGTTGATATCCCATCTCATTGAAGATGTGAAGCACCTGTTCATTCGAGACCTCATAGAAGGATTCGACATTGGGGATATTCAAGATATGAGAAAACAACTTCTTGGTCAACTTAAACTTCTTGTCAATGATCAACTGGAAGGTAACTACATTTATCGTCTTGCTATACACCGCAGTTGAACCAGCAAGAGATAACCACGTCAATGGCACGGAAAAAGAAGACGACATTGTCGTTGACAAGACAGAATGGTTCAAAGAAATGATTAGCATCTGCAAATATTCAGGATGTTAAGTAACATCAGGTTGAACTCGGAAATTAATGCTTTGAATCTTCATGAGTGGTTGAGAAGTAGTGTCATCAGTGGTCTGAGATGGATCAACTGCAGCATGCTTGGCCGCCATTATTAGGGTTTGAGAAATTTGAAGAAAATAGAGTGTATAGAGTCAATACAATTTGGGGATATTTTGATTGCGTAAAGTTGGAATGAAATCCCCAAAACCCTTTTTATATGTAAAACCCAATTTGAATTGGAAGCAGTTAAGCATTAATTACAGGCCAGATGTCACCTTGAAACCCGGACCTGTAGCCGTAAAGTTAGCAACGTCTGGAAAGTGATGATCATTTTTCATTGAAAACCGCATGGTAACCAGAACGTCACATCAATCAGTCTGTTTGCTTGTCCCAATGGGATAAGAACCGTCAGTAACCCTTCGACATGGAGGCAAGGCTTTTTCGCTTTTGGGATGAAAAGCGAAGTCATACACCAGACGTTTCGAAATCATCAGCCTAAGTTGGTATTACTCAGAACCTCAAGGATTTCGGTGTGTGTTTTTGTGTGCCAAAGAATTAAGATAAGAAACAAATAAAACAAAATTTTGGTTCTGTGATGTCAAATATAATTCGACATAAAGGCAGATAGATCCCAGGCAAAGATCACTTCGCGCAACATCAAGAGAGATGTCGAACAGCTTGTGTGGGTTCCCGTGAATTACAATCGAATAGTTATTGAGAAGTATCGAAGGGCATCTTTTGAAAAAGCTTTGTGGGTTGGCACAAATTTTGTTACATATCACAACTCAAAATAAGTGTGATAGAATGTGAACAAAATTACTTGTTTGACCAGTGTAGTCAGTGACAAGTATGCTTAGGAAAAATATTTCAAGTAACAAAGAATCAAACTGATATTCAGAAGGAAATCATACTCCAAAAAAAAAAACTTGGATCTTGTTGGGTAAAAGTGTCGTAGGTTTCGAATATTTTAGCAAGACCACTCAAATAGAAAGAATATGATTTTGAATATCGAAGAAACGTACAGAAACAAATGTTTCATTACACTCTAAAACAAAATTTCCCTGTCAATTCCTTAATTGTTTCGAAATATTGGGTTTCACCTTCATCACGGTCTCATGAATCCAGATCATAAACACAGATTGTTTACATACCTATAACATGGTTGGTTTGAACCAGAGATGTCTTGGGTATGTGTCTTTGTGTGTGATCGTGTAAGAATAGTTGATGAAAAAGATTGGTGAAAGTATCGAAAGTACCTCTACTATTACTGGACCAAGCAGGAAACTCTTAACTCATTTGAGAAGAGTAAGGTAGCTCAGGGACTAATGCGAATATAGCCTGATTGGGAAGAAATTCTCATGATGAGAAATTCATTAAGGCTTTGAAACACATTGAGTCATGGAGGCTTAGGTCGACATGTTGCAGCACGCTTCTAGGGACACTTAACTAGTACAAAGTATCGAATATATACCTTTCCCTAGAGCTGCAAAACATGAACCACTAAAAATCTTCATGAGAAAGCTGAACAATCATGTTAACTAAACAAAATAGAGAAAAAAAAAATATTTTTGGCTTTTTGATTTTTGAATGAAAGTAACAAAATAAGAAATCTTTTTGATATTTTTGATTTTTGAATGAAAATAACAAAAATAAGAAAATCTTTTTGATATGATTGATTTTTGAATGAAAATGAAAAAAATAAGAAAATCTTTTTAATATTTTTGATTTTTGAAAGAAAAGAACAAGGAAAAATGTACCAGACTCGCGAAGTGTAAAGTGTCGACAAAATGAATGAATGTATCGACATTACAATGAGAATGAAGTAGCGAAGCATATGCTGAATCGTTCAGAAGCATTTTGAAAGCGAAGCATGTCGAACGCTGAATAGTGAACAGTAACCTCTGAATGGATCAGCGAGAATTCGATATCACTTGACTTTATAACAAATTCAGACCTAGAACATCATTCGCATCTAGCATGCCTAAGCCCGACAAAATGCAAAGAAAACTCTTTTCATCCAATGGTTTTGTAAAGATATCAGCAAGCTAATGTTGTCTTTACAAAGTGAACTTCAATGTTGCCATCTTCAACATGATCTTTGATAAAGTGATAACGAAGTGCAATGTGTTTGGTCTTCGAATGTTGCACATGGTTATGGCAGATGCGAATTGCACTTTGTTAGTCACAATACAACAGAATTTTCTTCATGTTGATTGCATAATCACGGAGTTGACTTTGAATCTAAATGATTTGAGAAGTGCAAGCTACAGCAGCAACATATTTTGCTTCTGCTGTGGAAATCGAAACACATGTTTGTTTCTTTGATTGTCAGCTTACAAGTTTCCCATCCAAAAGTTGACATCCGCCACTTGTGCTTTTAAGATCAAGTTGACAACCACCCAAGTCAGCATCCGAAAATGCTTGAATGAAAAACCCTATTTTCGAAGGATACCACAATCCTAACGAAATTGTGCCTTTGAGATAACGAAAAATGTTCTTAACAGTTGTGAGATGAGGTTCCCTGGGATTTGATTGGTACCTAGCACAATTGCAAACTGCAAACATTATATCAGGTTTACTAGCTGTTAGATATAATAAGGAGCCAATCATGCTTCGGTAAAAAGTGAGATCAACAGCTGTCTTATCCAACGAAGGACCAAGTCTCGTTCCAACTTCCATCGGGACTCTCAACTTTGTACTATTCGTCATTCCAAACTTTTCTAGCAGATTTCGAGAGTATTTCTCTTGATTGATAAAGATGCCTTCTCTGCTTTGACGAATGTTTAATCCCAGAAAATTTTTGATTTTCCCCATCATGCTCACCTCAATTAACTTTTCAAAAGATTCTCAAATTCACTTGATAAAGCACGGTCAGTATAGCCAAAAATAATATCATCAACATAAATTTGAAGAAGCATGAGATGACTCCCAACTTTCTTTCGAAAGAGAGTGGGATCAACTGATCCATGTTTAAATTTGGTTTGTTTTAAGAATGTGGTAAGAGTTGCATACCATGCTCTTGGAGCTTGTTTTAACCCATAAACAACCTTATCTAAAATGTAATAATGATCAGGGAATTCCTCATTAATAAAACCTGGAGGTTGCTCGACATACACCGTTTCTTCGAGTTCACCATTTAAAAATGCACACTTGACATCCATTTGATAGACATCAAAATCCTTGTGTGTTGCATAGGATAAAAATATTCAAACAACCTCTAGTCTTGCGACAGGGGAAAAGGTTTCTTCATAATCTATACCTTCTTGTTGCGAATACCCTTTAACAACTAGCCTAGCTTTATTTCGAACAACATTTCCATCTTTATCGGTTTTATTTTTGAAAATCCATTTTAACCCTACGATAGAAACATTATCTGGTTTTCGAATGAGTCTCCAGACTTTGTTTCTCTCAAACTCGGCAAGCTCAGATTTCATTGAAACAACCCAATTAGGATGTTCCATAGCAGCCTTGACTGATTTTGGTTCGATTTTGGAAACAAAAACATTGAACATGCAAAATTCTTGATCAACATTGAGTACCTCATTCATTGCACGAAGTTGAGCTCTTGTTAGCACTCCATCGTGAGGATCACCAAGAACTTGCTCTTTCGGATGACTTCTGGTCAATTTATCCATTGGTGGATATGCAGGATCAAAGTCCAATGGTGCATCTTCGAACATTTCGTCATTTTTCAATCCTTCCCCTGCATTCGACATATTATCTAGTATATCATGAAAGATATCAAGTTGAACATTCAAAGTATTTGGTAAAGATCTGTGACAACCCGAAAATTTTATTCTTGTAAAAGTCTAACTTCTCATTTTGATCTATATTATTTCAGTAGGTTTGAAATCTAAATTTGGTTAAAAACCTTTAACTAGAAGAGTTGCTTGAATTAGAAGTGAAATATTAGGGAGCCTTGTCCGAACGCAAACCTTGCATAGGCCTCAAACGAGCCTTCGGGGCTGTGAACGGACTTAGGACCGTGAACCCACTTTAGGTCGTGATCTCGCTTCGGGCCTCAAACCCACTTCGGACCGTGAACTCGCTTCGGAGCCATGAACTATTCTCGTCCGTGAACTTCCTTCAGACCGCAAACTGTGAGGCGGTTTCTAGAAGGCTTATGTAACATCCCGAAAATATCAACTAAAAATTTCATTTTTAAATTAGGTTAATACATAAAAACATCGTTACAAAACATTCATAATATTAATTTATGTCTGAGAACCGGTAACATCATAGTAAAATATTCAGAGTACATCCCAGGAAATCCATAGTGCGGAAAACATGAGAGTGTGTGATATGCCGCTACCGCGCCGGCTCCTTTCCCCTAGCTGAAGAGGTACCTGAAAACAAAACTATAAAACGTAAGCACGAAGCTTAGTGAGTTCCCCCATAATGCCACATACCATGCAATCATATAATGAGTAACTAAGGGATACGGGCCTCGCCCACACCCATAGAGATACAGGCCTCGCCCACACTTTACTTTCTGAGAGGTACGGGCCTCGCCCACACTCTGCTATCCATGGAGATACGGGCCTCGCCCACACTCCGCTACTAAACCATAACATACAAGTATCACACAGACAACAAGTATAAGCAATTCTATCATACTGGCATATAACACAATCAAACTCAGCTATGAGATACGGGCTCCGCCCACACTCCGATACTAACATATCGTCTATACGGGCCGGCCTTGGTGCCTTAGACCCGTCCCTACTGGAAGGAAACTCACCTCGAGAGTAGCTGCTGAAAAACCTGCTCAGACTACGCCTGGCTGCCGCACCGGTAATCCCTCCGGATATAAATCCGTAAACATGGATTAGGTACTCATAAATACCCCTAAGGTCAAATGACTGGTCAAAGTCAACTCCTTGGTCAAAGTCAACCTTCTGATTGACTGGACTCGCCGAGTCCATATGGCGAATCGCCGAGTCCTTCTTTATCTAGCCTGACTCTGACTCATCGGGTCCCTGTTCCCACTCACTGAGTCAGCCTGACTCGCTAGACGGGGTCAACTAACAAACCCGCGACTGGACTCGCCGAGTCCAAGGGGGTGACTCGCCGAGTCCGACGAACAGATCTCACAATTCGCTCCAATCTTCCATCGGAACATCAACCCTGGAGATTTGGAGATTTTGGGACTATAGCTACACGTTAAATTGCTAATTCCACGTGCGACTACGGTGGGTTGGACCTCCTACGCTTAAACCCTTCTTATCCTAGTGACTGATCATATGACTCGCCGAGTTGGAAGAACAACTCGTCGAGTTCAAGGCTATATTCAAAGGACACGCCGAGTTTGAGGAACGACTCGCCGAGTACCAGACAATCTTCATAGGACTCGCCGAGTTGCTTATCCAACTCGCCGAGTCTAAGGCCATCTTCATGGAACTCACCGAGTGCACTTTGGCACTCGCCGAGTACCCTTCGACTCTTCACCCATTCTGGCCAATTTTGAGACATGCAACTGATCCAACTCATGGGTCTCAGTTCCTAGGGTCTGGTTATCACATATACACACGAAATATGGGGGTTTTAAGGCTTGAAGATCAACCATTGGGGACAAAAACGAACCTAAGAGCTAATGAGCAAAGTGAGGGTTTTATTACCTGATTTGATGCCTTCCCCAGAGTAGATTTCGGTTCTACCTTCACTTCTGGACCACTCCAACTTCCTCCTTCTTCTTCTAAGCTCCAAAACCTTCTTTGGAAGATCAAAATCACTCAAGAACACTAAAGGAGCTAGGGTTGTTCTCTACTGCTCTCTGGGAGGAAAATGGGACGAAATGGGTGTTTTAGAATGGGTAAATAGGGTGCAATGTCTGAAAATAGAGTTTCATTCAGACGGGTGGACTCGCCGAGTCCATGCATCGACTCGCCGAGTTCACCGCTCAAATCCCGTGTCCACCCTGCTGCTACTCGGCGAGTCGGGACGTAGACTCGCCGAGTTCGTGGCAAAAATAAGAATAAAACTTAAATAAAATCATACCATGAACCCGGTGTTACAATTCTCCCCCACTTATTTTAGACTTCGTCCTCGAAGTCTGCCGCTCCCTTTCAGAACAGCTCCGGATAATGCTCCATCATCTCATCCGCGGGCTCCCAAGTCCATTCCGAGCCCTTTCGATGCTGCCATTGCACCTTCACCAGCTCCACCCTTTTGTTCCTCAGTTCTTTCGTCTTCCGGTCTAGGATAGCCACAGGCCGCTCGATATAATTCAGGCTGTCATCAATCTGGATGTCCTCCAAAGGTACCACTGCTGAATCGTCCACCATGCACTTCCGCAGCTGGGAGACGTGGAAAGTGCTGTGGATCTGACTGAGTTCGGCTGGCAGGTCCAGCTGATATGCTACCTTGCCCACTCGGGCTGCAACCCTAAACGGTCCAATATACCTGGGACCCAACTTGCCCCGTTTCCTGAATCGGATGACGCCCTTCCACGGCGATACTTTCAGGAGAACCATATCCCCGACCTGGAACTCCAGGTCTGATCGGCGCCTATCGGCATAACTCTTCTGCCGACTCTGAGCAGTCTGAAGCCTGCTCCGGACCTGCTGAATCTTCTCTGTCGTCTTGAGCACTACTTCAGTGCTCCCCATGACCCTCTGCCCAACCTCGCCCCAACATATCGGGGTCCTGCACTTCCTCCCGTACAACATCTCGAAGGGAGGGCGGTCAATACTCGCGTGATAGCTGTTGTTATATGAAAACTCGGCTAAAGGAAGATAGGTATCCCAGCTACCACCGAAGTCTAAAACACACGCCCGCAGCATGTCCTCCAGAGTCTGGATAGTCCGCTCGCTCTGGCCATCCGTCTGCGGGTGAAAGGCTGTACTAAAATGCAGACGAGTACCCAGCTCGTCATGAAACTTCTTCCAGAACCTGGAAGTGAACCACACATCCCTATCCGAAATCACTGAAACTGGCACCCCGTGCCGTGCCACCACCTCTTTGATGTAGATATCGGCCAATTTCTCAGCCGAGATGCTCTCCTGAATCGGGATAAAGTGGGCGCTCTTGGTCAATCAATCGACGATGACCCATATCGAATCCACTCCCCGTGCGGTCCTGGGAAGCTTGGTGATGAAATCCATCGTGATGTCTTCCCATTTCCACAGCGGGATATCCAACGGCTGCATCTTGCCGTGCGGTCTCTGGTGTTCGGCCTTGACCTTCCTACAGGTCAGGCACCGCTCAACGTACCATGCTACATCCCGCTTCATGCAGGGCCACCAATAGTCCAGACGAAGATCCCTATACATCTTCGTTGCCCCTGGATGAATGGAAAATCGGGATTTGTGCGCCTCCTCCATCAGAACCTGGCGCACGCCTCCGAGGTATGGAACCCACACCCTGCGGTGTAATGTCAATAATCCTCTGCTGTCATAGTCGAAGAAGGAAACCTGTCCCACAATCTGCTCACTCTTCCGATGTTCCTCCTTCATAGCCTCCTGCTGAGCCTCCCGGATTCGCTCCAAAAGCGGAGTCACCACTGTCATCCGCATGCAAATATCCCTGATCGGCGCCGCCTTGCGGCTAAGCGCATCGGCCACCACGTTGGCCTTCCCCGGGTGATAAAGGATTTCACAATCATAATCCTTTACCACATCAAGCCACCGACGCTGCCTCATATTCAGATTTGGCTGGTCCATGAGGTACCTCAGACTCTTATGGTCCGTGTAAATCGTACAGCGAACCCCATAGAGGTAATGACGCCAAATCTTGAGGGCGAACACAACAGCCCCCAACTCCAAATCATGCGTCGGGTAGTTCGCCTCGTGAGGCTTCAGCTGCCTCGACGCGTAGGCGATGACATGCCCTCTCTGCATCAATACCGCGCCCAAACCTGAGATGGACGCATCGCAGTATACAACAAAATCCTCCATGCCCTCTGGCAAGGCTAAGATTGGCGCCTCGCATAGTCTCTGTCTTAGTGTCTCGAATGTTGTCTGCTGCTCAGGCCCCCAACGAAAGACCACAGCCTTCCTCGTTAACCTGGTCAGGGGTAATGCTATCTTGGAGAAATCCTTGATGAATCTCCGATAGTAGCCAGCTAATCCTAGGAAACTCCGAATCTCAGATGGAGATTTCGGAACCTCCCATCTCATCACGGCCTCCACCTTGGCCGGATCCACCGAAATCCCGTTCTGGTTGACAAGGTGCCCAAGAAACTGCACCTCGCGCAACCAGAACTCACACTTGGAGAACTTAGCGTACAAGTTCTCCCTTCTCAAGGTCTCCAAAACCTCCCGCAAATGCTCCTCATGCTGCTCTCGCGTCTTGGAGTAAACCAAGATATCATCGATAAATACTATCACCGACCGGTCTAACATCGGTCTACACACGCGGTTCATGAGGTCCATGAACGCGGCAGGAGCATTGGTGAGCCCGAAAGGCATCACCACGAACTCATAGTGGCCATAACGTGTCCGAAATGCCGTCTTCTGCACATCCTCCTCTCTGACCCTCACCTGGTGATATCCTGAACGCAAGTCTATCTTGGAGAACCAAGATGCTCCCTGAAGCTGGTCAAAGAGGTCGTCAATCCTCGGGAGTGGGTAGCGGTTCTTCACCGTTACCTTATTCAGCTCCCTATAATCGATACACATCCGATGCGACCCGTCCTTCTTCTTTACAAACAGAATCGGGGCTCCCCAGGGTGAACTGCTCGGTCTAATGAATCCCTTGTCTAACAGCTCCTGAAGCTGTGTAGACAACTCCTGCATCTCGGGAGGAGCCAACCGATACGGTGCCTTGGCTATCGGATCTGCACCAGGGACTAGGTCGATCCTGAACTCCACCTGTCGCTCTGGAGGTATCCCAGGTAGCTCCTCGGGGAATACATCCGCGAACTCTCGTAGTACGGGCACATCGCCCATTGTCGCCTTACCCGCCTCCCGGGTGTCCATGACATATGCGACATATCCTGCGCAACCCTGCTGAAGGTAACGCCTTGCCCTCGCTGCCGAACAGAAGGTTGGCCCTCGCTGTGATCTCTCACCCTGAATTACTAACTCTCCCCCACTTGGGGCTCTGACTCGTACTAACTGTTGCGCGCAATCTATCACTGCCCCATTGGGACTCAGCCAATCCATACCAATAATGACCTTGTTTCCCCGCAATGGAATGGGAACTAGATCAACCAAATACCGCTCTTCGAACAACCTTAACACACAATCTCGGAAGACCTCTGATGCTCGCACCGACCGGTCGTCCGCAATCTCGACCTCCAAAGGGTATTCCAACATTCCCGAGGACTCAGGAAACTTCTTGCTAAGTGCAAGAGAAACAAAGGATCGGGTAGCCCCCGAATCAAACAACACCTGGACTGGAATACCGTTCACATGGAACGATCCTAAACGTATATACACAGAGCACATGTCAATATCGTAAATCTCATATAAATAGGTCAGAGGGAAAGAATCATACCCGTCACCACATCGGGTGCAGCGCGTGCCTCCTCGGCTGTCAGCTGAAATGCCCGGCTCCTCACCACCGGAGCCTCTGCCTTGCCCTGCCGGCCATCTGTAATCCGCAGGGTCGCTGGAGCTGGCGCCTGTACTGACGCTGCTGCTGTCAACTGGGGGCAGTTTGCCCTCTTGTGGCCCCTCTGGTTGCAGTGGAAACACAGCAACTCAGATGTCTGAATAACCAGAGCAGGGGCAGTACAATCCCTGCTGAAATGTCCCGTCTTGCCGCACCTGTAGCAGCCTGTCGATCCTAATCTACACGCTCCCTCGTGCGACCTGCCGCACTTCCTGCAGCGGCCCGGTCCTGAATGGCCTTTCGGCCTACCATCTGATCCCTTGGGCTTCTTTCCCGAAGCCCCTATCGTCTGTCCCTCCTCTGCCTTCCTCTTCTGAATGTGCTCCAGATCTATCTCCCTCTCCCTCGCCCTAGCAATCATAGAATCCAGGGTAGGGCAAGCTGAAAAACTGACATGCTCCCGAATGTCGGCTCGCAACATGTCATGGTAGCGGGTTCTCCTCATATCCTCATCACCTGCATACTGGGGCACCAGTAACGCCCTCTCCCGGAACTTGGCAGTGATCTCCGCCACTGTCTCTGTCGTCTGCCTCATATCCAAGAACTCTCGTGCCAACTGCTGGAGTTCCACCGTAGGCGCGAACTCCGCCCTGAATCGTGTCACAAAGTCCGACCATGTCATAACCTCAATGGCCGCGGCTCCCAAAGAGTCACAAACCGACTCCCACCAATCTCTAGCTCTGTCACGTAGACACCCTGCTGGAAATCGTACCTTCGACCCCTCGGGGCAGAAGCTGATCAGCTGTGCAGACTCAAGGTCTGCAATCCATCGTCTGGCAGCAATGGGGTCCTTCGCCCCATGGAAATCTGATGCACCACTGCCCCTGATGTCCTTAAAGGACAGTGTGCGTGGTCCTGACTGGCTAGCCGCCATATCATTCCTGAACGCCCTGAGACGATCCTCCATCAACTCTACAATACCCTCCTTGATCGACCCGAAGATGATGGGAGTCGACTCAAGGATGCCCCTGGTAATCTCTGACGCAATGAACTCGCGTAGACCCTCATCAACTGGTTCGG
Organism: Lactuca virosa; assembly: GCF_052849685.1. Classification (NCBI taxonomy): domain Eukaryota; kingdom Viridiplantae; phylum Streptophyta; class Magnoliopsida; order Asterales; family Asteraceae; genus Lactuca; species Lactuca virosa. The sequence goes on from NC_136430.1 coordinate 125,773,219, forward strand.
ACCCTGAACCCGAACCCGATCCTGATCCTGAGCCTCCCGCTCCCTGTCGTGTGGTCACCATGCTGCAAAACATAACATAACCACCATTATACTATATTCCACTAACGAGGCTCACATTCATATCACAAGTTCCCGGTCTCGTCTAGGCCCTTTTTGAATCGAGTACGGATCCTCCGCTTTCAGTAGTACGGGCCCATACTACCTTCCACGTCTATCCGTACTTTCCTCAAGAATTGCCTCAACTCAACCAAGTCCTTTCTACTAATACTGCGGTTCTCGTGCTACTCTCGCCCTAGGCTTGCCCTAGGGAAATCTCTGCCTCTACCCAAACCAGTCCTCAGCTGCTGAAGGCCTCCTTGTCATGCCAATTAGCCATCACCTGAATACCATCACATGTGACGAGGCTCAGATAATCCTTCAAGTAAGAGACTCGTCCCTATAACGGTTAGACTCAAATGAGAGCTGCGCAATAGGTCCAAATCCAGCACTCTTAGATTATTCAACCCTGATCGCATGTGACGTGACGTATTCACCTAATGGCTAACTCCCATCACTCCGAGCCCTACAAGTACGAAGCAAGCAGCATTCGGACACAGTAAACTACTTAAGCAAATCTATCCTCATAACGAGAAATCTCATGCGACTCTCGCCCTAAGTAATCGCCATCCCACTCTCTGCCATCAGCTGCACAAAAGGTCCCTGCTTTCTTTCCCTAACTAGCTCGCGAATACTATTACATATTACTCAGACTAGATAATTATTCGAATGAGAGGTCCTACCCTACAACGGTTGGACTCAAACAAGAGCTGCGAAATAGGGCTAGACCCAACCTTCTGAAATTATTTAATCCTTGCAATATGTAACTTAGCATATTCGTTCACTAGTTAGTGAAAGACAACTGGAACTCCCAATAGCACAAAGCAAGCAGCATTCGGGCATTGAGTACACATAATCAAGTATATACTACTCTGGCTATCATACTGACTGATCTGTACTAGCATGCAATTCTCAAAAAGCCGAAACACATAAAGCAGGCACATAAGGCATCATTCCTAGATCCTTAGTCCTATTCTAGCATGCTGTTCTACTGAAACTGAACTGATAATCATAACGTAAACTTGTATGGGCACTTTGGGGAAAACTTACTTGAGCTCGGCTGGTTGCGCACATCACACACCTTTTTCTTTTTAGAAACCCCTTTTACTTAGTCTTTAGAAAATCATTTCTTTATAAAAATCTTTTAATCCCTCGATTTGAGTCCAGACACCCTCGAAGGTGTGTCCGAATCCCTCAAACCAGGGCTCTGATACCAACTTGTAACATCCCGAAAATATCAACTAAAAATTTCATTTTTAAATTAGGTTAATACATAAAAATATCGTTACAAAACATTCATAATATTAATTTATGTCTGAGAACCGGTAACATCATAGTAAAATATTCAGAGTACATCCCAGGAAATCCATAGTGCGGAAAACATGAGAGTGTGTGATATGCCGCTACCGCGCCGGCTCTTTTCCCCTAGCTGAAGAGGTACCTGAAAACAAAACTATAAAACATAAGCACGAAGCTTAGTGAGTTCCCCCATAATGCCACATACCATGCAATCATATAATGAGTAACTAAGGGATACGGGCCTCGCCCACACCCATAGAGATACGGGCCTCGCCCACACTTTACTTTCTGAGAGGTACGGGCCTCGCCCACACTCTGCTATCCATGGAGATACGGGCCTCGCCCACACTCCGCTACTAAACCATAACATACAAGTATCACACAGACAACAAGTATAAGCAATTCTATCATACTGGCATATAACACAATCAAACTCAGCTATGAGATACGGGCTCCGCCCACACTCCGATACTAACATATCGTCTATACGGGCCGGCCTTGGTGCCTTAGACCCGTCCCTACTGGAAGGAAACTCACCTCGAGAGTAGCTGCTGAAAAACCTGCTCAGACTACGCCTGGCTGCCGCACCGGTAATCCCTCCGGATATAAATCCGTAAACATGGATTAGGTACTCATAAATACCCCTAAGGTCAAATGACTGGTCAAAGTCAACTCCTTGGTCAAAGTCAACCTTCTGATTGACTGGACTCGCCGAGTCCATATGGCGACTCGCCGAGTCCTTCTTTATCTAGCCTGACTCTGACTCATCGGGTCCCTGTTCCCACTCACTGAGTCAGCCTGACTCGCTAGACGGGGTCAACTAACAAACCCGCGACTGGACTCGCCGAGTCCAAGGGGGTGACTCGCCGAGTCCGACGAACAGATCTCATAATTCGCTCCAATCTTCCATCGGAACATCAACCCTGGAGATTTGGAGATTTTGGGACTATAGCTACACGTTAAATTGCTAATTCCACGTGCGACTACGGTGGGTTGGACCTCCTACGCTTAAACCCTTCTTATCCTAGTGACTGATCATATGACTCGCCGAGTTGGAAGAACAACTCGTCGAGTTCAAGGCTATATTCAAAGGACACGCCGAGTTTGAGGAACGACTCGCCGAGTACCAGACAATCTTCATAGGACTCGCCGAGTTGCTTATCCAACTCGCCGAGTCTAAGGCCATCTTCATGGAACTCACCGAGTGCACTTTGGCACTCGCCGAGTACCCTTCGACTCTTCACCCATTCTGGCCAATTTTGAGACATGCAACTGATCCAACTCATGGGTCTCAGTTCCTAGGGTCTGGTTATCACATATACACACGAAATATGGGGGTTTTAAGGCTTGAAGATCAACCATTGGGGACAAAAACGAACCTAAGAGCTAATGAGCAAAGTGAGGGTTTTATTACCTGATTTGATGCCTTCCCCAGAGTAGATTTCGGTTCTACCTTCACTTCTGGACAACTCCAACTTCCTCCTTCTTCTTCTAAGCTCCAAAACCTTCTTTGGAAGATCAAAATCACTCAAGAACACTAAAGGAGCTAGGGTTGTTCTCTACTGCTCTCTGGGAGGAAAATGGGACGAAATGGGTGTTTTAGAATGGGTAAATAGGGTGCAATGTCTGAAAATAGAGTTTCATTCAGACGGGTGGACTCGCCGAGTCCATGCATCGACTCGCCGAGTTCACCGCTCAAATCCCGTGTCCACCCTGCTGCTACTCGGCGAGTCGGGACGTAGACTCGCCGAGTTCGTGGCAAAAATAAGAATAAAACTTAAATAAAATCATACCATGAACCCGGTGTTACAGCTTATCACCTCGGGCTGTGTTTACGGCCGTGAACCCTCACCTATATATTAAAGAAGTCTGAATCGTTGTGGGTTTAGGGCACATTCACACATTCAACTGTCTAATCGATTTGTATTATATATAATTTGTATTCACTAAATGATCACAGAAGGAATAACAATAGTCATAATACTTATAAAGAAAATATAGGATTTTCTGGAGGAACAGGCGAACTTTTCCAAAGAGCAAAGAGTATACTTTTTATAACAAAAATACTTATGAACTCACCAAGTTTAATGTTGACACTTTTTCAAACCACTTGTATTCTCAGGATCGTTAGTAGACAGGTACCTCTCGGGTGTTGCGAAGAAGGAGCTTTACGTCTTAACTTTTTTTGTACTTTTAATGTTATTCAAGTAATGTTTTGAACACAATGTAAATATTATATTATCAATACGATGGTTGTTGTTACTTTGATTGCTATGATGCATGTGTTGTGATACTTAACAAGAAGTCATCCACCCCCGGACGTTTCCGCCGTTCCGGTTTGGGGGTGTGACAGATTGGTATCAGAGCATTGTTTATAGTGAACTAAGTATATCAACCTGTAAAAGATATACAACTATAAATACAATGGGGCCGATGTGCTCTGACTAAAAGTATACTTTTAAAATATAATAATATTTTTATAAAAGTATATATATATATATATATATATATATATATATATATATATATATATATATATATATACTAGAACAAATATCACAAGAAGAACAAAACAAAAGTATTTGGATGTTGGATACTACAGTCAAACCTGGACAGTTATGAAGTCATATCTGGAATAAATATAGCCTGATCAACTATATATATTTGAGATACGACCACCATGTGTTTGGGAGTGATAGTGGTGTTGCCGCAAGTCTAAAACTTACCAACCCTATATACAAAGAAATGTTAGAACAAAACATAAAGTTAAAATACTATAGGAGTATTTTAAGTACAATAACTAACTTATGTGAAAACTAAAAGACCTTTACTAGTAAAGTTATAATTATTGAGTGTATACATAAGGTTATATATAATTGAGATTTTATAGACTTAGAATTGGTGATTTTCTCTCTACTTCCTTTTCCTTGTTTGGATGTGGTTTTAGAGTAGGATCACTTATTCGAAGGCCTATTTGATCTGGATTATATATAATCTGTATACACTAAGTAATTATAGAAAGGCCCAGTAAAGATCATTTTTGTAAAAATTTATTTGTAACGAAAATATTTTATTAATCTCGTAGATTCTTTAGACATTCCTGTTCTCGCAAGAACAACATAGGTAGATGTAACCACTCCATTACAACAGTCCACAGAGGAGTTGAGGCAGAACTAAAAGAGAGTTCATGAAGAGAATCCCGAGAAAGAATCAGACAAAGAGAAAGGCAGTAGAGAGATCGTTAACAAATCTTACCCAATCAGAAAACAAACTAGAGAGCACCTTATACGTCATACTAATAACTAAGAGACTAATATAACCTAGTGAGTCAGTGATTACACTACTCACAATATGTGTTAAATTACCATACCTTTAGTCACAACTAGTAACAGTAAAATCAAGAGAGATACTTCGTTCCAAAACCTATGAAACCCGATCAACTTAAGATTTCAATATCTATATCCTACTGTGTTAAAATTAACATCTGAACAAAATCTATGGGATCTAACTTATGAATACATCATAGGGATGTAGGTCAAAACATTGAGAACTGTACAACAAAACGAGAAATTTATATGTAGATATAAATAGATAAAGTTTTCTAAAACAACAATAATTAAACATCGAGTTTTCACGGAAAATATTTAACAATTAAAATTCAAAATCGTAAGTTAACACATCATTCATATAAGAACTAAGAACCCTTGCAGGTAAGCTATGATGGCTTAGTGTATACATTAGGGTCATTTATAATTAAGATTTGTAGGCATAGAGTGAGTGATTCCGCCTTATCTCCTGTTCCGTGTTTGGTTGTGGATTTAGGGCTGGGTCACTCAGTCGACTGTCTTTCTAATCTTAATTATACATGACTTGTATACACCAAGCGATTATAGAGGGACCTAGTAGGGATAAAACAAGGATAAAACAAACACTTTTTCCTAATCGACTTAACAACCGTTACGATAAGAAGTTCTGATGTCGTTCTTAGAAATGAATTGCTTTGGTCCTCACCATACCAATTTCCTATGCCACGTAATGACCCTTCACATTAAACGACCGACTAACGAAACTTCCGTCACTCATAACAATAAACTAGATACGAACCTCAGAATCGTCTCTCGCTTCAAAACCTCAGAAGTACCCATGCGAAAGGGGTACCACGTCTTCCTAGCTTATTCCGTAGACAAGAAAACTTAAAGTGAAAAACACCAAGGGTATTATGAAAGTCTGTGACTTCCTGAAGTATTCCCAGCCGACCTTTTTGGAAATACCACATATGCAGCAAGTCAAGTTCAAGCACAGAGGCTAAGGACAAATACGGTTAACCTATCACTGTTAAGTGTATACGCGAGAGTGGTATATAATTAAGATTCTATAGATCTAGGATGTGTGTTTCCGCCCTATCTCTTATTCCTTGTCTGGTTGTGGACCTGGGGCAGAGTCGCACATCTGACCGTCTAATTAACTTTAATTATATACGGCTTGTATACACGAGGTAATAATAGATGGACCAGGTATAAATCCTACTATGAACTTCAGGACAAGAGCTGCCCAAAACTACGAATGGATATCTTACCAGTTGGATAAACGTAGTTAAGTAAATCAAACCCACCTACTTTTTACCTATCAAAACAGCAGACGCAAAAGTGAAAATCCGATGGAACACCAGCGAGGATCAGAAAATCACTTAAGAAAGAGAATTTCCGAGGAAATCGAAGTACTCACTTCTTTCCCAATTCCTAGTAGCCACTCAGAATTCGAATTTCGGGACGAAATTCTCTTTAACGGGGGGATGATGTGACAGCCCGAAAATTTTATTCTTGTGAAAGTCTAACTTCTCATTTTGATCTATCTTATTTCAGTAGGTTTAAAATCTAAATTTGGTTTAAAACCTTTAACTAGAAGAGTTGCTTGAATTAGAAGTGAAATATTAAGGAGCCTTGTGTCAGATAAGGTGTCTAAGTCCGTAACTATATTTCGTATAACTTGACCCGACCCAGCATGGTCCGTTTGGGTTGCACATCACCTAACAATTTGTATGGATATATTTTTGAGAATAAGATGTTTATGATCCATTAATATATTATAAGTTATAATATATTAATATTATTTAATTAGTGTTGATCAAGAATTGATTTTTGGAATTAATTTAATGATCAAATGAAACTAATTAAATATGGACTCTTGCATATATATGAAATGGGCTAAGATTTATTTTGGATGGGCTAAGAGTATATGGAAGCCCATGGAGCTTTTAACCCATGGATCCGAGGTAAATGAAGAGTCATGGGGATTAGGGTGTAACCCTAATCCTCCATAGTATATAAAGAGGTCCTTGGTTCTAGAATTGGCACTAGTGTGTGTGAGAAACAAGGGTGGGCCGATTCTAGCAAGCATTAGATTCTCTCAAGTATTTCCAAGTTGTTTTGGGTGATTTGTGACACCACTTGAGGCATCCACACTATTGGTGCTAGGCTCTAAAACTCCAAGAATTCAACCACAAAAGAAAGGTATGTTATTCTACTTAAAGTTTTGTATTACAAATACCCCAAAACATGCTAGTTAGGCTGTAAACCTTGGAAATCAAATTTTGCATGTATTTTAGAGAAAACATAGATACAAGGTTTCTAGGGTTACATGTACACCATAGGAGTGTTAGTATGCTCAAAACCCAACACTGATATCAGAGCCTAGGCTTGTTTTCTTGATACTTGATGCAAACTTGTTGAAAAAGCTCAAAAATCTGCTATCTGTAGCATGAACTCGCCGAGTCCATGGGGGGACTCGACGAGTCCATGTGATAATTCATCATACTGGTCGAGTAGGTTCTTGCACTCGACGAGTAGGAGCCCCTGAATGCAGATTTTCGAGTTTTGCTGCTGGAAATGGACTAGAAACATTACCCTAAACTGTTTTGGTGTTTTAAAACTTGTTTTAGATGGTGTAATGCTTATGCTAATCCGTTTACATTGGATAATATCAAAATTCCATGTCTTATATGTGTTAATATGATTCTTGAAATTTTGATATGAATGTTCATGTTCTTATGAGTTATGGTTAGATCATAGGAATTATTTGCTGAATTGTTTGATAATTGATTCTTGCTCTTAATGCCTAATGATGGAGTCCATAACTTGTCCTCAAGTTATGGATAACCAAAAGTCACTTCTTTAAAAGTGTCATTAAAGAATAAGAGGTTACATAAATGAAGAGTCTTCATTTTAATGGACCATTAAACTCATAAGTTATGAAATGAAAAGTCTTGATTAGTTTCAATACTTGCCCTCACGTTTTGAAATTTGTAAAGTCTCACACATTAATACTTTAAATTCCAAATTGAACTTTAGAATTTTAAAAGTTTAAAATTCAACCCTTATACTTCTATAATATTAAAAGTTTAATTATTATATATATGTATAAGAATAAGTCAGTCTTACCGTTAGTAGGCCTCATTCACTAAGCCAGTCTATAAGGGGGGTATAAGGTTGTTGCCTATAAAATGGCAGCTTAATGGGTGTCCACTCTCACCCACCGCTTCCTTGACTGGTGGAGGGTTGTTAGCCGAACGGGTAGGATAGGACCTTAATCCTCATTAAAAGTATAATGAAATTATAAAGTAACTAAACCTTTATTAATTCCCAATCTTAGTTACTTTAGGAAAAATGTGAAATAGGTGCTAACCCATGAAGTTACACTTTGTACCTTACCAAGTCGTTAGTGGAGCGTGTGTGGTTAACCGGCACACTAACAAGGACTAGTAAGAGTGGAAAAGGGTGACTTAAGTTTTATCATAGATCGGTGGAGCGTGTGTGGTTAACCGACACATCGATTAGGTGATAAAATTAAGGGTACCAAGTCAATTTGCATGGTTATTCACACCTTGTTTGTAATCCTCGGCATCCCAGTCACAAACTTGAGAGGGCACAATCGAGATTTAAACATGCCATTGAAAGTTCAATGTATCTCAAAAGATCTAGGAGTTTCAAATCCAATTAAAACTTAATAATTTATTTTGTTTATAATGGTGGAAATTGGTAAATCGTCGTTTACCTACCTTCAAATATTTTATAGCTTGGATTATGGCATCTCTCTTCCAAGTTATGAAATAGTTTGTAGGATCCTAGCCTTAATATTTCATTTGGGTGACTTATTAAGGACTTCTTATCTAATTAAAAGTTGTCCTACTTTCTTTCAGATGTCTTCCAACACTACTACTGGCTCAAACCCTACAGGCTCTTTTCCCTCATGAACTTATGTGGGAAAGTCACTTTTGATGGTTCTAATTTCAAGGAATGGATTTGGAACATCAGAATGATTACCCGCTATGAGGACAAGGAATATGTCCTTGACAAGGAGCTTAAGGTTATCAATGAGTCCACTTCTACTCCTGAGGAGATTGCGGAGTATGCTGCACATGAGAGGGATGCTACTAAAGTGTCCTGCATTATGTTGGCTACTATGACTCTCGAACTCCAGAAATCCTATGAAGATTTCTACCCCTATGAGATGCACCTGGATCTTATGGAAAGATACCATCAGAGCGCGCGTCAAGAGAGGTATGAAATCATCTCCTCCATGATAACAACCAGGATGAAGGATGGTGAACCCATCACCGGTCAGTTGCAGAAAATGCAAAGGTTCATGGACCGGTTGCTGAAGCTCAATGTGGACTTCCCTGAGGACATGGAGATTGATATCATTCTCCATTCCTTACCTCCAAGTTATGATCAGTTTCGTATGACTTATCATATGAACAAGGAGGAAGTCATACTTAGCAAACTTAAAGGACTTTTAAGGACCGCTGAAAATGGCCTTAAAGGTAAATCGGTTGTTACTTCTACTCCTACTCCTGCAACAGCCCCTGTTCTGGCAATTGGTGTCACACCCCCAAACCAGAACGGCGGAAACGTTCGGGGGCGCAGGACGTCATGTACAGTATCACAACAATGCATAATAGTAAACAAGCAACAACATCATCCATTGCACTTATAGTATAATTTTAATACAAGTGTGTTCTGAAGTTTATAAGACACCAAAAATGAGTAATCAAAATAAAGACGAGTCTTGAAAGCTCCGTCTTCTCAAAACGTGGTCATCGGTACATGTCTACTGGCGACCTGAGAATACAAGTTATTTTGAAAGCATAGATCAGCATTAAAGCTGGTGAGTTCATAAGTATTTTAGTGTCATTGTTTGTATAAGTTTGAAGAAAGTGTTTGTAAATGTTTGATGTAAAAGTTTGTGAGTGTTTGATGTAAATGTTTGTAAACTTCCTAGAAAATCCTATATTTTCTACTAAAGCAGTCTTCTACCAAGACCCAACTGTTCTTTATGTTTGTTCTTTTGTAAAAGTGAGTATTTTCCCAAAGTATAACTATCATTACCAAAATATAGTTTTCATTACCGTTTATGTGAGAAGATCACAATGTGAATGAAATGGGAAAATAAAGATGTACTGTAGTTTTATCTAAGTGACTACCAATGTACTAACTACCTTAAACCTGTTTGTTTAATTAAGGTAAAATGTGATAAGATTGTAACCATACTTGATCGACTAGTATAACACGACGTTCGAGACGTCGAATTGATATGCCATTCGTCACCCGTAGACCTGCAGGTCCCACTGTAGCTAGCAGCAAGGTGTAGGATGGTCAGTCCCGTATAGATCTATACACAAATTCACGCTCTCCCTCCAGGAGACTCTGGGTACAAAACATGACACAACAGTATATTGCCGAGCCATGAAGTAGTATCTCACATTAATGTTATAGTATTCTTGTATTTGTATAGTATGTTCTCTCTGTCTAGTGTGTAGTATGTTTTCTCTATCTAGTGTGTAGTATGTTTTCTCTGTCTAGTATATAGTATGTTCTCTAGTGTATATTGTGTAGTATGTATTGTTTCTCGTTATAGTATGTACTGTTTCTCCTTATAGTGAGTATTGTCTCTCGTTATAGTATGTACTGACTCATGTATGAACTGACTCTTTGTATGTTTCATTGTTCTAGAATTCGTAAGCAGTGACTTCCTAAACTATACCTATTATAGTTTATTAGCAATGTTGTTTGTATGAAGGAACATGTTTGTACACCTTTTCTACCCAAATGTATTGAACTGAACGAAGAACTTTTATATCTATATACATATACATAATATATAACTAAGATTCAAACGACCTTCGGATAAACAACCGATACCCTAAGTCCACAACCAAACAAGGAACAGGAAATAAGGCGAGTTATCAGTCATAAGTCCTTTTAATCCGACTTATATAACTATATCCATATAGACATGATTTGACAAAGTATAAGTTTAAAAGAGTTTGATAAAAGGGTTTTGCATATAAAAGAGTTTGTAAAACGATTTAAGCCATTTGTTTGAAAACACAGTTTGAAGTATAAGAAATCTGTTTATTTGATAGTTATTAATCACATGTGATTAACATAATAACTATAATGTTTCTACTTGTATTCTCCCCCATTAAAGCATTTAAAATCATTTAAAAGATAAGTTAAGGGGTATGAACTCACCTGCAGTGAGTGATACGAATGAAAGATTGGTTTGTAGGATGCTAAGTGTCAAGTGAAGACTTGAGCACAATGGATCCTAATAAGCATATAATGACACATATATGTATTTAATTAGTGTTTAAACAACTGATCATGTAAGGAAAACACCTTAGGACTTAGGAAACACTTAGATTGAAGTGTTAGAAGTACAAAGGGTTGCATATAATGGGTGTACGGCCACACAAGTGTGTGTACGACCACTTGGGTGTACGGCCATGGAGTGTACGGCCGTACACTCCTTGAAGAAATGGTCAAAAAGTGTATTCCAAGGCTCTAACTTGCATCCCCTAAGTGTTCTTGATCTTGTGCTAGCATAGAACATGAGTTTGAGGCCACAATACACTAAACAAGGGGGGTGTACGGCCACATGGGGTGTGTACGGCCGTACACTCCTTGATGATCTTGTTTTGGACGACTTTTAAGGTGGATATCTAGTAAGTAACAAGCATAAGAAGGAGTACTTACGATATAGAAGCCTTTAAGGGTGTTTGAGGTCCAAGAACTTAGTAGGTGTTCTTGGTGAAAAAGAAGAACACTTGAATATCTAAACAAAAAGAGTAATTTCATGGATGAAATTAATGATCCTTACTAAATGGTGAAGTGAATCAACAAACCAAGGGAAGAAACACTTACAACTTGAAGATCTAGGTGAAAAATCGGATGACACTTGAGAGAGAAATCGATTTCTTGGCTTAGGAGTGTGAAAAGAGTTTAATGAAGGCTAAGTCTCTCATTTATACATGAGAGTGTACGGCCAGAAGGGGGGGTGTACGGCCGCACACCCAAGTGTACGGCCATACACTCCTCATGAAGGAGTGTTTGGCCATTTTCACAAGTGGTGAACTTATGGAACTTATTTCTAAACCCTAACTTTGAAGGTACTAGGCTTAGAACACTCAAATTGACTCTAAACGATGCTAAAAGATAGCAGAAACGAGTATGACTTTGATTGAATTGCATGTTTGTATAAGATAGAAATTTCGGGTTGTCACATCATCCCCCCGTTAGAGAGAATTTCATCCCGAAATTAGAGTTTAAACAATTAAGCTATTATAAATAACTAAACGAAAAGGTGAGGATATTCCAGTTTCATTTGATCCTCACGCTCCCAAGTGAATTCAGGTCCTCGCTTGGCATTCCAGCGAACCTTCACTATCGGGATACGGATTTGCTTCATTTGATTGACCTCTCGGTCCATGATCTCTACAGGTTCTTCCACGAAGTTGAGGCTCTCGTTGATCTCGATCTCGTCGAGTGGGATTACAAGAGTCTCATCGGATAGTAACTTTTTCAAGTTCGAGACGTGGAAGGTAGAATGTACGTTACTGAGTTCGCGAGGTAGATTGAGTTTGTAAGCTACAGGTCCGATTCTAGCAAGAATCTCGAAAGGCCCTATGTGTCTTGGATTTAGCTTTCCACGCTTTGCAAAGGATATCAAGCCCTTCCAGGGTGAGACCTTCAATAGAACACGGTCCCCCACCTGGAATTCCAACGGTTTCCTTCTCTTGTCTGCGTAGCTTTTCTGTAGGTCTCTAGAGGCTTTCAATCGTTCACGAATCTAAACGATCTTCTCTGTCGTTTCCCGAATGATTTCCGGACCTATGAGAGTGTTGTCAGGAACTCGTCCTTTAGCTAACTGCGTGTCACCCACCTCAGCCCAGCACATAGGGGATCTGTACTTACGACCATAGAGGGCTTCAAATGGAGTAGCCTTTATGCTCGTGTGATAACTATTGTTGTAGGAAAACTCGACGAGGGGTAAATGAATATCCCATGCCTTCCCAAAGTCAATCACGCAGGATCGCAACATATCTTCCAAAGTTTGAATAGTCCTCTCACTTTGTCCGCTGGTTTGCGGATGGTAGGTTGTACTCATGTCCAGCCTAGTTCCTAGGGAACTTTGTAGCGAATACCAGAACCTCGAAGTGAATCGACTATCTCTATAAGAGATAATGGATATGGGAACACCATGCGGTTGTACGATCTCCCTAATGTATGTTCTTGTTAGTTTCTCCATCTTGTCAGTTTCTTTGATAGGCAGGAAGTGTGCGGACTTTGTTAACCTGTCTACGATCACCCAAATGGTATCGAGACCACCCGTTGTCTTGGGCAACTTGGTTATGAAGTCCATCATGATCCGCTCCCACTTCCATTCATGTATCTCCGGTTGCTGAAGTAAACCTGATGGTTTCTAGTATTCGACCTTAACCTTGGCGCAAGTAAGGCATTTACTCACGAAGGTAGCAATCGCTGCTTTCATGTTAGGCCACCAGTATAACTTTTTAAGATCCAGATACATCTTATCTGAACCTGGGTGGACAGAATATCGAGTGTTGTGCGCTTCGGTCATGACCAAGTATCTGAAACCACCGTGTTTCGATGTCCAGATCCGATCCATGAGATAAAAGGCTCCGCCACCCTTGACTACCAAGTTCTTATCCATCCCCCTCAGGGATTCACCGGCCACATTTTCAGGTTTCAAGGCTTCTAGTTGAGCCTACTTAATTTGTGTGGACAAGTGTGAATGGATAGTCATAGTCAAAGATTTGACTCTACGACCAGAGTATTCTTTTAGGCATAGGGCATCAGCTACTACGTTGGCCTTGCCTGGATGATAACGAATTCCGCATTCGTAGTCACTGAGTAGCTCAACCCACCGTCGTTGTCTCATATTGAGCTCCTTCTGGTCGAATATGTGTTGTAGACTTTTGTGTTCTGTAAAGATAGTGCTTTTTGTACCATACAGGCAGTGACTCCAGATCTTCAGAGCAAACACTACTGCTCCTAACTCGAGATCATGTGTGGTGTAGTTGACCTCGTGTGTCTTCAGCTGTATTGAGGCATAGGCGATGACCTTACCTCGTTGCATCAGAACACAGCCGAGCCCTTGATTGGATGCATCGCAATAAACCACGAAGTCTTCTATCCCTTCGGGGAGGGACAATATCGGGGCGGTGCATAAGTCTCGCTTTAGCGTTTGGAACGCTTTCTCTTGCTTCTCTTCCCAGTCAAAGCCCACACCTTTCTGGGTCAATGTTGTAAGCGGTTTTGCAATCCTTGAAAAGTTCTGAATGAATCTGCGATAGTAGCCAGCGAGGCCTAGAAATTGACGAATTTTTGTAGGCGTCTTCGGTGCTGACCAGTTCTCAATGGCTTTGATTTTGGAAGGGTCCACGTGTATTCCCTATTCGCTAACCACGTGCCCCAAGAATTCGACTCTTCGGATCCAAAATTCGCATTTCGAGAACTTCGCATAAAGCTTCTCTGATCGACGTGTTTCCAAGACCTTTCGTAGATGTTAACTATGCTCCTCCTTACTACGAGAGTATATTAGTATGTCATCGATGAAGACGATGACGAACTGATCCAAGTAAGGACGACACACCCTATTCATTAAGTCCATGAATACTACAGGCGCATTGGTCAATCCGAACGGCATCACTACAAACTCGTAGTGTCCATAACGAGTTCGGAAGGCGGTCTTCTGAACATCCTCCGCTAGCACTCGTAACTGGTGATACCCGGATCTCAGGTCAATCTTTGAAAAGAAATTTGCCCCTTGTAGTTGGTCAAACAAATAGTCTATGCGAGGCAGAGGGTAACGATTTTTGACGGTCAGTTTGGTCAGTTCTCTGTAGTCGATGCACATATGGAACGATCCGTCTTTCTTCTTGACGAATAAGACCGGTGCTCCCCAGGGTGAGAAGCTTGGTCTGATAAAGCCCTTGCTGAGCAATTCGTTAAGTTGACCGGAAAGCTCCTGCATCTCAGCTGGTGCTAGACGATAGGGCGATTTGGCTGCTGGGGTAGCCCGTGGAACTAAGTCGATTCTGAACTCAACTTGACATTGCGGAGGTAATCTTGGGAGTTCTTCTGGAAAGATGTCGGGAAAGTCGTGTACCAATGGAATGTTCTTTATGTCTTTTGTCTCTTGGCTCATATCGACAACATGAGCAAGGAATGCGTGACATTCCTTTCGTAGGAACTTCTGGGCTTGTATGCTCGAGATGATGTGAAGGTTCGTGTCGGGTTTGTCGCCGTAGATAATTAGGGTTTCGCTAGATGGCAGATTAAGGCGAACAACCTTTTCGTAACACATAATGTCGGCACGATGAGAACTCAACCAATCCATGCCGATTATGACGTCGCAACTTTTGATTGAGATCGGCATGAGGTCGATTGGAAATGAATGGCTATCTAGTGCTAGTGTACATCCTATGTATATGCAACTAGTGCTCTCTATATTCCCGTTATCCATTTCTACAGTGAACGGTTATTTAAGTGCACGTGATTTATGCTTAAGCAAGTGAGCAAATTTCTGGTTCACGAAACTCCTCTCTGCTCCACTATCAAACAGTATGCATGCATATGAGTTATCGAGGAGAAACGTACCAATGACCATTGTAGGGTCGGCAACCGCTTCCTCGTGGCCTATAGCCAAAACCCTTCCCACTCCGCCGGCATTCCCTGCCTTCGGGCAGTTCCTTTTGTATTGGCCCACCTTGCCACAACCGTAGCAAGCCTGGCCCACACCAGCGTCAGGGACCTGGGTGATTGGCCTTGCCAGAGCTTTGCAGAAACGGGCAATGTGCCCCTTCCTGTTGCAGTTAGAGCACTGTATTTCCCGGCAGGGTCCATTGTGGTGGAAGCTGCAATTGTTGCACTTCGGCAAGTTTCCAGCGTACTGCTTTACCGGTGCAGCAGCGGCAGGTGCTATCGCAGCATGAACAGCTACGACCTGCTGCTTTTTGGCAGCTTTCTTCTTCTTGTCATCCTAGAACTTCCGCTTGTTGTCAGCGGCTTTGGAGGGTTCTAAGATGGCTAGGGTTGTTGTTGACGGGGTACGGACCCCATGGTCAATGAGCCGTTGTGCCAATCGCTTGGCACTATCGAAGGTAGTGGGGTTGGAATCTAGGACATTCCCTTGAAATGGAGGCATCAGCCCCCAGATGTACCTCTCTACCTTCTTCGCTTCAGAAGGGACCATTCCCAGACATACCGCTACCAGATCACTAAATCTGGCAGTGTAGGAGACTATGTCGGAGCCCTTCATGGTTAGGCTCCAGAGTTCCTGCTCAAGCTTTTGAACCTCGCCCCCCGGGCAGTATTCCTCGATCATGAGCTCCTTAAGAGCTTCCCAGCCCATGGCATTTGCCACTATCAGAGTTAGTGACTTGACATGGCTATTCCACCATGTCAGGGCTCGGTCCGCGAAGGTGCAGGCGGCAAATTTTACTTTGCTCCCTTCCGGACAGGAACAGATCTCAAAGATCGATTCCGTTTTCTCGAACCATTGCGAGAGGGCAATGATTCCGCCAGTGCCATTGAAGTTTATGGGTTTGCAGTTGGTGAAGTCCTTATACGATCACTCCCTAGAGCGCACTGGAGCTTCGACTGCTGTGGTAGGCACCTTAGTTCCACTCCCGCTAGTACCGGTCGAGGTGAATTGTGCTAGGGCTGCCGTAACAGCCGCATTCATAGCAGCTTGAATAGCTGATGGGTTGTATTGAGGAGGAGGAGGTGGAGTTTGATTTGGAGTTATTGGAGTAGTGCGCCTGTTCGATCTACGAGGAGGCATCTTGAAGCTATAAAATTACAAGATGAAGATATTGGTAAGAATTCAATAGAGAGAATGATGAGAGTGACTCATGGACTAACTCTGCATAGCCCAACAACACAATTGAAAGTATGATTGAATATAGATCTAGTAATAGAAAGATGAAATCATTTGGATAATAATTTCCATGTGATTAGATACCTGTCAATAATATTGGTATTACAGACGTAACAAGTTCGGGAAAAATGACCTAGGCGTAGGTCTTACATCAAACCAGGATAGGAAAATTTTGACAGAACTAAGACCTAATCGACTGAAAGTTCAAGGTCTTAAGATAAACAGGAAATTACAGGGAAAAGTGCTTCTTAGAGCATAGATAAGAAGGCTAATCCTTAGGCAAAAGGAAATTTGAGCAGAGCATTCCATACTGGCGACGGAAACCCCTTGGGCGAACCCTTAACTCAGCCAGCTGTCGCTCCATGTCAAGAAGGCGTCGCTCGTACACTCGCTGACGCACGCGATGCTCTATGACTTCAGCCCTAGTCTCAGCTAGTGCTTGTAGTAGAGACTCATTGTCTCTTTCAGCTCTCTCACGAGCATCTTCCAGACAACGAATGCGGATAGTATTGACCCCTGCATTGGCATCAACTTCCGCAATTCGGTTGAGGGCTGTCCTACCCTGAATTTCGTTACGAGCAACCCTGCGGACCAGAATAGGCAGGACTCTGTCCACTGAGCCTCCTTCGCTCACGTTGTAGAAACTTCTGTCTCCGTTGTATGGAATGGGTTGTCCCTGTTCCTGACTCCATGTCTCAAAACTTTCCACCCACAAAGGTGTCGGGCCTTGAAAAGTCGGACGAGGGTTTGGATTTGGGTTTGGAGCTACCAGGGGTTGATCGTTGACTTCTGGCTCGGAGTCAGAATCCTCCGAGAAGTTCTCTGCGAAGTCATCGTCCAATGAAATTGTAGGTTCCTCTTCTGGCTCATCATCGATCCATCCTCCGTTACCTTGGTTGGGAAAGTACAGGTCGCCGGGGATATGGAATCCAGCCATGTTATCTACGCGAGAATAGGGGTAAAATAAATAATTAATAGACGTACTAATTAAGATAATTATAAGATGATCCTTACAAGTTACTCCAACATTTGTGTAGTGCATACCAGTCATGTAACCAAAACAGGATAGACCTTCGAATAAGTGACCCTAACTCTAAGCCCACAACCAAACAAGGAACAGGAAGTAAAGCAAAGATCACAGATTCTAAGTCTATGACACCTTAGTCACATATAACCTTAGCATATCCACTCAACAACTATTGACATACTAGTAAAGACCTTTTTAGTTTGCACGTAAGTAATTATAGTAACACAAAATACTCCTATAGTATTTTAAGTTTATGTTCTGTTCTAATGTTGTCATTGTAGTAGTGTTGGTAAGTTTTTAGACTTGCTGCAACACCACAACCATTCCTAGGCACATGCAATCACTTCTTGGAAATATATAGTTGATCAGGCTATATCACTCCCAGATCTGATTATATGTCCCCAAGCCTGCTTGTGCTGTCCAACAATCACAATACTTTTGTTCTGTCCTAGTGACACTGATTTTAGTATGAATGCAGGTATATATATACTTTGGTTAAATATTTTATTATTTAAAAGTATAACTCTTGGTCAAAGTATTTTAATCCCGTTGTGTTTACAGTTGTATATCTTTTATGGGTTGATACACTCAATTCACTATAAACAATGCTCTGATACCAATCTGTCACACCCCCAAACCAGAACGGCGGAAACGTTTGGAGGAGGAGGACGTCATGTATAGTATCACAACAATGCATAATAGTAAACAAGCAACAACATCATCCATTGCATTAATAGTATAATTTTAATACAAGTGTGTTCTGAAGTTTATAAGACACCAAAAAAGAATAATCAAAATAAAGACGAGTCTTGAAAGCTCCGTCTTCTCAAAATCTGTTCATCGGTACCTGTCTACTGGCGACCTGAGAATAC
Organism: Lactuca virosa; assembly: GCF_052849685.1. Lineage (NCBI taxonomy): Eukaryota > Viridiplantae > Streptophyta > Magnoliopsida > Asterales > Asteraceae > Lactuca > Lactuca virosa. Next base: position 125,791,756 of record NC_136430.1, read on the forward strand.
AAGTTATTTGTAAAGCATAGATCAGCATTAAAGCTGGTGAGTTCAGAAGTATTTTAGTGTCATTGTTTGTATAAGTTTGAAGAAAGTGTTTGTAAATGTTTGATGTAAAAGTTTGTGAGTGTTTGATGTAAATGTTTGTAAACTTCCTAGAAAATCCTATATTTTCTACTAAAACAGTCTTCTACCAAGACCCAATTGTTCTTTATGTTTGTTCTTTTGTAAAAGTGAGTATTTTCCCAAAGTATGACTATCATTACCAAAATATAGTTTTCATTACCGTTTATGTGAGAAGATCACAATGTGAATGAAATGGGAAAATAAAGATGTACTGTAGTTTTATCTAAGTGACTACCAATGTACTAACTACCTTAAACTTGTTTGTTTAATTAAGGTAAAATGTGATAAGATTGTAACCATACTTGATCGACTAGTATAACACGACGTTCGAGACGTCGAATTGATATGCCATTCGTCACCCGTAGACCTGCAGGTCCCACTGTAGCTAGCAGCAAGGTGTAGGATGGTCAGTCCCGTATAGATCTATACACAAATTCACGCTCTCCCTCCAGGAGACTCTGGGTACAAAACATGACGCAACAGTATATTGCCGAGCCATGAAGTAGTATCTCACATTAATGTTATAGTATTCTTCTATTTGTATAGTATGTTCTCTCTGTCTAGTGTGTAGTATGTTTTCTCTATCTAGTGTGTAGTACGTTTGCTCTGTCTAGTATATAATATGTTCTCTAGTGTATAGTGTGTAGTATGTATTGTTTCTCGTTATAGTATGTACTGTTTCTCCTTATAGTGAGTATTGTCTCTCGTTATAGTATGTACTGACTCATGTATGAACTGACTCTTTGTATGTTTCATTGTTCTAGAATTAGTAAGCAGTGACTTCCTAAACTATACCTATTATAGTTTATTAGCAATGTTGTTTGTATGAATGAACATGTTTGTACACCTTTGTTACCCAAAGGTATTGAACTGAACGAAGAACTTTTATATCTATATACATATACATAATATATAACTAAGATTCAAACGACCTTCGGACAAACAACCGATACCCTAAGTCCACAACCAAACAAGGAACAGGAAATAAGGCGAGTTATCAGTCCTAAGTCCTTTCAATCCTACTTATACAACTATATCCATATAGACATGATTTGACAAAGTATAAGTTTAAAAGAGTTTGATAAAGGGTTTTTTCATATAAAAGAGTTTGTAAAACGATTTAAGCAATTTGTTTGAAAACACAGTTTGAAGTATATGAAATCTATCTGTTTGATAGTTATTAATCACATGTGATTGATATAATAACTATAATGTTTCTACTTGTATTCTCCCCCATTAAAGCATTTAAAATCATTTAAAAGATAAGTTAAGGGGTATGAACTCACCTGCAGTGAGTGATACAAATGAAAGATTGGTTTGTAGGATGCTAAGTGTCAAGTGAAGACTTGAGCACAACAGATCCTAATAAGCATATAATGACACATATATGTATATTATTAGTGTTTAAACAACTAATAATGTATGGAAAACACCTTAGGACTTAGGAAACACTTAGATTGAAGTGTTATACGTATAAAGGGTTGCATATAATGGGTGTACGGCCACACAAGTGTGTTTACGGCCACCAGGTGTACGACCACTTGGGTGTACGGCCTGGTGTGTACGGCCATGGAGTGTACGGCCGTACACTCCTTGAAGAAATGGTCAAAAAGTGTATTCCAAGGCTCTAACTTGCATCCCCTAAGTGTTCTTGATCTTGTGCTAGCATAGAACATGAGTTTGAGGCCACAATGCACTAAACAAGGGGGGTGTACGGCCACATGGGGTGTGTACGGCCGTACACTCCTTGATGATCTTGTTTTGGATGACTTTTAAGGTGGATATCTAGTAAGTAACAAGCATAGGAAGGAGTACTTACGATATAGAAGCCTTTAAGGGTGTTTGAGGTCCAAGAACTTAGTAGGTGTTCTTGGTGAAAAAGAAGAACACTTGAAGATCTAAACAAAAGGAGTAATTTCATGGATGAAGTTAATGATCCTTACTAAATGGTGAAATGAATCAACAAACCAAGGGAAGAATCACATACAACTTGAAGATCTAGGTGAAAAATCGGATGACACTTGAGAGAGAAATCGATTTCTTGGCTTAGGAATGTGAAAAGAGTTGAATGAAGGCTAAGTCTCTCATTTATACATGAGAGTGTACGGCCAGAAGGGGGGGTGTATGGCCGCACACCCAAGTGTACGGCCGTACAATCCTCATGAAGGAGTGTTTGGCCATTTTCACAAGTGGTGAACTTATGGAACCCATTTCTAAACCCTAACTTTGAAGGTACTAGGCTTAGAAAACTCGAACTGACTCTAAACGATGCTAAAAGATAGCAGAAACGAGTCTGACTTTGATTGAATTGCACGTTTGTATAAGATAGAAATTTCGGGTTGTCACAATTGGGCAGGGAAAGGGGAAGAAGAGGAAGACCCCTTCGAAGGGTACCAAGGGAAAGTCCCTTGATGGCTCCTCTTCAAGTGGGACCAAGAAAGGTCTCATTCCTCCTTCTTCAAACCCAAAGGAAGCACAATGCTTCTACTGCCATGAAAAGGGGCACTGGAAGTGAAGCTGCCCTAAGTACTTGCAGGATATAAAGGATGGGAAAGTTAAACCCACCCATGTAGGTATTTATACCATATTTACTAATAACTCATTGCATACTAACTCTTGGGTGCTTGATACAGGTTGTGGTATTCACATTTGTACTGATTTGCAGGGCCTAACAAGTAGTGAAGAAGTGGAGCACGGGAAGATAAACTTAATCTTGGGCAATAGGAAAGCATCACCTGTGACCAAGATTGGAGTTTATTCTTTATTGCTTAATAATGAGTTAACTTTAGATTTGAATAAATGTTGTTACTCGTCAGAAATGGCGAGAAATATTATTTCCTTTCATAGTTTGTACAAGCAAGGATTCACATTTTATTTTGATAATAAAATTGGTGCTATTGATGCTTTTTATAATGATGTGTTTTATTTTAAAGCATTACCTTGTGATGGTGTATATGAAACTGTGTCGATTGTAGACAACTTAGGAAATAATGTATTTCATATTGATTATTCTATTACTTTGGATAAAGCATCCTTGTGGCATTGTCGTCTTGGACATGTCAACCAGAAGCGCATAGGCCAACTCCAAAAGGCTGGAGTTTTGGAATCATTTGACCTAAAATCAGATTATAGTTGCGAGTCTTGTTTACTTGGAAAAATGACAAAGTCACCCTTCACTGGTTCTTGTGAGAGGGGTGAAGGTTTGTTGGATCTCATACACACAGATGTGTGTGGACCCTTCAAAACCGCTACTAGGGATGCTAATCGCTACTATGTGACTTTCACTGATGATTATAGTAGATATGGATATATCTACTTAATCAAGCATAAGTCAGAAATCTTTGAAAAGTTCAAAGAGTTCAAGCAGGAAGTGGAAAATCAACTGGGCAGGAACATCAAGATGCTCCGATCCGATCGGGGAGGAGAGTATCTTAGTATTGAGTTCGTTGACTATCTTAAGGAATGTGGGATTGTCTCACAATTGAAACCTCCTAGGACACCACAACTGAATGGTGTGGCTGCGAGGCGCAATCAAACCTTGTTGGACATGGTTCGTTCCATGATGAGCCGAGCTTCATTACCAATTTCATTCTGGGGGTATGCCTTAGAGACTGCCGCCCACATCCTTAATCTAGTCCCTACAAAGAAGGTTGCCAAAACACCTCATGAGATGTGGACCGGAAAAGTTCCCAATCTGGACCACATCAAGATTTGGGGTTGCGAGGCTTTCGTGAGGCGCGAGTCTCACGACAAGCTCGAACCTCGAAGCGAGAGGTGTATTTTCATCGGCTACCCACAGAAATCATTTGGTTACCTCTTCTACAGACCCAGTGAGAATGTGGTCTTTGTGGCAAGGAGAGGAGTCTTTCGTGAGAGAGAATTTATAAGCCAAGGAGACAGTGGGAGGCAAATTGATCTTGAAGAGCTTCAAGAGTCAAGCGGTGAAGGAACCTCAAACACTAGCAACCAACCTGAGGAGGAAACTCCTGTTGAGCCGATAGATGAGTCCGTACCTCCGAGGCGTTCCACTAGAGTTAGGAACACACCTAATTTTTATTATGGTTATCACATCACTACTGAAGGTGATACATTTATCAGTGACAGTACACTGATAGATTTGGATGAACTTAATAATTACAAGGAAGCCATGGCAGGCCCCGAGTCTGCTAAATGTAAGGAGGCTATGGACAGCGAGATTCAATCCATGTATGACAATCAAGTTTGGAACTTGGTTGACAATGTACCAGGTCGTAAGACAGTTGGGTGCAAATGGATCTTCAAGAAGAAGACCGACATGGATGGGAAGGTGCACACTTACAAAGCGCGACTGGTGGTGAAGGGCTTTACTCAAACTCCGGGGGTTGACTATGATGAGACCTTCTCACCAGTAGCTAAGATTAAGTCTATTAGGGTTCTGTTAGCCTTAGCTGCATTTCATGATTATGTAATATGGCAAATGGATGTCAAAACCGCTTTCCTTAATGGAAAGTTGGCTAAGGATGTTTACATGGCTCAGCCAGAGGGTTTTATCGATGCAAAGTACCCTAATAGAGTGTGTAAGCTTGAGAAATCCATTTATGGATTGAAACAAGCATCTCCCAGATGGAATCTTTGCTTCGATGAGAAAGTCAAGGAGTTTGGTTTTTCAAGGAGCGAGGATGAGTCTGGTGTATATGTTAGGGCTAGTGGGAGTATAGTTAGCTTTTTGGTACTGTATGTGGATGACATACTACTCATAGGAAATGACATCCCAACTTTGCAGAAGGTTAAGTCCTGGCTTGGGAAGTGCTTCACTATGAAGGACCTTGGAGAAGCTACATATACCCTAGGGATAAGGATACTGAGAGATAGGAGTAAAAGACTAATTGGACTTAGTCAGAGTACCTACTTAGATAAGGTGTTGAAAAGGTTCAACATGGAGAATTCCAAGAAAGGAGACTTACCGATCCAGCACAATGCCAGACTGAGTAAAACTCAGAGTCCGAGTACAGAGGCTGAGATAGCAGAGATGAGTCGATTACCATATGTTTCCGCTGTTGGCTCAATCATGTATGCGATGACTTGTACTCGTCCTGATGTGGCATTTGCTTTGAGCATGGTCAGCAGATATCAGGGAAACCATGGCAAGGCTCACTGGACTGCGGTAAAGAAAATTCTGAAGTACCTACGGAGGACTAAGGACTGGGTTCTTACCCTCGGTGGGAGTGATGACTTGAGAGTAGCAGGGTATAGTGATGCTAGCTTTCAGACTGATAGGGATAATTTCCGCTCTCAGTCAGGCTGGGTCTTTACCCTAAATGGAGGAGCAATTACTTGGAAAAGTTCCAAGCAGGAGATAGTAGCTGATTCTACTTGTGAATCAGAGTACATAGCAGCAAGTGAAGCGGAAAAGGAGGCGATATGGCTGAAGAACTTCATTGGAGACCTTGGAGTTGTACCAGCTATACAGGAGCCTATGGAGATTTTCTGTGACAGCAATAGTGCGGTTGCCTTAGCCAAGGAACCAAGAGATCATGGGAGATCCAGACACACTGACAGAAAATATCACTTCATAAGACACAAAATAGAAGAAGGACTCCTCGTGGCGAAGAGGGTATCGTTAGAAGAGAATCCTGCAGGTCCCCTCACGAAGGGACTGACTAGGGTTAGGCATTTGCAGCATGCGAGAAGCATCGGGCTGAGGGACGATATTAGTTTTAATAATTAGATAGTTTTCTAAAACTTGTAAAATGTAATTAACATTTGATGATTAAATAAAAGTTATTATTTATTTATGAGTAAAATGTTACTATCCTATGTTGATCGTTTACTATTGTTTCAATTTTTCATGTTTTGACTTCTAGAATAATTATTTTATTCAAACTCTCCACAGTCGGTCATACGTTGGAAGTAGGTATTGAATTAAGACTGTCATGAATCTGGCTTGTAAGATTTGTCTAAGGTGCATTACACATAGCAATGGTTGCTACAACATTCATGAGTGCTCATAAGTTCTAAGTATTGGATTAAACCCACACTCACTTGTATCACTTCATGGAATTTATCTCTAGTGATCGTGAGACGGTAATATCATATATATCTTCAAACCTAGAGATATAAGTCGTTGACTATGAGTTGGTTATCCATTGATTGTACGAAAACGCATCAGTAACTTGATGTCATAAAACGTGCTTTTGTGCATAATTCAACTGGTAGTTAGTACAGGCATATGAGTCGAAGTTTATCTGTTCCTTCTAGCAATAGAAGCGATATCTGGGCCCCTCGATGATTTGGTTTTGACTTATGTGTCGGGCCCGGTCAGAACCCCTATTGATGTTTTCAATTTAGTTCTATGTCAAATAAATCAGAGATCGAGAAACAACTGCTGGACAATAAGTACGACATTGTTCCATGTATTTGTCCGGCTGATATCTTGAGAACAGAGGATTATATGACCACTTATCTAAAATGGCGCTTCATAGTTCAACAGAGTTTTAAAAGATCTACGATTGTTGGTTGGTTCCTAAAGTTAGACTTTCAACTATAGTTATCAAACTTATCCAAGCGGGAGACTGTTGGATAAGGTGTCTAAGTCCGTAACTATATTTGGTATAACTTGACCCGACCCGACATGGTCCATTTGGGTTGCACTTCACCTAACAATTTGTATGGATATATTTTTGAGAATAAGATGTTTATGATCCATTAATATATTATAAGTTATAATATATTAATATTATTTAATTAGTGTTGATCAAGAATTGATTTTTGGAATTAATTTTATGATCAAATGAAACTAATTCAATATGGACTCTTGCATATATATGAAATGGGCTAAGATTTATTTAGGATGGGATAAGAGTATATGGAAGTCCATGGATAGTCCATGGAGCTTTTAACCCATGGATCCTAGGTAAATGAAGAGTCATGGGGATTAGGGTGTAACCCTAATTCTCCATAGTATATAAAGAGGTCCTTGGTTCTAGAATTGGCACTAGTGTGTGTGAGAAACAAGGGTGGGCCGATTCTAGCAAGCATTAGATTCTCTCAAGTATTTCCAAGTTGTTTTGAGTGATTTGTGACACCACATGAGGCATCCACACTATTGGTGCTAGGCTCTAAATCTCTAAGCATTCAACCACAAAAGAAAGGTATGTTATTCTACTTAAAGTTTTGTATTACAAGTACCCCATAGGAGTGTTAGTATGCTCAAAACCTAACACCTTGTCCGAACCGAAAACCATGCATAGGCCGCAAACGAGCCTTCGGGCCGTGAACTGACTTAGGACCGTGAACCCACTTCGGGTCGTGATCTTGCTTCGGGCCACAAACCCACTTCGGACCGTGAACTCGCTTTGGAGCCGTGAACTATTCTCGGCCGTGAAATTCCTTCGGACCGCAAACTGTGAGGTGGTTTCTAGAAGGCTTATCACCTCGGGCTGTGTTTACGGTCGTGAACCCTCACATATATATTAAAGAAGTCTGAAATTTTCTCTCATTTCTTCACATTCAGCCGAAAACACACTCTTTTTCTCTCTAGATCTTCAACCGTGAACACTCTTTTCCCTCTCAAATATCATCCTTCTTCCCTTAATCTTCAAGGGAACATGCTTAGGATCTTCAAGTATTCTTCTTCCATCAAGAATATTGGGCCGAAAACTCAAGAACATCAACTGTTCTTGGGCCGTGAACACCCAGATTGGGCCGTGAACTCAAGAACACCAAGTGTTCTTGGGCCGTAAACACCCAGCTGGCCGTGAACAACATGCAGTCTTCAAACTTTGCTTCTAACACCCTTATTTGTAAGTTAAACTTGCAAATTAGGTCGATTCCCTATCATTCTTATGATTATATTCATTAACAAGTATACATATATATGAATCGTGTTTAGGACTCGTTTTGTTAGCGATACTTCACTTGTGGAGCTAACGTCCTATACCAAATCTTCTATCGAATCCCTCAAATAAGGTGAGTTCATACCCCCATATTTTTCAAAGCTTTTTAAATGTTTTTAGGGGGGGGGGGAGTACAAGTAAAACACAATAAATTTTGTGTTTTAAAATATAATTTACTTATTATGTTTTTCTTATGTATGAAAACATGAAACTTGTTAAAATCATAGAAATGAACTTATAAACTATAATAGGTATAGTTTATGGATCATATGAACTATTTTACAGAGTCTAGGTTAAAACATGGAAATAAACTTATAAACTATAATAGGTATAGTTTATGGAACAAAGGGATCTTTTTACAAAATTACCAGTTATTTATAAAAAGGTTTTCGCATTATTACTTGTAAAATCGTTAATCTAGTTTGTGAGACATGTCTTCGTGTACTTACATAAGTACTAGTGAAAGTCTCACCTTATGAACCAGACTCTCCTGGAGGGAGAGCATGAGTTTGTGTATAGATCTATATGGGACCGACAATCCCTCACCTCTACTGTTAGCTACAGTTGGACCGACAAGTCTGCGGGTGACAAACGTCATAAACGATATTGGCGTCCGATTCACGTCATATCAATTATTATGGTTATAAGAACTCACAAGGAGATAACAACGACATATTTACGTAGTAATATACTTTTCCTAAACTTTCCCAAGAGATATTAACTATATGATACTCAATATATACAATAAGGTTAGATAAAATTGAAATCCGATAGACAGTTGAATGTGTGACTTCCGCCTCATTTCCTGTTCCTTCTTTGGTTATGAGCTTAGGGCGGATTCACCCATTCAACTGTCTGTTCGATCTCGGTTATATACAACTCGTATGTATTAAGTGATCATAGGAGGGTAATATCTTCACATCAGGTTTTCAGGGTAAACAAGTCTTTATTCAGTTTAACTTATCAACAAAACTAGATATCATTAAAGTAAGTATATTAATTATACTTGTGCTTTTCGATCTTGGAACGATTAAGACTACCAGTCGGTTTTATAGAAAATATAGGATTTTCTATGGTAAACATCGTTATTTTAAAGGTAAACAGTTTTCGATAGAACTTTCTGAAAACAATAACAATTATTGTTTAAAACAATGTTTTACAATAGAGTAAGTGGAACTAGAAACTTATTTACAAAAGGTTTAATACTTATTATTAAACTAGTATAGCATAAAGGACCTTTAATGGTTAATTCTATAATTCCTTAGTTTATACATCAGAATTATACATAAATAATATCCGATAGGCAGTGGAATGTGTGACTTCCGCCTCATTTCCTATTCCTTGTTTGGTTGTGGGCTTAGGGCAGATTCACACATTCAACTGTCCGTTCAATATTAGGTTATATATAGTTAGTATAAACTAAGTGATCATAGAAAGAACTATTGTGGTTACCATTCTACTAGAGAATCATTAATGTTAATTCTGTGATTTCTTGATGAATACATTAGGATTATATATATAGTAAAGATCCGATAGAGAGTGGAATGTGTGACTTCCGCCTCATTTCTTGTTCCTTGTTTTGTTATGGTCTTAGGGAACATTCACACATTCAACTGTCTAATCGATCTGTATTATATATAATTTGTATTCACTAAATGATCACAGAAGGAATAACAACAGTCATAATACTTATAAAGAAAATATAGGATTTTCTGGAGGAACAGGAGAACTTTTCCAAAGAACAAAGAGTATACTTTTTATAAAAAAAATACTTATGAACTCACCAACTTTAATGTTGACACTTTTTCAAACCACTTGTATTCTCAGGATCGTTAGTAGACAGGTACCTCTCGGGTGTTGCGAAGACGGAGCTTTACGTCTTAACTTTTGTTGTACTTTTAATGTTATTCAAGTAATGTTTTGAACACAATGTAAATATTATATTATCAATACGATGGTTGTTGTTACTTTGATTACTATGGTGCATGTGTTGTGATACTTAACATGAAGTCATCCACCCCCGAACGTTTCCGCCGTTCCGGTTTGGGGGTGTGACAAGATCCATTTTGTTCCCCTCAACAATTGGATCATTAATATGATGCTTCCCCTCGACATTACCATCCATTTGATGTTGCTCCCCCTCAAAATTATGCTCTCCCTCAATACTACTATTTGAACTCAACTGCTCCCCCTCCGCTTGAGCATTGGGTATCACTGGCAAACTTTCAATTGTCATTAGAGAATTCGTTGAAGAATTCATATCAACAACATCTTGTGTGATAGTCGAATCATCAGTGTGCTTCGATGCTTCAGGTACTTGATTATCATCAGCATGAACTTATGCATCAATTTCCCTGTCAGGAACACCAAAAATTAAGTCATAATAAAACTCTAATGAATTCCAAGTTTGAGATTCATCATTTGATTCATCAATGATTGGCTTTTGTTCAAAACATTTTTCGATTCTTTTAACATAATAATCATCAAAGGTAATATTGAAAGTTTCTTCGATTTTCCTGGTTTTTTTATTTAACACCATGTATGCAACCGAATTATGAGAATATCCCAAGAATATCCCTTCATCAACTTTTAACTAAAATTTCGAAAGGTATCCTTAAGATTCATAATGAAACACCTGCAACCAAAAACATGGAAATTTTTAACATTTGGTTTCCTATTGTTAATGATTTCATATGGGGTGATATTAAATCGACGATGAAATAAAGATCGATTTTGAGTAAAACAAGTTGTTGAAACAACTTCAGCCCAAAGATATTATGAAAGATTCGCATATGTAAGCATTGTTCTAGCTGCTTCACAAAGAGATCAGTTCCTCCTTTCGACAACACCATTTTGTTGAGGTGTGTAAGGAGAGGAAAAATTATGCGAAATTCCTTTTTCAGTTAAGAATGAATCAAGAACTTTGTTCTTAAACTCTGAGCCATTTTCACTCTTGATCTTACGAACCTTTTTCTTCAAACTCACTTCTATGTGCTTGATAAAGTTAATCATTTGAACTGTTTTTGACTTTAAACGCGGAAAATACACCCACGTGAACCTGGAAAAATCATCAACAATAACCAAAATGTACCTCTTTTTGTTAAGAGTTTCAACCGTCGAAGGACCACAAATGTCAATATGAAGAAGTTCCAAAGGTTCAACAATCTTCGAATCAATAACAATTGGATGTCCATGTCTATCTTGTTTCCCTTGTTCGCAAGCTACACATAAAGCATCGTTATCAAATTTTAATAGTGGCGAACCACGTACAAGATCTTTTACCACCAATTTATTCAGATTCTTGAAATTCAAGTGAGAGAGCCTTCGATGCCATAGCCATCTTATGTCAGATGAAGCTTTCGAAAGTAAGCAAACTGAGGGAACACCAACAATGGGTTTGATGTCAAGAGTAAACATATCGCTTTTTCTTTTGGATTTGAGCAAGATTTCTTTTGTGTTGATGTTCGAAATCACACTTCCTTCTTCATTAAAAACAACCTGATTGCCAGTGCCCACAACAAGTTGTGAAACACTTATCAAGTTATGTTGAAGACGTTCGACATATGCTACCCTGTTGACAGTAAACTTGCCATTCGTAACTTTACCATAACCTTTGCCATAACACTTGTGATTATTGCCGAATTTCACCACTCCAGCATTATCTAGACCTCGATAATCTCGCAAGTTCTCCTTCCTTCCAGTCATGTGACGAGAGCAACGACTATCAATGTACCATTTGTCATCATATTGCTCGTCACATAAAACCTGCAATCAGTGAAAGAATTTAGGTCCCCAAGGTTGTTTGGGTCCTTGGTTATTAGAACAAAATGCTTGATCAAATGAAGATCCTAAAACCCAATTACGAACTTTGGATTTCAAACTGTCAATTAAGTCAACTTTGTTAGTTAAGGGTATTGAAATGAAATCATTTGATGGTTTTGAATCAACACTGACTTTCCCTTTAACCTTCTCAGTTCGTTTCACCTCAACTTTCGCTTTTGGAACAACTCTCCACTGTAGAACCAATGGATTCGAATCCTCGGATGATGAGCTTCCACTTGTCGATTCATTCATGTAGCTTTCATAAGCATACATGATCTCTTCTTGAGAGAATTTCCCACTTTGATATTGTTGGCCTTTTCCTTCTAACCAATGATTGATGTTTTTGACATATGTTTTTCCTTTGGAAAATGAAGTATTACTTGGTTTCTTCGAATGATGATTAGGAAAATGAGGTTGTGTAGGTTTGAATGTATCATTTCTCTTTGAATTTACATTCAACTTTTCAAGATGTTTTTTTTGAAAAACCAGACTTTTCATGTGGTTGAAATCGATTTTGAAACCGTTTTTGATAACCAACATTTGATCTTTGAAAAGCTTGTGGACCATTCGAAAATTTCTTTTGATTAGAAAATTGAGAAGAATTCATTTGTTCATTTGGTTGAAAACCATATATTTGAAAGTTATTTTGTGAAAACCTTTTGTTTTGAGAATGATGAACGAAATTCGTTGATTGTTGATTTTCACAAAATTCTCTTTGTTTGAGTTTTGAAAATTTGGTTTAGAATTGGAGGAGGAAGCTTGTTGTTGACTTTTTGTAACCTCTTTTTTTGATTGACTTTTTGACAAATCTTTTTGAGATTGAGCGGGTGTTTTCTTAATAAAAGACTTATTTTGAGAATTTGTCTAAACTGATTTAGACTTAATTGGTTCAGATGATTTATTGGACAAAACGTTTTGTTTCTTTCGAGACTCAATATTTTGCCAATAAACCTTCTTTCTTGCTTTAGTCATCGAAATCTCTTGTTCTTTTGAAATTTTTTCAATTTGTTCCTTGAAATTTTGAACATTTTGTTTTGACGTTTCAGAAACTTTTTCTTTTGATTGTTTTTCCTCTATTGGTTTATTAGTTTTAACAACCAAGTTTCTTTGTGGTTTTTGTCTTTGAAAAGTGAAAGAGTTCTTGTTGAGATTATTTTCAACAGTGCTTTGATTGGAGAAAAATCCTTCTTTCGAAGCTTTCTTGTTATCTTCTTCAACAATTTTGTTGATTTCAGGTTTAACTTTATCACCATTCCCAGTAGTAACAAACACCTGATTTGGAAAGATAACTTCATCTGTGAATATGAAGTTTGGATATACCACCGAATATGATTCAAGATAATGAAATCCTTTTTCCTTCATGATTGTGTCGAACTTCTCAGTTTCCTCATAGACCTGATCAACTACAACCCGAGTATGGTTATTTCTTTTGAAGCATCTTCATTATCATTATCACTATCTGTTTGACTATCTTCGACAGTCACATGGTCAGGATCATGAACTTTCGAAGTCGAGGGTTGGTTATTGTTAACTTTAACCGAAGAATCAAAACAGACTTATTTACCCTTAGCCATTGAAGTGACATTAATGACAGATAACTGAGAACAATCAACATCTTCCTCCTCCTCAATTTCACTAATATCATCATAATCATCTTCGATATCAGCAAAATTGTTTTGAGAGTTAGATGTCTAATTTTCAGTTCTTTTCAAAATATTGATTTCTTCGTTTTTGGTCAAGGTCTCATTTACAATGTTAACAAGATCATTCGCATCTAAACATTCATCAATTTCCATAATACCATAAGCATATGAACCTATTGGGACCTTATCATATTCAACAATTTTCTTTTCACAGTCATAGGAAGTTGAATCTATTTTCTCCCTTTCGAAAGATAAAAAGGGAAAAAGTTTCCTATGTTGTTCTTTGCTAATTTCCCATACAATCTTTTTGCAGTATTACAATAAATGTTTCGTTGTTTATGCAAATATTTATTATCAGATCTGAGACTGTCTCGGTCACACATTACATGAGTCAATTGTAAATCTAATCGACCTATCATAGTTTTCTTGGTCTCCAATATCCTCTGATTTCTAGTAGTTGTGTATTGAACTTTTTGGCATCACTACTAGTAGAAATAAGCAAATCATTAACGTAAGTAATTGCTTTATCAAACTCATATAACATAGAATTATATGCACTTGAAGGAATATTAGAGGATTGTAGAAGAGAACATACCTACGAAGTCATAGGTGACTTATAAGCAGTTGTCGAGACGAAGCATCTCCTAGTGACAATCTCCTAATCCCCATCCTCATGCTTTGCGAACATTTCCCCATGTGTAGGGTTTCTCATTTACTCATCATTGGACCCTAATAACCAAATTTGATATGTTCCTTCTTCCCCATCCATTCCTTTTGAAACCAACGACATTCCCTTAGTCTTCGATCTCACTTCCTCTAGCCTCTCCACATAGTAGGCTTCATCCTTGACTCTGCTCTTTTTCTCATCTCTATTGTTAAGCATACAGTCATTAGCCATGTGATTTCCTCCATTACAGTAATGGCAGTCAAATCCTGAGTCACCTTTAAGATTTTTCTCCATCTTTGCATCTTCAGCCTTAACAACCTTCTTCTCCACTTTCTTTTCCTCACTCACAGGCTTTCCAGAGAAATTTCCAATCACTTCACTTGCTCGTGGCTTCGCATTAAAAGGCTTTTTGAAAAAATTCTTCACTCAATTGTTCGAGTAAAAAGCCACTGCTTCGTCATCAGAGTTGACGATCAAGCCTTCATCTTTCGAATTCTCCTTCTCAGCAATTTCTTTCTCAACCATCAACACAAGAGCAAGAGGACCACCCAGACTAACCCTTCTTTCCTCAACAGTCTCATTCACTTTCGATTCATGTGCTTTTAACACATTATAAAGATCATTTGATAAAAAATAGTCAAAACTTTGTTGAGTTTTTATCATTAGACTGAGATTGCGCCATTCTTTTCGAAGCCCCATGACGAATGTCAAGTTGAACTCCATTGTTGACCTTATTACTCCATATATGTTGCACTTGTAAATCAGTTCATTCAGACGATCATAATAGAGCTCAATGGATTTATCTTCTTTTTGCTTGAATTCACCTAACTCCAACAGACACTGCTTAATAGAACTAATCTTTGTCTTCTCACTTCCTTGATACTTATTCTTCAAAGTTTCCCAAATTTCCTTTGATGTCTTGCAACTACGCACATAGTTGTACACAACAGGTGGAAGTGCACCACGTCATTTTGACAGAGAAGGAAGAGAGAAAATTTTAGAGAGAGAGAAGTAGAGAGGTAGAGTGTGGGAGATGTTCTAATGAGTGAAGTGTTTTGGGAAGAGTGGGGGGGGGGAGATGAGATTAGGAGAGAGGAGGGGGGATTGCCTTCTTTTTTTTAATTTATTTCCTCCAAATTTTATAAAGTTTTTCCAACTTTTATAAAATATGCATTAAGCCTTACATTGTTTTATAAAATCCTTGATTTTTCACTTATAAATTAAGGATAAATGTTGGTACATTAAACTATAGTTTCTTTGATTATATTTCACAACTTAATTATTTTCGTTTGATATTAAAGAGTTTATAAAAAAAATTCTATGGATTTTAAATGTAAAACTTCATAAATTTAAGTTTTTAGGAGTTTTAGGTTTTTATGGAATTTTGTAAATCTTTAGATATCAAATAAATTGAATCTTTGAGACTTCAAATTATTTTTGGGTTTCCTAACTCTTATTCAAGTTAGAAATAATGTTTGTAATTTATTTTTGTCAGTTTATTAGCATTTCTATGTAGTGGTTCTGAGATTCAAGTGAAATTGAAGAACCCAATATACTAGTCTTAATTTTCAAATTTGACTTAAGTTCTTACGAGACTCAGACCTAATTTCTACTACTAGGTCAAGTGCATGTTGTGTCTACATGAATGTAAAAAGATGCTCGAGTCAAGGAATGACCCGAATATGGATAGTCACTACAGTTAAAGTAGTTGTAGAATTCACATATCAATGTGAAATCTAAGCACACTATCCTTCGTTTCTAATTGTTTCCAAGTTTCTAGTAGGTTATAACTTAGCTTCTAGTTACTAAGTCTAGCATGTGGCATACCTATACGTGCAACTAAGTTTATTCAAATATAGAATATACTCGAATTTTGACGGTTGTCACAAGAGGCATTTAGACGAAATATGATGATGAGTATTAGTCAAAACCCTAAGAGAAATTTGGTCCTACATCTTCATTCCCATAACCCTCAAAATCACGACACCATCATTGTCACGACGTGGTACCTGCTGTTCCAACAGATTCGGATTTGTGGAGCTTCTTTCATGGTGTTCGTTGCATGGGTTGTTTTCAGATGTTGCTGATCTGATTTCCTTGGGTACGAATACGAAAGAGGAGTTCTATGTCGGACTCTTAAGCTCACATCAATCAATCAAGGATTTACAAGGGTATTTGAAGAACCCTAAAAGTTATGTATTCTTGTATAATCAAATTGCAATTATGTTGTTCATAGATCCATTTTCCGGGCCTATAAAGGATTAAAATTTTTGTTTGTGTTCTTCCTATAAAAGTTATTTAAGTTTCCTCAAAACTCAGCAGTGGTATCAGAGCGGTTTGTACACATCTATTACACTTATGGTTTTCCATTATTGTGTGTTTAACTGAGTTTGTATGCTTAGATTTGATCTAGTTTCTGAATGTTAAATAGTTTTAATTGTTTTAGAAATTGAACTACTTGAAAATCGATGATTCTTGAATATGTTCTATCACCACGACGTGGCCGGTCCTCCACCACGACATGGTGGGTCTGATTAGAAAACACATTTATGTATCGACCCACGATATGGTGGTCTCTCTACCATGATGTGGTGACTGTGTCCACAGATTTCGTTTAATAAACAAAAGATATATATATATATATATATATATATATATATATATATATATATATATATATATATATATATATATATATATTAGTTGCCTCGTTGCTTGCCCCTTAAGTTATCTGCCTCGATTTAGTTCAACATGCAAGTTTGTCAATTTTACCATAGTTGGAAAAAATTATGCTTATTGGTATTAGTCAATTAATTATTTAATTAATTAATTAAAATTCAAATAATTACATCTTGATTAAATGTATTGATTATTCACATTGCATCCACGCGTGTCCAATTAGAATTAATAGACGTTTTTAAATGGTTTAAATTATGTTATATATATATATATATATATATATATATATATATATATATATATATATATATATATATATATATATATATATATATATATGCTAAATGTAATAGACCATTTTCGCCTTACATTATAAACGACCAGTTACGTAAATAGAAATTTTGATAGAAGACTATTTAGGATAAATATTCTTGATGAAATTCGTAGTAATCGTAAAAACGAGAGCGTCCATATAGAGAATGTCTAAATATGACTTCGTTGGAGGAAGTTATGTTTCTTAGAAGCTTCAACATAGCAGCGTGCGAGTCAGAAACCGAAATTAAGATCACTTGATTGTTAGGAAAAACAATCTAAACGAGAGTTTAAGATCTCGTGAATGCTTATTTGTCAATATAAAGACAGTCGAGAACGGATATCGTATGAGAGAGTTATGATTTTTATATGGACTTTAACAGTCTAAGCCGATAAAAATATAACTCTAAAAATAATGTGAGAACTATTTGAATTAGAAACCAGGAGATCTTTAGTGAGGCCCTGCAACATCATAGAGTCATGAATTAGAAGTTCCCGGGTCGCACTTCTGCCAACGAGTTTTCCAGTTTTCGCTAGAAACTATTTGTAAGTTAGGCTACACTTACTACACTTTAAGTGTAACTTATATTTATATTTATATTCATAAGTAATTCCAGTTATAATGCTGATTGATCTACTTACGAGAGAGGTGTCTAAATGGTCTTGTTGGATTGGTTGTTGGATTTCAAAAAGGCTATATGCCGAAATGATCTTGCCTCCCAACTTTCTTGCCTGGTTGATCGTTATTTGATAATACTCTCAGTATTCGTTAGGATTAGTGAAAGATCTAGCTTTCATTACCAAATTTCCATATGAATTAATAAGTTGTAGTATTATAGGTCAATACTAGTTAGGAGCGTTACCCGCCAGTTGGATCGCCTAGAAAGTAGTTAATCATTTGATAAATTGTCCAGATGAGTTATCTCACTATACCATGTATTACAATACATGTCCATGCATGTTAGGATAGAGAACTAGAAGAGTAGAGCTTATAGAATAGTCACTATGTGCTTAAGTGTAAACTGGTAGAGTAGAAAGTATAAATGTTCCTGTAGAATCTAAAGTGCGGTCTCTATTTGCGTAATAGTTATGATATTAGACATAGATAGGGGATAATGTGGAATGGTTAAAGAGGTCGGGAGCCTGTAGGCCCACGTAGATTTAGTTAGGGGATAATGGTGGAATGGTTAAAGAGGTTGGGATCCTACAGGACCGCGTTGATTTAGTTAGGGGATGTTGGTGTAACGTCCCAAAACTTAAAACAAAAAAAATTGTTTTTTATATTAAATAACCATCAACCAAACATGTTTAACAAAATCATAAAGTATTCAGAAGACATCCCAAAAGTACATCATAGTCAAATAAGCGAAAAATCATGGTGCGTGCAATGTGATCATCCCGATGTAACATCCATAAAATTCAAGCCAATTTAAAACTTTTTAAATCATTTGAAACCATTCAATTATTACAATTTGTTTTCAAAATAGTTTATACATCAGAGTTCCCAGAAATCATAATCATCAATCGAGGAAGTGTACGGTCACGTCTTCGCCTACCCACGGCCATCCGTTGAATCTGAAACAATAAACTGAAACTGTAAGCCCGAAAGCTTAGTGAGTTACCCCCAAAATACCAACCTCATATAACCGTAATCATATCATATCAACAAATACAGAACAACCATGCATCTCGAGTCTATAGTGTGACTGGTCCGCCCTCACCGGGCCTTCAGTCCATCTGGTCCACTCTCTAAGTCTACAGTCTGACGGGACCGCCTACGCCGGGCCTTCAATCTATATGGCCCACTCTCCGAGCCTCGGCACGTCTGTACCGTCCTCTCGGGGCCTTCAGTCTATCCGGACCGCTCATCGGGCCTTCGGCCTGACTATGTGCCCTCCCGGGTCTGCAGTCTATCCGGTCTGCCCTGGGTATGTTGGTCTACAGCGCAAAGCAGTACCCGCCTCAAACCAACCCCAATCAAACAACCATGTGCACATATAATAGATAATCACATAACAGTCCATAGACAACAAACCGATCTAGCAGATCATATAGCATAGCAACATCCTAACCAGTATACCGACCTAACCAGTCACTAACATAGCATCATCTTATATACCATGATTCCGACCTAAACCAGGTCACTAAACATAATGCCGTCCTAATTACCAGGACGCAGATCTAACTGATCAATAAGCATATCAAACAAATAACAGTATATAATTCGAAAAAGGGCCCACCTTGGTGCCTTAGACCCTGTTGATATAGTGAGGATAACTCACCTCGCAAGTAGCTCGGAAGACAGAGTCAAACTCCTCCAAATGTAACTCCAACTCCCATACCTATATTGACCAATGTCCTTTGCTATAAATATCCAATTTACTAAAATACCCTCAGAAGTCAACTGGTCAACCCTTGGTCAAAGTCAAAGTTAACTGCCAAGGTCAACAGTCCATGTTGACCTCCACTCGTCGAGTACCCTCCGCTACTCGCCGAGTTCCTTTCATAACTTGCCAACTCGTCGAGTCACTCGTCTGACACGCCGAGCCCAATGCAATCTTCATCTGACTCGTCCAGTCACTCTACTGACTCGCCGAGTCTACGATAATCTTCATCGGACTCGTCGCATCGACCATGCCACTCGCCGAGTCCCTTCGGTCCTGTATCCATACATATGCTTTTAAGCCATGCTAAGGCTCCATACTGCAGATCCAACTTCCCAAGGCATGCTTATCACGTAAAGTTGCAAACTTTACGTGCATGCAAGGCTCTAATGACTCATAATGCCAAATCCAAACTTGAAATGGGGTCTAACTCAAATGGAAGGTTTCATACATGACAAGGCTAGAAACTTTATGAACCTAGATCCCAAGGAAGGTTCAGATCTGAAGTTGCAACTTCAGATCCAGCTCATACCCAAGAATAGCTTCATAACCAAGCCAAAAAAGCCCTAAACTTCATCCAAAGAGATCTAGAAAGAAATGAGGCCAAGATCATGAATTGATACCTCAAATGAAGCTAACTGAGATAGATTTTGTAGATCCACACGAGTCCCTTGCTGCTAGCTACTTGACCTTCAAACTCCCTTCACAAGTTCCACCTTCCAAAGCTCAAAAACACACTCAAATGAAGCTCTCACACGAAATAGGGTTTGCTGGACTCTCTAGAGGCTGTAAGGGACTAAGGGGGGCTAATGATTCCTTAAATAGGCTGCAAAACCCCGGAAATTAGGGTTTCACCCTCCAGCTCCAACTCGTCGAGTCACTCTTCCGACTTGGCGAGTTGGTCACTTAAACACGTGGCCCCAAACCCGCTGCTACTCGACGAGTCAGGGCATCCAACTCGTCGAGTAGACCTTGAAACTTGAAAATTAAAGCCATAATATTAATACCTGAGAATCGGGGCGTTACAATTCTCCGCCACTTGAACTAGACTTCGTCCTCGAAGTCCGCTGCGGTGAACAACTCCGGATAGTGCTCCCGCATCTCAGCCTCCGACTCCCAAGTCCACTCGGAACCTCTTTGATGCTCCCACTGTACCTTTACCAAAGGTATCTCCTTGTTCTACAGAACCTTCACCCTTCTCTTCAGAATGGCCACATGCCCCTCAACATAATCAAGGCGCTCGCCGACCTGAATGTCATCCAACGATACTACCGCATCCTGATCCATGACGAACTTTCGCAACTGCGAAACGTGAAAGGTGATGTGAATCCCAATCGAACCTTTTCATAAGGTCTATCCGTCATCCCACTAAGACAACTTGACAAAATCCCGATGATCCAAAGTATCGGAATCCCAACTTTCCCTCTTCCTGAAGCGAACCCCGTTTGTGCTGACATGATATTTGTCCCAAAAATATCATACCAAATCGATCCACTAAAACACAAACACACATGCCTGGCCCAATCAGCCTCGGGCTGGAATACCAAACATATCAGGTACAATCAATCATACGGTCTGGTCATCCTCAGGATGGAATACCCTAGATTGGAATACCTCTATGAACATAACTCGGGTCTAATCATAACTTGAGATCCAAGGATCTATCCTTGCGTCTCATCCACCATCCTTAGATTTGTCACAACCGAGTGCAACTCCCCCGAATCTTCAACAATACATCCAATCCGAACGCGCTCCTACAACAAACATAAGCAACACAATCTCTATGCCCACAGCCTATGACTGGAATACCCTTACGTGGTCCTCAACATAGGTCTGGATTGCCTGCGAGCCCACATCATGAATCTGGTATGCCCTCTCCGTCCCTCATCTCATGACTGGAATGCTCCCGATGACCGATCGACACTACTATCGTCACTTCAGTTGCCCAACACTCTGGCCCTGCAGATATCCACTTTCCTCCGCCGCTCGAAGGGCCTAATTGACGCTCCTCTCATCAACGAACAACATAACGATACAAAAACTACTACTACACATGAATCCCAAGTCATAAACTCACTTCAACTCTTCCTGCTACCATATGACGTTTCTCAAGAGAAGTCAAAAGCTCCTTGGTCCCAACTTGTCTTCCCACTACCCGAACACCGGACACCTCACCGATTACTGAACCAAAAGACACACACAACCAGCAGTCCCACGCGTCTCCGAAAATAAACCGACTGGCTGGACTTGCTTCCACGCCCTGCCACCAACTCCTGCCAACATAATGAATGTACATGATCCACGTCAGCCACACATCCTACCTGGTCTTTAGTGACCCATCTTCTCCTTACTTCAGACACTCTATGGCTCTTTCCCAGATGAAACCAACCCAAGACACATCACAATAACTCAAACCATCATCAACATACCTACCACTACCGGCCAACCAGTACGTCACTCATATCTAACCCATATCACCCCCTTCGGATTGGAATACCAACATATCTAATAAATTCAAATATCGAGTTAAAATTCTCAGGGTTTGTTGGCCTACCACTTCAACGCTACCCAAATGCCATAGACAATCATGAGAAAGATCTAACCCGGTTCCCAGAACCTGAATGACAGGATATTCTAATCCCAAGCCTTCCTAAGGCTAACGAATACCCAATCAGATCTACTTCCTAGTCCCCAACTGGAGTATTACCCGATCCAAGAAGATTAATCCTTTGAGGCACTCCGAACTAATGAGATCACCAAGATCCTCTGTACTCCATCCGATTCTCTAATAACAACTTCCGATCAAACCCAAAAATACACCGGAGTCCTCAGCCTACTCCAACAACATGCTCAATACCTGGGGGCAGACCTGCTGATTGCTATAGTATAGCAACATACTCAATATCCACACATATATCTACAAACACATACAAAGTCTTCAGTATGACTGGACCCCCTCACCAGGCCTTCAGTCTATCTGGACCACTCTCAGAACCTTCAGCATGTCTGGACCTCCCCTCTGGGCCTTCAGCCTGTCTGGACAGTTCTAAACTGCTGAGTATCTCCCTGGACCACCCCTCCTGGTGATCCTTCCCATGCAAACTGTTCTCACCCACTTGGGGTTCCGAACTCTTGATCAATTTCGTGGACTCAAACTCCGGCCTAACCCTAGGCCTCATGTCGATCGTCCACCCTCTCGGAAATCCGTGGTCTGCCATATAAGCTGAATATCCCGCACACCCGTGCTGAATGCACTGCTGAGCCCTGGCAGCAAACAAAACCCTCAATTTATCAATCCAAAAACCCTCAGAGTCGAGCACACCCTCGATCGAATACTCGAACTGAACTCGATTCCTGACTAGAACTCCAACCTGGTTCCCCAACTTCTGCTATCAAGCACCCAGAAGACGTGTTCTTATGATGGGGAGTTTTACCGAACCTCCAATCAACACAACCCTCAAACCAAGCAGCCACTAGGGCCTCCATTCTCCGTGTCGGGTTGTGAAACTTATCCCCGTTTCAAAACCTCTCCCACTTCCGCATCCCGGGGTAATTCTCCCCCACTTAGATTTGACTAAGCCTTCATAATACATGAAAATTGGAGGATTCCCAATCCTTCTGACTTCCCAACGATCGTTCCGATGACAACCAACTCTTTCCCACTAGTGCTCCAATACTAGTTAGTCCCAGTTGATCACACACTACTAAGAACCAAATGAACACTTCCTGAACCCCAGTGAAACTGACAGTCACTAATGCTGGAATGACCTCACACTCAAGTCCTGAAGACCACAAGATAGATGCTCTAATTAATACCTCGGCTACGAGCTACTTCCCTTGGCGCTTTAGTCCGTCAATCACTAACGGTTGCTAAAACCACTGAATCCTAACAATGCTGACTAACCCTTCTGTGGGACCCTATCCGCAGACCTCCCACATAATACCCCTTTTTCCAAAGGTGTTCCAACAAACTTCCCTCTCTCGGGCTCTAGAAATCATTCTCTTCAGGGTTCGCACCCTGACTCACTTACCAGCTCAAACGTCCACAGCTGAACTACAGCAGCTGAAACAACCTCTGCCCTAAACCGGGCTACAACCACTCCGAAGACATAGTCTACAATCCCAAAAGTATAGGTCGAACAATCAATCCTTACCGTCCGATACAAGAGATCCAAGGCAAACCAGACCTCACACATACTTATGCCACGTTGACCCACTTGTGCTCACCGGCGCTGAAATAATTTTGCCTATTCATGCAACCACTGACCCCGAGCTGAAATACAACCTGATCCTGGGGTCACAAGCCTTCTCACTCCTACGAGCTCGAAAAACTGAGAGGGCACAATCCTTGCCCTACAAAACGACAATCCAATCCATCAATTAACCATTCCACTTCCAGCTGCAAAACCCCAACTGAACATAATCATCACTCATTTCTGGAGTTCCCGCGACCCATATTCCGGCCTCGAGCAAACCCCCAAGACTCAAATCTAGAAACTCACGTGATAGCCTCCCCCGCTCAACCCGCAGAAATATAACGAGTACAGATCATCTTCCTGATCCCAAATAACTGTAGCCCTCTGCTCATCAGAATATGTACCAGAACTGGGACGCTCGACCAGCTCCCCCCCTTGACGTCGTTACAGCTGCTAAAGCTATCGCGACAACCGTCTCGGCAATGGCTGCATAGCGCTCGTCGAAATACTCAACCATGGCGGTCTTAATAGACCCGACATCTCCGGAAACTGCCCCCGGACAATCTTGATCACCTCCTCCCAGATGATCTCACTAACACGCTCCCCTGAAAATGCTGGCCTATCCTGGCTGCCCACTCCCAATCCTAACCTGGATCCCGTCTCAAGAGGTCTCGTAACCACCATTCTGGTAAAACACCAGAAGGATCACTGATAACCCATATAATGACAGGGAACCAACTCCCAACCCAACCCTAGGCGTTGTGACTTCCTTGCTACGCGTATGGGTCCTATGCTTTCAGTAGTACGGGCCCATACTACCTTCCACACCTACCCATATTTGTCTCAAGTATCATCACAACGCCCTATCAATATACATAATCATAGCGAGCGCTCAATCCTCACTCCTAGAGGAATGCTAAATATCTCATAACTGGCCTACCGATCCCATGCAATCCACTCATCCATGAAACTTCCACCAAACCTGCAGCACTAGTGTATGCTAGCCATACATAACGCTGGACCCTATAGACTTTCGAATATCTGATCCTACCCTAATCCCAAATCAATAAGAACAGAACATAAGGCCAAATCAAACATTCTCGAGCTATAAGATCTTAATTATGTACAGCCGCGATACATACACAAGTAACTACAGTAATGATGTCAATCTCATATAAAGAAAACCCTAGGCTAGCAGGCATCATGTAATCAGTCAATTCTATCATGCAATTCTTGAAGATCCCTAGCCTAGTACTAGAATGTTGTTCTAACATATCACAATATCAAATTACTGTATGGTATTTTGGGGACTACTTACTGGCTCCGGCTGATCGTACACTTCGCATCCTCTTTTACTTATTTTGAAAACCATTTAAAATCATTTTAAAAATCCTTCCTTGATTTGAGACTGGATTCACATGACTATTCCTCTAATTCACTCAAACCAAGGCTCTAATACCAACTTGTAACATCCATAAAATTCGAGCCAATTTAAAACTTTTTTAATCATTTGAAACCATTCAATTATTAAAATTTGTTTTCAAAATACTTTATACATCAGAGTTCCCAGAAATCATAATCATCAATCGAGGAAGTGTACGGTCACGTCTTCGCCTACCCACGGCCATCCGCTGAACCTGAAACAATAAACTGAAACTGTAAGCCCGAAAGCTTAGTGAGTTACCCCCAAAATACCAACCTCATATAACCGTAATCATATCATATCAACAAATACAGAACAATCATGCATCTCGAGTCTATAGTGTGACTGGTCCGCCCTCACCGGGCCTTTAGTCCACCAGGTCCATTCTCTGAGTCTACAGTCTGACAGGACCACCCGCGCCGGGCCTTCAGTCTATCTGGCCCACTCTCCGAGCCTCGGCACGTCTGTACCGTCCTCTCGGGGCCTTCCGTCTATCCGGACTGCTCGCCGGGCCTTCGGCCTGACCATGTGCCCTCCCGGGTCTGCAGTCTATCCGGTCTGCCATGGGTATGTTGGCCTACAACACAAAGCAGGACCCGCCTCGACCCAACCCCAATCAAACAACCATGTGCACATATAACAGATAATCACATAACAGTCCATAGACAAAAAACCGATCTACCAGATCATATAGCATAGCAACATCCTAACCAGGATACCGACCTAACCGGTCACTAACATAGCATCATCCTTTATACCATGATTCCGACCTAAACCAGGTCACTAAACATAATACCGTCCTAATTACCAGGACGCAGATCTAACTGATCAAACAAATAACAGTATACAATCCGAAAAAGGGCCGACCTTGGTGCCTTAGACCCTGTTAATGTAGTGAAGATAACTCACCTCGCAAGTAGCTCGGAAGACACAGTCAAACTCCTCCAAATGTAACTCCAACTCCCATACCTATATTCACCAATGTCCTTTTCTATAAATATCCAATTTACCAAAATACACTCAGAAGTCAACTGGTTAACCCTTGGTCAAAGTCAAAGTCAACTACCAAGGTCAACAGTCCATGTTGACCTCAACTCGTCGAGTACCCTCAGCTACTCGCCGAGTTCCTTGCATAACTTGCCAATTCGCCGAGTCACTCGTCTGACACGCCAAGCCCAATGCAATCTTCATCTGACTCGTCCAGTCACTCTACTGACTCGCCGAGTCTACGATAATCTTCATCGGACTCGCCGCGTCGACCATGCCACTCACCGAGTCCCTTCGGTCCTTCATCCATACAGATGCTTTTAAGCCATGCTAAGGCTCCATATTGTAGATCCAACTTCCCAAGGCATGCTTATCACGTAAAGTTGCAAACTTTACGTGCATGCAAGGCTCTAATGACTCATAATGCCAAATCCAAACTTGAAATGGGGTCTAACTCAAATGGAAGGTTTCATACATGACAAGGCTAGAAACTTTATGAACCTAGATCCAAAGGAAGGTTCTGATCTGAAGTTGCAACTTACCAAAGGTATCTCCTTGTTCTGCAGAACCTTCACCCTTCTCTTCAGAATGGCCACAGGCCCCTCAACATAATCCAGGCGCTCACCGACCTGAATGTCATCCAACGATACTACCGCCTCCTGATCCATGACGCACTTTCGCAACTGTGAAACGTGAAAGGTGATGTGAATCCCAATCGAACCTTTTCATAAGGTCTATCCTTCATGCCACTTAGCCAACTTGACAAAATCCCGATGATCCAAAGTATCGGAAACCCAACTTTCCCTCTTCCTGAAGCGAACCCCGTTTGTGCTGACATGATACTTGTCCCAAAAATATCATACCAAATCGATCCACTAAAACACGAACACACATGCCTGGCCCAATCGGCCTCAGGCTGGAATACCAAACATATCAGGTCCAATCAATCATACGGTCTGGTCATCCTCAGGATGGAATACCCTAGATTGGAATACCTCTATGAACATAACTCGGGTCTACTCATAACTTGAGATCCAAGGATCTATCCTTGTGTCTCATCCATCATTCTCAGATTCGTCACAACCGAGTGCAACTCCCCTGAATCTTCAACAATACATCCAATCCTAACGCGCTCCTACAACAGACATAAGCAACACAATCTCTATGCCCACAGCCTATGACTGTAATACCCTTACGTGGTTCTCAGAATAGGTCTGAATTGCCTACGAGCCCACAGCATGAGTCTGGTATGCCCTCTCCGTCCCTCA
Source organism: Lactuca virosa (assembly GCF_052849685.1). Taxonomy (NCBI): domain Eukaryota; kingdom Viridiplantae; phylum Streptophyta; class Magnoliopsida; order Asterales; family Asteraceae; genus Lactuca; species Lactuca virosa. Next base: position 125,819,128 of record NC_136430.1, read on the forward strand.
GCTCATGACTGGAATGCTCCCGATGACCGATCGACACTACTGTCGCCACTTATCACGTAAAGGACCAAAATTGCAAACTAGTTACACACCAAGGGTCAAAATGAAAATACCTTGAATCGGGTGTTAAAATTCTCCCCCACTTGAATTAGACTTCGTCCTCGAAGTCCTCTACTACAAATAACTCTGGATAATGCTCCCTCATCGCGGCTGGTCTCTCTATATAATTCAGTCGATCATCCACCTGAATGTCCTCCAATGGAACCACTGCGGAATCATCGACCAAACATTTCCGCACCTGAGAGACATGAAAAGTGTTATGAATCTGACTGAGCTCCTCTGGTAGCTCCAAACGATATGCAACCTTGCCCACCCGGGCTAAAACCCTAAAAGGACCAATATGTCAGGGGCCTAGATTCCCCCGCTTCCAGAATAGTATGACACCTTTCCAAGGTGACACCTTCAGGAGTACCATATCCCCAACCTAAAACTGCAAGTCTAATCGACGTCTATATGTGTAGCTCTTTTGTCGACTCTGTGTTGTCTAAAGTCTGTTGCGAACCTGCTGAATCAATTATGTCGTCTTGAGTACTACCTCTGTACTCCCCATGACCCGCTGACCGACCTCACCCCAACATATCAAGGTCCTACATTTCCTCCTGTAGAGCATCTCAAAAGGAGGTCGATTAATGTTGGCGTGATAACTTTTGTTATATGAAAATTCCGCCAAAGGAAGATACGTATCCTAACTATCGCCAAAATCCAGTACACATGCCCGCAGCATGTCCTCCAATGTATGTCCGCTCACTCTGGCCATTAGTCTGCAGATGGAAATATATGCTGAAGTGCAGACGAGTACCTAACTCCTCGTGGAATCTCTTCCAAAACCTAGAAGTAAACCGAACATCCCTATCAGAGACCATAGAAACTGGCACCCCATGTCGTGCCACCACCTCCCGAATGTATATATCGGCCAGGTTCTTTGCTGAAACTGTAACACTCAAGGTTTTGGTAAGTTTCCTTTTACCCCCCCCCCCCCCTTAATGCGAATTCTTTTCATTTTGGTCCTTGGCTAGTACGCGGGGCGTACTCTATCAGTACGCTTAGCGTACTAGCTATAAGTTGGCCGCTAGCATCATCCACGTATGTTGGGCATACGTGGGAGTACGCTAGGCGTACACATGGTTTGGGAAAACCATAATTTTTAGGGTTTACACCCTTTTTAAGCATCATTATATCACCTCTTGGACATTTTAGACCAGCCTCCATCTCCCTTTACCCTGAAACCGAAACCCTAGAGTGATTTGGTGAGTTTTGAACTTGAAAGAGTGTTTTTTGGTGGTTTGTGAAGGAGAATAAGAAGAGGAACACTTGAGGAGATAGCTTGAGCTTGTAGATCCGGGTGTGCACTTTTGAGTGTTTTAAGTAAAGATGAGCTTTCGATCTACTCCAGAAGTAATGGATGTTAGATCTAAGCTCCATTTAGGCCCTATGTTCATAAAAATGCAAACTTTATGGATGTTTTTGTTGGATTAGGTGTCTAAGTCCATAACTATATTTGGTATGTACTTGACCCGATAGTAGCATGGTCCATTTGGGTTGCATTCACCGTAGCAATTTGATAGGAAGGATATTTGAGAAAGAGGTTAATTGAGAAATCATATTATTTAATTGGTATTGATCAAGATTTAATTTGGAATTAATTTACTGATCAAAAGAGATTGATTAAATTAATAGGGGTTGATTATGTAAATCAGTTATACATATAGTTTGGGCTAATGATCCACGATTGATTAGTGATGGACTAAGCTTATGTGAGAGTCCATGAGGTGTTAGTCCAAATGAATTATTGGATCAAAATCCTAAGTGAATGGATTAGGGTTTACAAGAGACCCTTGGAATTCTACACTATAAATGTAACCCATAAACCCTAAAATCGGTACTTATGCATTCCAAGAAGAAGCTAGACGATTTTGGTGCCTCCTAGTCTCTCTCACATTGTCTTCCATTTGTTCTTGGTATTTTGTGAATTAATTGAGGCATCACATTTGAGGTGCTAAGCTCTTGAAAGGTCAATTTCTACAAGCTACAACAAAGAGGTAATCATCTAATCCGATTTTATGTTTCAAATATCAATGTTGTATGCTAGTTAGGCTTCATGGTTTGAAAATGAAAAATTGCATGTATAACTAGAGAAAACATAGATCTAAAGCATTAGGGTTGTATGTGCACCATAGGGATGTTATAGTGCTCAAAACCGATCAGTGGTATCAGAGCCTAGGGTGTTTTCTTTTATATTGATGCAATGGTTAAATTTTCAAAGCTGAAGAAGTCTCATTTCTGGACTCTGACTGATGGACTCGACGAGTCCAATTATCTGACTTGATGACTTCACTCACAGACTAACAACTCGATGAGTCTGGTTCATGTACTCGACGAGTAGGATCTTCTGCTTGTAGATTTTCGTTTTTCTTGGCCAGAATTGGATTAGGATCATTACCACAAACTGTTTTGTATCATAAAATTTGATTTTTCTGATATGGTAGTGATTATCCTCATCCAATTAAAAGACAATTGTCAAATTTTGAGATAATTATTTGATTACATGATAAGTTGATTATTTATATTATTTGATTTGAAATTATCTTGCTATATGAGTTGAATTAGATCAAATTGGTAAATGATAAAAATATGTGATTATTTTACTTGTTTAAAATTTGATCTAAATGGCTTTGAAGAGTTACAAAACTTGCCGTCAAGTTTTGGAATTCAAAACGTCTTCAAGAGTTACAAAACTTGCCATCAAGTTTTGGAATCCAAAAGGTTTTGAAGAGTTTCAAAAACTTGCCCTCAAATTTTGGAATTTGAAAAGTTTAATTAAAAGCTTTAATTTTGAAATATTAAATTCTAAAACCCTAGTAATTTGAAAAGGTTCAAAAACATGCACCTATTGGTTTTGTGACTTAAAATTTAATTAAGTAGCCTTAATTGTGAAATCTTAAATTTAGAACCTTGATATTTTTGAATAGTTCAAATTACACCCTTATGGCTTTATTAAATTAGTTAAGTGTTTAATTAAAAGAGATAATTAATAAATCCATAAAGACATGGTTTAAGTTTAATTAAATTAATTGTCTAATTTATTAATAGATTAAACCACTTAGTATTTTAAATGTGTAAAATACACCCTTATACTATATAAAATTAAAAGTCAAATATATTATATATGTATAGGTTAAAAGTTAGTCTTACCGTTAGTAGGCCTCATTGGGTATTTACTCTTACCCACCGCACCCTTGACCAGTGGAGGGTCGTTATCCGAACGGGTAGAATAGGACACTAAATCCTCATTAAAAGTATAATGAATTATAAAGTAACTAAACCGTTTATAAATTTCTAATCTTAGTTACTTTAGGAAAATGTGAATTTGATGCTAACCCATGAAATTGCACATTACACCTTATTGGTCAGTTAGTGGAGCGTGTGTGGTTAACCGGCACACTAATATGGACTAATGAAGGATGGCAATGGGTTTCTCGTAAATTATCGTTGATCAATGGAGCGTGTGTGGTTAACTGGCACATTGATTAGATGATTAATGACATCGAGAGTACCAAGCTAATTTGCATGGTTATTCACACCTCGTTTGTGATCCTCGGTATCCCAGTCACAAACTTGAAGGACATAATCGAGATTAAACATGCCATTGAAAAGTTCAATGAATCTCAAAAGATCTAGGAGATTCATTTAAAACCTAATTCGTTTAAAATTTTCGTTTTCGTGGTGGAATTGGTAAATCGTCATTTACCTACCGACAAATAGTTTGCAATTGGATTACGGAATCCCTCTTCCGAATTGTAAATTATTGTGTCGGGTCCTAGCCTTAATATTTCATTTGGGTGTTATATTAAGGATTGAATTAACTAACTTGAATTTCTCCCTTGTAGATGTCTAGTTCAGACAACTATGGTCTACCTTATCCTTTTGGAAAAAGATTTCCTCATGAAGATGATATTCCACATGGCGATCAAGGTCAAAGACCAATCTCTTTGTCGTGCATTGATGGAACTGGAAATCATACTTCACTTCCTCCACCTACTCCAATTACTCTCCCTGACCCACCTGTTCGTCGACTTGAAAAGTTCAAGGTCACTCAAGCCCTATTGGCAAGCAAGCACCAAGATGGAAGGTCTGTGTGTGCACACGTCTTGGAAATGAAGTCACACATTGATAGGCTGGGAATGTTGGGTGTCGCTTTCCCGAGGAAGCTGGCTGTTGACTTGGTTCTTCAGTCACTTCTAGAGTCTTATAGTCAGTTTGTAAAAGACTACTATATGACAGATCACGACGTAACCCTTATCGATCTTACATATTTGCTAATTCCTGCTGAATCAGCAATGATTTGGCGCACTGGTAAAGCAAATTTGATTGGATGATCTACTTTCCAAACCTCCATGGACATTGACAATGAAAACAACGGAAGTCCATAAAATTTTTCTCTTCCCAATAGAAAGGGATCTGCCAAGGTCAAACTGTTTGACCGGATGGTAAAGAGAAAGGCTAAGTCTGAGATTTTCCCTTGTACCATTCCAAAATAGTCTGTTTGTTTCTATTTCCAAGAGAAGGAGCATTAGATGCGAAGCTGCCGTATATACCTGAAAGATCGCAAGGATGGTAAAGTCAAAATGTATGACTTTACTTCAAGTAAGTCCACTATCTAACTCTATTAAGTTCCTATTTATAGATTCTTAATACATGATGTGATAAGATTTCATTTTGATATTTTGTAGGATCGAAGAAAAGAACGGAAGCTTAAAGGAAGAGTGAGTTGAGTCTGATCGTGAAGAAATGGATTTCGATCGCATTATTCGATGATCAGATTTTTGAGTTGCTGCTTAGGAGTTATGATAGATTGGTTAGGAATATTTAGTACATAGTTTCCATATGTATTTACATTGTAACGACAAGTTTTCCTCATTTTTATAAATAAATAAAAATCTCCATTTTGTCTTATTTTATATTATCCTTGCAATGGCATTGGTGAAAATTACCAATTTTAAATGTGCAAGAGTAAGAAACATTTCTACTCCACATTTCATGAGGTGTTATAAACATACTTTAGAACATGTAACTCAAGGTACAACTTGTAGTAACTTAGAGTACGATTCTAAGACTCGAATTTGGAACGAAGTATGATTCATCTTATTGATTTAACCATTTCAACAATTCCCGATTCCTCTTCTTATCCATAAAGTGCACTAAGGTGTCCTTAGAGGATCAATTGTGCCATGGTTCCATAATCATTAGTATGATCATAAAACACGATACTAAAGTACTCTCTTATCCTTTCAGATTGGATAAACTTTTATCTTTCTGCCAAATTGATTCTTCTTATTCGTTCTGCTTATACTTTGAAACTTTTCAAGGTATTAGAATTACACTTAATTTTGTAAGCATAACCACATTTACTGGACTTCCAGTAAATCATGACGAATAGACTTTATCGTCCTTTGTGGTGGATCTGACCAGTGCACATCAATGTGTACTAGATCCTTTATTCCTTCACTTGACTTACATACATATGTAAACAAAGAATTAGTCTTAATTTGCCAAAGATTAAAATTCTCATTCATCACACAATACAAGTCACATGATTCCAAGTTTCTGTGCAATTGAAACTTGAGTGATGAGAATCCTTCCTTATTTGGTTTCTTAGTCATGGATATATATGAATGTAATGTTGAAATGTTTCAATATTAGAAATTCTATATATATAGAAATATTATAACAAAAGACTGGTCTAGTATCATGTCTTTATGTAGGACATTATGAATTGTATCCCATGTGCTTCAGTTATAGGATCGATTACATATGCTATAAAATTCGATTGTTCTAATTTCCAAGTGCCTAGGGCATTAAAAGGGAAAAAGGACTAGAACAAGATATGACTGAAGGTTTTAAGCAACTGTCAAGGACAATCTAAAGTTTGCTGAAGATTGGTTGCTTATGGACAATTGGAAGTACACTAATGGATGGACCATATTGACGTGATTCTGAATAGATAGGATTTTGTTAAGAATGGATAGTCATATGGCAATATGGAAATGTTTCCATAATGGGAGTTGGATGTTAAGAACCTATGTGTAAGTTAGAAACTTTTATGCAAGAAAGATGTTCAAAGGAATGTACTTTGAATATGAGACTTCATTTCTGGGGAATTGTCTTGTAACAATCTCCAATGGAATGTTTTTGTAATTGTCAAAGTCTCTGTGACTTTTGTGCCTAGACATTACAAAAAGGATCATTTCATGTAAGTTTAGACTCGAATAGATTCTAATAGTAGAAGAATTTGGTATTCTTATAATTATGATAAGGATTTGGAATTGTGAAATGAGCATCATTAGAAATGTTTCCAATTGATTTGTTTCACAAAGAAATGACCATAGGTAAACATAGTGTACATGTCTAGAGCATGGGATAACTATTGTTTTAATTCAAGTATTAAGTTGATTAGTCGAAACATTATACAATGAATAATGTGTAATCGATATGGTGATTAAATAATAAGTGTTTTTTATTTATATTCAATAGTTTTGAGACCATATTGGATTAAATTATTCTTGTGTTTCACTTCGCATGTTTTACTTCCCGAATAACTAGGTTATTCAAACATCCACAGTCGATCATACTTTGGAAGTAAGTAATGAGGAAAGACTGCATGAATCCATCTGTAGATTGTCTAAAAGCTTAGACATAGCAAATGGTTGTTGCAGTATTCATGAGTACTCCTGAAATAGGAATTTGAGTATTGGATTAAAACCACGCTCATTTGAATCACCTCATGGATTTTATCACGAGTGATTGTGAGATGATAATATCTTATATTCTTGAAACGGGGACATATGAGTTGTAGTTTACAAGTCAGTTTCACATTGATGATACATAAACGCACGAGTAACTTGGTGTTATAAAACGTATTGTTGTGTATGATTTGTTGAGTATTTTGAGCAAGCATTTGAGTCGAAGTTTATCCGTTCCTTTTACCCTAAGAGGGATAAAAGCGATATATGGGGGCCCCTCGATGATTTACTGCTGACACCCTAAGCGCTTGGCCAAGCCTGGACTAAGTTGATGTGCTCAATGTAGTCTGTTGTCAGTTGTCATAAATCGGAAGCCGGGAAACAACACATGGACAGAGAGACTGATAATAATCCATGTCTTAGTCCATACGATATCTTGAAGAGTGGAAGAATATATGATCCCTTATCTAAAGGACGCGTTATTGATCAGAGTTGACAGCGGCTTTTGAGAGCTACGATTGCTAGTTGATTTTTGAATCGTACTTGCAGTTATAGTTATTAGACTTATCCAAGTGGGAGACTGTTGGATTAGGTGTCTAAGCCCATAACTATAATTGGTATGTACTTGACCCGATAGTAGCATGGTCAATTTGGGTTGCATTCACCGGAGCAATTTGATAGGAAGGATATTTGAGAAAGAGGTTATTTGTGATTTATTAATATATTATTGTCGAGTATTAGATGTTGCGTCATTGGGATTTTTGTGTAGTTTGTTATGTAAACGGGTTGGGCATGTCCTCATGTAGTTATATTCTAGGGTTAGAGTATTTAAGGTGCATGCATGCATCGTATTTTAGATTAACTCAGATATTACTTTGTAAACCTAATCACGCCACTACAGTAGCAATTCTTCATCGTGTTCTTCTGAGGCGTGACTTTTGAATCATTCAGCATATTTTGAGTCATTGTCGTGTTCTTACTTAAATCTATTTGAATCTATCGATCATTCAAGGATATTTAATCCTAAGAATTGGTATCAAAGCAGGAGACTGTGTAATCTACACGCATCTCTTCTGTTTACAAAGTTTTTAGGGTTTCCGTTAATATAGGATCTTGTTCAATCATTTTCATAGTGCTCTTGACGGGACACAGTGATCTTGATATTACCCTATAAACTATCGTAGTTTAGACGTCTGATTCTTAACAGGTATCAAAATTATATCATCATGCAGCACAACGATTCTCAAATCAACTCTATTAATCTTTACATCAGCATTGGATCGACAACAATGATCCCAATTCTCTTTCCCAATGAATATGAATTCTGGGCACTTCACTTTAAAGATTACATTCTTGGTTTGGAGGACAATGGCTATCTCATCTGGGAAGAAATCACACTGGAACCAGAAGAGTTATTAAAACTCAGAAGGAATATAACATGTTGCTCCTTGATGTAAAGGATGTTCCTCAGGATGAGAAACAAAAGCTAATCAGCAACGTTAAAGCAATGAGTATCATTAGATTCGCTTTGGCCGTTGATACCTTTCGTCTAGTTAGTTCATGTGATACTGCTAAAGCCATTTGGGATAGGCTCAAGGAACTCTACTCCACTGATGCATATCTTGAGCACTCCACTCAAACACTCTTTCTTTCAGAGTTCGGTGCTTTCGCACGAAAGCCTGAAGAAAGTTTAAATTTAACTTTCGATTGCTACAATCATCTTCTGAGTAAGATGATGAAACGTGTATTGCACGAGAAGTAATTGAACAGAAAGTTCCGTTTATGAACGGACCTAGATCTGAGTGGATGACAATTGTTTCTGCTGTCAAGGCGCATGATCAGTTTAAAATCTATACCCTAGACAAGCTTGTTGGAATTTTGAAGGCACACGAAAGTGAAGTGACAAAAGAAGCGAAAGTTATTTCTAGAATGGGATCCCTGGCTCTTGTTGCGTATGGCAAGACTGTTGCAGAAGATGGGTCTGAGTCTGATCAATCTGAATGTGAACTTACGAACGAGGAGTTTGCATTAATGGTTTCAAATCCTAAGAGAGTCGCGAGGAAAAGTTCCCCTCAAACAAAAAACCGAAACTGGCAGGGCAGCTACAGCTCTGAAAAGGTGAAAGAAGAGAATAAAAACTCTTCTCAAAAGGATGAAGACAAAAAGGAGAAGAAGATCATGGGTGGCTCTAGCTATGACTGCAACTATTGTCATGGAAAAAATCATTTGGCCAAGGATTGCATGCTGAAAAGGTTAAACGAGAAGAAGGAAGGAGAAGATGATAAGACTTACCACATGCGAAAGCTAGAGGAGATTAAGAAGAAAAAGAATGCTGATAACTCTATGCTTGCTTTAATTGTGCAGAAAAATGCAGCTAAAAACGAGTTTGGAGGATTTGAGATCTAGTCAACAGACTCTGAAGATGACGAGGTTCGTAGACCCACGCACGGTAGGGCATTTGTTGCGAAAGAAGAAAGTTCACATTTTGGAGGAAGATGCTTGATGGTGACAAACGAAAGGTCACAGACGCAAGGGAGTACTACTGAGGGTGAAAGAGGAGATGATAGCTGTTTCACAACGAGACCAATCGGTGAACAAATTAATGAGTGTGAACAGCTGATCAACAAGGTAAATCTAATTCTTGAAACCTCAATATACCTGTGTCTAGATACGAGACTGGATTAAATGACCTAAAATTCACTTTTTCAAGCATTAGTGATAGTTTAAAAAGAACCCGTTTAACAAACTCTAACCTAACTGATCAAATTAGCAGGATTTCGTCGAAAAGCAATGAGAGGCGAATGTGGATAGAGAAGATCGATTCGGATTTGTCTAAGTCTAGGGATCAATTAATTTACTTGCAACGAGACAATTTGATGCTTTTAAAACAACGTAATATTTTTTGTTTGATTTCTAAAAGGCTTTACTTTAACATTACTCAGTTGCACCTTGATTGTGAGATTGGTGAGAAAATTCACAAGATGATTTTACCATTTCTTGAATTAAAGGAAGACGAAATTGACGCCGATTGTTATAAGTGTGAATCCATCGTCTCATCTAACGAGCTTCTGATGCTTACAGGGTAGGACTGGAAAGAATTGAATCATACATTAAGTCCAAAGACCACAAAAATATGTTAAAACATCTTTTGGATGAAAATGATAAGAAGCAAATAAAATCTAATACTATGTAGAAGTTCGATTCATTGAGTGCCAAATTAAGTTCAAAAAACAAAATTAATGTTGAAAGTACATCTGAATTTGATGAGGACAGTGATATGAGCGGAATATTTGTAGAGGATGAGATTGATTGCTCAGAATTTGTTAAAAATGAAGTTGCACCTGCGAAAGCCTTAATCTCTGAAAATTCTGTTGAATTCACACGCATTTCTAAAGATAAACCTGAAATTTTAAAAAATAAAGCAACAGTTTTTCCTAAGGTCCAAACCGTTCCAAATCAAGTCTTTGCAACCAAAGGAATAGACTTAAATCAAACAGCAGAGTTATCGTCCATAGTCGATAATGACAACAAAGATGGTTGCGATGAGTACTTTTGGTAACCTCCAATAGACAATGCAGATCAAACGAAGGGTCTATCAGAAATGACATATTGGAAGGTGAAAGTAAGATATGTGGCAGAACCACTAAACAATCGCTCAAGTTTTGAGAAAGGAAGTCCAAGTGGAACTAAGGATGTTCAAAGTGAACCTCATTCAGTGAAGGTCGAATCTCATGCAAGAAAAACGAAACTCAAGGCAAACATTCATAAGTCCTCAAAGCAACTTGCAGCTCAAAAACGGCAAAGGAATGTGAGATGTCAAAGAAATCTCAATGAAAGGAAGCAATTTTGGCAATCCCAAAATCCCAACTATGTTCGTAATGAAAAATCTTCCGATCAAAATACGAAATCTCGTTCAAGTGCGAATCCCCCACAATGTTCGCATTGTTACTCTAGTAATCCACAGGAATCCAAAAGGAACATTGTTCAAAAACCTTTATTTTCAAAGAAACCTATGGAGAAACCTTTATTTTCAAAGAAACCTATGGAGAAACCTTCATTTTCAAAGAAACCTATGGAGAAACCAAAACCTTGTCATTCCCAACCCTCAAAACCTTCATCCAAAGATGTTATAAGAAAAGGAAAGTTAGTTTCAGATCCTGTTGCTCTAACCAAAAAGTCGGATACAAATGCAAAGAAAGTTAAGAAAGGGTTTATAAAGAGTCAAATCCAAAATAAACAAAAACAATCTTTCCAAAAGAAACGAACGTAAAAGATAAAATAAAAGTTTTCACCATAACAAAGAAAGATAAAATCACATTAGTTAAACGTACTTATATGGTTAATCTTGTAGTTACTTTTCCCGGTTCTGTAAAAGGCTCACAAGGACCCAAGCAACTTTGGGTTCCTAAATCTGCTTGATTTTCGCAGGTAATACGTGACGAGCAATTTGACTCAGAATGGTACATCTGATGGGTTTTGAGCATTCTAACACTTCCTAAGTGTACATGCAACCCTAATAACCTTGAATCTATGTTTTCTCTATATACATGCAAATTTCTTTTTCAAGGTTATTTCCTAACTAGCATGGCATGGGGATTACATAAAACATAAAACTAGTAGAAATACATACCTTGTTGTTGCTTGGATTCCTTCAAGACTTTGTGAGCCTAGCACCCCAAATGTTGTGCCTCAAATGCTTCACACAACACCACAAGACTTGGAATAACTTGAGAGAATACTTCTAGCACTCAAAATTGGTTATGCCCTCTCTAGTAACACTATGTCCACTAGCACCACTTTTTGCTAGCCATAGGGTTCCTTTTATAGTGTTGTCACAATTAGGGTTTACACATGAATGCCCTTAATTGTCATGACTCTTGATTTCCCATGACCCATGGATTTGTAACTCCCATGGACTATCCATGGAGCTCCATTTGGTTACATCCATAACCCATAAACCATGGATCATTAATCCACCATAAAAGAATTGATGATTGTCATAATCAACCCTATATATTTAATTAGTCTCACTTTGATCACCAAATTAATACTAGATTAATACTTGATCAAGACTAATTAAATAATATTATTATTAATATATTAGAACTTATAATATATTAATAATGATAAGTGCCTTATTCTCTCATTTAGTCTATCCAAGTATTGCAATGCCATGCAACCCAAATGGACCATGCCGGGTCGGGTCAAGTACATACCAAATAAAGTTATGGACTTAGACACTATATCCAACAGTCTCCCACTTGGATAAGTCTAATAACTATATTTGCAAATATGACTTCAAAATCCGACTAGCAATCGTAGCTCTTTCAAAGTCTCTCGGAACTGAGATGATGATGATACGCCATTTAAGATAAGTGATCATATAATCCTCTGTTCTCATGATATCAGCCGGACAAACACATGGAACATGGTCTTACTTATTGTCCAGCATTTGTTTCTCGATCTCTGATTTGTTTCGACATAGAACTAAATTGAACACATCAATTAGGTTCTGACCGGGCCCGGTACATAGGTCAAAACCAAATCATCGAGGGGCCCAGATATCGCTTCTATTTCTAGAAGGAACAGATAAACTTCGACTGATATGCTTGTACTAACTACTTGTTGAATTACTCACAAAGGCACGTTTTATAACATCGAGTTACCAATGCATTTTCGTACAATCAATGAATAACCAACTCATAGTCAACAACTCATATCTCTAGGTTTGAAGATTTATATGATATTACCGTCTCACGATCACTCGAGATAAATTCCATGAAGTGATGCAAGTGAGCGTGGGTTGGATCCAATACTCAGCCCTTATGAGTACTCATGAATGTTGTAGCAACCATTGCATTGTCCAAAGCACTTTTAGACAAATCATACAAGCCAAATTCATGACAGTCTTAAATCAATACTTACTTCCAAAGTTTGACTGACTGTGGATGGTTTGAATAATAACATAATTATTCTGGAAGTAAAAACATGCAAAATTGAAACATAGTAAACAATCAACACAAGATAGTAACACCTTACTCATAAATAAATAAATAACAACTTTTATTTATCATCAAATTTCAATTACATTTTACAAGCTTCAGGAATCTAATTATTGAAACTAATATCATCCCTCAGCCCAATGCGCCTCGCATGCTGTAAATGCTTAACCCTGCTCAGTCCCTTCGTGAGGGGATCTGTCGGGTTCTCATTTGATGATACCCTCTTAGCCACGAGGAGTCCTTCTTCTATTCGATGTCTGATGAAATGATATTTTCTGTCAATGTGCCTAGATCTCCCGTGATCTCTTGGTTCCTTAGCCAAAGCAACCGCACTTTCGCTGTCACAGAAAATTTCCATTGGCTCTTTTATAGCTGGTACAACTCCAAGGTCTCCGATGAAGTTCTTTAGCCATATCGCCTCCTTAGCTGCTTCACTTGCTGCTATGTACTCTGATTCACAAGTAGAATCAGCTACTGTCTCCTGCTTGGAACTTTTCCAAGTAATTGCCCCTCCATTTAGGATAAAGACCCAGCCCGACTGAGAGCGCAAATTATCCCTATCAGTCTGGAAGCTAGCATCGATATACCCTTCCGCTCTCAAGTCATCACTGCCTCCGAGGGTAAGGACCCAATCCTTAGTCCTCCGCAGATACTTGAGAATGTTCTTTACCGCTGTCCAGTGTGCCTTGCCAGGGTTCCCTTGATATCTACTGACCATCCTCAAAGCAAAGGCCACATCAGGGCGAGTACAAGTCATAGCATACATGATCGAGCCCACAGCGGAAGCATATGGTATATGACTCATTTCAGCTATCTCAGCCTCTGTACTCGGACTCTGAGTCTTACTCAGCTTGGCATTACTCTGGATTGGTAATTCTCCTTTCTTGGAATCTTGCATACTGAACCTCTTCAGTACCTTATCCACATAAGTACTTTGACTAAGTCCAATTAGTCTCTTACTCCTATCTCTCAATATCCTTATCCCTAGGATATAGGCAGCTTCCCCAAGGTCCTTCATAGCGAAACACTTCCCAAGCCAGGACTTAACCTCCTGCAAGGTTGGGACGTCGTTTCCTATGAGAAGTATGTCATCCACATACAACACCAAGAAGCTAACTATGCTCCCACTAGCCCTGACATACACACAAGACTCATCCTCACTCCTAGAAAAGCCAAACTCTTTGACTTTCTCATCAAAGCAAAGATTCCATCTGCGAGATGCTTGTTTCAATCCATAAATGGATTTATCAAGCTTACACACTCTATTAGGGTATCTTATATCGACAAAACCCTCTGGTTGAGCCATGTAAACATCCTCAGCCAACTTTCCATTAAGGAAAGCAGTTTTGACATCCATTTGCCATATTTCATAATCATGAAATGCAGCTATGGCTAACAATACTCTAATAGACTTAATCTTAGCTACTGGTGAGAAGGTCTCATCATAGTCAACTCCCGGAGTTTGAGTAAAGCCCTTCGCAACCAGTCGTGCTTTATAAGTGTGTACCTTCCCATCCATGTCGGTCTTCTTCTTGAAGATCCATTTGCACCCAACTGTCTTACGACCTGGTACATTGTCAACCAAGTTCCAAACTTGATTGTCATACATGGACTGAATCTCGCTGTCCATAGCCTCCTTCCATTTAGCAGACTCAGGGCCTGCCATGGCTTCCCTGTAGTTATTAGGTTCATCCAAATCTATTAGTGTACTATCACTAATAAACGTATCACCTTCAGTGGTGATGTGATAACCATAATAAAAATCAGGTGTGTTCCTCACCCTAGTGGAACGTCTTGGAGGTACAGACTCATCTATCGGATCAACAGGAGTTTCCTCCTCAGGTTGGTCGATAGCATTTGAGGTTCCTTCACCACTTGACTCTTGAAGCTCTTCAAGGTCAATTTGCCTCCCACTGTCCCCTTGGCTTATGAATTCTCTCTCACGAAAGACTCCTCTTCTTGCTACAAAGACCACATTATCACTGGGTCTGTAGAAGAGGTAACCAAAGGATCTCTGTGGGTAACCGATGAAAATACACCTCTCACTTCGAGGTTCAAGCTTATCGTGAGTCTCACGCCTCACGAAAGCTTCACAACCCCAAATCTTGATGTGGTCCAAATTGGGAACTTTCCCAGTCCACATCTCGTGAGGTGTTTTGGCAACCTTTTTAGTAGGGACTAGATTAAGGATATGGGCGGCAGTCTCTGAGGCATACCCCCAGAAAGAGATTGGTAACGAAGCTCGACTCATCATGGAACGAACCATATCCAACAAGGTTCGATTGCGCCTCTCAGCTACACCATTCAACTGTGGTGTCCTGGGAGGTGTCAATTGTGAGACAATCCCACATTCCTTAAGATAGTCAAGGAACTCAATGCTAAGATACTCTCCTCCTCGATCGGATCGGAGCATCTTGATGTTCCTGCCCAATTGATTCTCCACTTCCTGCTTAAACTCTTTGAACTTTTCAAAGGTTTCTGACTTATGCTTGATTAAGTAAATATATCCATATCTACTGTAATCATCAGTAAAAGTCACATAATAGCGATTAGCATCCCTTGTAGCAACTCTGAAGGGCCCACACACATCCGTGTGTACAAGGTCCAACAAACCTTCACCCCTATCACAAGTACCTGTGAAGGGTGACTTTGTCATTTTTCCAAGTAAACAAGACTCACAACTATCATCTGACTTGAGGTCAAATGATTCCAAGACTCCAGCCTTTTGGAGTTGGCCTATGCGCTTCTTGTTAACATGTCCAAGACGACAATGCCACAAGGATGCTTTATCTAAGCTATCTGAAGAATCAATATACAACACATTATTTCCTAGATTGTCTACAACATTCACAGCTTCATATACACCATCACAAGGTAATGCTTTAAAGTAAAATACATCATTGTAATAAACATTAATAGCACCATTTTTATTATCAAATGAAAATGTAAAACCTTGTTTGTACAAGCCATGAAAGGAAATAATATTTCTCGCCATTTCGGGCGAGTAACAACACTTATTCAAATCTAACATTAACCCATTATTAAGCAATAAAGAATAAACTCCTATCTTGGTAACAGGTGATGCTTTCCTGTTGCCCATGACTAAGTTTATCTTCCCGTGCTCCACTTGCTCACTTCTTCTTAGTGCCTGCAAATCAGTACAAATGTGAATACCACACCCTGTATCAAGCACCCAAGAATTAGCATTAGATGAGTTGTTAGACAATATTGTGTAAATACCTGCATGGGTGGGTTTAACCTTCCCATCCTTTAGATCTTCCAGATATTTGGGGCAGCTTCGCTTGAAGTGTCCCTTATCCTGGCAATAGAAGCACTGTGCTTCCTTTGGGTTTGAAGAAGGAGTAATGGGACCTTTCTTTGTCCCACTTGAAGAGGAACCATCAAGAGTCTTACCCTTGGTACCCTTCGAAGGGCTTTTCCTCTTCTTACCCTTTCCCTGCCCAATAGCCAGAACAGGGGCTGTTGAAGGAGTAGAAGTAGCAACCGCTTTACCCTTAAGGCCATTTTTAGCTGTCCTTAAGAGTCCTTGAAGTTTGCTAAGTGTGACTTCCTCCTTGTTCATATGATAAGTTATACGAAACTGATCATAAATTGGAGGTAAGGAATAGAGAATGATGTCAATCGCCATTTCCTCAGGAAAGTCAACATTTAGCTTCAGCAACCGGTCAACGAACCTTTGCATTTTCTGCAAGTGACCGGTGATGGGTTCACCATCCTTCATCTTTGCGGTTATCATGGAGGAGATGATACCTTTCCATCAAGTGACCGGTGACGTGCGCTCTGATGGTACCTTTCCATCAGATCCAGGTGCATCTCATAGGGGTAGAAATCTTCATAGGATTTTTGAAGTTCACGAGTCATGGTGGCCATCATGATGCATGCTACTTTAGTAGCATCCTTTTCATGTGCAACAAACTCCGCAAACTCTTCAGGAGTAGCAGTGGCTTCACTCACAGCCTTAAGCTCCCTATCGAGGACATATTCTTTGTCCTCATAGCGGGTAATCATTCTGATGTTTCTGATCCATTCATTAAAATTGGATCCATCAAAGATGACCTTACCACACAAGTTCATAAGGGAAAAGGAGCCTGTTGTGTTTGAGCCAGAAGCATTGTTGGAAGACATCTGAAAGGAAAGAAAGACAAGTTTCATTAGATTAGGAATCCTTAATAATTCACCCAAATGAAATATTAAGGCTAGGATCCAACAAACTATTTATAGTTGGAAGAGGGATGCCGTAATCCATACTATAAAATATTTGAAGGTAGGTAAATGACGATTTACCAATTTCCACCATAAGAACGAAATATTTTATTATTAAGTTTTATTGGTTTTGAAACTCCTAGATCTTTTGAGATACATTGAACTTTTCAATGGCATGTTTGAATCTCGATTGTGCCCTCTCAAGTTTGTGACTGGGATGCCGAGGATCACAAACAAGGTGTGAATAACCATACAAATTGACTTGGTACCCTCAACAATATTACCTAATCGATGTGCCGGTTAACCACACACGCTCCACCGATCTATAATAAGGTCAAGTTACCCTTTGCCACTCTTACTAGTCCATGTTAGTGTGCCGGTTAACCACACACGCTCCACTAACGACTTGGTAAGGTACAAAGTGTAATTTTATGGGCTAGCACCAATCTCACATTTTCCTAAAGTAACTAAGATTGGGAATTTATAATGTATAGTTACTTTATAATTCATTATACTTTTTAACGAGTATTTAAAGTCGTATCCTACCCGTTCGGCTAACGACCCTCCACCGATCAAGGAAGCGGTGTGTGAGAGTGGACACCCATTAAGTCACCATTTTATAGGCAACAACCTTATACCCCCCTTATAGACCGGCTTCGTGAATGAGGCCTACTAACGGTAAGAATGACATATTCTTATACATATCTATATAATAAAATTATAATAATAGTATAAGTGTTGATTTTTAAACCTTTTAAAAATCTAAGGTTCAATTTGGAATTAAAGTATTAGAGTGTAAGACTTTTCAAATTCCAAAACTTGAGGGCAAGAATTGAAACTATTCCAAGTCTCTTCAATTTGTAACTTATGAGTTTTAATGGTTCATAAAATGAAGACCCTTCATTTTATGAAACCTCTTTAGTTCTTTAATCACAATTAAAAGAAGTGACTTTTGGTTATCCATAACTTGAGGACAAGTTATGGACACCATCATAGCCATTAAGATCATGAATTAAACACACATGGTGGTTACACATAATACCTATGATCTTCTAAAAACTCATAAGAACACAAATTCATATTAAGCAATTTCAAGAAATTATATAACTATATATAATACTTGAAAATTGATAAAAGTCATGTAAAATGGGTTAACATAATCATTATCATTTTGAAAAACAGATTTTGCAAGTCCAAAACAGATTGGGATAATGATCTTAATCCATTTTTCAGCAACAAAACTCGAAAAAACTGCCCAGCACGCTCCTACTCGCCGAGTGCATTATTCTACTCGGCGAGTAGAATGAATTTGTTCATGGACTCGGCGAGTCCTCCCCATGGACTCGGCGAGTTCAGTCGTCAGAGTGCAGAATTTTCGATTTTTAAGCAGTTTTGCATCAAGTATACAGAAAACAACCCTAGGCTCTGATACCACTGATGGGTTTTGAGCATTCTAACACTTCCTAAGTGTACATGCAACCCTAATAACCTTGAATCTATGTTTTCTCTATATACATGCAAATTTCTTTTTCAAGGTTATTTCCTAACTAGCATGGCATGGGGATTACATAAAACATAAAACTAGTAGAAATACATACCTTGTTGTTGCTTGGATTCCTTCAAGACTTTGTGAGCCTAGCACCCCAAATGTTGTGCCTCAAATGCTTCACACAACACCACAAGACTTGGAATAACTTGAGAGAATACTTCTAGCACTCAAAATTGCTTATGCCCTCTCTAGTAACACTATGTCCACTAGCACCACTTTTTGCTAGCCATAGGGTTCCTTTTATAGTGTTGTCACAATTAGGGTTTACACATGAATGCCCTTAATTGTCATGACTCTTGATTTCCCATGACCCATGGATTTATAACTCCCATGGACTATCCATGGAGCTCCATTTGGTTACATCCATAACCCATAAACCATGGATCATTAATCCACCATAAAAGAATTGATGATTGTCATAATCAACCCTATATATTTAATTAGTCTCACTTTGATCACCAAATTAATACTAGATTAATACTTGATCAAGACTAATTAAATAATACTATTATTAATATATTAGAACTTATAATATATTAATAATGATAAGTGCCTTATTCTCTCATTTAGTCTATCCAAGTATTGCAATGCCATGCAACCCAAATGGACCATGCCGGGTCGGGTCAAGTACATACCAAATAAAGTTATGGACTTAGACACTATATCCAACAACATCGACAGTGGTTGCTCGCGTCACATGACCGAAAGGAAGGAGGAATTGCGAGAATTTCGTGCTCTCAAGGATGGTGGAAATGTGAAATACGGAAACAATTCTTTTGGAAGGATTAAAGGTTATGGGATGATAATGAATGGAGACTTTTCGATTCGTAAGGTGGCATATGTAGAAGGCTTGCAACACAACCTCATAAGTGTTTCGCGGGTGGTTGTGGGGACGGGCTTAAAAGTCTCATTTGATGACGACGGATCTGAAATCATAGAAAAGAAGACGAAAGCAGTTCTTCTAAAGTCGAATCACAAAGGTGAAATGTATCCTTTAAATCTGAATCCGATACGAGGGAAGCCTGCCGTTTGCTTGCTTACAAAAGCTCACTCAGACGATAGTTGGCTATGGAATAGAAGACTTTCGCACCTCAACTTCAAAGACATCAACAAGCTTGTTCTTGGTGATCATGTGTGAGGGCTTCCTCTCTTAAAATTCGACAATGGTCATTTATGTGTAGCTTGTGAAATGGGGAAGCAAAGCAGAAAAAGTCATACAACATTAGTAAACACGAAAGTCATCGAACCTCTAGAACTTCTACATATAGACCTTTGTGGACCCTCTGCAATTGAAAGTGTCGGTGGTAGTAAGTATATTCTCATAATAGTTGATGATTTTTCACGTTTCACTTGGGTGTAATTTCTTAAAAAGAAATCTGAAGCCACACCAAAACTCAAGGTTTTCATAAAGCAAATTGAGCTTAAACTACGAAAGCTGGTTCGCAATGTTCGCAGTGACAATGGGCTGGCATTCAAAAATTACGCGTTTGAAGAATTTCTTGCTGAAAAGGGAACTCACACAACTTTTCTGCTCCCTATACTCCACAACAGAACGACGTAGTTGAAAGATGAAATCGCTCCTTGTGCGAAGCTGCAAGAACCATGTTGTCATTCGCATGTCTACCTCTTTATTTCTGGGCGGATGCCATCGCAACTGCATGCTTTACCCAAAATAGATCCATCCTAAATAAGTGATTTTCAATTACTCCTTATGAAATCATCAATAATTGCAAAGCTAATGTTAAGTTTTTCCATGTATTTGGTTCCAGGTGTTTCACCTTCAACTCCAAGGAACAACGAAACAAATTCGATGCGAAAGCTGACGAGGGTATATTTTTGAGATATTCGCTGACCTCTAAGGCATATAGAGTTCATAATAAACGATCTAAAAAGATGGAAGAAACCTACTATGTCACGTTTGACGACAACTACTTGAAGAAGATTTAGTCGAATGAGAGTCAATCGAAGGAAATCTTTCCTAAGCCATGTCCAGTCACGATTCCTTTGGCCAATATGTATGAGGAATTCACGTTACTCTTTGATGAGTCAGAGAAGGCCATTATCCTAATCAAAAACAGTTGAAAACAAAGATGACGAATTGAAGAAAATAATTGATAACGCGGCGAAGCATTTGCCACAACAGCCACCAAGTGCGAACATCCCTCAAGACACGAACACTACATTCCAGGGGGAGGGTTTTACTTCGTCTATCTCTTCTGAACCACCCTCTGATACAGATAACTCACCTCCCACAATGACTCATGAACCTCCATTCATAGGATATACTTCAATTCCTGAAGAAGAGGATCTCTCGTCATTCGAGGGGAAGAATAAAGATGGGAATGATGATTCAGACGTTCAATCAGAACTCGAAGAAGTAAATGTTGAATTGGATCCCTCTTATGATCCAAACTATCCTCCACTAACCAAATGGACCAGAGATCACCCAAGAACTCAAGTAATTGGCGAATCTTCTGCAGGAGTTCTTACGAGATCTTAGCAAAAAGCAAAACAAACTGCATTATTCTCTAAAGTGGAATTTTGTATGTTTAACTCATTCGTTTCCAAGGTTGAACCTAAAACGGTTAATGTTGCTCTCGATCATTCTGATTGGGTGCAAACAGTGCAAGACGAACTCAATGAGTTTGAACGAAACAAAGTTTGGAGGCTAATTCCAACTCCACCAGATGCATCAGTTGTAGGTTTAAAATGGGTGTTTCGCAACAAACTGGAAAAAGAAGGGAATGTTATAAGAAAGAAGGCGAGACTCGTGGTTAAGGGATATTGACAGGAAGAAGGCATCGACTATGAAGAAACCTTCGCACCAGTTGCAAGGTTGAAATATGTTTGCATCTTCTTGGCATACACAGCGCATAAGAACTTTGAGGTATTCCAAATGGATGTCAAATGCGCATTCTTGAATGGCGAACTTGAAGAGACTATTTATGTGGAACAACCACCTGGGTTCGTTAATGAGAAGTTTCCTAATCACTGTTACATCTTAGACAAGGCTGTTTATGGTCTGAGTAAGCTCCAAGAGCCTGGTATGAAACTCTCACTCGTTTCCTTAAAATGTTTAAATTTAAACAAGGTTCGGTTGACCCAACCTTCTTTCGCAAGAAAGAGGGTGACCACTTGATGATCGTCCAAATTTATGTTGATGACATCATTTTCGGTTCTACGAATCCCATCCTAACAGCTGAATTCCAAAAGTTGATGGAAACTAAATTTGAGATGAGCTCCACGGGTCGAATTAACTTTTTACTTGGATTGAATATAAGACAGGGACCGGAAGGCATTTTCATATATCAGGAAGCATATATGAAGACCTTGCTCACTAAGTTTGGCATGGTGGGAGACTCTAAAGCGAAGGTTCCAATTGCATTCGGAACGAAACTGACACCATCTCTGGAAAAACTAGTTGTTGATATGACCCTTTATCATCAGATGATAGGATCATTGATGTATCTAACAGCTAGCAGACCAGACATTATGTTTTCCGTTTGTTATTGTGCTAGGTTCCAAGCAAATCCTCGCGAACCTCACATGGTGTCCGTCAAGAATATCTTCAGATATTTGAAACGGACCTCATCACTTGGCATATGGGATTCTGCGAACTCAGGGTTCTTCATACAAGAATTTTTGGATGCTGACCTTGGGGGATGTGGATTAGATAGAAAGAGCACAACTGGAGGATGCCAATTTCTCGATGGCAAACTTGTTAGTTGGAAATCCAAGAAGCAAACGTGTGTATCCCTGTCAACCGTTGAAGCTGAATATATAGCTATTGCCTCATGTACATCCCAGGTCATTTGGATTCAAAGCTAACTCCGTGATTATGGCTTAAGCATGAAACAAATCCCACTATACTGTGACTCTGAAAGTGCCATTCGCATTTGTCACAACCTAGTGCAACACTCAAAGACGAAACATATAGCACTGAGGTACCATTTCATTAAGGATCACGTCGAAGATGGCAACGTTGAAATTTACTTCGTAAGATCCTCTGATCAGTTAGCTGACATATTCACAAAAGCCTTGCATGAAACCACCTTCAATAGAATTCTTCAAGGCCTAGGGATGACGAAAGTTGAATCTGTTCCGAAACCACTTTCGCATACATAAAGTTTATACTGCGAATCGGTACGAACGTTCGCAGTAATTCGCAGTCAATTGTTCATTAGTAGTCTACTTTAACACTGCGAATCGGTGCGAACGTTCGCAGTAAATCGCAGTCAACTGTTCATTCGTGGTTCAGATTTTCCAATATCCTTTTGTACTTTATGTATATTATTTCTTATCTTTATTGTATCTTTTCTGCTTTTAATTCTTTTCAGAAAACTTACAAAAACTCAAAAATAGTTTGATTGTTTCTGTTTTAATTCCTTTTCAGAAAATTTCTAAAAATACAAAATTATTTTATTTTGTGTTCATTTTTATTTCTTTTATTTTCTCAAATCACAAAAACACCAAAAATATCTTAAGAAGATCATGGAGGCACAGGTTCGTATCATATCTCATTTATGTGATGGGGCAGGTATAAATCTCTTTATCTATGTATTAGCTAAGTGTCCCTAGAAGCATGTTGTTGCATGTTGTCTGAAGCCTCAATCGACTCGATGTGAAGCTTTAATGAACTGATTCGACCAATCGTTTCTTCCGAACAAGGCTATTAAATTCACATTAGTCATGAGCTACCTTACTCTTCTCATCTTGAGTTAAGAGATATCTGCTGGGTCACTTTCTCATAAGCAGAGGTGCATTTGCTTCTCTGAAACCATCTTCACATTTCTTCATCACTTTCGTATCCATGATCGCAACCCTTGAGACTCTCAGAAGTTACCACTAAGGTTGATGGTTGCACAACATCTGTGTTAATGATCTTGGTTTCATACAACCATGAACTGAGTGAAACCCAAAATCCAACACACTTAAATGAATTGACAGTGAACAATTAAAACTTCAAGATTTTCACCATGGAATTAACGAAAGCCACTTTCGTGGTTTGTACCAAGAAATCTCTTTTTCTTTTGTGAGATCTTTATGACGTGTTCTTGTCCCAAGACACTTCTTCCCATAAGATCTAGTTTTTTTTTTTTTTGAGATTTCAGAACCTAATCTTGTCACCAAAATAATTTCAAACCTACTCGTTCAACTAACTACACTGGTCACACGAGTACTTCATCCAACATTCATACTTATATCAAGTTCATTGTTTGGTTGGAGGTTAAGCCACCCATTTAGCCTAAAGAAAAGATGCCTTTCAATGTTTCTTATCAAACACTTGATCGTATTTCAACGGGAAACCACACAGACACTTCTTAGTCTCTCTTGACTTCGAAGGAAGAGATCTTTGCCTGGGATCCACAGTTTCGTGTCTTTATTTAGACATCACAAAATCACACATACAAGTATTGTTTTATTTCTTTATCTTTGACACTCTTGCACGAAGATCCTAGTGATTTTCAAAAGTCTGGTTCGTGGTACTTACATTTAGTTTCAGGTTCGCAGTTCAACCTATGCTCTCTTAAAATGAAGTTCCCTTTCATATGAGACAAATAAAATCAATCTCAACTGCGAAAGGGCAAAGCTGACGCGGCATTCACTGAGGATAAGAATTCAAATGGGTGCGTGAAATTTTGAACGGACATCTACTTTATCGCCATATGACGTATTGCTCTGTCATGCACAGTTGTCAACTCGTGCTTTTTCAGGCGTAATTTTAGTAACCGAGACACTCTCTTTCCTAATTTCTCTCACCAACCAAACTGTATAAAGGGAATTTGGCACTTCATCTCTCATCACCACTTCCATTTTCTCTCAAAGATTTCTAGCGATCAATGCAGTTTACTATTCATCTTCTTTCTCAAGAACTTCAACAATGACTGCTTCCTCATCTGCTCATGATCAGACTGCTCACTTATCACTTCTCAAAATTAAACCACATCAGAATCTGGTGATTGATCTCTACCGCTACAGGTATGATGCTTACCTTCTACCAATCGTCGAGTGCCTGAAGTATTCTCCACTCGTTATTGCTCTGACGAAGATGGAGGTGGTTCCAATGTCTCTACTGTCTAAGGCATACTCCTCTACAAGTCTTGTTAAGGAGGAGAACAACATCACTTTTGAAATCCATGATCGGAAAACCTCCATTACCAAAGCCCGCTTCTGAACAATTCTAGGTCTTCCTCAAACAGCAGACATGATCAACCCAGAGTCCATCTCCAACTATGCCTTGTTAGATATGTTCTACCAAATGGGGTACAAAGAAACCCTAACGCCGTCTCTAAGTTCCGAAAACCTAACCTGCAGCCACAGTGGAATGGCCTCTTCACTCTTCTATTCAAAGCATTTTCTGAGAGGGTTACAGGTTGCGATTGCACTAGTAAATTGTTCATGGCGATAATTTATGGGGGTTTATACAGGTTTGAACGTCGATTTTGGAGCTGTTCTATGGGCTCAGGTGATTCAGATCACTCTCTCGACTACTCGTCACAGTGAAGTCTCATGTGCACGATTTTGGTCCATTTTTGTTCAGTGGACAATCGAGAAGCTTAAAACTCCAGTGATGCAGGATGCTGTGTTGGCTACAATCTCAACTTTCCACACCACCGGTATCACTCTTGTCGATAACTCCAAATTCTCTTTTGTGGGATCGATTCTAGAGGCTATGTTCACAGATGTGCCAGTCGCTAGCAAAATTTTGGAAGGCTACAGAAAGG
This sequence comes from Lactuca virosa, assembly GCF_052849685.1. NCBI lineage: Eukaryota > Viridiplantae > Streptophyta > Magnoliopsida > Asterales > Asteraceae > Lactuca > Lactuca virosa. The sequence goes on from NC_136430.1 coordinate 125,844,425, forward strand.
TTAACGCTTCAGGGTTTCGTCTGATAATCCCAGAAATGCAAGCCATCCTTGCAGAGGCAGATAAGCCCAACAAAGGTGGGAAAAAAAGGTGGAAAGAAGGGCGCAAAGAAGGGCGCAAAGAAACAAATTGATCAGGAAGGTCCATATGTACCTGCGAAACTACCTACAAAGCGAAAGGATAAAGCTGATCCATCTGAAGTGGCTCCTAAAAAGCGAAAGGTAAAGCAAGCCACTTGCAAGCGAAAGTCTCCTACTCCCGCCCCTAGCAAAAGTGAACATTTGCAATCTGACACCTTTTCAGATGTTCGTAATGAGGAAGAGCCGCCTGTTCGCAACAAGGAGGGAGAGTTTGCTCGCAATGAAAAGTATACTTCTGATCCTGAGGTAACTCACACTCAGAATGTTTTTGTTCCTTCTCCTCCTCCTTCACCTAAAACTACCACAACACCAATCACCATTACTCTTTGCCCTCCACCACTTTCCTCTCAACCTCACAGAACCATTCCCCTATCTAATCCACTATTTTCTGATTCCACAATCCCACCAACCACCTCAGTTGAACCTTCAGTTTCAGTCAATGTATCTGATACATGGGTTAAAACTTTAGGTTTCTCCACTCATGTCTCAACACCCATTTCTCCCATTCGCCAAGATCATCCGGACATGATTTTTGGTGATGCTGAAGACAAAGATCTCGGGGGTTTCACCTACAGTCCATTTCAAATAAGGACTGAAAGTGAAGTCGAGACCCCAGTTACGAAAGGGCAACTCCAATCTCTACATGATAAAATGACCAACTGCTTCTCTTTTCCAAGGCTTCCTCTTCTGAGGCTTACTCTAAAGCGGAGGTCGAGTCCCTTTTTGAAAGAAAAACGAAGGAGCATTCTAATAACATTGATAGGATGAACAAAGCAGTTGAAGCTTCTGCTTTTGTTTGCACAACCTCGACCGAAAAAGTCGATAAACTAATTTCAGATGCTACTGACTTCATGGAGAAGTTCCAAACTTCTTCTGAGTCCAATACTGCAGCGGCCAATGACTCCATTCATGGCCTAAACACCACTTTGAAGGCAGAGAAGGCGAAACTTCAAGAGGTTTGCGATGGTCTCAAAACTGATCACGAAGCTTTCCAAACCTCTATCTCTTCTCAAATTACATAGCTTCAGGACGAGCTCGCAATGGAGAGCCAAATCATCGACTCTATTGCCATCAAAACTGAGAAGATCAAAGTTTTGAATGTCAAACTGGAAGCTTCTGAGAAATAGGTCAAGTATTTGCTGTCTGAAAGATCCGTTATGAGAAGTTGTATCACTGATGTTACAGGTTTACTTTCGGATATCATTGTGACCAGGGACTCAATGATTACAATTACAGTGAGAAAACATCTTGCTGAGAAGTTAAGGCCAGTCTTCGCAATGCTTCACAGGCTGAAGGGTGTTCCGAAATCAAGCTTTATTCTGAAACAAGGGGGAGAAGGTGTGTCCAGGAATGATGACTCCAAAGCTCCAGCTAAACTTGTTGTAAAAAGGGAACCTGAGCCTAAGGGTATGGAAAAACTTTTCAGTGAAGATCACATCATTGATAACAGTGAAGACGAAGAGTTGGATGAAGATGAGCTTAAAAATAGAAAGGTTCGTGAGGCTGAACTGGATGAGCACCAACGGATCATCCGAGAGGCTGAAGAAAAGGAGAAAGCTGAGAAAGAAGGTCAAGACATTCTTCAAAGCAAAAAGATTTTATTTCCTAAGTGGACTTTGAAGCGAATCCAGCATGATGATGTTGATTAACCTAGCCAGTATTGGTTAGAGCCAGTTGTGTCGTTTGATCTTCAAAACACACAAGATTTGCAACTGGATCTACCAATCACTCCAGAGGCCTTCAAGTTTCGCTCTTTTGTGAAACTTGTAAACGCTCCATCCACAGATAGCGGGGCTGATCACATGCTTTTCTCATTTTATCTGAAGCACATGAAGCCACAATATGAAACATGGCGTGCAAGCAAAATAACTGTCGTGAAAGTCACAGGACCAATCGAAACTGACAGCTTCCCAAATGCGAAGTTCAAAGTGGCGAGAGGGTTAGTCAGCCAGGTCTATGAATTCACACTCGTAGACTTGCCTTGTCTTAACCCTTATGACTGGATCGTACTCTACAACATGCTGCTGAAAGATAAAGAGAAATACGAACCTGCCATGTCCCATATCAAGTTGATGATAACGGCTTACATTCAAGAAATTTGGGAAATGGATTTGGAGATAGACACGGTGTTACGAAAGAAGCCTTATGTTGTTCCTAAGGAAACTCCAAAGGACTTTATAAAGCTGAAGCCATGGAAGATTTACATGGATGGATGGTTCGTGGTGTATCAAGCTAGGGAACGAATTGGTCCAGACTTTCGCAAGAACTGCTTCTTTCTTCCTGATAAACATTTGTACACTACATCCTGTCTTGAGTTTATATTGGACTTGGTGAATAAAGTCAAGGGAAATAGTAAGGATGACATCAAGTGCTTCTCTGATATGGTATTGTGGTACATTCAAGTTCGCAAGGTACTTTTGAGCTTCATTCCAAAGATTTACGAAGTGCAGACGCGAATTCATGAATAATGGACTCTTGCCTCAATTGACACAAAGGGGGAGATTGTTGAGTATTATATGTTGTGTCATTGGGCTTTTTGTGTAGTCTGTTATGTAAACGGGTTGGGTCTGTCCTCCCGTAGTTATCTTCTAGGGTTAGAGTATTTAAGGTGCATGCATGCATCGTATTTTCGATTAACTCAGATATTACTTTGTAACCCTAATCACACCTCTACAGTAGCAATTCTTCATCGAGTTCTTCTGAGGTGTGATTTTTGAATCATTCAGCATATTTGAGTCATTGTCGTGTTCTTACTTTAATCTGTGTAAATCTATCGATCACTCAATGATATTTAATCCTAACAATTATAAGAATAATATATTAATTGAGAAATCATATTATTTAATTGGTATTGATCAAGAATTAATTTGGAATTAATTTAGTGATCAAAAGAGACTGATTAAATTAACAGGGGCTGGTTATGTAAATCAGTGATACATATAGTTTGGGCTAATGATCCATGATTGATTAGTGATGAACTAATCTTATGCGAGAGTCCATGAGGTGTTAGTCCAAATTAATTATTGGATCAAAAGCCTAAGTGAATGGATTAGGGTTTACAAGAGACCCTTGGAATTCTACACTATAAATGTAACCCCTAAACCCTAAAATCGGTGCTTGTGCATTCCAAGAAGAAGCTAGCCGATTTTGGTGCCTCCTAGTCTCTCTCACATTGTCTTCCATTTGTTCTTGGTGTTTTGTGAATCAATTGAGGCATCACATTTGTGGTGCTAAGCTCTTGAAAGGTCAAGTTCTACAAGCTACAACAAAGAGGAAATCATCTAACCCAATTTTACGTTTCAAATATCAATGTTGTATGCTAGTTAGGCTTCATGTTTTGGAAAATGAAAAATTGCATGTATAACTAGAGAAAACTTAGATCCAAAGCATTAGGGGTGTATGTGCAGCATAGGGATGATATAGTGCTCAAAACCCATCAGTTTTTGTTTCATGCAAGTATTAAGACCTTTATTAAGCTCTTTTTGAGCTTTGAGTCCCATTAAACCATTCATGAGTGTAAATTTTCCAACTTTACGTTATAAGTCCCCCTTTAGGACCAGATCTGAGAGTTAGGCTTGAGGTCTCAACCGATTAAGTGCTTAATGGAGTAGGTTGGCAAACTGGGCAGTACGTTGGGCGTAACCAGCTGGTACATTGCACGTACTAGCCCCAAATGGAGTACCCTAATCGTACGAGCTGAGTACGCCTTGCATACTCAGTAGGTGGGCTTTTGGGCTTAACATTCTCGGTATTGGTCCATAGTTCGGGTTTATAAGTTTGGGCCTTGTTGGGCCATTAGATTTCTGTTTTGGACTTGGGACTAGCATATTGGGCTTCCTTGTATTTGGGCCCATGATGGGTTTTGGGCCCAATTTGGAAGATTAGGCCATAAATTAGGCTTTGGGTTGCCATTTAGGATTTGAGCCTTTTGAGTAGTTGATTTGGGCCTTGGCTTTGGGCCAAGTTAGATAAAGGGTCAAATGGTCTTTTACCCTGGTTATGGGCCAAGTAGCTTAGACTCTTGGTTATGGGTCGAAATCCAATTGATAATTGGATGTTATCTTGATGAGGATAGCACGGGGATTTCTGGACCAATATTCATAGATTCATTTGAGTGATTCATCAGCTAGAGGTGAGTTTCCTCACTGTGTTTAGCGGGTCGAAGGCACCAATGTCGGCCCATGGTTTATAATGTTAGGGTGCTAGATTTTTACGTGACTCTTGCATGTGTTATATGCTTGTATGCTTACCGGGCGGGGCTCGATGACCATTACGTATGCTATTTATCTTTTTGATTATTGCATGTGTTATGTGTTTATCTGTTATATGATTATATGTATACCGGGTGGGGCCGATGCCAGGCGGGGACCAATAACTGACAAATATGTATTCCGAGCGGGGCTCGATGACGGGTGGGGCCCATTATGTGTTTATTATGTATGGTATGTGGTATTTTGGGGAACTCACAAAGCTTTGTTCTTACAATTTTCATTTTATTTTTTCAGGTACTTCTGGTTCGAAGAGGAAGAGCCCGAGATGATTGTAGTGCACACACCATCTCATTCCGCATTTTGTGATTACTCTAATGTTTTATGATGTGTTTGATATACTTTGTTCCACCATGGTTTATGATGATGTTTGGATATTAGTTTTATTAATTTAAAAATGAAAATTTTTGGTCTTAATTTTGGGACGTTACATAAATACTCTCCTGGATCGGAATAAAATGTGCGCTCTTTGTCAATCGATCCACGATGACCCATATCGAATCCACTCTACGCCCCATCCGTGGCAACTTTGTGATAAAATCGATTGTAATCTCTTCCCATTTCCAAACGGTAATCTCCAACGGCTCCATTTTGTCGTGAAGTCATTGATGCTCAGCCTTGACTTTCCTACAAGTCAAGCACTTCTCCACATACCAGGCCACGTCTCGCTTCATACATGTCACAACTAGCATTTTAGGGCTAGGTTTCCTATCCATATGCAAGATAATTCCTTTGTGTAACGCTATGAGTAGTATAAATTAATGTCAATATTATACAAGTTTATACATCCAAAATTTTGCTTCAAGTCGAAACTTCATCAAAAGCCCAAAATCTAACCCAATAAACTATATCCAATCAACTTTGGGCCTTATTTGGCCGAAAACCCATTTCTTTTACTATTTTGAGCCGCAAACTTGTATGTGGGCCCAATGGACCAAAGTTTTTCTTATTGGGCCAAACCAAAAATCGGACTACACCTTTTGGTCCACTCTTTTGGGCCAAAGATCCCTATTGGGCCGGTTAGCCCATTTTGTTTTTTAAAAAAAAAGAAGAAAATATGAATTAATCTATGCTTGCCACCTCAACTTTATCCTCCATGTATCCATGCACCATCCTATCAACCCCTCCATAAGTCAACCCCTTTCTTCCCCTCCCTCCTCCATTCTCGGCCACAAACCCACCACCACTCCAACACATTTTAAACATTTTCCTCTCTAAGTCTCAAGAACATCCTCTATCCTTCTTCAAAAATTTCGAGTTCATCATCATCAAAATCGGGTTCTAGACTTCTTGGTAAGTCTATATTCATCTCTAGATGTTCTATTTCAATTCTATGCAAAGATCTTTACTCTTACAACTTCATTTTCGTGATTATGATCTTAGAACACCAAAACAACACAAATCTCATCAAGGACTCAAGCTAGGTTCAAAGTTTCATCTTCTTCTTCTTCTACATCTCAAGTGCTTTTGTGTTAGATCTATGTATATATGCATGTTTATGTGTTTAACTTTTAGATCTTTACTTGAAAATGAAGTTTATCACTTGGATCTTCATATAAACCTTGAGAAAAGTATGTGTCCTCACATATAATACTTGTAAACTTGTAGATCTGGGATTTATCCACTTAAAATAGCAAAAACAAGTGTTGTGAACAAACTTAGATAACTTAAACTAAAAAATCAGCCCTTGACAGAAAAGTTTTAGTCCAATCTCGAACTGTTTTGACCTCCTTAATGGTAATATTTTTCAAAACTGTTTTACATGCAAACATTTCAGGTTATTACCTTTAAAATGACTACTCTCACGTTTTCATACGATTTGTCAACTATTTTTGGCGAATTTTACAAAACTGCCTATCAAATTTGAAATAATTTCGGACCAACCTGTGAAGGTGAGCAATTTCACACTTGTTAGAAGACAATAAAAATTATGAGAAAAATCGTGAACAAAGTAGACAAAATTTCCAAACTTCCAGAATTTACGGATCCAAATTTTGACTTACGATGATTTTTCTACAAATTTTCCAACAACTAGGTCAGAAAAGCAAAAAACCAGAAAAATGTGTATTTCACAAAAATCAAGCCAAAAATGGTATTTTTGACAAAAATGGGTTTAAATGTTATTTTTACCACAAACTAGTCAAAAACACAAGTTTTGAACAAAATGGGGGCTGAAGTGTTATTTTTACTATAGTTGGGCCTTAATCGAAAACTTTGTGGCTTATTGGGCCAAGAACGTCATTTTTACAAAAAATGGGCTTTTTATATCAATTTTGTAAATAATCGAGCTAAAATAAACGAAACAATAACAAACGGGTTAAAAACGATATTCTTATCCTTATTGGGCCTGGAAATAATATACATATTTAGTGGGCCTTAGTGTCCTTTTACATGTATATTGGGCTCAGGGTAGACATTCACATTCCTTTTGTGCCTGGAAATATTAGATACGTATAGTGGGCCTTAGTGGTCCACTTACATGTTTATTGGGTCTGGGAATGAGTTTTATATGTGTTCTTCTTTCTTTTCCGTATAAATTTTTGATTAAGGATCTAGTGAGACCTGTCGGTTGGCACCTTTGAGTGTACAATCGTAGCTTGTAGTTATAACCAGAGTTTCCTGGAGGGAAAGCAGGAGTTTGTGTATAGATCTATACGGGGGTGACACCCCACACCTGAGCTGTTCGCTATAGTTAGACTAGGCCAGTCTAGGGTGACAAAAACCTTATCCTATTCCGTCGGCGTCCCAAAGACGCAAACACAGGCGAAATTGTCATTATATATTATGGTTATAACGACTCACTTAGAGGAATTAACGTTATAAGATTTACGGGAAACCATTCTATTTTCTTTTTGGGATAAAATGGGAAACCTTCTTTTTGATAAAACGACAATCTATAAGTATCGGTACTCAACCACCGGGGTTGAGATTTCAACATTATCGATTGCAGACAACATCGGGTTGTCTGAAAATCATTATCTTTCTATTTTCGCAAACATTAACACACATGCATTAATATAAGATCGGACACAAATATTTCAAACCATTTCTTTTTAGAAAATATTGGATTTTTGAAAGCACTACGAAAACGATTCTAAACAAGTACAAAAATCATTTTTATTCAAAACTGCTTATGAACTCACCAATTGGTTAGTTGACGCTTTTCAAAACGACTTGTATTCTCAGGAATTCCAGTAGCAGGTAATAAGTTCGACTATAAGATCAAGTGGGGCGACTTCAAGAAATTTTACTTTCTTACTTTTGTGTAACTGATGAACAAGATTCAATATGTAAACTATGTAAGTGTGTATTTCCAATGTATGATGTTTGGTTGCTATGTTTCATTCATATTCAATTGTTATGATACTGTACACGAAGTCATCCGCCCCCGGACGTTTCCGCCATCCAGGTTCGGGGGTGTGACAGGTTGGTATCAGAGCATTGTTTATAGTGAACTAGTATATCTAACCATACAAGATATACAACTATAAATACAATGGGACTAAAAACACTCTAACGAAAAGTATACCTTAAGAATATAAGTATCTTCTAAAAGTATACATACTTGCTAGAACCGTATCTTAATAAGAACAAAACAAAAGTATTTAGATGTTGAACACTACAGTCAAACCTGGGCAGTTATGTAATCATATCTGGAATAAATAGAGCCTGATCAATTGTATTTATTCGAGATACGACCAACATGTGTTTGGGAGTGATGGTGGTGTTGCAACAAGTCTAAAACTTACAAATCCTACATGAAAAGGAGCATTAGAACCAAACCTAAGGTTTAAAATACTATAGGAGTATTTTATGATACTAAACAATAACAACAAGTCTAAAAACGTATCGATTTCGTACATCAGCAAGCCCTAGGATCAAACATGTAATACTATAGTAGCATTTTAGAATACCATATGACCTCGACACTTAAATCTTCTACATATATCTCATACCTCCACTCTCGTGAAGACAACATGACTGAGCTTCACCCCGAAGACCCCTACTACCCTACGGTAATAGCCAACGAATGGATCGAGGGAAAACCAGAGGAAGTGCAAAGGGAGAACCCAGAAATGGGTCTTAAAGAATACCAAGAGATGGAACATGAGGGAGAGGATTCTGATGAGGAGTCAGACATGGATGAAGGTGCCGGAGAGATCCTTAGCGAGCCTTACCCCCTCGGAAGCAATACCGAACCAACACGCAGAACAGGAAGACCTTACCAATCATCTCTGCCCCTTAGAAGAGGAGGCGACCACCCTAAGGAAATAGCTCATGGAAGCTGAGGCTAGGGCCGCCTTAGAATAACAGAGAGCGGAAGAGGCCACTCGTGAGACGAGCGAAATGGTTGGACACCTTTACGCTATTTAGGCATATGAGAGTCATCACACTAAGTCCTACGTCTACCATGTAATTCGTCACAACTAGTAGTAGTAAATCGAGAGAGGTATGCCCTACGAGAAATCATGTAACCTGAGCCAGCTTAAGGATTTGATATCTATAATCTATTAGGGTAACTTAACATTTGTACAATACCTATTTCTACATACTACCATTAATACATCATAGGGATGTAGGTCAAAACAACGAGAATCGTACAACAAAACATTTGATTCATATGCGTACATGCCTAAGTTCATATCTATAATCATAGATGAGATACGACTACATATAACCATAGTTACTCACGAACCAGTTTCTCATCATGCCACAAAATCATGTCTTCCCATGGAAACAACCAGCTAGCCGGCGAAACACCAGTTCTGCAGATGGACCCCGCAACCTTCCAAGCCGCTGTAACGGCTGCCGTGACAGCCGTCATGGCGCAACTCAACGCCAACAATCCAAATGGAAATGGAAATGATGTCGATTACTCTAATCGTAGTATCAACGAAGGAAACCAACGAGGGACAACTTACCCAGACACCCCAAACTCCAAACCTAAGGTCATGAAGCGAAGGCGGGGGAACAAGAAAGGAAGCGGATCGACTCAAGGGCCTACCAAAAGGCAACAAGTTGTAGCAGCCCCTAATCCCACTATCCACCCTACCCCAGCACCGAGAAAACTGTATCATGGAAACCTCCCGCTCTGCAGCAAGTGCCGCTACCATCATCATGGAGTCTGTCGGGAATTGCATTGCAATAGGTGCAACAGGAAGGGGCACATCTCCCGCATCTGTAGGGCCCCGGCCCCATGCGTCACTCCAACCCTCAACCCAGAAGTAAGTCAAGTATGACACGCATGCGGTGAGACGGGACACTTCAAAAGGAATTGCCCAACAGAGAAGAATGACGGAGGACTAGGAGGAGTTTAACAACAGGACATGATGAAGCAACAAGGAACCCTACTGGGATTACCGGTACGTTTCAAAACAACAAAAAAATTAAGCATCGCATTTTCACAAAATTTTTACCAATTAAAAATCATAATCATAAAGTACCCCTCATCCGAACAAATCATATCCTTCGTAGGAAAAACTAAAGATCCTTGCAAAAGTTATGATGACTTAGTGTAAACGTAAGGCCGTGTGTAATTAAGATTCTACAAACTTAGAGTGCGTGGACCCGCCTTAGTTCTTATTACTTGGATGACTGTGGATTTAGGATATAACCACTCAGTTTACAACCTTTTCAATCTTGAATTACGTATGACTACGCTACATCAAACCATCATAGAGAGGTCTAATAGAAATCAGACTACGAAATCACATCGTTTATATCAAGGCACTCGTATTGCTCGGACACCCAAAAATTCAGAACGAAATAACCACAGTGGTAATACTGAGGACGAAATTGGTAACATTACAAACGTGTACATAGAACACACTATCATTTCGAACAACTACCCATTTTCAGATCTATCTAACGTCTATTACAATAAGGAGCCCAACGCTGTCAATTGACATGGGCTGACTTGATCCTCACCATACGAAATTCATGTACCAACGAGACTCTTCACCTTAACCAATCGATTAACGAGACCCATACAACTTGTAACGACAATACTCGAATTATCTCAAGGCATCTAGACCCTTAGGTACCCGTGCAAGTAATACCACACTCCTTTCTAGCTTGTAATATGGATAAGAAACAAGGAGCAAAGGACATCGAGGGAAACCTAGAGATTTATAAACCCCCCTAAGATGTTTCCAAAGCCCTTTCGGAAACATCACCTACATGACAAGTTGAGTTCGGAGATCGACTCAACTCAAGAAGCCATTCTCATAGCCAGACCACCAAGTCCACTTAGCACCAACATAACACCGAAGGTATCCGGTCGATGGGACGACACAGTAAGTATGAAAGTTATCAAACCAAGACTTGAACCTTAGAGAACGTCTATCCGACTCATAAATACGAAAGGCTAAGTGTCCATAGGAACACTGACTACTAAGGATCAAATGAACCCATCCTCAAGGATCGATATCTCTTATCCCAAATCAAGGATTTACTAGACCTACTTGTAGAAACAGGCAAAGATCAACCTCCCACTAGTTCAAAACCTCGTAGTAAGAAACTCCCATGGCAACCTAAGAAGTATGAGTCCAACTATACCGCACGCAACCGTAACTTGGTGACAATAAGTGTTCGCCTTAAGGTTTAGGAGACATTACTTAGGGAGCGTCAAGAACGTGATCCTCATTATTCGTAACCATCCATTCACTTCGCCATATAGGGTGCAAAGGCAGAATACCTCTGTGTTGGGCCGAGATGACCAACACCTAACAAACCAAAAGAGCAAGGTCAAAGGCTAGTAGCAAAGGTCCGCTAGAACACAAAGCAAAGACTTCAATTCTCCAAAGAACGAAGAGACTAGACATAACAGAGACACTTACACCTTTTCCTTAGCACTTGGGATGCTGCTTTATAACGAATTTTGGGACGAAATTCCCTCTAACGGGGGGATGATGTCACAACTAGCATTTTAGGGCTAGGTTTCATATCCATATGCAAGATAATTCCTTTGTGTAACGCTATGAGTAGTATAAATTAATTTCAATATTATACAAGTTTATACATCCAAAATTTTCCTTCAAGTCGAAACTTCATCAAAAGCCCAAAATCTAACCCAATAAACTATATCCAATCAACTTTGGGCCTTATTGGGCCGAAAACCCATTTCTTTTACTCTTTTGAGCCGCAAACTTGTATGTGGGCCCAATGGACCAAAGTTTTTCTTATTGGGCCAAACCAAAAATCGGACTACACCTTTTGGTCCACTCTTTTGGGCCAAAGATCCCTATTGGGCCGGTTAGCCCATTTTGTTTTAAAAAAAAATATATGAATTAATCTATGCTTGCCACCTCAATTTTATCCTCCATGTATCCATGCACCATCCTATCAACCCCTCCATAAGTCAACCCCTTTCTTCCCCTCCCTCCTCCATTCTCGGCCACAAACCCACCACCACTCCAACACATTTCAAACATTTTCCTCTCTAAGTCTCAAGAACATCCTCTATCCTTCTTCAAAAATTTCGAGTTCATCATCATCAAAATCGGGTTCTAGACTTCTTGGTAAGTCTATATTCATCTCTAGATGTTCTATTTCAAGTCTATGCAAAGATCTTACCTCTTACAACTTCATTTTCGTGATTATGATCTTAGAACACCAAAACAACACAAATCTCATCAAGGACTCAAGCTACGTTCAAAGTTTCATCTTCTTCTTGTTCAACATCTCAAAAACCCTCAAGGTGAGTTCATACCCCCTTGTTTTCGATTTTATAATGTTTTTGGGGGAGAATACAAGTGCTTTTGTGTTAGATCTATGTATATATGCATGTTTATGTGTTTAACTTTTAGATCTTTACTTGAAAATGATGTTTATCACTTGGATCTTCATATAAACCTTGAGAAAAGTATGTGTCCTCACATATAATACTTGTAAACTTGTAGATCTGGGATTTATCCACTTAAAATAGCAAAAACAAGTGTTGTGAACAAACTTAGATAACTTAAACTCAAAAATCAGCCCTTGACATAAAAGTTTTAGTCCAGTCTCGAACTGTTTTGACCTCCTTAATGGTAATATTTTTCAAAACTGTTTTACATGCAAAGAGTTCAGGTTATTAACTTTAAAATGACTACTCTCACGTTTTCATGCTATTTTTCTACTATTTTTGGCGAATTTTACAAAACTTCCTATTAGATTTGAAATAATTTCGGACCAACCTGTGAAGGTGAGCAATTTCACACTTGTTAGAAGCCAATAAAAATTATCAAAAAAATCTTGAACAAAGTAGACAAAATTTCCAAACTTCCAGAATTTACGGATCCAAATTTCGACTTACGATGATTTTTCTACAAATTTTCCAACAACTAGGTCAGAAAAGCCAAAAACCAGAAAAATGTGTATTTCACAAAAATCAAGCCAAAAATGATATTTTTGACAAAAATGGGTTTAAAATGTTATTTTTACCACAAACTAGTCAAAAACACAAGTTTTGAACAAAATGGGGGCTAAAGTGTTATTTTTACTATTATTTGGCCTTAATTGAAAACTTTGTGGCTTATTGGGCCAAGATCGTCATTTTTACAAAAAGTGGGCTTTTTATATCAATTTTGTAAATAATCGAGCTAAAATAAACAAAACAATAACAAACGGGTTAAAAATGATATTCTTATCCTTATTGGGCCTGGAAATAATATACATGTTTAGTGGGCCTTAGTGTCGTTTTACATGTATATTGGGCTCAGGGTAGACATTCACATTCTTTTTGTGCCTGGAAATAATAGATACGTATAGTGGGCCTTAGTGGTCCACTTACATGTTTATTGGGCCTGGGAATGAGTTTTATATGTGTTTTTCTTTCTTTTCCGTGTAAATTTTCGATTAAGGATCTAGTGAGACCTGTCGGTTGGCACCTTTGAGTGTACAATCGTAGCCTGTAGTTATAACCAGAGTTTCCTGGAGGGAAAGCGGGAGTTTGTGTATAGATCTATACGGGGGTGACACCCCACACCTAAGCTGTTCGCTACAGTTAGACTAGGCCAGTCTAGGGTGACAAAAACCTTATCCTATTCCGTCGGCGTCCCAAAGACGCAAAGACAGGCGAAATTGTCATTATTTAGTATGGTTATAACGAATCAGTTAGAGGAATTAACGTTATAAGATTTACGGGAAACCATTCTATTTTCTTTTTGGGAAAAAACGGGAAGCCTTCTTTTTGATAAAACGACAATCTATAAGTATCGGTACTCAACCACCGGGGTTGAGATTTCAACATTATCTATTGCAGACAACATCGGGTTGTCTGGAAATCATTCTCTTACTATTTTCGCAAACATTAACACACATGCATTAATATAAGATCGGACACAAATATTTCAAACCATTTCTTTTTAGAAAATATTGGATTTTTGAAAGCACTACGAAAATGATTCTAAACAAGTACAAAAACCATTTTTATTCAAAACTGCTTAGGAACTCACCAACTTGTTAGTTGACGCTTTTCAAAACGACTTGTATTCTCAGGAATTCCAGTAGCAGGTAATAAGTTCGACTATAAGATCAAGTGGTGCGACTTCAAGAAATTTTACTTTCTTACTTTTGTGTAACTGATGAACAAGATTCAATATGTAAACTATGTAAGTGTGTATTTCCAATGTATGATGTTTGGTTGCTATGTTTCATTCATATTCAATTGTTATGATACTGTACACGAAGTCATCCGCCCCCGGACGTTTCCACCGTCTAGGTTCGGGGGTGTGACAATACATGACCATCAATAATCAGGCTGGAGATCTCTATACATCTCTTTCGCTCCGGGATGAATAGAGAATCTCGACTTGTGCACCTCCTCCATCAAAACCTGATGCGCACCACCCTAATATGGAACCCACACCCTTCGTTGAAGGGTCAATAATCCTCGGATATCATAATCAAAGGAAGCCACCTGACCCACTATGTCTTCACTCTTCCGGTGCTCTTCCTTCATATCCTCAACTGAGCATCTTGAATCTGTTCTAAGAGTGGGGTAATCACGGTCATCATCAAACACACATCTCTAATCGGAGCACCAACCGCCTTGCGGCTAAGAGCATCGGCCACCACGTTTGCCTTCCCCGGGTGATAAAGGATCTCACAATCATAATCCTTCACCACATCTAACCATCTACGCTGCCCCATATTCATATTTGGCTGATCCGTCAGATAACTCAGACTCTTGTGATCTGTGTAAATAGTAGAACGGACCCCATATAGGTAATGTCGCCAAATTTTGAGGGCGAACACCACAACCCCCAACTCTAAAGCATGAGTAGGATAATTCGCCTCATGAGGCTTCAACTGCCCCGAAGCGTAAGCAATCACATGACCCTGTTGCATCAACACTGCATCCAAACCTGTGATTGATCCATCGTAGTACACCATAAAATCCTCAAGACCCTCCTACAGGGTCAGAATCGGTGCTTCACACAATCTTCGCCTCAGAGTCACAGAAGTTACCTGTTGCTCAGTCCCCCAACGAGACGTGACGGTCTTCAGCATCAACCAGGTCAAAGGAACCGCTATCTTCGATAAATCCTGAATGAATCTCCGATAATAACCTGCCAATCCAAGGAAACTCTGAATCTCAGATGGAGACCTCGAAACTTCACACCTCATCACCGCCTCGACCTTGGTCGGATCGACCAGAATACGGTTCTGGTTTAGAAGGTTACCCAGAAACTACACCTCGGGAAACCAGAACTCATACTTGGAGTACTTCGCATACAATCTCTCCCTCCACATGGTCTCCAATACCTCCCTTAGATTCTCCTCATGTTGCTCCTGGGTCTTGGAATAGACCAGGATCTCATCAATAAACACAATCACAAAACGATCCAGCATGGTCCTGCATACGCGATTCATGAGATCCATGAATGCGGCTGGAGCATTGGTGAGCCCGAAGGGCATCACCATGAACTCGTAATGACCATAACAAGTTCATAAGACTGTCTTCTACATTACCTATATGGGAAAACCAAGATGCACCCGGAAGCTGGTCAAATAAATCGTCAATTCTCGGGAGTGGATAACAGTTCTTCACCGCTAGCCTATTCAGCTCTCGGTAGTCTATACATATCTGATGCGACCCATCCTTCTTCTTTACAAACAAGATCGGCACTCCCCTTGTTAAACTGCTCGGCCGAATGAATCCCTTGTCTAACAGCTCCTACAGCTGTATAGACAACTCCTGCATCTCTGGAGGTGCTAACTGATAAGGTGCCTTGGCTATCGAAGCCGCACCAGGAACCAAATCAATCTGAAACTCCAACTGCCTCTCCAGTGGCACTCCAGGAAAATCCTCCAGGCACATCTGGGTACTCCCGAATAATCGGTACATCACCCATAGTCGTCTTACCCTTTTCTCGGGTATCCATCACATAAGCCATAAACCCGAAACAACCCTGCTGAAGATAACACCTGGCCCTAGCTGCTGAATAGAGAACCGGCCCACGCTGAACTCCTTCTCCCTGAATCGCTAACTCTCCCCCACTTGGGGTCTAAATATGTATCATTCGATGCTCGCAATCAATCATTTCCCCATTGAGGCTCAACCAATCGATCTCCACAATAACCTTGCTCTCACGCGGAGGAATTGGAACCAAATCAATCGGCAACTGCTCACTAAACAACTCCACTATACATCCCCGATGAACCCTCGATACCTACACAGGACGATCATCAGCAATCTCAACCTCTAATGGATAACCCAGCTCCCTCGGAGCATCGGCAAACCACTTGGTGAGCACGAGAGATACAAAGGATCGGGTGGCCCCCAAATCAAACAAAACCAAAGAATAGATATCGTTCAAAGGGAATGACCCTAAAAGCAAAACACATATATATGCAGGAAAATCAACATAAATAAAGAGATAAGGATAAGATACATACCCATCACCACATCTAGTGCTGCACGAGCATCCTTGGTTGTCAACTGAAATTCCCTGCTCCTAACAATAGGCGCATCCACTTTGCCCTGGCGGCCATATGTGATCCTCAAGGTCGATTGGTCCTTTCGTTGCTAAACTCGGACAATCGGCCTTTTTATGGCCCCTCTGATTGCAATGAAAGAAAATCAGACTCGATCCCTGGGTGGTAGCTGTGCAATCATGGCTAAAGTGCCCAGTCTTGCCGCACTTGTAGCAGCCTGAACCACCCCCCCCCCTTGCAAGCTCCCTCGTTCGTCTTGCAGCACTTTCCACAGCGGCCCCGACCCTGCTGGCCCCTTGATCTCGAATCAAAAACCTTGGGCTTCTTACCCGAACCCTCAGAACACAGAACCTGATCCGGCTTCCTATTCTTCTCCATCTCCAGAACAATCTCCCTCTCGCTTGCTCACGCCACCATATCATCCAGTTTCTTGCAAATGGATCTGCTCACAAACTGCCTGATATCGCTCCTCAACATATCGTGGTATCTCACCTTCTTCATTTCCTCGTCTTCCACATACTGTGGAACTAATAACACCCTCTCATGGAACATAGCGGTGATATCCGCCACCGTCTCAGTAGTCTGGCGAAGGTCCTGAAACTCCCTCTCCAATTCTCACAACTAGCATTTTAGCTAGGAAATTCTATTCCTGTGTGACCATTCAACTATTGTAAATCTTATACTCTAAGTAAATCTCACTCAATGCTCATTTAGATTCATCAATTATGTTCCTCAAAGAGTCTGAAGCCCTAAGAACCATGGTTTGAGTCCATATTGGACTAGGATTTCCTTATTAGGCCTAATGGACCAATAAGCACCCAATTCAACTTTATTGAACTTAGAAGACCTACTTGGATCCTAATTGGACCTAATTTATAAATCTAAAACATTTTGGACCATTTGGGTCTAGAATGATTTATTATAACCCTAATGGGCCTTATTGGGCCATAACTAATTAAATTAACCTTAGTGAGCCATAAACCCATTCTTTTATTCTATTTGGGCCGTGAATGCCTCCAAGGGCCCAATGGGCCGAAAAAATTTATATTTAGGACCCAAAGATTCTAACTAAAGTTATTGGGCCCAAACTACTCTACCCTTTCTTCTTGGCCCAAAATCTCGGCCCATGTATAAAACAAACAAAAAAAAGGAAAAGACGAGAATTAGGGGGGGTTGACTTTGGAGGTGCCACCTCCATGTTGTTCATCATATATCCATGCAAGAATCACCATATATCCATGTTAGTCACCTTACCACTCTCTCTCCCCTCTCCTCTTCTACTCTCGGCCGAGAGCCACAACACACACACACACACACCCTACATCAAATTCTCTCTATTACTCTCAAGGATCATTCACCTTCTTCCTCCAAGATCTCAAAAATTGGCTAGGATTCTAAGGATCTTCATCAAGTCATTCAAATCTTTGGTAAGTTATTGTCAAACACAAGTATCTTCTTTTATCTTAATATGAAAAACTCCTTCTTATATGGTTTTATTCCATGATCACACCTTAGAAGCTCATAAATTTGAGATCCTCAACAAAGGTGTGCTAAGACCAAAAATCCTTCCTACTTCTTCTTCAAAAACCAAAATATCAAGCAAAGGTGAGTTCATACCCCCTTATTTTCGGTTTTCATATGATTTTTGGGGGAGAACGCAAGTAAAATGTGGAGATCTATGTGTTATATGCATGTTTTGTGTGAATCCTTAGTTTATTTGGTAATAAGGTGTTAGATCTTTCCAAATCACGAAATTTTAAGTATTATTTAGCAAAGATCTATGAACTATGACATTATATACATCACATTATCAAGCCAAAAGTGATTACATGCTTAAGATACAAAAGATTTCAACAAAAACCTTGTTAGAGGTCAAAATTTTCAGGAAAACAAAAAAATAAGGCTAAAAGTGACATTTATGTTTTTATAAGGGCCAAACAGATCCTACATGTATAAAAAGGTGTTTTTATGTTAAACATACTTTAAAAAGGGCCAAAACTGCAACTTTAAGCTTACTGGGCCAAAACTTTTGGGCCTCACGGTTTTGGGCCCAATTTGCGAAAAAAATGAAGTTTTGGGTTTAAAAATGTTATTTGGCCAAAGTTTGAGTCTTATATGTGAATAAACCAAATTTAGGGGTGAAAATAGTATTTATTTTCAAATTGGACCAAAAATGTAAGATTTTCCAAAATTGGGCCGAAAGTGTAAATTTTTACAAACAAGGGGCTGAAAATGCACTTTTCTGCAAAACGGGGTTCTAAATGTGAAAATACAACTTTTTGGGCTAAAACCGTAAATTTTTAGACATTTGGGACAAAATTGAAAATTTTTATAAATTATGGACTAAAGAGTCATTTTTACAAAACTTTGGGCTTTAATTAAAAACTGGAGGATTATTGGTCAAAAATGTCGCTTTTACAAAAAGAGGATTTTTATCATCATTCCATTAAACCCCGAGCTAAAACAACAATGGAATAATACAAACAAACGGAATACGTCGATAACTATTCATTGGGCCTAATATACACGTTACTTGGCCATTGGACCCTACGGCCCAATTAAGTGTATATTGAGCCCAATGTTTTCCATGATGTGTTTATTGGGTCTTGCGACCCACTTACATGTTAATTTGGGCCTAAGTATGGATTACATGTTATTGGGCTTTTGTGACCCATATACATGTTGGGTTTTGAGCATTCTAACACTTCCTAAGTGTACATGCAACCCTATTAAACCTTGGATCTATGTTTGTCTAAGATACATGCAAAATATTATTTTCCAAGGTTTATAACCTATCTAGCATGGCATGGGGTACTTTTAACCATAAAAGAACTAGATGAATTACATACCTTTTGTTGATTGTTGATTCCTTGGAGTTTGAGAGCCAAGCACCAATAATGTGAATGCCTCAAATGGAAATCACAAATCACCACAAACTTGGAAAATGTATGAGAGAGTATACTAACTCTTGATTTTGGCCACCACACTTACACACACATTAGTGTCTTTTTCATGCAACATAAGCTTGTTTATATAGTCTACATGGTTAGGGTGAAACCCTAATAACCCATGTCTTTTCCTCTTCCAAGGATCCATGGGTAAAAGCTCCATGGATCATCCATGGACTTCCATATAAGCTTAGCCCATTCCAAATGAGTGTTAGCCCACACCATATAAATATAATAGCCCATGATTTAATTAGTCTTCCTTTTAATCACTAAATTAATTCATAATTAATTCAAGATTAAAACTAATTAAGTAACATGACTTTATATTAATATATTATAACTTATAATATATTAATAAATCGTAAGTATACAACTCTCATAAAATTATCCATAACTAGTTCGGGTGAAGTGCAACCCAAATGGACCATGCCGGGTCGGGTCAAGTATATACCAAATAAGTTATGGACTTAGACACCTTATCCAACAGACACCCACTTGGATAAGTCTAATAACTGTATTTGCCTATATTACTTCAGGAACCAACCGGCAATCGTAGCTCTCGAAAACTCTTGTGAACTATGAAGCGCCATTTTAGATAAGAGATCATATAATCCTCTGCTCTCATGATATCAGCCGGACAAATACATGGAACAATGTCTTACTTATTGTCTAGCAGTTGTTTCTCGATTTCCGATTTGTTTGACAAAGAACTTAACTGAGCACATCAATTTAGTTCTGACCGGTTCCGGTACATGGGTCAACACAAAATCATCGAGGGGCCCAGATATCGCTTCTATTTCTAGAAGGAACAGATAAACTTCGACTCATATGCTTGTTCTACTACTTATTGAATTGCACACAAAGGCACGTTTTATAACATCAAGTTACTGATGCGTTTACGTGCAATCAATGCACAACCAACTCATAGGTAACAACTCATATCTCTAGGTTTGAAGACTTATATGATATTACCGTCTCACGATCACTCGAGATAAATTCCATGAAGTGATACAAGTGAGCGTGGGTTTATTCCAATACTCATAACTTATGAATACTCATGAATGTTGTAGCAACCATTGCTATGGCTAAACACCTTTAGTCATCTACAATCCCAATTCATGACAATCTTGATTCATACCTACTTCCGACGTATGACCGATTGTGGAGGTTTGAATAAATTAATTATTCTTGAGGTCAAAACATGCAAAACTGAAACAATAGTAAATAATTGACAATGATAGTAACACTTTACTCATAAATAAATCACACATTTTATTCATCATCAAACGTCGATTACATTTTACAAGTTTCAGAAAAATTATCTAATCTGTAAAACTAATATCGTCCCTCAGCCCAATGCGCCTCGCATGCTGCAAATGCTTCACCCTCGTCAGTCCCTTCGTAAGGGGATCCGCAGGGTTCTCATCTGACGATACCCTCTTTGCCACGAGGAGTCCCACTTCTATCTTGTGTCTTATGAAGTGATATTTTCTGTCAATGTGTCGGGATCTGCCATGATCTCTTGGTTCCTTGGCTAAGGCAACCGCACTATTGCTGTCACAGAAAATCTCCATAGGCTCCTTAATAGCTGGTACAACTCCAAGGTCTCCGATGAAGTTCCTCAGCCATATCGCCTCCTTTGCCGCTTCACTCGCTGCTATGTACTCTGATTCACAAGTCGAATCAGCTACAGTCTCCTGTTTGGAACTCTTCCAAGTGATTGCCCCTCCATTTAAGGTAAAGACCCAGCCCGACTGAGAACGGAAGTTATCCCTATCAGTCTGAAAGCTAGCATCACTATACCCTACTACTCTCAAGTCATCACTCCCACCAAGGGTAAGGATCCAATCCTTAGTCCTCCGCAGGTACTTGAGAATATTCTTTACCGTAGTCCAATGAGCCTTGCCAGGGTTCCCCTGATATCTGCTGACCATGCTCAAAGCGAAGGCCACATCAGGACGAGTACAAGTAATAGCATACATGATCGAACCAACAGCGAAAGCATAAGGTAATCGACTCATCTCAGCTATCTCATCTTCTGTACTCGGGCTCTGAGCCTTGCTCAGTTTGGCATTGCTTTGGATTGGTAATTCTCCTTTCTTAGAATTCTGCATGTTGAACCTTTTCAACACCTTATCCAAGTAGATACTCTGACTAAGTCCAATTAGTCTTTTACTCCTTTCTCTTAATATCCTTATCCCTAGGATATAGGTAGCTTCTCCAAGGTCCTTCATAGCAAAGCACTTCCCAAGCCAGGACTTAACCTCCTGCAAGGTTGGGATGTCATTTCCTATGAGTAGTATGTCATCCACATACAGTACCAAAAAACTAACTATACTCCCACTAGCTCTGACATACACGCAGGACTCATCTTCACTTCTTGAGAAACCAAACTCTTTGACCTTCTCATCGAAACAAAGATTCCAACTTCGAGATGCTTGTTTCAATCCATAAATGGATTTCTCAAGCTTGCACACTCTATTGGGGTACTCTGCACTGACAAAACCTTCTGGCTGATTCATGTAAACATCCTCAGCCAACTTTCCGTTAAGGAAAGCGGTTTTGACATCCATTTGCCATAATTCATAATCATGAAATGCAGCAATGGCTAGCATAACCCTAATAGACTTAATCTTTGCTACTGGTGAAAAGGTTTCATCATAATCAATTCCCTGAGTCTGAGTAAACCCCTTAGCAACCAGTCGAGCCTTATAAGTGTGCACCTTCCCATCCATGTCGGTCTTCTTCTTGAAGATCCATTTGCACCCGACTGTCTTACGGCCTGGTACATTGTCAACCAAGTTCCAAACTTGATTGTCATACATGGACTGTATCTCGCTGTCCATAGCCTCCTTCCATTTAGCAGACTCTGAGCCTGCCATGGCTTCCTTAACACTGTTAGGTTCATCCAGATTTACCAGTGTACTGTCACTGATAAATGTATCACCTTCCGTAGTAATATGAAATCCATAATAAAACTCAGGTGTGTTCCTAACCCTTGTGGAACGCCTCGGAAGTATAGATTCGTCAGCTGGATCAACAGGAATTTCCTCCTCAAGTTGATTGCTAGTGTCTGAGGTTCCTTCACCAATTGAGTCTTGAATTTCTTCAAGGTCAATTTGCCTCCCACTGTCTCCTTGGCTTATAAATTCTCTCTCTCGAAAGACTCCTCTCCTAGCCACAAAGACCACATTCTCACTGGGTCTGTAGAAGAGGTAACCAAAGGATTTTTGTGGGTAGCCGATGAAAATACACCTTTCACTTGGAGGTTCGAGCTTGTCATGAGTCTCGTGCCTCACGAAAGCCTCGCAACCCCAAATCTTGATGTGGTCCAAATTGGGAACTTTCCCAGTCCACATCTCATGAGGTGTTTTGGCAACCTTCTTTGTAGGGACTAGATTAAGGATGTGGGCGGCAGTCTCTAAGGCATACCCCCAAAAAGAGATTGGTAGCGAAGCTCGACTCATCATAGAGCGAACCATGTCCAACAAAGTTCGATTGCGCCTCTCAGCTACACCATTCAGCTGTGGTGTCCTGGGAGGTGTCAATTGTGAGACAATCCCACACTCCTTAAGATAGTCGAGGAACTCAGTACTAAGATACTCACCACCTCGATCGGATCAAAGCATCTTAATGTTCCTGCCCAATTGATTTTCTACTTCCTGTTTAAACTCTTTAAACCTTTCAAAAGTTTCTGACTTATGTTTGATTAAGTAGACATAACCATATCTACTAAAATCATCAATAAAAGTCACATAATAGCGATTAGCATCCCTTGTGGCAGTTTTGAATGGTCCACATACATCAGTATGTATAAGGTCCAACAAACCCTCACCCCTTGCACAAGTACCAGTGAAGGGTGATTTTGTCATTTTTCCAAGTAGACAAGACTCACAACTATCATCCGACTTGAGGTCGAACGACTCCAAGACTCCTTCCTTTTGGAGCTGGCCTATGCGTTTCTTGCTTACATGTCCAAGACGACAATGCCACAAAGATGCTTTATCCAAGCTAGTAGAAGAATCAATACACAATACATTATTCCCTAAATTATCTACAACCGATACAGTTTCATACACACCATCACAAGGTAATGCTTTAAAATAAAGAATATTATTAAAGAAAGCATTAATACTACCAACTTCATTATCAAAAGAAAAGGTAAAACCTTGTTTGTACAAAGCATGAAAGGAAATAATATTCCTCGCCATTTCAGACGAGTACACACATTTATTCAAATCTAACTTTAACCCACTATCTAGCAACAAAGTATAAACTCCAATCTTGGTAACAGGTGCAACCTTCTTGTTCCCCATGATTAAGTTTATCTTTCCGTGCTCCACATCCTCACTTCTTCTTAGGCCTTGCAAGTCACAACAGATGTGAATACCACAACCTGTATCAAGAACCCAAGAATTAGAATATGGTGAGTTATTAGACAATATAGTGTAAATACCTGCATGGGATGGTTTCACTTTCCCATCCTTGACATCCTGCAAGTACTTTGGGCAGTTTCGCTTCCAGTGCCCCTTATTTTGACAGTAGAAGCATTCAGCATCCTTAGGGATGGCAGAAGGAGTGATAGAACCACCTTTGGTTCCAGATGAGGAGCCTTCAAGGGACTTTCCCTTGGTACCCTTCGAAGGGTGCTTCCTCTTCTTCCCTTTGCCTTGCCCGATAGCCAAAACAGGGGTAGTAGTAGGAGTAGGAGTAGCAACCGACTTACTTTTAAGACCACTTTCGGCAGTCTTCAGAAGTCCTTGAAGCTTACTGAGTGTGACTTCCTCCTTTTTCATGTGGTATGTCATACGAAATTGATCATAACACGATGGCAAGGAGTGCAAAATGATATCAATTGTCAACTCCTCAGGGAAGTTCACATTCAGTTTCATTAGACGGTCCACATACCTTTGCATTTTCTGCATGTTGCTCGTGATTGGTTCGCTATCCTTCATACGGGTAGTGATCATGGAGGAGATTATTTCATACCGCTCTTGACGAGCACTCTGATGGTACCTTTCCATCAGATCCTGATGCATCTCAAAAGGGTAATAGTCCTCATAGGACTTTTGGAGTTCAGCTGTCATGGTGGCCATCATGATGCATGCCATCTTGGTGGCATCTCTTTCATGTGCCTGATACTCAGCGACCTCCTTAGGAGTAGCAGTGGACTCATCAAGCTCCTTTAGCTCCTTATCGAGGACATATTCCTTGTCCTCATAACGAGTAACCATCCTGATGTTCCGGATCCAATCCATGAAGTTGGAACCATCAAAGATGACCCTCCCACAAAGGTTCATGAGGGAAAAGGAGCCAGTAGGGTTAGAGCCCGAAGCTTTGTTGTTGGAAGACATCTGAAAAGAAGAAAACTAGTTTAGATTAGATATATCGAATCCTTAATAATACACCCAAATGTAATATTAAGGCTAGGATCCAACACAATATATTATAACTTAGAATAGGGATGCCGTAATCTAAGCTATAATATATTTGAAGGTAGGTGAATGACGATTCACTAATTTCCACCATGAAAACGAAATGAATTATTAGGTTTAATTGGTTTTTGAAATTCCTAGATTCCTTTGAGATTCATTGAACTTTTCAATGGCATGTTTCAATCTCGATTGTGCCCTTCAAGTTTTGTGACTGGGATGCCGAGGATCACAAAAGAAGGTGTGAATAACCATGCAAATTCACTTGGTACCCTTAATATTATCACCTAATCAATGTGCCGGTTAACCACACACGCTCCACTGATCTATGATAGACATTAAGTCACCCTTCGTGATCCTTACTAGTCCAATTTAGTGTGCCGGTTAACCACACACGCTCCACCAACGACTTGGTAAGGTACAAAGTGTGAATTTCATGGGTTAGCACCATATTCACATTTTCCTAAAGTAACTAAGATTGGGAATTTATAAAAGGTTTAGTTACTTTATACTATTCATCATACTTTTAATGAGAATTTATAAGTCCTTGTCCTACCCGTTCGGCTAACGACCCTCCACCAGTCAAGCAAGCGGTGGGTGAGAGTGGACACCCATTAAGTTGCCATTTTATAGGCAACAACCTTATACCCACCTTATAGACTGGCTTCGTGAATGAGGCGTACTAGCGGTAAGACGACTTACTCTTATACATATATATAATAATTAACCATTAATGTTATAAATAGTATAAGGGTTGAATTTTAACTTTTAAAACTCTAAGGGTTTGGAATTAAAGTATATTAAAGTGTGTGTAACTTTACAAATTCCAAAACTTGAGGACAAGTTTTGAAACTTTTCAAAACTTTTCATTTCATAACCTATGAATTAAAGGTTCATAAAAATGAAGACTCTTCATTTCCATGTAACTTATGTGTTTTAAGTGTGTGTTTAAAAGAAGTGACCTTTGGATATCCATAACTTGAGGACAAATTATGGACTCCATTAAAACACATAAATGATCAAGAATTAATCCTAAACAATTCAGCAAATAATTCCTATCATCTTCTAAATTCATAAGAACATGAACATGATCATCAAAGTTTCAAGAATTATATGAACACATACAAAGCATGAAATTTTGATATAAGCTATTGTAAATGGATTAGAACAACCATTACACCAACTAAAACAAGTTTTAAAACACCATAACAGTTTAGGGTAATGTTTCTAGTCCATTTCCAGCAGCAAAAGTCGAAAATCTGCATTCTGAGGCTCCTACTCGCCGAGTGCACGAACCTACTCGCCGAGTAGGATGAGTTTACACATGAAATCGGCGAGTCCCCCCATGGACTCGGCGAGTTCATCAGGCAGACAGCAAAAAATTCGACTTTTTCCACTATTTTGCATCAAGTATCAAACAAACAAGCCTAGTCTCTGATACCACTGTTGGGTTTTGAGCATTCTAACACTTCCTAAGTGTACATGCAACCCTATTAAACCTTGGATCTATGTTTGTCTAAGATACATGCAAAATATTATTTTCCAAGGTTTATAACCTATCTAGCATGGCATGGGGTACTTTTAACCATAAAAGAACTAGATGAATTACATACCTTTTGTTGATTGTTGATTCCTTGGAGTTTGAGAGCCAAGCACCAATAATGTGAATGCCTCAAATGGAAATCACAAATCACCACAAACTTGGAAAATGTATGAGAGAGTATACTAACTCTTGATTTTGGCCACCACACTTACACACACATTAGTGTCTTTTTCATGCAACATAAGCTTGTTTATATAGTCTACATGGTTAGGGTGAAACCCTAATAACCCATGTCTTTTCCTCTTCCAAGGATCCATGGGTAAAAGCTCCATGGATCATCCATGGACTTCCATATAAGCTTAGCCCATTCCAAATGAGTGTTAGCCCACACCATATAAATATAATAGCCCATGATTTAATTAGTCTTCCTTTTAATCACTAAATTAATTCATAATTAATTCAAGATTAAAACTAATTAAGTAACATGACTTTATATTAATATATTATAACTTATAATATATTAATAAATCGTAAGTATACAACTCTCATAAAATTATCCATAACTAGTTCGGGTGAAGTGCAACCCAAATGGACCATGC
This sequence comes from Lactuca virosa, assembly GCF_052849685.1. NCBI lineage: Eukaryota > Viridiplantae > Streptophyta > Magnoliopsida > Asterales > Asteraceae > Lactuca > Lactuca virosa. The sequence goes on from NC_136430.1 coordinate 125,871,275, forward strand.
CGGGTCGGGTCAAGTATATACCAAATAAGTTATGGACTTAGACACCTTATCCAACATTACATGCCTAATGGACCTAGATTACCCTTGTACATGTTATTGGGCCTTTGTGGTCTAATTACATGCTAATAGGGCTTAGAATGGAAATTTCACATGTTAATAGGCCGTAACTATACATTTGCGTAATCATTAAACTTCGTATACTTTTATATGTACCTTTCAAATAACATACCACATATACGTAAACATTAAACATAGAACAAAAAGGGGTTGAGAATCTAGTGAGACATGTCGGTTAGCACCTCCGACTGCACAATCGTAGCCTGTAGTTATAATCAGAGTTTCCTGGTAGGAAAGCGGGAGTTTGTGTATAGATCTATACGGGGTGACCCCCCATGCCTTAACTGTTCACTACAGCTAGACTAGGTCATTCTAGGGCGACAAAAATCCTTAGCAAGACCGGCATTTGGAAAAATACCAAGACGGACGACCTAGTCATTATCATGCATGGTTATAACGACTCATATAGGGATTCAATACCAAAAGTTTAACCTTTTGAAGATAAACTCTTTAATTGTGTCAAATGCAAAACGACTTATTTAACGATACAAGAATCTAGACGATGTTATAAAAAAGAAAATATCGGATTTTCTGGGGAAATTATTCATATACAATTATCATTTATTCAAAACACAATGAATCTAAACTACACTCATATAAGTAATAACTATGAAATTCACACATGCATTTATACTTGATTTTCACATAATTTTCAGACATTTTACAGAAAATATCGGATTTTCTGGGTTTTTATGAAAGATACAAAGACTTTTACTCAAATATACATATGAACTCACCAACATTATATATGTTGACCGTTTTCAAAATAACTTGTATTCTCAGGTCATCGTTAAGCTGGAAGATATGCAAGTGTGTATGGTTTTGTTTTATGTAACATTACTTATCGTACTTTTAACAATTTGAACTTATGTATTTTAACAATGTACTTGATGTGAACAATGCTGGTTGTATTATGTAATGTTTGTGATGAATGTGTTATGTTTCATGTATATTCATTGTGATGATTATTCAATTGTTAGTCACACGAGCCCCCGGACGTTTCCGCTGTCTGGTTCGGGGGTGTGACAGGTTGGTATCAGAGCAATGTTTATAGTGAACTAGCATATCTAACCATACATGATATGCACCTATAAACACAATGGGACTAAATAACTCTGAACAAAATAAAAGTTTCACACTTATGTGCGCATACTAGGATAATAATCTAACAACATCTAATAAAAGCTTCTGGAGGAGATTGAACGCTATGATTAAACCTGGGCAGTTATGTAGTCATATTAGGGATGAATATAGCCTGATCAACTATATTTATTCAGAATATGACCAACATGTGTTCAGGAGTAATCACAACGGGAAATGAATCCACAAGCCTACCCTACTCTCCAATAACTCTAGGGAACCCAAACACAAATAATTAAAAATATTAGGAGAGTAATTAAAATATGACTTATATATGCACTCTCGTGTAGTCAGTATGGCTGGTTTCCACCACCCTGGAGATCCCTACTTTCCCAATCAGGGAAATAACGGATGGCTAGAGGAATCCGACGAGGAACCTGAAGAGGAACCTGAAGAGGAGCCTGAAGAGGGACCTGCAGAACCCGTGGTAGACGATGGTGAAGAAGAGTCTGGTGACGACAGCGATGATGCTTCAGACGCAGAGTCTGAATTCATCAATCCACCATACCCAGTGAGGTTTCCGGCTCACTGAATGGGCCCGAATGGCCCTACACCTCCCTGGGGTATCGACATTTGGAGATGGAGCAGGCAACAGGGACAGCGACCCCCATTTGGCATGGCACATTAGCTCTATGACTTGAGGGAGGGAGGACCGGCTGATCGAGCTCTTCCAGTCGTGGTGAGACGATTGAGTGATATCGGCGATCTGGCTCAGAGCACCGCCGATCAGATGCACCAGATGCAGACTAGGGTTGAGCGAGCGGAGCAGGAATCGCGAGAGGTTATCCGAGAGTTCCACATGAGGCAGGTGAGGTGGGAGACTCGACTCCGAGATGCGGAGCGACAGGTGGCTCGCCTTCAGGGAGCATCCACCTCCTCAGCACCACCCCCTGACGCATCCCACCATGACTAGGACCAGCCATATCTATCGTTAGTATTATGTTTATGTGATATATGCTATGTACTATCGACTCTATGTTTAAGTGATCACACTACTCATAGAGTCGTCATGTTGCCGGATTTTATATTTCCATGTACTGTATGCCATCTGGCAAATTTTCATGTATCAAAACTATTAGTATTAATGAAAATGCTTTATGTTTTATCATGACATTGTTATCTGCTATGTGTTTTATTTTCTTGTTTTATGTTGATGCATGAAATTACTTAAATACACACACTATACACCTAGTCTATAGCATCACAAACTCGCAAAAACCATAGGCACTCAACATCTTCCCATTCCCTGACAGAAAGATGCCTCAAAGACCGAACCGTGGAAACAACGCAACACCGACCCCACCTGAGATAAACTCGGTTGCATTCCAGGCAGCAGTGTCCGCTGCGGTCACTGCAGCACTTGCGCAGATTCTCAATGGGAACAACGGAGAAGGCAACGGGCAGGGAGTCGGGAGCACCAATCAAGGGACGAACCACGGAGCCGCTCGAACATGCACCTACAAGGACTTCGCCAACGCCAAACCTCGGACCTTTAATGGGACAGGAGGCGTCATAGCCATGAAGAGATGGATTGAGAAAGTAGAGTATGTTTTTGAAATCTGCGGGTGTCCAGGTGAGTGTAAGGTCAAGTTCGCAGCCTGCACGTTCATTGACCAAGCCCTCTCCTGGTGGAATGGCCACGTAGAGGCCATGACACTCCCGGTGGCAAACGCAATGCCGTGGGAAGAGCTGAAGGAGATGATGTTAGCAGAATATTGTCCTAGAGGTGAGATTCAGAAGATGGAACAAGAGTTGTGGAACCTCACGGTTCAAAACTCCAATATCGACGCATACATATCCCGGTTTAGTGAGTTATCTCTTCTGTGTCCCGGAATGATCACCTCAGAAGGGAAAAAGATCGAGAGGTTTATCTGGGGATTGACTGCACCTATCCAAGGGAATGTCATTGCGGCAAACCCTGCGAAGTTTGACAGCACCAAGAGACTGGCCAAGAAACTGTATGATCATGGCAATAAGAAGGGTGCCAAAACAGTGGAAGCGAAGGTTAAGAAGGAAGAAGAGAACAAGAAGGGGAAAAACAACAAGCAAAAAGGAAAGAAAAACTCAGAATCGTCTAAGAAGCAACAAACGGTGTATGTCCATGCTGCAACACAAGCTACTGCCACACCACATGCTCCAGCCTCATCCACGCCAAATGCTTCCAAGCAGTACTCGGGAAATCTCCCCAAGTGTGGCAAATGCAACTTCCACCATCACGGGGAGTGCAGAGAGATGAGTTGCACAAGGTGCAACCGGAAGGGCCACACAGCGAAGTATTGTAGGACTCAGCTTCAACAGAACCAGATGACAAACAACAACAATAACAACAACAACAACAACAACAACAACAACAACAACAACAACAACAACAATGCTGGAGCTAGCTATACCTGTTACGGATGTGGGAAAACTGGGCATATCAGGCGAAACTGCCCCAACGCGAACAACCAAGGGACATAAGCAGCAGGGAGGGTACTGACAATGGGTCAGGGTGAAGCAGTGCAGGACCCATCCGTTGTCACCGGTACGTTCCTACTTAATGACTCATATGCATGCATCTTATTTGATAGTGGAGCGGAGCGAAGTTTTGTTAATAATAAGTTCAAATACTTACTAAAACAACAACCCCAAAAGCTTAGTGAAGCCTTCACGGTGGAAATGGCTAATGGGAAGACTGAAACAACTAAGGATATCTATGTGGGGTGTACACTAACTCTAAACAATCACACCTTCCAAATAAACTTAATGCCTGTAAATATTAGGAGTTTTGATGTGATCATCGGCATGGATTGGTTAAGCCCCCATCATGCCGATATTATGTATCACGAGAAGGTCGTTCGCCTTCATCTTCCTAACCATGAAACCCTAATAATCTACGGAGATAAACCCGGTGCATACCTTCGCCTTATCTCGAATATTAAGGCGCAAAAGTGTCTACAAAAGAAGAACTACGCGTTCCTTGCTCACGTGGTGGATAAAACCAAAGAGGAAGCGAGCATTCGTAACATCCCAGTGGTGTGTGATTTCCCGGATGTGTTTCCAGAAGATCTTCCGGGAATACCCCCAGAACAACAAATTGAATTCTGAATCGACCTAGTGCCTGGAGCCACTCCAATTGCCAAATCATCCTATAGGTTGGCTCCTACAGAAATGCAAGAATTATCAAGCCAACTGAGCGAACTCCTGAATAAAGGATTTATCAGACCCAGCTTCTCGCCGTGGGGAGCTCCGGTGCTTTTCGTTAAAAAGAAAGACGGATCCTTCAGGATGTGCATCGACTATAGGGAATTAAACAAACTCACCATCAAAAACTGGTATCCACTTCCATGAATCGATGATCTATTTGACCAGCTTCAAGGAGCTAGTTACTTTTCAAAGATAGATCTGAGATCCGGTTATCATCAACTCAAGGTCCGAGACGAGGACATTCCTAAGACTGCTTTCCGAACTCGATACGGTCATTACGAATTCGTCGTAATGCCCTTCGGTCTAACAAATGCTCCTGTTGCATTTATGGACCTCATGAATCAAGTCTGCCGCCCATTCCTTGACAAATTCGTGACTGTATTCATCGATGATATTCTCGTATACTCTCGAAGCAAAGAGGAGCACAGTCAACATCTTCGACAGATCTTAGAGACCCTTCGAGCTGAAAAGCTGTATGCGAAACTCTCCAAGTGCGAATTCTGGCTTCGCAGTGTAAACTTTCTGGGCCATGTAGTCAGTCAAGAAGGAATACATGTGGACCCCTCCAAGATCAAAGCAATCGAAAACTGGGCAATTCCGGCAACGCCAACAGAAATTCGCCAATTCTTGGGCCTCGCAGGCTACTACCGAAGATTCATTCAGAACTTCTCCAAGATAGCCAAACCCCTCACCACGTTGAGTCAGAAAGGCATACCTTTCAACTGGACCAAGAAGCAAGAAGTTGCCTTCCAATCCTTGAAGCAAGCCCTCTGTAGTGCTCCAGTGCTATCCTTACCAGAGGGAACCAAAGACTTCATAGTTTACTGTGATGGTTCGAATCAAGGATTAGGTTGTGTCCTCATGCAACGAGAGAAGGTAATTGCTTACGCATCCAGACAACTGAAAACTCATGAAGTAAATTACACCACACATGATCTTGAACTGGGGGCGGTGGTCTTCGCCCTAAAAATTTGGAGGCACTACCTCTATGGTACCAAGTGCACCATCTTTATGCACCACAAGAGCCTCCAGCACATTGTAAATCAAAAGGAACTAAACATGAGGCAACAGAGATGGGTTGAACTGTTAAATGATTATGAGTGTGAAATCAAATACCACCCAGGCAAGGCTAACGTAGTAGCTGATGCCCTGAGCCGAAATGAGTATTCAAGTCGTCGTGTGAAAACCCTGTCAATCACCATCCAATCTCATCTAGCCTCACAGATCAAGGAAGCCCAATTAGACGCATTGAAGCCAGATAATGTCGCTAGTGAATCGCTACGAGGAATGGAGAAGGAGCTCGAAGTTAAGGACGACGGAACCCACTACTTCATGAATAGAATCTGGATTCCCAAAATTAGGGGATTTAGAGAGATAGTCATGCATGAAGCCCACAGGACGCGATATTATATACATCCGGGGTCAGACAAAATGTATTTGGATATCAAGCAGCAATATTGGTGGCCTAATATGAAGGCAGAGATAGCCACTTTCGTGGGCAAGTGCCTTACTTGCGCCAAGGTGAAAGTAGAATATCAAAAGCCCTCGGGACTACTGCAACAACCAGTGATACCCGAGTGGAAATGGGAAAGGATTACTATGGACTTCATGACCAAATTGCCAAACACGGCAGACGGATTGGATGCTTTCTGGGTAATCGTCGATAGATTAACAAAATCCGCTCATTTCCTTCCAATAAAAGAATCCTACAAGATGGAAAAGCTGACCCGAATCTACCTCAAGGAGGTTGTGAGACTCCATGGAGTGCCAGTATCCATTATCTCGGATCGAGATAGCAGGTTTACTTCAAGATTCTGGCAATCTCTTCAGAAGGCAATGGGAACACAGCTAGACATGAGCACCGCCTACCACCCACAGACGGATGGTCAGAGTGAGCGTACCATCCATACACTCGAGGATATGCTCCGAGCTTGCGTGATTGACTTAGGAAAATCATGGGATGCCTACTTGCCACTGATCGAATTCTCTTATAACAACATTTACCATACGAGCATCAAGGTTGCTCCCTTTGAGGCTCTCTATAGTCGTAAATTTAGATCGCCCCTATGCTGGGCTGAGGTGGGTGACACTCAACTAGAAAAAGGGAAATCGCCAGTCAGTGCTCTTAAGGGACCCGAAATCATTCGTGAAACAACCGAGAAGATAGTCCAAATCAAAGCTCGAATTCAAGCATCGCGAGACCGACAAAAGAGCTATGTCGACAAGCGGCGAAAGCCACTAGAGTTTCAAGTCGGGGATCGCGTGCTATTAAAGGTCTCTCCATGGAAGGGAAGTATTCGATTCGGGAAAAGAGGAAAGTTGAACCCGCGGTACATTGGACCATTCGAGATTCTTGCCCGGATTGGTCCAGTGGCCTACAAGCTGCAGCTACCCGCCGAGCTCAGCAACGTACACCCAGTGTTCCACGTCTCAAATCTGAAAAAGTGTCTATCAGATGAAACCCTTGTTGTCCCTTTGGAAGAGATTGAGATAAACGAGAACCTCCTGTTCGTCGAAGAACCCGTCGAGATTATGGATAGGGAGGTGAAGCGTACAAAGCAAAGTCGCATCCCGATCGTGAAGGTTCGATGGAGCGCCAAACGCGGACCGGAATTCATGTGGGAACATGAAGATCAGATGAAGCAGAATTACCCTCACCTATTCATTCCTTCACAATCCTAGTTTTCAAAAGAATTTCGGGACGAAATTCCCTCTAACGGGGGGGTGATGTCACAACTAGCATTTTAGCTAGGAAATTCTATTCCTGTGTGACCATTCAACTATTGTAAATCTTATACTCTAAGTAAATCTCACTCAATGCTCATTTAGATTCATCAATTATGTTCCTCAAAGAGTCTGAAGCCCTAAGAACCATGGTTTGAGTCCATATTGGACTAGGATTTCCTTATTGGGCCTAATGGACCAATAAGCATCAAATTCAACTTTATTGGACTTAGAAGCCCTAATTGGATCCTAATTGGACCCAATTTATAAATCTAAAACATTTTGGACCATTTGGGTCTAGAATGATTCATTCTAACCCTAATGGGCCTTATTGGGCCATAACTAATCCAATTAACCTTAGTGAGCCATAAACCCATTCTTTTATTCTATTTGGGCCGTGAATGCCTCCAAGGGACCAATGGGCCGAAAATTTTTATGTTTAGGACCCAAAGATTCTAACTAAAGTTAATGCGCCCAAACTACTCTACCCATTCTTCTTGGCCCAAAATCTCGGCCCATGTATAAAACAAACAAAAAAAAGGAAAAGAAGAGAATTAGGGGGGGTTAACTTTGTAGGTGTCACCTCCATGTTGTTCATCATATATCCATGCAAGGACCACCATATATCCATGCTAGTCACCTCACCACTCTCTCTCCCCTCTCCTCCTCTACTCTTGGCCGAGAGCCACAACACACACACACACTACATCAAATTCTCTCTATTACTCTCAAGGATCATTCACCTTCTTCCTCCAAGATCTCAAAAATTTGCTAGGATTCTAAGGATCTTCACCAATTCATTCAAATCTTTGATAAGTTATTGTCAAACACAAGTATCTTCTTTCATCTTAATATGAAAAACTCCTTCTTACATGGTTTTATTCCATGATCACACCTTAGAAGCTCATAAATTCGAGATCCTCAACAAAGGTGTGCTAAGACCAAAAATCCTTCCCACTTCTTCTTCAAAAACCGAAACATCAAGCATAGGTGAGTTCATACCCCCTTGTTTTCGGTTTTCATATGATTTTTGGGGGAGAACGCAAGTAAAATGTGGAGATCTATGTGTTATATGCATGTTTTGTGTGAATCCTTAGTTTATTTGGTAATAAGGTGTTAGATCTTTCCAAATCACGAAATTTTAAGTATTATTTAGCAAAGATCTATGAACTATGACATTATATACATCACATTATCAAGCCAAAAGTGATTACATGCTTAAGATACAAAAGATTTCAACAAAAACCTTGTTAGAGGTCAAAATTTTTAGGAAAACAAAAAAATAAGGCTAAAAGTGACATTTATGTTTTTATAAGGGCCAAACAGATCCTACATGTATAAAAAGGTGTTTTTATGTTAAACATACTTTAAAAAGGGCCAAAAATGCAAATTTAAGCTTAATGGGCAAAAACTTTTGGGCCTCACGGTTTTGGGCCCAATTTGCGAAAAAAAATGAAGTTTTGGGGTTAAAAATGTTATTTGGCCAAAGTTTGAGTCCTAAATGTGAATAAACCAAATTTAGGGGTGAAAATAGTATTTATTTTCAAATTGGACAAAAAATATAAGATTTTCCAAAATTAGGCCGAAAGTGTAAATTTTTACAAACAAGGGGCTGAAAATGCACTTTTCTGCAAAACAGGGTTCTAAATGTGAAAATATAACTTTTTGGGCTAAAACCGTAAATTTTTAGACATTTGGGACAAAATTACAAATTTTTATAAATTATGGACTAAAGAGTCATTTTTACAAAACTTTGGGCTTTAATTAAAAATTGGAGGATTATTGGCCAAAAACGTCGTTTTTACAAAAAGAGGGTTTTTATCATCATTCCATTAAACCCCGAGCTAAAACAACAACGGAATAATACAAACAAACGGAATACTTCGATAACTATTCATTGAGCCTAATATACACGTTACTTGGCCAATGGACCATAAGGGCCAATTAAGTGTATATTGAGCCCAATGTTTTCCATGATGTGTTTATTGGGTCTTGCAACCCACTTACATGTTAATTTGGGCCTAAGTATGGATTACATGTTATTGGGCTTTTGTGGCCCATTTACATGCCTAATGGACCTAGATTACCCTTGTACATGTTATTGGGCCTTTGTGGTCTAATTACATGCTAATAGGGCTTGGAATGGAAATTTCACATGTTAATAGACCGTAACTCTACCTTTGTGTAATCCGATTACACAATCGTAGCCTGTAGTTATAACCAGAGTTTCCTGGTAGGAAAGCGTGAGTTTGTGTATAGATCTATCCGGGGTGACCCCCCACGCCTTAGCTGTTCGCTACAGCTAGACTAGGCCAGTCTAGGGCGACAAAAATCCTTAGCAAGACCGGCATTTGGAAAAATACCAAGACGGGCGACCTAGTCATTATCATGCATGGTTATAACGGCTCATATAGGGATTCAATACCAAAAGTTTAACCTTTTGAAGATAAACTCTTTAATTGTGTCAAATGCAAAACGACTTATTTAAAGATACAAGAATCTAGACGATGTTATAAAACAGAAAATATCGGATTTTCTGGGGAAATTATTCATATACAATTATCATTTATTCAAAATACAATGAATCTAAACTACACTCATATAAGTAATAACTATGAAATTCACACATGCATTTACACTTGATTTTCACATCATTTTCAGACATTTTACAGAAAATATCGGATTTTCTGGGTTTTTATGAAAGATACAAAGACTTTTACTGAAATATACTTATGAACTCACCAACATTATATATGTTGACCGTTTTCAAAATAACTTGTATTCTCAGGTAACCATTAAGCTGGAAGATATGCAAGTGTGTATGGTTTTGTTTTATGTAACATTACTTATCGTACTTTTAACAATTTGAACTTATGTATTTTAACAATGTACTTGATGTGAACAATGTTGGTTGTATTATGTAATGTTGGTGATGAATGTGTTATGTTTCATGTATATTCATTATGATGATTATTCAATTATTAGTCACACGAGCCCCCGGACGTTTCTGCCATCTGGTTCGGGCGTGTGACACCAATTGATGGACCTCAATTATAGGTGCAAACTCAGCCCGAAACCTCGTCACAAAATCCTCCCAAGTCATCGAATCAACCGCCTCACCTCCCACGGCGTGTCCAACTTCCTCCCACCAATCTCGAGCTCTGTATTTCAAAAGACAGGATGCAAGTATGACCTTTTCCCGCTCGGGGCAACAGCTAATATGGAAGGTGTTTGTGACATTCGCTAACGAATGCCTGCTCGCAATCGGGTCCTTCTTCCCGAAGAACTCTGGTCCCCCACATGCCCGAAACTCTCGAAAAGTTAAAGAACGGGCTCCCATCATCGCCACCATATCAGAACGAAAAGCACCCAAGTACTCATCTAGATTCTCCATAATACCCTCCTTGACCGTACCAAAGATCACAGCAGTCTGCTCAAGAATATTGCAGGTAATCTCTGATGAAATGAACTCCCGCATCTGATCATCCATGAACCTGGCCCCAAAGCCCGAACCAAAACCATCACCGGTACCAGAACCTCCTCATGTGACCATCATACTGAAAATAAACCCTATAAACCATCAGAATATACTCGAAGAATCCCACATTCTACAAGCTTCCTGGTATCATTGTGACTTTCCTTGACTCGATTACGGATCTTCTACTTCCAGTAGTACGGGCCCATACTACCTTCCACATCTATTTGTACTTTCCTCAAGAATCAATCCTCTAAGTTACTTTTCTAACAATCTAAATATCCACTCGCATAGTGAAATGCTCGTTGCTCTAAAGCATCTCCTAGGCTCTCATAGGCCACCATCACACCACTCTCTGCTATCAGTTGCAAAAGGAACTCCCTCTAATATCATCTAACTACCTCATGAATGCAATTACATAATACCAACACTAGATAATTCTTCGACTGAAAGGTCTCACACTACAACGGTTGGACTCAAACAAGAGTTTCGCAATAGAGTAACACCTAACCCTTTAAAATTATCTAATCTCAGCATTAAGCAACTTAACACATTCGCTTAATAGTTAGATGATATTAATGGAAATTCCTAAAATCGCAAAGCAAGCAACATTCGAGCATTGAGTAATCCGAATAGAGCATCACTTAAACAGACCATCCTATCAGATAACTGGTCCAATACTAGCAAGCATGAAACATCCAAAAATACAGACCAAAAATTCCATTTTTAATTATTAATAAAACCATAGTTATCCAAAACACATCTCATAATATCTCAAACATCATATCAATGTATATCAAAATATCAGAGTATAAATATCCCAGGCTGAACAAATTGTGTGTGCGCTGCAATCATCCTGAGCCCTTCCCCTTGCTACCGGAAGAACCTGAAACCAAAACTGAAAACTGTAAGCACGAAGCTTAGTGAGTCTCCCCAAACTACCACATACCATACACATAACACGCAACTAAGATATACGGGCCCCGCCCACTCTCATGGAGATTTGGGCCCCGCCCACACTCTGTTGTCTAAGAGATTTGGGCCCCGCCCACACTCCGCTGTCTAGGAGATTCGGGCCCCGCCCACACTCCGCTGGCTAGGAGATTCGGGCCCCGCCCACACTCTGCTGTTTAGGAGATTCGGGCCCCACCCACACTCCGCTATCTAACATGCATACAAGTATCACACAGACAATAAGTATATCTACTCCTATCAAACAGTCACATAACTATACTCAAATAATACTACGAGATTCGGGCCTCGCCCATACTCGGCTGCGATGAGATTCGGGCCCCGCCCACACTCAGCTACTATCATATCACATATACGGGCCGGCCTTGGTGCCATAGACCCGTTCCTACTGAAGGAAACTCACCTCGCAAGGCTGACTGCTGAAAACTCGAGTGAGGACCCTCTGACTGCTGCTCTGGCGACTCTCCGGCTATAAATTTAATAATAATACTTAATCAAAATCTGTTAATCCTTCTTAGGGTAAAATGACCATTTTACCCCTGGTCAAAGTCAACGCTTGGGTCAAATTCAACCTTCTGGTTGACCCAACTCGTCGAGTTGCTGCATCAACTCGTCGAGTCCTAGATCACGAAATCGCGATCTAGCTCGTTGAGTCTCCCCCTGACTCGTCGAGTTTCCAGGCTACTCACAGTCGCGATCTACCGATTTAACTCGTTGAGTCCCTTCACCGACCCGTCGAGTTCTACCTTAAGTTAAAACGGGACAACCCAAATCAACTCGTCGAGTCCCTCTATGGACTCGCCGAGTTCCCCTGTCTGATTGACCCATCTCAATGGATTAAGCTCCTACCCTTCAGATCCAAACTCCAAACTTTATCTACACACTGGGAATACACTTTTAAGGTTAAAGTTTCCAACTTTACCCGCTCTTAGACCTTCTTAATGGGTTTAGCTCAAACCCTAACTTCTCTAGAACATAGATCTTGGTCCACAAGCCATAACACCCTAAACCAAGGCAAACTATACTAGATCTAGGCTCTAAACATCAGTTGGACACGTAAAGTTCCTAGCTTTCCTTCCATGTATGGCCTCTTAGGGCTAAAAAGGCCATATTAATGCTTAAAATCTTGCATGCGGCTTCCATGGTCATAAATTTTGCACCTTTATGCCATGGAACTCCTTCTAGATCCCAGATCTGAAATATAAGTCACTTGGGACGTCCAAATCCCAAAGACCAAGGTTCTTGAACCAAATCCCTCATAAAATGGAAGTAAATAGATCTAAGAAAAGAATGATCAAGTTAGAGACTTGATTACCAGAAAATGTAGCCAAAGAAGTGTAGTTTATGGATCTACTCTCTTCCTCATGAGCCTTCTAACTCCTTCTTCTTCTTCAAGCTTCAAGAACACAAAATATTGCTTACAAATGGCTTACACACTCACAAGATGCTCTAGGGTTTTGTGTATTAGCGTTTGGGACAAGGAGTAAGGCCAAGGGGTGGGGATTAAGATGCTTAAATAGGGTGCAAAACCCCGAAATTAGGGTTTCACTCTGCCAGGCCTACTCTCCGAATCCAGAGCTCTTGACTCGTCGAGTAGGTGGCTGAATCCCGCGTACAAGGATAACTTCTACTCAACGAGTCTGGGGCTTCCAACTCGTCGAGTAACCTTTCAAACAAGAATAATTTGTAAATAAATGTGTACGAGAGTCCGGGCGTTACAATTCTCCCCCACTTGTCTTAGACTTCGTCCTCGAATTCTGCTGCATCTGAAAACAACTCGGGCTAGTGCTCCCTCATCTCCTCCTCGGGCTCCCATGTCCACTCACCCTTGCGGTGCTGCCACTACACCTTCACTAACTAAACAACCTTGTTCCTCAAGGTTTTCGTCTTGCGATCCAGAATCGCCACCGGTCTCTCGATGTAGTTCAGGATCTCGTCAACCTGAATATCCTCCAAGGGCACAATCGTTGAATCATCCGCTAAGCACTTCCGCAACTGGGAAACATGGAAAGTGTTATGGATCTGACTGAGCTCTGTCGGTAGATCCAACCGATAAGCCACCCTGCCCACCGGGCTATAACCCTAAAAGGACCAATGTACCTGGGGCCCAGCTTTCCCTATTTCCGGAACCGGATGACACCTTTCCAAGGTGACACCTTCAGGAGGACCATATCGCCCACTTGAAACTCTAAATCTGAACGTCGGTTATCGGTGTAGCTCTTCTGCCTTCTCTCAGCGGTCTGGAGCCTGCTCCGGACCTGCTGGATCTGCTCTATAGTCTTGAGTACTACCTCAGTACTCCCCACGAATCTCTGACCAACCTCACCCCAACAGATTAGGGGTCCTACACTACCTCCCGTAGAGCATCTCAATGGGAGGTCGGTCTATGCTAGCGTAGTAACTGTTGTTATACGAAAATTCCGCTAACGGAAGATACGTATTCCAACTGCCACCAAAATCCAAAACACATGCGCGTAGCATGTCCTCGAGAGTCTATATCGTCCTCTCCATCTGCCCGTCAGTCTGAGGGGTGGAAAGCGGTGCTGAAGTGGAGACGAGTACCCATCTCCTCGTGAAACCGCTTCCAGAATCTGGAAGTGAAACGGACATCTCGATCTGACACCACCGAGATAGGCACTCCATGTCGTGCTACTATCTCGCGCACGTATATCTCAGCCAGCTTCTCGACCGAGATACTCTCCTGGATCGGGATTAAATGAGCGCTCCTGGTCAACCGATCCACGATGACCCATATCGAATCTACTCCACGTGCGGTCCTGGGAAGCTTGGTAATGAAATCCATAGTGATATCTTCCCATTTCCACAAGGGAATGTCCAGTGGCTGCATCTTGTCGTGGGAGCGTTGATGTTCGGCCTTGACCTTCCTGCAGGTCAAACACCGCTCTACGTAACAAGCCATGTCCCGCTTCATGCAGGGCCACCAATAATCAGGGCGAAGATCTCGGTACATCTTCATCGCCCCGGGATGGATGGATAACCTCAACTTGTGGGCCTCATCCATCAGAACCTGTCGTACTCCGCCCCAGTACGGGACCCAGACCCTCCCATGCATTGTTAACAACCCTCGACTGTCATCATCAAACGAGGCCACCCGGCCTACAATCCGCTCACACTTCTGGCGCTCTTCTTTCAGGCCCTCAACCTATGCCTCTCTAATCTGCTCCAGCAGTTGAGTAATCACTGTCATCCTCAAACATATATCTCTAATCGGAGCCGCCACTGCCTTGCAGATCAGGGCGTCGGCCACCACGTTAGCCTTGCCCGGGTGGTAAAGGATCTCACAATCATAATCCTTCACCACATCTAACCACCGTCGCTGCTTCATGTTCAGATTCGGCTGATCCATGAGGTACCTCAAACTCTTGTGGTCCGTGTAATTGGTACAACAGACTCCATAGAGGTAATGCCGCCAAATCTTGAGGGCGAAAACCACATCCCCCAGCTCTAAATCATGCGTCGGATAGTTAGCCTCGTGAGGCTTCAGCTGCCTCGACGCGTAAGCTATCACATGACCTCTCTGCATCAAAACTGCACCCATTCCCGTAATCTCGTCACAATAAACTATGAAATCATCAACTCCCTGAGGCAGAATCAAAATCGGTGCCTCGCATAACCGCTGTCTAAGAGTCTCGAAGGGTGCCTGCTGCTCAAGCCCCCAGCAGAATGTCACCGACTTCTTGGTCAGTCGGGTCAAAGGAACAGCGATCTTGGAGAAATCCTGAATGAATCTCCGATAATAACCTGCTAGACCAAGAAAACTCTGAATCTCAGTTGGAGACCTCGGAACCTCCCACTGCATCACGGCCTCTATCTTTGTCGGATCAACCAGAATACCCTTCTGGTTGACGAGATGTCCAAGAAACTGCACCTCGCACAACCAGAACTCACACTTGGAGAACTTCTCAAAACGTCTCTCCCTCCTCACTGTCTCCAGCACCTCCCTCAGGTGCTCCTCATGTTGATCCTGAGTCTTGGAATAGACGAAGATATCATCGATGGAGACTATCATAGACCGATCCAGCATCGGTCTGCACACGCGGTTCATGAGGTCCATGAACGCGGCTGCAGCATTGGTGAGCCCAAACGGCATCACCACGAATTCATAGTGACCATAACGAGTCCTAAAAGCTGTCTTCTACACATCCTCATCTCTGACTCGCATCTGGTGATAACCCGATCGTAGATCAATCTTGGAGAACCAAGATGCACCCTGTAGCTGGTCAAACAAATCATCAATCCTCGGGAGGGGATAACGGTTCTTCACCGTTACCTTATTCAGCTCCCGGTAGTCTATGCACATCCGATGCGACCCATCCTTCTTCCTCATAAATAGGATCGGGGCTCCCCATGGCGAACTACTCGGTCTGATAAATCCCTTGTCTAGCAGCTCTTGCAGCTGCGTAGACAACTCATGCATCTCGGGAGGAGCCAACCGATATGGTGCCTTGGCTATCGAAGTCGCACCAGGGACCAGGTCAATCCTGAACTCAACCTGTCTCTCCGGAGGTATCCCAGGTAAATCCTCCGGAAATACGTTCGGGTACTCTCGCACTACCGGTACATCATCCACTGTTGCCTTACCCTTATCACGGGTATCCATAACATAGGCGACATAACCCGTGCAACCCTGCCGAAGGTAGCGCCTCCCTCTCGCTGCTGAGCATAGAGTCAATCCACCTTGCGGCCTCTCACCCTGTATCACTAACCCTCCCCCACTAGGAGTACGAATCCTCACTAGTTGCTGCTCGCAGTCGATCATTGCCCCATTAGGGCTCAACCAATCCATACCCACTATAACCTTATGCCCTTTCAAAGGAATAGGGACCAGATCCACGGAAAACTGCTCGTCGAATAACTGTAGTGTAGAAGCTCTGTGAACCCTCGCAGCCCTAACGGTCCTGTCATTTGCTATCTCCACATCAAGCGGGCAATCCAACTCCTCCGGAGCTCCTACGAATCGCTTGCTGAGCGCGAGCGACATAAAAGATCGGGTAGCACCCGATTCAAATAGTACCAAGGCTGATATACCGTTCACTAAGAATGATCCTATAACAAACACATAAATATAAGCGATAATCAATACAAATAAAGAGATAAGGAGAAGGTACATACCTGTAACGACATCAGGAGCTGCACGTGCCTCCTCTGCTGTCAACTGGAAGGCTCTGCTCTTCGCCACTGGCATCTCTGTCTAGCCCTGACGGCCGTCTGTAATCCTCAATGTAGCAGGGGCAGGTGCCGCCATCTTCCCTGCTGCTGCCAAACTCGGACACTAGGACCTCTTGTGGCCCCTCTGATTGCACTGAAAGCAAATCAGATCAGATGATGTGATGGTGGTGGTAGCAGTACAATCCTTGCTGACATGCCCAGTTCGGCCGCACTTCAAGCAGCCCGAACTACCAACCCTACACCGCCCATCATGCCCCCTGCCATACTTTTCGCAGTGGCCTCGGCCCTGCTGGCCCTTCCCTCGGGAATATACCTTGGGATTTTTGCCCGAGGCCTCCACGCCAGACACTGACTCTAGCTTCCTCTTCCTCTCCATCTCTAAATCAATCTCTCTCTCACGAGCCCTAGAAATCATGTCCTCCAGCGTCTTGCAGCTGGAGCGGCTCACAAACTGGCGGATATCACTCTGCAACATCTCATGATATCGGGCCTTCTTCATTTCCTCGTCCGCCACATACTGAGGAACGAGAAGGGCCGTCTCCCTAAACTTGGCGGTGATCACTACCACAGTCTCTGTCATCTGCTCCAAATCCTGGAACTCCCTCGCTAACTGTTGCACCTAAATCACAGGTGCAAACTCGGCCCTAAACCTGGTCGAAAAATCACTCCAAGTCATCGCATCCAAAACTGCATCATATCCAATGGCTCTCCCAACCTCCTCCCACCAGTCACGTGCCCTGTCCTTCAGAAGAAATGACGCAAGTCTAACCTTGTCCTCCTCGAGACATCTGCTGGTGCGGAATCCGTTGGCGACATCCACCAACCATCTGGTGCTTGCAATGGGGTCCCAAGCCCCATGGTAGTCAGGAGCTCCACAAGCCCTGAACTCCCTGAAAGTCAGTGTGCGCGAACCCATCATGGCCACCACCTCAGTATGGAAAGCGCTCAGCTTCTCATCCAGAAGCTCCAAAATACCCTCCTTAACTGAACCAAAGATCACAGGAGTCTGGTCTAGAATGGTACGTGTGATCTTAGACAAGATGAACTCCCTCGTTTGCTCGTCAAGCTGCCCGGCTCCAGTGCCCGATCCTGATCCCTCACCAGTGCCTGAAGTGCCAACTGGCCTAGTGCATAGCGTCGCCATACTGAAAATACACCATAACAAACATCAATATACTCATCATATCTCGAGGGATCTAACACACTACAAGTTTCTAGATTCATCTCAGCCTTCCTTGATTCGAGTACGGATCCTCTGCTTTCAGTAGTACGGGCCCATACTACCTTCCACATCTATCCGTGCTTTCCTCAAGAACAACCTCGACTCCACCAAGTCCCTTATACCACTACTACCGATCTCATGCTAAACTCATCCTAGGCTTTCCCTAGGGTAATCACTAACCCACTCTCTGCCATCATCTGCATAAGAAGTTCCTGTTATCTCCCCCTAACTAACTCGTGAATACTATTACATATCGCTAAGACTAGATAATTCTTCGAATGAGAGATCCTACCCTACAAAAATTGGACTCAAACAAGAGTTGTGCAATAGACTTAGACCTAACCTTCTGAAATTATTTAGTCCTAGCAATATGTAACGTAACATATTCATTTACCAGTTAGAAAAAGGTAACTAGAACTCCTAAAAGCACAAAGCAAGCAGCATTCGAGCTTCGAGTAAACATAATCAACCATATCTCTCTCAGGCTATCCCTGACTAATCTGTACTAGCATGCAGTTCATAAAGCTGAGATACATATAACATGCATATAAGGCATCCTTCCTAGATCCTTAGTCCTAATATAGCATGCAATTCTCATGAAGCTGATACATGTATAATAGGCACATAAGGAATCCTTCCTAGATCCTTAGTCCTAATTTAGCATGCAATTCTCATAAACATATCATAACATAACTTGTATGGGTAATTTGGGAGTACTTACTTGAGCTCGACTGATTGCATGCACCATACCTTTTTTCTCTTTTCAAAGTTCTTTTCTTTTTTCAAAACTCTTTTTGTAAAATTGGTTTTCCTTGAAAATTTTCATACCAAATCCTTAGTTTGAGTTCAGACACACCCGAGAGTGTGTCTGAATCCCTCAAACCAAGGCTCTGATACCAACTTGAAACATCCAAAAATACAGACTAAAAATTTTGTTTTTAATTATTAATAAAACCATAGTTATCCAAAACACATGTCATAATATATCAAACATCATATCAATGTATATCAAAATATCAGAGTATAAATATCCCAGGCTGAACAAATGGTGTGTGTGTTGTAATCATCCCGAGCCCTTCCCCTTGCTACCGGAAGTACCTGAAACCAAAACTGAAAACTTTAAGCACGAAGCTTAGTGAGTCTCCCCAAACTACCACATACCATACACATAACATGCACCTAAGAGATACAGGCCCCGCCCACTCTCATGGAGATTCGGGCCCCGCCCGCACTCCGATGTCTAGGAGATTCGGGCCCTGCCCACACTCCGTTGTCTAGGAGATTCGGGCCCCGCCGAGTCCCTCTATGGACTCGCCGAGTTCCCCTTTCTGATTGAGCCATCTCAATAGATTAAGCTCCTACCCTTCAGATCCAAGCTCCAAACTTCATCTACACACTGGGAATACACTTTTAAGGGTAAAGTTTCCAACTTTACCCGTTCCTAGTCCCTCTTAATGGGTTTAGCTCAAACCCTAACTTCTCTAAAACATAGATCTTGGTCTACAAGACATAACACCCTAAACAAAGGCGAACTATACTAGATCTAGGCTCTAAACATCAGTTGGACACGTAAAGATTCTAGCTTTCCTTCCATGCATGGCCTCTTAGGGCTAAGAAGGCCATATTAATGCTTAAAAGCTTTCATGGGGCTTCCATGGTCATAAAGTTCGCACCTTTATGCCATGGAACCCCTTCTAGACCCCAGATCTGAAATATAAGTCACTTGGGACGTCCAAATCCCAAAGACCAAGGTTATTGAACCAAAACCCTCATTGTAACACCCAAAAATTCAAGCCAGTTTAAAACTTTTAAAACATTTCCAAAACCATTAACTATTACAAAACTTGTTTTCAAAATGTATAACATCAGAGTATCCGAGAAACAAAGTCATAAAAATTGAGGAATTGTACGATCACGCATTTGCCTTGCCACGATCCCCTAATGTACCTGAAACAATAAACTGAAACTGTAAGCCCGAAAGCTTAGTGAGTTCCCCCAAAATACCCATACCCACAATAATACACATATCATCATAAACAACATACTATGGGTCCAGTCAACCATCGGGTTGGAATACCCTAGGCCCTCAACCATCTGGTTGGAATGCCAACATACTATGGGTCCAATCATCCTCGGGATGGAATACCCCAGGCCCACAACCAATAGGTTGGAATGCCCACATACTATGAGTCCAATCATCCTCGGGATGGAATACTCACGGCCCACAACCAACAGGTTGGAATGCCCAGGTCTATTGGCTTTCGCACAAACCAGATAAGCCTCAACCGCCAAACAAACATGTGCACATATAACAGATAATCACATAATAGTCTATAGACACAACTGATCTAACGGATCATACCACATACCGCATAATATTATCCTACCCTCTAGGATACCGAACTAATAGGTCATACCACATGTCACATAATATCATCCTACCCTCTAGGATACCGATCTAACAGATCATACCACATGTCACATAATATCATCCTACCCTCTAGGATACCGATCCAACAAATCATACTAGCATAACATAACCAATAACAATTCAAAGGGCCGGCCTTGGTGCCTTAGACCCTTGAGTATAGTGAGGATAACTCACCTCAAAATGTCGTACTGAAAATGATAGGCTCAAACTCTCAAATCACCAACACGAATTCCACCACCTATAGTTACCATAAAACCCTTTTTCCATAAATCTCCAATTTACCAAAATACCCCCAGAGGTCAACTGGTCAACCCTTGGTCAAGGTCAAAGTCAACAGTCAAGGTCAACATTCCATGTTGACCCAACTCGTCGAGTGCAGTTCACCGACTCGTCGAGTTCTTCCTGAACTCGAGAAGTCGTGAAATCCTAGGTTGACTCGTCGAGTTCATACGTGTCCAAAGGTTGAGAGAAACCCTAGCCGACTCACCGAGTTGTTCATCCAACTCATCGAGTTCATGGCCATCTTCATATGACTCGCCGAGTCGACCTTGCGACTCGCCAAGTCCCTTCAATCCTTCATCCATACAGATGCTTTTTAAGCCATGCAAAGCCTCCATACTGCAGATCTAAGCTCTTAGGGCATGTTTATCATGTAAAGTTGCAAACTTTACGTGCATGCAAGATGATAATGGCCCAAAACAAGCTAAAGGAGTGGCTTTGGGTAAGGGAAAGGCCATAGCTCAACAAAGACTGGAACTTTATGATAACGAGGGGATAAAGCAGTCCAGATCTGCGGTTTCAAACTCAGATCTCGACCCAAATCGGAGAACCACTACAAAACCCTAAAATCCCAACCCATAAATGAAGAGATCTAACTAAGGGAGAGCCAAGGTAACAACTTGTTACCTCCAGAATGATGCCAAGACAGAGAAGAATCCGGATCTACAGCAGCCCCTTGCTTCACACCTCTTGAACTCCAAGCCCTTTACTCCAAGAATCTTCTTTCAAGATAAGAAGCACACAAAAATAGAGGGAAAGCACAAATTAGGATTTCTGAATTCGAGGGAGGCAGTAAGAGAGGCTAGGGGGAATAAGTGATGCTTAAATAGGGTGCAATACCCCAAAATTTAGGGTTTCATCTGCCAGCTCCTACTCGTCGAGTCCCTTCTTGGACGCGGCGAGTAGGTCACTTAAACGCGTGGACTAACCCGCTGCTACTCGATGAGTAGGGCAACCAACTCGTCGAGTAGCCCTTGAAATCAAGAAACTTTATATTAAATCAATACCTGAAAAATTGGGGGGTTACAATTCTCCCCCACTTGAACTAGACTTCGTCCTCGAAGTCTGCCACGGTGAATAGTTGCGGATAATGCTCCCGCATCTCTGCCTCTGGCTCCCACGTCCACTCGGACCCCCTACGATGTTCCCAATGTACCTTCACCAAAGGTATCTCCCTGTTCCTCAGAATCTTCATCTTTCTCTCTAGTATGGCCACAGCCTCTCCACGTAATTCAGGCGCTCATCGACCTGAATATCATCCATCGACACCACCGCCTCCTGATCCATAATGCACTTTCGCAGCTGCGAAACGTGGAAAGTGTTGTGGATCCGACTAAACTCCTCCAGTAGCTCTAGCCTGTAAGCCACCTTGCCAACCCTGGCAATGATCCTGAACGGCCTAATGTAACGGGGACCTAATTTCCCTCTCTTCCTGAAGTGGATCACACCCTTCCAGGGTGAGACCTTCAGGAGAACCATATCACCTACCTGAAATTCTAGCTCAGATCGGCGTCTGTCGGTGTAACTCTTCTGCCGACTCTGAGCGGTCTGCAGTCGCTGCCTAATCTGCTGAATCTTCTTGGTAGTCTGCAAGACTACTTCCGTCCGTCCCATCACCCTGTGTCCAACCTCACCCCAACAAACCCGGGTGCGACATCTTCGCCCATACAGTAGCTCGAAAGGCGGGGCGCCAATGTTGGAATGATAGTTGTTGTTGTAGGCGAACTCTGCAAGCGGTAGGTGGGAATCTCATATCCCATCGAAATCAATAACACACGCCCTCAACATATCCTCGAGGGTCTGAATGGTCCGCTCACTCTTCGAATGGAATGTTGTACTAAAGTGCAGCCGCGTGCCCAGTTCCTCGTGGAACTTCTGCCAGAAACGGGAGGTAAATCTAACATCCCGGTCGGAGACAATGGAGACTGGAACCCCATCGCGAGCAACGATCTCGCGGACATATATGTCGGCCAGCTTCTCGGCCGACGAACTCTCCTGTATTCCCAAGAAATGGGCACTCTTGGTCAATCGATCCACGATGACCCATATAGCATCAAACCCCTTCGTCGTTCTCGGCAACTTGGTAATAAAGTCCATCGTGATCTGTTCCCATTTCCACATGGGAATCTCCAGGGGCTGCAGTTTGCCATGTGGCCTCTGATGCTCGGCCTTGACCATCTTACAGGTCAAGCACCTCTCGACGTACCAAGCGATTTCTCGCTTCATGCACGGCCACCAGTAGCTCAAACTCAAATCCCGGTACATCTTGGTGGCCCCCGGGTGAATAGAGAAGTGAGACTTATGAGCCTCCTCCATGACCGTCTGTGTGACCCCACCAGTCATCGGAACCCATACCCGACCGCATCGGGTCAACAACCCCTGGCTATCCTGCACAAACCGGGCGTTCTCGCCCCTGATCCTCTCCAGTGTCCAATTCTCTGGTCGCATACCCTCCACCTGAGCTTCTCTGATCAAACTCACAAGCGGGGAATCCACTGCTATCCTCATACATCTCACTGGGGTGGGAGTACCAGCTGACTTGCGGCTCAGAGCGTCCGCCACCAAATTCACTTTACTGGGGTTGTAAAGGATCTCGCAATCATAGTCCTTTACTACATCCAGCCACCTGTGCTGCCTCATGTTCAGGTTCGGCTGGTCCATGATATGTCTCAGGATCTTGTGATCCGTGTAAATGGTACAACGGACCCCATAAAGGTAATGTCTCCATATCTTGAGAGCGAACACCACCGCTCCCAGGTCTAAATCATGTGTAGGGTATCTCGTCTCATGCGGCTTCAACTGCCGCGATGCATACGCTATCACCCGTTCCCTCTGCATGAGGACCGCCCCTAAACCTGTGATGGATGCATCACAAAACACCACAAAATCCTCAACTCCCTCCGGGAGTGTCAAAACTGGAGCCTCACACAAACGCTGACGGAGGGTCTGAAACGCCCTCTGCTGCTCAGGGCCCCACCGGAAATCCACTCCCTTCCTCGTCAAACGAGTGAGGGGTACTGCAATCTTGGAGAAATCATGTATGAATCTCCGGTAGTACCCTGCCAATCCCAGAAAACTTTTGATATCTGAGGGAGATTTCAGAACCTCCCACTACATGACTGCCTTGATTTTGGCCGGGTCGACCAAAATCCCATCCTGGTTAACGAGGTGCCCGAGGAACTGGACCTCCCGTAACCAAAACTCGCACTTCGAGAACTTGGCATAAAGCCGCTCTCGTCTCAGAACTCCCAAAAACTCCCTGAGATGCTCCTCGTGCTGCTCTCGAGTCTTGGAATACACCAAGATATCATCTATAAACACGATGACCGAGCGATCCAGCATCGGTCTGCAGACCCGATTCATCAGATCCATAAATATTGCTAGCGCGTTGGTGAGCCCAAACGGCATCACCACTAACTCGTAATGACCATAACAAGTTCGAAACGCGGTCTTCTCCACGTCCTCTTCTCTGACCCAGACCTGATGATATCCCGACCTCAAATCTATCTTGGAGAATCAAGATGCCCCCTGCAACTGATCAAAGAGATCATCTATCCTCGGGAGTGGATAACGGTTCTTCACCGTCAACTTGTTCAACTCCCTATAATCAATGCACATCCGGTGTGAACCGTCCTTCTTCCTGACGAAGAGGATCGGTGCTCCCCATGGAGAACTGCTAGGTCGAATGAACTGCTTGCCCAGCAGTTCCTGCAGCTGTGATGACAGCTCCTGCATCTCGGGTGGCGCCATTCGGTACGGCGCCTTGGCGATAGGAGCCGCGCCCGGCACTAGGTCGATCCTGAACTCGACCTGCCTCTCTGGAGGCACTCCTGGTAACTCCTCCGGGAACACGTCAGTAAACTCTCTAACCACTGGAACCTCTGAAACTGGAGTCGGATCCCTAGCCCGCGTATCCACTACATACGCTAGATAACCCGCACACCCTTGCTGAATGTACTGCCGAGCCCTGGCAGCTGAACAGAACCCTGATCCCACTCTGGTGCCCTCTCCATGTACAATCAGTTCTCCCCCACTTGGGGTACGAACTACCACTCGCTGGCCCTCACAATCTATCATGGCACCGAAACGGCTAAGCCAATCCATCCCTACAATCACGCACACCTCCCCCATGGGAATCGGTATCAAGTCTATCGGAAAGGACACTCCGAAAATCTCCAACTCACATCCTCGGTAGACCGAAGAAGCAGAAATCCCGTGTTCGTTGGCGATGGAGACTCGCAACGGACACTCAAGCTCACTTACTGGTATACTGAACTCCCTACTGAAAGTCTGAGATACAAACGACCGACTCGCCCCCGAGTCAAATAACACCAATGCGGGTAAGGAGTTTACTAAAACGTACCAGCAACCACATCTGGTGCTGCCCTGGCCTCCTCGGCTGTAAGTTGGAAGGAACGACCCTGAGCCTTCGGAGGCTCTGCCCTGACTGGTGTCCCATCCGTGATCCTTAAAGTGGTCGGCGCTGGAGCCTGCGCCGGCTTGGCGGCTAGTAGAGGACACCGGGCCTTCATATGGCCCACCTGCTTACAATGATAGCAAAGCCTGACTCCGGAAGTCGGAGTCGGCTGCCTGCAATCGCTGGCCAGATGGCCCTGTTTGCCACATGGGTCGCACCCACTCCCTGCTCGGCACGTCCCTGAATGAGCCTTTCTGCACTTCCCACAGGTGCGGCCTTGCTGTCCCCCAATCCTGGTATCAGCGATCTTGGACCGCTTCGGCGCCGGCTGCGAATGCGTTGGGGCCTGCCGCTGCTCCCTCAACTACAGCTCAATCTCTAACTCACGCCGCCTGGCGGCCTCCTGTAACTCCAACAGAGTATCACATCTCTGAGTGGCAACAAACTGACGGATGTCAGTCTTGAGCATGCTCAGATAGCGTGTCATATGAGCCTGCTCCGAGGCAAACTCCGGGAAAAACATCGCCCTCTCAGTAAACATTCGGGTGATCTCCGTCACCGTCTCAGTACCCTGTCTCAACTCCAAAAACTCCTGAGATAACCGCCCGCGCTCGACCCTCGGAATGTAGCGAGTATGAAACCTATCCCTGAACTGCTCCCAAGTAACAGCAGCTCTCTGGTCATCTGTATATGACC
Organism: Lactuca virosa; assembly: GCF_052849685.1. NCBI lineage: Eukaryota > Viridiplantae > Streptophyta > Magnoliopsida > Asterales > Asteraceae > Lactuca > Lactuca virosa. The sequence goes on from NC_136430.1 coordinate 125,897,124, forward strand.
CCGTCATCAATCTCCACCAGTCCTTTGCCCCGGACCTCAGCAGGTTCAGGGCACATCTGACCTTCTGGTCAGTAGGACATGAACAAGTAAAGAAACACCCCTCCACGTCCGACAGCCACCTCATGGCTACAATGGGATCCTGAGTACCATCAAAAGTCGGGGGCTTCGTGTTATTGAAATCCCGGTACTGAAAAACTCGGCCCGCTCCCCCCTGCCGCTATTACAGCTGCGGTAGCTGCAGCGGCAGCTGTCTCAGTAAGGGCTGCATATATGTCATCAAAGTACTTCATCATGGCAGACTTGATAGTCCCAAACATCTCCGGAATCTGACCCCGGACAATCTCGACCACCTCCTCGCGGATGATCTCCCTGACAAGATCCTCTGTCAATAATGGCCCCTCCTAGCCGATAATCTCAGGTGCTACTGGGGCCTCCTGATCACCCTGTCCTGATCCCGAACCGGATCCAGCCACAAAGCGTCTCGTCATCACCATTCTGAAACATACCATAAGATGTCATATAATCTACATAAATAACCGGGAGCCAACTCCCGACTAACCCTAGGGGTTGTGACTTCCTTGCTACGCGTATGGGTCATGTGCTTTCAGTAGTATGGGCCCCTACTACCTTCCACACCTACCCATATTTGTCTCAAGTATCACCACAATGCCCTAACTGAATACACAACATGGCGAGCGCTCAATTCTCACTCCTAGAGGAATGCTAAATATCTCATAACTGGCCTCCCGGCCTCTCACAACCCACCCATCCATGAAACTTCCACCAACCCTGCAGCACTAGTGTATGCTAGCCATACATAACGCTAGACCCTATAGACTTTCGAATATCCAATCCTACCCTAAGCTCCCAATCAAACAAGAACAGAACATAAGGCCAAATCAAACATTCTCAGGCTATAAGATCTTAATTATGTATAACCGTGATGCATACACTAAGCAACTACAGTAATGATGTCAATCTCATATAAAGGAAACCCTAGGCTAGCAGGCATCATGTAATCAGGCAATTCTATCATGCAATTCCTGAAGATCCCTAGCCAAGTACTAGCATGATGTTCTAACATATCACATAATCAAATAACTGTATGGTATTTTGGGGTCTACTTACTGGCTCTGGCTGATCGTACGCCCTGCATCCTCCCTTACTTATTTTGAAAACCATTTAGAAACCATTTTAAAAATCTTTCCTTGATTTGAGACTGGATTCACACGAATGTTCCTCCAATTCACTCAAACCAAGGCTCTGATACCAACTTGTAACACCCAAAAATTCAATCCAATTTAAAACTTTCAAAACATTTCTGAAACCATTAACCATTACAAAACTTGTTTTCAAAATATATAACATCAGAGTATCCCAGAAACAAAGTCATAAAAAGTGAGGAGTTGTACGATCACGCCTTTGCCTTACCACGATCCCCTGATGTACCTGAAACAATAAACTTAAACTGTAAGCCCGAAAGCTTAGTGAGTTCCCCCAAAATACCCATACCCACAACAATACACATATCATCATAAACAACATACTATGGGTCCAGTCAACCATCGGGTTGGAATACCCCAGGCCCTCAACCATCCGGTTGGAACGCCAACATACTATGGGTCCAATCATCCTCGGGATGGAATACCCCAGGCCCACAACCAACAGGTTGGAATGCCCACATACTATGAGTCCAATCATCCTCGGGATGGAATACACACGGCCCACAACCAACAGGTTGGAATGCCCAGGTCTATTGGCTTTCGCACAAAGCAGATAAGCCTCAACCGCCAAACAAACATGTGCACATATAACAGATAATCACATAATAGTCTATAGACACAACTGATCTAACGGATCATACCACATACCGCATAATATTATCCTACCCTCTAGGATACCGAACTAACAGGGCATACCACATGTCACATAATATCATCCTACCCTCTAGGATACCGATCTAACAGATCATACCACATGTCACATAATATCATCCTACCCTCTAGGATACCGATCCAACAAATCATACTAGCATAACATAACCAATAACAATTCAAAGGGCCGGCCTTGGTGCCTTAGACCGTTGAGTATAGTGAGGATAACTCACCTCACAATGTCGTACTGAAAATGATAGGCTCAAACTCTCAAATCACCAACACAAATTCCACCACCTATAGTTACAATAAAGCCCTTTTTCCATAAATCTCCAATTTACGAAAATACCCCCAGAGGTCAACTGGTCAACCCTTGGTCAAGGTCAAATTCAAAAGTCAAGGTCAACAGTCCATGTTGACCCAACTCGTCGAGTGCAGTTCACCGACTCGTCGAGTTCTTCCTGAACTCGAGAAGTCGTGAAATCCTAGGTTGACTCGTCGAGTTCCCTTATAACTCGTCGAGTTCATACGTGTCCAAAGGTTGAGAGAAACCCTAGCCGATTCGCCGAGTCTTCGACTGATTCGCCGAGTCCAAGGCAATCTTCAACGGACTCGCCGAGTTGTTCATCCAACTCGTCGAGTTCATGGCCATATTCATATGACTCGCCGAGTCGACCTTGCGACTCGCCGAGTCCCTTTCGACTCGGCGAGTCCCTTCAATCCTTCATCCATACAGATGCTTTTTAAGCCATGCAAAGCCTCCATACTGAAGATCTAAGCTCTTAGGGCATGTTTATCACGTAAAGTTGCAAACTTTACATGCATGCAAGATGATAATGGCCCAAAACAAGCTAAAGGATTGGCCTAGGGTAAGGGAAAGTCCATAGCTCAACAAAGACTGGAACTTTATGATAAAAAGGGGATAAAGGAGTCCAGATATGAGGTTGCAAACTCAGATCTCGACTCAAATCGGAGAACCACTACACAACCCTAAAATCCCAACCCATAAAAGAAGAGATCTAACTAAGAGAGAGCCAAGGTAACAACTTGTTACCCCCAGAATGATGCCAAGATAGAGAAGAATCCGGATCTACAACAGACCCTTGCTTTACACCTCTTGAACTCCAATCCCTTTACTCCAAGAATCTTCTTTCAAGATAAGAAGCACACAAAAATAGAGGGAAAGCACAAATTAGGGTTTCTGAATTCGTGGGAGGCAGTAAGAGAGGCTAGGGGGGAATAAGTGATGCTTAAATAGGGTGCAATACCCCAGAATTTACGGTTTCATCTGCCAGCTCCTACTCGTCGAGTCTATTCTTGGACTCGGCGAGTAGGTCACTTAAACGCGTGGACTAACCCGCTGCTATTCGACGAGTAGGGCAACCAACTCGTCGAGTAGCCCTTGAAATCAATAAACTTTATATTAAATCAATACCTGAAAAATCGGGGCGTTACACTCATAAAATGGAAGTAAATAGATCTAAGAAAAGAATGATCAAGTTAGAGACTTGATTACCAGAAAATGTAGCCAAAGAAGTGTAGTTTCTGGATCTACTCTCTTCCTCTTGAGCCTTCTAACCCCTTCTTCTTCTTCAAGCTTCAAGAACACAAAAGATTGCTTACATATGGCTTACACGCTCACAAGATGCTCTAGGGTTTCGTGGATTAGGGTTTGGGACAAGGAGGCTGTAAATGAGGCCAAGGGGTGGGGATTAAGATGCTTAAATAGGGTGCAAAACCCCGAAATTAGGGTTTCACTCTGTCAGGCCTACTCGCCGAGTCCAGAGCTCTTGACTCGTCGAGTAGGTGGTTGAATCCCGCGTCCAAGGCTAACTTCTACTCGACGAGTCTGGGGCTTCCAACTCGTCGAGTAGCCTTTCAAACATGAATAATTTGTAAATAAATTCATACCAGAGTCCGGGCGTTACAAAGCAATTCTATAAGCTCATACAATAGGCACACAAAGGCATCTCTCCTAGCATTCTATCATGCAATTATAGGCAGATCATTAGCCCTATCTAGCATGCGGTACACAAATTCATAATTCAAAGCATTTCACATAGAACATGTATAGGTATTTGGGAAAACTTACTTGAGCTCGGTTGATTGCATGCACCACACCCTTTCTTTTATTAGAAAATCTTTAATTAAAACATTTCTTTTTCTGAAAAATGTATCAAATCATCAGTTTGAGTTCATACACACTCGAGAGTATGCCCGAATCCCTCAAACCAAGGCTCTAATACCAACTTGTAACGTCCCAAAACTCAAAACCAAAAATTTTTGTTTTTATATTAAATAACCATCAACCAAACATGTTTAACAAAACCATAAAGTATTCAAAAAAACATCCCAAAAGTACATCATAGTCAAATAAGCGAAAAATCATGGTGCGTGTAATGCGATCATCCCGAGCCCTTCCCTTTCAAACAGGAAGTACCTGAAACATAAACTGAAAACCGTAGCACAAAGCTTAGTGTGTTCCCCAAAATACCGCATACCATACATATATGTCAGCTCAAGGCTGTACCGGGTCTATTTCACCCCCGAGTGTATTTCAACTCATATGTCAGCCCAAGGCTGTATCGGGTCTATTTCACCACCGGTTCTATTTCACCCCTGAGTCTATTTCAACTCATATGTCAGCACAAGGCTGTACAGGGTCTATTTCACCCCCCGAGTCTATTTCACCCCACATACATATAGAAAATAGGCATACATCACATACAGCATGAGTCACAAAGACTACAAGCACATACAATCCCTAGTATCCTACAGTATAGAGAGCAAACTCACCTCAATATGCTATCAGTCAAATAGATGCTCGGGCTGCTGAATTGGAGAATCCCCATACTAACCAATCAAATAAAACCTTAATTAATAATTGGGTCATAAACCATAATCGGGACTTTAATCAACTAATCCCGACCCCCCAGGGTAAAACACCATTTTACCCTTCCCTCAATTGGCCCAAAATTCAAGGCCAAAACATAATGGCACATAAGACCAAATAATGGCCCAATTCCTACAGGACATTCAAAGCCCAATATGGGCCCAAATCCAAGAAGGCCCAAGCCCTAATAGTGACACACAATCAGAAAGACTTGTGGCCCAACAAGGGCCCAAAACCCTAAAGTCTAAAGGCGGCCCAACATCAAATCCCATGGCCAGGTCGTGAATGCTAAGAGTTCCCCTCGTACGCCCGGTGTACTAGGTCTCTATACAGAGTCGGGGATCCAAACGCGTACGCGCAACATACGCATTCGTACGCCCCCTTCAGCCACTATATCCATTAAATCCTTATTGCTTAATACCAAATGTCCAAATTTCAGATCCAAGCCTTGGGGAACATCTTAATCCATGAAGTCACTAACTTGGTGCCTTTGAGTGGCTTGAATGGACTCAAACCTTAGATTTAGCATCCTACTTTCACGAAATAGACATATACTCATGCATGGTTGATCCTCAACCATCAAGATGCTAACTTTATGAACTATGGATCTCAAAAACATCAAGAAGAGCAACTCATAACTTCTGGAGTGGTAAATTCCCACTAGATCTCATTCGTGGGACCAAAAGGTGACCAAAACCCTACTAGATCTAGATCTAAGCATAGAATGAGCAAGCTCAAAGCTTTATACTTTTATGAAGTTGGAAATGATGAATGGAATTTGGATCTACAATCTCTTCATTGACCAATTCTCCTCTACCAAGCTTCTTCTTCTTGAAGTTACACCAAAACACACACAAATGGGGTTAAATCTCTCTAGATGAGCTAGGGCTTCGAAATGGGACTCAAAAGAGGCTAAGCGGGCTAGTAAGGAGAAAACATTGGGCATAAGGTTGCTTAAATATGGTCCAAACCCTAAAATTAAGGTTAGTCCCCTGATTACGTACGCCCAACATACAGGACGTTTCTCCCAAAATTTATAATAATGCCCTAAGGAACAAAATTGGAAACTAATTACACACCAAGGTTCAAAATGAAAATACCTTGAATCGGGTGTTACATATGGTGGAACGGTTGAAGAGGTCGGGAGCCTATAGGCCCGCATAGTCTAAGATACACATTTTATTGGCAGATCGTGAGTTATTGTCTATATGCATGTATATGTATTGTGGTATTTGGTATTTTGGGGAACTCACTAAGCTTCATGCTTATCCGGTTGAATACAAATGTTTTTCAGGTACTTCATAAATCTGTGAAAAGGGAAAGGTTTGACTGTACACACACGCATTCGCAACATATTTTCGCTTAATATAATTATAATCTGATATATTTGAATAAATAAAAATGAAAAGTTTGTGTTGAAAATTAGGACGTTTAATATAAATATACTCATATATATATATATATATATATATATATATATATATATATATATATATATATATATATATATATATATATATATTACCTTTATAAAGCATACATCTTCCACTTTTAAGACTTTGTCTTAAAAAACAAGGGGAAGACATCTCACCCGTTTGATTAAAATGGATGGCTTGATTAAAATGGAGCCTTAAGATCCCACGGATTGATGACTTGTATTATATTATAGTATTATAAAACTCAAAACAAAACAAACAACTCCTTAACACTGAACTCACTCATTCTCTCTCTATATTTTGTTCATACCAAACCTCCATTCCCCACCCTTAAAACCACACTCTCTGCCACCCGTAATCACCACCGCCAGGCTCCACCACCTATCCTTACTCGCAGCACAATCGGATCATCTTCACCATCACCGAACAACCACCATCTCGAGCTTCACCTCTGTTAACAATCCACATCCACTTTCTTCTCAAGCTCCATTGGTCCTCAACCACCCAAATCCACTGCATGTTCCGGCTCTTTCCGCCCTTAAACGCTCACAGCGAACTACTTGCCACTTCTTTCCTATCTGGGTTAGATACAAAAACACAGAGCGAATATGTCGGGCTTTAAATTGGGGCTTCAATGGGACATTTTACGCCATTCTCAGCCACTATTGCCGCCTCAATTAGACGCCGTCAACATCTATTTCTTTCTCCTTCCTTCTTTGTCTAAAACATAGATTCAAAACTTACACCACCATCGGCGCCGCCTCCTGAAAACTTTAGCCTCCCCACCACCACAGGGATTAAACAATCTTCACATCGGCGCCTCCTCCTGAAAACTTTAGCCACGCCACCACCACAGGGATTAAGCAATCTTCACTGTCTCTCTTAATCGTTCTTTAGATCTGTAGATTTATGTTAGTTTGTTAAATAAAGGTATAGATTTGTGGATATGATCTATCATTTAAAGATCTGTATATGTATCTTATAGAGTTGTGCTTAATGGATTTTTGGTGTTCTTTTGGTCTTTCAGATTTACATGCATTGTTTCTCTGATTATCGATTCGAAGTTAAGATCAACCAAGGTATTTGTTGCTATATTGTGAACTAAATGAACCTAAACGTGTTAAGTTTGTTGAAATTAAGAGTCTTACAATAGCTGATTTAATCTTCTTGATTGTCTAGATAAATGGAGGTTTGTTGATAGAAAAGAACATTTTATTTATATGTTTATAATTAGAAATTTGTTTTGATATAATGTTGATATATCATTTTCTGGATGAATGGTTTTGTTTATGTTTTATTTAATTTTTTGATTGTTTATATTGGATATGTATTTTGTTAGAAACCATTTTTTATTTAGATGAACACTTACAATATTGTTGTTTTTTGATATGTATAACGATATGATTACATTTGTTATATTACATACTAATTTTAATTTAATAAAAGTCAAAGTGATTTAAGTCTAACAAACGTTTCAAAATTGTAACCCATAATGTGATTTATAAATGATCAAAATGTCCAACAAACGTTAAAAAAATATAATTTCTACTTATAATAAATTAAAAAGCATTAGTTAGTAAGAGTAAACAAAAATTTGGAAAATGAAAGGTAACTATATTGATAGAGTTAAATCAACATAGTTTTCGTTATAAATAAATATAATATATAGGGACTTGATTTGTTAATTAATTACTAAAAATGGTGCCAATTTCCCAACACAGTTAGAACAATTGGTAATATTACTATTAATAGTAGGGTCCGTTTGGGTTACACGCAAGGACAAAAACAAGCAATAAATAACATGAGAAATTATAGGGACTTCATCTGTTAATTAATTAACAGTATTTAATTAATTAAATGAAACGTAGAAGTTATGGAATATTCTAAAGGATAAAAAAAAGATAATTAAGCAGTCAGATAATTACCATTTATATGGAAAATTATTAGATGACTATATAATTATCTTGTAGGGTTTTCTGTCCTTCCCTATAAATAGAGAGGCCTTTGGAAAAAATATGATGATGAGTTTTACTCAAAACCCTAAGAGAAATTATGTCCTACCTACTCATTCCCGTAATCCTCAAAATCACGACACCACGTCGATGTAGCTTCATCTCCACGATGTGGTACCTGTTGTTCCAGCATATTTGGATTTGTGGAGCTTCGTTCATGGTGTTCGTTATGTCACACGCCCAAACCGGAACGGCAGAAACGTTCGGGGGCGGAGGACGTCATGTACAGTATCACAACAATTGCATCATAGTAACCAACGTAAACACAACCATTACATTGAAAATATATAAGGTATTTACATCTGTTTGATGCATAGTTTGTATAACAGCAAAAGTATAGCAAAAGTATAAAAGATGCGACTCTGTACGCTCCGTCTTCTCAAAAATCTGCGGGTGTATCTGTCTACCAGTTCCCTGAGAATACAAGCGGTTTTGAAAGAGTATCAACATTAAAGCTGGTGAGTTCATAAGCATATTTTTGTAATCAAAACCTGTCTGTGAATCTGTAAAATGTTGGCATGTTCTCAAGAAAATCCAATATTTTCTTTAGTAGTGAAAAGCAGTCTTAAACCCTAAGACCAAAATGTACGTTCGTTACTGTATTTTGTGATAGTATGTGAAAATGTTAGTCTGTATGCCTGGTTACCACCAGTTGTATTGTATAGTATGTTCTGTATGAAAACCTTTGTATGAAAACCCTGGTTAACACCAATAATGTATAATGTAATCGGTATGAAAACCCCGGCTACCACCAGTATGTATAATGTATTCTGTATGAAAACCTTGGCTACCACCAGTATGTATAGTATGTTCTGTATGAAAACCCTGGCTACCACCAGTATGTATAGTACTTTTATTACTTAAAATAAAACCATGTGTTTGTATCCCCTGTATGAAAACCCTGGCTACCACCAGTATGAAAATAAAACTATTTGAAGAACTGAAATCTCGTAAACAAATGGTTAGTTTATACTATTGTCAGTTTGGTATAACCATGCTTGATATGACCTAGTGACCTCTACGACGTTCTTCAGGCGTCGGATGTTATAAAATTTATCACATCAGGCATGCCTGCCTAACTGTAGCTAGCAGTTCAGGTGTGGGATTGTCAGTCCCGAATAGATCTATTCACAAATATCACGCTCACCCTCCAGGAGACTCTGGTTATACTGTGGTAGGATTTAGTTTCGCACCCCGAAGGGGTACAATTGAAGTAGTGCCTCACAACCCTGTATTAACTAGTTTACGTGTAGTGTAGTGTTCTCTTGTACTTCAAACTGTATGTATGTCTTGTAGAGTAAAAATAATTATACTTAAATAATTATTTACTATTGTACTCTTGTATTCGGAAAGTAGTATTGTATACCATAAACTATATTTACCATAGTTTATATGTTTGTTATGATGTAAGATTCTTGCCTTTGTAAAAACTGTGTATTGAATCCCAAACTATACCTATTATAGTTTTGTATGTATGTTCTCGTTGTATGAATTGAGTTCTATAAAATTTTTGTAATGTTCCCAAACTATATCACCGATAGTTTGATTGTATAACATGTATTGTAGTGAAAACCTTGCAATCATCATTGTATATTGAAAACTACCCTCATGCTCAGCATGTTACATAAGGGATAAAAATATATGAATATTTTTATAAATATGTAGCGTTTCCTTGGTTTGTATCAATTGCAAAAGTTTTTAAATCTGTATGTAATCATTTGTTTAAGAACACAAAATCCTTGTGTTTTGCTTGTATCCCCCCCCCCCTAAGAACACAAAATCCTTATGTAATCATTTTATGTATCCTAATTGAGACTTTTGAACATTTCGTTTTTGACGCTATTTTTATTGATTCCAAAATAGATTATAATATTTGACTTTTTTGAACATTACATTGACTTGGAATATCGGGTTGTCACATCATCCCCCCGTTAGAGGGAATTTCGTCCCGAAATTAATTCGACATTAAGTATTTATGGACTATGGAAAAGATGCGGGTATTTTTGTTTCATTTGATCTTCGCGCTCCCAGGTATATTCAGGTCCTCTCTTGGCATTCCAACGGACCTTCACAATGGGTATGCGACTTTGTTTTGTTCTTTTAATTTCCCGATCCATGATTTCTACAGGCTCTTCTACGAAGCGGATACTCTCGTTGATTTCAATTGCGTCCAGAGGGATGACGAGAGTCTCATCGGACAGGCATTTCTTTAGGTTCGACACGTGGAAGGTAGGGTGTACGTGATTGAGTTCCTGTGGTAATCACAGCTTGTATGCCACCGGGCCAATCCTGGCGAGGATTTCGAATGGTCCGATATACCTTGGATTTAGTTTCACATGTTTTCCAAAACGTATTAATCCCTTCCAGGGTGAGACTTTGAATAGTACTCGGTCCCCAACCTGGAATTCCAGGGGTTTCCGTCTTTTGTCCGCATAACTCTTTTGTCTGTCCCTTGAAGCCTTTAATCGTTCTCGGATTTGGAAAATCTTCTCGGTAGTTTCCCTTATGATTTTCGGGCCAATGAGAGTGCTGTTAGGTACTTGTCCTCTAGCTAGTTGCGTGTCGCCCACTTCAGCCCAGCACAGAGGTGATCTGCACTTGCGGCCATAGAGGGCTTCGAATGGGGCAACCTTGATGCTAGTGTGATAGCTATTGTTGTACGAGAACTCGACCAATGGTAAATGGGTATCCCATGCCTTACCAAGATCGATCACACAAGCCCTTAGCATATTTTCCAAGGTTTGAATGCTCCTCTCACTCTGTCCGCCGGTTTGTGGGTGGTAGGCGGTACTCTTGTCTAGTCTCGTTCCTAGAGATTTTTGTATTGACTTCCAGAACCGCGAGGTGAATCTACTATCCATGTCCGAGATAATGGATATTGGTACACAATGCAGTCGCACAATCTCCCTGATGTATGTTCTAGTCAGTTTCTCTAGCTTGTCTGTTTCCTTTGTTGGTAGGAAGTGTGCGGATTTGGTTAACCTGTCGACGATCACCCAAAGTGGCATCAAGTCCACCTGTTGCCTTGGTAACTTGATTTTTAAGCCCATTGCAATCCGCTACCACTCACACTCAGGTATCTCCGGTTGTTATAGTAAGCATGCGGGCTTTTGCTCTGAAGTTCATGATAAGACTCATCCTTGGCTCATCCATCCTCACCTCGTGTATACGAGTTGTATATAATTTAAATCGACAAAACCTTCGATTGGGTGGCTCTGCCCCAAGTCCACAACCAGACAAGGAACAGGAAGTAGGGCGGAATCACACATCCTAAATCTTGTTGAGTCTAAATTATATGCCACTCTTGCATATACAACTAGCAGCGATAGATTAACCTAATGAGTTCTTATACTCTATTCTTGAACTTGACCTGCAGTACAAGTGGTCTTCCTTGGAGATCTCTTGGGTATGCTACGGGTGGTTACTGACTTCTGAGACTTCTTTGGTGCTTTCTGTTTCAAGTTTTCTATCTATAGAGCAGGCTAGAAGGTGTGGTACCCCTCGCATGGGTACTTCTGAAGTTTTGAAGTGATATACGATATAAGGGTTTGCGTTATGGATTGGAAGAATTTCATCTGACAGCAGATTAAGGAAAAAGTTCTTTTATACGGCAAAAAAAATTACATGGTAAGGATTAAGCCAAACCATGTCGGATGAGGATGTCGGAACTTCTCAACGAAGTAGATATTAAGTTATTCTGGAAGAGATGATTACTAGGATAATGAACAATTCTACGTACATAAGTTTTCAGCGCCTTCAGTTTTATTCTGTTATTTTGTTACGAATCCCCTTTTTAATTCAAAATTGGCGGATACTACTAATACGAGGGTTCTAAAAATTTTGAAACTATGAACTTTCATGGAATGATTCCTACTAGGTCTCTCTATCATCGCTTGGTGTACACAAGTCATGTATAATTAAGATTGGTAAGACAGATGACTGAGCAACCCTGCCCTAAATCCACAACCAAACAAGGAACAGGAAATGAGGCGGTATCACTCACTTTAAATCTACAAATCTTAATTATAAATGTTCCTAATGTTTACACTAAGCCATCATAGCTTACCTAATAGGGTTCTCAGTTTTATATCAATGCTGTGATTTGGTTTGAATGAGTGAGTAATTATAATTATAAATAAATTATTGGGGTTTGGAAGCGTACCAAACTATAGCAGGGTTCTTTTATGTTTCCCCATTCTCTGGGGTCAAATTCCTCCTGCTCCCCCGTCGTTCTTCTCTGTTGGACAGTCCCTCTTGTAATGTCCTTTCTCACCATAAAGATGGCATATTGGACTTGTTCCAACGTTGGTAGTTGAAGTGATGAATTTGACCGGAGTCCTACAGAAACGGGCGGTGTGCCCCTTCATGTTGCATCTATTGCAATGCAGTACCCGGCAGACTCCATGATGATGGTAGTTGCACTTGCTGCAGTGTGGGAGGTTTCCTAAGTACGGTGTGGTCGGTATTGGGATAGCAGGGCTGATGGGGGTATTGACTGCCCCAGTTTGTTGCCCTTCTATAGGTCCTTAAGTTGAACAACTCCCTTTCTTGTTCTCGAACTTTTGTTTCAGAATATTAGGTTTGAGGTTCGGAGTGTCTTTACAAGTAGGCACTTGTTGCTGAAATTGGTTATCACCACGATCGGGATTGTCGATCATATTTCCACTAACATTTGTGTTGTTAGCATTAAGGTGAGCCATGACAGCTGCTACGGCTGATGTGGCTGCAACTTGAAACGTAGCCGCATCTATCTGAAGGATTGATGTTTTATCGGAGGGTTGGTTACGTTTCTTCGGAGGCATGATTCTGTTACAAAATGAGAAAATGGGCTCGTGAGCGATTATGGTTGGCTTTATATGTATTCTAATAATTTATCTTAATATAAATTTTTCGCTCCGTCATACCGATCTTAAAGATTTGGCCTACAGCCCTATGATGCAGTCCTGGTAAAAGAGTATAATGAAGTTTCTTGAATGGTTACCAGACGAGTGCCATCCGAACGAAGTTATCTTTGGTTGGTGGATACTTTGATTCAATTTTCGAAAAGATTTGAAAGTAATTCATAATAGAGTCTACAATAAATCGACTTATGAATTTGAGAAGTAATCACTCTCGATTGAGATTTCGTGATCCGAATTATTGTTATTAGCCAATACAGGAAAACACGATAAGTTCGAATCCTAATGTGAGTAATGTATTCATTAACGCACTAGGTTGCATTATTTATTAGTTATTACTGTGACGAAAAAGGCACTCAAACACTTCGCATGTAACACGCGTGGTCCTCCTTCGTTCTCCGTTCTAGTCTGGGTGATAATGATTTGTTATCCCCTGATATTTATAGGGTGTCCTTCTCCTTCGTAGCTATATTGAATTTCTGTGCCGTCTTACTTCTGATTCTTACACCGATCTCCATTTCTTCATAATGAAGAGTTCGAATCCCGGGAGTTCATGCGAATGCAAGTTTTTAGTTTTGTTATACTGTTCTCGATGATTCGACCTACATCTCTGTTACGTTTCTATAGTACTGTAAAAGCATTTAAGTTATTAAGACAGAGTACTGACGTTAACATTTTAAGTTGGTTCGGGTTTTACGCGGAGGCATCTTTTACTATAAAGATTAAAAGATGAAACGATTGTAAGATATCAGGAATGAACATGAATTTGATATCTCATAACCAAAACACTTAGTTCGATAGGGATCTTGTGAGGAATTGGAATTAGAAGTTCAATATAAGTACGACTTGTAACAGAATAATGTGAAATTGAGTGGTTATTTTTTTTTTCAAAATGTTTGAAGTAAATGTCGATTGTATAGGTGTATTAAGTACATAGAGTTTGGAAAACTTGACCTTAAACAAGTCTATAATACACCACGATTCTGGGAAAAATATCGACATTAAAATGGCCTACCGAAAATGGATTTTCGCGGTCGAACTGAAAAAGCATGAAAAATAACTCTAAGACATCTCTGAAGACTTAGACTATAACCAAAAGAGTAACCAGAAGGCGAGTAGAGTATGATCTACTTCCTACTAGATTCGGCCCTGGGTTTGGCTAACTGGCGTTCTATTTCGAATATACGTCTATCTTGTACAACCTGATGTTCTCGCAATTGTTACACTTCGGCTTGCGAAGCCGCCAGTTCTCCCTGTAATAAGTTGGTGCGATCCCTTGTTGCGATATGATAGTCTTCCAGGTTGCGAAGACGAACAGCGTCGACACCAGTGGTAGTCTCGATCTGTACCACTCGGTCGATGATAGCTCTTCCATGTCCCGTGTTGCGAGAAACGCGACGAACCAGCACAGGAAGTGATCTATCTGTTGAACCTCTAGCTTCTAGGTTGTAGAAGTTTCGGTCTCCTTGGTAGGGGAAATTTTTTACCTTGTTCATGACTTCACCTTTCTAGGTTTATGGCCCACAGAGGCGTCGGGCCTTGAAAGTTCTGACGAGGGCTAGGGTTCTGAGCAACTGGAGGTGGATTATAAGCTTCTGATCCGGAGTCGTCGTCTTCTAGAAAGTCTTCAGAAAATCATCGTCTAGGGGAATTGCAGGCTCATCTTCTGGTTCGGCACTAAGCCAACCAGCATTCCCTTGATTAGGAAAGTACGGATCTCCGGGAGGATGGAATCCAGCCATTGTTATCTAAGCGAGAATAGGGATATAAGAATTATCTGATATAATTAGTAACGGTAATTATTCATTAGTGTGACGCGTAAGATGTTTTAGTTTCTCTGGCTGATCACTTCTTGGAAATTTCTCCTTGTTTCTCCTTGTCTCCTCTACTGACTGCTATGATGGAGTGGTTACACCTATCTGGGCTTGTCGTGCGAGAATGGAAGTGTCTAAAGAATCTATGAGATTAAGGGTAACATTATGGGGCGATCCTTACTGGGTCCTCCTATAACCGCACAATGTATATAAGTTGTATATAATTTAAGATTAAATAGACCTTCGAATAAGTGATCCTACTCCAAAACCACAACCAAACAAGGAACAGGTAGTGAAGCATAGATCACAAATTCTAAGTCTATAAAATCTCAATTATATAAAACTGTGGAAGTATACACTCTGGAATCATAGACCTACCAGAAGGGTCTTTTAAGTTCTCACATACGTTATTTATAGACCTGCCTGTAAAGGTTTTTAGTTTTTATGGGTAAGATTTTATTTATTTGACGATTTCTTGATCTAACAAAATATCGAGGTTCACACGTTTATTTCAGTTCTTATAATACCATAAAATACTCCTATAGTATTTTAAATTTGTAAGTTTGATTCTAGTGTTTTCTTTGGTAAGTTTTTGACTTGTTGCTCACTACGACCATTCCCCGACATACGTTGGTCATATCTCGGATAGATATAGTTGATCAGGCTATATTTATCCTAGATCTGATTACATATTCCGAGGTCTAATCATAGTGTCCAACTTATCTTAATACTTTTGTATAGTTTTGACTATGATACTAGACCGATGTGCATGCATGTACTTATACTTTTATAAAACTAGCATTTTAATTTTAAAAGTATAGTTTGTGTGAAAACGTTTAGTCAGAGAGTTTTAGTCCCTTTGCATTTATAGTTTGTATATCTTATGCGGTTCGATATACTTAGTTCACTATAAACAATGCTCTGATACCAATCTGTCACACCCCCCAAAACCGGAACGGCGGAAACGTTCGGGGGCGGAGGACGTCATGCTCAGTATCATAACCATAGTGAAGAAAGTACACACAACCATCATAAATATAATTTAAAAGGTTACATCGTTGCAAAAATACATGTTTCCAAATAAATTACATATGATGCCAAAATAGTTCAAAAGAAATTTGCGCCTTAGCGTCATGCCTTCAAGAGATTCTGATTATAGATCTATACACAACTATCACGCTCTCCCTCCTAGAGATTCTGATTATAACTACAGGACTTTTCTATGGCACTTAAGAGTACCCCGAAGGTGAATGTCTCACAAATTTATTCATTAACAAGTTCACGTCGTTTGTATTGGAATACCCGTTTTGTAAATCAATCGTTTTACCATTTCTTTGTTAAATGAAGTGTTCAAACTATACATATTATAGTTTATCAGTTGTGTGCTATGATCTAATGAAACCTTCATATGCATGACTTTGTGTTTCAACGAAAATAACTTTGAAACTACTAAGTGTAAATCTTACACACCTTGCTCAGCGTGTTACAAGGTGTGGATAACTCTTTAACTTGTGTTTGACAATTTTACCCTTATCTGGCACTGTTTTAGAATATTTATAGAAAAATCGTATGAAGATGTGCAAGTAGTTATTTTAAAGGTATAACCTGAACTAATTTCATATTAAACAGTTTTGAAAAATATTAAGTTTAAGTTGGATAAAACAGTTCATGAACAGGTCACAACTTTTCTGTTGTAAGCTGTCAAGTTAAGTTTTCAAATATGTTTTGGTGTTTTAACTTGTATTCCCCCCTGAAAACTAAAGAAAACTGGAAAATATATGGGTATGAACTCATCTGGAAAGTGTGGTGATTTTGAAGAAAACGGGATTTTTCTCAGGCAGCACTTCGACCGGAAAGTGGTAAGTTTTTCGGGAATCTCGGAGCTTCGGACCTTCGTCAGGGCTTGGATATGTAACCGGGGTGTCGGGGTCGTCTCGGGGTGCTTAACGCAGAGTATAAATGGGAGAGAGGATAGAAATGACCAAATGAAACCGAAACCCTCGGTTTCTATTTATAGGGTGACGTTTCAGAACTCACGTCGTGGGCATGAGATGGCTCACGTCATGAGCTTGGTCCGTAGACGCGAAGTCTGGTGGTCTAACTCTGGCATACATCAGTCATAAACTCACGCCGTGAGTCTCTAGCTCACGTCGTGGGTCTCCGGATAAGGTTTGTTTACGTGGCCCGAACTTCAGAAATTCATATCTCTCGTATACGAGCCCCGATTTTGACGTTCTTTATATCCACGCGTAGGTGAGATTATGCTCTACGACTTTAGTTTCGACTCCGTCGGCTAATTTTGACTTACGTTTTTAATATTATATTTTTAATAGGCCGAGACAAGATAAATCCGTTAAAAATTCATAACTTCTTCATCCGACGTCCGTTTTCGTCTGTCTTTTTACCGTTGTACTACTATTGTCGAGATCTTCAATTCTCGTTTAGGTTGCGTCGGATAAAAATCGTTAGATCTTTATTTCGAGTTTTTAGCTGTCTACTGCTGTTCTAAAACTTATAAAAATCATAACTTCCTCATACGAAGTCAGATTTGGACGTTCTTTTTTTGTACGCTCACGGTTTGTTATTATCTACGCCTTTCTATTAGATACTTAAGGCTAAAAAGTCTTTTATTGAAATTTCACTTTTTACGCTTAACAGTGTTTTACCGGTTTTGTCGCGGATCTTTGATTAGTCATAACTACTTCGTTATAACTCGGATTCAAGTGTTCTTTATATTTCTGGAAACCTTGACACGATATCTAACATTTTATGTATCCCAATTGAGACTTTTGAACATTTCGTTTTTGACGCTATTTTTATTGATTCCAAAATAGATTATAATATTTGACTTTTTTGAACATTACATTGACTAGGAATATCGGGTTGTCACATATTTTCAGTGGTTTCTCGAATGATTTCAGGGCCAGTGAGAGTGCTATCAGGGACTTGACCTCTAGCTAGCTACGTGTCACCCACCTCAGCCCAGCACAGAGGGGATCTGCACTTACGGCCATAGAGGGCTTCGAATAAAGCAGCCTTAATACTAGTGCGATAGCTGTTGTTGTAGGTAAACTCGACCAAGGGCAAATGGGTATCCCATGACTTGCCAAAGTCGATAACGCACGCTCTCAGCATGTCTTCAAGGGTTTGAATGGTTCTCTCACTATGCCCGTCCGTTTGAGGATGATAAGTTGTACTCATGTCCAGCTTAGTTCCAAGAGCCTTCTGCAGTGACTGCCAAAATCTCAAGGTGAATCTGCTATCTCTGTCCGAGATAATGGATACGGGCACCCCGTGCAGTCGTACTATCTCTTGGATGAAGGTTCTAGTCAGTCTTTCCATTTTGTATGTTTCCTTTATTGGCAGGAAGTGGGCAGACTTGGTCAGTCTGTCGACGATCACCCAAATAGTATCATGACCACCTGATGTCTTGGGTAACTTGGTAATGAAATCCATTGTGATCTGCTCCCACTTCCACTCAGGTATCTCTGACTGTTGAATTAAACATGAGGGCTTTTGATATTCTACCTTGACTTTGAACCAAGTTAGGCACTTGCCCAAGAAGGTAGCAAATTCTGCTTTCATGTTTGGCCACCAATAGAGCTTCCTGAGATCCAGATACATCTTATCTGAACCTGGGTGAACGGAGTATCGAGTTCTATGAGCTTCGTTCATGACAACCTCCCTGTAACCCCCGAACTTTGGGGTCCAGATCCGGTTCATGAAGTATTAAACTCCGTCTCCCTTGATCTCTAAGTTCTTCTCCATTCCCCTCAAGGCTTCATCCGTCATGTTCTCTGGTTTCAGGGCTTCCAGTTGAGCCTCTCTGATTTGGGCGGACAGATGGGAATGGATTGTCATTGTTAGTGCCTTCACTCTGCGACCAGAGTACTCTTTCCGGCTGAGGGCATCCGCTACCACATTGACCTTTCCAGTATGATAGCGTATTTCACAATCATAATCATTGAGTAGTTCTACCCATCGTCGTTGCCTCATGTTAAGCTCCTTTTGATCAAAAATATGCTGGAGGCTTTTGTGGTCGGTGAAGACAGTGCACTTGGTTCCATAGAGGTAATGTCTCCAGATTTTCAGCGCAAAGACCACTGCTCCCAACTCAAGATCGTGAGTAGTGTAGTTGCCTTCGTGTGTCTTTATCCGTCTCGAGGCATAGGAAATAAACTTTTCTCGTTGCATAAGTACATAGCCTAGCCCCTGATTGGATGCATCGCAGTAAACTACGAAGTCTTCTGTCCCTTCAGGAAGAGACAAGATAGGTGTGCTGCACAGGGCTTGCTTTAGAGTCTGTAATGCAGTGTCTTATTTTTCTCCCCAGCTAAAGGTTACACCCTTCTGAGTCAGGGTAGTGAGCGGTTTAGTGATTCTGGAGAAGTTTTGAATAAATCTGCGATAGTAGCCAGCAAGTCCTAAAAATTGACGGATCTCTGTGGGCGTTCTCGGTGCTAACCAATTCTCAATTGCCTTAATTTTGGAAAGTTCCATGTGTATGCCTTCTTCCCTGACCACGTGACCCAAGAAAGTTACCTTCCTAATCCAAAACTCACACTTAGAGAATTTCGGGTAAAGCTTTTCTACCCTCAGTGTTTCTAGGACTTGTCTTAAGTGTTGGCTGTGTTCTTCCTCGCTTCGTGAATAGATAAGTATATCATCTATGAATACTATTACGAACATGTCTAGGAAGGGGCGGCACACTTGGTTCATCAGATCCATGAATACGGCGGGTGCGTTGGTTAGACCAAAGGGCATCACTACAAACTCGTAGTGACCATATCGACTTCAGAAAGCTGTCTTAGGAACATCACTCTCCTGGACTCGTAGCTGATGGTACCCTGATCTCAAGTCTATCTTTGAAAAATAGCTAGCTCCTTGAAGTTAATCGAAGAGGTCATCGATTATGGGTAGTGGGTAGCGATACTTGATAGTGAGTTTGTTGAGCTCACGATAGTTTATGCACATCCGGAAATATCTTTCCTTCTTCTTAACGAACAAGACCGGTGCTCCCCAGGGTGAGAAGCTCGGTCTAATGAATCCCTTGCTGAGCAGTTCGTTAAGTTGGCTAGATAATTCCTGCATTTCCGTTGGAGCTAGACGATACGGGGATTTGGCTACGGGGGTAGCTCCAGGGATCAAGTCGATTCGGAACTCGACTTGGCGTTCGGGAGGAACTCCTGGAAGATCCTCGGGGAAGATATCGGGAAAGTTGCAGACTTCGGGGATGCTCTCGAGGTCTTTAACTTCTTTCTTTTCGTTTACGACATGGGCTAAGAATGCTTGACACTCTTTTCGCAGGTATTTTTGGGCTTTGACGCACGAAATGATATGAAGGTTCGTGCTGAGTTTATCGTCATAGATAACAAGGGCTTCGCCAGACGGCAGATTGAGGCGAATAGCTTTTTCATAACAAAGGATATCAGCACGATTGGGGCTCAACCAATCCATACCGATGATTACATCGAAGCTTTTTATGGAGATTGGCATAAGGTTGATTGGAAAGGAATAATCGTTTAGAGTGAGGGTGCATCCTACGAGTACGTCGTTAGTACTCTCTTTCTTTCTGTTAGCCGTTTTGACGGTGAATGTTTCGGTTAGAGGTTGATATTTGTGTTTGAGTAAGTGTTTAAATGCATGACTGACAAAACTTTTCTCAGCACCACTATCAAAGAGAATGTATGCATAAGAGTTGTCGAGGAGGAACGTACCCGTAACTATGGTGGGATCAGCGACTGCCTCCTCCTGGCCCATAGCTAGCACTTTCCCTGTGTTGCCAGCAGTCGTTGCTTTGGGAAATTCCTCTTGAAGTGTCTGGTTTCACCATAACCATAGCAAGCTTGGCCTACTCCATCTCCAGGAGCCTGATTGGTTGGTTGGACATATGTTTTGCAAAAACGGACTGTGTGTCCCATTTTGCCACAGTTGGTGCATTGCATGTCACGGCAGGGTCCGTGATGATGGAAGTTACACTTATCGCACCTTGGGAGGGTTCCAGCATATCTACTGGGAGGTGCTTGAGCAGCTGGAACAGCAGCAGGAATGGTAGCTGTTAGGGTGCAAAGTCACTCTTGGATGTAGTGTTTTAGGCTTACCCTCTTGTATGTGTAAATGGGTTGAGTCTTTCCTATAAATAGGAAGTGAGTGACTCCCATTATGTAAGGAACCATTCGGAATGTTAGACTAGAGAGAGAAATTGTGTACAAACCCATTTGTATATCCTTTCTAGATCTAATATGAGCTTACACAGATTTATTTACTCCTTGTGTTCTTGATTTTACATGATGATTCACTAGATCTTTCTAATTCCACACATGCCATCATAATCAGCACCACTACAATTGGTATCAGAGCAGGTGTTCTTGATTTCATCAAGAATTGATCCATGGTGGCTATCTTGATTTGGTGATTCATTTTTTGATCTTTGATCTTCATGTTTTAGAGAGTTTTTGGATTCTAGAAATCGAATTCATCTTTGATTCTATTCATAATTCGATTTTCTTCACTAGAATTCAAGTGATTTTTACTTTCTCTCTCTAGAAAACTCATTCAAAATCACTTTCTCTCTCTAGAAATCTTCAAGTTTTTGTGATCATGGTGAATTTTCCGTATAATTCTTGGATTGTGATCGTTGAAGATGTCAAATACAAAGTCAATAAAAATCAATATTATGGGTTGGTGTTAAACAAGTTGATTTCATGGGGAACTATGGTTTCTTATGGAGGATTGAAGGATGATCATGGAAACTTGATATTTCAACCACTTTGTGAGATCAAATGGTTGGCTGATATTACATGGTCCATATCATCACGTAGTAGTGATAAGATTGGAGAAGAAAAATATTTGTTCAGAAAGAAATATATTTCTCTTATTGAAGACCCAAATGATCTTCGTGCTCTTAAGGTTGTTGAAGTTATTGACAATGGAGTTCAATGTGATGCTCTTGATGTTCTTGAAGTTCATGATAAGAAGATTCAAGTTGATTCTCAAGATGAAAAAGTTTTTTGCTCGATTGGAGCTCAAACCGATGATATTTAGTGTTCTTATGATTCGTTTGAAGGAATGATTCATTATCGGAAGCCAGTGATCCTAGAAATTCACAAGTATCAAACTCCAAAAGATTTGATTCAAACTCATAAAGTTGAAGTTGTGGAAAGTGGGTTTGTTCATGAAATCAAGTATTCAAGATGCAAAAATATGAGAAAGAAAAAGAAGAAGAAGATTAATCGGAAAAACAAGCGGGTTTACTCACAAAAATTGTCAAATATTGTGAAGCCGAAATCCGTGAAGCAAATTTGGGTTCCAAAGCAACAATCTCCAAGTGTTGCATTGAATTTGAAGTCAAAACCCAAAAGTGTTGATGGTTCTTTTGAAGATGTTCTTGGATCAATGAAGAACACGAAGAACGAGTTGTACATCTCGCATAGTGGGTGGTACAATGCTCAAATTGGAGATTTCCTCATTCCAACAAAAGAACCAAGATCTTCTAAATTTGATTCGTTCGTTGAAAACGGAACTCGATTCGTCAAAAAGGTATCACAAATTCTCAAATGGATTCCAAACCATCCATGATTTCGATTCATATTTAGCGTTTTTCATTTTTGGTCGATTTTCCTCATTGGATCAAATCCGTTTCAACCCCTTTGATTGATCCAATTATTTTTGTTTAGATCAAATTTCAAAAATCAAAATCATATTGTTTTTTTTTTCTTCGAAATTCGTTGTTCACCATTTAATTCATCTATGTTTTTCTCTACCAAATTCAATCACTGTTTATATCCACATTGAAACTTCGAATGCTAATGTTCAATGATCCAACCTAAGCCCAATTTCAATGGATTGGTACTGCTCATGATCCATTTATTGTGATCAAAAAGATAATTCGGTCGCAATTTTTTATTTTAAGCCCAATTTCGATCACTTTATTAGATATAGTGGCTTGATCACACGCATCTTTTACTTGTACCATTGAATCATCATACACAATTTTTCTCATATTCGTGACTCGTATTCTGTTTCCGAGCTTTTGAGTCCCGATTTCTTCTAATCATTCTGAGCAATTAATGAGTTTTGATTGTAGAGATGATATTGTGAATCAATCATATGTATTGAGTTTTATCTCATAGATCGATCATGATCAAGCCAGAAG
This sequence comes from Lactuca virosa, assembly GCF_052849685.1. Lineage (NCBI taxonomy): Eukaryota > Viridiplantae > Streptophyta > Magnoliopsida > Asterales > Asteraceae > Lactuca > Lactuca virosa. Next base: position 125,920,206 of record NC_136430.1, read on the forward strand.
AAATAAGTCGGAAATTGATCTCTTGATTTTGATAAAATTGATCCAACACTTTGGAATTTTTGTGAAGAACATGTGAATAACATATGAAGAACAGTTGGAATAGAGTGTTTGATCTGAAATTATTCTGAAAATTGTTGATTTGCTGTTTGTTGACTAACGAATTTGAAAAGTCAACTTAAAAAGTCAAAATCGTTTTTGTGTGTTGGTTCAAATGTGCGGCTGATTTGGTTTGGAATCGATATGTTAACTTTCAAGATGGTCTCACAATCAGCTTTTCGTATCTGAATTGAATGGAAGAGGAATTTTTGATTTGAATATCGATTTTTGATCGAGATGAAGAACTTGGAATTGATATTGAGAGTCGACTGTGTTTCGTCATCATTTTCTTTGGTCAAATCGAATGGTACTCAAGGTCGACAATCGGAGGTTGAGTAGTTGGACGCAAAGGTTGAGTTTTGAGTATTGATTGCGGTTGGAAGGATGTACAATCGAAATATTTGAAATCGATGATTGATGATTTTGGAGTAGCGAATCGATAGTTTTGGAACGAACTGGGAAGGTGATTTAGATTCGAAGGGTACTTGCTTTGGGTTTGATGACGATTCTTGAAAGAAATTCGAATGGATTGATGATTTTGAAAGTCTAATTTTCGAAGAATGGTTATGTCGACAGTCAAAGGAATCGTTGAAGAAAACTTGATAAAACGAAATCGGGTTTGGTTTAGAGACGAACGAACCTTTGATTATGAACGAATGATCGAATGAGTTGGAATGATCGAGACGTGAAGAAACGAAGTATGAATTTGGGGTTAATGAACGAAGGGTTAACGATCGATTTGGGTTAAGATTCGAAGATTTGGGAATTGATGTTGGCTGATGAAGTTTGATGTTGATGAAAAACGAAGGGTTGTCGATGTTTGCAAAAGAAAGGATTTTCGGTTTGGTGAACTGGAAACGAACGAAAAACAATGAACTGTAAGAACGAAGATTTGATTTTGGGTTGAATGTACGAAGTGAAGATAATTCGATTCAGAGGTTGGATGATTAAGAGGTTACTGTTCATTAAGAGGCTTCGAATGCCTTCGAATTCGTATGTTTGGGAAAATTTTCGTATGAAGAGGAGATGCTTTCGTACCAAAATTTCGTATGTTTGGAATGGAAAAGCAAAATTTTCGAATGTAGTCCCTCAAGTTTCGAATGGTTGACAAATGGAAAAGGGCTTCGTATGAATGATCCAAATTTCGTATGTTTTGATCAAAAAGCAGAATTTTCGAAATCAGCCCCTGAACTTTCGAATATTTGGCAACCTCATCAATTAATTGAAGTTTCGAATGTTTGACACTTTTCACCCAAATTCGAAAATTTTCTGAAACTTCGAATGTTTGGGATAACTCTTCGTATGTTTGGATCACAAATGGCAGAATTTTCGAAAATAGTACCTGAGGCTTCGAATGTTTGGCGGTTCATACCCAAATTCGAAAAAGGACTATTTTTGCTTAAAATTGAAGAAAATGCATTTCAAGCCCCTGCAGTTTGTGCAAATTGACGCTTTCTACCCAGCTTTGCAAAAAGGGGGAGAGTTTTGCATATTTGGATGTTTTGGGCGCAACAAGTCCCTATAGAATTCAGAAAGTGACGATTTTTACCCGGTTTTTGAAAAATCTTGCAACTTTCACCAAAAAAGTCAAAAATTTTCATAAATTGGAAATTTTTTGTGGCTTTTTCGTGATTGTTTTTCCGTGCAAGATTTTTGGTGATTCATTTTTGGTACACATCAAGGGGGAGTATCGTGAAGACTATTCCTCAGGGGCTTCTCACCCTTAGTGGGTTTTATAATCATTTTTTGATTATAAAAAGGGGGAGAATGATGGGTATTCGAAGCTTCTCGGGTTTGTCGAATATTCATTTGCGGATTTGAAGACCGGTGTTACTTCGAGGGGGAGTTTGGTCTTGATCGCGTTAGCTCGTTGGAGATTGAAGCCGGACATCTAATCCTAACTTTGAGGGGGAGAATGTTAGGGTGCAAAGTCACTCTTGGATGTAGTGTTTTAGGCTTACCCTCTTGTATGTGTAAATGGGTTGAGTCTTTCCTATAAATAGGAAGTGAGTGACTCCCATTATGTAAGGAACCATTTAGAGTGTTAGACTTGAGAGAGAAATTGTGTACAAACCCATTTGTATATCCTTTATAGATCTAATATGAGCTTACACAGATTTATTTACTCCTTGTGTTCTTGATTTTACATGATGATTCACTAGATCTTTCTAATTCCGCACATGCCATCATAATCAGCACCACTACAGTAGCAGCGTGGACTGCCACCGTCTGGTGCTTCTTGGAGGGCTCTTGTGAAGGCTGGCCCTTGTGCTTGTTCCAGAACTTTTTCATTCCACCACTCTCTTTAGGTGGTTCGGGAGCGGCTGCTACGGGTTCATAGCTATCCCCGTGATCTATTAAGGTCTGCGCCAGACGCTTGGCGCTGTCGAATGTGAGGGGTTTAGCAGCCAAAACGTTCCCCTGAGTTGGGGGTGTTAATCCCCTTATGTATCTCTCCACTTTCTTTCTTTCCGTGGTGACCATCCCGGGACACAGAAGAGCCAGGTCGCTGAACCTAGCAGTGTATGTAGCAATGTCGGAACCCTTCATCTTCAGGTTCCAGAGTTCCTACTCTAGCTTTTGCATCTCGCCCCACGGGCAGTATTCAGCAAGCATCAGTTCCTTCAAATCCTCCCAACTCATGGCATTAGCCACCAGAAGAGTTAGGGATTTGACTTGGTTGTTCCACCAAGTCAGTGCTCTGTCGGTGAAGGTGCATGCGACAAATTTCACTCTTCTGGCCTCGGGGCACATACAGATCTCGAAGATTGATTCGATTTTCTCGAACCAACGAGTTAGAGCAATGACACCTCCATTGCCATCGAGGGATTTGGGCTTTGCGTTCATGAAATCCTTGTAGGAACACTCCTTCTGGTGTCCCTGGCTGCCGTCGAGGTTAAGGGGATGGGTACCACTACCCGACCCGCTAGTGCCGCCAGAATTAATCTGCAACATAGCGGCAGCCACCGCGGCTGTAACTGCTGCTTGCAACACAGAAGGGTTGAACTGAGGAAGTGGCGGTGGTGGAGGATTGTTGTTCTTTCGGTTGGACTTCTTATTTGGAGGCATCTTTCTCTAGAATCATTCAATAGAAAAATTAAGATAAGTACTCTATAGTGGTCAGGAGTAAGGTGATATTGAACAAGATATATCTCAACCTGATAGATAAAGTGTTATATTAAGCGATTTTTCATAGGAAGTCTACTAATACAAGTAAACTATCGCTAGAAAATAAATAGCAACACTTGGAATGAAATGACTACAATGTATTTGGCTGTAGATAAAATACTCCTATTGTATTTTAGGTTGTGTGTTCTGTTCTATTGATCTCTTTTGTATGGAGTTTGGTAAGTTTTAGACTTGTCGCAACACCACTATCACTCCCAAACACATGTTGGTCGTATCTCAAATAAATATAGTTGATCAAGATATATTTATCCGATATATGATTACATAACTGCCCAGGTTTGACTGCAGTGTCCAGTATCTAAATACTTTTGTTTTGTTCTTCTTGTGATATTGTTTCTGGTATGTATGTAGTGTTAGTATACTTCTTATAAAATACTTAGATTTTAAAAGTATACTTTTAGTTCAGAGCGATTCGACCTCATAGTGTTTATAGTTGTATATCTTGTAAGGTTTGATATACTTAGTTCACTATAAACAATGCTCTGATACCAATCTGTCACACCCCCAAACCGGAACGGCGGAAACGTTCGGGGGCGGAGGACGTCATGTACAGTATCACAACAATTGCATCATAGTAACCAAAGTAAACACAACCATTACATTGAAAATATATAAGGTATTTACATCTGTTTGATACATAGTTTGTATAACAGAAAAAGTATAGCAAAAGTTTAAAAGATGCGACTCTATACGCTCCGTCTTCTCAAAAATTTGTGGGTGTACCTGTCTACCGGTTCCCTGAGAATACAAGCGGTTTTGAAAGAGTATCAGCATTAAAGCTGGTGAGTTCATAAGCATATTTTTGTAATGAAAACCTGTCTGTGAATCTGTAAAATGTTTGCATGTTCTCAAGAAAATCCAATATTTTCTTTAGTAATGAAAAGCAGTCTTAAACCCTAAAACCAAAATGTACGTTCGTTACTGTATTCTGTGATAGTATATGAAAATGTTAGTTTGTATGCTTGGTTACCACCAGTTGTATTGTATAGTACGTTCTATGTGAAAACCTTTGTATGAAAAACCAGGTTAACACCAGTAATGTATAATGTATTCTGTATGAAAACCCTGGCTACCACCAGTATGTATAATGTATTCTGTATGAAAACCCTGGCTACCACCAGTATGTATAGTATGTTCTGTATGAAAACCCTGGCTACCACCAGTATGTATAGTAGTTTTATTACTTAAAATAAAATCATGTATTTGTATCCCCTGGAATCCTCCAGTTGTAGTGTAAGGTAGTTATATTAATGAAAATAAAACTATTTGAAGAATTGAAATCCCGTAAACAAATTGTTAGTTTATACTGTTGTGAGTTTGGTATAACCATGCTTGATATGACCTAGTGACCTCTCCGACGTTCTTCAGGCGTCGGATGTTATGACATTTGTCACCCCAGGCATGCCTGCCTAACTATAGCTAGCAGTTTATCATCTTTGTTTGTCATCTTTGGTATAACCATGCATGCCTGCCTAAAATAAAATCATGTGTTTGTCACCCCAGGCATGCATGCCTGCCTAACTATATCTATTCACAAATCTCACGCTCTCCCTCCAAGAGACTCTGGTTATACTATGGTAGGATTTAGTTCCGCACCCCGAAGGGGTACAATTGAAGTAGTGTCTCACAACCCTGTGATAACTAGTTTACGTGTAGTGTAGTGTTCTCTTGTACTTGAAACTGTATGTATGTCTTGTAGAGTAAAACAATTATACTTAAATAATTATTTACTATTGTACTCTTGTATTCGGAAAGTAGTATTGTATACCATAAACTATATCTACCATAGTTTATATGTTTGTTATGATGTAAGATTCTTGCCTTTGTAAAAACTGTGTATTGAATCCCAAACTATACCTATTATAGTTTTGTATGTATGTTCTCGTTGTATGAATTGAGTTCTATAAAAGTTTTGTAATGTTCCCAAACTATATCACCGATAGTTTGATTGTATAACATGTATTGTACTGAAAACCTTGCAATCATCATTGTATATTGAAAACTACCCTCATGCTCAGCATGTTACATAAGGGATAAAAATATATGAATATTTTTATAAATATATAGCGTTTCCTTGGTTTGTATCAATTGCAAAAGTTTTTAAATCGGTATGTAATCATTTGTTTAAGAACACAAAATCCTTGTGTTTTGCTTGTATTCCCCCCCCCCCTTGAAAACATTAAAAACAGTAAAAATGTAAGGGTATGAACTCACAGTTGGTTGTGTGTATGTGTCGGACGGCTAGACTGGAAAATTGACCCTTGAGTTGTTGTACGTGGAATTAACGGAATCCTAACAATAATTAAAAACATAATTGTATTTTAATTAGTGAAACCATTAATTAAAGTGTTAGAAAACACTTGCTTTTGGTTTAGGAATGTTATCGAGACTTGTTTGAAGTTAGAAAAGAGGGTTTACGGCCAAGGTTCACGGCTCAAGGCTGTTTGCGGCCGTGAGCAGGGTTTGCGGTTGCAAACGGTTTGCGGCTATAAACGGTTCGCGACTGTAAACTGGTTTGCAGCCTTTGAAGATTCTAAGATGTTCTTGGTGTTCTTGGTGTTCTTGGGGAAAAACTTGAAGATTTGAAGGTTTGATCTTGATGATTTGAATGTTCTTGGGAGGTTCTTGGGAGCAACTTGAGAGCGTTTTTGAGTGAAAAAGATGAGAAATGCGGAATCTCTCCGGCAAAAACCTTTATACCGGTTGGGTTTGCAGTCGGGGATGGATTCTCGGCGGTAAACGGGTTCGCGGCCCAAGGGTTTAAGGCCGTAAACACTTGGTTGGACGAGTTTTGCTGAATTTTCGAAGGAAACTTGATTTTTCGAGTATTTTTGGTTTTGAAAAATTATATAAACTTTATTTATATATTTTAGATTATTTCCTAACCCTCACGAGCTTAACGGAATAAATAAAATTCTACATTTTATTTAACGGAAATGAGTTTTGTTGACTAGAAAGTATCGGGTTGTCACACGTTACATGGGTTGTTGTCGGATGTTGCTAATCTGAGTTCCTTGGGTGCGACTACGAAAGAGGAGTTATATGTTGGACTCTTAATGGTTTTTTAAGAACCCTAAAAGGTATGTATTCTTTCATAATCAAGTTGTAATTAATAGGTTGTTCATAGATTCGTTTTTCGGGCCTATTGAGGATTCAATTGTTGTTTCGGTTGTCCCTTTAATGTTGTTTAAGTATCCTCAAAACCCAACACATTTATCATCTTTTATCAAGTTTAAGATACGTTTGTTTATGATTTTTTGCAAAAAAAATAAAATAAAATAAAAAATAAAAAAAAATACCGAAAAAAATGATTTTTTGTAGAGAAAATCTTAAATCTATGTGTATTGAGACTTTTTCATAGCTATACTTATGATAGAGAGCATTTCGTAGGTAGCCTTACGGTTTTGAGAAAACTGATTTTTGATGCAAAACTGATACATAATTCTGATGAAAAAAATGATACTAAACTTCTGAAATCATAGTTCTTATATATATATATATATATATATATATATATATATATATATATATATATATATATATATATATATATATATATATATATATATATATATATTGTTGGGTTTTTAGTTCAAAAATAGTTTCATAAACTAGAAAAATATGGCAACGGAAGACTTTAATTTTTGAAATAACATAAACATATTATACCCACCAAGGATCTTCTTGCAAGTTTTAGAAAGATTAAAACACCAACCAAAGAAGAGGTGAAGAAATAACAACCTTTGTAGTTCTTTGGGTCCTCTTGGGAGGCTTGGAAGTTGATGAAGAATGTGAAACCTTTGAGACACCAACAATGACTCAACTTGATGTGGAATGCTAGTTCTTTGTATAAAACTCTTAAGCTTTGAACCAAACCCAAGTATGGTTCAAAGAGAGCAAAAGGCAAGCATCAAATCTTCAAAGTGCAAGACTAGAGAAGATATGGAGAGGGAGGGAGAAACTCTTGGCCATAGCAAGAGAGAATGGGGCAATAACATCAAGAGTGGAAGCCTCATATTTATAGTGCCTAAAAGTGAAGTTATTAACCATTGTTTCTTTCAACTTTAGACAAACTTGTCTCCATGTCATAAGTATGTCTCCCATGCCTTTAAAGCATGATTAGACAAGTCATACATTTCTTATTTTTATGCATATCTCAAAAATTGCATAAAGAAGAAGAAAGAAAGTCAAACTTTTATAAACTCTTTTATAAAATATAAACATTGTCTTTTAGGAAAAAGACAAAAGGATTCAACTAGTCCAAAAGTTTGTACATGACTTATAAATCATACCATATGATGTATATTAAGTTACTTGCTAATGGAATTTATTATTTCCATGAAATAAATAATTTCCAATTTAATTATAAGAGTTTTATTGGATATTTATTAAAATCAATTTCTAATAAATAATCAATTGTATCAAGTTGTTGTTAGTGTGACCCATTACTATCATATGTTATTTAGTAATATCACTTTAATATGACTCTTGAGCATACTAGGCCTTTCAATCTCCCACTTGCGCAAGACTCATATTAGACTGATATAGACAGTGGTGAACGTCTAGCAACATTTCACTGCCCCTAAGACCATATGACTGTTTGTGCCATTCTATCAACGCCCAATTCCCAAAAAGCTCAAAGCTACAATTGGTGTATAAGGTAAGTTTATCAGTTATCCCTTTGCTAGAGACATCATGTTGAACATGAGATTCGGATCGCGATCAATCTCATTAGTTGTTCAACTTTTGGTAAGGCGCCTTAGATGTCTAACTCTCAACACATAAGAGGAACAAATCCCATCTTGACTACATAAGCCTCTTGCATAGTTCACACCATACCTGAAAATGGCTTTTATAACTGCCCGGTTAAGGAACAGCAATTGACCATTATCAAAGCATAGTATTCCATACGCTTAAGTCCCACTATATATCTCAGGTGTTAAGGATACAAATATAGTACCTTTTAATCAAGTATCATTCATGATAGCGATCTATGAGATGATCTTGATGCGGGTCAGTTCAATACTAGTTCTCTGACAAGTATCTATGAAACTTGGTTACAACTACTTGCCTACTTTCATCTAGTGAGAGTCAGCCAATCCACATCATATAAGTCTTACTTCATAATTGCTCCCACAATTATAACCAACTATGAACCATTAGAATAATAACTATTCATGCATTAAACATGTTAATATAGAACACAACAAGTATTAATGTGATGACTATATCCCAATATATCATAACATTATCTAATAGTTGTTGTTATAATGTTCCAATATCCAAATATTAAATCCAAATCAAAAACCGATTTCTAGAATAATAAAGTCTTACATCTGAAGTGTGACCATTCATACTTAGCTCAAAAGAATGACTTTATCAATGGATCTGACAACATTTAATCTGTGTGAATTATGTGAATACTATCATCTCCATACTTAACTTTACTCTAAGTATAGTTAAATATCTTGTAGAATATGATTGGTGTTCATTAGTGACATAGAGTCTCTTAGCTTCATTAAGTATACTCTCGAGGTCACAAAGATTTCTATGTGATCCTTGAATGGCAGAAATCAACATAGTTTTTCAATGATCTCATTCATCCAATCATATTTGAATTCAACTTTTAAAGTAGTGTATTCTTATTTTGTAGTAGATTGTGTCATTATGTTTTGCTTGGACCTCATTCCAACAAAACTTACCCTTCATTCCATAATGAAGTCAAATCCAATTATAATTCATAATTATTTGTATCTATTTAGAAATTAACATCTTGTGTAGCTCTTTCCACAAATATTCTTTCTAAACTTATTGTATCATATACATTCTCTTAGTTCTTCTAAAGTACTCTTAGAATGCTCTCTTAGTCATCCATTGACTTAACCATGTATTCAATTAGTATCCTATGACATGCTTACAACATGATCAAATACCATGTCCCATGCATAATATGGCGTAAATGATGAATTCATTTTCCAAGAAATTAGAATATAAATCATTTCATTTAGTTCAAGCCTATGAGCTATGTACTTTTGAGGCTAGCTCAAAATGGTGCCATAAGACAATGCCAAGAATTCTCCAAAAGAATCTTGCGTCTTGATCCCTTTCAAGATATTGCCAATATATGTATAAGGACATGAAACTTTTAACATTCATTTTATCTATCCCTTATATATTTTACATTCCAAGAATGTATCTTCTCCTTCCTAAGTCTTTCATTTAGAAACACTTTCCGAGTCAAGGTGAAAACGACCTTTCTTAGTCAGAATGCGATTTCAAATGATTAACTATGTCTTATTCATACAAGATTAGGAATTTCACTATGCTCGCACTAGTTCTTAGTAAACACACATGCTCTATTCATTTTGATATAAAAACATACCTTGTGGTTTTATATTGAAATGATGATTGCAACATTGAGATGTTTGCTTTATATCCACAAGTGGATCTCAAGCTCTACACATTTTGTTAGGATAACATGGATCAAGAAAACCTCCAAGCTAATCTATATAGATATCTTCTAGTAGATGTCTATTAAGAAAAAGCGGTCTTTCTTGAAATCTATTTACTATAACCCATATTAAGAATATGAATTTATAGTAAACAATATCCTTATTGATCTGATCATAGCTACTTGTTAGAAAGGTTTGATCATAGTCAATGTTATGAGTATGATGAGGACCATAGTCAATGACATGAGTATGAGAAAATCCTTTTATAACAAGTCTTGCTTTAAATGTGTACGGTTATCCATGTAATTTATTCTTTCTAGAAGAATGATTTACTCCTTCTAGCCTTGCTATAGGGACAAATTTTAATCAATCCCATACTTGATTCTCATACATGGATTTCATCTCATGTTCACGACTCTAAGTCATTTATCAGATTCGAGATCTGACATAGCATCTTGGTATTTGATGGATTTTCCAGAAACCATCAATAAAATATCATCAACGAGAGATTCCACATTTCTCAAGTCATAGATGAATTCTACCATTAATGCGAACAATTTGTGTTTGTGAATAGCTATTATTCAATTTTAACAATCCTTTTTAAAACTCGTGCCAACTATTACTACATAAGGTTATGGTTCTTGAGTTGCTTCAAGTTCCATGTACCTCCCACTCGCTTTGTCATTAGAAGCTTGCTTTCTGCTAACTTAGCTTTCACAAGAATAAGAGGACATATTCTTGGCGGGTTTGCATATAATAATCTAAGCCACATTTAGAGTGTTATACAAATATGTATTTAGTAGATTTTGGGTTTAGAAGCTTTAGTCCAACATCGGCATCAAATCCATAAAACATTTAGTAATATGAGGATGGAGCCTTTCCATACTAAATCTTATAAAGTGTTTAATTTACTTATTAGTTGGTATTTGTATTCAAGATACAATTAATAGTGATTGAAGTATTATCCCAAAAAGATTAAAGGAGGATATTTCTACCGATTATAAAGTAAATCATACCAAGTAAGATTTAATTCATCCTTTATTATCATTAAAGCTTTAGATGGTTCTTACCAGTTTGCATATCAACTTTTGAAACCTTCAACAAAGATTTTACAATTATGCTTTACCATGTAAAATATAATTAAAACTACTATAGTTGTTAATAAAGTTGATTTGGTATCTTGAGCTTAATCGCAGACATTCATTAGAAAGGAATTTATACACCAAAGTGTATAGTTCCTTAAACATTTTCTCTACACCTTAGTGAAAATATCATTAGGAATCCTCTTCATAAGGTTCACATATGTCAAATAAACTACATTATTTGCCTTCAAAGATCTCTTTCTTGAAGTTGGAATATGTGAATGTCATTTATATAATAAAGATAACAATGTCCAAGATAAGTTTGATTTTAAAACAAGTTTAAGTCAAAAGTGCTTATATCTAGAACTTTAATTTTATTTATAAAAATGTAGATATTTACTTCACAGTTCTATTAAGAGATCTAGTCTCATAAATAGAAGTTAATCATTTCATAATATGAATATTATCGTTATGAAAAACGATTAAGTAAATTATCAAATATTTGAATAAAATAACTGAGACATAAATTTAGACATGCTAAATTAAAACATACTTTGTTCCAACACAAATATTAAATTACAAGTAATTTATGTTCCAAACATAAATAATAAACTAAACTCCTAGAGTGTAGTTCCAACTTGATTGTGCTCAGCTTGGTTACTCTTCAATAAATATTTGCAAGCCATTTACAAATATCATATTAACATTTAAGTACCAAGTACCTAAGTGTTATATGAAAAATATGAGTTCTATCTAGTAGATACAAGAAGTACTAGTCTCTTCCAGACTTTCTTTCCAAATAAGAGGAGTAAATCCTCTTCCAGTGTCTAGTTTCTTCACAAAAGAAACAAGATCCATCTATGTGGGCTTTAGTAGATTTATTGGGATTAAAGGTGTTCAATCCATAAAACATGGGCCTCCTGGATCACACAAGGTGATTCTTTTAGCATTGCATTATTCCAATGTTTAAACTAGCTTTAAATAAAATATCATTGTATTTATTGGAATATTTCTTGACCTGTTATATCATTAGATATATGTTTAAATTATCCAAGACTTCCTAGAAGTCATGAATAACTATTCCTAGCTTGATGTTAGAAACATCTTAAGCATCACGGTGATGCCTTTACTAGGTATCATGTTCAGGTTCATTACTCAAAGCATATAGTTTAGGACTTGGACCTTTAAGTGTATACAATTTCATATCTCTCACGAGGTTGTCTCTTAAGACATGTACTCATTCATTGAAGTTGTATCTATTAAGTGTTATTGTGACAACCCGAAACTTTTCCCGTTGTCCTTACCCAGTTTCCGTTAATAAAATTTGGGTTTTTATTAAATTCCGTCAAATTTCTTAATTTGGGAAGGACCTTAAGTTTTAAATAAATAACATGTATTTTATACGATTCGGAATAAACCGGGAATCACGCGAAAAACTTGAAACTTCCTCGAAAATCGCCGATTTCACGGTCAGGACGAGTTTACGGTCGCAAACTCGTGTAGACCGTAAACCCAGTTTACGGTCGGTGCCAGGTGGACCCCCCCCCCTCCCCCCCCCCCCCCCGTAAACCGTAAGGTCATTAGACCGTAAACCTTATGACCGTAGGGTCATTAGACCGTGAACCCATGGAACCGTAAACCCATGGACCGTAAATCCATGACCGTTCACTCCTGATTACGGCCGTAAACTCCCTCTTCAATCATATGTGATTCTAACACTTAGTTTTAAATGTTTCCTAGTCCCTAAGGTGGTCCTTTCCATAACAAATAGTGTTATGCCCTTACCTAATACATATATGTACTTCTACATGTTAAATAGGATCCGTTTGTGCTCGAGGCTTTATTTGACACTCAGCAATTCCTAGCAACTTACACTCGAATCCCACGTCAAACTGTGAGTTCATACCCCTATATTTTCCAGGTTTTTAATGATTTCAGGGGGGAATACAAGTAAAAGCACAAGTAATATTCTGTTTAAAAATATAATTTGGTTTATTATATTTACCTATCATTAGTATACACTGAACATAGAACTTACTAAACATGATGAACATAGTTACTACTAGATTTGCGGATAACTTTATAAACATGTTAAGATATAAACATTGCAAATTCAGTTTTCAGAATAAAGGAAACAAACTTATGAATTATAAAATAAAAGATATTATTTTATTAGATTTCATATTAATAACAAAATGGATTTTCATAGTATTATTAGTGAATTCGTTGAGGGAACTACAGTATGAGACGCCTTGTAACCAGAGTCTCCTGGAGGGAGAGCGTGAGTTTGTGTATAGATCTATACGGGAGTGACAATCCCACACCCTGACTATTAGCTACAGTCAACCTAGGGTGACAAACGTCATTTTTCATGACGTCCGAGTATGTCTTAATGTTGATCGTCCATAGTATGGTTATAAGAATCCACAGGTGAAACAACGACTCGTTCACGTAATAATATACCTAACAAACAGTCAACAGGGTTAGTAACTATGTGATTACTCAGTATGTACATTAGGGTAATATGAAATTAACATCCGACTTACAGTGGAATGTGTGATTTCCGCCTCATTTCCTGTTACTTGTTTGGTTGTGGGCTTAGGGAAAAATCACCCAATCGACTGTTTGTTCGATCTAGATATATATAACTCATATGTACTAAGTGATCACAGGAGGGTATTAACAACACTTTCAGGATATATAACAACACGTTATCATCTAGTTTTATTTATGTAATAAGACTACTATACAATGGTTTTCATGCAAAGGTTTTCAAACAGAGCAATGCTTAAACAACATAGGTATGGTAGATACTGGTACACTACGATTCGGAACAGATAATTCAAATAACGTACACTTAAGGAAAATATAGGATTTTCCAGGGTAAACCTCGGTATTTTACAAATAATTGGTTCATTATTCAATTAACGAACATTTAATAGTGATTCCATGACTGCTTAGTTTATGCATCCAGGTTACGTATGAAGAATACCTGATAGACTGTGGAATGTGTGTTTTCCGCCTCATTCCCTGTTCCTTATTTGGTTATGGGTTTAGGGCAGATCCACACAATTAACTGTCTATCCGATATTGGTTTATACATAACTAGTGTGAACTAAGAAGTCATAGAAGAAATGGGTTAATCATACTTTCCATAAGAAAATATTGGATTTTCTTGAGGAACACTTTCAACAGACATCAAAGAATCATTTTTACTTAACATCCATTACATCAGAAAATATAAGGTTTTTAGGAGAAAGATAACGTACTTTTCAAAGAATAAAGCATAGTTTTCTAAAACATAACGCTTATGAACTCACCAGCTTTATGCTGATAGTCTTTCAAAACCTACTTGTATTCTCAGGACATTAGTAGACAGGTACACGCACCGGGTTCAAGAAGATGGAGCATAGTAGCTTCGAGTCTTTACTTGTTATTTACTTTGGAGTCAATCGTGTATGATTCAAATGTAATGTAAACCTTATACTATTAATACAATGGTTGTGGTTGCTTTGGTTACTATTATTCAATTGTTGTGATACTACAAATGACGTCCTCCACCCCCGAACGTTTCCGCCATTTCGGTTTGGGGGTGTGACAGACTGGTATCAGAGCATTGTTTATAGTGAACTTAGTATATCAACCAGTAAAAGATATATAACTATAAATACAATGGGGCCAGAGTGCTCTGACTAAAAGTATACTTTTAAAATATAAGTATTTTACGATAAGTATACTAATAAGCATACATACTAATGACAAGTATCACAATAAGAACAAGTAAGAACAAAACAAACAAAAGTATTTAGATGTTGGACACTACAGTCAAACCTGAGCAGTTATGTAGTTATATCTGGAATAAATATAACCTGATCAACTATATTTATTCGAGATACGACCAACATGTGTTTGGGAGTGATAGTGGTGTCGCAACGAGTCTAAAACTTACCTAACTCCATATTCAAAAACTTCCTAGAACAAAACATAAAGATAAAATACTATAGGAGTATTTTAGGCACTATAACAAACTTACATAAGAACTAAAAGACCTATGTTGGCACGTCTATAGTTGCGAAGTATATGCTTCCAGGGTTGTATATAATTGGGATCTTATAGACTCATATTTGATTATTTACGCTCTATTACCTATTCCTTGTTTGGTGGTGGTTTTGGAGTAGGATCACCTATTCGAAGGTCTATTTGATCTTGGTTATATACAGCTTGCATGCACTGCTTGATTATAGGAGGACCCAGTTTGGATCATCAATAACTAAAAGAAGAAATGTTTACTTAACCTCATAGGATTCTCTAGACATCCCCATTTTCGCACGAACAACCTAGATATAGATAGCCACTTCAACCGCCAACAGTGGAATCAAAGAGGAACCATAGAGGATTGATAAATAGGGTTCCTAGAAGAAATCATACGAAGAGACAAATCCTCCATCAGGAAGTGACGGAGATCTGTAAGTAGAAACCGGAGCAGGAGCTGCGGTGAATAGGAAAACTATAGGAAAGTTCAGAGACAACAAATCCCCACAGCTGAACTGAGGACCATCATAACTAGAACAGAAACCCCACCCGAGGCGCTCCAGGTGGTAGAACACCATATATGTCATACTAATAATTAACTAGTTAATATGATCTAGTGAGTTAGTGATTACACTACTCACACTATGTGTTAGGCTTATCGCCTTTTTCATATCCGATAGTATCAATAAACCAGATCCATAACTTCATTCAAAGGGCGGTCACCATCAAATTCATAAGTCTATGTTGCATAGACCTCTGTTATGAATTGATTCAAAAGTCAGAACATGATACATTCAAAACCGAGACCATCTCTATTCAGATAACATTCGATTCGTAGCCACTAAGGACTTACCCTCGTTTCGTCTTATTAGCAGAAAGATGCCACCTAAGAAGTCGAACAGAATCAAGAACAACACACCTCCACCGCCACCTCCTCCGTATGACCCGGTTGTCTTTCAGGCAGCAGTGACAGCTGCAGTGAAAGCTGTCATGGCACAGGTCAATGCAAGTGGTACCAGTGGATCGGGTAGTGGAACCAACAACTCTAAACACGGACGCACAAGGGAGTGCTCATACAAAGACTTCATGATTTGCGGACCCAAACCCTTTGATGGAAGTGGGGGAGTCATTGCTCTAATGCTGTCACACCCCAAAACCGGAATGGCGGAAACGTTCAGGGGTGGAGGACGTCATGTTTAGTATCACAAGACATGCATCATAGTAAGCAAGTAATGAACAACCATTTAATTAGAAAGAAAGTGTTTACAATGTGTGTGTTCACAAAACATAGAATACATAAGCAAATAACAAAACAAAACTTGAAGCTATTATGCTCCATCTTCTGTATTCCCAGTGCGAGTACATGTCTATTAGTCTCCTGAGAATACAAGTTATTTGAAAGAGTTGATCAGCAATTAAGCTGGTGAGTTCATAAGATTTTAGTGATGTAAGTAAGTTGTAGAAAGTTGTTGAAAAATGTAGTTGAAAATGTAATAAGTTGTAAGTTTTGTTTAGAAAATTCCGCCTGTTCCTCTAGAAAATCCTATATTTCCTACTTTGATGAAAGATACGTACAAATGACTCTACAATCCTTTCTATGAGTACTAAATGGATACAAGTTATATAAGACTCGGAGTAAACAAACAATCGATTGTACGCATCTGGCCTTAGGCGGAAAACACACATCCCATTGTTTGTTTGATCATTGTGTATATAACCCTGGTGTATTCACTTGTTACTCATGGAGTTAATTGTAATAGTTCCTTTATATTTAATTAAAAGATTCTTTAAGAAAACCCTTATTTCTTATAATAAAATGGTGACCACAGTGATTACTTCTATAACCACTTAGTTTATATTGGCTATATATAATCTAATATCGAATAGATAGTTAATTGGGTGAATCTGCCCAAAGCCCACAACCAAACAAGGAACAGGAAGTAAGGCGGAAAGCACACATCCAACTACCTGTTGGGTATTAATGATATATAACCACGATGTATAAACTAAGGTATTATAGACTTAGTCACCTAAAGTCCTTTAAGTTTATACTGGTTTAATAAAATGGATTAAACCCTTTACTGGGAAGTTTCTATTTTTGTTTACCAAAAGTTCTGATTTGGAAAGTATGTTTTGTACTAGAAAACTGTGCATTGACTTTGTCTCCTATGACTGGACCCATACCTGGTACCCTTATGATGACTTAATGTATACTGAACATATATATATATATATATATATATATATATATATATATATATATATATATATATATATAATCGAATAGATAATAGATTGGGTGAATCCGTTCCAAGCCCACAACCAAACAAGGAACAGGAAGTGAAGCGGAGAGCACACATCCTATTATCTGTCGGATCCTATTGTTATATATATATATATATATATATATATATATATATATATATATATATATATATATATATATATATATATCCTTTGATGTATACATTTAAGGAATCATAAGGTTAGCATTATGGTCCCTTTCTACTGAATGTACTAGACTCGACTGTTCTGTTTGTCGTTTGTAAAATGTAAGTTTTCCCTAGTTTATAACTATCTTAACTCGGAAATAGTTTGCATTTGACTTTCAAGTGGTACTATCACTTTATGAAAGTAATGGGAAATGTAAGTACACAGTTGTCGTTTAAAATGACATACGGATGTACTGATGACCTTAAAACATGTTTGTTTTATACTGGTCATAATGTGAAGGCTAGCACCCCTACTATACCCTCTCCTTGCCGAGAGATTAAGGGAACCAAACGCGACCTCTGCAATCAATTGCAAGCCGTGTAATTCACATTAAAGTTATATGATCATGTATACCCAATATAACTATCACCTTTTGTTTAGAACAATGAGTTAGTGATTCATTGGTATAATTAGATCCTGTAGTAGTTCCATGCTATAGCAACTTATTATGTTCGTTCTGTTTCTCATATAGCATGTTCTGTTTCTCATATAGTATGTCCGTTCTGTTATCATGTATTGTATCTAGTATGAACTGAATCTCTAAACTATAGCTATTATAGTTTACTAATGTTTTACTCGAACTGTTATTGAAAAGACTCATTTATCTACTAAGTTATGCTTATACTTTAAAAACGGAGTTTTGTTAAACTATGAAGTAACATAACTTTAAAAGAGTTTTTGAAATGTTTTGATCACTTATAAAAGACATAAGAAACCTTTTGAAAGATGTTTATAACAAACAATTACACAATTATCATTGTGTTCAACTTGTATTCCCCCCCCCCCACCCTTAAAAGCATTTAAAACAGTTTAAAAGATTCATTACGGGGTATGAACTCACCTGGTGTGGGTGATTCAAGCGAATATGTGTGTAAGGATGAGAAATTCCACGAACGAAGTCCCGAGATACAACAAGTCCTAAATGACATATATTGGCATGAATATAGTGTTTATAAGCAACTATATGAAAGGAAACACCTTCCGGGACTAGGAAACACTTGGAATGAAGTGTTGAATCACATGTGATTGACCTAACGGGATGTTTATGGCCATGGCTTGGTGTTTACGGCCATGTGTTTACGGCTAAGGGAGTTTACGGCCGTAAACTCATGGTCAAACATGCATAAGTGGGTGTTTGAAGGCTAGGAAATCTTGAGGGACCATTGCTCTACACAAGGATGAGAAAGACCAACTTAATGGCCTATGGCCGTAAACTCTCCAAATGGACTTATTTTGGGTCTTGATGGCAAGGAGTTTCAAAGGTTCAAGTGTTCTAAGGTTTAGCAAGGGTCTAGGAGTGTTTAAGGCTCACGACACCACACTTATAAGGGTTTACGGCCAAGGGAGTTTACTCCTGGCCGTAAACTCTCTTCGATGATGAGTTTGGTGATGATTCAAGGTCTTACAAAGCACAAGGGAGTGTTTTAGCCTCAAATCCAAGCCTTAGGAAGAGTTTAGGGCTCAAATGGCACCTTTATAGGGGTTTACGGCCATGGGAGATGGCTTGGCCGTAAACTCCTTTTGGTCTTGAAATCTTGATGATTTCAAGGTTTTAAGCATGAGTTTTAACTAGATATCAAGTATAGGGAAGAGTACTTACGATATAGAGGCTTGAAATGGTGATTAAAGTCCAAGAACACTAGTGTGTGTTCTTGGTATTCTTGGTGTTTCTTGAAGATCTAAGAAAAGATGATTTCCATGGATGAAATCATTAGATGATACTAGATTAAGAGGTGTATCAACAAATCAAGGAGGAACACTTACAACTTTTGAAGATCTAGGATGAAAATCGGGATGATAGTTGAGAGAGAAATGGAGTGTTCTTGAGTTGGAAATGAAAGAATGAAGAAAGTTGAAGGATATGAGCCTATAAAGAGGGAGTTTATGGCCCACCTTGAGTTTACGGCCGTAAACTCAAGTGTTGTGTCCGTGAACTCCTTTTGATTAGGATTAAGGCTCGAATGTTGCACAGTGTCTCTAGCAGGTACTTCCCAACACTTATTCCTTAAGTGTACTAGGCTAAAACTCCTTAGAATGACCTTTAACCAGGCTAGAACTCATTACCAATGAGTCTGACACTCAGTTGAGTTGACTGAATGAGCTTTCAAAGCAAAAAAAATTCGGGTTGTCACAAATGCGATGGTTCGAAAAGACAGAATCGATTTTTGAGCTCTGCGGATGTCCAGAAGGGAGCAAAGTGAAGTTTGCTGCCTGCACTTTCTCTGACAGAGCCCTTACATGGTGGAATAGCCATATCAAGTCACTGACTCTTCCGATCGCAAATGCAATGGGCTGGGAAAATTTGAAACAGATGATCCTGGAAGAGTACTGCCCGAGGAGCGAAGTGCAAAAACTAGAGCATGAACTATGGAATCTCACCATGATAGGCTCAGACATAGAAGCTTACACAGACCGATTCAGCGACTTAGATGCACTATGCCCTGGGATTGTTACCCCCGAAAGTAAAAAGGTAGAAAGATTCATTTGGGGACTACCTTCTCCAATCCAAGGATACGTGATAGCGGCAAAACCTCTTACGTTCGACAGTGCCAAACGCTTGGCTCGAACATTGGTGGACTACGGGATCCACCAAGGCATAATGGACCCCGTTCCCGAGTCAACAAAAGGAGACGATGATAATCAAGGGTCCGAGAGCAGAAAGAAGAGGCGGTCAGCACAAGAACCCTCCGAGGAATAACAGACAGGTACTGCCTATGCTGCCCCGACACCAACCACCTCAGCACCTGGCAGTCGCAATGCTGGAATCATCCCTAAATGTAATAAGTGCAACTTCCATCATATCGGAAAGTGTCGGAAGTTGTATTGCAAGAACTGCCTCCGAAGGGGACACACCATCCGCTTCTGTAGGGCACCGACACGACCAATCTCTCAAGTCCCATTTGAGGAAGCAAGTCAGACCTGCCACGAATGTGGTGAATCGGGACACTTCAGGAGAGATTGTCCCTTGGTCAGGAACCCTGGTGAAGATGGAAGAGTGCTAATGATCACCGCAGGAGAGTCTACCCTAGAGACCCCCGAAACCAGCAGTACGTCTCCCAACTCGAATCTTTTCCCAAACCTACATTTTTCAAAGAAACCATTTCACGATTAAGTTCTAACGATAATAGTTTCTTCCTCGTTTAAACTAAGGACATAGTTTATATATAGAAACTAAATACTCTTTCTGGTAAGCTATAACGGCTCGGTGTAAACATTAGGGCTATATATAATTAGGAACCAATAGACTTAGAGTGCGTGATTCCGCATAAATTCCTGTTCCTTATCTGGTTGGGGATTTAAGGCAGCGTCACTCAGTCGACTGCCTTATCACTCTTAATTATATATGACTTGTAGACACCAAGCGATTATAGAAAGACTGGATAGGGATCATAATATCAAGTAGCATTCACCAGAAATAAAAAAAATAAAAAAAAATCTTTTAGTTAATACACACGAAGGGCAACGCAAAACTATCGTAGTAGTAATTTCTGAATCGAAACAGAAAGCACCGAGAATACACCCAGATGCACCAATGTTCTAACCAAGTACCCTTTCCGAACTAACTTAACCCGAAGCTCCACGACGTCTTTCCGCTGAGTCCGGTTGATTATGCATTATACCAAACCCACGTGTCACCGAGGAGACCCTTTGCCTTAAGCCGACTGAATAACACAACTCTCGTCACTCATAACGATAAACTAGATGCGAACCCCCGAAATTTCATCTCGCCTCAAACTCTCAAAAGTATTCATACAAGGAGTATGGTATCCAACCGTAACCTTCCTTAAGCACCCTCAACAGACCCTTTTGGAAACACCCCTCGTGCAACAAGTCAAGTTCAAGCACAGAGGCTAGGGACACATACGATTAGCCTATCAATGTTAAATGTGCACGCGAGGGTGGTGTATAATTAAGATCCTGCAGACTTAGGATGTGTGTTTCCGCCCTAGCTCCTGTTCCTTGTTTGGTTGTGGACTTGGGGCAGTGACACCCATCCGACCGTCTTATTAATCTTAATTATATACGACTTGTGTACATGAGGCATTGATAGACGGACCACGTATGAGTCCTACCATGAACTCAAGGACAAAGGTTGCTCAGAACTACGAAAGAACATCCTACCAATTGGATGAACGTGGCCAGGCAACCCCAAACTACACATCATTCACGGATCAGAATAGCAGATACAGCAGTGATGACCTGCTGAATCACCCAACAAGGATTTAAATTCACTAGAGAACGCGAGAGTTGTATGAAACCCAAGGGCTCTACCAATCTTGGAGAAACGTCGGTCCGATGAGACACTTATGATAACCTTCATCTTTTTCTAAAATCCAGGAATTTTATTCCATGTTCGAATTTCGGGACGAAATTCCCTCTAACGGGGGGATGATGTGACAACCCGAAACTTTTCCCGTTATCCTTACCCAGTTTCCGTTAATAAAATTTGGGTTTTTATTAAATTCTGTCAAATTTCTTAATCTGGGAAGGACCTTAAGTTTTAAATAAATAACATGTATTTTATACGATTCGGAATAAACCGGGAATCACGCGAAAAACTTGAAACTTCCTCGAAAATCTCCGAGTTCACGGTCAGGACGAGTTTACGATCGTAAACTCGTGTAGACCGTAAACCCAGTTTACGGTCGGTGCCAGGTGGACCCCCCCTGACCGAGAACTCCACCCTATATATAGGGTATTTGGCCTTCATATCACACTTTAAACACTCCAAAGACTTTCTCTCTCTACTCTCTCTCTACAATTTTCGAGTTTGCTCAAAAAATCCTCAAGAATATCTTCAAGAATCCTCAATAACACCTTAGTGTTTTGGACCGAAAACACCTATCTTTGCCTTCAAATCGTAAGTATCATCCTCTTATACTTATATCTAGTTAGGATTCTGGATTTTTGCCTTGAAATCGTCACTTTTTCATAAACAAAATGTGTTTACGGTCTAGTGTATCTCCTTAGACCGTACACCCTTCAATGACCGTAAACTCATGGGCCGTAAACCCAAAGACCGTAAACCCATGGACCGTAAACCCTATAACCGTAAGGTCATTAGACCGTAAACCTTGTGACCGTAAGGTCATTAGACCGTGAACCCATGGAACCGTAAACCCATGGACCGTAAACCCATGACCATACACTCCTGATTACGGCTGCAAACTCCCCTCTTCAATCACATATGATTCTAACACTTAGTTTTAAGTGTTTCCTAGTCCCTAAGGTGGTCCTTTCCATAACAAATAGTGTTATGCCCTTACCTAATACATATATGTACTTCTACATGCTAAATAGGATCCGTTTGTGCTCGAGGCTTTATTTGACACTCAGCAATTCCTAGCAACTTACACTCGAATCCCACGTCAAACTGTGAGTTCATACCCCTATATTTTCCGAGTTTTTAATGATTTCAGGGGGAATACAAGTAAAAGCACAAGTAATATTGTGTTTAAAAATATAATTTGGTTTATTATATTTACCTATCATTAGTATACACTGAACATAGAACTTACTAAACATGATGAACATAGTTACTACTAGATTTGCAGATAGCTTTATAAACATGTTAAGATATAAACATTGCAAATTCAGTTTTCAGAATAAAGGAAACAAACTTATGAATTATAAAATAAAAGATATTATTTTATTAGATTCCATATTAATAACAAAATGGATTTTCATAGTATTATTAGTGAAATCGTTGAGGGAACTACAGTGTGAGACGCCTTGTAACCAAAGTCTCCTGGAGGGAGAGCGTGAGTTTGTGTATAGATCTATATGGGAGTGACAATCCCACACCCTGACTATTAGCTACAGTCAACCTAGGGTGACAAACGTCATTTTTCACGACGTCCAAGTATGTCTTAATGTTGATCGTCCATAGTATGGTTATAAGAATCCACTACGTGAAACAACGACTCGTTCACGTAATAATATACCTAACAAATAGTCAACAGGGTTAGTAACTATGTGATTACTCAGTATGTACATTAGGGTAATATGAAATTAACATCCGACTTATAGTGGAATGTGTGATTTCCGCCTCATTTCCTGTTACTTGTTTGGTTGTGGGCTTAAGGCAAAATCACCCAATCGATTGTTTTTTCGATCTAGATATCTATAACTCGTATGTACTAAGTGATCATAGGAGGGTATTAACAACACATTCAGGATATATGACAACACGTTATCATCTAGTTTTATTTATGTAATAAGACTACTATACAATGGTTTTCATGCAAAGGTTTTCAAACAGAGCAATGCTTAAACAACATAAGTATGGTAGATACTGGTACACTACGATTCGGAACAGATAATTCAAATAACGTACACTTAAGGAAAATATAGGATTTTCCAGGGTAAACCTCGGTATTTTACAAATAATTGGTTCATTATTCAATTAACGAACATTTAATAGTGATTCCATGACTGCTTAGTTTATGCATCCAGGTTACGTATGAAGAATACCTGATAGACTGTGGAATGTGTGTTTTCCGCCTCATTCCCTGTTCCTTGTTTGGTTATGGGTTTAGGGCAGATCCACACAATTAACTGTCTATCTGATATTGGTTTATACATAACTAGTGTGAACTAAGAAGTCATAGAAGAAATGGGTTAATCATACTTTCCATAAGAAAATATTGGATTTTCTTGAGGAACACTTTCAACAGACATCAAAGAATCATTTTTACTTAACATCCATTACATCAGAAAATATAAGGTTTTTAGGAGAAAGATAACGTACTTTTCAAAGAATAAAGCATAGTTTTCTAAAACATAACGCTTATGAACTCACCAGCTTTATGCTGATAGTCTTTCAAAACCTACTTGTATTCTCAGGACATTAGTAGACAGGTACACGCACCGGGTTCAAGAAGATGGAGCATAGTAGCTTCGAGTCTTTACTTGTTATTTACTTTGGAGTCAATCGTGTATGATTCAAATGTAATGTAAACCTTATACTATTAATACAATGGTTGTGGTTGCTTTGGTTACTATTATTCAATTGTTGTGATACTACAAATGACGTCCTCCACCCCCGAACGTTTCCGCCATTTCGGTTTGGGGGTGTGACAGACTGGTATCAAAGCATTGTTTATAGTGAACTTAGTATATCAACCAGTAAAAGATATATAACTATAAATACAATGGGGCCAGAGTGCTCTGACTAAAAGTATACTTTTAAAATATAAGTATTTTACGATAAGTATACTAATAAGCATACATACTAATGACAAGTATCACAATAAGAACAAGTAAGAACAAAACAAACAAAAGTATTTAGATGTTGGACACTACAGTCAAACCTGAGCAGTTATGTAGTTATATCTGGAATAAATATAACCTGATCAACTATATTTATTCGAGATACGACCAACATGTGTTTGGGAGTGATAGTGGTGTCGCAACGAGTCTAAAACTTACCTAACTCCATATTCAAAAACTTCCTAGAACAAAACATAAAGATAAAATACTATAGGAGTATTTTAGGCACTATAACAAACTTACATAAGAACTAAAAGACCTATGTTGGCACGTCTATAGTTGCGAAGTATATGCTTCCAGGGTTGTATATAATTGGGATCTTATAGACTCATATTTGATTATTTACGCTCTATTACCTATTCCTTGTTTGGTGGTGGTTTTGGAGTAGGATCACCTATTCGAAGGTCTATTTGATCTTGGTTATATACAGCTTGCATGCACTGCTTGATTATAGGAGGACCCAGTTTGGATCATCAATAACTAAAAGAAGAAATGTTTACTTAACCTCATAGGATTCTCTAGAAATCCCCATTTTCGCACGAACAACCTAGATATAGATAGCCACTTCAACCGCCAACAGTGGAATCAAAGAGGAACCATAGAGGATTGATAAATAGGGTTCCTAGAAGAAATCATACGAAGAGACAAATCCTCCATCAGGAAGTGACGGAGATCTGTAAGTAGAAACCGGAGCAGGAGCTGCGGTGAATAGGAAAACTATAGGAAAGTTCAGAGACAACAAATCCCCACAGCTGAACTGAGGACCATCATAACTAGAACAGAAACCCCACCCGAGGCGCTCCAGGTGGTAGAACACCATATATGTCATACTAATAATTAACTAGTTAATATGATCTAGTGAGTTAGTGATTACACTACTCACACTATGTGTTAGGCTTATCGCCTTTTTCATATCCGATAGTATCAATAAACCAGATCCATAACTTCATTCAAAGGGCGGTCACCATCAAATTCATAAGTCTATGTTGCATAGACCTCTGTTATGAATTGATTCAAAAGTCAGAACATGATACATTCAAAACCGAGACCATCTCTATTCAGATAACATTCGATTCGTAGCCACTAAGGACTTACCCTCGTTTCGTCTTATTAGCAGAAAGATGCCACCTAAGAAGTCGAACAGAATCAAGAACAACACACCTCCACCGCCACCTCCTCCGTATGACCCGGTTGTCTTTCAGGCAGCAGTGACAGCTGCAGTGAAAGCTGTCATGGCACAGGTCAATGCAAGTGGTACCAGTGGATCGGGTAGTGGAACCAACAACTCTAAACACGGACGCACAAGGGAGTGCTCATACAAAGACTTCATGATTTGCGGACCCAAACCCTTTGATGGAAGTGGGGGAGTCATTGCTCTAATGCTGTCACACCCCAAAACCGGAATGGCGGAAACGTTCAGGGGTGGAGGACGTCATGTTTAGTATCACAAGACATGCATCATAGTAAGCAAGTAATGAACAACCATTTAATTAGAAAGAAACTGTTTACAATGTGTGTGTTCACAAAACATAGAATACATAAGCAAATAACAAAACAAAACTTGAAGCTATTATGCTCCATCTTCTGTATTCCCAGTGCGAGTACATGTCTATTAGTCTCCTGAGAATACAAGTTATTTGAAAGAGTTGATCAGCAATTAAGCTGGTGAGTTCATAAGATTTTAGTGATGTAAGTAAGTTGTAGAAAGTTGTTGAAAAATGTAGTTGAAAATGTAATAAGTTGTAAGTTTTGTTTAGAAAATTCCGCCTGTTCCTCTAGAAAATCCTATATTTCCTACTTTGATGAAAGATACGTACAAATGACTCTACAATCCTTTCTATGAGTACTAAATGGATACAAGTTATATAAGACTCGGAGTAAACAAACAATCGATTGTACGCATCTGGCCTTAGGCGGAAAACACACATCCCATTGTTTGTTTGATCATTGTGTATATAACCCTGGTGTATTCACTTGTTACTCATGGAGTTAATTGTAATAGTTCCTTTATATTTAATTAAAAGATTCTTTAAGAAAACCCTTATTTCTTATAATAAAATGGTGACCACAGTGATTACTTCTATAACCACTTAGTTTATATTGGCTATATATAATCTAATATCGAATAGATAGTTAATTGGGTGAATCTGCCCAAAGCCCACAACCAAACAAGGAACAGGAAGTAAGGCGGAAAGCACACATCCAACTACCTGTTGGGTATTAATGATATATAACCATGATGTATAAACTAAGGTATTATAGACTTAGTCACCTAAAGTCCTTTAAGTTTATACTGGTTTAATAAAATGGATTAAACCCTTTACTGGGAAGTTTCTATTTTTGTTTACCAAAAGTTCTGATTTGGAAAGTATGTTTTGTACTAGAAAACTGTGCATTGACTTTGTCTCCTATGACTGGACCCATACCTGGTACCCTTATGATGACTTAATGTATACTGAACATATATATATATATATATATATATATATATATATATATATATATATATATATATATATATATATATAATCGAATAGATAATAGATTGGGTGAATCCGTTCCAAGCCCACAACCAAACAAGGAACAGGAAGTGAAGCGGAGAGCACACATCCTATTATCTGTCGGATCCTATTGTTATATATATATATATATATATATATATATATATATATATATATATATATATATATATATATATATATATCCTTTGATGTATACATTTAAGGAATCATAAGGTTAGCATTATGGTCCCTTTCTACTGAATGTACTAGACTCGACTGTTCTGTTTGTCGTTTGTAAAATGTAAGTTTTCCCTAGTTTATAACTATCTTAACTCGGAAATAGTTTGCATTTGACTTTCAAGTGGTACTGTCACTTTATGAAAGTAATGGGAAATGTAAGTACACAGTTGTCGTTTAAAATGACATACGGATGTACTGATGACCTTAAAACATGTTTGTTTTATATTGGTCATAATGTGAAGGCTAGCACCCCTACTATACCCTCTCCTTGCCGAGAGATTAAGGGAACCAAACGCGACCTCTGCAATCAATTGCAAGCCGTGTAATTCACATTAAAGTTATATGATCATGTATACCCAATATAACTATCACCTTTTGTTTAGAACAATGAGTTAGTGATTCATTGGTATAATTAGATCCTGTAGTAGTTCCATGCTATAGCAACTTATTATGTTCGTTCTGTTTCTCATATAGTATGTTCTGTTTCTCATATAGTATGTCCGTTCTGTTATCATGTATTGTATCTAGTATGAACTGAATCTCTAAACTATAGCTATTATAGTTTACTAATGTTTTACTCGAACTGTTATTGAAAAGACTCATTTATCTACTAAGTTATGCTTGTACTTTAAAAATGGAGTTTTGTTAAACTATGAAGTAACATAACTTTAAAAGAGTTTTTTAAATGTTTTGATCACTTATAAAAGACATAAGAAACCTTTTGAAAGATGTTTATAACAAACAATTACACAATTATCATTGTGTTCAACTTGTATTCCCCCCCCCCCCACCCTTAAAAGCATTTAAAACAGTTTAAAAGATTCATTACGGGGTATGAACTCACCTGGTGTGGGTGATTCAAGCGAATATGTGTGTAAGGATGAGAAATTCCACGAACGAAGTCCCGAGATACAACAAGTCCTAAATGACATATATTGGCATGAATATAGTGTTTATAAGCAACTATATGAAAGGAAACACCTTCCGGGACTAGGAAACACTTGGAATGAAGTGTTGAATCACATGTGATTGACCTAACGGGATGTTTATGGCCATGGCTTGGTGTTTACGGCCATGTGTTTACGGCTAAGGGAGTTTACGGCCGTAAACTCATGGTCAAACATGCATAAGTGGGTGTTTGAAGGCTAGGAAATCTTGAGGGACCATTGCTCTACACAAGGATGAGAAAGACCAACTTAATGGCCTATGGCCGTAAACTCTCCAAATGGACTTATTTTGGGTCTTGATGGCAAGGAGTTTCAAAGGTTCAAGTGTTCTAAGGTTTAGCAAGGGTCTAGGAGTGTTTAAGGCTCACGACACCACACTTATAAGGGTTTACGGCCAAGGGAGTTTACTCCTGGCCGTAAACTCTCTTTGATGATGAGTTTGGTGATGATTCAAGGTCTTACAAAGCACAAGGGAGTGTTCTAGCCTCAAATCCAAGCCTTAGGAGGAGTTTAGGGCTCAAATGGCACCTTTATAGGGGTTTACGGCCATGGGAGATGGCTTGGCCGTAAACTCCTTTTGGTCTTGAAATGTTGATGATTTCATGGTTTTAAGCATGAGTTTTAACTAGATATCAAGTATAGGGAAGAGTACTTACGATATAGAGGCTTGAAATGGTGATTAAAGTCCAAGAACACTAGTGTGTGTTCTTGGTATTCTTGGTGTTTCTTGAAGATCTAAGAAAAGATGATTTCCATGGATGAAATCATTAGATGATACTAGATTAAGAGGTGTATCAACAAATCAAGGAGGAACACTTACAACTTTTGAAGATCTAGGATGAAAATCGGGATGATAGTTGAGAGAGAAATGGAGTGTTCTTGAGTTGGAAATGAAAGAATGAAGAAAGTTGAAGGATATGAGCCTATAAAGAGGGAGTTTATGGCCCACCTTGAGTTTACGGCCGTAAACTCAAGTGTTGTGTCCGTGAACTCCTTTTGATTAGGATTAAGGCTCGAATGTTGCACAGTGTCTCTAGCAGGTACTTCCCAACACTTATTCCTTAAGTGTACTAGGCTAAAACTCCTTAGAATGACCTTTAACCAGGCTAGAACTCATTACCAATGAGTCTGACACTCAGTTGAGTTGACTGAATGAGCTTTCAAAGCAAAAAAAATTCGGGTTGTCACAAATGCGATGGTTCGAAAAGACAGAATCGATTTTTGAGCTCTGCGGATGTCCAGAAGGGAGCAAAGTGAAGTTTGCTGCCTGCACTTTCTCTGACAGAGCCCTTACATGGTGGAATAGCCATATCAAGTCACTGACTCTTCCGATCGCAAATGCAATGGGCTGGGAAAATTTGAAACAGATGATCCTGGAAGAGTACTGCCCGAGGAGCGAAGTGCAAAAACTAGAGCATGAACTATGGAATCTCACCATGATAGGCTCAGACATAGAAGCTTACACAGACCGATTCAGCGACTTAGATGCACTATGCCCTGGGATTGTTACCCCCGAAAGTAAAAAGGTAGAAAGATTCATTTGGGGACTACCTTCTCCAATCCAAGGATACGTGATAGCGGCAAAACCTCTTACGTTCGACAGTGCCAAACGCTTGGCTCGAACATTGGTGGACTACGGGATCCACCAAGGCATAATGGACCCCGTTCCCGAGTCAACAAAAGGAGACGATGATAATCAAGGGTCCGAGAGCAGAAAGAAGAGGCGGTCAGCACAAGAACCCTCCGAGGAATAACAGACAGGTACTGCCTATGCTGCCCCGACACCAACCACCTCAGCACCTGGCAGTCGCAATGCTGGAATCATCCCTAAATGTAATAAGTGCAACTTCCATCATATCGGAAAGTGTCGGAAGTTGTATTGCAAGAACTGCCTCCGAAGGGGACACACCATCCGCTTCTGTAGGGCACCGACACGACCAATCTCTCAAGTCCCATTTGAGGAAGCAAGTCAGACCTGCCACGAATGTGGTGAATCGGGACACTTCAGGAGAGATTGTCCCTTGGTCAGGAACCCTGGTGAAGATGGAAGAGTGCTAATGATCACCGCAGGAGAGTCTACCCTAGAGACCCCCGAAACCAGCAGTACGTCTCCCAACTCGAATCTTTTCCCAAACCTACATTTTTCAAAGAAACCATTTCACGATTAAGTTCTAACGATAATAGTTTCTTCCTCGTTTAAACTAAGGACATAGTTTATATATAGAAACTAAATACTCTTTCTGGTAAGCTATAACGGCTCGGTGTAAACATTAGGGCTATATATAATTAGGAACCAATAGACTTAGAGTGCGTGATTCCGCATAAATTCCTGTTCCTTATCTGGTTGGGGATTTAAGGCAGCGTCACTCAGTCGACTGCCTTATCACTCTTAATTATATATGACTTGTAGACACCAAGCGATTATAGAAAGACTGGATAGGGATCATAATATCAAGTAGCATTCACCAGAAATAAAAAAAATAAAAAAAAATCTTTTAGTTAATACACACGAAGGGCAACGCAAAACTATCGTAGTAGTAATTTCTGAATCGAAACAGAAAGCACCGAGAATACACCCAGATGCACCAATGTTCTAACCAAGTACCCTTTCCGAACTAACTTAACCCGAAGCTCCACGACGTCTTTCCGCTGAGTCCGGTTGATTATGCATTATACCAAACCCACGTGTCACCGAGGAGACCCTTTGCCTTAAGCCGACTGAATAACACAACTCTCGTCACTCATAACGATAAACTAGATGCGAACCCCCGAAATTTCATCTCGCCTCAAACTCTCAAAAGTATTCATACAAGGAGTATGGTATCCAACCGTAACCTTCCTTAAGCACCCTCAACAGACCCTTTTGGAAACACCCCTCGTGCAACAAGTCAAGTTCAAGCACAGAGGCTAGGGACACATACGATTAGCCTATCAATGTTAAATGTGCACGCGAGGGTGGTGTATAATTAAGATCCTGCAGACTTAGGATGTGTGTTTCCGCCCTAGCTCCTGTTCCTTGTTTGGTTGTGGACTTGGGGCAGTGACACCCATCCGACCGTCTTATTAATCTTAATTATATACGACTTGTGTACATGAGGCATTGATAGACGGACCACGTATGAGTCCTACCATGAACTCAAGGACAAAGGTTGCTCAGAACTACGAAAGAACATCCTACCAATTGGATGAACGTGGCCAGGCAACCCCAAACTACACATCATTCACGGATCAGAATAGCAGATACAGCAGTGATGACCTGCTGAATCACCCAACAAGGATTTAAATTCACTAGAGAACGCGAGAGTTGTATGAAACCCAAGGGCTCTACCAATCTTGGAGAAACGTCGGTCCGATGAGACACTTATGATAACCTTCATCTTTTTCTAAAATCCAGGAATTTTATTCCATGTTCGAATTTCGGGACGAAATTCCCTCTAACGGGGGGATGATGTGACAACCCGAAACTTTTCCCGTTATCCTTACCCAGTTTCCGTTAATAAAATTTGGGTTTTTATTAAATTCTGTCAAATTTCTTAATCTGGGAAGGACCTTAAGTTTTAAATAAATAACATGTATTTTATACGATTCGGAATAAACCGGGAATCACGCGAAAAACTTGAAACTTCCTCGAAAATCTCCGAGTTCACGGTCAGGACGAGTTTACGATCGTAAACTCGTGTAGACCGTAAACCCAGTTTACGGTCGGTGCCAGGTGGACCCCCCCTGACCGAGAACTCCACCCTATATATAGGGTATTTGGCCTTCATATCACACTTTAAACACTCCAAAGACTTTCTCTCTCTACTCTCTCTCTACAATTTTCGAGTTTGCTCAAAAAATCCTCAAGAATATCTTCAAGAATCCTCAATAACACCTTAGTGTTTTGGACCGAAAACACCTATCTTTGCCTTCAAATCGTAAGTATCATCCTCTTATACTTATATCTAGTTAGGATTCTGGATTTTTGCCTTGAAATCGTCACTTTTTCATAAACAAAATGTGTTTACGGTCTAGTGTATCTCCTTAGACCGTACACCCTTCAATGACCGTAAACTCATGGGCCGTAAACCCAAAGACCGTAAACCCATGGACCGTAAACCCTATAACCGTAAGGTCATTAGACCGTAAACCTTGTGACCGTAAGGTCATTAGACCGTGAACCCATGGAACCGTAAACCCATGGACCGTAAACCCATGACCATACACTCCTGATTACGGCTGCAAACTCCCCTCTTCAATCACATATGATTCTAACACTTAGTTTTAAGTGTTTCCTAGTCCCTAAGGTGGTCCTTTCCATAACAAATAGTGTTATGCCCTTACCTAATACATATATGTACTTCTACATGCTAAATAGGATCCGTTTGTGCTCGAGGCTTTATTTGACACTCAGCAATTCCTAGCAACTTACACTCGAATCCCACGTCAAACTGTGAGTTCATACCCCTATATTTTCCGAGTTTTTAATGATTTCAGGGGGAATACAAGTAAAAGCACAAGTAATATTGTGTTTAAAAATATAATTTGGTTTATTATATTTACCTATCATTAGTATACACTGAACATAGAACTTACTAAACATGATGAACATAGTTACTACTAGATTTGCAGATAGCTTTATAAACATGTTAAGATATAAACATTGCAAATTCAGTTTTCAGAATAAAGGAAACAAACTTATGAATTATAAAATAAAAGATATTATTTTATTAGATTCCATATTAATAACAAAATGGATTTTCATAGTATTATTAGTGAAATCGTTGAGGGAACTACAGTGTGAGACGCCTTGTAACCAAAGTCTCCTGGAGGGAGAGCGTGAGTTTGTGTATAGATCTATATGGGAGTGACAATCCCACACCCTGACTATTAGCTACAGTCAACCTAGGGTGACAAACGTCATTTTTCACGACGTCCAAGTATGTCTTAATGTTGATCGTCCATAGTATGGTTATAAGAATCCACTACGTGAAACAACGACTCGTTCACGTAATAATATACCTAACAAATAGTCAACAGGGTTAGTAACTATGTGATTACTCAGTATGTACATTAGGGTAATATGAAATTAACATCCGACTTATAGTGGAATGTGTGATTTCCGCCTCATTTCCTGTTACTTGTTTGGTTGTGGGCTTAAGGCAAAATCACCCAATCGATTGTTTTTTCGATCTAGATATCTATAACTCGTATGTACTAAGTGATCATAGGAGGGTATTAACAACACATTCAGGATATATGACAACACGTTATCATCTAGTTTTATTTATGTAATAAGACTACTATACAATGGTTTTCATGCAAAGGTTTTCAAACAGAGCAATGCTTAAACAACATAAGTATGGTAGATACTGGTACACTACGATTCGGAACAGATAATTCAAATAACGTACACTTAAGGAAAATATAGGATTTTCCAGGGTAAACCTCGGTATTTTACAAATAATTGGTTCATTATTCAATTAACGAACATTTAATAGTGATTCCATGACTGCTTAGTTTATGCATCCAGGTTACGTATGAAGAATACCTGATAGACTGTGGAATGTGTGTTTTCCGCCTCATTCCCTGTTCCTTGTTTGGTTATGGGTTTAGGGCAGATCCACACAATTAACTGTCTATCCGATATTGGTTTATACATAACTAGTGTGAACTAAGAAGTCATAGAAGAAATGGGTTAATCATACTTTCTATAAGAAAATATTGGATTTTCTTGAGGAACACTTTCAACAGACATCAAAGAATCATTTTTACTTAACATCCATTACATCAGAAAATATAAGGTTTTTAGGAGAAAGATAACGTACTTTTCAAAGAATAAAGCATAGTTTTCTAAAACATAACGCTTATGAACTCACCAGCTTTATGCTGATAGTCTTTCAAAACCTACTTGTATTCTCAGGACATTAGTAGACAGGTACACGCACCGGGTTCAAGAAGATGGAGCATAGTAGCTTCGAGTCTTTACTTGTTATTTACTTTGGAGTCAATCGTGTATGATTCAAATGTAATGTAAACCTTATACTATTAATACAATGGTTGTGGTTGCTTTGGTTACTATTATTCAACTATTGTGATACTACAAATGACGTCCTCAACCCCCGAACGTTTCCGCCGTTTCGGTTTGGGGGTGTGACAGTTATTGTTTCATTTAGTCATTAAAGAAAATGACAATACATGATAATGAGAATGGATTACTTAACTACAAAATTTTTAACAAAATTCATTTAGTATTTTCAATATTTAATCTTTAATAATTAATACCCTTTTAGTTTCCAAAAACATTAATTATCAAAGTCTAGGATCCAAGTTGCAAAACAAATAAATGGTTAGGTATCATTTATCTCATCCATTTGAATTCAACTCGGTAGATATCGATTATCAATTATATCTTGCTATATAATTCCTAGATTTATGGGATC
This sequence comes from Lactuca virosa, assembly GCF_052849685.1. NCBI lineage: Eukaryota > Viridiplantae > Streptophyta > Magnoliopsida > Asterales > Asteraceae > Lactuca > Lactuca virosa. Next base: position 125,954,932 of record NC_136430.1, read on the forward strand.
GCTAATAACAAATTTATTAGACATGTTTGATCCCATCTATGCCTCGGAACTGTCTTGCTTTGGTATCCTTTATCACAAAAGATTTCCGATCAAATCATCCAATTTGAAAAACTTGTGTAATCAGCCTATAACTTGGTTATAGAAATCGCGAATACACCCTGGCCATCAAAAGATAACACTAAGCGGTTAGGTATCATTTATCTCACTAGTGCATACAATAGACGTGCGAGTGTTCTTCAAAAGGATTGCATAGATTTGAGGTTTGTAAAAAGAGTATTTATATGTTTTATAATTCTAGTTTAAATACATATGATATCATGGTTATTACATGCATATAATAAACCATGGTATCAATTTTCAAAAGAAACTCACTTTTAAAGGTTCTATATAAAAGCTAGTTTTTATATAATTAGACGCAATTCAATTTTAATAACCGGTATTAAGTTTGAATGCATTTGAACCTTTTATATCTTTAATAAAACTTCATTTTATTACTTTTATATTTGGAGTTTGTATAAGTTATAAAAATCACCATTTAAAAACTTATAATGGAGTATTTCAAAATTTGTCGTTATTAACGATTTTATAAATCCGGGTTTTATTTTAAAATAATAACTTGTTACATCTTATGTCCAATTTTGAAAAACCCAAACTCCATGTGATGTTTATTTTGTCCAAAATTATTTTAGCATGTGAAAAACTAATTTTATCAACCACACAAAATAATGCATAAAATAAACAACACAAAACATGCATAAAAAGATATGTGCATAAACATAACCAACTAATTACATTTTTGTGAGCCAACACAAAAATGTCAAGTCCATTCCTAAAGGGACATTTAAGGGGACCAAAAATCTTCTTGTAATGTCGTTGAAGAAGCTCACACTTGAGTAAACACTCATTGTTTGCAAAAGATTTGAAAAGCTTCTTTAAAGGCAAGACTGCAGCTTTCATGACACTTTTCAGAAAGTGTCATCTTTCTGTTCAGCACCTTTTTAGCACATGTGTAACATTCATGACACTTTTCAGAAAGTGTCATGTTCTGCCCAGCACATGTTGAACTCGAAATTTTTTCCTTTTGTCTTCGAAAATGGTTCAAACTTCATTTTTTGTTACATCTTTGTACAAATAAATTATTTCTAAAAATTAATCTATTACTTTACAAAAATAAACAAGAAAACTAATATATTTAATTTATTACATACCATATGAATAAATAAATTATTACAACCACTTTATAATAAAAAATAACCAACACAACAACATAACAACACATTGGTCCTTGGCTAGTTTATGCACATCATATACATCAAACAACCTTTGTTTTTCTAAGACAACTTTAAATGAAAAAAGATGCATGAAACTTTTGTCACATAAAATAACAAAAAAAATTGTCATAGAAAATATGTATGAACTTATTTTTATACAAAAACAAGTTATCCATATTCTCCAAAAACTAAGATTTCCAAAAATCAAAAATCTAACCAAACTTGCAACCAGTCTCTGATACCAATTGTTGGGTTTTTAGTTCAAAAATAATTTCATAAACTAGAAAAATATGGCAACGGAAGACTTTAATTTTTGAAATAACATAAACATTTTATACCCACCAAGGATCTTCTTGCAAGTTTTAGAAAGATTAAAACATCAACCAAAGAAGAGGTGAAGAAATAACAAACTTTGTAGTTCTTTGGGTCCTCTTCGGAGGCTTGGAAGTTGATGAAGAATGTGGAACCTTTGAGACACCAACAATGACTCAACTTGATGTAGAATGCTAGTTCTTTGTATAAAACTCTTAAGCTTTGAACCAAACCCAAGTATGGTTCAAAGAGAGCAAAATGCAAGCATCAAATCTTCAAAGTGCAAGACTAGAGAAGATATGGAGAGGGAGGGAGAAACTCTTGGCCATAGCAAGAGAGAATGGGGCAAGAACTTCAAGAGTGGAAGCCTCATATTTATAGTGCCTAAAAGTGAAGTTATTAACCATTGGTTCCTTCAACTTTAGATAAACTTGTCTCCATGTCATAAGTATGTCTCTCATGCCTTTAAATCATGATTAGACAAGTCATATATTTCTTATTTTTATGCATATCTCGAAAATTGCATAAAGAAGAAGAAAGAAAGTCAAACTTTTATAAACTCTTTTATAAAATATAAACATTGTCTTTTAGGAAAAAGACAAAAGGATTCAACTAGTCCAAAAGTTTGTACATGACTTATAAATCATATCATATGATGTATATTAAGTTACTTGCTAATGGAATTTATTATTTCCATGAAATAAATAATTTCCAATTTAATTATAAGAGTTTTGTTGAATATTTATTAAAATCAATTTCTAATAAATAATCAATTGTATCAAGTTTTTGTTAGTGTGACCCATTAGTATCATATGTTCTTTAGTAATATCACTTTAATATGACTCTTGAGCATATTAGGTCTTTCACACACACACACATATATATATATATATATATATATATATTATATATATATATATATATATATATATATATATATATATATATATATATAACTGATCCTGAAATCTGATTTTCAAAATCATATTCAAATTTTTTTCCTTTTCGTTTGATGTGAAAATCGAGTAGTTTGTAATTACAATTTAAAAGTGTTAGTATTATGTTTATTTTTTATATTCGGCATAATGTAGTAGTTTTCAAGTGCTTTTCTTAATTCTTTTGTCAAAGTTTATACCCTATCAACGACTTGTTTAATTTCAACACGCGTGACAAAAATTTAAAGTTGTGGTTAACTTAAAAGGAACTGGGTGTAAATTATGGGAAACATTTGAAAGATTGGAGGGTGCCCGACGTGAAGCGTTCTTAAGCATTGTTTTTTGTTATTTATTGGATGTCCCTTCATTATAAGGGGACGCAGGGTTGCTAATCCATAAAATGTTTCTTCATCAGATACAGTCAGACGCAGTAATATCTATGGATGGCAAATATTTGTATTTTAAAGTGGGGGATACGAAAATAGTTTATGGACCTGAAGAGTTTTGTGTTATTATCGGATTTAATTTCGATGTGTATCCAAAACAAATAGGGAAAAAAGTGTCGGAAAAAAAAGAGCAAATTGGGTGGAAAAAAAATGTTTATTGCTGGGATAAAATTACAGATGAACTTTCATCTGTGAACGTACAAGTCGCTGATGCATATCCGTGCATTGAAGTGTTGTTCATTCACAAATGAACTAAAGAAATCACAGACGGTCCTTAAGCACCTACCATTTCAGTGGCTAGTTTATGTAATTTGCTAATTTTTGGTTATTTTCTACAAAGTAATTAACATTTTTGCCTAAATTAACAAATTTCTCTAAAAGAAAAATACGAATATCCTAGAGATATAAAAGAAGAAAACGATCCAAACAGTACAAATAAATTGAGGCATACCCTGGCAAAATGTTTACAGCTGAAATTTATATAAAAATTTGGTTTTTCAAGTGCGTATTAAAAATCATTATGCCAATAGCATAGTCTATTACTCCCAAAAATCATTATGCCAATAACATAGCCTATTACTCCTGGAAAATAAAACTTTACAATCAACTTGATACCAATTCTTTCCCAAACGACGTGCATCACAATTTCTTTTCCCAAACGATGAGTGTCACAATTTCTTTGTCCCCTGACAACGCCATCATACCAACGACCCGTTAGTTTATGTTACTGTGAAATCACCATAATGTAAAAATGTAAAAGTAAAAAGGGAAAATACCGGATATAGTCAAAAAGGGGGGAGGGGTAAATTCAAAATTTAGACATGAAAAATTAAATTTCCGAATATAGCCATGCGTTCCGCGGAGGACCCTCTGCGGACCTCCGCGGAACCATGAAATCTCTGCGGAGAGGGGTAGTTTTGTAATTTCACCCTCATCTTTTTGATAAAATTGACTCCCTCCTCTTTGGTCCCCCGATTCCGCTTTGGCCAAAACCCTTCCTCTGCATCGACTGTCTATATCGATGATTCCGGCGACGACTTAAAATCCGGCGACAACGACATCAAACGATGTCATTTTCCGGCGATTCGAGTACACACGACCTAAAATCCGGCACCGATGGAGGGCAATTTCCCCGATATTTTAGCCGATGGATTCGGCTCCCGGGTATTTCTCACATTCCCCTCTTTTGATTAATGTTGTATATGATTCAATTGTTACGAAAACCCAATTGATTACATGGAAATATATATACAGATTTAGATTTGGGATGTTAGGATTCACAGAATTTGATTTTGGGAAGATCCATTCCGCGGAGAGATACGTCATTCCGCAGAGGATCCTCCGCGCAGTGACGTATTCCCTCCGCGGAATGGATCTAAGTGACCAAAATTGTGTCTACGCGGAGGTGTAGGTCACTACGCAGAGGGTTCTCCGCGGAATGACCTCTAGCCTCCGCGGAATGACCTGAAAATGCTTTTTCTAAAAAAAAAAAAAAATCTGCCCTTTTATATCCCTTTATATATGAGGTATTTAGTTATATATAAAAAGTATGTTGCTATTTATTTCATAAACCGAATTAGAAAAGTAATTTTGAAACCTTGTTTTTTATTTTCAATTACTAACGTTTTATATGAAATTAAATGTTATGTTTTGTAGCATGATGATCTCAGTCAAAAAGCGGATTTAACTTTAAAAGGCGTGGCGGGTACTATCATTAAAGACTATTTTCCGCGCCTAACACAGTCACAACGACTATTATTCGAAGCTTCGCCGTTTGGAATATTCTTAGGAATGCATATCTCACATGGTGATCACTTACTTGTGCATTTGATGATGTTGCACGAAGTAAGGTCTCAACAAGTATTTGAAATGGGGAGGTTTCTTTTTTGATATAGAGGGGATGCAGTTAGATTTTGGTGAAAATGAATATATTCTCATTTATGGTTTAAAAGTTGGTCCTTATGTGGATTTACTCCATGACGAAAGGTCTCCACGGATGGGACGTTAAAACGGGCATTCTCGTGGCAGTATACAAGCTTGCTGATAATATAGATGATTGGAACATGTATTACATTTAAAGATTGTGTATAAATACAATAATAATAATTATAAAAAATAAATTGAAAATTGCAGGTTTACATGGGGTACATATTTATGGACCTATACTTCGCGGTTGATGCGTGGAATGTTTAAGAAAATAGAAGAATTTAGACTATTCAAGCAGGTCAATCCCGAATCCAAGAAAGTACACAAGTATACCGTTCCCGGTATTATGCTTCCGTTTAAAGTTAGTTTCTAATGCATTTAAATAGTTATTATAGTTTTGTTTTTTATATGATAATAACATTGAACTTCGGTTTGTAGTATATAATACCGTTGTATTTTGATTTTTATACTATAATAGTATGATACTTACATTTTTTTTCCATAGATATGGATTTTGGAGACGTTCCCCGAGGCAACCCAATTTTATATACACACGCCGACAGAATTGCCACGAATGAGGTCGTGGAGAAGTAAAACACCGTTAACTTGGGTTCAATGTCGTCGAATAATCAATGTGTCTGTGGTATGCTTTTAATATTAAGGATTATATATATTTACAAATTCCAATGTTTTTCATGTTAAACTAACAATCTGATTTTTGTAGCCTAACAACCAACCTATTTCTGTCGTGGCAAACCCGACGGAGCTGATGTTGCCGTTTTATGTTCGCTACGTGAACTGGACTCTTAACCATCAAGAGTCTCCCCCACAACAACATACTCCGGTCCGAAACAGTCCAGAGTCTCCCCCACCGCAACATAATCCGGTCCGAAATAGTCCACATGTTGTTGCCTCGCCTCCTCGAAGAAAGAAGTACAAGTCGGAAACATCTTCGACTGAATCTGGCACAAATGCTTCTTCCTCGCAACATCCTGAAATAGAAAGAACTTATATGTCAAGCGACACATTAACAAGGTTGGTAAAGAAGAAGAAGAAGACTAGCACAAAGGCATTAGTGAAGCGTCTACTAGGCGTTGTGGTTGACTTATCTTCTAAAGTAGATCGTGTATTACAGAAAAAAGATGAGCCACACACAGGGTTTGGAGAGGAGGAGGAGATGATAAATGAAGAGGAGGAAGAAACATATTACCATGGTACACAGTTGAACTATGATGATATAGGTAGTCATGGTTTGGAGGGGGAAGTTGGGCGTACACCTATGCATGTCGAGCCGTCACTGGACGTGGGTGAACATCACACAAAAACAGTGACTCCTATTGTTAGGCCGCAACGAAAGATGGGTGTTCCTTGGTATTAGCGGACTCCATTCACAGTGGTACAAAACTCATATTTTAAATTTGGTATATTTATAAAATATTACATTATTGATAATTATTTAACATGTTAATTTTTTAGATGCAATCCACACCAAAAGTGAAGAAAATCACCAAAACAAGGGGGAAAAAGTAGTGGAGAGTCCTGAAAAAGAAAATGAAGACATTGGCAATGAAGAGAGTAATGATGTTTCAAATCATCTCTTGTTGGACAGTGTTCATGATGCTAGTACGTTGAGTTTTTAGAAATAATGGAGTATGATCTCTTCCAAACTCAATACTAAACATAGGCTGCATATACTACCACTGGATGTGGAGTTTTGGTCGAGGTTACTTGCAGTTACTGACTCTGGGTGGTTACTTTCTTCGGTAACATTCGTTAAATTTAAATTTTAACTACTTTTTTAGACGATAATTTATATAAATAGTTGTAACATTTTTATCTTAAAATGTACAGCATATTGCGATATGGAGTGCCTTGCTCATGGAAAGACGGCCGACGAACGCAAGGTGGACAATATATCCTCAAGAAATCAATTTGCAACCCGGAAAATCATTTTTTTTATGAATGTAGCAAATGGTGTTGGAGGTCGTCCTAAATGGAAGGATGTGGATATGGTTAGTTAAGTTTAATAATTTTTTATTTATATATTAAATATTACTGAATTTACGACTATTTAATTTATTTTTTGTTTTGCAGGTTCTATTCCCCATAAATGTTATTGTTACCCATTGGTTTATGGCAGTGCTATATTTAGATACCTGGAAAGTAGATATTTATGATCCAGCACGATCTATGACTTTCTTCTTAAAGTACTTTACTGGTGGAGAATTCAAAAGTTTTGGAGATAGTATTATCTCAGAGTTAGATGCCATTGAGTACTGGAACGATTTCCCCGTTGGACACAAAGACAAAGCAAGTGTGGAGTTTATTAATATTGTAGACGCGCCACAACAGGAATATACTCTTGATAGAGGGGATTGTGGAGTATCTGTATGCATGTTTATGGAAATGATTGTTTCGGGGGTACCGGTGAAGATTGATAAGGCACCTAGAGATGCGGGATTTCTCTACATAAATAGGATGACAAATATTATTTTGGATACTATATAACTTGATCCCAGGAACTTTGTATATATATTAATTTGAAATAGTTGTTTTTAGTAATTTTGTTTAACACAAATATGTGTTTTTTTGTTATACATTCAAACAAAATAAATATTACAAATAACATAAAAACATTACAAAAAAAATCATAAAAATAAACATTACGAATAAGATTTACGACTAACAAACATTACATAAAACATTAGAAATACGGAAACAGTCGTCTACATGAAAAAAGGTTTATTTTTAACCAGATTCCAAACGTCTGTATACTCGAAATCAGTTCCATCAAACTCGCACAGGTAATATCCGTTCACGTATTCAAGAAGTTCTTCATCGTCTGCATCAGAGCGTCGCATTTTCTCATAATTATAGCATCGATTGAACCATGTAACTTTATTCTTTAAATCCATCCATTTACTAACAATATCGGGTTTTAGTCATTGTTGTCCTTGTCCCACCTCATAGTTAAACAAAGCTATTAGGCGGGACCATTCATCACCAACAAGGCAATTAATGGAAGCCATTACTGGTAGACCCTCGTAAACGGTAATCCAACATCGTGTTAGGACCAACACCTCTGTTGTCGTCCATGGAGATGGACCATTTGTTGGAGCTGACACATTGGATGGATTTTCTGCATTGGAAGAAGTCGGTACATTGGACGCCATTTTGTGAAATGATCCCTATTGTCAATTAAAGATGTGAATTTCATATAGATAGAAGGTTTAATATATATAAAAAGATAGGCTATGCGGACTGACAAGTCAGTTATGCGGACTGACAAGTCAGTTATGCGGACTGCCAAGTAAGTTATGCGGACTGTCAACTCAGTTATGTGGATTGTCAACTCAGTTATGCGGACTGTCAACTTAGTTATGTGGACTGCCAAGTCAGTTATGCGGACTGTCAAGTCAGTGACGCGGACTGACAAGGTTTACTATATATAAAAAGATAGTTACGCGTACTGACAAATCAGTTACGCGTACTGACAAGTCATTTACGCGGACTGACAAGTCAGTTCTGCGGACTGATTCCTTTTAAATTGGACAAGCATTTTCATTTTTACAAGGTGTAGAAAGTTGTGAAAATGAGTTCAGTCAATCAGGTATTAAGAAAGAGTTTCTCCAACCTACCGACTTTTTTCCATAATCTACAAAGAACCAATCCTAACACCTTCATGTACATTACGAAAGATCAGTACAATCGTTTCAAAATTTGTTTTGTGGCATTGGGTTGCGTGGTATGTAATCCCTTATAGTAAATATTTCCTTATCTGATGTTGTTATATGGCTAATATTCTAATCTTCACTTGCAGATTCGTATGTTTCTCACGTCTATGATACCAATCATATTCGTTGGTCAAGTACCTCTAATTGGGACGTACGTAACATCCATGTACATTGCGGTTGCTTTGGATGGAAATCATGAACCCCTTCTCATAGCGTTTGCTTTGGGAACCATAAACTGTGACGATTCATGGTTATGGTTCATGAGGAGGCTTAAAGAATGTTTAGGTGACAATACAGAAGTTAGTTTCATAAGTCATATGTATGATTCCATAGACTTTGCAGTTCAAAGAGTCTACCCTGATTCATATCATGGCTATTGTTGTAAAAATATAGCTGAGAAAATACGCGCTTCCACCGGAAGCAATACAGTTGTAGAGCAATTGTTCTGGAAGACTTGTAAAGCGTATAATACATCTTATTTTTATGCATGTTTTAACAACTTACAAAATCAGGTGAATGGGAATGATCTTGATTGTCTTGACAATATTCCCATTGCAAAACGGGTATGGGCTTTTTTCCCTAAAGTACGTTTCAATGTTAAATGCATTGACATTCCCGAAGTTGTCAATTAGATAAGAACAAACACGCATGAGTTTCCAATAACAACAATGGAGAAAGAAAAGTATTCATTGCAATTCCCTTAAGTTAATTATTGTTGTTGTATGTTTATTATGTGTTTTTGTTTTGTTCTGTGTATTATCTTCAAGTTTTAGTTATTATTCTACTAGTAATGGTACACTAATATGATCATAATATTACCCATAATCTTTAAAGTAACCACACCATTTCAAAGTACATAATCAACGTCTTCCAAAACATAACATAATTAATTATAAATACAACATCAATCATTCAAATCAAACGTTGAACAATAGTCTTCTATGTGCGTCCTGCGCGTCTCTTGTGTCTCGTCCGTCTCTAGCGTCTCGTGAGTCCCTTGTGTCCCTTGCGTCGCTTTCCCTTTCCTTTTTGTGTTACTACCTGATGTCGAGTTAGTTTTTCTAGCCTTATTTTGCTTCATTGGGACCAATATCGGACAAATCGATGCATTATGTGTTGTACTATCACATCTACTACACCTTCTTACTATAGGTTCCTCACCTTGTGACGGGATACGATTTCTGTTTTTCGGTCTACCAGTTTGACGTGTATCCATTATCGGGGGTTTAACAACCATCATCTCAGCAGGAATCTCCCAATCACACGGTTTTGGAAGGGGGTAAACCGCCTCCTCATACGTACTTCGGTACGTTTCCATTTTGTAAGCATCTATAGCCAGATGTCCAAAGTTAGTTTTTTTCAAATGCTTTAAGACCATTATGGCATGACCACACGGCAACCCAGTTCCTTCCCAATATTTCCATGTACAAGTCTCTTGCCTCAGATCAACTATGCCACCATGTTTGAAATCATGCACTTGATATATTGCATCTGAAACACCAGAAACGGACCATCCTGTCGTACGCTCTTCATTTTTCCTAACTACTTTTTCAGCCCACTCCGTTAGCACTGTTGACCGTTGCCCTGTAAAGAACATATATATAATTAACTTATTATTCGACATAATTAAAGTCATACCTCCTTCGATGCGACGCTTGTTACACCATTCCTGTGAAAGACGACGGAAGAACTCAAGAAGGGGTACTATAGGCATCTTCCTTGCATCTACAAATAAAGCATTCATGGACTCTGCACTGTTCGAGGTCATGTAATCGTACCGTATCGACGGGGAATATGCTCTAGCCCATTTAGCACGTGGAATTTCACTTAGATACGCCGCTACTTGCGGCCTAGTAGTACTAAATCTATACCACAAATCTTCAAAAACATTTCTTTTGTAAGCTCTCACAAGCCTCCAAAGCAACACTTTTGTTTTATCATTTTTCCCAAACCTGTGTACTATGTTTCCTAGTAGATGAAAAGCACATACGCCATGATGAGCATGTGGGAAAACATTTTCAGTACTAACCCGAATTGCATCGGCCCTATCAGTTACAAACGCCAAATCTTGACAATCACCAGCGCATTCATACAACTTTTCAAGAAACCATGTCCAAGTAAGACCACTCTCTTTTTTGCATATTCTGTACGCAAGGGGCACTGTCTGGTTGTTCTCATCCATAGCGACTGCATGCAATATGGTTCCCTTAAAATCACCCTTCAAATTGGCACCATCCATAATTATAACTTTACGAAAAAAACATTTGAATGCTCGTATCTGCAATATATTAAAATGGAACACATAAACACTATAAATTTTTTTACAAATAATTATATATTAAATAACAAGTTTTTTGTATTTACCGTGCTCCCAATGGCATAAAAACAACACTCGAAACAATCTTCTGAATCTGTTTGTATATAGGCCACTGTACCGGGATTATACCTCTTCAAATTATGAAAATAAATAGGAAGTTTGGAAAAACATTCTTCAGAGGATCCCAACAACAGTTCCATAGCATATTGTTTTGCACGCCAAGCTTGTTTGTAATTTACATTGATTTCCAGCAAAGCATTCAAATCCCTTGATATTTCATTAGGCCTCCAAACCTTGGAACGAGTTTTTCCCATAATCTCATGCAATATAGTACCTCATGACTTTATTTATTTGCGTGTTTATGATTTGGGTGTATCTATAATGACGAACATGTGTGCACGTTGTTGAAAGTCCTGATTTCAAATTGATCAGTGGGATCAATGCGTTTTGCATATAAACGCCTATCAGTTACAAACGCCAAATCTTGACAATCACCAGCGCATTCATACAACTTTTCAAGAAACCATGTCCAAGTAAGACCACTCTCTTTTTTGCATATTCTGTGCGCAAGGGGCACTGTCTGGTTGTTCTCATCCATAGCGACTGCATGCAATATGATTCCCTTAAAATCACCCTTCAAATTGGCACCATCCATAATTATAACTTTACGAAAAAAACATTTGAATGCTCGTATCTGCAATATATTAAAATGGAACACATAAACACTATAAATTTTTTTACAAATAATTATATATTAAATAACAAGTTTTTTGTATTTACCGTGCTCCCAATGGCATAAAAACAACACTCGAAACAATCTTCTGAATCTGTTTGTATATAGGCCACTGTACCGGGATTATACCTCTTCAAATTATGAAAATAAATAGGAAGTTTGGAAAAACATTCTTCAGAGGATCCCAACAACAGTTCCATAGCATATTGTTTTGCACGCCAAGCTTGTTTGTAATTTACATTGATTTCCAGCAAAGCATTCAAATCCCTTGATATTTCATTAGGCCTCCAAACCTTGGAACGAGTTTTTCCCATAATCTCATGCAATATAGTACCTCATGACTTTATTTATTTGCGTGTTTATGATTTGGGTGTATCTATAATGACGAACATGTGTGCACGTTGTTGAAAGTCCTGATTTCAAATTGATCAGTGGGATCAATGCGTTTTGCATATAAACGCCTATCAGTTACAAACGCCAAATCTTGACAATCACCAGCGCATTCATACAACTTTTCAAGAAACCATGTCCAAGTAAGACCACTCTCTTTTTTGCATATTCTGTGCGCAAGGGGCACTATCTGGTTGTTCTCATCCATAGCGACTGCATGCAATATGGTTCCCTTAAAATCACCCTTCAAATTGGCACCATCCATAATTATAACTTTACGAAAAAAACATTTGAATGTTCGTATCTGCAATATATTAAAATGGAACACATAAACACTATAAATTTTTTTACAAATAATTATATATTAAATAACAAGTTTTTTGTATTTACCGTGCTCCCAATGGCATAAAAACAACACTCGAAACAATCTTCTGAATCTGTTTGTATATAGGCCACTATACCGGGATTATGCCTCTTCAAATTATGAAAATAAATAGGAAGTTTGGAAAAACATTCTTCAGAGGATCCCAACAACAGTTCCATAGCATATTGTTTTGCACGCCAAGCTTGTTTGTAATTTACATTGATTTCCAGCAAAGCATTCAAATCCCTTGATATTTCATTAGGCCTCCAAACCTTGGAACGAGTTTTTCCCATAATCTCATGCAATATAGTACCTCATGACTTTTTTTATTTGCGTGTTTATGATTTGGGTGTATCTATAATGACGAACATGTGTGCACGTTGTTGAAAGTCCTGATTTCAAATTGATCAGTGGGATCAATGCGTTTTGTATATAAACGCCAAGTACAGTTCTCAATTCACAATATACCTCATAACGGTTTTTGTTAGAATTTTTTGTCTTAAACTGAAACTTTTCTCTAGTTGCTTTAAGACACAAAGCAAATATTAGTTGTTGTTTGTTATCATATGTTTGACGAACAAACATATCATCATTTGGACCTAAACTGTGAAATGGTCCAGGTTCAACAATAGGATCAGGACAATCAGGTATGGGAGGCATACCGTAAAACATGTATGAAGCTTTTTTTCGTGTGTGAACTCATCTTCTGACCAGCCTTGATTTGACTATTCATCTTCTGACAAAGTTTTGTCACGTAGTCTTCCAAACTCATATAAATTTTCTTCTTCTACTGTATTCACTGTCACAATTTCTTCTTGTGGACACTCTTCAACATTATCAGATACAATGTTTTCAACATTGTATGGTACAATCTTGTCAACAGCTTCGGTCTGTTCGATCCTTCCCTCTATCTGTTCGACCCTTCCCTCAAACACCTCCAAATACAAATGCACAATCTCCTTCGTTTCAGAAATTACATTTCTGAGTTGATGAACATATGCCTTGTCTACAATATTCATAACATGCCCATGAACCGGGTGTTGAAATGACAATGATATATTACTATTGAACGTATTAGCTTTACTTTTGACCAAATCAAACAATATTCGACGGTCAAAATTTGGCGGAAGCGGTAAACCTAAGTTGGACAGCTTTGGTCTAACGTAGGTGTTAATCCCATTACTGATCTGCCAAAAACCCCCATACAAAAAATAAAAAACTCATATTTTCTTTGAAAACAAATTTCTAACACTAAAACCGATCTAATATTGAAAATGGATCTAAAAAATGAAAAAAATCGTTTCTATCACAAAAAATCGTCGCTAAAAGCCTTGCAACCACCCATTCTGCGGAGACTTTAAGGCCTCCGCGGAGCACCGCGTAACCTCCTCTGTGGAGGCTTTAATCAACCTCCAAACCAATCCCTCTGCGGAGGACTTAATGTCTCCGCGGAGATATCTATGCGGACCTATCCCACATTAATAACAAAGTACATAATTTAACATCTCAGCGAAGGATTCATGGTTCCGCGGAGGTCCGTAGAGGGTCCTCCGCGGAACGCATGACTATATCCGGAAATTTAATTTTTCATGTCTAAATTTTGAATTTACCCCCCATTTTTTTACTATATCTGGTACTTTCCCAAGTGAAAAACATCACAACTATATACAACCTACTTACTTTTTTTAGGAATTATATAGGACAAAAGGTGAGTTTTTTTTTTTTTTTTTTGTAACTTTAATTCCATTTCGAAATGGCTAAAAAAAACAGATTCTATTGTGTTTGACATACATTGGAACTAGGACCAAAACTGATGTCAATGATACAAACATTACAATTTTTTATTCTATCCAAAAAGGTATAACAAGGCATGATATGGAATCGCTCTCAATTTCTCATATATGCAATTAATGATAATGCCCTTCTAATCTTTGCCATTGAAAATAGCCTAAAAAGGTTGTCTAGTCCCCTCACATGTAACAAACACAGTGTTTGTTAACACGGGATTAGACAAGGTTTCCAAGGCTATTTTTTATGATAAGGATGATGACATTTTCTTTTTTTACACAGACTAGCAACATGTCCCGTCTTGTTCCATCTTTTTGGGCTGAACAAAAATTATAATTTTTGTGTCATTGACATCCCTTCCGGTCCCAATTCCAATACATATCAAATGCAATACAACCTGTTATGTCATTTCTTGATCTATGTAACAAGGAGGCCTTAGAATTGCTACTTAGAACGATTCTTATTATAATATGCATAAGTTTTTTTTTAAAGCTACTTAGAATGATTTTTAAACATAAGCTTTTTTTCCGACTATCTAGTAATTTTATTATAATATGTATAAGTTTTTTTTAACTCTGATTAAAGCAATTTTTAAAACATAAGCTTTTTTATTCGACTCTAGTAATTTTAATATAATATGCATAAGCCTCTTTTAACGCTACATAAAATAATTTTTAAATTAGATGTTTTTGTTTTGAAATAAAAGTTTTTAAGCTCATACCATGAAATAAATTTATTTATTTTAATTCAACCTTTTTTTAAAAGCTAAAAGGTTAAGCTCCAAAAAGTCGTTGCCAAACTGTCCCTAAGTGAAAGTACATTTATATATGTAATTTAATGTAGGACTTGTAAGAATGAAGAAAAATATTGATAATCCTAAAGATATAAAAGAAGACAATCCAAACAATACAAATAAAATGAGGCATAACCTGGCAAAATGTTTACAGCTGAAATTTAAAATAAAAAAATAAAAATTTAAGTACGTATCAAAAATCATTATGCCAATAACATCGTCTATTACTCCCAGAAGATAAAACTTTACAATCAATTCTTTCCCAAACCAAAAAGCGCATCACAATTTCTTTGTCCCCTGACGCCGCCATCTTACCAACGACCCCTTTGTTTATGTTACTGTTGAATCGCCATAATGTAAAAGTACATAAACATCACAACCATATACAACCTACTCACTTTTTTTAACTCACAAAAGGTAAAAGTATTTTTATCCTTTTATTTTTTTAAACTTTAACCCCCATTTCATGACTTTCATGACTAAACAGAACAGCTGAAAAGGTGGGACATGGACTCGCTCTCGATCGATCTCACTTCTGTGCAAAAGACGATAATGCCCTTCTAATCTTTTGTCATTGAAAGTAGCCTAAAAAGGTTGTCTAGTCCCCTCACATGTAACAAACGCTAGCGTTTGTTAACACAGGACTAGACAAAGTTTTCATGGCTATTTTCGATGATGAAAATGAGAAGGGCATTTCCGTCTTTTACACGGACGAGCGATCGAGAGCTAGTCCATGTTCCACCTTTTCAGCTGGTCAAAAAATTACAATTTTTGTCTCATTGACATCAGTTCCGATCGCAGTTCCAATGCATGTCAAACACTGTACAACCTGTTATGTCATATCGCTTGCTTTTTTTTTTTTTTTACAAATTAGATTTTTTTTTTTTTTGGCATTTAAGCAAAAGAATAATTGTTAGTTTGAATATGGTTATTAATACATACCATCAAGAGCGGTCCCACATTGGTTCTAGTGAAGGGGGCTTTTCGATTCTACTGTGGGACCCAGAAGTAGTGAATGGAGGTGCATGCACTGTTATCGGAAGAACCCATTCACATTTGTCTCTTCCCTCTATTAGAAGCGGATGCTCAAATCTGTTGTACCAATAACAAAATGTACATGAATGAGGATGAATTGTCATTTTTGCCCCTGGTTTTGAAGTTTTCAAGTAGTTAATCATGAATATTACCTTGTCCAATCTACATTCTTTGGAGTAGTAAAAAATTCAAAGCGAAGCACCCATTGAACAGAGACATGTCTAGTGGAAAAAGACATGGGCCCATCCATGGGAACTGAAAACTGAAAGCTTGTTTGCACCAAATCTGCAACAACTTCATGGTGATCACTTTGTATCTGCATATATATATATATATATAAACTTATATAAATTCAGATAAATTAAATAAAATTAAAAAATGCAAAAGAATCAGATGATAAACCTTTGTAATTGTTGGGGAATATTTTCTAGAAGGATGTGCAGAGCGACGACTTATAGTCTCTGATAATTCCAAGGTAACTGAAAGCTGGAACAGATGAACCAAACGAGTTAAAAGACGTAAATACCCTTGTATTGATGTCAATGGAACAAAAACTGCAATATTTATACATGTTACTATGTTAGTACCTCAAGACATCTTCTGGTTTCTTCCTCGTGGAAAAAGGTAAGAGTTCCACCTATCTGTGATCAGAAATCCACAGGGGTATATAAGTAATTCAACCAAAGGAAAATAAGATGGTTTGAGATTTATTTTTACCATATCACCAAAGTAATAAGTTGATTCAGGTTTTGTGGGTGAGAATCTTAGTAGAACTTGGTCATCAAGCCTAATGTTGTATGATCTTCCTCGAATCAGACCTTCTGCTGCAGCAAACGTTAGTGGCAACTTAATTTTTAAGGTATAACACAAGGGTAAAATGGTCATTTATGCAACAACATTTACAACCATGGTAACAGGTAAAATGATGCATCTTTCGGGCATTTATGTTAATGTTATACTCTAAAATGAAACAACAATGCAAAATTTCATATAAAAAACATTGTGGGGAAAAGCGAAAAGTTGTTGAACAAATATTTAACCCAAATTAGATTATTTTAAAAAGTGTAAAAGAATAAGAAACAGTATTACTTACATGCAACAGGTTCAAGAGTTCTTGAGCCAGTTGAGACTCTCAATTCATCATTCATAGGGGGTGATTTTGGAATTTTTAGCTGCTCATTTGGAGCATTTAAGTTATCTGTTTAAGAAACAAATAGTCATTAGAACCAATAAGATAAAACCTATATGCCATAAAAGGAACACTAAAAGCAACAAAACCTTATTCTGCAAATATCTAAGATTAACAATAACTTACCTTCACTAGAACCATAAAGCACTTCAGCTGCAGAAAGCCGAGGTATTGCCATGTATGAAGACATGGTTGACCTTTGGTCAATGTAGGACACATCTTTACTTGACTTTGCTGCAGATGAAGGTAATGATATTGAGCTTCCAAATGCTTTCTGTAAACTTCCCATTGCTGGATTGTAGGAAGAAACAGAAGAAATATCATCCCTTTGACTTTCATAACCTTCTTCTTCTCCATCAAAAGTTTCATTAGCTCTAGCCTACAAACAAAAAAAAAAAAAAAAAAAAAATTATAACAGTTGGGATTTGTAATTAATTTAATAAAGGGGTGTTGTTATATGCACTCTGCAGCTTACCCATTCAGATTCAGCACCCATATCTTTCCAATAAACATCCAAGAGAATAGTTGTAGTAGGAACAATCCCTTAAATGTTGGAAAAAGTTCACAATTATATAACAATTAGGGAAATAAGATAGTAATGATAAAGTCATAAAAGTTAAAAGAATTACCATTTGTTCCAGTTTCTTCATTTAACAAGCCATTTGTTTTCTCAGTGACCCATATTTGAAGTGGCAAGCGAGCTTCCTGCAGATATAAATGGTTGCATACAAAGTTAATAGATAAGAATGGTTGCATATAGAGGAAAAATTCACAAAAACAAAGGGGAATTATAATTATAATTTATAAATAGATGTTGAAATGGGAAGACAAACTATGTCAGGGAGTTTCTGCATTGATTCTCCATGTGGGTGTCCATCTTTCATATTTAGATATTTTCCAGACATTTCACTTTTAATATGATATAGATAGCGAACAGTGGAGCCCCTGTATGATGGAGGTATGATTGTTGGCAAATTTATCCTCAAGATATCTGGATATAACATAAGCATTTATAATGAGAATTTTTTTGAAGCTTGTTTACAAAAACCAGATATACATACAGCAACATTGAATGAAATAAAGAATTTGTTACATGTTCTTGTAGTTCCAGGTGACAGAATCTGATTTGAAATCACTGATGGCACTGAAGACTCCAAGAAAACATATTCACCTGGAAAGATTTGTATAAAGAAACCATCATTTGGTGTTCATCTAGATTGGTGCCTGAATATTACTTGCTACATCTCTTTTGAAAATCCAAGAAAAAAGACCCATTTAAACTATTTTCACTGCAAATCATTGAATTTGCATTTTTTTACTAATTAGTGTCCAACATGATTCAATTTGTAATACTTGTCACCAAGTTTCTAGCAAAGTCTAAACTTCTTTTTAGATTGAAGGATGAAAGGTAACGTGTTTGATTGGAAAGAGGTGAAAAGATAACTATAGGAGTAAGAAAAATGCGCTATGCAACTTTTGAATCTGACACAGGCACACAGCTAAAAAGGCTTACACTATCGGTGAAATGTCTACAAATTCATCTCAATGGCATGGATATTATAACCAAAATCACTAGCATCAACTATGAAGATCAGAAAATATGTAAATCCAGCTTTAAACTTTTGAATAAGCGAAAAATAACTTTCTAATAAGTTGTAATTTAGCACAACTGAAATGCGGCTATATCCATGGTAGAATAAGAATACGAAAACTTTCAGAATGTCGAAAATGGGAATGCTAACCTCTCCTCTTCTGATTAGAGTCGGGTAGTGGTTTGTGAGTGCTAAACCACTGAGTGTCCAATTTCTCAATGCCTTTGGCTTCAAAGCTTAGCCGATCAACTAACAGCGAACATTCACCAGGAGGATTTCGGATCTCGATTGTAATGGTAACAGGATCACCTGGCCTATATACTTTCTTATTAGCCTCTAACTTCAACGAAGGCTGCTCATGCAAAGGCACACGCACCTCATCTTTCCTAGTTTCTCTATTTCCGAGTCCGAACAAGGAGGTGAGCGATCTCGAAGCTTTTGGCGGCGGCATTACCTTAACAAGTTGCAGATCGATCCGTCTTAACCACAGCCAGAATTAAGCCCTAAAAGTAATATTTCAAATTGGGCATAGGTTGATCGATTGTGAATCACAATGGTAACGGTTTGATCTGAATATGCAGGTGAAGATGAATTGGAGAAGAATCGACTTGGGGAATCCGTCAGTAGTGTCGGTGGTGGGTCAACATGACGACGGAGGGATTTGCAAGCAAAGCCTTTAAGCCTTACACACTCTTTTCTTTTTAGATTTTATTTTTTTCAGTTCGATGCATGTTCTCGATTATTATTCTTAAAATAGTTATTTTATTTTTATTTTTATTTTTATTTAATAATAATTATATTTATTTTTTTTAACGGCATTCTATAGAAGATAATAGAGTAAATTTGTGTTGTGGTTCAAGTGTCAAAGATAATAGACTAATAGAGTAAATTACATAGATGTGGTTATGGTTCAAGTTATGAGTCATTTTATCTTTTTTTTCAAAATTTAACTTGGATCATGTTTACCGAACATAAAAATGACTATTTTTTTGTTTTCTATTTCGTTTTCGTTTATTTATGGAAAATCTTCAGAATAGTCCTAATATTTTACCTTAATTTACGAAAAAAATCTCAAATTAAAATTTGTTTACGAAAAAACATGAATTACCGGTAAAAATAACGATTTAATCATTTTTTTCGGTTTACCGATTTCATTAAAGTCACATTATTTTACCCTAATTTAAGAATAAGTCTTAAACTAAAATTTAGTGATGATTTGGTATTTTTCTCCATGTAACATACATTTTATCAGTTTCATTGTTAATTCGGACATCTAGTCATTAAATTAATTGATAAGATGGATGTGATGGGTTATATAATGCTACATTTACTGTAAAAATTGATATACATCTCATCGGCTCATTTATGACTACGTATCTAGGTCAGCAATGAAACCGGTAAAAATGTGTGTTTCCAGGAAAAATGGCAGGAAATTAGTTGATGTCTGATGAGATCGATATATTGGTTTACATAATGTAACATCTCAAAAATTCAACAAATTTAAAACTTTTCAAAACAACTCTTTTGTCTAATAGAAGTGTTACAAAATCATTGTTTCAAAACATTATTTAAAATCAGAGTCTCTCAATATCCAATTAGTTGTAAAACCAAGGATGTGTAGGACCACGTATTCACCTTGCCACGGTCTACTGAAGTACCTGAAACCATAAACCAAAACGGTAAGCACAAAACTTAGTGAGTTCCCCCCCCCCAAGTACCACCACACAAACAGATAACATATATCAACAAAAAGCATGCATACAGGGTCTTCAATCTGACTGGAACGCCCCACGGCCTGCAGTCTACCTGGTACGCTCACAAAACCTTCAACATGACTGGTACGCCTCATCGGGCCTTCAGCCTGTCTTGACCGTTCTCTAGGCCTTTGGCCTGACTGGTACGCCTCACTGACCTTCAGTCTATCCGGGACGCCCTAGATCTGTTGATCTTCGGCACAAAGCAGGACCGCCTCAACCCAACCGCACATAAACCATGTCGACACACATATCTAACAGACAAGCATACAAATAACCAATCAATAATCAAACAGAGCCTTTAGCCTGACTGGAACGCCCCATCGGCCTACAGTCTATCTGGTAAGCTCACATAACCTTCAACATGACTGGTACGCCTCATCGGGCCTTCAGCCTATCTGGAACGTTCTCCAGGCCTTCGGGCTGACTGGTATGCCATCAGGCCTGCAGTCTATCTGGGACGTCCTGGGTCTCTTGGCCTTCAGCACATAACAGGATCACCTCAACCCAACCATACACAACTCGTCAACATATGTATATGCAAAACACATATAAGCCCAGTACACCATAACAACATATCGATATAAACATTACCGGGTTTGTTGACAAACAACACAAAACAGTACAGTCTCAACCCACCCACATTACGGCGACATATACAGCTAAACATATAACCAGCCAACAGACAAACAGGCAGATCTTACATGTCACTAAGCATAGTATCATCCTATATACCAAGATACATGTCTAACAGATCAATACATCATACAATCATGTGACAAACCAGGAAGTGCCTTCGACCCGTAAGTACAGTGAGGAAAACTCACCTCTCGATCTGATCCATAGTTGATGAGGATCGAATCTGAATCGCATCTCTCTAAATTATACTTGTTTTCACCAAGTGACCAATTCCATCAAAATCCCAAAATACCCTCAATGTCCAACTCGGTCAAAATCAACGATCAAGGTCAACAGTCCATGTTGACTCCAACACGTCGTGTTGACTGAGAAACACGCCGTGTTCCACCTGCATCCAAATAGTCAGGAAAATCCCAGCCAACACGTCGTGTTGACTTAGAAACACATCGTGTTTGCCGAAGTTCCGACAACTTAATACATTAAGCCGTTTTCCTTGATTCCAAGAGCTCCAAAGCTCAGATAGTCTGAAATGTGATCCATAAGGATAAAGTTTCCAACTTTATCCATTGGGACTACCCAAAAAGGTCCAACACCCAATCCGTAAAGCGTAAAATGCAAGGGCTTACCCAATAAGCACTTAATACTTAAGGTCTGAAATCTATCATTTCCATAAGTGATTCTAACACCAAAACCATCCCAAATGTTGGTGCTTTTTAGACATACATGTCCAATGTATATCTTGAACCCATATTAGGTCAAAATGAGGATTTATGACCTAATCTTTATGCATGACATCAAAACTTGATTAAAGACCAGATCCAAGACATTACTAGGTCACCTTGATCTGGAGATTCATAAAGTTGCAAACTTTATGAGATCTAACCATTCCAACATTTAAGAACAATAAGAAAAAGGGACAAAACCCAATATCTAACAACTTCAAATGATAAAAATCGAGTCTTGGACATTTACAAAGGTCCAGAAGAGTGCCAAACTGAAGATTGGGGGCTTGCTTTCTGGATCTTTGCTTCCTTCCTCCACCTTCTTCCTTCTTTAGCTTCAAAAACACCAACTAGCTCAAAACTGGGAGGGAAAGATGATTAGGGTTTCTTTCAGGGCTTAAGGGGCTGAGGGTGAACAAACCATAGCATCCACATTCCTTTAAATAGGTAGCAAAACCCGGAAGATTAGGGTTTCATCACCAGCCATCAACACGCCGTGTTCCATGAGGCAACACGTCATGTTACCTTAATAAAATATGCACTTCCTCATATATGGACACGCCGTGTTGGTTCATCCAACACACCGTGTCAAATCCTTAAAAGGTGATTCTTTCCCCAAAATTGCTCCTCAGTTTCCGGGTGTTACAAATTTCCTCCACTTAAATTAGATTTTGTTCTTGAAATCATTCCTTACTATCTCCTTTACCGAACTAAATGATCATGACTGGACTCCCTGAATCCCAAAAACGACTGGGGAAGTCACCTCGCTCTAGTGACCGCCCACCCTTACTGATGTCGAATCCAAAAATAGAAGATACCACGAGCCCTATCGAATAATGAATCTCAACCTTTTCCTTAAGTCAACGAGTAACCAACCGCTATACCTGAAATTGAAAACTCTGAACAATGTCGAACTCCAAGACAGACATAACCAATCAAAAATGCTCCCGCAAAGACTCAACCTCACAACCCATCCGGCCTGAACGAATTCACAGATACCCGAAAACATATACCCTCATTGGGTGGTGTCCAATACACTTATTGGGCGGGGCCCGTTATGTATTTATTTATGTATGACATGTGGTATGTTCGGGAACCCACTAAGCTTTGTGCTTTATGGTTTTCAGTTTATGTTTCAGGTACTTCTGGTTCCAAAGGGAAGAGTCAGGATGATTGTAGAACACACACCACCTCGTTCCGCATTTTGTGATTTACTCCGATATGATATGATGATTGATACATTTGTTTTATCTGGATCTTTATGATGATGTTTTTGGGATATTGATTTTATTAAATTAAAAATGAAATTTTTGGGTCTTATTTTTGGGATGTTACAGTAGTCCAGTCCGATGACTGATTGGACCCATTACATGTTTTTACATGTCTTAATGCGTGTGGTATTTTGGAGAAACTCACTAAGCTTTATGCTTATCTAATTGCTGTTGTTTTCAGGTATCATCAGTTCGTGGGAAGACGAAGGCGTGACTGTACACACTCATCAGCAGCATTGAGGATTCCATGTTATTATATTACTTTGATTTTCGATAAATGTAACTTGAAATAAATGATTTTCGTAACTTGTATTCTAAAAATGAACAGTTTCACCTTAATTTATTATGAAAAATTTTGATGGTGAAAATGAGATCTTACAAAATCGTTCTCGTACCTTAATCCCGGTCCGACTGATTCAAACCGATTTTTAAAATATTGGGTTCAACCATGAATTTCGTTAAACCATCGAAATTCTTTAACTTGGTTAAAGTTGTTTAAAAAAAAATCAAAATTTATACGGTTAAATCATAAAAAGAAAACACTCTTAAAGTAAACAAATTTCAAATTATTGTAATTTTGTAGAACTTAATGTTATTGTAGCGTTTTTTGTTATTAAAAAAAAATTTAATGGTTAAATTAAAAAATGTTATTGCGTTTGATTTCTTTTTAAATTAAAATTTGTCTTTTAAAATTCATGTGACCACTAAAATTGAGTTTTATAAACATTTATTGCCATAAAGTTTACAAAATACATAGAAAAAAGTTATAAATACAAGAATTTAAATAAAATGTCAATAATCATTCCATATCATTTCCATAAAAGTAATACTATATGAAACACGGAATACATATATACATGAATAGAAGGAAGGAACAAAAATTGAGACATATATATACAATATCAAAAAGGAAAAAGGAACTAAATTTGAGAAAAATAAAATAAAAATATAGTTTCATAGACTTTAACCTGCATTATTTAGAAAACAAGTGGATTAAGATAAACTTTAAATATATAACAAACATAATAATATATATATGAATTAGGAAGGGTAAGATTTGGGGGCCAAAGGTTATACTCGAAGTCCATCAGCTATTTTTCAAAGGCCAATGGCAAGCCACATTATTGTGAAAGGCTTTGGAACCCTTAAATGAGTCCCCTATTTACATACACATGATTATTATGTATTTTAAGTTAAACTATTTAAATAGAATAAATCAAATTATATATATATATATATATATATATATATATATATATATATATATATATTTTGTTAGTATTTGATTATTATATAAACTAATAAGTTTTTATTTAGAATATGAGTTATTATACTTATTTTAATAATTATAAATAATTAAAATATTAAAATATATATTAAAAAGTATTAAGGCAGTGAAATTGGCGAAGACCTACAAGAAGCGCGGGAAAAAAGTGAAATTGGCGCCACAATGCTAATCGGATCTTAAATTACTCTTTTTTCGATCAAACATCTTTACCTTCGATACTCGGAGCATCAGTCACTGTTCTTCAGTTTATCGTCGCCTGGTATAACTTCTGAATGATTATATCGATTATTCTGAAAAGCTAAAACCCTAAATATACAGAAGCTATGGAAAATCTGTCGTTCATATGCGGTGGTCTTGGAATCATTGAAGAGGATGACGATGGCAATCAGATCGGGTACACTCCAGGAGAATACTGTTTAGGTACATTTTTCAGTGCAGACACTCAAATACTTTCAGCTATACATTTTGTGAGTTAATTTGCGTACACAATGATATCCATAGTTCGATAATTTTTTT
Source organism: Lactuca virosa (assembly GCF_052849685.1). Classification (NCBI taxonomy): domain Eukaryota; kingdom Viridiplantae; phylum Streptophyta; class Magnoliopsida; order Asterales; family Asteraceae; genus Lactuca; species Lactuca virosa. Next base: position 125,979,947 of record NC_136430.1, read on the forward strand.
AATCGCTGTAATCGATGGACAGATAATTTGAAGGATTTGCTGAGATTTCTAAGGCGAGACGATCCAGAGACTCGAGAAGTGTTCAAACAAGTTTGTAAATGGAACATAGTGGGTAAAGATATATTGCCCATAATCCAACACCGTCAAAATGATACCACGTTGTTGCTAAATGCAGGTAATTACTTACGTCTTTGACTATTGGTTTATAGTCATCTATCAAACGAGTCCAATTTCAATATTAGAAATTCAAAATTGACATTAATCCCATCTGTTTGGTAAAATTACTTTGCTCATCAAATACCCTAAATTCTTTTAATACAAAATTGAGACATCTTGTGCTCACCATTATATTCGGCAAACATGTAACTTTGAAATGAAATTTGACTAAAAGCTGAAATCTTTCTGATTAACTATTGCAGTGAAGGTTTTGGTGTTTCTTACAATGCCAATTGATCCAACATCTAAAGATATACCACAACAGATTGAATATCTTTGGGGTTTGAAGTCCATGATCACTTCCAGTCATGCTATCCCAGTGATAGTTACCCTTCTTGAAAGCCCACTTGAACATTTGGAAGGGTATGTAGTATGTACACCAAGTTTAGAACTTGTGATGCTTTCATTTTTTACACATTAATGAATTATTTTTTATGCTTGAAACAGGGATTCATTTACAGAGGATGACTGGAAACTGGTGCAGCTTGTAGTCACTTTATTTCGCAACATTTTAGCTGTTCAAGACATCACCACACAACAGAGAGTTGCTGGATTAGCTTCTGAATTTGTCATTCTTAGAGATCGATTCTTGGAACTGTTGTTTGAAGAGAATGTGATGGATTTGATTTTAGTCTTAACACAACATGTTGGTGGTTCCTCTGGTGTTTTTCGCCAAGATAATTTGCTTTTATTAGAGACATTCTATTACATATATAAGTGCCAAGTTCCTGAGCTAATTGCAAGAGCTCATGTAGATGCTTCCATGAAGGTGGTTGGTTATTCTTGTAAATTGTTATCATTCAAATCATTTCTATTAATGTTTTGACTTTATTGTAACTTTACTGAATCTGTTCATTGGTTCATCAGGTGGAGGGAGAAGCAGAAGCTACTGCCACTGATCTTAAGTCTCTAATGGAAGAGGAAAAAGAAAAAAGAAGGCAAACAATGCTTTTAAATATTGGTGCTCGATCAAAGTTCAGTGGATCATTCACCCGAGTTACTATGGTAAAAGCTTTTCATTTAGTTGTGGATCCATTCAGATATTCATTACTAACTTCATCAATTGGCTTTATTTACAGGATGGTTCCAAAGTTTTAGTTAAAGGAAACCCTTGTTCTGATTCTCATGATTCATTGCTTAAAGGTCATAAAAACCAGCGTGATTCATCAAAAAAGATGCCATGGGAGAGTGGAAGAATGCCAACAACAAACAAGAATATCCTTCGGTTGCTCCATGATTTTACTAATCAGTTCCTGTTAGGAGGGTATAATGGTAATTACTGTATTCTCAATGAAACTATCTGTTGTTATCCGTGGTGTCATTACTCATTACTAATCAGTCCATATGTAATTCTCAACAGTGTTAATGCAGTCAATTCGTGAGGATATTGAGAAAGAACACCATGCTATTGAAAACAGCGATGTTGTTATATTCTTTCAGGTTGCTGAATTTATTATGTCTTTCCAGAATCACAAGTTACTTGCTTCAAAGGTGAGATCTTTATTAATGGTTTCATCTCAAAAAGGCTTGAAAATATATATATATATATATATATTTCTTTAATGGGTTTTTGATGCTATAACAGCCTGATGCTGAAGCCAATGTATCTGAGTCTTCTAAAGATCATGATGCTGAAAGCACATTGTTTGAAGGAAATATATGTGGTTCAATTTCTGAAACAATGAATGAGCCAATGTTTCTACTTGTTGTATCAAAGTGGCGTTCTGCATTTGATGGTTTGAAGGAGACAAATGAGTACAAATTTCTTTCTGCTGCTGGATCTCTCATGAAAATAATGGTGTGTTTTTTGATGTTTTCTGTCTTTAACTGACTCTTGGAGCTTTAATTAAAACTACTAACTGTTTTTTTCCATGCTTTTTCAGATAAACATGTTAGATTTGGTGCTTAAGATGTCACTAGATGATTCTAGGGAGCCTCAAACTGCACGTGTTCTTCTTTACAAATTATTTTATGATCAGACAGATCAAGGGATGACTTACTTCCTGTTTAATTTGATCAAGACATTTAATGCACACAAACAACCAAAAAGGTTGGTTCTTTTCTCTTATTGAGTATCTTGAAACAGGGAGAAGAAAAGTATTAATGAGATAAATGAATAGTTTTTTTGTCTCAGAAAAAACACAACTTTTTAATTTGAGGTGGTTGAGAACTAACAAAGAAAACCTAAGAGATAACTCAGAAAAACACGACTTCTTACATTTTCTATATCACAAGTCAATTAAAGAAAACATAAGTAAGCATGTATAATCAACAAGTAATGAATACATGCTTCTTAAAGCAAAGGGGTCTTGCTTAATAAGTGCAAATTGTTACTTAAATCGACATTTTTTGCAAATAGAAAAGTATCACATCTTTCTAGAATCAATATTGCTAAGTTTTTTTAATTCATCAGTTTCTCATAATTTTATCTTTGTTTGTCTATCAGTGATCTTGCTGATTTGGTTGAAACAATTCATATAGTCATATGGCTGATGGAAAATCTTCAATCACGTGGTACATTGAGGGTATGTTCATTTCAAGATTTTTTTCTACATAATTTTGAAATGTTTTTGGCTTTTCTTTTACAATAAAATTGGGATGTGCTTGTATGTATATATGTTATTCTATTATTGCTATGAACACATTTTTTTTTGTGTTAGGTTTCTAAAAAGTCAAGGAGGAAAAGAAAGAAGAAACCCTCAACCACTAATAAAGAAGCCAATGCTTCAGATCAAATTCCAATTCAAAATGAGGATCATGAAAAAACTGAAAATGTGAGCATTCCAGAAAAAGAAACTTCACCAAGTTCAAAAGCTGATAAGATTGGAGATGATGATGATGACATCATCCATGGAGAATCTGATGCAACTAAGGAGGAAACTAAAGATACTGAAGGAAACAATGATTATGTGTTGGATGAATCTTCTGATGATGATGAGGAAGAACAAGATGCAAGAAATGAAGTTGACTTTAAGGCATCTTCATTGGTCTCTTCTCTTGCAAACAACACCATTATCCAAAATTTATGTTGGCTATTGAAGTTTTACAAAAGCAATTCTGTTAGAACAAATCATTACATTATATGTGCATTAACAAGAATTTGTCAAGATCTGGAACTTTCTCCTATGCTATATCAGGTAAAACCTTCAATTCTCTGAAAAATCAAAATCAGCAACAAGTATAATCTACAGTGTTAATTTCAAAAAATATCAGCAACAAGTATAATCTACAGTGTTAAAAGATGCTATAATTGGGTAGATTTTGTTAATTTTAACAAAAGTATATTGCTATTTGTTTCATTGATCTGTCTATTATAACACTTTACTTTCATTTTTCAACATATAATGCTCTAATAAGAAAAAAACTTGAATAAAAAGTTGAAATAAATGATTTTTTTTTTTGCAGTTATCGCTTCTTATAATATTTCACACCATTCTAGAAGAGCAGAAGTCAAGTCCATTAAAAGAACACAAGAACATTGTTTTATTTCTTACAGATTTAATTAGGAGAATGCTGAGAAAAATGAAGAGTAATCCTCTTCTTTTTGTGGAAATTCTTTTCTGGAAGTCACGTAAAGAATGTCATTATATAAACTGTGAATCAATGCTACAAGATTTTGGCAGAAATGGGTATACAAAAAGAGGAAATGACAATAATACCCATAATGGAAATGACAATGACAATGTTGGTGGAAATGGATATGGATATGTTAAAAAAAGCATGGCTGATGCACTTGGTGACGATGAAGCTGATGTTGTGATTCCACCTTGGAAAGATAGAGATGATGACCAGAGGTAAGAACAAACAAATGATCTTTTCTTTGTGCAAAAAGACGAAAGTACCCTCATCCTGTAATTAATTTATATAATTGTTTTTTAAGTGAGGAAAATGGAGAAGGGACAGAAAACTTTATTGAAAGAACTGAAACAGTGGAAAATCCTGTAAAGGCACGAAAAAGATTGAAGCCACTTGTTCTTAATGATGAGCTGGAAGAAAAGCTGAAGGACCTTTTTGAGAAGTATATGTTTTACAATATTTCCTTTTTTTTTTTTTCTAAATAAAACAAATATATATATTGAAATATGGTGATTCATTGTAGATATAAAGAGCTTCCAGATTGTAGTCAACGTATAGTAACAGAACTTAATTTGGAAGTTTCATCAGCTCAAGTTTCAAAAAAACTTAAAGAATTGGGATTAAAATTTCCACCAAAAAAGAGAATGATTAATAAAGATGTCTCTGATATTCAAGAAAAAGACATGGATGCATCACTTCAACAACCTTCGTAAGTACTTATAATAATAATAATAATAGTGCAAAACTTATCTTAATATCTTTTATGAATTTAATACAATAAGATTGCTAATCCCTGTTTTCCTTTTCCTTAGATTTGTCAGAAAAAGAGTACGTGCATTTAATGAAGATCAAGAAATGAAGATCAGAGCTTTATTTGAACAGTAAGTTCCTGAATTTATTTAAAGCATTAACAAAGTTTTCCAAGGCTATTTAATGAGACAAGGAGGGTATTTTCGTCTTTTGTACAAACAACAGATTGAGAGCAAGTCCCTGTCCCATCTTTTGTCATGAGAAGGGCATTAACGTCTTTTTCTTGTTCCATCTTATTGAATGCATGCCAAACTTGGGCTTTTATAATGTGTGGATTAGTAATATAATTAAAAAAATCTGAAAATGTTTTTTTTTTGTTAAAAAAAAAAGGTTTAAAGATCACAAGAAATGCAGTCACATGATTGCAAGTGCACTAGAAGGTGACGTGGCATTCACAGCAGCACAAATTACACGTAAGCTGACACAACTTGGCTTGCGTGTCAAGAAACAAAAGTCAAATGATAAAATGAACTTGAGAGATGATGATGATGTTTCAGATGGTGAAACACTTGTATCACTAAAGAAAAGGTACTTTTTTTATTTTAGCATTCTATTACTTGTCATTTTTTTTTTCTTAAATAAATATATAAATATATATTTTTTTACTTTGATATTAGGAGCAAGAATAAGGTCTCAATTGAGAAAACACAAGATGACATTTCAGATGATGACAATGTTGTACTAAGTGCTTCTTTTAAGAGAAAAAAGAAGCACAATATTGTCACAAATGAGGGAACACCAGATGGAATAAACAACCAATTATTAGATGATGATGATGATGATGATGATGATGATGTTGTTTTAAGCTCGGCTTTCAGGTAAAAATAAAATCCATCTTTCCTTTTCACAAATAGGTATAATTGGAACTAATTTACTTTGATTTCAGAAGCAAAAAGAAGCATACTAAGGTTACAACTGAGGAGACACCCAATGATGATGATGATGATGATGATGATGATATTAAAGTTGTGAAGAAGAGGTTGTCACATAAAAGAGGCAATTTAGTTGATGACAAGAATAGTGAAGAAGAAGAACAAGTTGTGAATGGTGAAGAGGAAGATGTGATGATGAGTGAAAGTGTTAATCATATGGATGATGATGAACTTAATGATGAAGTAATGGATTTAGGAAACAATGAAAGTCCTGTTATGTCTCAAAAAAGTGGAGGGGTGAGGCGAAAGTTGAGAATGATCATAGATGATGAAGATTAAAGAGATCATAATCGTTCATTGGTAAAGTATAAAAATGTTGCTATGTTTTTTGTATTTAATGGGGACACGATTTGATCTTGTGATGTGTATATTAAGTCAAAACTCTTTTCATATTTTCTAGTTTATTTCTTTTTATTTCCACATGTGTTGTCATGTTTGTAATTGTTATTTAGATATTGTCTACTAGGGAGTATTTCATCCAAACTTTATTTAGTGAAAAAATAAAAAGTAGTTAAGTGAAATGATCAAATATTGGTGGCTCATGTATCAAGCTTGTCACCTTTTTTGGTCAAATAACCACTTTAAATACTTCGCATTGGATGACAAATAAAAGTGAATTTGTGTGGTTTATGAGGTCAACTTTTTATATATGGGATTGTAAAGGATTTTTAATGATAAGTTGTAAAAAAATAGAGTTTTCCTTATTTATACTTCATTATTATAATTAAGGTGGTGGTGTTTGTTTTGTTTTGAGAATATATTTTTCAACACTTATGTATCCAGACATATGTGACAGATTGTTTTTTTAAAAAGTAAAAAAACATAAAAACATTTGTGTGTTCTCTTTTTGCAGAATATAGAAAAAATGGCTTCTAAATTTGGAATATATTTCATATTTCAAACACTTCATTTCAAAATTTGTCATATTTTCAGTTTTTTTTTTCCTTCTTATTTTACTTCTCAAAATATAACTTTTACTAAGTTTGATTACAACACATTTCATGAGACCAGATTTAACCCTTGACCTATAATAATATTTTTAAAATTTTTATTTTTGTAAAATATAATCTCTCATAATACAATAAATTCGTTAAATAATAAAAACATCGAATCTATGTTAGTTAATTGCAAAATTAAAGTATTAATAAATTAAATAAAAATATTTTCAAACAAACTAATCCTTCAGACTATCCACATCGCCATCTTTAATTGCAATGCCACTTGTATAATACTTATATGCCACGTTCTATCTATTTCTTTCAAGTTTTGAAAGCCTTGCAAAAAAAAAGTGGCTCACATTTATGAATAGTTAATTGTTTATTTGTTCAAATGTTCTTATGTGGCATGTTTTGCAAGATCCCCACATTACACTGACCTGGGTACTCTTACACTTCAATTATTGATATTATATTTTGTTTATAACAATACGAGTAAATTATGTTATAATATATTTTCTAGTTCCGTTTGTTTTCTTGTATTTAAAATTTTTAGATGGAATATACTTAGATTTATGTTGTACTCATGTTTATTTGATCACATAATGATTGTTATACATGTTTAGTTATTCATATGTGATTTGCCTTATGAAAATATAAATATAACATATTCACGAACAAATATAACATATGCAAATGAGAATACAAAGGATGTATATGTCAAAATAACATATGCATAAAGTAAATCCACCTCATGCATATTAAATATAACATACACTATATTAAAAGAAGATAAAGTTTAGTCTATAGACTTCAAAAAAAAAAAATTTATATGTAATATCAAACCCTTATTTTTATTTTCTTTTTCCGAAGATGTAAAAAAAAGACCATATACATTTTATATCTTCAAAAACAAACACCATGTAAATGTGATGAAGGATGATTTGTGTGAAAATCAAGAGGTAGTGGTTAAAGTTTTTTGACTTAAAAAAAAAGTTTAATTAGAATGTGAACAGACATGATTTGTGCAATAACCAATGAGGTTTAAGTTAGGGAGATTTTAGTTTAATTTTTATTCTAAATATTTATTTTTGTTTTTGGTATAACTTTAAGCGAGTTTTATGTGTAATGTCCCAAATTTTCAACCGATTTTTTATTCTTAAAATATAAATAATTTATCTTAAACCATCTTTTCAAAAGTATATAAAAGCCATTTGTTCAAAAGCTATAAAACATAATTTCAAAACAAAGTTATATCGTAAACCAGGGAAGTCTCAAAATAATATCATAACATCGACACAAGTGTATAGTCACACCAAACCTTTCCCTTTTCCATCCAAACAACCTGAAAAACATTTAACTTTAAAGCATAAACACAAAGTTTAGTGAGTTCCCCAATATATCACACATTCCATCATACATACAATACATAACAACAGTAAGCTTACAGTCAACACCTCAGTGGGTCGCTAGGCAGGTAGCCAACTTCCCACTTGACCTGTAGACTCATATCTAACTCACATTTAACACCTCAGTGGCTCATCATCCCACTACCTGTAGACTCCCAACCATCAACCTACTAGGCCCGAAGGCTCTTAGCCAACCACCCATAGGACCATCCATATAACATAGCAAAGACTAAACTAGTCTACCCACTTAACCGTAAACTAAAAATACTCATACATCCTACCATACACTGACATATAATGTCATATATAATATAGTGAGAAAACTCACCTGAAACTAGCAGTCACAATCTTAAGAATAATCTCCTCAGACGAAACAACTAACATGAACCACCTAATACCAAACATAGGCCAAACCTTAGTCTAGTACTCAAATCCATCAAAGTTTAACCAAAACTCAAACTGGTCAAAAAGTCAACGGTCAAACATGTCATGACTAAAACTTAGACGCGCCGCGTCAACCAACCGACAAAACAATTGCAACTTCGATCTACGCGCCGCACGGGGCCAAGGTATTGGTGCGCGGACCTTCTAGGCAGTTTCCTTAATCCATTAACTCAGATGTAACGTCCAAAAATTAAGACTCGAAAATTTTCATTTTTAAATTAATAAAACAGTAAATCATATCATTTTCATAAAACTAGGGTAATCAAAGTTTTATCAATACATCATCATTATCATAGCAAATCACAGAATGCAGAATCCAGTGGTGTGTGCTCTGCAATCATCCCAGGCTCTTCCCTTTGAAAACAGAAGTACCTGAAACATAAACTGAAAACCATAAGCACAAAGCTTAGTGACTTCCCCAAAATACCACATACCATACATACATAAATAAACATATAATGAGCCCCGCTTGACATACAGATCTGTCTGTCATCGGGCCCCACCCAACATCGAGCCCCGTTCGTTATAAAGATTTGTCAGTCATCGGGCCCCGCCCAGTAAACATATAAAACATATAAACAAATAAACATATAACATATGCAATAATCACAAAGATACATAGCATATAGAATGGTCATAGGGTCCCGCCCGACATCGGCCCCCGCCCGGTAAGCATACGAGCACATAACACATGCAAGAGTCACACAGACATCTAGCATCCTAACATAACAAAACCATGGGCCGACATTGGTCCCTTCGACTCGCTAAGCATAGTGAGGAAACTCACCTCGCACCGCTGAATCTCACTAATAAGCCTCTGGCTGGCTGGCTAAAATCCCCGCGCTATCAGTTACAAATAACATCCAATTAATAATTGGATCCCATCTCACACTGAAAGTCCAAATTAGGGTAAAATACCTTTTTACCCTTACCTGAACTTGGCCCAAGGCCAAGGCCCAATCCACTTGTCCTAATGCCCAAATATGGCTCAATTTCCAAATTGGGCCCAAAACCCATCATGGGCCTAATGAGAGAAGGCCCAATATCCTAAAAGGCCTAAAATATCCATTGGTCAAATATGGTCAACTTTTGGTCAATGGTCCAAGGTCAAAAAGTCAACACGTCAAGAAAACTTCAACAGACTGAGTACGCCCCACATACTCAGTTGGTACGCTCAGCGTACCTCAAACTGGCTCAGTATGCACCGCATACTAGGAGGTACGCCCCACGTACGCACCCTACCCCTAAACCACTTAGAACACGACTTAATCCCTTAAGCCAAAACGTCCAATGCCCAAATCTAGTTCCAATACACACCTTAATGCATAAAGTCGTTAACTTTGAGCTTTTGCATGGCTCAATGGGTCCCAAATTCAACTTCTTACTTTACAACTTCAACAAAGAGGCTAATACACATGCATGGGTTGATATCAACTATCAAGATCACATTTTTATGCATTCAGGACACCTAAAACGTCCAGATCTAGTTTCCAAACTCTTGGGGAAAACTCAACCTCATAAAGACAAACCAAAGGGACCAAAATGTGCCAAAAACCACCCCAAACAAGATCTAACCAAGGAGATGCCAAGATGAGAGATTTTTTCCTTCAATAGGTTGCAAAAGATGAGAAACTTCTGGATCTACAAGCCCAATGATGATCCTTCAACAACCTTTAATCTCTTCCAAATGCTCAAGAACACCCCAAAATCACTCACAAGAGCTTAAGAACTCCAAGATGGTGGCTAGGGGTCGAGATTGGGGTTTAGGAGGTATGGAGGCTGATAAGAGGCAAGGTTCAAAGAATAAAAGAGGCTTAAATAGGGTCAAGAGCCTAAAATTAAGGTTTCTTAGCTGAAGGGAGTATGCCCCGCGTACCCCTTAGGACGCCCGGCATACTCAACATAAAGTCGCGATCCACTTACCAACTATGCCCCACGTACATGATGATTACGTCCTGTGTACGTGATGAGCCTCTACAAAACTTAAATTCATTTGACCATAACACCTTCGTTCTAAGTCCATTTTCGACGAACTTTATATCCACGGAAAAGTGACGAGAAGCCCTACACATTTATCAACACACCCTCGCCTAAAGACCTTCTGAACAAAAACCCAAAATTCATAAAGGCTCGAACTGCCAAATTACGATTATACCCTTGGGTTCTGAAACACTACTGAATCCTCTAATCTATAATACCCATCTCCAAAAAGGGCTAATTCTCTTCCCCTAAGGACCTAAGCCTTATGATAACCAATAATCGGTCCACGACCCTGAATAATGAAACGATTCTGTCACAACTAGCAAATTTGCTAGGAAATTCTATACTATTGTAAACAATATCAATGACAACAAATTGTAACCATAACTTGATATGCATATGATGTTATTCAATAACAGCAAACTTTCATCAAAAATCCAATTATAAAGCCCAAACTTCATGCAAAACATTACAAAAGTCAAGTTAGGGTTTGAAAACCCTAAGAATCCCGACCTAAGTCCATTTTGGACTAGGATTTCCTTATTGGGCTTAATGGGCCAATAAGCTTTCAATTCGATTGTTTTGGGCTTAGAACTCTTAATTGGGCTCTAATTGGATCCACATTCATAAAACCTAACCTTTTGGGCCATCATGGGCCTAAAATGAAATGGTTTACCCTAATGGGCCTTAGTGGGCTATAATTGATTTAAACTAACCCTAAAGGACCATAAATCCATTTCTTTATACAATTTGGGCTGAAAACCATCAAAATGGGCCTCATATTATTAGAATCGAGCATTAAAGGCCCAAATCACCTCTCTCTTTTCTCCCTCTCGGCCCATATGATAAAAAAAAAACTAAGAGGATTAATGAGTGTTAGCCACCTCATTATTGTTTAGTGGTCATTTAAGCATATTACACAACATGTAACTATGCATGATCTCATGTTTCCATGCCATTCCTTCTTTCCCTCTCCCCTTTTTCTTTCATTCGGCCGAGAGACAAGAAAAACACACACACATAATTCATTTTCAATTCTCTCAAGAACAACTCTCCTTCACCCTCTAAATTTTCGAGAATTGGAAGCATTCAAGGAGGCTTTCATCCAAAATAACTTCAAGCTATATACTAGTGGTAAGATCTTACAAATATACTTTCTTTATACACTCACTCACTCTTCTTACAACCTTAATCTCTTGATCATACTCCCTAGAACTCATCAAAGTTTGAAGGTCCCTTCAAGAAGCTTGCTAAGGCCGAAAACCACACCCTCTTCTTCTACTATTCTTCAAAAACCGAAACAACAAACCCAAGGTGAGTTCATACCCCCTTGTTTTCGGTTTTTACTTGTTTTTGGGGGAGAATACAAGTGTTATGTGTTGATCTATGTGTGTTTGCATGTTATATGTGATTTCTTTGGTTTATGTTGTGATAATGTGTTAATACTTATTATATTTCGAGATCTATAGCTAAAATGTGAAAGATTCATAAACAAAAACATAATAAACAACATACATCATAGATCTAAGAGTCCTTAAGTTTAAGAAGTGAAAAACAAAGCCAAAGATCTTTACAAGTGTCATTTTTGCAAAAATAACAAAGATTTGGTTGAAAGATGATAATTTTCGGTTTTATGAGGGTTATAAAGTAGTTATTTATATAAAAGCTGATTTTTATGAAAATAATACTTTCCAAAGGGCCAAAAATATAAATTTTTTGCTTAATGGGCTTATATTTGGGCCTCATGGATTTTTGGGCCCAAAAATTACGAAAATGAAGAATTTTAGGGACTGAAATTGTAAATTCATAAAAGTATGAGTCTAAAACATAATTAAACTATTCCAGGGGCTGAAAATGACCCTTTTTGCTAAATTGGACTAAAAATGCAAAGTTTTTAGATTTTGGGCCAAAAGTGTAAAACTTACGGCAAATGGGCCAAAAATGTAAATTTTTAGCAAATAAGGACTGAAAATGTTAAAAGATGTATTTTGGGCTGAAATTATAATTTAAGATTTTATTTGGGCCGAAAATGCCAAGTTAAATAATCTAATGGACTAAAATGTCATTTTTCATCAAAAGGGACTAAAAGTGTCATTTAGCACCATTAAGGGCTGAAAATGTAAATGTTGTATGAAAAAGGGACTGAAATGGTCAAATAAACATTTTGGGCCAAATATGTAAATTTCTAAACAATTTGACCAAAGATATAAATGTTTACAACATGAAGGTTTAAAAATGGTATTTTTATAAAAACTAAGAATATCGTTATAAACCAACATTGAGTATTTTAACATCGAAAGTAAACACTAAGTGTGAACCAAATCTCATACTACAACTTATATCGATAAACCTATAAATGATACGACGGTTGGGCCCAATGTTTCCTATTCGTGCTTATTGGGCTTCCGGTGACCCAGTTACACGATTATTGAGCCCAATATAATCAACACAAGTTTATTGGGCTTCCGTTGACCCAATTACATGCCTAATGGACTCTCATTAGCTTTTACATGCTATTGGGCCTTTGTGGCCCATTTGCATTGCTAATATGGTCCAAATCAATTATCATATGCTTGATGGGCTAACGTGTCCGTCGCATACTCGACAGTCTGTAATAACATACATGATTCGTGGGCCACAGTTGTCCTTTTCGTGTTTGTTAGGCTTTATTCATATTCATATAAACATCAAACGGGTCGTAATCAATGTTATTCAAATTCATGGGGTAATAATAGGGATTTAGTGAGAATTATCGGTTGGCACCAATAAGTGTCGGCCGTAGCCTGTAGTTATAACCAGAGTCTCCTGGAGGGAGGGCGAGAGTTTGTGTATAGATCTATACGGGGATGACTCCCCCACACCTGAGCTGTTCGCTACAGTTAGACTCGGTCAGTCTAGGGTGACAAAATCTTGATCAAAACCGGCATTTGGAAAAATGCCAAGACAGGTGAATTAGTCACTATTATGCATGGTTATAACGACTCACATAGAGATCCATTACCATATCATCATTCATGAGAAATCATATTCATACACTGTGACGATGCAAAGTGATTTATACAATAATACAAAACTATCATACTATTTAAATTGGAAAACATCGGGTTTTCCGGGGAACGACATTATTCACTTTTACATACAACAACTACAATACAAAGAACAATTATGATGAACATTCACTTTTACATGTTTTGAAATCACATACATATACACTTATGGGATCATCACATCTTTTTCGTAAACTGTTTTTGTTACAGAAAATATCGGATTTTCTGGGTTTTACAAACAATACAAACTATTTTTATATCAAGCATGCTTATGAACTCACCAACATTATATATGTTGACCGTTTTCAAAATAACTTGTATTCTCTGGTAACCGTTAGAATGAAGAATCATCAAGTGTGTTTCCGAAATTTCTTTTGAAATGTCAATCATCGAACAATTTGCGTTAGGGATTATGTAATGTAAACAATGATGGTTGTACTATGTAATATTGGTGATGATTGTGTTATGTTTCATGTATATGCATTGTGATGATATTTCAATTTAAGTCACACGAGCCCTCAGACGTTTCCGGCGTCCGGTTCGAGGGTGTGACAGATTCAAAATGGGATGTTACAAATCTCCCCCACTTAAATTAGATTTCATCCTCGAAATCGCTCCTTACTAACACCCTGCCACACCAAACAACCCGACACCCATCTAAAACTCTGTTACAAACTAACGAAACAGATCATACATACAACAACATGCCAATCCTACGATTGAACCGGGCCTTAGCAGGGCCGTCACTTCTTGCGACGAACAGATCTTCACATTTCTGAAATTAACCTTTGAGGAATAATCATTACCACTCTGACCGAAATCCGAAATTTTGAAACCCAGTTTGACTCCTTGACAGACAGCCCGCTACGAGATACTGACAAATCAACTCCACCTTGTATTCTAAACTAATCGAAACACTTCCAACCTCTGATTATCTTGTTGCTGTTACTGGGAACATAATCACTGACCATACTTCGCTGCAAACATTTTTTCTTGACAGTAGGCTTAGATAATCCTCCGAGTAAGAGACTCATCCCTGCTACGGTTAGACTCATACAAGAGCTTCACAGTAGGGTCAAATCAATTACTCTGAGATTATTTAATCCAAGATGCAAGTGACCTAACATACTTACCGAATAACAAGCGACTCCACCCTCGAGTCCCAAATCACTAATACCGCCTCGACTTAGCTTGATGTCCCTTAGCTGCTTTTCAAAAGCAGCCGAGACCTCTTTGGTCCCAACTTACCTACCGAATAACCGATTCAACGGATTTCCACCCTGTTGCTGAGATGATTAGTCTCACACAGTCGTATCATGCGACTTCCGAACGAAGGATTCATCTGACAAGAATTGTCCTAGATATCTCACCACTATGGCTCCAACAACCTTTCTGATCCAACCGATCATAATCAACCATCAAACCTGACGTCACCAAACCCAATGCTAATAATGAATGCTACACGACCAACTGTAGTCTTATATTACAATCGACCTTATACGGCCCACCACTTCCTTAATTCCATGAATGTTGTGGCTTTCTCATAGTCTTACAAACTGACCTACTCTGGTCTAATCCATCCGAATAAATCTACAAGCCAAATCATAGATTTTCCATGCCCTCACCGCTACCCAAGGAACGGTGAATGCTACGGGCCACCTCGCAGTCTTACAACACTCCAACACTATCTACCAACCTAATGAATGCTACGGGCCACCCCACAATCTTACAACACTCCAATCTTGCCATGGCCACCGCCCATGGTCTTATGGCTCATCTACTAATCCATAAAGACTCATCCTGAGTTGAACACGCATCTGACTATACTCCAATCAAGTGTTCGGGTCATGCTTCGAACCCCAAATCCTTAATTAGACAAGAACAGGCAGAGAGGCTCTAACACAACCCTTAACCTGGATCCATCTACATGCCTGCTATCCAACACAAAGAAGACACCTACCAGCTGTTGGAAGTTCCCTGAACTCCCAACTTACACAATCCTCAATCCAGACGACCACTTGATTCGTCTTCCCTTCCAAAATGGGATGTGAACTCGTCCTAGTTTCACATATGATTCATCTTCCGGAATATGAACGATTCTCCCCACTTAAATTCGTCGAATCTCTCCCAACCCACAAAATGTGATGGATTCCCAACCCATGTTACCTCCTTATAATTTAAACCGCCGACGACTTGCGCTTACCAATACTAGCCTTCCATCACAAGACAATCCCAATGACCATACAACTCTTGAAATCCAGATGATTACTCCCCGAAATCTCAGCAAGTCCGACAACCTCGATCGCTACCCATGATACTCACCCAAATCCTTAAGTCCTAATGCTGGTGACAAAAACCATAACCCTCACGATAAATCAATTCCCCTGGTACTTCCAGTGACCAACCAAGATCATGCGACTGCCACCACCATCTTATTGCTACCGCTCCTTCCCTAGCAATGGTAGTGATTGAACCCAACAGTTCTTCCATAGACGACCGCCGATCCGACCAGGTCAAATGATAATACAACAAAATTCTAAATTCATTGGAGAACTAACCAACTAATCCAATCATAAACCTCCCAAACGTTACCCCTGGATTGATCCCACCAACGAATCGGAACATCAACCGAACAAACTAAAACTCGCTCAGCAAGATACAACTCAGTAATGACTCTTGGCATGCAAAATGGAATATAACAGTTCTTGATGATATAAACTGGACAATAGCAGAGAACCAAACCAGAGATAATGCTTAGCCAAACCAATACAAAATTCCCAAGCAATATAAATTCTGACAATAAACAAGAAGAAAGCAAAATATAACATACCCACAATAGCACCCACTGGAATCTTGACCTCCTCTTCTTGCGAGGTACCCGCGATGGAACCTGAGCTGCCCCAACCACTAAGCGTGGGCAATTCGCCCGGATATGAACAGGCTGATGACAACGATGGCGCAATTCTACCTCCAGGGTGCATTCTTGGCGGATGTGGCCCTTCTATCCGCACCTGCCGCACTTAGACTTGCTGCGCACATGCTCATGTGCCCCTTCATCCTTCGTGCAACCACCACGTGTTGGATTAGGTGTCTAAGCCCATAACTATAATTGGTATGTAATTGATTTGATTGTAGCATGATCCTTTTGGGTTGCCTTCACCATAGCAACTGAACAAGATGAGTTTTGGAGAAAGAGGTTAATTAATAGTTTATTAATATATTATAAGAATAATATATTAATTGAGAAATCATATTATTTAATTAGTATTAATCAGAAATTAATTTGGAATTAATTTTGGGATTAAAGGAACTGATTAAAAGTAAGAGGACTGGTTTTGCAAATCATTGATAGTTGCAAAATGGGCTGTTGGATCACCTTGGAAGGGTTAGACGAAATCTATGGGAAGCCCATAAAAGATTTCGTCCAAGGGGGCCTTCTGGAAGGTTTCCATGGACTGCTTAAGGCTTAAGCAATCAGATTAGGATTTCCACCTAAAACCCTAACAGCCACAAGTATATAAAGACCCCTTAGCCTCTAGAAATCAGCCACTTGATTCCTAAGAGAAACCCTAGCCGATTTCTGCCTCCTTCTCCTTCATTCTTTGCTTGTGGTGTTTGTGACTCTATTAGAGGTGCAACGCTTGGGGCACTAGGCTTTCTAAGGTCAAGGAATTGAAAAAGGATTACTTGTTATTACAAGAAAACAAGAAAGGTAAGATCTAAACCCAATTAGTTTCGATTTCATATCTTAGAATTAGGGTTATTGCTTTGGAAATCTTATTTGCATGTATAACTTGAGAAAAACCTAGATCCAAAGCAATTAGGGTTTCATGTGCACATATGAATGTTGTAATGCTCAAAACCCATCAGTGGTATCAGAGCCATGTTGTTTTTCTGTTATATTTGATGCAATTGTGATTTGCCTAAATTAGATAAGGATAATTACCTAAAATTGTTTTAACTGTTTAAAATCGAATTTTCTGATATGGTAATGGATATCCTCATCCAGTTAAAAGATAATGGTCAAATTTTAATATAATGTCCTATTATAAGATTAATTGATTATTTAAAATTTGAACAAGTAATTTTGAAAAAGTTTCAATTTGCACCATTTAAGTTTTGGAATTTAAAATTTAATTAAAAGGTTAATTTTGAAATATTAAATTCTAAAACCCTAGTATTTTAAAAGTTTAAAATACAACCCTTATACTATTATAATATTAAAAGATTAATACTTATATATATATATATATATATATATATATATATATATATATATATATATATATATATATATATATATATATATACGATGAGTCAGTCTTACCGTTAGTAGGCCTCATTCACGAAGCTGGTCTATAAGGGGTGTTTAAGGAAGCGACCTGTAAAATGACCGCCATTGGGTATCCATTCTCACCCACGACTCTGTTGACTAGTGGAGGGTCGTTAGCTGAACGGGTAGGATAGGGCATTAATTCTCTCATTAATAAGTATAATGATAAATATAAAGTAACTAAATGTTTTTATAAATTCCCAATCTTGGTTACTTTAGGGAAAATGTGAAAATGATGCTAGTCCATGAAATTGCACTTTGCACCTTGTCAAGTCATTAGTGGAGCGTGTGTGGTTAACCGACACACTAACTTGGAGTAACAAGGGTGGAAAAGGGTAGCTCGAGAATTATCATAGATCAATGGAGCGTGTGTGGTTAACCGACACATTGATTAGGTGGTAAATGACATCGAGAGTACCAAGCTAATTTGCATGGTTATTCACACCTTGCTTGTGATCCTTGTTATCCCAGTCACAAACTTGAAGGGCATAATCGAGATGACACATGCCATTGAAAAGTTCAATGAATCTCATAAGAATCTAGGAATTTCATTTCATTTAAAACCTAATTCTTTATTTCATTTTTCGTGGTGGAATTGGCAAATCGTCATTTTCCTACCTTCAAATAATTTACAATTGGATTACGACATCCCTCTTCCGAATTGTGAATTATTGTGTTGGGTCCTAGCCTTAATATTTCATTTGGGTGTTATACTAAGGACTCCTTATCTAATCAAAACTTTGTCCTTCTTCTTTTGCAGATGTCTACCTCAAACAACGCTTCCGGTTCCTCCAACAACAACTCATTCTCGCTCTTGAACATTTGTTTGAGGGTCACATTTGATGGTTCCAACTTCAATGATTGGATCCGCAACATTCGAATGGCCTTGCGCTATGAGGACAAAGAGTATGTACTCGGAAATCCGTTAAAAGAGGTTGATGAGTCCAAAGCTACTCCCGAAGAAATAGCTGAGTATGAGGCTCACCACAAGGATGCCACTAAGGTGTCCTGTATTATGGTAGCCACCATGATTCCTGAGCTGCAACGGTTCTACGAGGACTACTGGCCCGACGAGATGTGCAAGGACTTTATGGAAAAGTACCATTAACGAGCACATCAAGAGAGGTACGAGATAGTCACCTCGTTTATCACCACCAAAATGAGGGATGGAGAGTCCATCACGAGCCACTTGCAAAGAATGCAAAGATATGTGGATCGTCTCTTGAAGTTGAATGTAAACTTTGATGAAGAGTTGGCTATTGACATAGTCCTACACTCTCTACCTCCTTGCTATGATCAGTTCAAGATGACTTATCATATGAGCAAGGAGGAAGTCACATTGAGCAAGCTTCAAGGCCTGCTAAGAACTGCTGAAAGTGGATTGAAAGGGAAAAGTTTCGAATCCAATCCTACTCCTGCTGCTGGCCCAGTCCTGGCCATTGGACATGGAAAAGGGAAAAAGAGGAAAGCTCCCTCAAAGAACTAGAAGGAAAAGTCCCATGATGGATCTTCTACAAGTGGATCCAGGGCAAAGACCGGTTCTGCTACTCCCTCCTCTGATCCTAAAGAAGCAACGTGCTTTTACTGCCATGATAAATGGCATTGGAAGAGAAGCTGCCCGAAATACTTGCAGGACATCAAGGATGGGAAGATAAAGCCCTCCTTCGCAGGTATTTATATTATTCTATCTAATAACTCATCACATGCTAGTTCTTAGGTCCTTGATACAGGATGTGGTTTTCACATTTGTTTTGATTTACAGAGGCTAAAAAGAAGTAGGGATGTGGAGCATGGGAAGATGAACCTGATAATGGGAAATAGGAAGTCGTCTCCTGTAACCAATATCGACGTTTATTCTTTAGTGCTTAGTAGTGGGCTAGGTTTAGATTTGAATGAATGTTGCTACTCGTCAGAGATGACGAGTAATAGTATTTCTTTTCATGGTTTGTACAGACAAGGTTTTAGATTTTAATTTAATAATGAAATTGGTTCTATAAATGCTTATTATAATGGTTTATTTTAATTATTTTGAAGCATTGCCTTGTAATGGTGTATATGAAACTGTGATGGTTGTAGATAACTTAGGAAATAATGTGTTGCATATCGATTCCTCTAATGGTATAGACAAGGCATGCTTGTGGCATTTTCTTCTTGGACATGTCAACAAGAAGCGCATAGCCCAACTCCAAAAGGATGGAGTGTTGGAGTTATTTGACCTAAAGTCGGATGACACGTGTGAATCTTGTTTGCTTGGAAAAACGACTAAATCACCTTTCACCGGTACTTGTGAAAGAGGTAAGGGGTTGTTGGATCTCATACACACAGATGTGTGTGGGCCCTTCAGATCCACCACAAGGGATGCAAACCACTTCTATGTGACTTTTACCGACGATTATAGCAGATATGGATATATCTACTTAATCAAGCACAAGTCGGAAACCTTTGAAAAGTTCAAAGAGTTTAAGCAAAAAGTGGAGAATCAATTGTGCAGGAAGATAAAGATGCTCAGATTCGATAGAGGTGGTGAGTATCTTAGTATTGAGTTCCATGACTATCTTAAGGAATGTGGAATTGTTTAATAAATGACTCCACCTAGAACACCGCAGCTCAATGGTGTGGCTGAGAGGCGCAATCGAACCTTGTTGGATATGGTTCATTCCATGATGAGTCGAGCTTTGCTACCAATCTCATTCTGGGGGTATGCCTTAGAGACTTCCCCCTATATCCTTAATCTAGTCCCAACTAAGAAGGTTGCCAAAACACCTCACGAGATGTGGACAGGGAAGGTTCCCTCGTTGGAACATATCAAGGTTTGGGGTTGTGAAGCTTTCGTAAGATGAGAGACTCACGACAAGCTCGAACCTCGAAGTGAGCGGTGTATTTTCATCGGTTACCCACAGAAATCCTTTGGATATATTTTCTAGAGACCTAGTGATAACATGGTCTTCGTAGCAGGAAGAGGAGTTTTCCGTGAGAGGGAACTCATATGCCAAGAGGACAGTGGGAGGACAATTGATCTTGAATAAATTCAAGAATCAAGCGGTGAAGGAACCTCTAACACTAGCACTCAACCTGAGGAAGAGATTCATGTTGAACCAGTTGACGAGTCGTTACCTCTTAGACGTTTCAGTAGAGTTAGCGTTCCACCTGTATTATATGGTTTCCATATAACTGCGGAAGGTGATACGTTTATCAGTGATAGTACATTGATAAATTTAGATGAA
The DNA here is from genome assembly GCF_052849685.1 of Lactuca virosa. Taxonomy (NCBI): domain Eukaryota; kingdom Viridiplantae; phylum Streptophyta; class Magnoliopsida; order Asterales; family Asteraceae; genus Lactuca; species Lactuca virosa. The sequence goes on from NC_136430.1 coordinate 126,000,853, forward strand.
CCTAATAGCTACAAGGAAGCCATGGCGGGCCCTTTGTCTGCTAAATGGAAAGAGGAAATGGACAGCGAGATCCAATCCATGTATGACAATCAAGTTTGGAACTTGGTTGACAATGTACCAAGTCGAAAGACGGTTGGGTGCAAATGGATCTTTAAGAAGAAGACCAACATGGATGGAAAGGTGCATACGTTCAAGGCACGGCTGGTTGCGAAGGGCTTTACTCAAACCCCAGGGGTTGACTATGATGAGACCTTCTCACCAGTAGCCAAGATCAAGTCTATTAGGTTTATGTTAGCTATCGTTGCGTTTCATGATTATGAAATTTGGCAGATGGATGTCAAAACTGCATTCCTTAATGGGAAGCTGGCTGAAGATGTTTACATGTGTCAGCCATAAGGTTTTGTGTATGCTAAATACCCCAATGGAGTGTGCAAACTTGAGAAATCCATTTATGGATTGAAGCAAGCGTCTTGCAGATGGAATCTTTGCTTTGATGAGAAAGTCAAAGATTTTGGTTTCTTTAGGAGTGAGGATGATTCCTGTGTGTATGTCAAAGCTAGTGGGAGTATAGTTAGCTTTCTAGTATTGTATGTCGATGACATACTACTCATAGGAAACGACGTTCCAACCTTGCAGGAGGTTTAGTCCTGGCTTGGGAAGTGTTTCTCTATGAAGGATCTAGGGGAAGCTGCTTACATTCTGGGGATAAGGATCTTGAGAAATAGGAGTAAGAGGCTAATTGGACTTAGTCAAAGTACTTAGTTGGACAAGGTGCTGAAACGTTTTAGCATGGAGAATTCCAAGAAAGGGGAGTTGCCTATCCAGAGCAATACCAAACTGAGTAAGACTCAGAGTCCGAGTACCGATGCTGAGATAGCGGAAATGAGTCGAGTGCCATATGCTTCCGCGGTTGGCTCGATTATGTACGCTATGACATGTACTCGCCCTGATGTGGCTTTTGCGTTGAGCATGGTTAGCTAATATCAAGGGAACCCAGGTAGAGCTCACTGGACATCAGTGAAGAAGATTCTTAAGTACCTGCGAATGAGTAAGGACTGGGTCCTTATACTTGGTGGGAGTGATGACTTGAGAGTGACATGGTATAGTGACGCCAGTTTTCAAACTGACAGAGATAACTTCCGCTCTCAGTCGGGTTGGGTATTTACTCTTAATGGAGGAGCAGTGTCACACCCCCAAACCGGAACGGCGGAAACGTTCGGGGGCGGAGGACGTCATGCTAAGTATCACAACACATGCATCATAGTAATCAAAGTAACAACAACCATCGTATTAATAATATAAAGTTTACATTGTGTTCAAAACATTTCATGATTTACATTTAAAACTATAGCAAAAAGATAAGACATAATGCAACTATGCTCCATCTTCGTAACGCCTGAGAGAGTACCTGTCTACTAATGATCCTGAGAATACAAGTGGTTTAAACAAGTGTCAACATTAAATATGGTGAGTTCATAAGTATTTTTGTTATAAAAGTATACTCTTTGTTCTTTGGAAAGTTCGCCTGTTCCTCCAGAAAATCCTATATTTTCTGCTGTGATGAATGATAAGTAAAATGACTCTTACTAGTTCCTTCTATGAGTACTTAGCGTATACAAGTTATATACAATCCAGATCGAATAGACAATCGATTGTGTGATTCTTCCCCAAGCCCACAACCAAACAAGGAACAGGAAATGAGGCGGAAATCACACATCCCATTGTTTTTCGGATCCTCATTGTATATAACCCTAGCGTGTTCACTAGGTACTTACAGAGTTAACTTTAATAACTCTTTAAGGTATAATGAAAGTGTTCCTTAAGAAAATCCTATATTTTCTTAATGAAATGGTAACCGCAATAGTTCCTTCTATAATTACTTAGTTTATACTACCTATATATAATCTAATATCGAACGAACAGTTGAATGTGTGAATCTTCCCTAAGCCTACAACCAAACAAGGAAAAGGAAGTAAGGCGGAAGTCACACATTCCACTGCTTATCCGATATTATTTATATATAACTCTGACGTATAAACTAAGGAATTATAGAATTAACCACTAAGGTCCTTTATGTTATACTAGTTCGTAAATAAGTGTTGAACCTTTTGTAAATATGTTTGCTTGTAAAAATAACGATGTTTATCCCAGAAAATCTTATATTTTCCATAAAACTGATTTGCAGTCTTAATCGTTCTAAGACCAAAAAGCACAAGTATAATTACCATACTTAGTTTAATGATACCTAGTTTTATCTATAAGTAAAACTAGTTGAAGATGTGTTTGCCCTGAAAACTCGATACGACGATACTACCCTCCTATGATCACTTAGTACATACGAGTTGTATATAACCGAGATCGAACAGACAGTTGAATGGGTGAATCTGCCCTAAGCCCACAACCAAACAAGGAACAAGAAGTAAGGCGAAAGTCACACATTCCACTGGCAATCGGACTTCAATTTTATATAACCCTATTGTAAATACTTAGTAATTACATTGTTAATATCCTTTAAGACTGTTTAAGAAAAAGTATATTACTACGTAAATATATATCGTTGTTTTCTCCTTGTGAGTTCTTATAACCATACTTGATGACCTAAGATGGCCTGAAACGACGTTCTTAAGGCGTCGGAATCGGTATGACGTTTGTAACTACAGGTCTGCTGACCTAGCTGTTGCAAGCAGCTCTGGTGCGGGATTGTCAGTCTCGTATAGATCTATACACAAACTGACGCTCTCCCTCCAGGAGACTCTGGTTATAAGTCAGGACTTTAATGGGTACTTAGATAAGTACATGAAGGCGTTTCACAAATTGCTTCAACGAATTTACTAGTAATAAAGCAGAAAATCGTTTTGTAAATAACAAGTAGTTTTGTAAAAAGATCCTTTTATTCCATAAACTATACCTATTATAGTTTATAAGTTTATTTCCATGTTTTAACCTGGACTTTGTAAAATAGTTCGCATGCTCCATAAACTATACTTATTATAGTTTATAAGTTTATTTCTATGTTTTTAATCAATTTCACGATTTGATACGTATTAACGGTAAGAAGACATAATAGGTAACATCTATTTTTAAACACAAGATTTATTGTGTTTTACTTGTATTCCCCCCGTTAAAAACATTGAAAAAGTTTGGAAAATATGCGAGTATGAACTCACCTGATAAGTGGTGATTTGGGCAGCACTTCGTTTCTAGAAATGAATTTCCTTGACGAAACTATGAGTTTTTGATGAAAACCGGGCTTTACGCGGGTAGAGTTTCGACTGAAAAAGATGATTTTCTCGAGAACTTCGATTGTACTGGGCTTTCTTCGGGTGTTAGGGGGTATCCCTAAGATTCGGGGTTTTTATAGGGGCTTGAGAGGGTGTAGGATTGAAGAGAGTAAGTAAAATTCTAACCAAAACCTGGAGGTTTCACACTCTATTTATAGTGGCTAAACTCTTGATTTACGCTGAGCGTAATATATTGGTACGCTGGGCGTATGTCTTGTATGAGGGGCATAGTACTTTGATCCTTATCCGAACTTCGGACGTGGCTGATACGTGTTGCATGCGAGGCTAAGGGCGATGTGGCCGGCTGCTGACCTTGTTTCCGAGTACGCTGGGCGTACTCCTCCGGTCCAGCCTCGTAATTTGTGCCATAAACTTCAAAATTTCATATCATTCGCATACGAGCTCCATTTTTGATGTTCTTTATATCCATGCGTAGGTGAGATTATACTCTAAAACTTTCGTTTAGACTCCGTCAGTTAATTTTGACTTTATTTTTAATGTTATATTTTTAACAGGTCGGGACAAGAAAAGTCCGTTAAAAATTCATAACTTCTTCATCCGACATCCGTTTTCGTCTGTCTTTTTACCGTTGGACTACTATTGATGAGATCTTCGATTCCTATTTAGGTTGTGTCGCCTAAAAATCGCTCGATCTTTAATTCGATTTTTGGGCTGTATATTGTTGTGCCGAATTTTAGAAAAATCATAACTTCTTCATACGAAGTCAGATTTTGGCGTTCTATTTATGCACGTTCACGGTTTTACGAATTCTAAGACTTTCATTTTGATTGATAAGGCTAAAAAGCGTTTTATTGTAAACTCACCTTTTATGACACACAGTGTCGTGCCGGTTCTGTCGCGAAACTTCAATAGGTCATAACTTCTTCGTTATAACTCATATTTCGGTATTCTTTATATCTTCGGAATCCTTGTAATGATTTCTATCACTTTATTCATTGATACTGGGTTTATTTAATATATTATTTTTTGACTTGAAATAATGGGTTGTTACATTATCCCCCCGTTAGAGGGAATTTAGTCCCGAAATTCGAATTCTGAGTGGCTACTAGGAATTAGAAAAGAGGTAGGTACTTCGGTTATATATGATCTTCTATTCTGATTGGTGGAGAGTGTGCGAGTTTGGCTTACTTGACTACGTTTATTCAACTGGTAGGATGTCCACTCGTGGCTCTGGGCAGCTTTTGTCCTGAAGTTCATGGTAGAACTCATACCTGGTCTATCCATCATCGTCTCGTGCATATAAGTCATATATAATTAAGATTGAAAAGACGGTCGGATGGGTGACTCTACCCCAAGTCCACAACCAGACAAGGAACAGGAGATAGGGCGGAATCATACATCCTAAATCTGTAAAATCTTAATTATATACCACCCTCGCGTATACACTTAGCAGTGATAGGTTAACCACATGGGTTCTTAGTCTCTATTCTCAAACTTGACTTGATGTACGAGTGGTATTCCTGGGAGATCTACTGGGGATACCTCGGGAGGGTTAGGGACTTCCAAAATATCCTCGATGTGTTTTAATTTAAATTTCTTGTCTACAGAGTAAGCTAGAAAAGTGTGGTACCCCTCGCATGGGTACTTTTGAGTTTTGAAGAGAGAGACGATACGAAGGTTTGCGTTAAGTTTGTCCTCATAGATTGAAAGGATTTCGTTAGACTGTCGTTTAAGGCAAAGGTTCTTTAAGTAGCATAGGAAATTGGTATGGTGATGACCAAAACAATCCACGTCGAATGACGACGTTAGAACTTCTTATCGTAACAGATGTTAAGTCGATTTGGAAGAGTGATTGTTAGAACGATGAATTATTCTATGTAATTGTTTTCAGTGCTATCAGTTTTATCCTTGTTATTACTACTACGAACATTTTGTTCCGCATTAGCGAGTACTAGCAGTATGAGTGTTCTGATAATCGAAAATGATGAATTTTCATAAAATAATCCCTAACAGGTCTTTCTATAATCACTTGGTGTATACGAGTCATGTATAATTAAGATTGGAAAGACAGTCGACTGAGTGACTCTGCCCTAAATCCACAACCAAACAAGGAACATGAAATGAGGCGGAATCATTCACTCTAAGCCTACAAATATTAATTATAAATGACCCTAACGTATACACTAAACCATCATAGCTTACCTGCAAGGGTTCTTAGTTTTTATATAAATGATGTGTCTTGTTTGGACGAGAGTGTAATTTATAATTATTTATAAAAAGTTTTAAGTTTTAAATATTTTTATTGGGAAAACATACCGTTGTTCACAGAGGTTCCGGGATAGTCTCTCCTGCGGTAATCATCAGTATTCTTCCATCTTCGCCGGAGTTCTTTGTTATTGGAAAATCCCTCTTGAAGTGTCCAATTTCACCGCACTGGTAACAAGCCGGGTTTACTCCAATATCGGGGACTTGGTTGAGGGGTTGTGCCGGTGCGCTACAGAAACGGGCAGTGTGCCCCTTTCTGTTGCAATTTCTGCAGTGTAATTCTCGGCATGCTCCATAATGATGGAAATTGCACTTGTTGCATTTTGGGCGATTCCCCGCATATTGTCGTGCTGGCGTTGGCGTGGCAGGTGTTGTAACAGTATGAACAACAACAATCTGTTGTTTCTTTGAGGGCTCTTGAGTTGACTGTCCCTTTTTCCTACTCTCAGATCTTCGTTTATAGTCGTCCCCTTTTGGTGGTTCTGGAACGGGGGTCATTATTCCTTGGCGAACCCCATGGTCCACGAGTGTTTGTGCCAAACGCTTGGCACTGTCGAACGTGAGAGATTTTGCAGCTAACACATTTCCTTGAATCTGAGGAGGTAGTCCCCAAATGTATCTCTCTATCTTCTTGCTCTCCGTGGTAACCATCCCGGGGCATAGTACCGCTAGATCACTGAATCTATCGGTGTAGGCTACTATATCTGAACCTGTCATGGTAAGCTCCCACAACTCTTGCTCTAGTTTTTGTACTTCGCCCCTCGGGCAGTACGCCTCTAACATCATTGTCTTTAGGCTTTCATATCCCATTGAGTTTTCCACTGTAAGGGTCAGTGACTTAACATGGCCATTCCACCATGTCAGGGCCCTATCGGAGAAAGTGCAGGCAGCAAACTTGACTTTGCTCCCTTCTGGGCACGTGCAGATTTCAAAAACTGATTATGTTTTCTCGAACCATTGCATTAGAGCAATGACTCCTTCATTTCCACTAAAAGACTTGGGTTTGGAATTCATTGGCATTACTTTCGTGGATCTGAGACATGGCGGCTGTTACGGAGGCAGTCATCGCAACCTGGAACATAGTGGGGTCATATTGTGGAGGTGGCGGTGGTGGATTTATTGTCGTGTTGTTATTACGCCTGATATATCTACGAGGCAGCATCTTTCTATCATAAAATTTAAAGATGAAAGGTTGGTAAGATATCGGTAGTGGTTATAAATCAAACGTCATATGAACTAGGTTATTGTAGTTTGAGTGTATCATGCTCCGAAAGTGTTTTGTAATCAATTCATAATAGAAGTTTATGTGAAAAATAAACTTATGAATTTTTTTCAATAGTGACTGCCCTTACTGAAATTTTGTGATTTGATTTGATAAAAGACGTGATAAACTTAACACATTGTGTGAGTAGTGTAATCACTGACTCACTAGGTTATATTAGTTTCTTAGTTATTAGTATGATGCATACGGTGTTCTCTAGTTTGTTTATGATAGAGTAAGATTTTGTTAACGATCCCTCTAGTGCCTTTCTCTTCGTCCAGTCCTTTCTCGGAATCCTCTTTGTGAACCCTTTTTTGGTTCTGTCTCGATCCCTCTGTTGGATGTTTGCGATGTCTAGGTGTGTCAGTTGTGCGAGAATGGAAGTGTCTAAAGAATCTACGAGATTTATAAAACATTTTTATTAAAATAAGCTTTTACGAAAATGATCCTTACCGGGTCTTTCTATAATCACGTAGTGTATACAGATTATATATAATCCAGATCAAATAGACCTTCGACTAAGTGATCCTACTCTAAAACCACAACCAAACAAGGAACAGGAAATAGAGTGAAAATCACCAATTCTAACTCTATAAAATCTCAATTATATATAACCTCAATGTATACACTTGGTAATTATAGCCTTACCAGTAAAGGTCTTTTAGTTTTCACATAAGTTAGTTATAGTACTTAAAATACTCATATAGTATTTTAACTTTATGTTTTGTTCTAGCATTTCTTTGTATATAGGGTTGGTAAATTTTAGACTTGCTGCAACACCACTATCACTCCCAAACACATGTTGGTCGTATCTCAAATAAATATAGTTAATCAGGCTATATTTATTCCAGATATGATTACATAACTGTCCAGGTTTGACTGTAGTGTCCAACATCTAAATACTTTTATTTTGTTCTTTTTGTGATACTTATTCTAGTATATATATGCATGTATGTATAGTTTTATAAAATATTTATATTTTAAAAATATACTTTCAGCCAGAGAACTTCGGCCCCATTGTATTTATAATTGTATACTTAGTTCACTATAAACAATGCTCTAATACCAATCTGTCACACCCCAAACCGAAACGGCGGAAACGTTCGGGGGCGGAGGACGTCATGTTAAGTATCACAACACATGCATCATAGTAATCAAAGTAACAAAAACCATCGTATTAATAATATAAAGTTTACATTGTGTTCAAAACATTTCATGATTTACATTTAAAACTATAGCAAAAAGATAAGACGTAATGCTACTATGCTCCGTGTTCGTAACGCCTGAGAGAGTACCTGTCTACTAATGATCCTGAGAATACAAGTGGTTTGAAAAAGTGTCAACATTAAAGTTGGTGAGTTCATAAGTATTTTTGTTATAAAAGTATACTCTTTGTTCTTTGGAAAGTTCGCTTGTTCCTCTAAAAAATCCTATATTTTCTGCTGTGATGAATGATAAGTAAAATGACTCTTACTAGTTCCTTCTACGAGTACTTAGCGTATACAAGTTATATACAATCCAGATCGAATAGACAATCGATTGTGTGATTCTGCCCCAAGCCCACAACCAAACAAGGAATAGAAAATGAGGCGGAAATCACACATCCCATTGTTTGTCGGATCCTCATTGTATATAACCCTGACATATTCACTAGGTACTTACAGAGTTAACTGTAATAGCTCTTTAAGGTATAATGAAAGTGTTCCTTAATAAAATCCTATATTTTCTTAATGAAATGGTAACCACAATAGTTCCTTCTATAATCACTTAGTTTATACTAGCTATATATAATCTAATATCGAACGGACAGTTGAATGTGTGAATCTGCCCTAAGCCCACAACCAAACAAGGAACAGGAAGTAAGGCGGAAGTCACACATTCCACTGTTATCAGATATTATTTATATATAACTCTGACGTATAACTAAGGAATTATAGAATTAACCACTAATGTCCTTTATGTTATACTAGTTCGTAAATAAGTGTTGAACCTTTTGTAAATATGTTTGCTTGTAAAAATAACGATGTTTAACCCGGAAAATCTTATATTTTCCATAAAACTGATTTGTAGTCTTGTGTTTTACTTGTATTCCCCCCCCCCCTTAAAAACATTGAAAAAGTTTGGGAAATATGGGAGTATGAACTCACCTGATAAGTGGTGATTTGGGCAGCACTTCGTTTCTAGAAATGAATTTCCTTGACGAAACCGTGAGTTTTTGATGAAAATCGGGCTTTACGCGGGCAAAGTTTAAACTGTAAAAGATGATTTTCTCGAGAGTTGTGGGGGTTTTAGAGGGCCTTGAGAGGGTGTAGGAGTGAAGAGAGTAAGTAAAACTCTAACCAAAACCCGAAGGCTTCGCACTCTAGTTATAGTGACTGAACTCCTTATTTACGCTGGGCATAATATATTGGTACGCTGGGCGTACTAATGTAAACACCAGTACGTTGGGCGTACGTCTTGTACGCGGGGCGTAGTACTTTGATCCTTATCCGAACTTCGGACGTGGCTGATACGTGTTGCATGCGAGGTTAAGGGCGACGTGGCTAACTGCTGACCTTGTTTCCGAGTACGCTGGGCGTACTCCTCCGGTCCAGCCTCGTAATTTGTGCCATAAACTTCAAAATTTCATATCTTTCGCATACGAGCTCCATTTTTGACGTTCTTTATATCCATGCGTAGGTGAGATTATACTCTACAACTTTCGTTTAGACTCCGTCAGTTAATTTTGACTTTATTTTTAATGTTATATTTACAAGAAAAGTCCGTTAAAAATTCATAACTTCTTCATCCGGCATCCCTTTTCGTCTGTCTTTTTCCGTTGGACTACTATTGATGAGATCTTCGATTCCTATTTAGGTTGTGTCGCCTAAAAATCGCTCGATCTTTAATTCGATTTTTGGGCTGTATACTGCTGTGCCAATCTTAGAAAAATCATAACTTCTTCATACGAAGTCCGATTTTGGCGTTCTATTTATGCATGTTCATGGTTTTACGAATTCTAAGATTTTCATTTTGATTGATAAGGCTAAAAAGCATTTTATTGTAAACTCACCTTTTATGACACACAGTGTCGTGCCGGTTCTGTCGCGAAACTTCAATAGGTCATAACTTCTTCGTTATAACTCAGATTTCGGTATTCTTTATATCTGCGGAATCCTTGTAATGATTGCTATCACTTTATTCATTGATATTGGGTTTATTTAATATATTATTTTTAACTTGAAATAATGGGTTGTTACAAGCAGTAACTTGGAAAAGTTCCAAGCAGGAGACCATGACTTATTCAACATGCGAATCAAAATACATAGCTGTGAGCGAAGCGTCGAAGGAGGCTATACTGATTGACTAGTGTTTAACACGACAACCTGCTGGCGTCGAAACTAATGTGACATTTGTCACCCCTTGGCTTGCCTGTCGGACTGTAGCTAACAGTTGGGATGTAGGATTGTCAGTCCCATATAGATCTATACACACAATGCCCGCTCTCCCTCCAGGAGACTCAGGTTACAAGAGTATGACATAGCACGTATATTGCTACATCCTGAAAAAGTACCATCACATTTTGGTTCATCTAGTTTTAAGTAAAGATTGAATTATATCCTATTCTTAACAAAGTAGTCTAACCTTGTGTACTTATTTAGTAAAACAGATTTTCGGTTTGTTCATAAATTATACCTATTATAATTTATACGTTCTATCTTATTAGCATGATCTCTCATGGGTGTACCCCTTTGCTCAGCGTGATACAAAGGTAATGATACCGACTGAAGTAACCTTTTATATATATATATATATATATATATATATATATATATATATATATATATATATATATATATATATATATATACAATACATAATTAAGAAGGAAACGACTTTCGGACAAATAAACTCACCTTAAGTCCACATCCAAACAAGGAAAATGAAGTAAGGCAAATCATTAGTCATAAGTCCTTTTAAATCTTACTTATGTACATATACACATATAAATATGCTTTTGACAAATATAAGTTTAAAGAGTTTATAAAACATTTAAGAGAGTTTAACGGTATTCTAAAAGAGTTTATGTGACTTTAAAAGATTTTACATGACTTTAATTCATTTTAGAAGTATTTGGTAATCCTTTATTGTAAAAACAATATTTAAAAACATAAGATAATTTTTTATGTGATTGATATCACATGTAAATATTAACACAATTAGATTGTGTTCAAATTGTATCCCCCCCCCCCCCTAAAAGCATTTAAAACCATTTAAAAAGGTAGATTACAGGGGTATGAACTCACCTTATGTTGGGGATTCGATTGCAGATTTGGTATAGGACGATAGCTCCACAAGTGAAGTCTTGTTAACAAAACGAGTCCTAAACATGATTCATATAATATATATATATGTATACTATTAATGAATATACTCATAATAATGATAGGAAATCAGACTAATCTGCAAGTTTAACTTACAAATAAGGGTGTTAGAAGCAAGAATGGAAGGCTGAATTGAGTTTACGGCCTACTCTTGGAGTTCACGGCCCAAGAACACTTGGTGTTCTTGAGTTCACGGCCCAATCTGGGTGTTCACGGCCCAATGATCTTGAAGAACTTGACAGATGATGATGAATCAAGGTTGAAATGAAGAGAGTTCCATATGAACTACAAGAAGAAAGGTCTTTCTATGATCTTGAGGAGACAGGAGGGTTTTTGGCTGATGATACTTGAGAGAGAATGGATGAGTTCACGGCCAGAAGTGAAGAAGTGAAGATAAAATCGATCAAATATATATATATATATATATATATATATATATATATATATATATATAGGGAGGAGTTCACGACCGAAGGAGGGTTCACGGCCGAAGCCTCGTTCATGGCTCCGAAGACTGTTCACGGTCCGAGGGGTTGCGTCCCATGTTTGCGGTCGTCAACCTCGCATGAAGGGGGGTTTATGGTCCGAAGTTTTGGCCTCGCATGGGTTCTCGGTTCAACTTGTTTCGCTTCGTAAACATACAGTACCTTCGGAACAAGGTTTAAACACTTAAAACCCATTAAACTAACCATATAAGATATTCAAAGAATTGAGTTTGACCTTTACACGATATGTTTGACTTTAGAAGAATAAAATTTTCGGGTTGTCACAAGGGTCCACACACATATGTATGTATGAGGTCCAACACACCTTCACCTCTTTCACAAGATCCAGTGAAAGGTGATTTTGTCATCTTACCCAAAATACAAGATTCGCATGCATCATCCGACCTTAGGTCAAATGATTCCAATACTCCATCCTTTTGGAGTTGGGCGATGCATTTCTTGTTGATGTGTCCAAGACGAAAATGCCAAAATCATGTTTTGTCTATACCATTAGACGAATCAATTTGAAATTCACTATTGCCTAAATTGTCTACACACATCACAGTTTCATACACACCATCACAAGGAAAAGCTTCAAAATAAAAAACACCATTTTTATAAGCAGAAACTAAACCATTCAAATCATTAAAAGAATATCTGAAACCTTGTCTGAACAATTCATGAAAATAAATAATGTTTCATGTCATTTCTGACGAGCAGCAACAATTTATTAAATCTAAACTAACATCCTTACTAAGCACTAGACAATAAACTCCAATCTTGGTAACAGGTGAAGATCGCCTATTCCCCATGATCAAGTTCATTCTACTGTGCTCCACCACCTCACTTCTTCTTAGCCCCTGCAAATCAGAACAAATGTGAAATCCACACCCTGTATCAAGGACCCAAGAATGAGAAGATGATGAGTTATTAGATAAAATAGTGTATATACCTGCAGAAGTTGGCTTCACCTTGCCATCTTTGATATCTTTCAGATAATTCAGCAAACTTCATTTCCAATGCCCCTTGTCGTTGCAGTAAAAGCAGATAGCCTCTTTGGGACCAGAAGAGGGTGGGTGATCAGAACTGAACTTTCATTTAGGGCCACTATTGGATGACCCTGCATGAGACTTTTCCTTCCAGTTTTTCTTGGGATGACCTTTCCTCTTTTTACCCTTTCCTTGACCAATGGACAGAACGGGAGTACTAGCAGGAGTGGAGGTAATACATTTTCCCTTCATACCTGCTTCAGATGTCTTCAGGAGGTTGTTCAATTGAGCCAAGGTCGTCTCACTGTTGTTCAAATGATAGGTTAAGATGAACTGATCATAACAACTTGGAAAGTAGTTCAAGATTATGTCAATAGCCAACTCCTCATCAAAGTGCACATTAAGCCTAACAAGACGCTCCACGTAACCTTGCATTCTCTGTACGTGGCCACATACAGATTCTCCCTCTTTCATTTTTCACACCATGGGGACTTTACCACCTCGTATTTTTCTTGATGAGCTTGCTTGTGATACTTCTCCACAAGGTCCTTGTTCATCTCATACGACCAGTAATCCTCATAGAATCTCTGCAATTCAGGGGTCATCGTGGCGACCACGATGCAAGCAACTTTTGTTGCATCATTGTAGTGCCTCTTGTATGCGGCTAATTCTTCAGGAGTGGCCTTCTCTTCGTCAATCTCAATTAGTTCTTTCTCAAGGACATATTCCTTGTCCTCGAAACGAAGGTCCATTTTGATGTTGCGCATCCGGTCGTTGTAATTGGTGCCATCCAGTGTCACCTTGGAGCAAATGTTCAACAACGAGAAGTTTTGATTAGAGGAGGAGGAACCAGAAGCATCATTTGGAGTAGACATCTGTAAAAGGAAGGTAGTTTTAGTTAGATAAGAATAATCCTTAATATATCAACCCAAAAATGAAATATTAAGACTAGGATCCAACTAAATGATTCATAACATAGAAAAGGGATGCCGTAATCTAATTGTAAATTATATAAATGTAGGTAAATGACGATTTACCAATTCCACCAACAGAAAACGGAATTAAAAAGAAATTAAGTTTTGATGAAATTCCTAGATCTTTTGAGATTTATTGAAACTATTCAATGGTATGTTTAATCTCAGATTATGCTCTTCTATTTGTGAATGGGATACTGAGGATCACAAACAAGATGTGAATAACAATGCAAATGTGCTTGGTAACCTCATTGTCATTTATCATCTCAATTGATGTGCCGATAAACCACACACGCTCCATCAACAATGATAATTTATGAGATACCCATTACAACTCTTTATTAGACCCTATTAGTGTGTCGATTAACCACACACGTTCCATTAACGACTTATAAAGTGTAATGTGCAATTTCATGGGTTAGCATATAAATTCACATTTTTCCTAAAGTAACTAGATTTGGGATTTTAATAAAAGAAGGTTCTAGTACTTTTAATGACAATTAATTGTCCTATCAAACCCGTTCGGATAACGACCCTCCACTAATCAAGGAAGCGGTGAGTGAGAGTGGACACCCATTCAACTACCAATTTATAGGCAGTTTCCTCATACCCCCTTATAGACCAACTTTGTGAATGAGGCGTACTAGCGGTTCGACTGACTTAGTCTTATACATATAGTAATTGTTAAACTTTTAATTTTACATATAGTATAAGGTGTATTTTAAAACTTTTTAAAATACTAGGTTTATAATTAAATTTCGAAAATTTAAATAATTTAAATTTAAAAAATAAACAAAGTGATTTAATATTTATCTATTAATTAACAATTAACTAAATATATTAAATCAATTAAGGATTAACTAATTAAATTAATTAATTAGTTTAACCCTAATCCATACCCTCTAAATTTTCGAAAATATAAGGTATAGGTATTATCCAATTTTAATTATCTCTTTTTAGACAAGTAAAATGATAATTACTAAAATTTGAAAAACCCTAATAACCTATCAATTTTCGAAATTGCTTGGGGAGGAAGGTTAGGGTTTCAAAACCCTAACCCTAATTTCGAAACTTAGGGAGGAAGGTTAGGGTTTCAAAACCCTAACCCTAATTTCGAAATTTTAAGCCTTTTAGGGTTTAATTTCCATAAACCCCTATTTGATCAATTCGACAATTATAGCAAATTCAATTGAAAGCAAGCATCGCTCTGATAACACTGATGGGTTTTATGCATAACAAAAACAAACTTAAAACTTTTAAGTGTGCATGCAACCTAAAACATGATCTATGTTTTCTCTATTGAACCTATAGCTAAGAACATCAAAAGAAGAACCCTAGAAACCCTAGGTAATTTTCGAAAAACACAAGAAATGTTTTAGGATTACATACCTTTTTGTTATTATAGTAAATAATAATTATCCTTGACTTGCAGAACCTTTGGAAGCAAGCACTACAAATGTCGTGCCTCTAATGGCTCACACCCAAGCTAGCAAGAAGAAGATTATGAAGAGAGGAAAGGGGATGAAAAATTTCTGTCTATCTCTCTAAGAGTATGAGTGGCCGAAATATGAAGGGTTATGGTCCTTTATATAGTGGTACAAGGAGGCCCTAGATAACCCTAATCTGAATATAATAATAATATTTCAAATTGGTAATTATCCAGCTCCATATTTATCCATATGGGATAATCTATAAACCCTAGATTATCCCCTAGAAACCGTCTACCATCCTGGTGGAAGGTTCTGGAGCCTTTTGTTCAACTATTGAATAAATGCACTTTAGACCCTGCACTTTTAATTAATTTCATTAATCCTAAAATTAATTCCAATTAATTTCTGATTAATTATTAATTAAATGATATTATTTCTAATTAATATATTATTCTCATAATATATTAACAACTTATTTATTTCAATTTTATTAATCAAATAATAAATCAACCTCTCTCTCCAAAAAAACCATCATGTCCAATTGTTAGGTTTGAGGGCAACCCAAAAGGACTGTGTTACTATCAATTCAAGTTTATATCAATTATAATTATGGGCTTAGACACCTAATCCAACACTTCATGCTCCAACTTGCTTCAACATTTTGTATCAAGTTCATGAAATGATTTGTAAAGTTTATAAAACTTTACTAAAACCAAGTGCATGTACGTTTGATCTTCAAAATGGTCATCATCTTCAATCTTGTTACATTTTTATAAAATAAACTATTCTAAAACTAATCTATTACTTTCAAATATAAACAAAATGAAAACTATTTATTTAATTATTACATACCATATGAATAAATAAATATTACAACTATTTTAACAAATTAACACAAACATCATCACAAATGGTTCATGGCTAGTTTATGCGCTAAATATGTTCATTCACACATAAAGCAACACTTTGTTTTTGTATGACAACTTTTATAACCATAAATACATTTCAAAATTGTCATAAAAAAATATGTATGATATTTTCTTCCAAAGGAAAATCATAAATGTTTTCTAAAAACAAAGATTATACCAAATAATCTTACAATCTAACCATGCATGCAAAAATGACTTTGATACCAATCATTGAGTTTTATTTAAAAACAATTTTTCTAAAAACGGCAATTGAAGATTTAAAATTTGAATAAACTTAAAATCATTTTATACCCACCAATGATCATTTTGCAAACATAGAAAGATTAAACCAAACATAGAATGAAAAGAATAACAAACTTTGTAGACTTTGATTCCTCAATTGGAGGCTTGGAAGTTGATGAAGATGACAAGAGAGACCTAAAGTAGAGCTCCTCTATATGTATCCACCAAGCAAGTGTTAGTCACCAAAGATGTTAGTCTTCTCTTGTATTAAGTACTTCTTAAGCCTTTAAGAACTAATATCGAATTAGTCGTAAGGAGAATCACTTATTAATCACCAACTAACTCACTAGTTCTTCAAAAGAAACCAAGGAGAAAGAAGAAGAACTCACGGTTCTAGAGAGAAAAGATAAGTAATAATCAAACTTATTTGCAATCCTTTAGTCTCTTTATATAGTTGCATGCATGTACTATGGACCATACCTTAATTAAATGAAAGCATGGCTCAAAAGAGAAGCATGGGAGTATAAGACATTACTTCACAAGCAATACTCTCCCATCATAGGGACGTCCATGGTTTTGACTAATAAAAGTCAAAGAATAGTGTCTTTTACTCCATCTCTTTAACTAGCATGTGTACGTGTTATGTAATATTATATAAATGAACTTTAACTAGTGCAAAATAGTGTACACAACATATAAATCATACCTTGTGAGTTATTAATTGTTCTCTCTTGGAAAATATTAATTTCATAAAATTATAATTTTCAATTAAATACAAGAGTTGGTAATATTTATTAATAACCAAATTCTAATAAATAACCAATAAGTTTCTACCAGGTATAAGATGTGACCCAATATGATCATATGTTATTAGCAAATATCATTTTATAATAATTCATGAGCATATAGATCTTTTAGAGGTAACATGGGAGAATTTGGATGCTATACACCTTTTTATCCATCCTTGAGGACAAGGTGATTCTTTGGGGGTGGGTATTGTTATACCTCCAATATTAGTCGAATAATTGAGATAGAGATAATACGGGAAATCATCAAAATAAAGAGCATTTTATGTGGGAGGGGTATTTTGGGCATTTATTACATTAAGTCTGTTGCATCAGTGTTTATAAGAGGGTAGAGGGTATGTAGATATCATTTATTTCATGAGGAATCTGGTATCTCATACCTTGCGAAAGGCTAGGCTCTCGAATCTAGCAAACCATCAGATTATCATTTTGTTCTTTTGGTATTGTGAGTGCTTAAATGAATACAGCGAAGCTTTTGTTATGTTTTATTGTTTTTGATTTATCTTAAAGTCAATTTATAGCAATTTATGAGAATGACAATTTTGCCCTCAACTTTTCTACAAAATTCTAAATATGAAAAGGAGTTAGCAGAAAGAAAGAAGGAAGCAAGATTGAAAGAGGTGAAGTGCCCTATGTCTACATGACCAAAACTAAAACATGGTTAAATGATTAATTGGTTTTCCATACAAGGACAAAATGATAAATTTACATTTACTTAATTCGAGGTAAATTTAAATGTAAACACAAACAAAAAACTGTTATTTTACTCTTTAACAAATGATTTAAGCATCTTTATCAAAGATACATGCAAATGCAGGGCTTAATCAAAGATATGATAAAGCAACCTGAATATGATTCTACATAAATGTAAAGAAAATGAAACTTTCAGAATCATTCATTACACATTGCACAGATTACACAGTTTCCAGGTTCCTAAACAAAAACCAAAACCTTAAAATGAAATAAATAAGAATAAAAAAAACTTTTATCTTCTTCATCAAGCAGCAACACCTTTGAACTTGGCCTCATATTCATATGGTTGCTGCAGTTTTCATTACAACAAACACCATTACACATACAATGCCTTAATAAGAAAATAGTTGAATGTATAATAATAATAATAATAATACCAAGAAAATGGCCGAAATCAATCTGCGGGCAAACCATCTTTTATGCATTGCCTGTTGAGCTCGTGAGGCTGCCTCCACACTCTCAAATCGTAGATACACGTAGCCAGCACTTTCCCTATTAAGAAAATGACAATTTTGCCCCTGGTTATTCTTCTTTGCATAGCAAACTTGTTTAGATTATCTTATCTTTAGATGGTTTGTTTTGTTCTCAACATAATAACTTGATTTGTTATTAAATTATATATATATATATATATATATATATATATATATATATATATACTTTTTTTCATTAGATGATATGAATATGAAATAATTAACAATGATGCATATTTTTGACAAGTTATAGTTATATACAATGGAAGAGATAAATAAATAAATAAATAAATAAGAATGTTATACTTGTCAACATAAATATGCTTCACCCTTCCATAGTTGGAGCATTCTTCTCCCACATCCTCTTTGATGTCCAAATCAAATTCTGGATCACTCTGCAAAAAATAATTAAATAATTAAATTTCTTCCAAACCAAGAAATAATATATAATAAACTTGTATATTTTGTGTTTGGGAAAGAAAAGAACATACCTCAGCAGCAGGGTCAAACATATTCTTTAGCAGCAAACACTCACTAGGGTTTCCAATTGGCTCTGAGACAATTTGTGGGGGCAAAATGGGAATTGTATTTGTAGCTGCTGCCATAGTCATGCCTAAACCACCTCCTTGAACTGGACCAGATCCATTAACTATAGGTGCTCCAATAGCCCCAGGAATACTGCAAATAACCATCCAAAAATGTCAAAAAGACGAAAATGCCCCTGACCCATGTAACTAAACAAACACAGATTGAAGATCATAAAACATACCCTGTGGTAATACCACTGCGATCAAGTTTTGCCATAAGAATAGCTCTTGATTGAGCATTTAGTGCCTATATAAAAAAAAATAAAAAAATAAAAAAAAATAAAAAAAATTTAATGAATTAAAAGAAAGATTGTTTTAAAAAAAATTAATTAAAAAATATATATATACAATTATATGGACTCACCAAACCTCCACCATCATCATCATCAAAGTCTGCTGCTTTTGCTCCTGTGTCTTGTGCAGTAACATGATCAGTAACTGAAGACACCTACAAATACAACCAACAAATTTTGAAAAAAATAAAAATAAAAATAAATTAGAAGCTATAATAAAAGACAAAAATTTGTAAAAATGATGACCTTAATAGTTCGACCAGCAATCTCAAGCTTCCCATTCAAGCTTTGTGCTGCTTTCGAATGCTCAAGTTGAGCAAACTTCAAGAAAAGAGATTAAGGATTTTATATTAATGTCAATGGACGATTAAAAAATTAAAAATTACTAATAAACACATTATTAAATAATTAAAATTCAAATTAATACCGACTTGAACAAACCCAAAACCTTTACAGTGCCCTGTTTCAGGGTCAGTGGGGAGTTGAACAAGCTCAACAGGACCAAAAGCTTCAAAGATCTGAGATCATGAAAAAACTAGTTAAATTCAAGGATAATAATATTAATAAATCAGATATATATATATATATATATATATATATATATATATGTAAAACCTTAATTTTTGGTGAGATTATTTGTTCTTGGTTAATGCTACTCATTTTAAAAGGAATGATCTTATATAAAGAAGAATAAGGAATTGTATAAAGTTTTAACCAATTATAGCATATTAGCATCCTACTTTCACTTCTTTTTATTTCAGTATTGTACTTAAGATATTTTCTCATTATTTCATTGCAATTATAATAACTACCCAATTAAAGCATTTTACTAATTACTTTCATTAGGACATTATACTTTGAAAATTTTACCCAATCACAACAATAAAAATTGCTTTGTATTTACATCATATTGCTATAATTTTGTAAGATTTTCAGAAGCATAATGCTATCTGGGTTATATTGCTATGATTTGTAGATTTTAGTTATTTTTTTTCCAAAAAGAATTGTAAAATGTCGGGGTTTTTTCGGTAAAAACTAAAAAAGTTGAGGGTTTATTGGAAAGCATTTAGAAGCTGAGGTTTTTTTTTGGAAAAAAGTACATTGTTGAGGGCTTTTTGGAAAAAATGAAAAAATACAAGGTCTTTTTCAGGCAAAAAATAAATTTGAAGTTTAATCCCGAAAAAACACAAATTATAAGGTCTTTTATGAGATTAACCCTACAATGTGTAATTATAATTGATGGATTTCTTATTTAAATGTTTTGAAACATTAAACCCCAAATTAACTTTCGTTAAGCAATACATTTTCTAGTTATTTTTGGAAAACAAAACTGTGATTGAAATAAAATCATATAAGTCTTTAATAAAAAATTATATCGTTAGAAAATACATACATAACATAATAATGTGTTATATTGCAAACTTTCATTTCATTCCATGATAGAATGGAAAGAAACACCTCTATTCTATTCCATTCCATCATGCAAACCAAATATGTATTTCTCATTCCAATGGAATCACACATTCCATTCCTTCCACAATTCCATCATACTAAACATTACCCTATAGACAACAAGTATGTATACTAATAAAACTAAAGATCAATTACTATGCAAAGTGTATTGATTTATTACCTGTTTGAGTTGCAACTCAGTCATGTTGAAGTGTAGATTTCCAACATAAAGCTTTCGGTCAACTGCCCCAAAGGCTCCAGCACCACCACCTGCCGCCCCAGTTGTGGCGGTAGACTGAACAAGATTCTTCTCAGCCTCTGAAGGCTTCACCATCACAGGCTGCCCTAAAAGTAAATGACCAGAAAGGGCAATTGCCATTGGCACAGACATTGCATCATAAAACTCAATGTACCTAAAATTTACCAAAATTAAAAATATAAACTTTTACATCTTCATGTATAGAATAATAGAAATAAGAAAAAAGCATTTATAAAGAGAAACACAGTAACACACCCGACTCCTTTTGACCTTCTTGAATTCCTATCCATGATCAATCTCACATCTCTCACCTATATAAACAAAAGATAATGTAAACAGATTTTAAAACTAAATAACAATTAACAATACTTGTTGTATTTAGTTATTTACCTTTCCTGCTTTAGAAAAGAACTCGTAAACATCCCATTCAGTTGCCTTCAATGGCATCTAAACAACAACAAAAATATATGCATGTCAATACAAGAGTTGATAAAAATATAAACTTTCTTTAGAATTAAGAAACATAACATTGGATATAATTATAAACCTGGTAAGCAAAAACAGTTCTTTGATCCCTTTCAGGGTCTGCTTCTGGCTCTACTGCATCTTTCTTATCTTTAAGTCTCCTGTCATGTAAAAAAACTTAAAGAACAATAAGTACAAAATCAAGATTTAAAGGTACACAAAACACACTGTTTGATAATCTGTCATTATGATTTATGAATGTCTTCTCAATGAACAAAAACTTCAAAGATTGTGAGAGTGAGAGAGCACCATATGTCATATGTGTTTGCCAACCTAAAAATAAAATACATCATTCGTTAAACATCTCCACTCACAATTTGAATATTTGAATGTGAGCCAAATTTCTAAAGGGTCAAACAGATTTTGTAAAAAAATAAGAACCAAACAGACCTTATAAAGCCCACTTTTTCTTCGGTGAATCCGCATTGTTAGCCCATTAGTATGTGCAAACAATCCATCTACGATTTCAATCCAAGTTAGAAACTTGGTAGCTAACACTAACACTAAAAGCTAAATTTGTTTTGCATAGCTTTGTGTTTCTTTTTAAGGGATGCATTTTTTTTTCTTTAGCATGGATTCATCAAGATGTAACTAGAGACCTACAAGTACTATAGGAACAATGAGCATTCAATCATACAAAGAACCAACAAATCATATAGAACACTGCTTGAAAGATGAATTAACACAAAAGATATAAAAAAGGAAGACTTGTTCACCTGCTCTCTCTTGATTCGAGTTCTCTTTCTCTCTCTCGTATCAGTTCCTTCTCTCGTTCACGTTCAAGCCTTGAGTGACTGCGGCTCCTTCTAGACGTTTCTCTCTCCCTTTCCCTTTCTCTTTCTCTTTCCCTTTCCTTCTCCCTCTTCTCTCGATCTTTATCTCTGTCTCTCCTCTCCCTTTCTTTATCTTTATCATCGTCCTTATCCCTCCCTCTGGAACTCCTCTCTCTATCGCCATCCCTACTGCTTCTCCGACGATCCCTTTCTCTTTCTCTCTCGACGTCTCTCTCTCCATCCCTACCACTACTTCTGTGACGCTCCGACCGGGAAGACCTCTCCTCACGGCTACGGCCATGGTCACGGTCTCTGTCTACATCCCTCCTGCTCCCGCCGTTCTCTTCATCCCCTTTGTATTTCTTGCTCCTTCTCCGTTCTTCAATGCGGTCATCTTCAGCATCTTCGCCATCATCTTCTCTTCCCTTCCGCCTGTGACCCTTTTCGCTCTTCTCCGAGCTGACGTCTTTGGTCTTCGAAGATGAACCATTCCTGGTGTCGGATTCGTCGACTGTCTTCTCCAAGTACTCGTACTCGTCGAAGTCCATTATATCACTTGTAGTCGTTCTCCAAGTCCTAGATTAGGGCTTTGGAGGATCGAATTCGATCGGTGAAGCTGGTGTGGATTCTTGGACAGAGATGATGGATGCGAAAGTGCGAACCCTAGCTTCTGCAGTCGAGTGCAATTTGGGAGCTATTTTGTTAGGCAGATATAAGCATAAATTTGAAGATGGTTTTTATTTGGGAAAATGACTTTTTTAATGAAGTTTAAAATATGTACAAAAAAACAATTGTTTTTTTAGTACACAAAATACCATTAAAGTATATTTTTTATACACAAAATACCAATGAAGGATATATGTGTTCAAATAAAGTCTTGTGGGTAACCTGTTACTGCAGGTAGCAGAAAAAATGTCTTAAAAAGGTAACAAAGTTTCAAATTTGTTCAAAAAATACCATTATTTTTTTAGTATAAAAAATACCATTGAAATTTTCAAAATGTTCAAAAAAAACCATTATTGTTTTTTCAGAGCACCTTTTGTTAACTTCGTTGTTTCCGGATTATATAGAACATAGTCATCGGAGATTAGTCACCGTCGTACCAGTTCACACCAGTTGTGTACTATCTTTCATCCTATCACTCAATCAGTTTGTATCTAAATCCATATTTAGGAATTCTCATGACATAACGTCACACTCGTTTCTCCTTTGTGTCTCTCTTGTGCCGCAACACTAATGAACGGCTAACCTTGATGTATAATATGTGCATCTATATAACGTATATATGTTTTAGGTTTGAGTTATATAATGTGATCGGGAAGCAAGAATGTTTAACTAATGTTATTACCCAATTACTTCTCTTGTTACCACAAGAACGATCGAGTGAAGGAATGAAAGAGATTTGCACAATTGTTGTGAACTGATATGACGGTTCATGATCCCCGGTAATTGTGTTCTATATAATCCGACAACAACACAGTTAACAAAAAGTGTGATATTTTTTAAACATTTTGCAACTTCGTTACACTTTTAAGTCATTTTCTCATTTACCTGAAGTACCTGGTTACCACAATGTTTTAGTTGAACATATGTGTACTCGTTGGTATTCTGTGTACAAATAGTAACATTAATGATATTTTTTGTACTAAAAAAACAACAATGGTATTTTTTGAACACTTGGAAACCGGGTAACCTACAATAGCCGGTAAAATGGTATTTTGTGTACTAAAAAAAACAATGGTCTTTTTTGTACATTTTTGAAACTTCGTTACCTTTTTAAGTCATTTTCCCTTTTTATTTTAGTCGGACATAACAAAAGGGTGTAAGCGGGAGTATTGCGAGAAACTATAAAAATACTCTAAATCATTCGCGTTGTTACCCCGTTTCCGATTACAACGATGAGGGGAAACGAGAACAAAATAAAAGAAACTGGTGTTCTCGAGTTTCATTAAAGGAGAGAACCGGAAGGAAATTGGAGGATCACTTTTCCTTTTAATTTTCCTTCCGATTTGGAAGGATTTGGAAAGATAGAACAAAATGATTCATTTTCCTCCCACTTTTCTCCAACTCAGGAACACAAAATATAATTTTGTTTTCCTTTCCTTTCTCTTTTTTTCTTTCATAACTTTCTTTTCTCTTCTCTTCTTTTCTTTTGTTAAACTCGGGAAGTACTAAAATATTGGGTTTTATACTGAAATTTTTTATTATTTTGACAAATTTTCTGATAAAGTACTAAAAGTTTTTTTTTTTAACAGAAAATTTTCACTATCTTGAAAAAAATCATATAATCTGGCATTTGTTGTTTAAATATAAAAAATGATTTTTTTTCATTAATTTGGACAAAATTTTAAACAATCAGGACTTTTCTGTTCAAATTTTTTTTTAAAAACTTTATTAAAAATTTTCCCAAAATAATAAGATTTTTTTGTATTAATCTCTAAAATATTCGGCTCGTAAAGCTAGCGAGCTTAATCGAGCTTAGTGTAATTTACATATATGTCATTTATTATAATTATTTGATTATAACATAAACCTAAAAAACTATTAAAAAAAACATAAACTAAATTATTCCCCTAATGATATCTCTCCATCCCAAACCAAATGAAACCCTTAATCCATTTATTCCCTTATCCTTCTCGAATCGCTACCACCTCCACTTATCAGCCGCCACTGCACCAGCCCTACTCCTCGTCACTGCTCCACTGGCGGCCTCAACTTCACCGAAGGTTGTTGAGAACGATGCAAGCTTCTCGTCTACAAAATCGGCATCGAAGTTGTAAGTCCAAATTCCTTAATTTCATTAATGAAACCAACTCTTTTAGTCTTTGGCATTTGGTTCGATACATTGTGTCGCAACTAGCATTTTAGGGCTAGGTCTTCTATCCATGTGCAAGATAGTTCCTTTGTGTAACTATGTAACACTATGTGTAGTATAAATTAATTTCAATATTATACAAATTTATACATCCAAAATTGTGTTTCTAGTCAAAACTTCCTCGTATAGCCCAAAAACCTAACCCAATAAGCTATGATCACTCAACTTTGGGCCTTAACCCAAGCCTTCTCGGTCCAAACCTTCTAATGGACCTAGACCTTCTTATTAGGCCATTCCTGGGCCAAAAGCCCTAGTTAACCTTATTATAGGCCGAGAACCCATAGTTGGGCCGAAAATTTTTAATTACGAGAGTTTTGGGTCGTAAGACCCTTATTGGGCCTTATTGGGCCATGAAGAATTATTTCAAAGCTTAATGGGCTAAATACCTCTATTAGGAAACATTTTGGGCCGAAAACTCTTTCATTCAACTCTATTGGACCGAAAACCGTATATGGGCCTCAATGGTTGAAAATTGTTATTGGGCCCAAAGTGCTCTCGGTTACCCTTCTAGCCCAGAAACCGCTTTTTTCTCTTCTCTCCATTGGGCCGATCAGTTATATATATATATATATATATATATATATATATATATATATATATATATAAGAGAATGGTGGTTCATGTAGATGACACCTCATTAATATTTAGCATGTAACCAAGATAATTGCACCTCATACTTCCATGCATGGAAGTATCAATCATCATGCAAAAATTTCCTTCTCTCTCTCCTCTCTTGTCACAACTAGGAATTCTAATGCTTTTGTAAACATTAACAATGATAACATTTGTGGCTAAAATTTGAAAGTATGCATGATGTTTATTCAATAACACCAAAGTTACATCAATCACTCTATGCAAACACTTCAAATGGTCAACAAAAGATTGGAAACCCTGAAAATCCCGGGTTAAGTCCAATATGGACTAAGATTTCCTTATTGGGCCTAATGGACCAATAAGCTTCCAATTTGACTATTTTGGGCTTAGAACTCTTAAATGGGCTCTAATTGGACCCACTCTCATTAGACTTAACCTTTTTGGGCATTATAAGTCTAAAATGGACTAGTTTACTTTTAATGGGCCTTGTTGGGCCATAGCAAATCCAATTAGCCTTAATGGACCTCAAATCCATTCTTTTATGCAAGAATTGGGCCGTGAACTACTCTAAAGGCCCAATGGTCCGAAAACCATCAAATTGGGCCTCATATTATGGGACTCAAGCACTAAAGGCCCAAGCCATTTCTTTCCCTTCTCTCTCTCGGCCCAAGTAAAAAAAAAGAAGTAAATGGGGAGGGTTGACTTTGGGAGTTGCCACCTCCTTATTGCACACCATGTATCCATGCATGGACCAACATGCATCCATAATGGTCACCTCATCCTCTCTCTTTTCTATTTTTTCTACTGTCGGCCGAGAGCATCAACACACACACACTTAATTCATTTCCAAATCCTCTCAAGAACACCTTCATTCCTCCTTCCAAATTTTCGAGATCTAGGGCATTTCAAGAAGGTTTTCATCCAAAAATCACTCCAAGATACATACTTGTGGTAAGATCTTGTCAACATACTTTCTTTCTACAACTTAATCACTCTTCTTACCACCTTAAATTCTTGATCATACTCCCTAGAACTCTTCAAATTCAAAGGCCTCTTCAAGAAGATTGTTAGGGTCGAGAATCTCATCAATCTTTTCCATTTCTTCTTCAAAATCATGAGCAACAAAGCAAAGTGAGTTCATACCCCCTTGTTTTTGGTTTTTACTTGTTTTTGGGGGAGAATACAAGTACTATGTGTTGATCTATGTGTATATGCTTGTTATATGTGATTTCTTTGGTTTATGTTGTGAAAATATGATGTTACTTGCTAAATCTTGAAATATATGGCTAAAGTGTGAAGAATACATAAACAAAGTACATAATAAACAATTTACTTCAAAGATCTAAGGATCTTTAGGCTTAAGAAGTGAAAACAAAGTCAAAGTCCTTTTAAGTGTCATTTTTGCAAAAATAATCAAAGTTTGGGTAAAATATGTAATTTTCGGTTTTATAAAGACAAAATGGTATTATTTACATAGAAATCTAACTTTTATGAAAATAACACTTTTCTAGGGGTCAAAAACATAGATTTTAGCTTATTGGGCTTTAATTTGGGCCTCACGAGTTTTTGGGCCCAAAGTTGCAAAAAAATGAAATGTTAAGGGCCTGAATTGGAAAACTTAACAAACTATGAGTCTAAAACATGAATAAACTATTTTTAAGGGCTGAAAATGACTTTGATGCAAAAATTGGACTAAAAATGCAAAGGTTTTTATTTTGGGGTCAAATTTGTAAAACTTACGGAATTTGAGCCAAAAGTGTAAACTTTTTACAATTAAGGGCTGGAAATGACAAATACAATATTTTTGGGCTGAAATTATTATTTAAATAAAGTTTGGGTCTAAAATGTCAAGAAAAACGGTTTAAGGACCAAAAATGTCAATTTTCATAAAAGGGGGCTAAAAGTGCCATTTTTATAGATTAAGGGGCTGAAATGGTCAAACTAAATATTTTTGGGCCAAGTAGACAAATATTAAATTATTGGGCTAAAAATATTAAGTTTATAACGCATGGTTTTAGAAATATATATATATATATATATATATATATATATATATATATATATATATATATACACACACGTATAACCAAGCTTCGTTATAAAACAAACGTCAAAACATTTTAATACTTCGAATAAACATCTCACTTACAACAAACAGCTACATTACGAACTTAAGATCAATAAATTATAAATGATTCAATGGATGGGCTCAAATATCTTTTATTCGTGCTATTGGGCCTTTATGGCCCAATATCCTGATTATTGGGCCCAATATAATCACACATGTTTATTGGGCTTCCGGTGACCCAATTACATACCCAGTAGGCCTTTATTAGCTTTAACATACTATTGGACCTTAATGGTCCACTTGTATTGCTAATAAGACCTTAAACCTTTATAATATGCTTAATGGGCTATAACGTGTCCGTAGCATACTCGACAGCCTGTAATAACATATAAAGTTAGTGGGCCTTCGTAGTCCTCTTCTCTTCGTCTGTTAGGCTTACCTTTATTCAAGTAAACATAAATCGGGTCGTGGAACAATGTTATACAATTTTTTTTTGGATTAGTGAGAAATAATGGGCGACACCAATAAGTGTCGGTCGTAGTCTGTAGTTATAATCAAAGTCTCATGGAGGGAGAGCGAGATTTTGTGTATAGATCTATACGGGGGTGACTCCCCCACACCTAAGTTGTTCGCTACAGTTAGACTCGGCCAGTCTACGGTGACAAAATCTTAATTCAATACCGGCATTCACTAGAATGCCAAGACAGACGAATTAGTCATTACTATGCATGATTATAACGACTCACATAGAGATCCATTACCATCTAAGTAATCATTGGGAAATCATGTTCATGTGCTATGGCGATACAATAATACAAAACTATCATACAATTTATATTGGAAAACATCGGGTTTTCCGGGGGAACAACATTATTCACTTTTACTTACAACAACTATAATACAAGAAACTATTATGAAAAACATTTCACCTATGCATGTTTTGAAATCATTTACACGTATACTTAGGGATCATCACACCTTTTTCGTAAACAATTTATGTTTCAGAAAATATCGGATTTTCTGGGTTTTACAAGCAATACAAAACATTTTCATATCAAACCTGCTTATGACTCACCAACATTATATATGTTGACCGTTTTCAAAATAACTTGTGTTCTCAGGTAACCGTTAGAATGAAGAATTATCAACCATGTGTCTGAATG
This sequence comes from Lactuca virosa, assembly GCF_052849685.1. Lineage (NCBI taxonomy): Eukaryota > Viridiplantae > Streptophyta > Magnoliopsida > Asterales > Asteraceae > Lactuca > Lactuca virosa. The sequence goes on from NC_136430.1 coordinate 126,029,635, forward strand.
TCTTTTGTGTGATGTCATTTGATAAACAATTTATTTTTGGGATTATGTAATGTAAACAATGTACTGGATGTGAACAATGACGGTTGTAATGTATTAATGCATGGTGATGTTTATGTTATGTTTCATGTATATTCATTGTGATAATATTTCAATTTAAGTCACACGAGCCCTCGGACGTTTTCGCCGTCTGGTTCGGGGGTGTGACATCTCTTCCTATATTTGCGGCCGAACACACCACCACCATCCTCACTTCATTGCATTTTTCAACTCTCACTCTATCACATAATCCTCTCATATCTTTCTCTCTCTAAAAACACAAAGATCTCTCTCTTCCTCTCTTCAAAAATCGTGTGAAGTGGGTATGTGTTCAAGGCTTCCTCTTCAAATATCACTAACTTGGTACGTTAAATCATATTCAAGTTGTTTATTTCCAAGTTTCACTAAGATCAAGTCTCAAACAACATCATTTTCATGTTTTATTTCCTAGAAACTACCTCAACTTCGAAAACCTCCTCAAGGAAGCACTCTAGGCCGAAAACTTCCTTCCATCTTCCTCTTCAAAACCGAAAAAGCCCCAAGGTAAGCTTCATACCCCTATTTTCGAACTTTTCTTTCTTTTGGGGGGGGGATACAAGTCAAAGTCTTGTGTAAATCTTTGTATATTTGCTTGTATGTGCATGTGTTGTATGATATGTGTGTTAAATGTTGTGAAACCCATGTTAAGAGTTCAAGAACTCGAGATTTTTGGTTAAATCCCAAGATGTTGGACTTAGTTAACATAAAATGTTGTTAAAAATAAAAACTAGCTCCTAAATGAAACTTGTTTCACTTGATGCATGGTAAATATCACAATGATTGGTCCAAAAATATGTTTTAAACAAATTGTTACCATGAGAACATGAAAAATGATAAAATATGGAAGTATTCACTAACAAGGGGCCATTTTTGGCCATAAAAACAACCAAGGGCCATTCTTGACCATTTTAGTAAGATGGGACTTTTTAGTAAATATGGATCATATTTGAACATTTTGATAAACTTGGGCCTTTATTGAATATTTTAGTATAAAAGGGATGAAATGGGCTTTTAATAAACTTGGGCCATTTTTGAGCATTTTAGTAAAAATGGGCCGAGAATGGGCTTTATAGTAAACTTGGGCCATTTTTGAACACTTTTGTAAAAATGGGCCTTAAATGAATAATTTTGTGAAAATGGGCTATTTTTTACAACTCTAGTAAAAATGGGTCATTTTCGACATTCTTGATAATAATGAGCCATTAATGACACTTTGGATAATATTGGACCATTTGTGAACATTTTAATAAAAATGGGTCTCTTATAACGATTTGGTAAAAATTTGGCCCTATACAACAACTCTATTTTTATTGGACTTTAGATGCCAAATTTTATGTTAATTGGGCCATTAGTAACAATGTGATATTTTGGACACCTTCTATAAAAACGATTTTATTTTTATCACCTATGGTTTGTAGTAAAAAATATACACTAGTAACATTATTTATAACGTTAAATAATGAAACTCAATGTTTGCGTAAATTCCGTTAAGACTCTTGTGAGACATTCCTTCACTGGTACCCACTTACTGTACACCGTAAGTCCTGTACTTATAAGCAGAGTCTCCTGGAGGGAGAACGGGAGTTTGTGTATAGATCTATACGGGGTTGACACCCCACACCTGAGTTGCTCGCTACAGCTAGATAGGCCAGTCTAGGGTGACAAATATTTTCTCAGAAACCGATGCTTGAAGAACGTCAAGACAGGCACTCTGTCATATTAGTATGGTTATAACGACTCACATAGAGAATAACAATACTATTATAAAATTTACGCTAAATATACATATCACTCATTTTTACAAAGTACAAACATTGCGTCGGCTATTTTGTAACTAGCCACATCGCTCCGGTCTTAGGGTTTAAGGCCACAATTTCTCATAACACAAAAAATATAGGGTTTTCTGGGAGTCACTCACTATACATTTTCAAACAAGTTAAACAAAGAGTACACATGTCATTATACATGATTTGAAACAAGACTCATAAACTATTTTTACAAGAAAATATTGAATTTTCTGGAGATTTACAAACTACTACAAAGTTTTCATACAAACATGCTTATGAAATCACCAACATTTTATATGTTGACGCTTTTCAAACGACTTGTATTCTCAGGAACACGATGAGCCGGTTCTTTACAGCTATGGATTGGAATGAATGTTGTATTTGAAGGGTTTTTGAGCATTCTAACACTCCTAAGGTGTACATGCAACCCTAGATGTTTTGGATCTATGTTTTCTCTAATATACATGCAAACTTTCAAAATTCCAAAGCATCATCCTAACTAGCATACAATGGAGTATCTATACTACAAAATTCTAGTTAGATGACATACCTTTTAGTGTAGTTGAAAACCTTGAAGCTTTAAAAGCCTGGCACCAATAATGTGAATGCCTCAAATGGAACCACAAATCACAACCAACAAATGGAAGAACTAGAGAGAGGTTATTTGCACACACTAATTTCGGCTAGCACTCTTGAATACGCTCTAGTAGTCGATTTCATGTAATAGAGGGCTACTTATATAGTGTGGCTACATTTGGGTTACACCATGCAAACCCTAATGTGCATGACTTTCCACATTCCTCATGCTCCATGGGTTTAATCTCCATGGAGTATCCATGGGTCACCACATGGGTTTAGCCCAACATAAGGAATCATGGATTATTAGCCCACTTTATAAGAATGATTGATTTACACAATCAATCCCCATATATTTAATTAATCTCTTTTGATCAAAAAATTAATTCCAAATTAATTCTTGACCAATACTAATTAAATAATATGATTTCATATTAATATATTAGAACTTATAGTATATTAATAAATCATAAATAACATCTTCTCAAAAGTCCATCCTTACAGATTGTTCCGGTGAAGTGCAACCCAAATGGATCATGCTACTCTCGGGTCAAGTACATACCAAATATAATTATGGACTTAGACACCTTATCCAACAGTATTTTGGTTTCATCATACATTTGTTATTTGGGATGTAACTTTTATGAACAAACACAATGTTGTAAACCATGTATGTTGTTATCTTGAATGTATGATGATGATGGTGTCTATGTTTCATTTATATACATTGTTATGGTATTACAAGATGAAGTCACCCGCCCCCGGACGTTTCCGATGTCCCGGTTTGGGGGTGTGACACATTGATGTAATAAATTGATTGTGGTTGTTATGTTAGTGTTGTTAATGGTTACAATTAGAAGAGCTACGCCGACAGGCGCTGATCGGACCTAGAATTTCAGGTCGGGGATATGGTCCTCCTGAAGGTGTCACCTTGGAAAGGTGTCATTCGCTTCAGGAAGCGGGGCAAGTTGGGCCCCAGGTATATCGGACCCTTCAGGATTGTAGCCCGGGTGGGCAAGATGGTGTACCGACCAGACCTTCCGGAGGAGCTCAGACAGATCAACAACACTTTTCATGTCTCGCAGTTGCGGAAGTGCTTGGTTGATGATTCCGTGGTGATTCCTATGGAGGACATTCAGGTGGATGACCGCCTGAACTACATAGAGATGCCAGTAGCAATTCTCGACAGGAAGACGAAGGATCTCAGGAAAAAAGGGTCGAGCTGGTGAAGGTGCAGTGGCAGCACCGTAAGGGCTCAGAATGGACATGAGAACCAGAGGACGAGACGAGGGAGCATTACTCGTAGCTATTTTTAGCAACAACAGCAGACTTCGAGGACGAAGTCTAATTCAAGTGGGGGAGATTTGTAATGCCCGAGTTTCCAGGTATTTCTTTTGCTGCTTATTCTAATGATAATAATAATAATAACATGAATAAGAGAAGTGGGTCGTACGTTGGGCGTACATAGTGTACACACGGCGTATTGTGACAACTGTCAAATTCAAGTCATTCTCGGACTCATGCATCTTTTTATAAAAACCATATATGCACAACATGTCATGGCCTAGTAGTATAAATTAGGTCAAAATCTTGCATAAACTAGGATCCAACTAAAATCTAGGACTAATATACTTGACTCTTACGATTCTAGTAAGTTGTTTAGCTACTGTAGGAAATGCCAATACCCGAATTAGAATAAACTTCAAATTTTGTTACAATTGAAAAAGGGTATAAAACCCTAAAAATAAATTAAAATATTCTAATTTCATTTCAATATGATGGTGAATATCAAACAATGTTCCAAAAACCCTAAAGAGCCCAAAAATCCAAATTTATAAACATTAAAACCTAAAAACTCTATAAGATTTGCTATGAACCTCCTAATATCAAATTTAAATAATCAAATTATGGGATATAATCAAAGACATAAAAATTTAAATTATCAAACATTAATCATAATTTATTAGTTAAAAACAAAGATTTTTAAATAAATCAAGAATTACATAAAGAAGCATTTTTATAAAAATTAGGGTTTTATAAAAATTGAAGAGGGAATGCATATAATTTAAATTTTAAGAGAGCGGGAGCCACTCTCACTCATAAAGTCGGCCACCTCCTCCAAGGCACCCCTTTCCCCCAAAAATCTCAATCATTTTATTCTTCTCTTACACTTCAACTTCCCCTTCACTCTCTCTCTCTCACTCCACTCTTTACAACACTCAAACTCTCTCTTCCTCTCTCCAAACCCACGAAATTCTCCAGCCAAGAACACCTCTCAACACTCAAATCTTCATCTTCTAAGGTTGTTCTTCAAGGTAAACCCGAAAATCGTTCATTTTCCTTCACTTTTCTTTCTTGTTTTAAAGGTTTTTCTTGCACTTCTCATTCTTCTACACCATTCTTTATGAACATTCATGAACATATCCATGAATGTTGAGTTTGATGATGATGGTGGTAGGGTTTCACCCAAGAACAACATGCATGTTGTCTAATGGTGAAATACAAGGACCAAAACCTATGTCAAACCCTAAAATACGGATTTTTACAAGTTTTAAAGGTTCATCTACCTTGTGCATTCAAGATTTTCCTTTGAAAACATCACTATGAACAAAATATGTCCATGCATGGTCTTCAAACCGTGAAGCATGTGATGAACATCAAGTTAAAGAGCTTGATGATCAAAGTACATTGTTAATAGTGCATGTAAATGATTTTATTTATAAAAAAATCTAAAAACCCTTTTCTGTTCAAAACAAAATTTCCTCAGGATCCGAGTAAGATAACATGAGGATTTGAAAAATCTCAAGAGTTTTTATCATTTCCTTGATTTATTACAATTGTTACAAGAAAACAAGGGCTTAAATCATATAAAATACTTTCAGAGGTCTATAAATCCTAGATAAATTCGTGGATAACCCCTAAAGTAAATAATGACACCTCATTAAGTTCCATAGATTTTTGTTACTGTTTAGTATGACTTTTGATTTTCTTTTTGTTTGGTCCCAATAAATCACAAAACCACTTTAGAGGGTGTGAAAACGATATCTAACAATTTTCGCAGCTCTTACCAGAGGTGGAAGACTCAGAAAAATATTTTCAGAATTTTTCATAATTCATTACTATTTTTCCCCGATTTTTGTATTTATAATGGACTAAAAACAAAAGAAATAGTTCTGCTCATCCAAAATTCATGAAAATTTACTAGAACACCTTATAATACATTAGGATGCTACATAAAAATTCTTATGATTTTTCTATTCTGTATGCTATTTTTTTTCTATTTTCCCAAGATTAAATACACTTAAACCCATTTCTTATTAGAATAAATGCACAAAAATCATAAAATTGGGTTAAACAGTTTAGAAATCCATTTGTATATTTTTCCTAGTTTAATAATGTTTAATAACAGTAATATAAAAAGTTTGGGTAATTTTGGAAACTGTTTTCTATTTATTTCATTTTTTATTAGAATAAATGCACAAAAATCATAAAATTGGGTTAAACAGTTTATAAATCCATTTTTATGTTTTTCCTAGCTTAATAATGTTTAATAACAGTAATATAAAAAGTTTGGGTAATTGTGGAAAATGTTTTCTATTTATTTCAATTTTTATTAGAATAAAAGAACAAAAATCATAAAATTGGGTTAAACAGTTTAGAAATCCATTTTTATATTTTTCCCAGCTCAAGTATGTCTGATGGCAGTATTATAAAAAGTTTGGGAATTTTTATGCTTTTAATGCTATTTTTCATGAATTTATGTTGTTATGAAGGCTTAAAAATTTAGAAAAATAGTTAATCACATCAAAAATTCAAGGAAAATTTTCTGAGGAACCTCTATTGTATTTAGAATGAAAATACAGGGTTTGACAATTTTTGGAAACTGTTTGATAATATTTTTAAATTTTTAGGAGTTTAAAACACCTTTAAATGTGTTGAAATACACTCAATTAATATTACAAAATCTGGAAAATTAATATCCAAAATTGTCTTAATCACATGAGTTTTAGAATTTCACCATTTCAGAAAAATTGTAACCAAATAATATAAAATCAATATTACAACAAAAAAATTTGGCATTTCTCTATATGTAGAGTTTAGTATATTAGCATTAGATTTCGACATAGAAACTCACTAGTGTGTGTTTGATGTCGTAGGATCCCGGTAGTAAGGCGTTGGTGTATTCTGAGGCACCACTTGTACCTACTTGAAACATTGTGAGTATTCACGCACTCTCCTATTTTCGGTTTTTATGTTTTGGGGTGGAAAAACATGTCCTAAACTATTTATGTTCGTTGTATTTATTTGACTCGTATAAACTTGGTTGCTATATTTTTCATATTGTGAGTATTCACGCACTCCCCTATTTTCAGTTTTTATGTTTTGGGGTGGAAAAGCATGTCCCGAAAAACTATTATTTGTTCGTTGTATTTAAATTGATTTGTATCAAACATGATTGTTATTTTATTGCTATATCTCTCTATGTATGTCTATGCAACACGGAACATGAGAACTTATCGTCTTAAGGCCCTTCCCTTACACTTTTCTCTAACCATTAACTCTTTGAGCCAATGGTCATTATGGATAGCGCTATTAGAAATTGACAACTCCTCACTCGCCCGATTGCTGGAGTGCATGATACCATATAATCTATGGAACGATAAGCATAGATCTTGATAGGGCTTCAGTCGTAGGCTTGGTTGAGAACTGATTGTTTGCTCATACACATACAAACTTGTTACTTATTATGGCAATAAACTCATTTATCAATTATAGCAATCAACTTTGTTTCTCATTATAGCAATGAACTTGGTTTCTCATTAAAGCAATGTACTTGTATTTATGGAAAGTCTTATACCAAATCTTGATTTTATAAACTTGTGAACTCACCAACTATTTTCATAGTTGACACTCGTTTTACATGCTTTTTCAGAAAATAATTAGTAAGTGGACATAAAGATCCATCGTCATAGAGCATGCTGCATCGTGTGGAAGTTATTTTATGAAGTTATATTTTGAACAATGTCATTTTGGAAAACTTGTACTTTGTTTTGCTTAAACTATGGGTTGTAAACTTTTAAATATTGCTATGGTGATGTATCTTTATCTTTTGCAATGAAACCTTTATCGCTGTCATATCTTGTGTTTCCGCTTTAGCGGGGTGTGACACGTATCTTGGTGAGGCGCGAATCGGGGGAAGCCCCTGCGTACGCTGGGCGTAAGCTGGCCAGATGCAAACCCTAATTTTTAGGGTTTGCACCTTATTTAAACGCCTTTCATCCTAACCCTCATTCTCTCGGCCTCCACTGTCCCTAAAGTGTTAAACTCGAACCCTAAGCCTCTTGCATGCATTTTGAGCCTACCTTGAGCATTTATGGTGTTATTTAGTGATTTTGAAGAAAAAGAAGTTTGGATAAGGAGTAAGGACGTGGAGAGGGCTTGTAGATCCAGAAGTTTGGCATCATTTCTGACCTATTTGAGGTATAAAGCTTAAACCTTGACCATTTCATGCTTAGATATAACTTTGGGGTGTTTATGTTACATTTTGGTCCCATAGTTGAGGTTTCTTGAGTTTTAGAAGTTCCAGTCCATATGAGCTGTCCTTTTTGGCTTTTGGAGGTGTTTGGAGCCATAAAAACCGGGTTTTGATGGTTTAGCCTCAACCATGCAAGTATTAGATGGCCACAAAGTGTGTTTATGGACTTAATGTTGGGTTTTATGTACTCTAACATTCCTATGGTGCACATACAACCCTAATGTTTTGGATCTAAGTTTTCTCACTATATACATGCAATATTCATTTTCCAAAGCATGAAGCCTAAATAGCATGCAAAGGTGATATATGAATCATAAAAACTAGTTAGAAGATTACCTTGTGTAGTAGCTAGTAGAATCTTGGCCTTAAGAGAGCTTAGCACCTCAAGTGTGATGCCTCAAACAAGTCACAAACACCAATAAACAACAAGATGAATATGAGAGAGGTTTATGAGACTCTAAAACCGGCTATCTCTTCTTGGAATACAAGGGTTGGTCAATTTTAGGGCTTAGGGTATACATTTATAGTGTATAATTCCAAGAGTCATATGTTTAACCCTAATTCTTACACTTAAGCTTATGATCCAACAATTGATTTTGACTAACACTTCATGGGCTATCTCATAAGCTTAGTCCATCACAAATCAATCATGGATCATTAGCCCAAACCATATGTATCACTTATTTACATAATCAGTCCCTGTTAATTTAATTAGTCTCTTTTGATCACCAAATTAATTCTTGATCAATACTAATTAAATAATATGATTTCTCAATTAATATATTATTCTTATAATATATTAATAAATCACAAATAACTTCTTTCTCAAAAATCCAACTATCAAATTATTCTAGTGAAGGCAACCCGAAATGGATCATGCTACTATCGGGTCAAGTACATACCAATTATAGTTATGGGCTTAGACACCTAATCCAACACTTAAATCATGTCTTAATCCCCATACATGCATGCAAAAGAATAAAGTTTATAACTTTATGGTTTAGGACGTCTTTAAGGGTCTGGATCTAGGTTTTGGACGTTAGGACTTAACTAATTAAGTCATAAAGAAGCTCTTAAGATGCCTGGCCAGTACGATGCGCGTACTGGGTCAACCTACCGTATTTGGTCAAGGCCAACATATGTTGGGCGTACGTGCCAAGTACACCGCGCGTACGCATGTAGTGGGCCAAAAAGTGGTTTTTGGGCCTGGAATTGTTGGGCCTCAGGCCCACCTGTGGACTAAGACCTCTGGGTCTAGGCCTAGGATTTATGGTATTGGGCCTTAAAGCTTAGTTGGTCGGACTTAGACTTTTTATTTTGAAAGTTGGGCCTTAGGATGAGGACGCCCAATAGGGCAAAGATTAGGGAACCTTTGACTTGTGTTATGAATCAGGGTTTGGGCCTTGGGGTCAGGTTTAGATCCAATGTCTAATTAGGAAGTTTGGTGTGATATAGGGAGAGGAGCCTCGAGTCATCCGAAGAGTACGATTTGACATTCACAGTTGAGGTGAGTCTCCCTTCGTGGAAGTTACGGGTCGAAGGCACCAAGGTCGGCTCCTTATTTATTGCATGATATGATAGTTGTATGTGTGATAATTATTACCGTTCATGAATTGCTTGATGATTATGTGATTTACATGTGATATTATGTGGTAGTGGTAGTGGTGAAATAGACCCCGTGACCAGTTGAAATAAACCGGAGGGTAGGTCGGGCACCCAGATATGCCTGACAGGGTAGGTCGGGCACCCAGATTTGCCTGACAGGATAGGTCGAGCACCCAGATATGCTCGGCAGGGTAGGTTGGGCACCCAGATACGCCTGACAGTATGTTCGTGTTATATGTGGTATGGTGGGGGAAACTCACTAAGCTTTGTTCTTACCGTTTCAGTTTGTGTTTCAGGTACTTCCAGCTCGAAGGGTAAGGGGCTGGCTTGATCGCGTCGCATCACACTATAATTTTCCGCAGTAGAGATTTTGGGACTTATGATCTGATAATGTTTTCCACGGATTGTTTTGATTATACACTATAACTATATTGTGTTTTCTTGGTTTTGGGAATCAATGATGTTTTGTGTTTGTGAATTTGGTAAACTTAAAAATGAAAATTTTAAGTCGTATTTTTGGGATGTTACACATAGCACTGGATGGACACGGATTTTTGAATATCCGTCTTGAGCATGCCTAAATACCGAGTCATATGAGCTTGCTCAGAAGTAGAAAACTCAGGGCAAAAAATAGCTCTCTCTGTGAACATCATGGTGATCTCTGTCACCGACTCGGTCGTCTGCCTCAGATCTAGGTACTCTTGGGCCAGCCTCTCCCGCTCCACCAATGGGACATATCTCGAACAGAACATCCCAGAGAACTGCTCCCTTTATACTACAACTAGCTGCTCTGGAGTGTATAAACTATTAACCAGCCTCCACCAATCCTTCGCTCTAGACCGAAGAAGGTTCAAAGCGCACTTGACCTTCTGGTCAGCTGGGCAAGAGCAAGTAAAGAAGCATCCCTCCACATATGACAGCCACCTCATGGCGATGATCGAATCCTGAACCCCGTTAAACACCGGGGGCTTCGTATCATCGAAGTCCCGGTACTAGAAAGCTCTCTCTCCTCGAACCCCAACAGAAGCAACAACCGCGATAGCTGTAGCAACAACAACCTCAGAAAGTGCAACATATCGGTTATCGAAGAACTCCATCATAGCGGTCTTGACATACCCAAACATATCTAGTATCTGCTCCCGGACAATAGAAACAACCTCCTCACGAATGATCTCCCTAATATAGTCCTCAGTCAATCCTAACCCATCCTGGCCACCTGCTCCGGCTCCTGATCCCGAACCTCCAAAAGCCGCCATACTAAAATATACCAAGAAAAGAACAGACATCACAACACAGTGCTCAACACATCAGGGCCTACTCCTATTAGTTACTTAGTAGCCTTGTAATTCCTCTTGAATCTCATACGAATCCTGTGCTTTCAGTAGTACAGGCCCATACTACCTTTCACACCTATCCGTAGTCGATCCATAATTCATCCCAAGGTCCTAAGTCACTGCACTAGACCACTCCAAGGTGTGCTAACATCACTTCTGCTACGAGCTACAACTAGCTTCCCTGGCACTCTTCCTAGGATTATCCTCGCTCTTGCACCACCAGTTGCTTTTGTGCATGCTTGTTGTACACAATACGAGATCATATAGACTGTCGAATAAGCGACTCTGCCCTAAGTCCACAACCAAACAAGGAACAGGAAGAAAGGCCAAGTCGATCATTCTAAGGCTATTCAATCCGACCATATACAACTAATCAATATACATGCAACAATCTCACAATCAAGGCAAGCAACTTCCTATATCATAAGGCAAGCAACTTCCTATATCATAAGGCATCACAGAATCATGCATTTCTATCCAACAGTTTCTAAAGAACCTTATCCACTAGCATGCTTTCTCTAACAATTCATATATCTATAAAATCAAAACTCAACAATCATAACAAGTATGGGTGTTTTGGGAACCACTCTCCTGTTTGGGCTCTGGCTGACTGTACACACCGCATCTTCCTGAAAAAGTTAAAGTTAAGTCAAGGCCCACGTTCTCGATCCCAAGCCAACAATAAAACAAGAACATGAAAAGAGACCGAGCCCATGTCCCTAACCCAACCCTTTTATGATAAATTCTTTTTCAAAAAACATTTTCCAAAAACTCTTGGATCCTAGTTTAAGACTAGATTCACATAAGTGTTCCTCCAATTCACTCAAACCAGAGCTTTGATACCAACTTGTAACATCCCATTTTCACGGCCAAAATTTTTCATTTTTATTTAAAGTGCAACTTCCCAAGTTATAAAAACCATTTTAAGAAAAACCATTTATTCTCAATTAGAATTAATGAAATCAGAGTATTATGATGAACGCGAAATTCTCAATGTTGTTGATAAGTGTGTACTATCCCGCTTTTACCTTCCCGCAATCACCGATGATACCTGAAACCATAAACAACTGGGTAAGCATAAAGCTTAGTGAGTTTCCCCCAAAATACCCCATATGATAAACATACAAGCATGCATCGGGTCCACTCAACCATCGGGTTGGAATACCCAAGGTTTGTTGGGGGAAACAACAAGCATGCATGCTTGTTGTATACGATACGAGATCAGATAGACTGTCGAATAACCGACTCTACCCTAAGTCCACAACCAAACAAGGAACATGAAGAAAGGCCAAGTCGATCATTCTAAGGCTATTCAATCTGACCATATACAACTAATCAACATACATGCAACAATCTCACAATCAAGGCAAGCAACTTCCTATATCATAAGGCAAGCAACTTCCTATAGCATAAGGCATCACAGAATCATGCATTTATATCCAATAGTTTTTAAAGAACCTTATCCACTAGTATATTTTTTCTAACAATTCATATATCTATAAAATCAAAACTCAACATACATAACAAGTATGGGTGTTTTGGGAACCACTTTCTTGTTTGGGCTCTGGCTGACTGTACACACCGCATCTTCCTGAAAAAGTCAAAGTTAAGTCAAGGCTTACGTTCCCGATCCCAAGCCAACAATCAAATAAGATCATGACAAGAGACCGAGCCCATGTACCTAACCCAACCCTTTTATTATAAATTCTTTTTCAAAAAACATTTTGCAATAACTCTTGGATCCTAGTTTAAGACTGGATTCACACAAGTGTTCCTCCAATTCACTCAAACCAAAGCTCTGATACCAACTTGTAACATCCCATTTTCACAGCCACAAATTTTCATTTTTATTTAAAGTGTAACTTATCAAGTTATAAAAACCATTTTAAGAAAAACCATTTATTCTCAATTAGAATTAATGAAATCAGAGTATTATGATGAATGTGAAATTCCCAATGCTGCTGATGAGTGTGTACTATCCTGCTTTTGCCTTCCCGCAATCACCGATGATACCTGAAACCATAAACAACTGGGTAAGCATAAAGCTTAGTGAGTATCCCCCAAAATACCCCATATGATAAACATACAAGCATGCATCGGGTCCACTCAACCATCGGGTTGGAATACCCAAGGTTTGTTGGGGGAAACAACAAGCATGCATGCTTGTTATACACAATACGAGATCAGATAGACTGTCGAATAACCGACTCTACCCTAAGTCCACAACCAAACAAGGAACAAGAAGAAATGCCAAGTCGATCATTCTAAGGCTATTCAATCCGACCATATACAACTAATCAACATACATGCAACAATCTCACAATCAAGGCAAGCAGCTTCCTATATCATAAGGCAAGCAACTTCCTATATCATAAGGCATCACAGAATCATGCATTTATATCCAACGGTTTCTAAAGAACCTTATCCACTAGCATGTTTTTTTCTAATAATTCATATATCTATAAATCAAAAATCAACATACATAACAAGTATGGGTGTTTTGGAAACCACTCTCCTGTTTGGGCTCTGGCTGACTGTACACACCGCATCTTCCTAAAAAAGTCAAAGTTAAGTCAAGGCCCAGGTTTCCGATCCCAAGCCAACAATCAAACAAGAACATGACAAGAGACCGAGCCCATGTCCCTAACCCAACCCTTTTATTATAAATTGTTTTTCAAAAAACATTTTGCTATAACTCTTGGATCCTAGTTTAAGACTGGATTCACATAAGTGTTTCTCCAATTCACTCAAACCAGAGCTCTGATACCAACTTGTAACATCCAATTTTCACGGCCAAAAATTTTCATTTTTATTTAAAGTGTAACTTCTCAAGTTATAAAAACCATTTATTCTCAATTAGAATTAATGAAATCAGAGTATTATGATGAATGCGAAATTCCCAATGCTGCTGATGAGTGTGTACTATCCTGCTTTTGCCTTCCCATAATCACCGATGATACTTGAAACCATAAACAACTGGGTAAGCATAAAGCTTAGTGAGTTTCCCCAAAAATACCCCATATGATAAACATACAAGCATGCATCGGGTTAACTCAACCATCAGGTTGGAATACCCAAGGTTTGTTGGCCTACCGCCTCAACTCAACCGCTCTTCCAGAGCCTCTGTGCCTACGGCCTACAGCCGGCCCGCACCGGGTATCTTGGCCTACAACACAAAATAGGATCGCCTCAACCCACCACTACCATATCTCGACATATAAACAAACAAGGGTCAAGTAGGCACATAATACAGACAAACAACAATCATACAACTCACTACCGCCTACTAGTCCTCTCATCGCATACAGTCCTGCTACCAGCTATCCTCCATGAAATGCGTAATCATAAGTAACCAGATGTGAGATAGCCACCCGAGTAGATGATCCTACTCTAGAGCCACAAACAAATAAGGAACATAGAAGAAAGCCTAGATCAAGAGTTCTCAGGCTATCCTACGTGACTAAAGATAGTCCTTAGGGCACTCCACCAGATGATAACCGGTAAGCGCAAATAACATACAGATCCAACAAATCACTACAACAACGCAACATACTCGATATTAGGATACATATCTAACAGATCACTACACCAGAGTATCGTACTCGATACCAGAATACAGATCTAATAGATCCCTACAACATAACTACATACTAAGTATCAACAATCCAAGGAATGCATGACCGTATATATATTCAGAGATGAGATAGCGACCCGGACAGGTGGTTTTACTCTAGAACCACAACCAAACAAGGAACAGGTAGGAAAGCCTAGACCAAAAGTCCTCAGTCTATCATATATGACTATATAGTCCCTAAGGTATCCTTCTACTAACAGATAACCAAAACTAGTGGGCCGACATTGGCGCCTTCGACCCACGATACAGTGAGGCGAAACTCACCTGAAATGAAGAAACCCGAGAACACCGTCATACGCTCCCTGCTACATTGCTTTCTCCCGCGGATCAACTAACATCAGAACCAATAAAATATTAATCACAATCAAAACCCTCAAGTTTGACCAAAAGTCAAACTTGGTTAAAAAGTCAACGGTCAACGGAGTCAACAAAAGTCAAAATCCAAGGCTGGTTGAGTACGCCCCTCTACAGGTCACCTATTCAACAGATAGAGACCAAGGCTTAACTATGGCTCAAAATACCCAAAACACCCTTAAGTCAAACTTGATCAACCTTGGTCAAAGGCAAAGTCAAGAAAAGTCAACCCAGATCGAGTACGCCCCGCGTACTCGCGATCCAGATCGGGCTCCCTTAGGCGTACGCCCGATGTACGACAAGTTGCGCCCAACGTATGCAATGGCTTAATAACTTCATTTTGAGGGCTTAATTCCTTAAGTCACCACGTCAAACTTTCAGTCTTATCCCCAAATGGCATCCCAAACCATAAAGTTTCAAACTTTATGGTTCTACATGTCTAGATCAAGCCCAACAACAAAACCCTAGCTTGTCTTAACCACTAAAGTTCTTAATGGATTGCATGAAGGAATCTCAGGGGCCAAGATTATATTTTTATGACTCATGACATGGAAATACGTCCAAAAGGATAGCTTAAACGCTCTATAACATGTCATGCACAAGGACATATTTGGGGACAAAAAGCTCATATATCACCATGCAAGCTAGATCTAGTAACTTAATCACCATGGTGGGAACTTTTTACCTTCTGGAGATGGAGAATGATGCAAAACTTCCAGATCCAAGCTTGCTTATAGCTTCAAAGGTTCACCACCACCTTCTTCCTCCTTTGGAACACACAAAATACACTAAAGGTCTCAAAATACACTAAAGGGGGATAGGGTTTGCTAAGGAACGTCTCAAATGATGAAGGTTGGGAATGGGGTGGAGAAATGGGACTTAAGGATCAATAAATATGGTCCAAATCCTCAATATTAGGGTTTTCGTTCAGACAGAGTACGCCCAACTTACTTTGGGAGTACGCCCAACGTACTCAAAACGACGTCGTTCCATTAAAAGGCCTTACGCCCAACGTACGTGTGATTCGCCCAAAAATTACAACAATGCTACTATGGGCCATTTTGCAAACAAAACTCATTCCAAGTGTCAAAATGTAATATTTGAAAATAGAGTTACTACAGCAAAAAAAAAAAAAAAAAACGGTTTCACTTCAAACTACTAGTAATTATATATAAACTTAAAAGTGGGGAGCCTTGTCTACAGTACTTTTTTGGGTTTTTTTACTTTCGCCACTTTATTTCCATCATGTTGCCTTCCTTTGACTCAAAGTTACGTTTCTTTATTAGCCGACCTTCTTTCTTTTCCCTTTTACTCATCTTTTGCTCCAGGGTATTTTTTTGGGTTTTTTTACTTTGACCACTTTATTTCCATCATATTCCCTTGCTTTGACTCAAACTTACGTTTCTTTTTCTTTTTCTTCCTTGAATATATTAGCCGACCTTCTTTCTTTTCCCTTTTCCTCATCTTTTGCTCCAGGTAATTTACTTCTGCTTCTCCATTTCCCGGTTTTTGGTATTTCATCTGTTAGGGTTTTTGTTTGCTTCCCTTCACTGCGGTTCATTATCTTTTGTTGTTTCTTTCGTTTCTTGGTTCATATGCGTAAGGGTCAGAAGCGTAGCATTATTGAGTCTGGGGAGTGCTCTGTGTCTGCTACTCCTGTTATGCGTACAAGTAAACGGTCCCGACTTATTTCTTATGGTGGTCTTCCTACATACTATGACTGTGGTGATTGTGTTTGTGTTTGTGAATTTTGTGGAGCTCTTTTCTGGTATGTGGAAAGACTTAGAAATCGTTATGAAACCAATCATCCTAAGATTTACTTCTGCTTCTCCTTTTCCCGGTTTTTCTGTTAGGGTTTTTGTTTGCTTCCCTTCACTGCGGTTCATTATCTTTTGCTGTTTCTTTCGTTTCTTGGTTCATATGCGTAAGGGTCAGAAGCGTAGCATTATTGAGTCTGGGGAGTGCTCTGTGTCTGCTACTCCTGTTATGCGTACAAGTAAACGGTCCCGACTTATTTCTTATGGTGGTCTTCCTACATACTATGACTGTGGTGATTGTGTTTGTGTTTGTGAATTTTGTGGAGCTCTTTTCTGGTATGTGGAAAGACTTAGAAATCGTTATGAAACCAATCATCCTAAGTATAATCACTGTTGTAAGGGGGTTCTGTTGTTTTGCCTCTTCCGTTAACGCCTCCTTTTGAAATTTCTAAACTTTATGAAGATATTCAGTTTTTTTACTGATATAAGAGGTTATAATAGTATGTTTTCCATGACATCTTTTGGAGCTGTTGTTGATAAGGATATTAATAATGGTCGCGACCCTTATGTTTTTAAGGTTTCAGGTCAGGTTTATCACTGGATAGGGTCTTTATGTCCTGATGATTCTAAAGGTCCAAGATTTTTGCAGTTGTATGTTGTTGATACTGCTAATGAGGTTTCCAATCGATTAAAGGCCTTTCATGATCCTGCTAGGAAAGATTTGGATGCTGGTATTGTGCGTGTTCTGATGGAATCCCTTTCTAATCACAATCAATATGTTAAGACATTTAAAACAGCTAAGGAGATGGCTGAGGTTATGAATCTGGAGTCTTATGCAGTTCGTTTATATAATAACGTTCCTGATCGTAGATACAGTTCACCAGCTCCTGGCACTTTAGGTTGTATTGTTACTGGTGATGATAGTAATTCAGCCAACTATGATATTATTGTTCACTCTAAATCTGGTCGTCCTCAACGAGTGAGTAAACTACATCCCAGTTATATGCCATTACAATATCCCTTGCTGTTTCCGTTTGGTGAGGACGGCTGGTGTCCACGTTTGAAATTACGGGGTGATGCAGTTGCGCGTATTAGAAACCTAACAATAAACATGTATTATAGTTATCAGATTCATGCGCGTCGGGATATATACTCTCTTATCCTTAACTCGGGTTGACTTTTCCAGCAGTACTTGGTTGATGCTTATACCTGTATTGAAGTAGATCGTTTATACTTTATTTTGAATAACCAGGAACATTTAAGGTCTGACTATCTATCTGGTCTTTATGATGCTCTGTCTAAAGGGGATAGAGAGAATAAATTTGTTGGTAAACGGGTTTTCTTACCTGCATCGTTTATTGGTGGCCCCCGTTATATGTATAGTCATTATCAGGATGCATTGTCGATATGTAGAGTATATGGAAATCCACAATACTTTATTACATTTACATGTAATGTAAAGTGGCCGGAAATAACACGGTATATGGAAACTTATAGTCAACGTGATGTTCATAATAGAGCTGATGTGATAGCTAGAGTTTTTGAAATAAAAGTCAAGGCCTTCATTTCATTTCTTAAAGAGGACAAAACTTTTGGCAAAGTTGAAGCACGTAAGTGTGTTCTTTTTTTTTTTTTTTTTTTACTTCTATTTTGTGTTTATGATTTTTAATTATTTATATTTTTTTATATATTTCAGATTTGTATACTATAGAATTTCAAAAAAGAGGTTTACCGCATTGCCACAAGCTTTTATGGGTATCCAAATCAGATAGTATTCGGCAGCCTGCTGACATTGATAACTTTATAGGTGCAGAACTTCCAGATCCTGTCTTGGAAGCGTCCCTCTATCACACGGTAACGACGTGTATGATTCATGGCCCATGTGGTCCACTGAATTATAAGGCTCCTTGTATGAAGGATGGGAAATGTAGTAAGCACTTTCCTAAACCTTTTCATGATGCTACAAGTTTTGATAAAGAAGGGTACGCACACTACAAAAGGAACTCAATTGCACATCACATAATGCAAAGTGGCACTATGATTGATAATGGATATTTAGTACCATACAACAAGAGATTGTGTAGTCGGTTTAATGCACACATAAATGTTGAGTATTGTGGATGGAATATGATGATCAAATATCTGTTTAAATATATTTCAAAAGGAGTTGAACGTGTTAGGTTCGTTGTTCAGAAAAGTGAGGCAGCTGTTACTGGTACTTCTGATTCACAAGTCGCACTTGTAGATGAGGTTCATAATTTCTTGGATGCACGTTACATTTGCCCACATGAAGCTGCATGGAGAATATTAAACTTTTTCATTCATCGATGGCATCCCCCTGTCATGACATTGCCTGTTCACTTACTAAATATGCAGCATGTGGTATTCAAGGAAAGTGGTAGAGTAGAGGATGTTCTTCGTATTCCTAATTTTGCTAAGACACCACTACTTGGATGGTTTGATAATAATATAACAGATCCAAAGGGTCGTGATCTTACTTATATTGACTACCCCAACAGATATACATGGGATCCT
Source organism: Lactuca virosa (assembly GCF_052849685.1). NCBI lineage: Eukaryota > Viridiplantae > Streptophyta > Magnoliopsida > Asterales > Asteraceae > Lactuca > Lactuca virosa. Next base: position 126,048,828 of record NC_136430.1, read on the forward strand.
CAATTTAAAAAATGGGAACAAAGAGTTTTGGAATCTTCAAAAACTATAGGTAGACTTGTATTTGTACATCCATCTTCAGGAGAGTTATTCTATTTTCGTATGTTGCTCTGTCATCAGATGGGATGTCAGTCTTATGAAGATGTTCGTACAGTCTCTGGTCATCTTCATCCAACTTTTCGAAGTGCATGTAATGCATTAGGTTTGATAGGTGAAGACATGGAATGGTTAACGACTTTTGGAGAGGCTTCATTATGAGCTACTTCTTCATAATTACGTTCTCTTTTCTGCCATTTGCTGCTGTTTTGTGAAGTAAGTAATCCACAACTACTTTGGGAAAATGCATGGCGCAAAATGATGGACGACTACATGTTGAAATTAAAAGTTGACTTCCCAGATAAAGTGTATCACATAGCTGATGATGTAGTACAACAACAGCTGCTTTTTGAGTTGGAGAACATGCTTAGGTCTTCTACACCTTCAAAATCATTAGGTGATTTCCATTTACCCATGCCAAATCCAGCTGCTGTTGCTATCCTACAGAACCGACTTTTGTTAGAAGAATCAAGTTATGACAAGGAATCTTTGCAGCAACAACATTCACAAATGGTTTTACAACTGAATGAAGATCAAATGTATGTTTATAACACTGTTGTGGTATCTGAACAAAATAAAAAGCAGGTGTTACTTTTTGTGTATGGTCATGGTGGGACAGGGAAAACATTTTTGTGGACTACTTTGCTTGCATATTTCCGGTCTATTGGGAAAATTGTACTTGTGGTTGCTGCTTCTGGGATTGCGTCCCTTCTTTTACCTTCCGGAAGAACTACGCATTCAAGGTTTAATATCCCCATTGACCTGGCTGAAAAAACCTCCTGTAACATAAAAAAAAGAACAATACTTGCAGATCTACTAAAACAGACATCACTCATTATATGGGATGAAGCACCTATGAATGATCGACGTTGTTTTGAATATCTTGATCGCTCTCTTAGAGATGTTCTGGATTGTGAAAACCGGCCTTTTGGTGGTATTTCTGTCCTCCTTGGCGGAGACTTCCGTCAGACACTTCCAGTTTCCCCAAAAAGTACTCGGACTCACATCATTGCATTAACTCTTCCAAATTCGTATTTGTGGTCGTGTTTTAAGATTTGTAAATTGCATCAGAACATGAGTTTAGCAGCTCGTGAAACTGATGTAACTAACGGCTTATCTATATCCGCTTTTGCAGAATGGTTACTTAATATTGGAAATGGGACTTTAGGAATTCCCGCTACAGATGATCCACATAGTACAAGCTGGGTAGAAATACCAGATTCACTTTTGATACCTCAAGATAGTGACTCTTTAAAAACATTAATACTCTTTGTATATGGAAATGATCTGCTGCACAATCCATCCCCATCTGATTTGTCTGTAAGAGCTATTTTCTGTCCCACAAATGAGACTGCCGATGCCTTAAATACAACAGTTCTAGAAATGATGACGACCCAAGAAAGGGTTTATAAAAGCACAGACACTATGCAACCAAATGGCAAGTATACATCAGAGTTGGAAGGTTTATATCCAACTGAATATCTAAACCAGTTAACTTTTGCAGGGATCCCACCTCACGCCCTCAGGCTGAAAGTAAAAGCTCTTGTAATGTTATTAAGAAACATTAACCAGAGGGAAGGTTTGTGTAATGGTACACGGTTAATTGTTTCACAACTACTTCCAACTGTAGTAGAAGCAATAATAATAACAGGAACATGCATTGGCAAGCGTGTATACATACCCCGCATAAAATTCATTCACAAACCTCCTGACTTACCATTTGCCTTTGAATGCAAACAGTTCCCCATTAAAATTTGTTATGTCATGACGATAATAAAAGTCAGGGTCAGTCATTAAAGAAAATTGGTATTTATTTGCCACAGCCTGTATTCACACATGGTCAACTGTACGTTGCATTATCAAGAGCAACATCTCCCTCTTCACTAAAAATTATGATAAACAATGATGAAAATACATGCCAGAATCAGACAAAAAACGTTGTATTTAAAGAATTTTTATCCAGAGTTAACAGTAATGAGGTTCATAACATCATTACTAATTATTATTTGTGTATTATAATTATTTTATATAATAAACAACTAATGGTTTGTTGTTTTATTTGACAGCATTATGACTAACATATCTGACTTAAAGTATGCATGCGAAGGAGGTCCATTACAGGTGCGGATCTTGCGAAAATGGAAATCAGACTACCGTCGGTATGAAACATGGTATCTTGCTGTAGACAGATATATGAGTACACACAAATTCACATAAAAACAATACACTAAAATTATTTACTGTTACTAAGATGTACCCACATTTTAATGCGTTAGGGAGATGCAATACCGATTTTGGGACAAAGAAGCAACCAAGGATACATTGAATCAGTTCTTCATATTCACAACTGCTATACAATATCAAAATATACATGTCCCTATCTAGCAGAGTATCAGAAAATTCTAGAAAATGAAATCTATATTGATGTTGGCCTTGCGTCTGTAATTGTTCCCTTTCCTGACACTATTACAATCCCCACAACCTGGTTTCGATTTGTTTCTAAAAATGATCTGATTGACCTAGGTGAAAACCCTCCATATTATCCAGGTATTTATAGAAAAGATGTTATATTAATATAGACGTTATTTGTAACCAAAATTTATTTTAAACAACAGATTTCATTGGTGTGCTAAAAAAAATCAGAAATTGCATAAAGGCTGATAGAGAGGAATTCATTCTTGTAATTCTTGCAGATGAAAGGTACATAATATATACTTATACATCATTAATCGTTTCTTAAATTATTTTTACTGGTTCTAATGGTTCCCTTATACATAAAACTCAGTGGTGATGAAACAACAATCAGTTTATGGAAAGAATGTATTAATGTTCCTGAAAAATTAAAACGTGAACAGTTGGCACCTCCTCCTGCAACAACAATTGTTGCAATTACAAATATAAAGAGTTCAATAATTGCTGGTAACAATAACCAAACAGTATTTGCAGTTTAATAACAATTATATAAATAATTACATTATCCTCTTTAAAACTATTGACATACATTGTTCACACATTTTACAGGAACTCTAAGATTTGGATCATCACCTGCCACACACGTCTATGTTAATCCACCAATACAGGAGACAACACTTTTAATCGACAGGTCCATTATGGTTATTAAAAAATATTTAGTAAATGTTAATAAAAAATTTACTTCCAAAATCTGACTGCAGGTTTACTGGTCCTACACCACCAACTCCGACACTCTCCGGACCACTGATAACAGTGCATGAATTGATTAATAAAAATCATAACGACCTACTGGTAGGTTATATACTTCAATAACAACTTCCTAACACATGATTAACACAGTTATAACACTATGATGATCTAAAACCGTAGGATAAAACATTCTGTGTAAAAGGCGTGTTGTCAAAAATCACATTCAAAGATTACTGGTTCCAAGTATTGTGCCCAACATGCAAGGATCCAATTTTCAGGAAAGGCAACTACTGGTTTTGTAGTGCTCATGGAAAAACAGAGTTGCCTACTTTCCTGTAAGTATGATTATAATAAAAGAATTATAATGACTAAACAACCAATCTGCATTCACTCTTACTAATATAGCTTACCTCTATACAGGTACAAAATAGTTATAGATCTAACGGATCCAACAGGCTCCATATCTGCCCTAATGACTGATGCCTCAGCCCGAAAACTAATTGGCAGTCCACCGGAAAAAATAATAACCGATGACCATGTAAGTGATAGAAAGTTCTTGCCACCAATGATCATGAATCACAAAGACACATCAAAAATTATGTCAATTCAAATGTTAAGAGGATCTACCACCAAAAACATCCGTTTTATAATTGTTGATGTGCATGAAATCACCGCACCAAATAAGACACTTACACCAGTTACACCAACACAAATTTTGGCACCTACAAACACAGCAACACCACTCAGTCCAATACAGCTTCCACAATCTTCAAATGTTCAGATCAATCCTAACCTCGAAACAACTTCCACAACCTCTGAAACACCACATGCAGCAAGGAAACTATCATATGACACTACCGGTACTTACATATACATTCTATTCACATAAGAAAATAAAATAAAAAAAGGCAACTAACTCTCCTTTTATTCATATACAGCTGAATCTGCACCAAAAAAACAACAAAAGCGAGGACGTAGAGTGCAGTAAACAGTAACGTAATCCAATGATCATTCCGACTTTTTTTTTGTTATTTGCACTGTAGTACAATAGAATAAGTAATACATATTTTGCATGAAAACAGTAACAGAAAAACACAGGTAAAATCTTTTGTGCTATATTATTAGTATATGATGAGAATAGCAGTTATATAAAATGAATTACTATAAAAAAATTGCTGTCTCTGTAAATTTCAGTATTATAATAAAACGGTCATACATATATTATATTAAAATAGGTTAATCCTTATTAATAAAAGTATTTGTCATTAGTAAAATGCAATAATATGAAACCAACAACAAAAAACCATGACTAAAATGTTTTGTACTATATTAGTATATCGTGATGATAATTAATAAGACTTATATAAGATACAATAATATTATACAATATTAAAATGAGTTAACAGTTGTTGAACCTATAAATTATATACAATGAAAAAAATTACTTTACTTATAACTCATATTTTTCTTTAAAAAGTTATTTTTAAGCAGTCGTATTAATAAAAGTATTTGTCATCAGCTCATAATTCTTTTATAAAATAAAAATCATGACAAGGACATTTAGATCATTATATGTTCCAATAAAATAATATATGCATCCTTTACGAAAAATATTACAATACTGTATAATTAAATAACCACTGTTATAATTAAGTGTTAATATGTATACTATTCAAATACATAACATTACATATCAATATAAAAAGTTCCCTATATAGTATTTTTTTTAATAGATATTTAATCATGAATTCCGATAAGATTAAATTTCCTTTTACATACACCAGAAGGTAATTGATCTTTGTAACCTATACATCCTAGATAGCCATAGTATCGCCACCAAACTGTCACTTTAATCACACACGTCATTACCACAGTCTTAATAATGTGTCAACGCTTCAATAACCAAAACTGACACCATTAAATTCAAATTTCAAATACAAAAAGTACTTATAACGAAATTAGATAACAAATAAATAAAAAAACAAACAACATGTTTTTATACGTCTTTATCACTTAATATCAAAATCTAATTAAATAATAAACTGTTTCTTCAATCCTTTTAATAGACTTACAATGAAAGTAATGAAAGTTGGATGGTTATTAAAAATAACATAAAAAAAACAAGAAAAAAACCTTTTCTAATATGCGTTCATCGTTTCATATCCTATATACTCACCTAAAATAGATATAGTATTGCCACGAAATTGTTAATTGAAGCATACATGTCATAACACTGATGTGACTATGAGACTACATATCATGCCACGAATTACAAAAGCACAGTAAAACTCCATATGAATCACTTATATAAGAACCAAAGCATGACTTGACATACACACAGTAAAACATATACTACACTACACAAATATGAAAGACGTCCAAGTTCGAGAAATTTTACAACAACTGATTACCCATCTACGAGAGGTCAGTGACATGATGGAGGCGGTTCAAATAACAATTGAAGAAGGAGCCAAAATCCATGACGATTTTAACAACAATCTCTCTATAGAAGAAAATAGTAGCAATTACAAAATCATAAAAGACCTTCTTGAAGATGCAAATACCGAAAACCTATCCATGCAAGACAATACATCATTTATGCTGGGGTCAATTCACAAACGAATTGGCAAATACAAGCAGTTGATGAAGAAGTTCACAGATGTCTAAGTCTTTCGTTTTTACCTATAAGCGCATGTAATATATAGTAAATAATAAAAAGTTGCTTAAAGAAACGCCACCCTAAAAGCATAGACCTGCCTCATTAACTTTTGTGAACCACCATATCAAACCCGAAGATCATTCAAACGTCAGAAATTGAAATAAACATAAACAAGATTTAAATGTTATCATTACCTCTCTAACCTACCACGTAAAATTAAACGACCATAAATTAGAATAAGCCTTCATTCCAAATCGTCAGACTAACACACAAATAACTACACTCATACACAAAAAAAAAAATTCAGATGCTAGAAGCAGCTTTAAATAGCATCAACACCAAAGACAGCTGAATGTTTCTATGTAATTATTCCTGATCATAAATAAGTTGGTAGTATATATGTTTTGTTTCTTCTTTACGTTCTATTATTAACATAACAATACAACAAAATTAGAAAAAAAATTTATGATACCAATTGACCCCCGCAGAGTGGGGGCAACCCTTCCCTAGTTAAGACTAAAAGTAAGGAAGTCTTTTTCTTGACTTGGCATGCCTTCATTATACCTACCCCTTTTTAACGCAGACATGTTTGACACCGAGTGTTTGGAAGCTTCTAGGTTCTAATGTTTGCCAAAACGCTATGTTTTGAACAAAAAGCCTCGGTTGACATTACAGACTTTTAGCGTTTAGTTTAAACAAAACGCTCCAAATCTAAAAGCTATCTCGCGTAGTGTTTAACAAAATGCTACCAGCTATTGGCTATCAGCTAGTTTTGCGGAAAACACCCTCAAATGTTGAGGTCTCTCGCATGTCTATCTGAGCAGTCTTGTGAGGAGGTTCAAGGGTCAAGTCCCTCTTTCCGCTCCCGGTTTTGTCGTTTGGTGGTAACAAATGTGTGCTCCTTTAGAGACTGGGGTGAGCAACAAGCACCTTGTATAATAAGGTTCCTAATAAGAAGAAAGGGGCAAACCAAAACCTAGTCCCAACAATCTTTCTTAATTTTTTTAACTAATTAATTTAAAACATTGAATATACAAACTACAAATCAATTTTATCACTAAATATTTGACAAAATTAAAATAAATATCAAACAGAAAACGAAATATCATATAAAGTTGCTTCATAAAACATTTTAAATGTTTAAATATTATAAGAAACTTAAATGCTCATGCATTGGAAAAGATTTGTAAACATAACTTTTTTTGTTGATGTAAATAAACTTTTCTATAAGAAAGGGCTTAACCATTATGGATGGTGTAAGTGAAAATACAATACAATTTGCAAGGCCATATAGATGCTCTTGAAATCATCCACACCTCAATTATTAATGTTTTATAATCTATAAAAAGGTTAATTTGCAATATACCATGAATTAGTTTTCCTAATCATCATTATTGAAAATAGCCAACAAAACTCGTCGAGTCCGGTCTAAATGCATCCTAATAAATTCATCGATTGGATTCAAATATCATGACATCACAATATTGATCGAATAAACTCATCGAAACGTGAAAGTGATTTTCATATGCAAAATACACATAAGAAATAGACAATGGAGCGATTCCACTACAATCTATGTATCAATTTATATATATTTCGAGTATAAACATCATATGGTCTATAAATACATGTTTCCTTCACATCTCAGCAGCAAATGATTTTCCACAACCACATGTTTGTGTAGCATTCGGGTTTTTAAATGAAAAGCCTCCTCCAATAAGTGCATCACTAAAGTCAAGTTGCATCCCGAATATGAAGAGAAGACTCTTCGGATCACAAACTGCACACAAGTTCACAAAAACAAAATCAACATCTAGAAATCAACCAATTAGTTAAATGTGAATTTATGCAAATAATATTTCACTCTTTATATCATTCAAAAGTGCTTTGTATTAAGAAGAAATGAAAGTAGGATGCTATAAGCCTATAATACGAAAATAAATGCTTGTATTTTTTTTTTTTTTTGCTTTTAATCTTAGAATAAAAAAAGTATACCAATGACAAAACCGTTGTATTCCATAACAGTGTCATCTGGTCTTGCGTTTTCCCTGCTCTCAAATTCCATGGTGTAAGACATGCCTGAGCATCCACCTTGTTTAACACCAATTCTCAAACATAAATCATCATTCTTTTCAGACCTCATTTTGTTTAAATGCTTCAATGCATTATCTGTCAAATCAATTGCAGGTGCTATTCCTCCAGATGTAGGTGCTGCTACAAATATACAATATGCATCCACAATTTTAGACATAAATATGTTATCATAAATGCAAAATGCATTAAACATATGATATCACCGCCTTTATGAATTACATTTATGCTAAGAGAATCAGGAATTTGTAAAGATCACAATTTGCTTAAAAAGTCTAAAAGAATCAGGATTAGTTTCTAAAGATGTAATATTAGCCCATTTGACCCCAAAACTTTAAATCATATCTCTGTTTTCTTCCTTTTTATTTTTATTGGATTTGAGCAAGTATCTACTAATTAATAAATAGTTACTCAAATCCTAACACGATAGCTAACTGTTCCATATACCCTTCTGTACTCAAGTCTTCTACCCAATACTCTAAATCACCATATCTACTCAAGACTAAGTTTGATGCTATCCTTTCTGTGTCCAATTTACTCAAGCTTCCATGAAACCTACTCCCACACTTGCCACAATTTGTCTTTACAGAACAAACTATGAGTTGAGGCATATTCTCTCAGAAATATCGTAAGTTTGAGGGTAAGATTGGTGGAAGAGTTACTGCTATTAGAGACTAAACCGACTGAATTCCTTCAAACCCTAAAACCCAGAGAAATAAAGAAAACAAACCCCCAATAATTCCAAATTTCTACAAATGTAACCTAAGAAGATACATTAAAGTGAAATCAGGTACTATAATCACAATCAAGGCAGTAAAATCGTGAATAAACGAGGTGAAGATACATAATCATTAACCAGAGAAGATGTAACGAAGCAACAGAGAACCAATACCTTGTGTTGAAATCGCGCGAATTGAGAAATTCTTTCTCACAATATTTAGATTAATATGAGAAGGAGAAGATCGAATGGAAATCGAAGCGGACGGAATTAATGGTGAAGAAGAGGTAGATGCTTTCGACAGACGGCAGAGGGAGGGGAAATGCACCGTTGAAGAGAACGCCATTGAAACCCGACGAAATGGGACTCTTTGTGAAATTTACACACCACAATTAAAATTCTTGTAATTGATAAAAGGGGAGTCCGAGACTCCGAGGTGTTAACGCTCAATATTGATTAATGCATTTTACACACCATAACTAGGAACTTTGATAATATGATCCTCTATTTTTTTTTGTTATGTCTTTAGTTTTCTAGACCCTAGAAATTGTCAATTTTCTTCAAAAAATCTCATGTAAAACATTAAAGAAAAAGTTATTCAATATAAAATCGAATCTCAAAAATTTATTCGAAGCCACATAGAGCATCACAGCTTCGTACATTCGCCTCCGGTTATGCAACGTAGTGTGACATTTGTATGTTAGTTGATATTGTCATATCTATACATATATTTTGGCATTATTTTAATACATTTTAAGTTATATTTTGGTTAATTGTAAAGATATTCGATACTTATTGAGTTCAAATTACATTTTGCAGCCAAATAGGACATTCTTGAGGAAAACTTGCCAGAAGTGAAGAATATTGAAACCTAGAAGGACTGGAGCTGAATTGGGAGCTTAATAGAGTTTAAAAGGAAGAAGAATTTAGCAAGGACATTCCCCACGATGTGACAATGAAGTAACACGGCGTGGTTATTAGGAAATCCTCGATAGTTTACGTATGAAGGGAACTCACGACGTGAGAAGTCAAATGTTCTAGTAGATATATACACGGAATCCAAATTCCTTGCCGAACACAAATTCAATATTCCTCACAACATGAGATCCTAATTCTCACGACGTGAGGGACGTTTTTAAGGAATCTATATATAACCTTTGCCATATTCGATTTTGGGAGAGTTGGAGTAATTATTCTGAAGAGTTAGTCGAAATCAGAAGCCAAAAATCTGTGAGATTCAACTGTTGGAGAAAGAATTCAATTGAAGTTAAGAAGATTTGAAGATCCAATCAAGATAACACATTACACATTCGGTTTGATCATGTTTAGCTTTATTCCTATTGTGTTCTTGTGTTTGATTACTGACATGACTAACTAATTTAGTAGACTTTCGTTTAGTTAGATGAAACCTAAAACTATGAGTTAGTTCCTTACTTTTATGGATTGTATGAAGTTTGATTAAGCTTGTGTTTGATTTTTGATACCTAGCATGATAAAGTTTTAATCTTTGTTGCTTATATTCAGGTTAAGTGTAATTGAATGATCAATTTATATTGCATGAACTTGATTACCCAGTAGTTTAGGAACATTAAGTTGCTAGAGCTAGGATTCACCAAATCTTAGATTAGGTAATAAAGACATCAACTTTATCTGTGTTAGAGAACATAATTTGATCATAATTGTGTTTAGATAAATTTACATAGCTCACTAATTCTTAATAGTCAATTATGTGTTTGCTTGTTTATGATCATTACATAGTAGTTCATGAATTGATAAAAATATTAGGAGATCTAATCAAGATTGCTAATAATATCTATTGTAGTAACTAACTTTAGTAATCCATAAATAAGAATTAACCATATGAAAAATGTGGATTCAAAACTAAACGAAAGTGCTTTTAATATCTTGATAACATCCGTTCCTAGTTAAGTGTTTGTTTAGTTATAAGTTTATCTGAACTTGCAAAATCAGATAAAACCCCTTCTTTATTTTTAGATTAATTTTTGGTAATTATTTAGTATATTGAATTTGTTCACTGTGTTCGATACCCAACTTACTTTACTATACTATAAACTGACTAGGTACACTACATATAGCTGCATTAGTAGATAAGTAGTTAGGTCTATAAATTTAAAGTCAAATAGGTATAATATGTGCACATCATTAGTCACTTTTTGATTTTGTACATTTAGTTTTTTTGGAAATGGAATTCCATAATGAGGTTTTTCGGACCAGTTTTCGCGCACCGACCCCGCTGCGAATATGAGGCTTGCAGACGAACCTTCATGGCCACATGAGCTGAGTAGTGTCAAGATTTGAACATGAGTCAGTATGTTATTCACCATATATTCCACATACATGTTAATGATGATCAAGGTTCTTTTTCTGCTTAAAATGTTTTCTCCTTAATTATTGTGGTTTACATCTGCAAGAATTTTTGTTACTGCTTAAATAATTAAAGTTGATTTTGTCGTTAAGACTGATGTCTTAATTGATATCATTTATAAACAATATTGCAATAACAAAAACTTGCAAGCAAATTTAAAGACTTATCTTACTGTCACGATGTTGCAAAATATAAAACAATTATATGTAAGATTTCGATATTGACAACTTTGCTATAAATTGTTTCTTCCAACAATCATTGAGCCATTCTAGATATCATACCACCTCGTTTGAGTGCCAATGTCATTTATAAGGTTAATTAGGTACAAAACAACCTAATAATGATTTACGAATGAGTGTTAATAAGAAGTTCAATCCATAATTAGTTTGAAATTTAAGCTAAAGTTGCTAAAACTTGGGTTCATAACCATTTATGTAAATATACCAACCCGAAATCAATTATGTTACTCTTAGGGGCTCATTTGATATTGTTTCCACGTGTTCAAATGACATATTTAAGTTGGGTAAAAATACAATATATTTTGATATTTTGATTTAGGAATATTTTGATTTATCTTTTCTAAATCGATTGACGATGACATTTGCAAATTGCAAGCTAACAAATATAAATATACATGTTTAAGTTGGGTAAAAATACAATATATTTCAAAAACAATTTGTAAGTGATACAACAAGGGTAAACCCACACGGACCAATTTTAAAATAAGAGATATTAAAATAAGAGATATTACATACCATCTTATCTTTCTTTCTACTTATTTTCATATCCATATAAAATTGTGATAAGTGTCATATTTTGATAATATTAATAATATTTTAAAACAATTGTCATTATTTCATACAGGTAGGAATATAAGTAAGAATTAAGATATTTAATTTCTCTAAAAATAAACATCAAGCCCACACAATCCGTTTTAAGAGGCAAAACAAGTTGAAAAATATTGGTTTGCACAAACTCTTTTTTTATGGAAATCGAATCGGTTTTAGAACCGGTTCGGTTTGGTTCAACAAAAGTAAAAAACGAATCGGTTTCAAACCGGTTTCCGAGCAAAAATTTCCAAACTTATAGGAACCGGTGAGGATCGGTATAAAACAGCTTTGAAAAAAACCTATTCTTTCGCTAGTTTTTCATATTTTACCGAACTTATTTTCGTTGTCAATTTTAACGAAACTTTAATGCTTGATCATAAACACGCAAATAAATAAAACTAGCCATGAGCTAAGGTATTTTTCGGGCATTCGAGACCATTTAGGGGTCGATATTTTTCAACTTTTAATTGTTAAAAAAAATATTTTCCAGGCATCTAGGTGAAAATCGGTCTTGAGAACATCTAAAACCTTTATATAAACAACAAATTGAATAAATAATGGTTGAAAACAATTTTTTTACTATATGAAAATCGGTTTTTTATAAGTTTGAAAACCAGTTCCATTAGCAAGATATTCAAACCGGTACAAACAGATGGTTCGGTTTGAAACCAGATTCGTTTCAACCAAACCAAATTATAAATCGGATCGGTTTCGGTTTTCAAACCGGCTTCGGATCACGAACCGATTTTTTTGTGCCCCTCTAGCCAAGAGGTGATTAAAAATGAAACATCGATGGCTTACAAGATTAAATTTTGTCCAAGTGAATGAAGTTCATTTGGTAAAAACAACCACCACTTATTAATGAACTAATAATATAATCTACTCACAATGATAACATTATTTATTATTCATTTTTGTGGGTCTTCCACTTATTAATGAACAATGATAACATTATTTATTATTCATTTTTGTGGGTCTTCCACTTATTAATGAACAATGATAACATTATTTATTATTCATTTTTGTGGGTCTTGTCTAGTCATGGGATTCCTAAAACACATTGTACATGATCAAACCGGTAAAAGTAATAGGGTTCGATTCGAGCAAAGGGTTACCTATAGCTAAAAATCTAAAATATACAACCATTCATTCATGTGTTGCTTACACCTATATCATCATTTGTTCTCGAACGACATAAAAGGAACCTAAAACACAAGATTGATCAAAGCAAACTAAATCTTTGCATATTTTCCCTTTATGAAGAGCCTTCTAATACATTGTAGTCACTTTTGTTTAGAATAAATACAATGGCAAATATCAACTAAGTCCTATATAAATCAATTCCAACAGTAAATTCCACTATCTAATATAACAAAAAAAAGGCAAATTGCAGGAATATACGTTACTCCTTTTACCAATATAGGCAACACACTTGTTATTCTTTACCCATAATAGCAATGGACTTTCAATTTTCATATATAATAGCAATTTATAATCTGATAATTGTAAAATGTAATTTACTTTCTACCATAGTAGCAACCTATTTACATTTTTTTTACAAGTAATAGCAATTTTCCCAAAAAAGAATCCCCCACACAATGTTATTCAAAGAATCAAAGTAATTCAAATATCTAACTATTATGAGTAAAGAAATGTAAATACATTGCTATAATGTTTACAGTTTTACATTATTATCTTTTCACTTCAAGAAACAGTTTTGTCATCAGTGTTATCTTCATTTTCACCATATTCAGAATCATCAGGGTCAATATGGTCAAAGAAACCATCTAAATACCATTGACATTTTTCAATAAATCCACCTCTTGGAGAATTTGCACGACATTTTTGATCAGCTATCATTTCAGGAGATAATCCCCATTGTTGCATTTCTTCTTCTGAATGATGAACAGCTAAACTGTATTCACCTCCATCTCCTAATTGCATTACTCTGAACTCACAGTTGTTGAAATTATTTAAGTATTCGAATTGTTCAACAGTCCATTTGAACCATTTCATTAGAAAGACACGTGCAGCAAGTCCATGTGAAACAATTATGATGTTTAAATCATCTGCAGGGTCATGCTGAAACCTGCTGTCGATGTCTCTCCATAAAGATTCAAGAAAACCTGAAAATTTTCCACAATTTTTTTGAAATAATCTATCAAAGGAATCGGAGTGAAGCTTCTACCATTTTCATGACTTAAAACTCTTGACATATGGATCACAAGTAAGTAATCTTCTTAGTTGAAATTGGATTACAGAGTACAATAATGGAGGTGTTATTCGTAATGCACATCAAATGCCATTAAATTACAGAAGCAAAAAGGTAAGCAGTGTTGAAAGAGAAGAGGAGACTCACTTGAAACACGATCGAAGACATCAGCAGCAGACTCGCCCTCAGGAAATCGATAGAAGAATCTACCAAATCGTTCTCTAGTCTCCTTTATAATCTTCATCCTCTCAGTAATCTGAAAATTCCCAAAATCCTGTTCCCTAATTCTACATTCTTCTCTAACCCCAATTACTCTCTTTCTAGGGAACGATTTCCCAATCTCTCGAAGAGTTGACCTAGTTCGCTCATAAGGTGATACATAAAAGCAAACCTTCCAGTTACGGAGCTTCCCGGAGTCGGAGATCACATCCCGGATCTGGGTTCCGGCGAGATTGGCTTGTGCTATACCATCTTGTGTTAGAGGGATCTTGTAATCGGGGGTGGTGGTGTAGGCTGCACCGTCGAGATTTCCTGCGCTCTCGCCATGTCGAACCAAGATTATTCTCTTGGGGAGAAATTTTTGCTGCTCAGTTTCGCCAGAATTGATCATTTTCTGAGATGTAAATTATGGTTGGATTGATCTGAATCTATGAATCGAGGTATTTACATGTAGACAAATGGAGATAACTATGAACTTTTTTGAGTGATTCGCGTGAATTTGTCAAATGGTGGGCTGGGGATGGGAAGTGGGAACAGCTGCCATTAATGGAATATGTTGAAGGAGGTAAGAAACGTTGTGCTTTGACCTGGGAAATTTGTGAAGGGGAATGCCAGCAGTTAACGAATCTGTAAAAGGGATGAAAATATGAAATGATTTCTCACACGCAAAAGAGTGTTTTATAATTTCTTTCACTGAAAAGATTGTTTGCTTTAGCCTTTATGCTATAGGATGGAAAGTTTCTTTCATGTTGATTAATGTTTATTAAATGGAAGGAGAAATTATGATATAACTCAACTTTTAATTTTTTATATTAGGGAAATTGATTAATCTACTTTTGTATTGTTCTTTTAAGAAATAACAACTCATAAATAAATTTGAAAAAATATCCTCTAGTCTGGAATACAACATTCCCGACCTATATTTTTCACCACAACCGGTGTCCATATTATCCTTCAATTACATTGATCATTCAAAACCCTTTTATCAATGAAATTATGGACATTGTTTCATTTTTTTATTTTATTTTTATGTTTGATTAGTTCATGATATTTTCAGCTTGATGTCATTTATTTCCTATTTTCATTATTGTTTGTGATTTTGTCAAAACATTAAATTGGATTGCATTGGTCACATCTTCTCAACAACAATTATACATGTAAAAGAATTCTACGCATCTCAACATATTGACGTTATATCATTTTGTTTAAAATCTTCAATCTACCACAACCAACTAAAATTCTCCAAACCCTTATATATCTCAATATTAATCAATTAATGTAATAAATACCATCAAACATTATAAGTTAAAAAGTTTTTGGATGGTTTTTATTTAGGTGAAAATGAATAGTAACATGGGTTTCAAATGGATATAATACAAGTAAATATCTCATTTATAATAAATAATAATAAATAATAGATAATAAATTTGTTCATAGTCGATTTGATTTTAAGAAAGAAAGAAACAAAAATGGTTTTATGTGTCAAAATCTTGTTTAAATCTTATAAAGGTTTGACACCATTTTCTTAATTAGGAACCAATTACGTTAGCTGGTAACAAATACTTAACTTGAACCCCGACCTGTCATGCCCTATTTTTGTGCTCCAGTTTCTTGTTTGGAGGAAAAATAGTCATGAGAAATTAAATATCCTCCTACATTTTATTCCTACTTATCCTCCTACCATATCAAATGTTGACATGTGTCACATTTAATTACACATTTAATGAAATTAATAATCATTTAATCCACTTGTCACCATTTGATATGGTAGGAAGATAAATAGGAATAAAATGTAGGAGTATATTTAATTTCTCATTCCATCTCAACGAAAGGTGGAACAATGTGAGATTGGACATGTCCCACCCAAGAATCGCTTAGTTTTGTAATCTTTACACTCAAAACAACTCATTCTAAGATGAAGGACATATGCATGCATGCATGCCTTCATGTATGGATGTATGTGGTATGCATATTATGCATCAATTCACAATAAAAGGGTTCATGGATGCTTGTATTTCTTCTAATGTCCGACCCTTGGTCTCTGGTACTAATTTTGCAACAAACAAAACAGTCACACAGCATATGCTTGAAAACATGAAAAATGTTCCTGAGTGAAAAAAAAAATGAAAATCCATCAACTCCATAAGCAAGTTTTCTTGTGTGTGTGTGTCTGTGTGTGTGAGAGAGAGAGAGAGAGAGGACCTTCGGTGCTAAACTTCATCAGGAAGTTAAAAGCATATGAAACAACCCAGGAACCAAACCAGTTAACTACTGTCACAAGGCTTCCAGCTGAACCCTTGATATTTATCGGAAATATCTGAAAAAAAAAATAAATAAATAAAGAAATAAGAAATTAAAGGGTAATTAATGCAGAGTTTCATCATTTTATCGATTTAGCCACTTATCTATTGTCCTGAAAAATGGTTTCTTTTTACTGTTTGTTCATATTAATCTGGATAAAATGTATTAAGCTGAATGAAAGGCATACCTCAGACATAATTACCCATGGAATCCCTCCCATGCCTAATGAAAAAGATCCTGTAAATACCTGTTTAAATTTTAACTGGATCTTATAATTAATACTTTCAGTTGTTTTCATGATTAATTAAAAAAGAAAGTTAGTGAGTTCAAAACTCAATACCAATACACCAACAAGTGCCAAGATAGGGCTTACTCCCTTACTCTCTTGAAGGTCCTGAAACCACAAATTAGAAAATTCTAATTTTTTTTATCCTAAATATAAAAGAGTTAACACGTAAAAAATAGCAATGTACTTTGATTTCATTGATTTGTTTATTAATTATTATAACATTGTACATTGTTTCTTCCTATTATACATTTAAAAATCTACCAAATTATAGCAATGTTATTCAAATACAAATAAATTTTCACGGTTATAAGTGGGTAGATTTTCCGATTTTTAATGTCCTAAAAAGTAAAAAATGAAGTGGAAATTAAAGTTAATATAAATAAATGAACCTGTAGCAAAAATGATATCCCAGTTAGGAAACAACCTAAACATGTTCCAGCTGCAGAAACCTTGAAGAAAAGAAATTATATGTTTGAGTTATCAACATATTTTAATCTATTCTATTTAGTAAAAAAAAAAATCACTTAAGCAAACCCTAGATTTAACTTATAAGGGGCTTTTTTCATAATAGGGATGCTTAATGCTTTCTCAAAAATGAGGATGAAGAGGGTATTTACGTCATTTGTAAAAATGGCTAACAAATGATTTGTGAAAAGAGGATAAAGTTTGTACCATTAGTAAAGGCCTTCTACCTGAAACATCCATCAAAAGTACGCCTAATAAAGTAAATGGAACCTGAAGAAAACAATTATATATTCATAAACAAATGCAAATAATTAAAGAGAGGAACTAATTGGGAGTATGAAAAACCTGAACAATAACCATTGCAATTGAACCAATGCTACTTGAAAAACCTGTAAGAAACAGTTAATTATTCATAACCTGTTATTCAATGGTCAAATTATCCATATACTTGTTATATTTAAAAAAAAAAAAAAAAAATCTTTCTTTTACCAGCAGAAATAAAGATAGAATTTGCATAAAATGCAATAGCATTCACTCCACCAAATTGTTGTAATACCATAAGTCCAACTCCAATCTAAAATACAATTATCACAATATGAATTAAAACCTATGAAAAATAAATGATATTATTTATAAATGGAAAGACTTACAATCAGAGATTTGGCATATTCCGGTTGAAACAAATCAAAGACTCTACTTTCTGATAGCTGATCAAGTGTTTCTGTGTAATCCTATTACAAAATTGAAAACAGAATGATGTAATAGAAAGAAATGAAAGTAGGTTTGCTATTTCTTGTATTTATGTTTTAACCCTTATAGAAAAGTCAACTTTTTATAAAAGTTGTTTACTCTGATTTCAGCAGCTTCTTCAGAGATATCTGCATTCTCTCCCCTAAGTTGTTGTAAAGCAGACTCACATTCTTTCCATAAACCAATTTTTGCCTGTAAAAAGCAATGGATAAAACATTTTTCCTTAAATATCTTTTATTATGCCAAAAGCTTTTAAACATTAAAGAAGCATGCTTCAGTTTATTAGCAACTCTTGAGAAATTATATAGTTTTATCAGTCAGCTTGATATCAGATAACAAGTTTATATGCATAACTCTGAAAAACAAAGAATAGGTTAAATGCAAGAAATAGCAACTACTTTCTTTCATTTATTTGTTTATTGTAGGATTCTACTTTCATTTCTTCCTTTTACAACATTATACTTTGAAAATCTACAAACATTAACAATATGTAACAAACTCACCAGCCATCTAGGAGATTCAGGAATGAATAAAAGGCCTAGAATCTGTAGTATACATGGAATGATTCCTGTAAGAACATAACAACTATTGGATATAATCAAAAGATTTATTAAAGATTTGGAGAAATCATTGAAATTTATTTACCAATTAGAGCTAGTGTTCGCCAAGGAATGAAAGTTCCAATAAGCCACATTACAGATACTCCAATGCATATCATCAGCTGTAAATGGTGATATCAATGAAGTTAGGCATTAACAGCTTTTTATTAAAGGATGAATCTGGAGTAGTGAAAATATTTACAGCTTTTTATTACCTGATTAACAGTGGTAAATGCTCCACGAAGGTTTTGAGGTGTTATTTCTGCTATGTAAACTGGTACCTGTTTGTTATTATTCAAATTTGAGACTTTTTTTAATGTTACACAGAACAATATAGAAGAACAAAACATTTCAGAAATTGGTGTAACAGAATGAAGATGATGTTGCAATTACCACATAAGAGAGAACCCCAATTCCATATCCTATCAACAGTCTTCCAACATCCAGCAACCAAGAAACCTGTTTAAGAGTAATTACAAAAGTGATAAGATGAATGAGTACACAACAATGCAACATAAAAGACAAAAAAAAAAAAAAAAAAAAAAAAAGAGAAGGAAAGGAATTGCCTTGGAATATAAAATTGCTAACCACCCCAACAAACAAAACATTTCAGAAAGCCCCATGGTCTGCATATCAGATCAAATCAAAGGGAAAAGGAAACTTTTTAAGATATAATGATAAACAAATGAATGATTTAAAAAAAAAAACAAACATGTTCCATTGAACTTTTGTAGAGTTTGCTGCATTGTAGAACAAGAAAATGGTAAAGTTGTATGAAAGCACAATAATTTACCCTTCTCCTTCCAAGTTGATCAGCTATTTTCCCACTCATAACTGCACCTACCATTGCTCCAATTGTCAATATTGAACCAAAAACTGAATACTGCAATTAACCATGAAAACAAGATTGAGAAACTTGAGCACAATCAAAAATATATGAAAAACCTTACAATAATTAATTTCTGAAATGAATTTTTTAACAATTAAGACTCGTATATTAATATATTGATAATTGATTAGAGAAGTTTCACTTAAACATGCTGAGATTACCTCTTCTAAGGACATGCTAAGGTCATCCATAATTCCAGTCTGAGCTGGAGATGAAAAGCCAACCTGAGTATATATACACCAAACACATATAGAATTCTAGATTAGGGTTTATAAGAGAAGTCAACATGTTTTATGCATTATATTGACCATGGAAGACTCTGTTAGTTCAGGAAAAACAGTAACAAAGCAAATTTTTTAGTCTCCCATTTCTGCAAGTTTTTAATCCAAAGTTACCTTTTACCCAAATTTGATTGGAGACTCAAAATTTCTTTCAGCATATTCGTATGTTAAACAAGAAAATTAATATATAGTGCTCAATAGTAAATGCTGAAATTAAAGGAAGATTATCCTCAACATTCGTTCATCATATTTGACAACGATAGCTGTAGAACAGTTGACTTTTCATCTTATCTAATAACATGAATCATCCTACCCAAATTAATCAATTACAGTATTGAATTGAACTTAAGCTGCGTATCTTATTTCCATTGAAGTACAAATATCTATATTTTATGATATCATATCGATCATAGAGGAACTTACAGCAGAACCGAAAACGTAAGATCCAGAAACAGCTACCACAGTGCTGAACACAACCACGGGTGTCGCCGGAGAAGATGAATTGTTACTCCTCCGTTGCCGCCTATCTTCAGTGGTGATGAGCAATAAACTCTCCGAAGTACTCGGACCATCTCCGTTGCTTCTGCTTCCCATATCACTGTGTGTGTGTGAGAGAGAGATAGGCTACTGTCCTTGCATGTGAATGGCGGGGCTGTCTTCATCACCGGGAAAATACAAAAACTATAGTATTTAACTATTTAAGTACTTGCGCCCCAAACTATGGAATATTTTCATGTTTGGTCTCTTTATTTGAAAGGTTTTTGATTTTTGACAACTATAACCACGCATCATGAATTGTGACAGGGAAGTTTTAAAGCAATGTGAGGCTATGCCCCACACACACACACACACACACACACACACACACACACACACACACACACACACACACACACACACACACACATATATATATATATATATATATATATATATATATATATATATATATATATATATATATATATATATATGAAAAGTGAATATACCCTTAAGGGTATAAAAACTTAGGTACTCAAACCCACCATAAATACGACGTTTTGTTTGATATATTCATTATAATATTCTTAAACTTCAACACCTGACTTGATTTACTTTTAAGATTTTCGAAAATTTACTATTATCTTCCTCTTACATCAGATCTTTTTGCCGAACACCTACTAGGCTATATATATTGTAGTTGAAAATGAAAATTATGTAAGAGGAAGATAAATGAAAAATTTATAAAAATCTTTGAAGTAAATTAAGTTAGAAGTTGAAATATAAGAATATTGGACAATTACAATGTATATATATGATACAAAACGACGTAGTATGGTGAGTTTGGGTATCTAAGTTTATATATACCTTAAGGGTATATTCATTTTTTTTTCTCTCTCTCTCTCTCTCTCTCTCTCTATATATATATATATATATATATATATATATATATATATATAAGTAAAACATCTTATGATTAACCCTTAGTCATTGATCTCACATGGCTTCTACAATATATGAATTTCTAAAGGGTAAATGTCACTGTAGCCCAACCAACTTACGTGTTTTGGTTTAAATGGTCACTTTTTTTTTGTGCATTCTAAGGGTACGAATTCATGTTTTTAGTATTTAAAAGGTCCCTTTAAGAGAAATGAAGGGGTCACCCGGTGAACCCCTTTTCTAATCACCTCCTAATGAGCAGGTTAATTATGCCAGTCGTTGCCACCCCATCCATTAATCTCTCTCTCTCTCTCTCTCTCTCTCTCTCTCTCTCTCTCTCTCTCTCTCTCTCTCTCTCTCCGCCGACGGAAAGCTCTAATCCCCCATTTCCTTCCCCCGCTAACGACCTCTACCATTCCCAATAGCACCTCAAAAACGCAAAAAATGTCAGGCACGCTACGTCAAAAAGAAGGAATAGGTTTATCACATCTCAAATTCCATGGAACTAGACATGCTCTTCTGTTCTTACTGCCCCTGCTACACACCCAAAGTCTTTATTTGATCGGATATTATTTGGTTTCAAATGGTCCTAAACTGCACCCAGTTTCAATAGTCATGGTTGTGCCTGTTATTCAAGCCATGTTACTTCAAAAGGGCTAACAGGGGAAGAAGATGAGCTACGCACCTCAACTGTTCGATGAAATGCATAACAAAGAAAAAAAATGCTTTGCTCAATGCTTATATGACATATTCAACTCCACACCGGTCCTTACTAAGTCTTGTGGGATGATATGTTGTTCTACATTACACATCACACCCCCTACATCAAAATGCCAACAAGAACATGGGTTTGAAATCTGGCAGTACAACATGATATTTCCGTTTTAGCAATTGAATATGGCTTTTCAAGTCCGATCAACAAAGTTATAGTAACTCCTTGACCACCATGATAAGTCTCTACCCACCACCAGTTGTAGTGGTCTGAATCCATGTAAATTGACATGTGCAAATTGCTCAGATGAGAAGCAAGTAATCTATCAAATCAGAGTGGTGGAAAGGCCTACCGGGATAATGATGTTGTCATGAGATCTAATCAATCGGAGAGAATCAGAACCAACCACCATGTTTGAATCTTAGATAATCCTCTGTTTATGTTTCACCTTGTTCATGGATTTTAAGAGTATAATACTCATTAAATAAACTTGGTATATATGCAAATAAAGAAATCTAAGAAAGATTGGCGGTGGACGACGGCTCCGGTGAACTAATCGGCTGCTGCAATCAAGCCAAGAGAACGTTTCCTGCACCACCATCCAATTTGGGGGCGACCACAATGGCAACGGTGTTCCGATTACAGACGACGAAGAAGAGAACGTTTCCTTCTTTTTTCCAGATTTAACATTCAATCGGAATATCATAGAAGGATGTCCGACAAGCCGTTCTTTGAAGTGAAGGGTCACGTTCTCTTCCTTTCTTTGTACCGACATACCCAAAAAAGTTAAGAATTTGTTTTAATTAACTTTTAAAAAATATATAGAAAAGTCAATATACTAATGGCAACCGGTAAACCGGAAAGAAATATGGTGGTTCCTCTTTTAAACAGGTAAAATCAAAGTTTAAGCACTTAGACTACTAAAAAAAACAAAAGGGACCTTTTAAACCAAAACACATAAGTTGGTTGGGCTACAGTGACATTTACCCATTTCTAAATATAGCCTACTATTCAAGAACAATTAATTCATGCAAATCTTTCTATACTAATAAAAGAATGTCACTTACCCATTTCTAAATATAGCCTACTATTCAAGAACAATTAATTCATGCAAATCTTTCTATACTAATAAAAGAATAGTTATTAGTGTCACTTATAATTTTCTCATAATTTATATTTTTTTTTTCAAATGCTCTATAAAAATGACACTTGTCATTTTCTCATCATTTTTTATTTTTTAAAAAGTATTAATGTCGATAACAAGTTAGACAATTATTTATTTCATCCATGATTTTTAGAAGAAATTTAAATTCGTCTTGAATAAGTTTCAGTTATGATTGCTGATAATTAATTGTATTTTCTACAATATCATGTTTAATTAATAATATATTGAAAATAACTGATTAATAATTATGAGTTTTTGCTATAAAAATTTAATTATTTCTATCGTTCCCACTTCCCACGATAGTATTTTATTATTCATATCACATTGTATCTTTAATCTTTTTACAACTAGTTCCCAATATTTTGCATTTTACTACACGTTATATAACAATGTCTGAAACTTTCAAAATAAGCTCCAAAAAAATACACTTTACACGACAATTAATAGTTTCTAGGTCCAAAAAATGGATTCTATAACTTTTGAATCAAATATTGTATAAAATCATTATATTCTAATCTTTCATATCATGTCATGTAATCAAGTTTCTATAGAGGTGTTCATGGATGCTTGAATTTCTTCTAGTGTACGACCCTTGGTCTCTGGAACTAATTTTGCAACAAACAAAACAGTCACACAGCATATGCTTGAAAACATGAAAAATGTTCCTGTGGTAGAAATAAATACATCCATCAACTCCATAAATATACAACCATTGTAACCAATATTTTCTTGTATGTGTGTGTGTGAGAGAGAGAGAGAGAGAGAGAGAGAGAGAGGACCTTGAGTGCTGTATTCCATCAAGAAGTTAAAAGAATACGAAACAACCCAAGAACCAAACCAGTTAACTAGTGTCACAAGGCTTCCAGCTGAACTCTTAATATTCATAGGAAAGATCTGAAAGCAAAAATATTTAGTTATTAAAAACAACACCAATTACCATTTTAAATTATTTTTTTGTCATGTGAATCTCAAATATTATATATGTAAATAAGCTGAATAAAAGCCATACTTCAGACATAATGACCCATGGAATCCCCCCCATGCCCAATGAATAGGATCCTTTAAAAACCTGCTTACAATTCATCTCATAATTTAAATTCATAAATATAAAAGCTGGAAACTGAATTATAAAGCCACATAAAATTAAACTTTTGATTAGTGTAGAATTCCATTACCAATACTCCAACAAGTGCTAAAATAGGGCTTAACCCTTTATTCTCTTGAAGGTGGTCCTACAGGGGCAAATTAGACTTTACTTCATGAGTTTTGGGCCAGAAAATAAAATGAAAGTGGAGATTAAATTTTAATATTTTATATAATATAAATAAACAAACCTGTAGGAAAAATGATATCCCTAGAAGCAAACAACCCAAGCAAGTTCCACTAGCAGAAACCTTAAGAAAAAAAAAACAATTTATTTCTTGCATTTATCCCTAGAATTAATCTATGAAAAAATATATAAATAAATGATTTGTGAAAAGAGGATAAAGTTTGTACCATTAGTAGAGGCCTTCTACCTGAAACATCCATCAAAAGTACACCTAAAATGGTGAATGGAATCTGCAAAGACACATTTCAGTAATTATAAAAACAGTAAATTACACAAATCGTCCCTAAGGTTTGGGGTAATCTGTGTGTTTAGTCCCTAACTATTTTTTTTTTTTAAGTCGGACCGTCCCTGGAGTGTTCTTTTACTACGGTTTTTTTTTACCTGAAATGACTATATTGCCCTTACCAATTTTTTTTTTTTTATTTTCTTAAGAGGGTGTTTAGGGGAAAGGGGGTGGGTCCATGTTATTTTTTTAATATAAAAACAATAAAGAAATCAATAAGGGTAAATTAGTCTTTTTTTTTTCATTGATTAGGGACCAAAACCAAAACAAAATCAAACAATATGGACTGTCCGAGTTATACAAAAAAAAGTTAGGGACCAAACACACAGATTACCCCAAACCACAAGGACCATTTATGTAATTTACTCTTGTAAAAGAGATTGCCAAAATTAAAGATGTCAACTACTTGAAAGTATGAATAACCTGAACAAGAACCAATGCTATTGATCCAATAGTACTTGAAAAACCTGTAAAATAACAATACAGTTTCATCAACATATTTTTTTTTTATCCAAAATCATATATCCCCATTAAAAAAAATTAAAAATTAAAAAGCTTAACCCAAGAGCATGATCCTTACCAGCAGAAATAAAGATGGAATTTGCATAAAATGCAATAGCATTCACTCCACCAAATTGTTGTAATACCATAAGTCCAACTCCAATCTAAAATACAATTATCACAATATGAATTAAATCCTACGAATAATAAATGATATTATTTATAAATGGAAAGACTTACAATCAGAGATTTGGCATATTCTTGTTGAAACAAATCAAAGACTCTACTTTCTGATAGCTCATCAAGTGTTTCTGTGTAATCCTGTATTATAAACAGAAAGAAAAATATATTCCCATTGATTTAAAAAAAAAAAAAAAAAAAAAGTTGTTAACTCTGATTTCAGCAGCTTCTTCAGAGATTTCTGCATTCTCTCCCCTAAGTTTTTGTAGAGCATTCTCACATTCTTTCCATAAACCGATTTTTGCCTGCAAAAAGCTAGTTATAATCTTCTCTCATATGGAAAATAAAAAATTGGTGGAAAAAAGGTTTTAGACTTTTAGTAATTTGCTATTAAGTTAAATGCAAGAAATAGAAAAATAATTTGATTGGTTTGTTAATTATAACATTTTAATTTTTAAATAAAACTCACCAGCCATCTAGGAGATTCAGGGATGAAGAACAGGCCTACAACCTGTAGTACACATGGAATGCCTCCTAAATGGATATAACATAACAACTATTTGTCTGATTAAAATGTCTTCAAGATTTATAAAACATCATTGAAGTTTAAAAGAAATTTACCAATAAGAGCTAGCGTACGCCAATGAATAAGAATTCCAAGAAGCCACATTACAGATATTCCAATAGATATCATCAGCTGTAATAAATCATAAATGGTGCTCAATGCATTCAGTCATTAGTCAACATTTGTTGATATTGTATTTAACCAATTTGCAATTACCTGATTAACATCGGTAAATGATCCACGAAGGTTTTTGGGTGTTATTTCTGCTATGTAAACTGGTACCTATTTGGTTATTTGAAGATGAAATCTTACAAATGTCAAAGAATAAGGAAATCAGTGTAACATACTGAAGAATATCCTGCAATTACCACATAGGAGATAACCCCAACTCCATATCCTATTGATAATCTTCCAGCATCAAGCAACCAAGAAGCCTGTTACCAATAATTAAAAAGCAATGAGATGCATGAACTTTAGAGGACTACATACAATAAACAGCAACATACTTTCATTTATTTGTCTATTATGAATGATCACATCAAGATCTATGAAAAAAAAAAAGATGAAAAAGGGGTAAGACTTGCCTCAGAATATAAAATTGCTAACCACCCGAACAAACAAAACACTTGAGATAGTCCCATGCTCTGCATATCATATCATATCATATCATATCATATCAAATCAAATAGTAAGAGAACAAAAGAACAAGAATACAAAATAATAACAACAGCAAGTTACAGGTAAAACAAAAACAAACCATTTTCCTTCCAAATTGATCGGCTATTTTCCCACTCATAACTGCACCAACCATGGCTCCAATTGTCAATATTGAACCAAAAACTGAGTACTGCAAGTAATCATGAAAACAAGATGGAGAAGACGAAAGAAGTATAATCATAAGATTTCTGTAACCCTAAATTAGCATTGAGAAATGTGAATTTGAATCATAACATTTCCTATGAGAAGCCACACTTACATGCACAAGAGGAAAGCATAAGCATAAGAAACTTCACTTAAACATGTTATATGAACATATTACACTTTTTTTTGTGACCAAAAATGACATTACCTCTTCCAAGGACATGCCAAGATCATCCATGATTCCCATCTGAGCTGGAGATGAAAAGCCAACCTGTGTATCAACCATAGATTAGTTTTCATAAAAAAAATTAACCTAATTTGTGCATTAGTAAGCTTAAAATAAGTTCCCTTTTTGAGAGTCCTATATGAGCTCACAGTTTTCCTTTTCCTTTTTTGCAGATGTTCAATCCAAATTACCTTTACGTAATTATTCACAAATTCGGATGCCATTGGTTTTGATCTAAAAAAATCTTCTATCGTTAGAAGATATTTTTAGATGTAATCATCAACAAATTTTACTTATGTGTCAGCCAAACACTGTGTATTTTTATATTGTTATGAATTCTGAAATTAACAAAAAAAGTAGCCCTCAAAATTAAATATATGGACTTACTGTTGCGTATCCTATTCCATCTTATCTCACAAAATCGATAATCCTAATGAAATCGATTACTGTACTGATGAACTCATGCTGTGTACCCTATTTCATAGGCTGTATCTACAGAAATTCAAATAAATATAATATTGATTGCAGAAAAACTTACAGCAGAACCGTAAACGAAAGATCCACAGACAGCCACCAAAGTGCTAAACACAACCACCGCTGTCGCTGGAGAAGACGACTGATTGCTCCGACGTTTCCCACTGACGTCAGTGGTGGTGAGCAAAGAGCTATCCAGAGTACTCGGACCATCTTCTTCTTCGCTTCTACTATTCATGTCTGTTGATGGCGCGCTGACTGCCTCTCTTTCAGCCACCGGCGAAGAAAAACAAAAACTAAATCAGTAAATTTAAATAATAACCCTCAAACTATTGAAAGATTTCAATTCTAGACCGTTATAGTGGAACGGTAAGCATTTGTACTGAAACTATATATTGACATATCGAGTATGGTTTGGATAAAACCGAATTATCGAATTGTCCAAACTATATATTGAAAACCAAAATCAATTTGGATCTGATCGGATTTGAATTGTAATTGGATCGGATCAGATCGGATTTGAATTTAGTTTGGACAATTCGGATCTATGTTTGGAAAACCGAAATCAATTTGGATTTACTTGATTGGATTGGATCAAACCGATCCATCCAAACGAACACTCCTAGTTTTCAATACTATATGAGCTTCTCCATCCGCCGTGCATTTTTGTGTTAAAACAACACCACAACACCATTTTATTGGGTTTTTGGTTTATGGTTGGAATTGCTCTAATACATGTTCGTAACCTAAACCAATAGTAATACCTAAGAACCAATTATTAACGAACCTAAAAAAATATTTTAAATTTAATAAAGATAAACTTAGATTAATTGATTTATAATTTTAGTGAACGCCCTTTGATGCGACATCGACCTCCGGCGAGTCTTCTAGTCTTCTGCTGCGGTGGAGATCTGGATATCACAGTGCAAAGTCGTTGGAGCCGTCCCAGGGACTGTGCCCCGGGAGCGGACTCCGATGGTCAAGTTAGATCAGCTAGAAGATATGAGATGGTTCTCCATAGCTGGGGGGAACCATCTTGGTGCTAGTGGTGGTATATAGTGGCTGACGGCGGAGGGTATAGTGGCTGACGGCGGAGGGTGGCGGCTGAGCCACCCGGCCGGAGTATAGTGGCGGCTGAGCCAAAGGGAAGGATCCTCCTCCATGGAGGAGGTACTGTTCATTATATAGGGGACAATTAGGTCAAGGGGAATTAGGGCAGGCCTTGGGCCAGCCCAATTCAGGCCCAACTAGCAAGGAGTTGGGCAAGGCCGGCCGAAGGCGCCGGGCGAGGCTGGCGGGCACGCCCCAGGCAAGGCTGGCTGGTGCGCACCAGGAAAGGATGGCAAGGGAGTGTCAGGCGAGGGAGTGCCAGGCGAGGGAGGGCCAGGCGAGGGAGCGCCTGGCCGGGCCGGCAGGAGAGTCCCCAGCAGGGCTGGCAAGGGAGTCCCCAGCAAGGCTCGTAGGGGAACGTCAGGCAGGGCTGGCAGGAGCGCGCCAGGCCAGGCTGGCGTGCTGGAGCAGTTTGGGCCATGCTAGTGGACCATATATCATCAAGTCCCCCCAGTCTGGTGTTATTGGTACGCGGCCAATGACATCGGACTGGAACTAGTCATATAAACCAACAGGAGAGTCCCCATCGAGGTTGGCAAGGGAGTCCCCAGCAAGGTTGGCAGGAGAACGCCAGACAAGGCTGGCAGGAGCGCGCCAGGCCAGGCTGGCGTGCTAGAGCAGTCTAGGCCAAGCCAATGGACCATATATCATCACCCTTCAATCTTAAGCTATCCAAGTCAATTAGCTAGTAACGAGTAGCAGGTAGCTAGTATCTTTTTGTTAAATATTACGTGAAATAACTTTTAGATTTGAAACGTTTTGTTTAAATTAAATGTTAAAATCTTGTAATGTCAAACGAGGTTTTTAAGCTTCCAAATATTCTGTGTCAAACACACTCTAGCCAGTTATATTTTAAACTTTGACTATAGCAACTTTAAAAATCAAAATATTTGTAACATCCCAATCTTCAAATAATTTTAAATTCATCCATTGGGTTGTAATTATGTCATTTTTAGTCATTGGATTGGAAAGGAGTAGCCATGGGAAGCCGTAGTGGCAAATGGTAATTTTTGGAGCAAGAGTTGTACGCTGGACGTACATGTGAGTACGCTAAGCGTACTAGGGCGCGCCTAGTACGCTGGGCGTACGTATATGTACGCAGGACGTACTAGTGTTTGGGTGAAACCCTAACTTTTAGGGTTTGTGGAGTATTTAAGCATCATTATGGCCTCCCCCCCCACCAATCTTTTCAGCCTCCAATTCTAGGATAGTTGTTGGCAAACCCTAACTCCTCTAGTGTGTGTGTATGAGTTAAGAGTGTGTTTCTTGTATGGTTGAAGGAGAAGTTAGTGCATCAAAGGAGTCAAGGAAGGAAGAAAGCTTATAGATCTAGGATTATCATCTTCTTTGGGAGCTTCAGGAAGTATAAAGCTTCTACCTTTATGTTTGGATTGCTTAGATATTGTTTTGGTAGCTTTTTAGTGTTCTTCTTGTCCCAAAAGTCCCATTGTTATGCATGCTTTGTTTTAGACGTTTTGAGTTGTCCTTTTAGAACCTAGTGTGACAACCGTCAAATTCAAGTCAAAGTCAAAGTCAACAAGTCAAACCGGTCAAACTTAACTAGTATTTGTATGTTAAACGTTATTCTATGTATAAAAATGTGCATTTGTATGTCAAAAATTCAAGTGTCTCGAAGAATCTATGTGTTAACAATGTAAAAACCCTAAAAAGGGAGTTGAACGCATCAAAACACGACTAAGGACCCTTTCGGGGACTTAAAACGATCATTAACGAAGCATAACGGGGTTCACGAACCTTGCATTACGAAATTATACGATAATAATGGCCAAGGTTAAATCTCTCCCAAATCTCTCTAAGAATGTGAAATCTCTCCCAAATCTCTCCAAGTATGTAAAATCTCTCCCAAATCTCTCCAAGCGTGTGAAATCCCTCCCAAATCTCTCTAAGAATGTGAAATCTCTCCAAGTATGTGAAATCTCTCCCAAATCTCTCCAAGTATGTGAAATCTCTCCCAAATCTCTCCAAGTATGTGAAACCTCTCCAAGTATGTGAAATCTCTCCCAAATCTCTCCAAGTATGTGAAATCTCTCCCAAATCTCTCCAAGTATGTGAAATCTCTCCCAAATCTCTCCAAGTATATGAAATCTCTCCAAGTATGTGAAATCTCTCCCAAAATCTCTCTCAAACTTTTTATGGTCATCCGGGTCATCCCGACCCTTAACTTGGTCAAAAATCACGCAAAACGAAAAGATTTCTCGAAAAACAGCTATATAGAACCGAAACCCCTCTTAAGGAGCCGAACCTCTTAGAAGCCGAACCTCTTAGGAGCCGAACCTCTTAGAAGTCGAACCTCTTAGGAGCCGAAACCCTTCTTAGGAGCCGAAATTGTCAGAAGCGAAAGTGTCAGAAGCCATCTCGGACCGAAGCCAGCAGCGAGGACCGAACTTCGGCCCCCCATCCGAGATCCTCGCATCCCCCACTTCGGACCTTCGGTCTTCCCCTCCTTCTCTCGGTTCCCTCTCGGTTCTCACACTCCTAAGAGCCGAACCTCGCAGGTTCGGTCCCTAATGCCGGTTTTCGACTACTTTTGCCTCCTAAGCCCGTTTTTGACGGGATTTTTTCACCAAATTCATATTTTTATCATTTTTAACCCCCAGAACTCTTATTTTAATTATTTTTCAAGGATTTACTAATTAAAAATCATTATTTTATAATAAGAAGAGTATTCTACCCCACAAGTGGGTCAAGTGTGTCCACTTGCCTCCTATGTGTCACTTTCTCGTTGGTCCAACCTTATCCACATCACACAAACCAAGACAAACATCCCTTCACCCTAGCCACTTGCTCCAGCAACCCTCCATATAAGGAAATGCCTGGGATTTCCTTGATCATTTGCTTCACCATCAAACATTATACACTTCTTAAACCATCAAGAGGGCCTTTTTTCTCTCAAACTTTCAGCCACACTTTTGATGTGTTCTGTGACAACCCGTAAAATTTTTACTTTTAAAGCCCAGTCAATCAACTCAACTGAGTGTCAGACTCATTGGTAATGAGTTCTAGCCTAGTTTAAGGTCATTCTAAGGAGTTTTAAGCCTAGTACACTTAAGGAATGAGTGTAGAATGTACCTGCTAGAGACACTGTCCAAGAAATCAAGCCTTAACCTTCTTATTGAGAGTTCACGGCCACAACACTTGAGTTTACGGCCGTAAACTCAAGGTGGGCCGTAAACTCCTCTTTTTAGACTCATATCCTTCATATTCTTCATTATTCTCATTTCCAAGTCAAGAAAGTCCCATTCTCTCTCAAGTATCATCCAACTTTTCATCTTAGATCTTCAAAAGTGTAAGTGTTCTTGCTCTAGTTTGTTGTTAATCCTTCTTAACTAGCTTCATCCTCATGATTCATCCATGGAAATCATGTTTTCTTAGATCTTCAAGAAACACCAAGAACACACACTAGTGTTCTTGGCCAAAACCGATCATTTCAAGCTTCTAGATCGTAAGTACTCTTCCCTATACTTCATATCTAGTAGGAGGCCTTGAATTACAACATTGAAACATGCCTTTTCCCATGAAGATCATGAGTTTACGGCCCAAGATCTTCCTTGACCGTAAACTCCATGTTATGGCATGTTTGGGCCTTAAACTCTTCCAACAATCAAACCTTTGACCTAGAACCCTTCCTTGATGGAAATAAGACCTTAAACTACCCTCAAATGCATAATGACCATGAGTTTACGGCTGTAAACTCCTTTGGGCCGTAAACTCATCAAAAGCCTTCTTTGTGTTGGTCTTTCTCATACTTGTGTAGAGCAAAAGTCCCTCAAGCTTCCCTAGCCTTCAAACCCACACTTATGCATGTTTGACCATGAGTTTACGGCCGTAAACTCCCTTGGCCGTAAACCCATGGTAGTAAACTCAAGTTAGTGCCATTCCACTTCCCTTTTATGAATCACATGTGATTCCAACACTTGGTCAAAGTGTTTCCTAGTCCAGGAAGGTGTTTCCTTTCATATAGTTGTTTATAAACACTATATTCATGCCAATATATGTCATTTAGGACTTGTTGTGTCTCGGGACTTCATTCGTGGAACTTCTCATCCTTACACGCATACCCGTTTGAATCACCCACATCAGGTGAGTTCATACCCCGTAATGAATCTTTTAACTGTTTTAAATGCTTTTAAGGGGGGGGGGGGAATACAAGTTGAACACAATGATAATTGTGTAACTCTTTGTTATAAACATCTTTCAAAAATGTTACTTATGTCATTTATAAGTTGTCAAAACATTTCAAAAACTCTTTTAAAGTTATGTTACTTTATAGTTATACAAAACTCCATTTTTAAAGTACAAGCATAACTTAGTAGATAAACGAGTCTTTTCAATAACAGTTCAAGTAAAACTTTAGTAAACTATAATATGTATAGTTTAGGAGGATGCTATTCATTACTTCTAGTTCAATGAAGCATACAAAGAAACAATAACATACAGAGAGAGATACTATATTGAGAAATAAACAATACCATACAGAACAAACAAACTAGGTTGCTATAGCCTGAGAACATACAAGATCTAATTATACCAATGAATCACTAACTCATTGTTTTAAACAAAAGGTGATAGTTATATTGGGTATACATGATCATATAACTTGAATGTGAATTACACGGCTTGCAAGAATTTGCAGAGGTCGCGTTTGGTTCCCTTATTCTCTAGACATGGAGAGCGTTTAGTAGGGGTACTAGCCTTCACATTATGACCATAATAAAACAAACATGTTTTAGGTCATCAGTACATCCGCATGTCATTATAAACGACAACTGTGTACTTACATTTCCCATTACTTTCATAAAGTGACAGTACCACTTGAAAGTCAAATGCAAACTATTTTCGAGTTAAGATAGTTATAAACTGGGGAAAACTTACATTTTTACAAACGACAAACATAACAGTCGAGTCTAGCACATAACAGTAGATGCCTTGGTAGAAGGCTACGTTTAATAGAAAGGACCATAATGCTAACCTTATGATTCCTTAATGTACACATCAAAGGATATATATATACCAATAGGATCCGACAGGTAATAGGATGTGTGCTCTCCGCTTCATTTCCTGTTCCTTGATTGGTTGTGGGCTTGGAACGAATTCACCCAATCTATTTTCTATTCGATTCTAGATATATATATATATGCTCTGTATACATTAAGTCATCATAAGGGTACCAGGTATGGGTCAAGTCATAGAACACAGAGTCAATGCACAGTTTTCTAGTACAAAACATACTTTCCAAATCAGAAACTTTGGTATACAAAACTTGAAACTTCCCAGTAAAGGGTTTAATCCATTTTATTAAACCAGTATAAACTTAAAGGACCTTAGGTGATTAACTCTATAATACTTTAGTTTATACATCATGGTTATATATAACTAATACCCAATAGGTAGTTGGATGTGTGTTTTCCGCCTTACTTCCTGTTCCTTGTTTGGTTGTGGGCTTAGGGCAGATTCACCCAATTAACTTTCTATCCGATATTAGATCATATATATCCAGTATAAACTAAGTTATTATAAAAGTGATTACTGTGGTTACCATATTATTATAAGAAATAAG
Organism: Lactuca virosa; assembly: GCF_052849685.1. Taxonomy (NCBI): domain Eukaryota; kingdom Viridiplantae; phylum Streptophyta; class Magnoliopsida; order Asterales; family Asteraceae; genus Lactuca; species Lactuca virosa. The sequence continues at coordinate 126,083,176 of NC_136430.1, forward strand.
GGTTTTCTTAAAGAATCTTTTCATTAAATATAAAGGGACCATTACAATTAACTCCATGAGTAACAAGTGAATACACCAGGGTTATATACAACAAAGATCTAACAACCAATGGGATGTGTGCTATCCGCCTTAATTTCTGTTCCTTGTTTGGTTGTGAGCTTAGGGCAGATGCGCACAATCGATTGTTTGTTTACTCTGAGTCTTATATAACTTGTATCCATTTAGTACTCATAGAAAGGATTGTAGAGTCATTTTTACTTATCTTTCATCAAAGTAGGAAATATAGGATTTTCTAGAGGAACAGGCGAACTTTTCTAAACAGAACTTACAACTTACAACATTTTACAACTTACTACAACTTACTACATTTTCAACTACATTTTCAACTACATTATACAACTTACTTACATCATTAAAATCTTATGAACTCACCAGCTTAATTGCTGATCAACTCTTTCAAATAACTTGTATTCTCAGGAGACTAATAGACATGTACTCGTGTTGGGAATTCAGAAGATGGAGCATAATAGCTTCAAGTCTTGTTTTGTTATTTGCTTACGAATTCTATGTTTTGTGAACACACACTTTGTAAACACTTTCTTTCAAATGAAATGGTTGTTCATTACTTGCTTACTATAATGCATATCTTGTGATACTAAACATGACGTCCTCCACCCCCGAACGTTTCCGCCGTTTCGGTTTTGGGGTGTGACATGTTCTTGAGTCATTTATTCACTTATTGGTAAGTATTTCCTCCTAACTCGAGTGCTATTACTTGTTTTCATAACACTCTTGGATCATCGACTCATATCTTAACACCAAAAATCGTTCTTAGGATCATCCAAAACTTCGTGTGTTCATCAAGTGATCTAGACTTGAAACTCATCATCTTCAACCTTCCACTCTTCAAGAAATCACTCAAGGTGAGTTCATACCCCTACATTTTCTAGTTTTCTTCAGTTTTTAGGGGGGGGGGGGAATACAAGTTAAAACACCAAAACATATTCAAAACTTAACTTGACAGCTTACAACAGAAAAGTTGTGACCTGTTCACGAACTGTTTTACCCAACTTAAACTTAATATCTTTCAAAACTGTTTAATATTCAAGTAGTTCAGGTTTATACCTTTAAAATGACTACTTGCACATCTCCATATGATTTTTCTATGATTTATGGTGATTTTTACAAAACTGCCTACCATTTCAAAAACGAATTCGGACCAGTCTGTGATTATGAACACTTTCACATAAGTTAGAGACTTCTAAAAATCATAATAAAAATTATGAATAAACTAGACACATTTTCTAAGCTCTCAGAGTTTATGGAGTTAGTTTTCGACCTCGTATGATTTTTCTATGATGATTTCAAAACAGTACAGAAAGGATAAAAACTAGTTACATAGTTTACCATATTAACAACACTTTGTAGTATGTTGAGCAAAGTGCATAACGATAAGTTTCTCAATGTTTGGATGCATTCTTGTTAGTTTATCATCATAAACAGAAATTAGTCATTCATGTTAAGGTTTTTCCTCCATTCATTTCGAACACATATAATAAACTACATTAAGTATAGTTTATGAATTTTCGATAAAAGCATACTACATGGAAAAGGTTTTACTCTCAAAACAAATGGTTTTTTCATATACTACTTGATAAACTATAATAGTAATAGTTTATGGATTTATATCAAAAATGTATTTTCATAAAAGGTGATTTCACTTCCTCCACGGAAGAGGTTTTATACTCAAAACTATATGTAAACTAGTTAACGTAAGTTGTGAGACATTCTCCTTCGGGGTACCACAGAAAATCCTGAATTAGTTATAATCAGAGTCTCTTGTAGGGAGAGCGTGATAATTGTGTATAGATATATATTGGGATTGACAATCCCGCACCTAAACTGTTAGCTACAGTTAGACCGGCAGGTCTGGGGTGACAAATGTCATTTCGATTCCGACGTCTGAAGAACGTCGCAACAGGCATCTATGTTATAGTATGGTTATAGCGACTCACATAGGGAGTTAACAATCTTTCAAGTTTACAGGAAAAATTCTAAAATGAAAAGGGGTTTTACTTCTAAATTAAACGAGTTTATGCCGATTTAAACTTGCATGAATTACTTTAAGTATGGAAAAATACTTGTATATTCTCGGTCTTGACGTTTAAGACTACATGACTTTTTATAAGGAAAATATTGGATTTTCTTTGGAAACACATTACCATTATGAACATTATAAGTACAAAACACACACATATATTCTCTGTCTTGACATTTAAGACTACATGACTTTTTATAAGGAAAATATTGGATTATCTTTGGAAACACATTACCATTATGAACATTATAAGTACAAAACACACACATATTCTCTGTCTTGACATTTAAGACTACATGACTTTTATAAGGAAAATATTGGATTTTCTTTGGAAACATATTTCTATCAAAACTACATTTCATCCAGAATTGTTAGACTTCAGCTATAATTGCTAAGTGTATATGCTAGAGTTATATAAGAATCTAGTCACAATCAACTTAGAATTGGTGGGCCCGCCTTACTTCCTGTTCCTTGTTTGGTTGTGGACCTAGGGCAGACCTATTATATTCGACAGTTTATTTAACTTAAATTTTATATAACTTATATATACACTGGGTGATTATAGAAGGAATTTACAGGTCTTTCTAGGGTACATTATTGCATAACATAGGAGAGTTCATTTCACGTTTAATAAAGAAAATATTGAATTTTCTGAAATCATAATCTATCGCTTTTTTACAAGGAAAACGGCTTCTTTCTCAAATAAAACTCTTATGAACTCACCAACTTAACTGTTGACGCTTTTTCAAACTACTTGTATTCTCAGGAATTCAGTGAAACAGGAAATCAACCGCTTTTGAGGATGAGACGTTAAATCGTCAAACATTTCATTTTTGTCATCATAAGTGTAATTGATTGGAAACATGTAAACACATTCTATTGTATAACTTTTTCAATTATATTTATGATGGTTGTATTTACTTTGAGCACTATTATACTCGTTGTTGTGATACTATACATGAAGTCCTCCACCCCCGGACGTTTCTTCCATCCTTGGTTTGGGGGTGTGACACCTAGGAAGGGTTCTAAGTTATAAAAATGGAGTCCTTTTGGCTGGTTTGGCTTCATGTTGCTAATAGGAGGTCTTAATGGGTTAAGACCATGTATTAAGCCTTTTTTGGACGTCTAAAGTGTTAAAGTTTGAGACTTTTATGATTTGGGAGTACTTTGAGTCATGGATCTGAAGTTTGAGCTTAAGTGCTTAATCCATTAAGCACTTATAAGGATTTTAAGGCATGCGAGGGTACGCCCCGCGTACTAAGTCAACCACCTCGATGGTGGTCAATGCGAGGCGAGGTACGCTGTGACATCCCCATTTTCACGGCCAGAAAAGACCAATTTTGTTTATGCTTTATAAAAATCAGAGTACCTCTTTTAATAAAAATGTTGCGGAATTTGTTCCCAGTAAAACATGATAAATACGTTATCAAAGCATTTCCGAAGAAAAGTATTTTTATTCATTTTAAAACATTTGGGATGTCATCGTCAATATAGAAACATAAGCATAAACAGAAATTACATTCATTATCACTAGTGATTTACATCTCCTTAATCTCTAAGTGTAGTGTATCCTTATATCGACATCTGTGATACAATTAAACTGAGTGGGTCAGGTTGGGAAACCTGGTGAGTACATAGGGTTTTCAACCCACAATAATATAGTTAATTTGTTTCTTCACATAATACATGTCAAACAATTAACCCGATTACCCATCCCCATTTTCTTCATTTAATATTCCCTAAAGAACTATCTTAAGGGTCATCTCCTATATCGTATTTACCACTCATCTCTTTACATCACATTTCCTTATATGTTTGTTCCTAAGAGCTTTTCCTAAGGATCATCTCCTACATCCCATAGACAACAATGATTCGGGGATTACTCCCTCCATACGTGCCTAGTAAGGGTTGGGGTATCATCGCATGAATACGTAGTTACAACATCGCCTGAACTCGTAATTCATAGTAAGGGTTAGAGTATCATCACATGAATACGTAGTTACAACATCGCGTGAACTCGTAATTTATAGTAAGGGTTAGAGTATCATCATATGAATACGTAGTTACAACATCGCCTGAACTCGTAAATCATCACCTACAGGTTATGAGCCTGCTGGTGTTTCCACGGGGTTGTTTATAATAGTCTGTGGTCGCCATCTATACTCTGGTAGATGACTACATCTCCAAATTGCCGGAAAAGGTTATAGTATCCTTCATCCCGCATCACCGATTCATCATCACCTATCTATCCTCACCTAATTATCATCACCTATCTCTCATCATTTTATTTCATCACACACCAACTATTTCATCTACCCATGTTTTATCCCAAAATATTTGTAGATATAAAATAAATATACAGTTTAAATCATTTAAAACATGTATAAAATCATTCATCCAGCATAGACAGCAAGTATTCAAATAATACGCACACATAGCACGTAATTTATATAAAATACTTCATATATATGTGTAAGATGAAAGTAACTATGCACTCACCTGATAAGGTGGTGACTCGGTACTCGGACAGCACTTCGTTATCTCAAAACAATTTTCCCTTGACAAAACCTAGTATCAATACCACTAGGGTTTAGTCTAACGTTAACCGCGACTAATTAATAGTCTATCTATTATTACTATTCTATAAGCATTAAGCAACACTCTTATATAACTCATAATAATAGCCCAAATAATTATTATAAGATCCTAATAACATTACTATACTGAAACATAAGCTTTACTAAAGATAGGGTAGGCGTAGCTCACTTACAGCGGGTTTTTCTCAAAACCGGGCTCCGCCGAAGCAGAGTTTCTAAGCCGAAGGCTCTTCTTTTCGGAGCCCTCGGGCACTCCGGGGCTTCTGCCTCGTGCTAGGGGGTTCCCTAGGCTTTTTGGGGGGTTTGGTGGGTTAGAGAGAGGTTCTAGAGAGAGAAAGATGGGATTGAAGGTGTGAGGAATGAGCTTCACCCGAGAACTCTATTTATAGGCTGCCTGGGGCGTCAACACGTCGTGGTGCCTCTCACCACGTCGTGGTGTTGCGTAGGCTCCAAGGTTTCGCCTGGTGCTGACACGTGGCATCGCACACAGGGTGGAAATCAGCCGATTTTCAAAAATTCATAACTTTCGCATACGAGCTCCGTTTTGGACGTTATTTATATCCACGCGTAGGTAAAAATAAGATCTACAACTTTAATTTTGACTCCGTCGGCTAATTCTCGAGCGATCTTAAATTTAACAGTACGAGGAGATTATACTGTTAAATGACCGCGAAAAATTCGTAACTCCTTTATACGGACTCAGTTTTCGTCTGTCTTTTTACCGTTGAGCTCCTATTAATGAGATCTTCAACTTTCATTTAGGTCACATAGGCAAAAAACCGCTCGAACTAAATAATTCGAGTTTCGGGCTGTGCACTGCTATGCCAAATCTTAGAAAATTCATAACTTCCTCATACGAAGTCAGATTTGGGCGTTCTTTTTTTGTATGTTCTCGGTTTAATGTATACTACAACTTTTGTTTAGATCACTAAGGCTAAAAAGTCCTCTATCGTAAAATCACTATTTACGTCTCTCGGTGCCGTGCCGGTTTTGCCGTAAAACTTCGACGGGCCATAACTTCTTCGTTATAACTCGGATTTTGGCGTTCTTTATATGTACGGAACCCTTGTAACATATACTACCACTTGGTTAAGATTATTCCTTCTAAATAATCTTCCATCAAAAACTCATTTTTGATGCTCATTGTCTCTATATTGACTAGCCCAGATCTGCGGGCGTTACAATTATCTCCCCCTTAGGATGATTACGTCCCGGAATCATCAACGAAACATGGCAGTATAATGACTCCATATGTTATCTCTTCATCCTAGGTAATAATCGTAACTTTTTTTTTGTTCCTTCGAATGAGTATCTAACTTTTAGACTCCTTGACTGTAGGCGGTGCTCGATCTTGCACTTGCTCCCTATCTCACGTTAGACTCCAAATTATGACCTTCAAGTCACAATCTCGATCCTCACGGGATACGAACTTAAGATAAGTTATTTTATTACTACAATGGAATGATGTGTCATATTCTAATGACCTATCATCGCATGTTGCAACGCTTAGACTCAGGTCTCTTAGAGTCTTCCAGAACAGACTATACTTTCGTTCATGTTCTAATCTCATCTTCAAATGTAGCATTTATAACTACAAGCAACTTTTCGTGATACCTCTACTGATCGATATTTATTTCAATCTTCCGTCTTAAGTCAGATGCTACATCGAACTTGATTCTCTGAACCACATAACATACTCAGCGTAGTCGGACTCAATTTGATATGACCACTAGGGTCGGAATAACAATCATCTTCTTAGTCATTACCGAAACGATGGTAACGACATACTTGAATAAAACGAAATCAATTACTAGTTACTTGTTAACCTTGTGACTTTCCCTGATCCAAGTGCGAGTCCTGTGCTTCCGGTAGTATAGGCCTCTACTACCATTCACACCAACTCATACTTGTCCCAAGTATTGTCTCGCAGTTCCCCAAGTTCTTATCTCTTAAAGCACAAAACAATTTAACACATACGAATGTGTCCAAATAATCATTAATATTTCCCTAGACTCTACTAGGACTTCTTCCATGCATATCTTCAACAACAATTTTGCTTCAACTCGGTTGGTGATGGAAACGTCAGACGATGGAATAACTTCATGGATTATACCAAAAAAATCTTTCTTTCTGCTAATCAAAAGTGTACTTCTCCCGTACTAGACGTATTATTTATTAGACGCATTCTAAATGCAAGATATCACTCTTACGATATCTTCCGATAGGTATCATTCACTATCGTAAGCCTTCTCATTTCCTCCATTTGCTCAGTCTGCTATGAGTCCTTATCATGACATTCTATACACCAACGCAGGCGTTCGGTGTATCGAGACGAGAATATAGATAGAGGAAGATTTAGACGCGTATTCCTCCTTATTACTCCAAAAAGTTACATGTCAGTTCTAATATCGTAATTAAACGTTTAGAAACCTGAGCACATAAAATTTCCAGATCTGGTCGGCAAGAGACCATAGATCCGATTAGACATTTAGCATCATAAATCATTTAGCACATAAAAGCATGTTAGGCATTTTCCCTAAGTTAGCTAGTGCTTGTGTCTATTTAGGTGTATTACCTAAATTTTATTAGACACACTCCTCACAATCATTGCTTAGCATTCTAAGTTTAAGTCTAGAATTAAATCCATATTCCTAGTTCGCTTAAACTAATGCTCTGATACCAACTGTGACATCCCTATTTTTACGGCCAGAAAAGACCGATTTTGTTTATGCTTTATAAAAATCAGAGTACCTCTTTTAATAAAAATGTTGCGGAATTTGTTCCCAATAAAACATGATAAATACGTTATCAAAGCATTTCCAAAGAAAAGTATTTTTATTCATTTTAAAACATTTGGGATGTCATCATCAATACAGAAACATAAACATAAACAGAACTTACATTCATTATCACTAGTGATTTACATCTCCTTAATCTCTCAGTGTAGTGTAGCCTTATATCGACACCTATGATACAATTAAACTGAGTGGGTCAGGTTGGGAAACCTGGTGAGTACATAGGGTTTTCAACCCACAATAATATAGTTAATTTGTTTCTTCACATAATACATGTCAAACAATTAACCCGATTACCCATCCCCATTTTCTTCATTTAATATTCCATAAAGAACTATCTTAAGGGTCATCTCCTATATCATATTTACCACTCATCTCTTTACATCGCATTTCCTTATATGTTCGTTCCTAAGAACTTTTCCTAAGGATCATCTCCTACATCCCATAGACAGTAATGATTCGGGGATTACTCCCTCCATACGTGCCTAGTAAGGGTTGGGGTATCATCTCATGAATATGTAGTTACTGTTGGATTAATGTCTAAGTCCATAACTATATTTGGTATGTACTTGACCCGACCCAGCATGGTCCATTTGGGTTGCACTTCACCGGCACAATTTATATGGATAGTCTTTTGAGAATAGTATATTTATGATTTATATAAATATATTATAAGTTCTAATATATTAATATATAATCATATTATTTAATTAGTATTGATCAAGAATTAATTTATAATTAATTAAGTGATCAAAAGGAACTAATTAAATATGGACTTTTAGATATATATGTGTAGTGGGCCAAGTTCATTTAGGTTGGGCTAAGTCTTCATGGATAGTCCATGGAGCTTTAACCCATGGATCCTAGGAAATGAAAGGTCATGGGTATTAGGGTTTAACCCTAATCCTCCACACTATATAAAGGGTCTTATGGTTCATGAAATTAGGATAGTGGCTAGTGTGGATATACTAAAGAGGGCAATAACCGATTTCATAAGTGTGAGCCAAGTATCCATATTCTCTAAAGGTTTTCCAAGGTGTTTTGGTGATTTGTGATTCCATTTGAGGCTTCCAAACTATTGGGGCTAAGCTCTTAATGCTTGAAGACATCAAGCTACATCAAAAGGTATGTCATCTAACTAGAAATTTGTAGTATAGGTGCTTCATAATATGCTAGTTAGGATGAAACCTTGGAATAGTTAATATTTGCATGTATAATAGAGAAAACATAGATCCAAGGTTTATAGGTTTGCATGTACACCATAGGAGTGTTAGAATGCTCAAAACCCAACAGTGGTATCAGAGCCATGGGTTGTTTTCTTTTATATTCATGCAAATGTTTGATTTTCAAAGTTGAAAAAAAAAGAAAAAAAAAACATGAAGTTTGTCAAATTTTAAGATAATTACTTGTTTTGTGAAAAACTAATTATTTGTAAAATTTGAATCATTTGCTATATGAGTTGAATTAGGTCAAATTTAGTAAAAGATAAAATGATATGATTATTTTATTAGTTTTAAAAGTTTGATCTAAATGTTTTAAGGAGTTACAAATTTTGTCATAAAATTTTGGAGCTCAAAAGTTTTTTTTTTAAAGTTGTGATCTTAAGTGTTTTGAAACCTCCATAAGTTATGGATATGAAAAGGTTTTAAAAAAAAATTGATTCAAAGTTTTTATGGAGTTACAAAATTTGGTGTTAATGTTTTAAAGAATTCATTAACTTATTCTTAAGTTATGGAACATGAAAAGTTTCATCATAAAACAAGCATTTAACTCCATAAGTTATGGATTACCAAAAGTTTTATGTTTCCTTGATTTATGAGTTAGTTTAGATTAATGGAAAAAAAATTGTGTTTTAGTTGTTTTCAATCCTAATTAATCTTGAGGTAGTTCATAAAATGTGTTTTTGTAACTTGTCCTCAAGTTACATAAAAGGTCACATTTATGAATCTTAAAACTCATAAAAGTGCCATAGGTTACATAAAAAAAATGAAGAGTCTTTTTCATTAAATAGTATTATGACTCCATAACTTGTCCTTAAGTTATGGATGTTTAAGAGTCACTTCTTGAAAAGTGTTATTAAAGAATAAGAGGTTACATAAAAATGAAGAGTCTTCATTTTAATGAACCATTAAACTCATAAGTTATGAAATGAAAAGTTTTGAATAGTTTCAAAAACTTGCCCTCAAGTTTTGGAATTTGTAAAGTTTTCACTTATGAATACTTTAATTCCAAGTTAATCCCTTAGAATTTTAAAAGTTAAAATTCAACCCTTATACTTTATAATATTATAAGTTAATAATATTTATATATATGTATAAGAGTAAAGTCGTCTTACCATTAGTAGGCCTCATTCACGAAGCCGGTCTATAAGGGGGGTATAAGGTTACTGCCTATAAAATGGTAGTTTAATCGGTGTCCACTCTCACCCACCGCTTCCTTGACCGGTGGAGGGTCGTTAGCCGAACGGGTAGGACAAGGACTATAATTCTCCCTTCATTAAAAGTATTAATGATAAATACTAAGTAACTAAACTCTTAATAATACCCAATCTTAGTTACTTAGGAAAATGTGAATTTGGTGTTAATCCATGAAATTACACTTTGCACTTTCTTTAAACCGTTAGTGGAGCGTGTGTGGTTAACCGGCACACTAACCTGGATTTAACAAAGTAGACAAAGGGTAACTTAATATTTATCATAGTATCGGTGGAGCTCGTGTGGTTAACCGGCACATCGATTGAGGGGTAAATATTAAGGGTACCAAGTATATTTGCATGGTTACTTCACACCTTGTTTTGTGATCCTCGGCATCCCAGTCACAAAACCTGAAGGGCACACTCGAGATTGAAACATGCCATTGAAAAGTTCAATGAATCTCAAAAGATCTAGGAGTTTCAAATCCAAGTAAAAACCTAATTAAATTATTTCATTTTTCATGGTGGAAATTGGTGAATCGTCATTCACCTACCTTCAAATATTTTATAGCTTGGATTACGACATCCCTCTTCCAAGTTATAAAATAGTTTGTTGGGTCCTAGCCTTAATATTTCATATTGGGTGTTATATTAAGGACTTTAGATCAACTATCTTGAATATCTCCCAAAAAGATGTCTGGTTCAGACATCTATGATCCTCCAAAATCTCTTGGAACTTCACTTCCTCCACCTCCTCCAATTATTCTCCCTAACCCACAAGTTCAAGGTCACTCAAGCCCTATTGGCAAGCAAGGTCTATGTGTGATCGCATCTTGGAGATGAAGTCACATATTGACAAGCCGGGAGAGTTGGGTGTCAAACTCTTGAGAAAGTTGGTGGTTCAATCACTTTCTAAGTCACATAGTGAATTCCTTTGGGACTACTATGAAACAGACTATGACATGACCCTTAATGATCTTATCTATTTGCTTGGTGTTGCTGAATCAACAATAATTTGGAGCACTGGGAGAGCAAATTTGATTAGTATATCAACTTCCCAAGCTACCATGGACATTAACAATGGTAACATTGGATATCTAGAAAAGCCTTCTCTTCCCAAGGAAAGGGATTGACCATAGTCAACTAGGTTGACCAAATGGTAAAGAGAAAGGCTAAGTCTGCGATAGTCCCATGTACCATTCCCAAAGAGTCCCTATGTTTCTCTTGACAAAGGAAGGGGCATTGATTGCGAAGCAGCCTATTTACCTGAAAGATCATAAGGTTGATCAAGTCAAGAAGATTAAATCTACTTCAGGTAAAGTCCACTATCTAACTCTGTTAAATTTCTATTCTGAGATTCTTGTTACATGATGTGACTGGGTCACATGTTGATGTTTTAAGAATCAAAGAAAAGTGGAGAAATCTTAAAGGAAGTATATGCTGATTCTGATCGCGACGGTGGATTTCGATCGCATCAGAATTTTGAGCAGTTGCTTAAGAAGTTATGATATATTGCTAAGGAATAGATAACAACAATTTTCCATGTGGATTGCAAGGATAAGTTTTTCCGCAAAGTTTTAAAATAAAAGAAAATTGTTTAATTTTGTTTATTTGAAGTATCCTTACAATGGCATTTGTGGAAAATTGTTGCTTATATGATTCTACTGACAGCAATATTGGAAAATGGATTTGATTCTTTCATTTGTGGTAGTGTCTAAATTTACCAAATTAGGAAAGTTCCTCATCGCCCAAGTTTCAATTGGACCGAAACTTGGAATCATGCAAGTTGAATAGTATGATGAATGAGAACTTTCAAGCATTGGAAAATCAAGACTAATTACTTGTTCACATGGATGTGTGAGTCAAGTGAAGGACTAAAGGGATCGAGTACACATTCTTGTGCACTGGTCATGTCCACCACAAAGCTCGTTAAGACTATTTGATTTACTAAAGTTTAGTAAATATGGTTATACTTACAAGTTTAAGTATAATTCTGAAACATTGGAAAAGTCTCAATGTATGGCAGAACGAATGGGAAGAATCAAATTAGGCAGAAAGATAAAAGTTTCTCAAATCTGAAAAGATGGGAGAGTACTTTAGTATCATGTTTGTGATCATCTTAATGATTTAGAAATCATATCACTATTAGTCCTCTAAAGGTCATCTTAGTGCATTCTTATGACTAAGAAGAGGAGTCATGAATTGTTGAAATGGTTAGATCAGGAAGATGAGTCATACTTCGTTCCAAAACAATTCTTAGAGTCATACTCCAAGATTGTAACTTGAGTGACATATCTTAAAGAAAGGTTTAAAACACTTGTCAAATGTAAGAGTAAAAGTGTCCTACTCTTGTACATTTGAAATTGGTAAGTTGTGATGTTTTGGATAAAACAAAGACCAACTAAGGCCAATTGTGTGAAGTGTTTGTCTTGATAAAGAATCCGCACTATCTCTTGAATATTTGGCAAGATAGTCTTATATGTCAAGAGGACAGTGGGAGTCTTAAAGATCCTAAAAAGAATTTCAAGAACTAATCAAGAATAAAACCTGAGGTTCTTCACTAGCACACGACTTGAGGTTTATAACCTATCGTGTTGACATATTCTGTGCCCATTCCAGTTAAAGTTGGCTTTGCATAGGAGTTCTGAAAGTTCTCAATTGGTTGCATAACAACTTGGAAGCAATGGCAGGCCCTGTACTGCCAGGTGGCAAGAAGTTAAGATTGCATAAGTTCAGTCCATATGAGTTTGGATTTGTCATTATCCTTGTCTTGTGACTATGGTTTTGACGATTCACATGGATTAGAACATATACACCATAAAATCTAAGGGTCATAAGGTTTCTCTCCGATTCATGAAAATGATGGTGAGGAAACACTTCCACCAAGTAGATTTGAAGCAGATGGCAAAAGGTCTAAACAATTGAGACTATGATTACGGCATCCCTTTTCATAGTTCTGAAATTGTTTAGACACACATGCATGCTATCTAAGGAAAGGTGTATGATTTTGATAAAGTTTTATCAAAGCATCTCGTATGAGGAAACCTTTTCTCCTGTTGGTGGTGGTGAAGGGATATTGCCAAGAAGAAGGGATAGACTATGAGGAAACCTTTTCTCCTGTAGCAAGGTTGGAATCAGTTAGAATCTTTTCTGGCATATGCTGCTCATAAAAACTTCGAAGTTTTCCAAATGGACGTGAAATGTGCTTTCTTAAATGGAGAACTAGAAGAAACGGTGTATGTTGAGCAACCACCTGGGTTCGTGAACGAGAAATACCCTGATCACTACTATGTGTTGGATAAAGTTGTATATGGTCTGAAGCAAGCACCAAGGGCCTGGTATGAAACTTTGACTCGCTTTCTTAAAATGTCGAAATTCAAGCAAGGTTCGGTTGACCCAACCTTCTTCCGAAAGAAAGAAGGCGAACATCTAATGATAGTTCAGATTTCTGTCGATGACATCATCTTCGGCTCCACGAATCCTAGCTTAACGGCTGAATTCAGGAAGTTGATGGAGACTAAATTTTAAATGAGCGCAATGGGTTCGATTAATTTTTTCCTTGGTTTGAATATAAGACAGGGACCAGAAGGTATTTTTATCAACCAGGAGGCCTACACGAAGAACTTGCTGGGAAAGTTCGGTATGACGGGAGATTCAAAAGTGAAGGTTCCTATGGCGTTTGGCACAAAGTTAACACTGTCTTTGGAAAAACCTGCTGTTGACGTAACACTCTATCGTCAAATGATAGGGTCTCTTATGTATCTAACGGCTAGTAGACCAGACATTATGTTTTCTGTTTGTTATTGTGCCAGGTTTTAAGATAATCCAAGAGAACCTCACATGGTGGTAGTGAAAAATATTTTCCGTTATCTGAAGCGAACCTCCTCTCTCGGTCTTTGGTACCCTGCTAGATCTGGATTTTTTGTTCAAGCCTTTTCTGATGCCGATCTTGGAGGATGTGGTCTGGACCGAAAGAGCACAACTGGTGGATGCCAATTCCTTGACGGTAAACTTGTTAGCTGGCAGTCCAAGAAGCAAACCTGTGTGTCTCTTTCAACAGCCGAAGCTGAGTACATAGTTGCAGCATCCTGTACCTCACAAGTGATATGAATACAAAGCCAACTAAGGGACTATGGGCTAAGCATGAAGAAAATACCTCTCTATTGTGACTCAGAAAGTGCGATAAGAATATGCCACAATGCAGTGCAACACTCAAAGACTAAGCATATTGCACTTAGATACCATTTCATCAAGGACCATGTAGAAGATGGGAATGTGGAAGTACATTTCGTTCGGTCCTCTGATCAACTGGCTGACATATTTACTAAATCCTTACCAGAAGCAAGCTTCAATAAAATTTTACACGGTTTGGGAATGATGGAAGCAGAGTCGGTACCGAATCCTCAAACCTCTCTCTAAAAATTAGACAAGCGAAATAGAGCGAACGCTCGGTCTATTTCGGTTCCGGATTTTTCGGGAACCGAAATGAACCGAACGCTCGGTCTATTTCGGCTCCATAATTTTCGGGAACCGAAATGAACCGAACGCTCGATCTATTTCAGCTCCGGAATTTTAAGGAACCGAAATGAACCGAACGCTTGACTTATTTCGCTTCACTCTTTTAAGGTTTGGTTTCGGCTGTAAATTTTGTTTATTTTTTAAAGTCTATTTCTTACTCTATTTTCTCTTTCATTTATTATTATTATTATTATTTTTAAGAGTATTTTGTGTTAATTTCTTTTGGTTTATTTTTCTGTTTTTATTATTTTCAGAAAACTTCGAAAATCCAAAAATATTTTTTCTTTTATTTTTCTGTTTTTATTATTTTTCATAAAATTTCAAAACTCCAAAAATATTTTTCTAAAAGTTTTTTTGTTTTGTTTAGTTTGTTTAGTTTGTGTGGTTTGTTTGTTTGCTTGTTATTTTTAATTAGATCTCAAGTATTTCAGTGCAACATAATTTGGAGCTAAGGCAGGTATGATTCTTTTCATATGAACTAGTTAAGTGTCCCTAGAAGCATGCTGCTGCATGTCGACCGAAGCCTCTAAGACTAAGAGCTAGGCCTTAATGATTCGATCTATACCTATCGTTTCTTCCCAATCAGACTGTTAAAATCCACTCAAGTCAAGAGCTACCTTACTCTTCTCAAATGAGTTAAGAGTTTTCTGCTTTGTCACGTTTATATAGCAGAGGTACTTTCGGTTCCTTAACCATCTTCCTTATATTCTCCATTAACTTTCGGTTCACCACTGTAACCCTTGAGACTCTCAGCTTTTACCACTGAGGTTTATGGTTGCATAAAATCTGTGTTTATGATCTTAGATACGTAAACCACGTGCTGAGTGAAACCCACAATCCAACACCAACAATGAATTGACGGTGAATCTTTATATTCAAGATCTTACTTGTTACCTAACACAATCTCATTTTATTTTTGAGTGGTCTTTTATGAAATTGTCTAACACCAAGGCATTTCTTCCCAAAAAGATCTAGTTTAGTTTTGTTTTTGAGATTTATATAACATCTTTAGTCACAGCAAATTATATCCAACCTACTTGTTCAACAGACTACATTGGTCTCACAAGTACTTCATCTAATGTTCGGTCTTATGTTAAGAATCGACGTTCGGTTGAAGATAAGCCACCCTTAGCCTATTATTTAAAAGAAGCCTTTCAATGTTTCTTTACAAGCACTCGATCGTATTGTTTCGGGAAACCACGCAAGCACTTCAAGTCTCTCTTGACTTTGAAGGAAGAGATTCTTGCCCGAAATCATCTGCTTTATGTCTTCTAACAAACATCACTCACATCCTATACACATTTCGCTTTATTTCTTAATTTTTGGCACACTCTTGCACGAAAATAGTTTGTGATTTTCCAAAATTCTGGTCGATGTTTCTTATAGCTCGTTTGGAGTTTCTTTTAGGCGCGAAAGTGGTTATTATCACATCTGGAGCGAAGGTGAATTTGAAAAGACGATATGTGGATAAGATTTTGGGGGCGTGAATTTGAACGATTCCTAAACCCACGCTTGATGACGTCTATCTGGGGAAACCAAGCTGTCACATCGCGCTTTTTCAGGCGACGTTTCAGTGATCGTATCATCATCACGAAGATTCTTTCTCTCTCCTGGCAACGATATATAAAGGGTTTCTCACACATATTGTACCTTCTTACCTTCTTCAAATTCTCTCAATTCACCAGGCGATCTGCAACTATTCATCTTTTTCCTTATCTCAACAATGGCAGATTCCTCATCTGTTCAATATCAAACTGCTTCGTCCTCATTGCTCGTGATCAAACCCAATTAGAACATGATCATTCAACTGAACCCGTTTCTGTATGATTCGTACATGCTCCAAGTTGTTGAATGCCGTAAATACTCTCCACTGGTTATCGCACTCACACAAGTGGAATCTGTCCCAATGTCTCTTCTATCTGAAGTTTATTCTACTGCAACCTATGACAAGAACAAGGAGATGATCTACTTTCAAATCTTCTCGCGCAAGGCATCAATTTCGAAAGGACGATTATGTTCCCTGTTACAGCTTGCCGTCGATGCCTCTGTTATCTCTCAGGATTTCATAACCACAACCCCACTATTTATAATGCTCTACGAGATGGGCTACACTGATGTTCTTACCACAGTGACGAAGGTTAAGAAATCATGTTTGCCGCCGCAATGGAATGGCTTGCTTACTCTTCTCAACAAAAGTTTGGCGGAGAGGGTTGATGGGTCAGATGGTACCAGTAAGGGTTTTCTGACCATTCTCTATGGTCTCTACAATGGGATTAATCTCGACTATGGGTCGATTATTTGGTCACAAGTGGTGCAAATTCTCAACACTTCAACGAGACACTCTGAAATTTCTTGTGGTCGCTTCTGGACCATCATCACGCGAAGGGCTATTGATTCTTTGCAGATTCCAGTAATGAAGGATGCCCTGGTCTCGTCTGTGGCTACCTTTCATACGAAAAAGATCATCTTCTCTGATGCCACAAAGTTCTCCCACAATGGTTCCATACCTGAGACGATGTACAGGTGTGTGTCAGCCTAAAGTAAAGTGATGGCTGAATACCGAAAGCTTCCTCCCAAAGAACCGAGGCCTACACGAAGAACTTGCTGGCGAGATTCGGTATGACGGGAGATTCGAAGGTGAAGGTTCCCATGGCGTTTGGCACAAAGTTAACATCATCTCTGGAAAAACCTGCCGTTGACGTAACACTCTATCGTCAAATGATAGGGTCTCTTATGTATCTAACCGCTAGTAGACCAGACATTATGTTTTATGTTTGTTATTATGCAAGGTTTCAAGCAAATCCAAGAGAACCACACATGGTGGCAGTGAAAAATATTTTCCGTTATCTGAAGCGAACCTCTACTCTCGGTCTCTGGTACCCTGCTAGATCCAAATTCTTTGTTCAAGCCTTTTCCGACGCCGATCTTGGAGGATGCGGTCTGGACCGAAAGAGCACAACTGGAGGATGCCAATTTCTTGACGGTAAACTTGTAAGCTGGCAGTCTAAGAAGCAAACCTGTGTGTCTATTTCAACAGCCGAAGCTGAGTACATAGCTGCAACATCCTGTACCTCACAAGTGATATGGATACAAAGCCAACTAAGAGACTACAGACTGAGTATGAAGAAAATACCTCTCTATTGTGACTCAGAAAGCGCGATAAGAATATGTCACAATCCAGTGCAACACTCAAAGACAAAGCATATTGCACTAAGATACCATTTCATCAAGGACCATGTAGAAGATGGGAACGTGGAAGTACATTTCGTTCGGTCCTCTAATCAACTGGCTGACATCTTCACTAAAGCCTTACCAGAAGCTAGCTTCAATAAAAATTTACAAGGTTTGGGAATGATGGAAGCAGAGTCGGTACCGAACCCTCAAACCTCAATCTAAAAATTAGACAAGCGAAATAGAGCGAACGCTCGGTCTATTTCGGTTCCGGATTTTTCGGGAACTGAAATGAACCGAACGCTCGGTCTATTTCGGCTCCATAATTTTCGGGAACCGAAATGAACCGAACGCTCGGTCTATTTCGGCTCCGGAATTTTAGGGAACCGAAATGAACCGAACGCTCGACTTATTTCGCTTCATTCTTTTAAGGTTTGGGTTCGGCTGTATAGTTTGTAAACTTTTTTTTAAATCCTTTTCTTACTCTATTTTCTCTTCCATTTTTATTTCAAGAATGTTTAGTATTAATTTCATTTTATTTATTTTTTTGTTTTTATTATTTTTCAGAAACTCCAAAAATCCAAAAATAATTTTTCTGTTTTTATTATTTTTCAGAAAACTTCAAAAATCCAAAAATATTTTTCCAAAAGATTTTTTTTCCTTTATTTTTCTCTTAATTATTATGTTTTGTTTGTTTTGTTTGCGTGGTTTGTTTGTTTGCTTATTCTCTTTACTAGGTACCAAGTACATCATTGCTACATAAATTGGAGCTAGGGCAGGTATGATAATTTTAATATGAACTAGTGAAGTGTCCATAGAAGCATGCTGCTGCATGTAGACCGAAGCCTCTAAGACTAGGAGCAAGGCCTTAATGATTCGATCTATACCTATCGTTTCTTCCCAATCAGGCTCATAAATCCACTCAAGTCATGAGCTACCTTACTCTTCTCAAATGAGTTAAGAGTTTACTGCTTTGTCACGTTTATATAGCAGAGGTACTTTCGGTTCTTAAACCACCTCCTTTACATTCTCCATCAACTTTCGTTTCAACAAGGTAACCCTTGAGACTCTCAGATATTACCACTGAGGTTTATGGTTACACAAAATCTGTGTTTATGATCTTAGATGCGTATACCACGTGCTAACTGAGACCCAAAATCCAATACCAATAATGAATTGACGGTGAATATTAATATTCAAGATCTCACTTGTTACCGAACGAAATCTCATTTTATTTTTTGCGTGGTCTTTTATGAAATTGTCTAACACCAAGGCATTTCTTCCCAAAAAGATCCAGTTTGTTTTTGTTTTTGAGATTTTTATAACATCTTTAGTCACAACAAATTATATCCAACCTACTTGTTCAACAGACTATATCGGTCTCACAAGTACTTCATCCAACGTTCGGTCTTATGTTAAGAATCGATGTTCGGTTGAAGATAAGCCACCCTTTAAACTATTATTTAAAAGAAGCCTGTTTCTTTACAAACACTCGATCGTATTTTCTCGGGGAACCACGCAAGCACTTCAAGTCTCTCTTGACTTTGAAGGAAGAGATTCTTGCCCGGAATCATCTGCTTTATGTCTTATTAAAGACATCACTCACATCCTATACACATTTTGCTTTATTTCTTTATTTTTGGCACACTCTTACACGAAAATACTTTGTGATTTTCCAAAATTCTGGTTGATGTTCCTTATGGCTCGTTTAAAGTTTCTTTTAGGCGCGAAAATGGTTCTTATAACATCTAGAGCGAAAGTGAATTTGAAAAGACGATATGTGGATAAGATTTTGGACGCGTGAATTTGAACAGTTCCTAAACCCACGCTTGATGACGTCTATCTGGGGTAACCAACATGTCACATCGCGCTTTTTCAGGCGACGTTTCAGTGATCGTATCATCATCACGCAGATACTTTCTCTCTCCTGGCAACGGTAAATAAAGGGTTTCTCACACCAATTGTACCTTCTTACCTTCTTCAAACTCTCTCAAATACACAAGGCGATCTGCAACTGTTCATCTTCTTTCTTACATTAACAATGGCGGAATCATCATCTGTTCAAGATCAAACTGCTTCATCATCACTGCTTATGATCAAACCTAATCAGAACTTGATCATTCAACTGAACCCCTTTTTGTATGATTCGTACATGCTCCATGTTGTTGAATGTCTCAAGTACTCTCCTCTGGTTATCGCACTCACGCAGATGGAATCTGTTCCAATGTCTCTACTATCCCAAGTCTATTCTACTGCATCCTATGATAAGAACAAGGAGAGGATCTATTTTCAAATCTTCTCTCACAAGGCATCGATTTCGAAAGGGCGATTCTGTTCCTTGTTAAAGCTTGCCGTCGATGCTTCTGTTATCTCTCCTGATTTCGTCACCACTACCTAGGTGTTTACAATGCTTTATGAGATGGGGTACACTGATGTTCTTACCACAGTGACGAAGTTTAAGAAATCGTGTTTGCCGCCGCAATGGAATGGGTTACTTACTATTATCAACAAGGGTTTAGCGGAGAGGGTTGCTGGGTCAGATGGTACCAGTAAGGCTTTTCTGACCATTCTCTATGGTCTCTACAATGGCATTAACCTCGATTATGGGTCGATTATTTGGTTGCAACTGGTGTAAAGTCTCAACACATCGATGAGACATTTAGAGATTTCTTGTGGTCGTTTCTGGACCATCGACACTCGAAGGGCAATTGACACTTTACAGATTCCAGTCATGAAGGATGCATTGGTCTCCTCTGTGGCTACTTTTCATACGAAAAAGATCATCTTCTCCGATGCCACCAAGTTCTCTCACAATGGTTCAATACCTGAAACGATGTACAGGTGTGTGTCAAGCGAAAGTAAAGTGATGGCTGACTACCGAAAGCTTCCTCCCAAAGGACCAAGAGAACTGACACCTGAACAGCAAGCTGCTTTAGATGTTGTGGAGAAGCCAGCCAACCGAGGAAAAAGGGCAAATACCAAGAAAGTGGAAACCGAAGGTCCTTCGTCTAAGCCTGTCAAGTCTAAAAAGCGAAAGGCTGAAAAAGCTGCTTCTTCGGCTCCAAAGAAAGTTAAGAAGATGGCAAGGAAATCCAAAAGTCCCTCTCCTTCAAGATCAGAACATAATGAGGAACGATCGGCAGATGAGGAAGAAGAAGTTCAGCATCATGGTTTCACCAAGAGGTAATACACCTCCTCGTTCTCCAACTCCTACTGAACAACTTCATGATAAAATTCCAACTCCTCCTCCATCTCCACCGAAATCTACTGTTCCAGTTTCGGTTGCTCCCATTCCACCACCTCCTACATCTCAAACCACCACTTCTGTGCCACCACCACCAGTTAGTACCATACCAATCTCTACCACTCCTTTACCACCTCCTATCTTTTCACAAGCAACTACCACCACTACAACCGAACCTCCACTTAATGTCAACGTATCTAATACGGGGGCTACTACTGAAACCGAACCTCCTGTTACATCCAAACCTCTTTCACCCTCACCTTCAACAGATTTTGGTGATACTCTTGGTGGTGCGAATCTTGAATTTGACTCAAACTATTACAGTCCTTATCGGCTTCCCACTGATGAAGATGAAGATGCTCCCGTCACAAGACAACAAGTGCAGAGTCTTGATGAAAAGCTTGATCAATTGCTTGCCTCTACTAAGACGTATAACGATGTGGTGCTCAAGGCTTTTTTGGACACCGCTTTTGAGCAGTATACAGGGGCCATTGACAAATCCACGCAGGCAGTTGAAGCATCAACCTCTTCTTGCCAAAAGGCTACAACTGAAGTTGCAGAACTTATTTACAGTTCCAAGATTTTTCTTGAATCCCTCAAGAGTCATGCTGATGAGAATGCAGCTAAAGTGAACGCTTCAGTTGACTCTTTATCAAAGTCACTTCAAGAGGAGCAAGCCAAATTCGAGAATGTTCGTTCTTCAATTCAAGCTGAGAACACTTCTCTTCTAAGCTCAGTGAATTCTCACCTTGAAACACTCCATGCTGATTTAGCAAAGGAGAGCGCATTAAGGGAGGATCTTGCACGTCAAACCTCTACCATTGAAGTTCAGAAGGTTCAATTGGCTCAAGTTGAAAGGGAGATTTCATTGTTGAAGACTGAGCGTGCTGTTTTCCGGAGTTGCGTTGGTGATGTTTAGAATATGCTAAACAATGTTCTAAGTACTCATGATCCGATTCTTACGCTGACCATTCAGACTCACCTGAATTCCAAGCTTCTTCCTGCTCTTGCACTTTTACATGAAATGAAGGGTGTTTCGGAGCGATTCGTACCTCCAAATCAATGGGGAGAAGGTGTTCAGACAACTCAACCAAAAGTCACTGTCAAAACAGAACCGAAGGGTAATAAAGCTTCGGGTTCTGGAAATCAAGATAAGAAGAAGGGACTTGCTGATGATAGTGATGAAGAAGAAACAGTTGCCGAAGCTCTGAAACGAAATAAAAGGGATAAGGAATTGGATGAAACCCTTAGGGTTGCAAAGGAAGCAGAAGAGAGGGAGCGAAAGAACAAGGAAGAGCAAGATGCCTTAGTATGCAAAAAGGCCTTGTTTCCTCCTTGGACTAGGGAAACGCTCATCAAAGAAGCGATAGAGTTCGCAAGCGTGTACTGGCTGGAACCTGTAGCTTCGTTTGATTGTGAGAATTCGAGGGACTCACAATTTGATATGCCTATAACACGAAAGACATTTACTTTTCACTGCTTTGATTCAACTATTCAAGTTCCCTCACCTCACCCTCAGGTTGATCGTGAACTTATCGATTTTTATCTCAAGTTCGGTCAGCCTCAGTACCTGACTTGGAGTGCTCAAAAGATTACAACTGTCAAGGTGCTGAAACCTTCGCCTGCAGGGAAGTTTATTAATGTCAATTTCAAAATAACCCGAGGTTCAGACAACTCAGTTTCTGTTATTTCCCTAGCAGATCTTCCTAACTTGAATCCTCATGATTGGATCTTGTTGTTCAACATATTACTCACAAATGCGAAAGAGTATGAGCCGATCCTTGATCATCTGAAGAGGATGTTGGCCTCCTATATCCATGAAGTTGCTGCAATGGATCAGGAGATTGCTAAAGTTTTGAAGAAGAAACCTACTGTAAAGCCAACTGCAAAACCTGGAGATGTGAACAAAATGAAGATGGGTCAAATTGATTCTAAACATCTCACAGTGATGTTCACAAGAGGCGAAGACAACAGATTTCTTTTCGCTCTTGTTGATAAGCATCTGTTCTCAACGGACTGCTTAGAGCATATAATTAACATCATCCATCGATGCAAGCAGAACACTGAGGCAGACAAGAAGAACTTCACAGACATGCTTCGGTGGTATATCACTTTTCGTCATACTCTACTGGCCATTATACCGAAGGTGTTCAAGACTGTCAAGAAGTCTTCTATAGCTCAACCGAACTGAGCTTTCGGCTCCATTGACGCAAAGGGGGAGATTGTTGGGTATTTTATGTTGCGTCATGGGCTTAGTTTTGTATATCCAGATTGGGCCTGTCCATCCGCGATTGTTATGTAGGGTTAAGCTATAAATAGTGCATGCATGTATGCATTAGATACGGTCGTGATTATTATTATTATTGCTTTGTAACCGTAAACACCTCTACAGTCGAAGTTCTTAATCGATCTCTTCTGAGGTGTTGAAGCTTAATCATTCGACATCATTTAAACCATTCCTGTGTTCTTCATTACGTCATTTATTGTTTTTCTGCTTAGAATCTATCGATCCTACTAGAACTTTGTTCTAACAGTTACAACATCGCCTGAACTCGTAATTCATAGTAAGGGTTAGAGTATCATCACATGAATACGTAGTTACAACATCGCCTGAACTCGTTAATCATCACCTACAGGTTATGAGCCTGCTGGTGTTTCCACGGGGTTGTCTATAATAGTCCGTGGTCGCCATCTATACTCTGGTAGATGAATACATCTCCAAATTGCCGGACAAGGTTATAGTATCCTTCATCCTGCGTCACCGATTCATCATCACCTATCTATCCTCACCTAATTATCATCACCTTCCTATCATCACCTATCTCTCATCATTTTATTTCATCATACACCAACTATTTCATCTACCCATGTTTTATCCCAAAATATTTGTAGATATAAAATAAATATACAGTTTAAATCATTTAAAACATGTATAAAATCATTCATCCAGCATAGACAACAAGTATTCAGATAATATGCACACATAGCACGTAATTTATATAAAATACTTCATATCTATGTGTAAGATGAAAGTAACTATGCACTCACCTGATAAGGTGGTGACTCGGTACTCGGACAGCACTTCGTTATCTCAAAACAATTTTTCCTTGACAAAACCTAATATCAATACCACTAGGGTTTAGTCTAACGTTAACCGCGACTAATTAATAGTCTATCTATTATTACTATTATATAAGCATTAAGCAACACTCTTATATAACTCATAATAATAGCCCAAATAATTATTATAAGATCCTAATAACATTACTATATTGAAACATAAGCTTTACTAAAGATAGGGTAGGCGTAGCTCACTTACAGCGGGTTTTTCTCAAAACCGGGCTCCGCCGAAGCAAAGTTTCTGAGCCGAAGGCTCTTCTTTTCAGAGCCGTCGGGAGCTCCGGGGCTTCCGCCTCGTGCTAGGGGGTTCCCTAGGCTTTTTAGGGGTTTGGGGGGTTAGAGAGAGGTTCTAGAGAGAGAAAGAAGGGATTGAAGGTGTGAGGAATGAGCTTCACCCGAGACCTTTATTTATAGGCTGCCTGGGGCGTCAACACGTCGTGGTGTTGCGTAGGCTCCAAGGTTTCTCCTGGTGCTGACACGTGGCATCGCACACAGGGTGGAAATCAGCCGATTTTCAAAAATTCATAACTTTCGCATACGAGCTCCGTTTTCGACGTTATTTATATCCACACGTAGGTAAAAATAAGATCTACAATTTTCATTTTGACTTTGTCGCCTAATTCTCGACCAATCTTAAATTTAACAGTACGAGGAGATTATATTGTTAAATGATCGCGAAAAAATCGTAACTCCTTTATACGGACTCCGTTTTCGTCTGTCTTTTTACCATTGAGCTCCTATTAATGAGATCTTCAACTTTCATTTAGGTCGCGTAGGCCAAAAACCGCTCGAACTAAAATTCGAGTTTCGGGCCGTGCACTGCTATGCCAAATCTTAGAAAATTCATAACTTCCTCATACGAAGTTAGATTTGGGCGTTCTTTTTTTGTATGTTCTCGGTTTAACGTATACTACAACTTTTGTTTAGATCACTAAGGCTAAAAAGTCCTCTATCATAAATTCACTATTTACGTCTCCCGGTGCCGTGCCGGTTTTGCCGTAAAACTTCGACGGGCCATAACTTTTTCGTTATAACTCGGATTTTGGCGTTCTTTATATGTACGGAACCCTTGTAACATATACTACCACTTGGTTAAGATTATTCATTCTAAATAATCTTCCATCAAAAACTCATTTTTGATGCTCATTGTCTCTATATTGACTAGCCCAGATCTGCGGGCGTTACATACGCCCACCGTACCGATGGGGTACGCCCCACGTACACGACTATTTTGGACTCCTTTGCTTTGGGCTTCGGGTATTGAGCCATCTATTGGGCTTTGATACTTGGGACCTAATGGACTATCTGGATAAGTGTGCTTTGGGCTAATTAGAGGGTTAGACCTTGGATAAGGCCCAATAAGGAGTTGGGCCAAATTTGGAAAATTGGGCTAAGTGTAGGCCTTGAAGTAATTTGAGCCTTTTTGGATCAAGATTTAGGTTTGGTTTGCATTGGGTTGTGTTGGGTCGTCTGGGATTTTATGGTTTGGGCTTTTGGCTTGCTGGATCTTCTTGAGTGAAGGCTATGAAAGGAATTAGGGTCAATTTGGAAAATTAGGCCATAATCGGACTTAAGGAGTTTATTTTTGATGATTGTGCTTTGGCTTTGGGCCATGCTTGAGGAAGGGTAAAAAGGTCTTTTACCCTGAATTGGACTCATAGTATGAGTCAGTGGCTAGATGCATGAGGGGCTCAGAGGGGGGGGGGGGGGGGGCAAAGCGGGCAGCTGCACAGGGCCTAATTTTTTTCATTATATATTTTTATTTAAAAATACAAAATTATAATAACGATAAGGGTCCTTTTTTTCTTGTTCGTCCTGGGCCTTTAAGAATATTTCATTTTTCAGGACCGGCCCTGGCTAGATGTTGATGGATTGACACTTTAGTAACTATTAGCGTGTGTGTGATAGTGGATATGCAGTCAGAGATTGTTCATGGAATCAGTTGTTGATGGGGTGTTGTCTTGATGCTGGCGGTTTGGGGATCTGGCAGCCAGCAACCAGGTATCGTCTGTGTATTCAACAGTGCGATGTGAGTTCTCCTCACTGTACTTATGGGTCGAAGGCACCAATACGGGACCTGTTAGATTGCTATCCTGGTTTATCTTATAATTGAGTGTTGTTATGATCTGTTAGATCGGTATCCTGGTAGGTAGAATGTTGCTATACTGTTATGATTTGTTAGATCTGTATCCTGATAGATAGGATGATGCCATGCTTAGTGATTTGTAAGATCTACCTGTTTGTCTGTTGACTGGTTACATGTTTAATTGTTATATATATGTCGACATGTATGTGTGTGTGGTTGGGTTGAGGCGGTCCTGCTGTGTGCTGAAGGCTAACAGACCCAGGACAACCCGGATAAACTGAAGGCCTACGAGGCAGTCCAGTTAGGCCGAAGGCCCGACGAGCGGTCCGGATACCAAAAGGCTAACAATCATCGCTTAGCATTCTAAGTTTAAGTCTAGAAATTTCCTAAAATTTCTAGTTCGCTTAAACTAATGCTCTGATACCAATTGTAGCATCCCCAATTTCACGGCCAGAAAAGACCGATTTGTTCATGCTTATTTAAATCATAGTATTTCTTTTCAAAAGAATAATAGTGCAGAATTTGTTCCCAAAAACATGACAATATCATTATCAAAGCATTTCTGAGGAAATGTATTTTTATTTATATTTAAAAACTTTTTTTTAATCCAATCTCAAAGCTATTTAAACATAATAGAGGTCAATACATGTCGCCGGAAGGCAACCGGGCAACAATTTATTATGGTCAATACAACAACATAAACATAAACGTAATATTACAGGACTTACAACAATTTATTATTCTAATGGCCTATTCTCCTTTAAGTCTCTCGTCAGATTTAAACCCATCACACTTGTGCTCTTACGCTGCTACCCGTGATACAAAGAAACTGAGTGGGTTAGGCTTGCGAGCCTGGTGAGCACATAGGGTTTTCAATCCACAATAATAATATTTAAAATCTTTTAAATATAAACACACCACACCAAATAAATAACCCGATTACCCATTCCTGTTATTTTCACTCCTTGACCCTAAAATGATGATCACAAGGGACCTATCCTAAAGGATCTTTATAGTAACGGGTAGACAATATCACTCAGGGATAACTGAGCGATATATGTCAATAAGGAAACCATGGGGGGATAGAGTACACCGAATAAACACACCGTTGATTAACACCTACAGGTTGCGAGCCTGCTAGTGTTCCCACTGGACTGTCTAGAATAGTTCGTGGTCATCATCTATACTCTGCTAGATGACAATTCACCAATGACGCGTCGGTACCTTAGTTGTCAACACCTCACCTTTATTATTTCACCTTTCACGACCCTTCACCACCCAATATGATTTAAGTACGATAAAATAAATAGATTAGTACTTTATTAAAATATAATTTAACAAAGTAAAGTCATTTTGAGCACAAATATTGTAAACACAGATAATAACACATATAGCATCTAAGCAATTAAAATACTTCATATCTATATGTAAATTGAAAGTAACCATGCACTCACTTGATATGATGGGTGTATGTGTCTTACTTACAAAATGATTTCTCGATATCTAATTATTTAAATTGTATTATTCCACTATTTCTATAAATTTTTATTTGAACCGTGAACGCAAGATACTCCTATTTATACTAAAACTTAATCCATTATTCTTAAGACACGTATACTTCCTACAATTTGACACAACTCTTCAAAATATACTTGCCACGTTTCAACCCGTACAAATTCATGGTGACTATTAAATTCATTGGTGGACACGTATAACTCTAATTACAAGAGGCAATAGAAAAACAAAACACGTGTAATTGAAATTGTACGATTGCATATTTAAACAACACGTGTTATCTTTAATTAATAAAATATGTACGACCTTTCTTATATTTCTCACATGTATGTGAAGGGTTTTGAGCATTACATCAATCCTATGGTGCAAATGCAACCCTAAAGCTTTGGATCTAGGTTTTCTCTAATTGTACATGTAATAATCATCCAAAGATATAACTCTAATCTAGCATGCACAAATCGAAATTTATATCTAAAACAAAGTTAGAATCTTACCTTTCAATTGTAGCTAGCTTGATCTTCAACCTTTGAGAACTTAGCACCTCAAATGTGATGCCTATAATAGATCACAAATACCACAAGCAATGGAAGAATATTAGAGAGAGAGGGAGAGGCACATAATCGACTCAAGATCCTTCTAGGGTTTCTAGTGGCCAATTTCTGCATGCCCAAGGGTTCCTTATATAGTTGAGCAACTAGGGTTTCAGTCAAAACCCTAATCCAGTTGCTTAGTCCTTAAACAGCCCATAGGATCCTTCCAGAAGGCCCCTTGGACGAATTCCATGTGGACTCCCACATAAATTCTGTCCATCCCTTCCTTATGGATCCTAAGACCAACTTTATAACTATCTTATAATCACAGTACCAGTCCCCTTAATTCAATTAATCTCTTTTGACCACAAAATTAATTCTAAATTAATTCTTGACCAATATTAATTAAATAATATGATTTCTCTTTTAATATATTATTCCTATAATATATTAATAAATCATGATTAACCTCTTTCTCCATAATTCATCCAGTTAAGTTGCTATGGTGAAGGCAACCCAAAAAGACCATGCTACTATCGGGTCAAGTACATGCCAATTATAGTTATGGGCTTAGACACCTAATCCAACAGTATTTTGGTTTGCAATTTACAAATTATAGTTATATTTATGGTCCCTCAGTTATTCTTATATTAAGACAATATATCTTTCAAGTTACACTATAGTCCCTTAACTATTTATTAATAAAATCATTATATCCTTTATAATAAAATCTTATCCAAATCATTTAATTCGTTCTTATCCAAATTTATAATCAATAACTAATGTCGTAAAAAGTAATCGATCAATTATTATCGAAAAACGGGTGTAACGGAAAAATTATCGTTTCACTACTTGGGTTCATCCTTAAATGTATTTACATCATATAATTTGTAATTTTAGGTTCGTTACAACTTTCGTTAAGATTATTTATCCTAAATAATCTTTTTATTTTTAACGTTTGTGTAAGCCATATTTATTAAGTTTTTAAAATAAAACTTTTTTTTACACAAATATTATATACACATAATATTTGTTAAATGTCCACACATATAACATATACTTGGATAATTATCTTTTACTTATTCTTAAAAGGTTACAATCATCGACCGACATAAATACATATTTTATAGGATATGCCTAGAAAGAAACGTGGGCGTTATAGCTTTTCAGACTCGTTATGGTCATTACGAGTTCGTGGTGATGCATTTTGGACTCACCAATGCTCCAGCCACATTCATGGATCTCATGAACCGCGTGTGCAATCCGATGCTGGATCGGGCTATGATTGTATTCATTGATGATATCTTGGTTTATTCCAAGACTCAGGAGCAGCACGAGGAGCACTTGAGGGAAGTGCTGGAGACTTTGAGGAGGGAGAGACTTTTCGCAAAGTTCTCCAAGTATGAGTTCTGGTTGCACGAGGTGCAGTTTCTGGGGCATCTTGCCAACCAGAATGGCATTCTGGTTGATCCGGCCTAGGTCGAGGCCACGATGTAGTGGGAGATTCTGAGGTCTCCATTTGAGATTCAGAGTTTTCTTGGTTTGGCGGGTTATTATCGGAGATTCATCCAGGATTTCTCCAAGATACCTGTTCCATTGACCTAGTTGACAAAGAAGATGGTTATATTTCGTTGGGGGCCTGAGCAGCAGGCAGCTTTTGAGACTTTGAGACGGCGGTTGTGTGAGGCGCCGATTCTGACCCTGCCGGAGGGTGTTGATGATTTCATGGTTTATTGTGATGCTTTGATCTCAGGATTAGGGGCAGTGTTGATGCAGATGGGTCACGTGATCGCTTACACTTCGAGGCAGCAGAAGCCTCATGAGACGAATTAGCATGATTTTGAGTTAGGGGCTATGGTTTTCGCCCTCAAGATTTGGATGCATTACCTCTATGGGGCCCGTTGTACTATTTACACGGATCACAAGAGCCTGAGGTACTTGATGGATCTGCCGAATATGAATATGAAGCAGTGCTGGTGGTTGGATGTGGTGAAAGATTATAATAGTGAGATCCTTTATCACTCGATGAAGGCTAATGTGGTGGTCGATGCTCTTAGCCCCAAGGCGGTTGCGGCTCCGATCAGAGACATATGTTTAAGGATGACCGTGATTACTCCATTGTTAGAGCAAATTCGTGAGGCACAGGCTGATGCTATAAAGGAAGAGCACCGGAAGAGCGAGTGTATTGTGGGTCAGGTGGCTTCCTTCAAATTATGATAGCTGTAACGCCCGTAGATCCGGGCTAGTCAATTTAGAGATAATAGGGGTCAAAAACGAATTTTCGACAAAAGATTATTTATAATAAGTAATCTTAACCAAGCTTTGGAATATGTCTCAAGGGTTCCGTACATATAAAGAACGCCAAAATCCGAGTTATAACGAAGAAGTTATGACCCGTCGAAGTTTTTCGGCAAAACCGACACGACACCGGGAGACGTAAATAGTGAATTTACAATGGAGGACTTTTTAGCCTTAGAAATCTAAACAAAAGTTGTAGTATACGTTAAACCGAGAACATACAAAAAAAGAACGCCCAAATCTGACTTCGTATGAGAAAGTTATGAATTTTCTAAGATTTGGCTTAGCAGTGCACAGCTCGAAACTCGAATTTTAGATCGAGCGGTTTTTGGCCTACGCGACCTAAATGAGAATTGAAGATCTCATTAATAGGAACTCAACGGTAAAAAGACAGACGAAAACGGAGTCCGTATGTAGAAGTTATGAATTTTACGCGGACATTTAACAATATAATCTCCTCGTACTGTTAAATTTAAGATCGGTCGAGAATTAGCCGACGGAGTCAAAATGAAAGTTGTAGATCTTATTTTTACCTACGCTTGGATATAAAGAACATCGAAAACGGAGCTCGTATGCGAAAGTTATGAATTTTTGAAAATCGGCTGATTTCCACCCTGTGTGCGATGCCACGTGTCAGCACCAGGCGAAACCTTGGAGCCTACGCAACACCACGACGTGGTGAGAGGCACCACGATGTGGTGACCCCCCAGGCAGCCTATAAATAGAGGTGTCGGGTGAAGCTCATTCCTCACACCTTTACCCACTTCTTTCTCTCTCTAGAACATTTCTCTAAGCCCTAAAACCCCCCAAAAAACCTAGGGAACCTCCCTAGCATGAGGCGGAAGCCCGGAGCGCCCGACGGCTCCGAGAAGAAGAGCCTTTTGGCTCGGGAATGGTGCTCCAGCGAAGCCCGATTTTCTATAAAACACGCTGTAAGTGAGCTACGCCTACGCCATTTTTAATATAGCTTCTAATTAATTATAGTAACATTATTAGGACCTTAAAATAATTATTTAGGCTATTATTATGAGTTATATAAGAGTGTTGTTTAACGCTTATATAATAGTAATAATAGCTAGACTATTAATTAGTCTCGGTGAATATTAGACTAAACCCTAGTGGTAATGATACTAGGTTTTGTCGAACGAAGCTGTTTTAAGTAAACAAAGCGCTGTCCGAGTACCGAGTCACCACCTTATCAGGTGAGTGCATAGTTACTTTCATCTTACACATAGATATGAAGTATTTTATATAAATTACGTGCTATGTGTGCATATTATCTGAATACTTGCTGCCTATGGTGGATGAATGATTTTATACATGTTTTAAATGATTTAAACTGTATATTTATTTTATATCTACAAATATTTTGGGATAAAACATGGGTAGATGAAATAGTTGGTGTTGGGTTTTGAGCATTCTAACACTCCTAAGTGTACATGCAACCCTAAATACCTTGGATCTATGTTTTCTCTATTATACATGCAAATATGAATATTCCAAGGTATTACCCTATCTAGCATACAATTCTTAAGTTGAACCAATCCAACATGAAATTCATATATATATTCTTGACTAAAGGTGATTAAAATCTCAATATAAGCTCTTTAGAATGATTATAAACTCAATCTAAGCTTTTTAGAATTGAAATGAAGTATAATTTCCTCTCCCTTAATTATAGCAAAACAACTTTTTCAACCCCTGCAACCTCACGAATTGAAACTTTTGTTTTCTATAATTAACATTGCTAACTTGCAATACTTATCATAATTATCATGCTCCCACTAACATGATGATTATTAGCATAACATTTATGCTCCCACTAGCTTTGACATGTATCCAGAAAACAGCTGGACCTCTAGAAGTCAATACTTTATTGACATTCTTACCAAAGTTCAGATTTCTGATACTAGATTGCTTTGATAAGACTTTATCAAAATCATATACCTTATCTTAGATAGATCACAGGTGCGTCTAAACAATTTCAGAACTATGAAAAGGGATGCCGTAATCATAGTCTCAATTGTTTAGACCTTTTGCCATTTCTCATAAGTCAATGTTAGTGTGCCGGTTAACCACGCACGCTCCACTAACGACTTTGAGAACTGCAAGTATCACAATTGCTATCTACTTAAAATCTACTTAGTGAAAGAATTTCCTCACCATCATTTTCATGAATCGGAGAGAAACCTTATGACACTTAGATTTTATGGTGTATGTGTTCCTATCCATGTGAATTTGTCAAACCATAATCACAAGACTAGGTTAGTGACAAATCCTAACTCATATGGATTGAACTTGTGCAATCTTAACCTCTTGCCACCTGGCAGCACAAGGGCCTGCCATTGCTTCCAAGTAGTTATGCAAACAATTGAGAACATGTAGAACTCAAATATATATAGCCAACTTAACTGGAATGGGCACAGAAATGTCAACACGATAGGTTATAAACCTCTAGTTGTGTGCTAGTGATGAAATACATGTTTTATTCTTGATTACTTCTTGAAACCCTTTCAGGATCTTTTAGACTCCCACTGTCTCCTTGACCTATAAGACTTTCTTGCCAAATATTCAAGAGATAGTGTGGATTCTAATCAAGAGAAACACTTAACACAATTGGCCTAAGTTGATCTCTGTTTTATCCAAAACATCACAACTTACCAAATTCAAATGTACAAGAGTAGAAAACCTTTTACTCTTACATTTCACTAGTGTTAATAAACCTTCTTTAAGATGTGTCACTCAAGTTACATTTGTGGTGGGCTTGATCAGTGCACAAGAATGTGTACTCTATCCCTTAGTCCTTTACTTGACTCACACATCCATGTGAACAAGTAATTAGTCTTAATTTTCCAATGCTTGAAAGTTCTCATTCATCATACTATACAACTTGCATGATTCCAAGTTTCTATCCAACTGAAACTTGGGTGATGAGAATCTTTCATTATTTGGAAAATTTAGACACTACCACAAATGAAAGAATCAAATTCATATTTCCACTCTTGCTATTAATGGAATCATATAAGCAACAATTTTTTTTCCTTTTCACAAATGCCATTGTAAGGATATTTTAAAATAAATAAAATCAAAATATTTTTTCTTTTATTTTAAAAACTTTGCGGAAAAACTATCCTTACAGTGCAAAAGCATATGAAAAACTTTGTTGGTATCTATTCCTAAGTAATATATCATAACTCCTAAGCAACAACTCAACATTCTGATCATAGAACCATGCGATCGAGATCCATCTTCACGATCAGAATCAGCATACACTTCCTTTAAGTTTCTTCACTTTTCTTTGATTCTTAAAACATCAACATGTGACCCAGTCACATCATGTAACAAGAATCTCAGAATAGAAACTTAACAGAGTTAGATAGCGGACTTTAACTGAAGTAGAGTCAGTCTTCTTGACTTGATCAACCTTATCATCTTTCAAGTAAATAGGCTGCTTCGCAATCAATGCCCCTTCCTTTGGCAAGAGAAACATAGGGACTCTTTGGGAATGGTACATGGGACTATCGCAGACTTAGCCTTTCTCTTTACCATTTGGTCAACCTAGTTGACTATGGTCAATCCCTTTCCTTGGGAAGAGAAGGCTTTTCTAGATATCCAATGTTACCATTGTCAATGTCCATGGTAGTTTGGGAAGTTGATCTACTAATCAAATTTGCTCTCCCAGTGCTCCAAATTATTGCTGATTCAGCAACACCAAGCAAATAGATAAGATCATTAAGGGTCATGTCGTAGTCTAATTCATAGTAGTCCCAAAGGAATTCACTATGTGACTTAGAAAGTGATTGAACCACCAACTTTCTCAAGAGTTTGACACCCAACTCTCCCGGCTTGTCAATATGTGACTTCATCTCCAAGATGCGATCACACATAGACCTTGCTTGCCAATAGGGCTTGAGTGACCTTGAACTTGTGGGTTAGGGAGAATAATTGGAGGAGGTGGAGGAAGTGAAGTTCCAAGAGATTTGGGAGGATCATAGATGTCTGAACCAGACATCTTTTTGGGAGATATTCAAGATAGTTGATCTAAAGTCCTTAATATAACACCCAATATGAAATATTAAGGCTAGGACCCAGCAAACTATTTTATAACTTGGAAGAGGGATGCCGTAATCCAAGCTATAAAATATTTGAAGGTAGGTGAATGACGATTCGCCAATTTCCACCAAGATAAACGAAATGTATTATTAGGTTTTAATTGGTTTTGAAACTCCTAGATTCTTTTGAGATTCATTGAACTTTTCAAAGGCATGTTTCAATCTCGAGTGTGCCCTTCAGGTTTTGTGACTGGGATGCCGAGGATCACAAAACAAGGTGTGAATAACCATGCAAATATACTTGGTACCCTTAATATTTACCCCTCAATCGATGTGCCGGTTAACCACACACGCTCCACCGATACTATGATAAACATTAAGTTACCCTTTGCCTACCTTGTTAAATCAAGCTAGTGTGCCGGTTAACCACACACGCTCCACTAACTGACTTAAGCAAAGTGCAAAGTGTAATTTCATGGGTTAGCACCAAATTCACATTTTCCTAAGTAACTAAGATTGGGTATTATTAAGAGTTTAGTTACTTAGTATTTATTATTAATACTTTTAATGAAGGGAGAATTATAGTCCTTGTCCTACCCGTTCGGCTAACGACCCTCCACCGGTCAAGGAAGCGGTGGGTGAGAGTAGACACCCATTAAACTGCCATTTTATAGGCAGTAACCTTATACCCCCCTTATAGACCAGCTTCGTGAATGAGGTCTACTATTGGTAAGACGACTTTGCTCTTATACATATAATATATTAAACTTTTAATATTATAATAGTATAAGGGTGTATTTTAGACATTTAAAGTACTTGGTGGTTTAATCTATTAATTAAACTAAACTTTTAATTTAATTAAACTCAAACCATATCTTTATTTATGGATTTAATAATACTCTTTTAATTAAACGCTTTAATTAACTATTAATAAAGTCCATAAGAGTTAATTTGAATTATTCAATAAAACATCATAATTCCAATTATTAAATTCAAAATTAAAACCATTTAATTAATTGTTTAAGTTATGAACCCAAGAGTTTTAGAATTCAATTCTTTTTTTTTCATAAAAAGATTTTTCCAAATTCCAAAACTTGAGGGCAAGTTTTGTAACTCTTGAAAACTTGGATTCCATAACTTATGGAGTTAAATACTTGTTTTATGATGAAACTTTTCATGTTCCATAGCTTAAGAACAAGTTATGGAATTCTTTAAAACATTAACTCCAAATTTTGTAACTCCATAAAAACTTTAAATCAATTTTTTTTTAAAAAAAAAACTTTCATATCCATAACTTATGGAGGTTTCAAAACACTTAAGATCACAACTTTTAAAAAAACTTTTGAGCTCCAAATTTTATGACAAAGATTGTAACTCCTTAAAACATTTAGATCAAACTTTTAAAACTAATAAAATAATCATATCATTTTATCTTTTACTAAATTTGACCTAATTCAACTCATATAGCAAATGATTCAAATTTTACAAATAATTAGTTTTTCACACAACAAGTAATTATCTTAAAATTTGACAAACGTCATGTTTTTTTTCCTTTTTTTTCAACTTGAAAATAAAACATTTGCATCAATATAACAGAAAACAACCCATGGCTCTGATACCACTGTTGGGTTTTGAGCATTCTAACACTTCTAAGTGTACATGCAACCCTAAATACCTTGGATCTATGTTTTCTCTATTATACATGCAAATATGAATATTCCAAGGTATTACCCTATCTAGCATACAATCCTTGATACTTGGGTAATATAACAAGTTAGAATACATACCTTTTAATGAAGCTTGAAGTCTTGAACTTTAAGAGCTTAGCCCTAATAGTGTGGAAGCCTCAAGTGGAATCACAAATCACCAAAACACCTTGGAAAACCTTTAGAGAATATGGATACTTGGCTCACACTTATGAAATCGATTATTGCCCTCTTTAGTGTATCCTCACTAGCCACTAGCCCAATTTCATGAACCATAAGACCCTTTATATAGTGTGGATGATTAGGGTTAAACCCTAATACCCATGACCTTTCATTTCCTAGGATCCATGGGTTAAAGCTCCATGGACTATCCATGAAGACTTAGCCCAACCCAAATGAACTTGGCCCACTACACATATATATCTAAGAGTCCATATTTAATTAGTTCCTTTTGATCACTTAATTAATTATAAATTAATTCTTGATCAATACTAATTAAATAATATGATTATATTAATATATTAGAACTTATAATATATTAATATAAATCATAAGCATGCTATTCTCAAAGGATTATCCATATAAATTGTTTCGGTGAAGTGCAACCCAAATGGACCATGCCAAGTTGGGTCAAGTACATACCAATTATAGTAATGGACTTAGACATTAATCCAACAGTTGGTGTGTGATGAAATAAAATGATGAGAGATAGGTGATGATAGGAAGGTGATGATAATTAGGTGAGGATAGATAGGTGATGATGAATCAGTGATGCAGGATGAAGGATACTATAACCTTGTCCGGCAATTGGAGATGTAGTCATCTACCAGAGTATAGATGGCGACCACAGACTATTATAGACAACCCCGTGGAAACACCAGCAGGCTCATAACCTGTAGGTGATGATTTACGAGTTCAGGCGATGTTGTAACTACGTATTCATGTGATGATACTCTAACCCTTACTATGGATTACGAGTTCAGGCGATGTCGTAACTACGTATTCATGTGATGATACTCTAACCCTTACTATGAATTACGAGTTCAGGCGATGTTGTAACTACGTATTCATGCGATGATACTCCAATCCTTACTAGGAGCGTATTGAGGGAGTAATCCCCGAACCATTATTGCCTGTGTGATGTAGGCGATGATCCTTAGGAAAAGTCCTTAGGAACGAACATATAAGGAAATGCGATGTAAAGAGATGAGAGGTAAATACGATGTAAGAGATGAACCTTAAGGTAATACTTTAGGGAATATGAAATGAAGATAATGGGGATGGGTAATCAGGTTAATTATTTGACATATATTATGTGAAGAAACAAGTTAACTATATTATTGTGGGTTGAAAACCATATGTACTCACCAGGTTTCCCAACCTGACCCACTCAGTTTATTTATATCACAGGTGTTGATATGAAGTCCCATTGCACTGAGATATTAAGGAGATATAAATCACTAGTGATAATAAATGTAAGTTCTGTTTATGCTTATGTTTCTGTATTGACGATGACATCCAAAATGTTTTAAAATGAATAAAAATACTTTTCCTCGGAAATGCTTTGATAACATATTTATCATGTTTTACTGGGAACAAATTCCGCACCATTTTTATTAAAAGAGGTACTCTGATTTTTATAAAGCATAAACAAAATCGGTCTTTTCTGGCCGTGAAAATGGGGATGTCATAATAGCCGTGGATTGTTGACTTTGCATCGGCGAGTTTGGGTTCCTTATTGGGGCGGTAAGAGGCCCACAAGCGGTACTTAATTTGCAGGAAAGTCAAGGCCGAGTATCAGCGACCTCACGGCAAGATGCAACCATTGGAGATTCCCGTATGGAAATGGGAAGATATTACCATGGATTTTATCACGAAGCTACCCCGGACTGCGTGTGGAGTGGATTCGATTTGGGTCATCGTAGATCGTTTGACCAAGAGTACGTATTTCATCATGATTCGGGAGAGTATTTCTGCTGAGAATTTGGTTGTATATCAGAGAGGTTGTGGCACGTCATAGGGTGCCAGGATCAGTGGTTTCTAACAGAGATGTTCAGTTTATTTCCAGGTTTTTGAAGAGTTTTCATGAAGAGTTGGGTACTCGTCTCTATTTCAGTACAACATTTCATCCCCAGACCGGTGGTCAGAGTGAGCAGACTATTTAGACCCTTGAGGATATGTTGTGGGCGTGTGTTATTGTAACGCCCGGGTTTCGGCGCTAATCATTATCAGATGATGTAATGATGTAATAGTCTAGGTCAACTATTGTAACTCTTTTGAAGTAATGAAGATGAAATATTTGAATACTATGTGAATTATGTGTATTTGTGTGCTTATAATTTAATTATAAAGATATAATTAATAAAGAATAAAAATAAGCGTCAAAATTAAAGTGTGAGATAAGCCCGATATCTTCACATAAAGTTGTAGAGTACGTTCCCGCCTACGCGTGGATATAAAGAACGTCGAAAACGGAGTTCGTATGCAAAAGATACGACCGTTTTAAGAAAATCAGACAGTAAAACACTACTTTTCTTTAATCGCGTAAAACCGAATTGATCCTTTGAGGTACTTATGCTTTTCCGACAGGATTTCCAAGAGCGTTTTTGGACTCAGGATATAGTCTAGTATTTGATTTCATACTCGAAATATTTTTAACGAAACTATTTACAAAAGTCACGAAAACGGACACCGCGAGCCGTTTACACGCAAAACTTTAAGTGCGATTTCCCGGAGTTCCGTAACTCAAAAAATTAATCCGTTCGGGTTTCTGGAATCCTTGAATTACCCTCTTTCATAAGAAATTTTTGAAAATGCAATCCAACGTTGGGATCTTAATTCATCAATTTATAAGTGTTTTAGACAAGTTAAAGGATTAAACTACCTTGTGGGACCCACTAATTATGAGCAGCAATTTCCAGCTCATTCTTTGCCTATCACCTTTGCCCACGTAACAGCAACCCTCTCCATTCCTTTCTTTTTCATCTTGAGTGCAAGCTTCCCCAATCAAGTACAAGCATGGTGATTGAAGCATGGGGATTCTCTTCCATTAGTGTATACCCTTACACTATAAATAGAGCCTCATATCACCTCCAAAAAATCACACCTCAATCTTCAGCTTCTCTCCTCTCACTCTTGACCTCTATCTCCCTCTATATCACCTTGAAGATCATCACCATAAACCACCATTCCACCACCCCCTGTTGCCGCTGCTTTGTAAGTACTCCACCACCACCATTTATTTATTTTTGTATGTTACATTCGTTAGAAAATGGCCAAGAACTAGTTTACTTATTTTTTTTTTGCTGTGCTTAATCGAAGAAGAAACAGGAGGAAGTGATTACCTCCAGTTCAAAATTCATTTCTAAATTAATTCATATAGCCCTCACTGAAATTTTTTTCACAAAACAAGTCCCAAAGTCCTAAACTTTGTTTCCAAATTAATTTCCCATACCCCATTTCGAAATTCTTAACATTTTTGGTCCTAATTCATTTAAACCTTCATTTATTTATTCACAACTGGTCCCTCCTTGGAAACCTCTTACAAATCAGATCCTAAACTCTAAACTATGATGTATATGTTCCATATTGGTCCCTCGTTTGGAAATTATATTTATAATTTAGTCCAACTAAGTTATTTAATTAACATAACGGACCCTATACCTTGGTTAATTACAAAACTACCCTCCAAATATTAATTATATTAATATTTCCTTAGGAAACTAAATTTTCTCGGAGATTCGTATTCACGGAAATACTACTCGACCTTCTCGCATCCATTCCAGAACACTAATCGTCTATCGAACGTTAAGGTGAGTGCATAGTTACTTTCATCTTACACATAGATATGAATTATTTTTATATAAATTACGTGCTACATGTGCATATTATCTGTATACTTTCTATCTATGCTGGATGAACGATTTTATACATGTTTTAAATGATTTAAATTGTATATGTATTTTATATCTACAAAATGTGTTGGGTAAAACATGGGTAGATGTAATAGTTGTTGTGTGATAAAATAAAATAATGAGAGGCCTCGTTATAGATGTTATTGATGATCCAGTCATCTAGCGGAGTATAGATGACGACCACGGACTATTCTAGACAGTCTAGTGGAACGCTAGCAGGCTCGCAACCTGTAGGTGTTTATTTGAACTGTGTGTTTACCAGCAGTACTCCATCCCCCACATGGTTGCCTTATTTGACATGAATTGTTGAGGAACCCCCGAAGCATGTGTTGTCACCCCGATGAAAGTCCTTAGACTAGATCCCTTGTGTTAGATGTTCTAGGGATGTAAAGTGAGGATAACGGGAAGGAGTAATCGAGTTTGTTTGGTTGATGAAAATAATAAATTTATTTATTGTGGGTTGAAAATCCTATGTGCTCACCAGACTCCCAAGCCTGACCCACTCAGTTTCTTGTATTACAGGTAGTGGCGCATGAACATAGATGTTTGGATGAGAGATAAGGGATTATAGGCCTGTAAATACGAAATAATGTAGTAAGGCTTATGTTGTACTGTTTATGCTTTTGATCTGTATCGAACATGACATCCCGAGTCTTTTAATGAAATACATTTATTCGGAAATGCTTTTGATAAATCTTTATCATATTTTGGGACAAATTTCGCAACACTTTTATTTAAAATGTTACTCTGATTTTCAAACAAGCATAAACAAAATCGGTCTTTTCTGGGCGTGGAAATGGGGATGTCACAATTGGTATCAGAGCATTAGTTTAAGCGAACTAGGAATTTGTAGGATTTCTAGACTTAAAATTAGAATGCTAAGCGATGATTGTGAGGTGTGAGCACTAGCTTATTTTAGGAATTGTGCCTAAAATGCTTTTATGTGCTAAATGCTTTGCGCCTGATATGCTGTTATTTGTTCGGATCTATGGTCTGTTGCCGACCGGATCTGGAAACCTTATGTGTTTAGATTCTAAACGTACGACTACGATATTAGAACTAACATGTAAACGTTTCGGGGTGATAAGGACGGTTTAAACGACTATCCTAAATAAAGATCTAAATTGACCTTATTCGGTATATAGATCAAAATGGCAAGAACCCGCAGTGGAGCCGGGAATGCAAATGGGAACAGAAACCAACCCCCAATGATTGAGCAAATACCGGTTGTGGTAGCCGATGCTGAGCCAATAACGATGGCCGGAGTGCAAGCGATGATCCAGGCGATGTTAGATCGTCAAATGGAGGAAACCATACGTTTTCTCCAACAGAATCGAGAGGAAGCTACCATACAGACCGAATAGCCCGAGTTGAACGAAGGGCAGTCTGAGGAGGGGAACTACAGTGGGACCATTGGCCAAGCCAACCCACCAATAGTTCGACAAAACAACCAAGATAACGGAGTCGAGAGAAATGGATGCAAGTACAAGGATTTTCTGACTTGCAAGCCATCGACCTTCACTGGAAGGGAAGATCCGATCGGGGTCATGGATTAGATCTCGGAGATGGAGTTAGCTTTCATGACGTGTGGTTGTAGAGGTAAACTACAAACCACATTTGTAGTGCGCCAGTTCCGAGGAGGCGCTGCACGTTGGTGGAATACCATGGGGAAGACTTTGAGCCCCAATGAGCCCCTGCAACTAACATGGGCATAATTTTTGGTGCAGTTCAAACGTAAGTACTGCTCAGCCCAAAACCTGCTCGAGCTAGAGAACCAGTTCCTAACCCTGAAGAAAGGAAGCATGTCCATTGACGAGTACACTAACAACTTCACGGAGAAAATGGAGTTTGCCTTGCGTCTTGTTCCGGATGAGCTAACAAAAATCGACAAGTACGCCAAGGGACTCCCATGGGAGTATGCAGTGCCGGTACGTCAGACACATACTCTAGAGGCAACTATCTGGGCTGCCAAGTCTGTGGAGGATATGATTAAGGGAAGAACTGCCAGCAAGGTTGAGGTTGGTGAGAAAACGAAGTTCGAGGGGTCTGCTAAACCCAACAATAAGAAGAGCAAGTTCGGTTCAAAGAAGTTCGGGGGAGGAAATGAATCAAAATGGTGCGAGAAGTGCAAAAAGAAGCACTCAGGGAAATGTAGCGAGGAGGTGACCTTCTACAAGTGTGGGAAGACGGGGCATTACGCCAATGGGTGCACTACCAACAAAAGGGTGTGCTACGAGTGCCGTGAAGAAGGGCACATTGCTAAGGATTGCCTGAAGAAGAAAGATGCGGCAAGGCCCAGCATTACACCAAAGCCGAATGTGAGAGCCTTCCAAATGACGCTCGAGGCTGCGAAGGAGGCAGCAGACGTCGCTTCAGGACGCCTGCCAATATACTGTTTGATTCCGGAGTCAACTACTCCTTTGTGTCGCATAAATTTGGTGGGAAATTAGCATTGCCTATAGAAAAACTTGATAATGCCCTAATTGTGGAAGTTGCCAGTGGCAAGTTCATACCTGTTAGTAATCGTATTAAGAACATCGTCATCGACTTAAACGGAAACAAATTCCACGAAGAGTTATTACCCATAGAGTTGAACGGTTTCGACATCATTCTGGGAATGGATTGGCTCAGTGCCAATGATGCCGAGATACTATGCCGAAAGAAGATCGTAAGAGTAAACCCACTCGGAAAAGAGTCGTTCATGGTGTACGGGGACAAGAGCAGAGTAAATTTTGGAATCATCTCCCTGATGAAAGCCAGGAAATGTTTGTCCAAGGGATGTGCATCGTACTTGGCATTTATTATCAACGCTAAGACGGAAAAGAAGGAGGTGCATAGTATACCAGTCATGTGTGATTATCCGGAAGTCTTTCCCGAAGATCTTCCTGGATTACCACCTGATAGACAAGTGGAGTTTCGTATAGACTTGTTACCAGGAACGACACCGATAGCAAAGGCACCATACCGATTAGCACCGACGGATATGAAGGAGCTTATGACGCAACTTCAGGAGCTGTTGGACAACGGATTCATTCGACCTAGTTCATCACCCTAGGGAGCTCCGGTGCTATTCGTGAAGAAGAAAGACGGAAGCATGAGAATGTGTATAGACTACCGAGAGCTGAATAAGGCAACGGTGAAGAACAAGTATCCATTGCCGAGGATTGATGACCTATTCGACCAGCTGCAAGGTTCGAGCTATTTCTCAAAGATCGATCTTAGGTCAGGATATCATCAGCTGAAGGTGAGAGAGCAAGATATCGAGAAGACTGCATTCAGAACAAGATATGGACACTACGAGTTCTTGGTTATGTCGTTTGGACTAACCAATGCTCCAGCAACATTCATGGATTTGATGAACAGGGTTTGTAAACCATTCCTCGATAAATCCGTGATAGTGTTCATCGACGACATTCTGATCTACTCGAAAATCCAGGAGGAGCATGGCAAGCATCTACGAGAGGTGTTGGAGGTATTAAAGAAGGAGAAGCTGTATGCAAAGTTCTCCAAGTGTGATTTTTGGATCCGAGAAGTCCAATTCTTGGGTCATGTGGTTAACCAGGATGGAATAATGGTTGACCCAACAAAAATCGAAGCTGTAATGAAGTGGGAACGTCCAAAGAGTCCCACGGAGATTCGAAGCTTTC
The DNA here is from genome assembly GCF_052849685.1 of Lactuca virosa. Classification (NCBI taxonomy): domain Eukaryota; kingdom Viridiplantae; phylum Streptophyta; class Magnoliopsida; order Asterales; family Asteraceae; genus Lactuca; species Lactuca virosa. The sequence continues at coordinate 126,126,880 of NC_136430.1, forward strand.
TAGGATTAGCCGGATATTACCGAAGATTTATCCAAGGCTTTTCTTCGATAGCTGCTCCATTGACAACGTTGACCCACAAAGGAGCTACATATTCATGGAGTGAGAAACACGATGACGCATTCGAAAAGCTGAAGAAGAAGTTATGTGAAACACCGATTCTTTCTCTACCCGATGGAGTCGAAGACTTCGCAGTCTATAGTGACGCATTTGGAGTCAGGTTGGGTTGTGTTCTGACCCAAAGAGAAAAGGTGATAGCATATGCCTCTCGACAATTGAAAGAGCACGAAAAGAACTACCCCACTCATGATCTGGAGTTGGCAGCGGTAGTATTCGCCTTAAAGATATGGAGGCATTACCTCTATGGCACGAAGTGCAAGCTTTTCACTGATCATAAGAGTCTCCAGTATCTCTTTAATCAGAAAGAATTGAACATGAGACAACGACGCTGGATAGAATTACTCAAGGACTACGACTGTGAGATACTTTACCACCCCGGTAAAGCAAATGTCGTTGCTGATTCTCTCAGTCGAAAAGTCAATCTTGAAAGGAAAAGGCCAAGAGCGTTAAGAATTGAAGTTGTCTCAACAATTGTGGAAAGTATCAAGAAAGCTCAAGAAGAAGCTTCAGAAAAGAATGACCGAAAGGAAGAACGTTTGGGAAAGACGTTGGTATTCGGTACAAACCGTCAAGGACTGAAGGTATTCCAAGATCGGATTTGGGTACCTAAGACGGGAGGAATAAGAGATCTTCTGATGGAAGAAGCTCACAAGATCATGTACTCAATTCATCCCGGTAGCACTAAAATGTATAGGGACCTAAAACCCTACTACTGGTGGCCGACGATGAAGCTCGATGTTGCAAAGTATGTGGCCGAGTGTGTAACATGTGCGAGAGTTAAGGCACAACACCAGAAACCATACGTGAGTTTAGAACCTTTACCTGTACCCATGGGTAAATGGGAAGACATCACCATGGATTTTGTGACTAAACTGCCCAGGACGAGGAGCGGTCACGACATGATTTGGGTAGTCGTGGATCGTTTCACAAAGAGTGCACACTTCATAGCTACCAACGAAATGTGGTCTATGGATAAGCTTGCAAATGCTTACGTAAAGGAAATTGTGAGACTTCACGGTGTTCCTCTAACGATTGTATCCGATCGTGATAGTCGTTTCACGTCGAGGTTTTGGAGGAGTCTACAAGAGGAACTGGGTACGAAGTTGTGTCTAAGTACAACTTACCATCCGCAGACTGATGGTCAGAGCGAAAGAACGATTCCAACGCTTGAAGATATGCTGAGAGCATGTACCCTTGAGTTCCAAGGTAACTGGGATGAGCACTTACCTTTGGTAGAATTTTCCTACAATAACAGTTTCCACTCGAGCATCAAGATGGCACCCTATCAAGCTTTGTACGGACAGAAGCGTCGTACACCGTCTTGTTGGCTCGAGGCTGGAGAGAAGCAGTTTATGGGCCCCGAAATAGTCCATGAGACCGCTGAGAAGCTAAAGGTGATTAGGGAAAGAATGTTAGCAGCTCAGGATCGTCAGAAGAGCTATGCCAACAAGAAAAGACGACCGATGACCTTCGAAGTTGGGGATTCGGTTTTGCTTAAAGTCTCACCATGGAAGGGACTTATAAGATTCGGAAAACGAGGAAAGTTGAGTCCAAGGTTTATTGGACCATTCAAAGTTCTTCAGAAGATTGGGAACCAAGCTTACAAGCTGGAATTGCCCAAAGAACTCGATGGTATTCATAACACCTTCCATGTGTGTTATCTGAGGAAATTCACGGGAGAAGTTCCCGACATAATTCCAATCTCAGAGTTAAGGATGGATGAGAATAAGAGGCTGATCGAAGAGCCCGAGGCAATTGTTGACCATAAGACTAAGAAGTTACGACGCAAGATGGTCGACCTAGTGCTAGTCCGATGGAAACATTCGAATGGGCCGAATCTCACTTGGGAAACGGAGAGTGACATGATGAGTCGCTACCCGCATCTGTTTGCTGATGCATGATTCCGAGACGGAATCATCCTAAGGGGGAGAGAATTGTAACGCCCGGGTTTCGGGGCTAAGCGTTATCAGATGATGTAATGATGTAATAGTCTAGGTCAACTATTGTAACTCTTTTGAAGTCATAAAGATGAAATATTTGAATACTATGTGAATTATGTGTATTTGTGTGCTTATAATTTAATTATAAAGATATAATTAATAAAGAATAAAAATAAGCGTCAAAATTAAAGTGTGAGATAAGCCCGATATCTTTACATAAAGTTGTAGAGTACGTTCCCGCCTACGCGTGGATATAAAGAACGTCGAAAACGAGATACGACCGTTTTAAGAAAAATCAGACAGTAAAACACTACTTTTCTTTAATCGCGTAAAACCGAATCGATCCTTTGAGGTACTTATGCTTTGCCGACGGGATTTCCAAGAGCGTTTTTGGACTCAGGATATAGTCTAGTATTTGATTTCATACTCGAAATATTTTTAACGAAACTATTTACAAAAGTCACGAAAACGGACACCGCGAGCCATTTAGACGCAAAATTTAAGTGCGATTTCCCGGAGTTCCGTAACTCAAAAAATTAATCCGTTCGGGTTTCTGGAATCCTTGAAATACCCTCTTTCATAAGAAATTTTTGAAAATGCAATCCAACGTCGGGATCTCGATTCATCAATTTATAAGTGTTTTAGACAAGTTAAAGGATTAAACTACCTTGTGGGACCCACTAATTATGAGCACCAATTTCCAGCTCATTCTTTGCCCATCACCTTTGCCCACGTGACAGCAACCCTCTCCATTCCTTTCTTTTTCATCTTGAGTGCAAGCTTCCCCAATCAAGTACAAGCGTAGTGATTGAAGCATGGGGATTCTCTTCCATTAGTGTATACCCTTACACTATAAATAGAGCCTCATATCACCTCCAAAAAATCACACCTCAATCTTCAGCTTCTCTCCTCTCACTCTTGATCTCTATCTCCCTCTATATCACCTTGAAGATCACCACCATAAAGCACCATTCCACCACCCCTGTTGCCGCTGCTTTGTGAGTACTCCACCACCACCATTTATTTATTTTTGTATGTTACATTCGTTAGCAAATGGCCAAGAACTAGTTTACTTATTATTATTTTTTGCTGTGCTTAATCGAAGAAGAAACAGGAGGAAGTGATTACCTCCAGTTCAAAATTCATTTCTAAATTAATTCATATAGCCCTCACTGAAATTCTTTTCACAAAACAAGTCCTAAACTTTGTTTCCAAATTAATTCCCCATACCCCATTTCAAAATTCTTAACATTTTTGGTCCTAATTCATTTAAACCTTCATTTATTTATTCACAAATGGTCCCTCCTTGGAAACCTCTTACAAATCAGATCCTAAACTCTAAACTATGATGTATATGTTCCATATTTGGTCCCTCGTTTGGAAATTATATTTATAATTTAGTCCAACTAAGTTATTTAATTAACATAACGGACCCTATACCTTGGTTAATTACCAAACTACCCTCCAAATATTAATTATATTAATATTTCCTTAGGAAACTAAATTTTCTCGGAGATTCGTATTCACGGAAATACTACTCGACCTTCTCGCATCCATTCCAGAACACTAATCGTCTATCGAACGTTAAGGTGAGTGCATAGTTACTTTCATCTTACACATAGATATGAATTATTTTTATATAAATTACGTGCTACGTGTGCATATTATCTGTATACTTTCTATCTATGCTGGATGAACGATTTTATACATGTTTTAAATGATTTAAACTGTATATGTATTTTATATCTACAAAATGTGTTGGATAAAACATGGGTAGATGTAATAGTTGTTGTGTGATAAAATAAAATAATGAGAGGCCTCGTTATAGATGTTATTGATGATCCAGTCATCTAGCGGAGTATAGATGACGACCACAGACTATTCTAGACAGTCTAGTGGAACGCTAGCAGGCTCGCAACCTGTAGGTGTTTATTTGAACTGTGTGTTTACCAGCAGTACTCCATCCCCCACATGGTTGCCTTATTTGACATGAATTGTTGAGGAACCCCCGAAGCATGTGTTGTCACCCCGATGAAAGTCCTTAGACTAGATCCCTTGTGTTAGATGTTCTAGGGACGTAAAGTGAGGATAACGGGAAGGGGTAATCGGGTTATTTTGGTTGATGAAAATAATAAATTTATTTATTGTGGGTTGAAAACCCTATGTGCTCACCAGACTCCCAAGCCTGACCCACTCAGTTTCTTGTATTACAGGTAGTGGCGCATGAACATAGATGTTTGGATGAGAGATAAGGGATTATAGGCCTGTAAATACGAAATAATGTAGTAAGGCTTATGTTGTACTGTTTATGCTTTTGATCTGTATCGAACATGACATCCCAAGTCTTTTAATGAAATACATTTATTCGGAAATGCTTTTGATAAATCTTTATCATATTTTGGGACAAATTTCGCAACACTTTTATTTAAAATGTTACTCTGATTTTCAAACAAGCATAAACAAAATCGGTCTTTTCTGGCCGTGAAAATGGGGATGTCATAGTTATAGATTTCGGTTGGAGTTGGGATACGTATCTACCATTAGCGGAATTTTCGTATAACAACAGTTATCATGACAACATTAATCGATCTCCTTTCGAGATGATTTATGGGTGGAAGTGTAGGACCCTAGTTTTTTGGGGCGAGGTCGGTCAGCGGGTTATGGGGAGTACCGATGTGGTACTCAAGACCACTGAGCTGATTCAGCAGGTTCGAAGTAGGCTCCAGACAGCCCAAAGTCGTCAGAATAGTTATGCCGACAGGCGTCATTCAGATTTAGAGTTCCAGGTGGGAGTTATGGTTCTCCTGAAGGTGTCACCTTGGAAAGGTGTCATCTGGTTCAGGAAGCAGGGCAAGCTAGGCCCCAAGTATATTGGTCCTTTCAGGGTTTTGGCTCGGGTGGGCCGGGTTTCTTATCGCTTGGATCTTCCAGATGAGCTCAGTTAGATTCATTGCACGTTTCATGTCTCTCAGCTGCGGAAGTGCTTAGTGGATGATTCTGCAGTGGTACCATTGGAGGATATTCAGGTGGATGACCGCCTGAATTATATTGAGAGACCGGTGAAGATTCTGGATCGGAAGAGGAAAACCTTGAGGAACAAGATGGTCGAGTTGGTAAAGGTGCAATGGAAACACCACAAGGGTTGAGAGTGGACTTGGGAGCCCGAAGATGAGATGAGGGAGCACTATCCAGATTTATTCAGGGCTGCAGACTTCGAGGACGAAATATGATTCAAGTGGGGGAGAATTGTAACACTTGGATGATTGGTATGTTCCTTATTTGCCCTTTATGTTTAAATTGTTGCAATAATGTTCTTTGGAGTAGTATGTGGGTCGTACCACATGGTACTCTTAGCGTACTAAGGTGGAGTTGATCGAGGATGCGAGGCCTCATACGCTGGGCTTACGAGGGTTACGCTTAGCATACTTGGAGGTTAAGAAACCCTAATTTTTGGGTGTTGTACCCTATATAAAGACCTTAAGTCCCTAGGGCTGGCCTCTTTACTAGCCCCCATCTCTTCTAAACCCTAAAATCGACCTCAATCCTCCATTATTGTAATTTTTGAGCTCTTGAGAAGTATTTGGTGTTTGTTTTGCTTTATTTGAAGGGATTGAAGATAAGTGAAGTTGCATTGCTTGGTGTGAAGTTTATAGATCCAGAATCACCACTCATCTTGCAAGTCTTTGGAGGTATGAAGTTCATAACTTGGCTTTTGTATGCTTAGATCTCTTTATGTCTTGATTTTTATGCTTTTAGTCCCTTTTTGGGTTGATTGATGAGTTAAGACGTTAGAAGGGCTTATCCTTTTAGATCTGAGCATGTTATGAGGTTCTTAGGCATAAAGGTGCAAGCTTTATGGGGTTTATGGTTTCATGCATGTATTATGTCGCCTATTAAGTCATTTTGAGCTTTAAGAGCTTCATTTAGCCATGCATGAACGTAAAGTTAGCAACTTTACGTGGTTAACCAACTCAAGGAAGTCAGATCTACATTTTGGAGCAATGTCTTAATGGATTAAGGGTTAAAAGTGGAAGATGGCTGAACGGGGAAGTAAGCTGGGCGTACAAGCCCTAAAGCGTGTACGCTTAGCGTACAACTGAGTACGCGGTACTCAGCAGGATTGGACTTCGGTGTTTGGGCTTCGGTTTGGGCCATCTTTTAGGCTTAGTTGTTTTGGGCCCTGTTTGGCCATCAGGTTTTGGGCTGATAATTATTTTGAGAGGGATCACAATGGGAATTGGGCCCAATTTGGAAAATTTGGCCATGAATTGGGCCTTGGGTGGCTAATTAGGATCTAGGACTTTTGGATTGTGAGTTTAGGCCTTAGTCTTGGACCAAACTACGTAAGGGGTAAAATAGTATTTTTTACCCTAATTATGGTATGATAGTTATCGATTGGAATCCAAACTATTAATTGGATGTTATTTGGTATTGATAGCTTGGGGATTTATCGGACTAGCAGCCAGAGATCTTTTAGTGTGATTCAACAGTTCGAGGTGAGTTTTCTCACTGTGTTTTACGGGTCAAAGGCACCAATGTCGGCCCATGATTATGTTATGTTAGTATACTAGTCGTCTGCGTGACTCTTGCATGTGTTATGTACTTGTATGCTTACCAGGCGGGGCCTAATGACCATCTTTTATGATATGTATCTTTGTGATTATTGCATGTGTATGTGTTTATTTGATATATGTTATATGTATGATGGACGGGGCCCGATCTGTATACCGAGAGGGGCTCGATGCCGGGCGGGCAGAGCCCATTATGTGTTTATTATGTATGGTATGTGGTATTTTGGGGAAATCACTAAAATTTGTGCTTATGGTTTTCAGTTTATGTTTCAGGTACTTCCAGTTCCAAAGGGAAGGGCTCGAGATAATTGCATAGCACACACCACCTCGTTCCGCGTTTTGTGATTACTCTGATTTGATATGATGTTTGCTACACTTGTTTTACCTGGATTATATTGATGATGTTTTTGGAATACTGTTTTTATTAAATTAAAAATAATTTTTGTGGGTCTTATTTTTGGGACGTTACACATGCAACCTAATAAGGATCTAAGTCTTTCATATATTGGCAACATACTATGAATTATCATCCTATAAAACTTTTCCTATGAAAATCGAATTCAAATGAACAAGAAACTTACCTTGAAGATTGTTATTGCAAACAACCTTGAAACATTCTTCAAATCTTTTGGCAGCTAGCACCACAAGCGTCGTGCCTCCGATGGCTCACACCCAAAACTAGCAACTAAGGATTATGGAGAGGGGAGGCAAATTCCGGAATTCTGTTAGGGTTGAAGTGACCGAAATTTTCAATGCATGTGATCCTTTGTATAGTGCAAGTAGGAAACCTTAGATAAGCCCCAAACCAATAAAATACCATTATCTTATTTTGGTAACTATCCAGCTTCCTAATTATCCTCCAAGGATAATTCTTGAGCTCTAAGAAACCCCTAGAAACCGTCCAAGCTTATAAGGAGGTTCTAGAATGCCTCTTGCTCAACTACTTAATAATTTCACTTTAGTCCCTGCACTTTTAATTAATTCTATTAATCCTAAAATTAATTCCAATCAATTTCTGGTTAATTATTAATTAAATATTATTATTTATAATTAATATATTATTCTCATAATATATTAACAAATTATTTATTATAATTTGTTATTCAAATAATAAATTAACTTTCTCTCCAAAATTATCATGTCCAATTGTTAGGTTTGAGGGCAATCCAAAATGATTGTGCTACCATCAATTCAAGTTTATATCATTTATAGTTATGAGTTTAGATACTTAATCCAACACCAAGTACCAAGGTCCTAGCACGAGACCACTAGGGCAAGGGCCCAGGTCAGACACTAGGTCGGGTAGCAATAGTTAACTAGGCCGTCCTACAAATAGCAGTTATGTTATCTTTAACGTATTCTTAGAGGGATACGTTAATAGCAACATTGATTATGCATAAGGTGGAATGAGAATCTGAGTCTTGGGTTAACTTTGGTGAAGATAAAGGAAAGAGTTAATGGGTGTGTAAATATGTCCAAAATACATATAAAAATGGTGTTGGATGTGTATAAAAACCGATACTTATAAAAGTTAAAATCATATAAATAATAATTAGACCTAGTGTTTCAATTTCATTTTTTTATGATAACACCAAATTGTACAAAAATTACTATATTTTGGATAACTATCACAAAAGTCACCACATTTGTTTTTTTAATTTCAACACCTATTGTCATCACCGTCAAAGAATGTCATGTCTTTTCAATTTCAAAACCCATTGCCAGCGTCATCAAAGACTGCCACGTCATCGTCACGCCATCATGTCATGTCGGTCGGCAACCGGGTAAGTGGTTAAACTTAAAAAAAAAAATTAGAAAACATAATGTTCCATTTACAAAATAAGCTCAAAATATTTTAAAAAGTCTGAATGTCCGGTATGTTTAAGTGGTTGAAACTTTGTAAGCCTAAAAGACATTAGTTTAATGAAATAAAGAAAAACAGAAAGCCCAAAAGACATTAGTTTAATGAAAGCCCAATTTTCTTGTTTTGCAAAAAATTAGAAGAACCAAACTTGTTGTCACTGTTTATTATTCCCAAGTACCATCCCCTCTTGTTCACAACTTCACGCAAATGTCTATTGTTGTTGCTGAAGATATGTTGCTACCGATGGTCTTTTTCCGGTGAACTCCCTCCTGTGGTCGTCTTGCACAATGAAACAAATAAGTTAATAAAAAAACTTTATCCTATTATTTACTGTTAGGTTATTTTAAAATTTCATTTTGTCATTATGTTGAAAAACTAGAAATTGACAATTATGTTTATTTAATTAGGGAGTTAGGGTTAATAATTAGTGATTATTTGTTGTTAAAATTGCGGGTTTTTTATTGTATATTACATGATTTTTTTTTGTGCTACCATTTTACTTTGACACCGACTCCGCTACTGTATTAACATATTATACATTTATATGACCAACTAATAGAAATATTCACTGCTACAAATTTGTGTAATAGGCACTCATTTTTTTATTATTATTTTTTTTGTCACTTATTGAAACGTTTGATCTTTTTGTCAAGGGAAAATGACTCTTTAGGGTAACTGACTGTTGCGTTTGTTTTCATTTGGTCTCTTTTTTTTGTACTCAATATACCATCAAACTTGTTGTTTGTGCTCACCATAACCCTTTTGACCTGTGATAGCTGGTCAAAGGGTTATGGTGAACACAAACAACAAGTTCGATGGTATATTGAGTACAAAAAAAAGGAAAATGACCAAATGAGAACAAATGCAACAGTTGGTTACCCTCCTGATTCATTTTCCCTTTACTCATTTATAGCAAATCCCACGTCATCTCCTGTTGATATTAATGACTTTATGAGATTCATTCTTGTTTCTCTTCAAAACTTAACCCGTGAAAGAACATTATTCATACATGTACAACTTTGTAATACACTTGAATATTTATTAGGGGAATCTTAACTAAACAGGTGCATTTCATGACTACATTTACAATTCCAATCAAATGATTTATCGTATCATGAATTCTAAACAAGTCTACAAACGAGTGGAATCACAAGTGCTGTGATTTTTGAGTTTACTTAGCTTTAAGATCGAATTCATGGGATAAGATACAACATCATTATGTATAATATCATGCAGCTTTTGCAGACACATCACCATAATATACTTTGAGGTAAACGTTTATGATGATAAATATACCTCTCATACACATTCATATCTTTTTGTAGAAAGGTGTTGACAGCTAACCACACAGTAAACATAGCATAGACCATGTTTTAATGAAGTTACCCCTCCGAAACGCTCTTCATATACGTTATGGCCAAAGAAGGTTGCAGTCTTTGATAATTTTGCAACTTTAATTTCATTGAACTTTTTGGCGAAAATGACTCAGGAGGGTAACCAATTATTGAGTTTGTTCTCATTTGGACCCTTTCCTTTTTTTTGTACTCAATATACCATCGAACTTGTTGTTTGTGTTCACCATAACCCTTTGACCGACTATCACAAATAACAAGTTCGATGGTATATTGAGTACAAAAAAAAGGAAAGGTACCAAATGAAAACAAACGCAACAGTTAATTACCCTCGAGAGTCATTTTCCCTTTTGTCAATTACTAATGGCCCTGTAAAAGACAGTTTACAATCGCGAAAAACTTATGTGTAGTCATACAAAATTTGTTTATATTTGCAGAAAATATAAAGTGTTATCCACACATCGATATGTAGACATCATTTTGTTACAACTGATTTCTTGATTCACAAGGATCACAACGCAAGGATCACAACAGTATTTTTGATTTTTCAAACACATATATTATCATGTACATCTAGATAACGATTTTATTTAGTTAAAGAATATCTTAGATTATAAATAGTGTAATTAGTTTTTCATGGAAACTGAGCATGACAGAGGTTATACACAATATTACAAAAAGAAAACAAATTAATAATATATGTTAACCTTCTGACGAAATTTAATGCTTAAGAATCATATCGTACTTAAAATAAAATGTTATATAAAATAACTGAAATAATGTGTTTCCTATACAATGAGCAATAATAATAAGATGTACATATGTAACATGTTTACATTAGTAAATGCCCAAGATGCTAGACTTAAGTTAAAAAAAAATAATAACAAGAATCCGTATGTACAACTAAAGTCCCTAAGGATTATATGTTTTTCTTTGGTAAACCTCTTAAAATGAATATATTTTTTTCTTCAGATTCGAGGCATATTGTTAAGATGCTTTGTTACATTGTACTCTTGAGCATCCATGTGCTCTTCTGAATATGTTCTTTGAAATGCTCGTTTTTTCTGTTGTGGTGTTGAACCCTTGGGATTGTAATCGTTTCTCAATAGCATCACAACCTAAATTAAAACATAACAACTCCATCGTTTAACATAGCATTTTTTTTATAAATGTCTTAAATGCCCAAAGAGGTACATGATGACAATAGTTTTAATTTTTATAAATAAATAAATTAAAAAGATTCAAAAAGACTTGCCTGACTCATACGAGGGCGAAGAACCGGAGTTAATTCAATACACAACGAAGCTGCTATAATTGCACGCTCCAATTCTTGTGGGTTGTAATCATCACCAAGACACGGATCAACTAATTCTCTAATTACATTATTTTCCATCAAAGGTTTTGCCTTCAAAAGAATTAATTTGTCTCATAAATTAATAAGTCAGTTATACAAACATAATATATGAATCTATATTTAAAAAAAGAATGTCTTACCCAAAGTACAAGACTTCTTTGTGAATCATCTAAAGCTTGTCGTCCTGTTATAATCTCCAAAACTAACACCCCAAAAGAAAACACATCGATTTTTTCATCCACTATGCCATGCATGAAATACTCGGGTGCAAAATAACTTTGTTCAAGAAAAAAATGTTTAATTAATATAAAAGTTAAAACCTCCTCATTGTGATTTTCATAAATAGTAATACTAGAATTTTGATTTTACTTTTTACATACCCAAATGTTCCTTCAAACTTTGATACATTATGGTGAGTCCATTCTTTTGGAAGCCATGTTGCAAGACCAAAATCACATATCTAAAAATTCAAATTGAATTTTAGTCATGAAACATGAATAACATCAATGAAACATTAATTAGTTATTTTTATTTTTTAAGAACCTGTGGCTCAAAATTTTCTGTAAGAAGAATGTTATCAGCCTTGATATCTCTATGAATGATTCGTCTTTGACAATCCTCATGAAGATACAATAAACCGTTAGCTGTGCCATGTATAATCTTATACCTTGCATTCCAATCTAGTTTCTCCTTTGGACCTAAAAGCAAAATAATCATGGTTTATGTTAAATAAAAAGAAAAAAAGAAAAAAGAAAAAAGAAAATTATGGGATGTTGAATGTACTTACCACTACGCAACAATGATCCTAAGCTTCCATGAGGAGATAACTCCATAACAAGATGTGTTCCACCTTCAATTCCATATCCAATCAATTTAGCAGTGTTTGGATGATCAACATGTGCTATGGTTCCAATTTCGGATAAAAATCCTATTATTTGCTCTTCCATTGTTCCTTTGTTGAGTCGTTTGATTGCCACTAGCTTCCCATCACATAAACAACCCTTGTAAACATCCGCATAACCACCTTTTCCAATCACATTCTCTATAATATAAGAAAATATAATCTTTAAGTAAACAACCAACTTTATGTGCACAAATGAAATCTATACTCGTGGGAGGGAGCAAAATGTAATTTACTATAAGGCTATGTTTGGCGTGCCACAACTAGCTGATAAGCTAGCTTATTTTTCGAGTTTTTTTTAATTGTCATGTTTGGCAAACCAAAAAGTAGCTGATAAACTAGCTTTTTAAAAAGCTACTTTGAGTAGCTTTTTGAAAGTTTCCCAAATATACTCTAAACTAATTATTAAAAAAAAAAAAAAACATATTCTTCTAAATGTCTTTTTATGTCATTTTATATCTTTCTACTTATTTATCAGCTAGTTTTTACCAAACGTCATTTTTTGTCAGCTAGCTTATAAGCTACCAGCTATCTTTTCAGCTATCAGCTATCTTTTCAGCTATCAGCTAGTTTTTCAGCTACCGGCTAGTTTTTTGAAACAGTCTTCCAAACATAACCTTATGTTTGACGTACTAGCTGAAAAGCTAGTTGATAGCTGAAAAGTTGGCCGTTAAATAAAAAACTAGCTGATAAAAAATGGTGTTTGGTAAAAGTAACTGAAAAGCTAGCTGAAAGATATAAAATTACATAAAATGGCATATAAAATAATGTGTTTCTATAATTAATTAAGGACTATATTTGGAAATTTTTGAAAAAGCTCCTTAAAAGCTATTCTAAGTAGATTCAAAGAGAAGCAATTGCATACCTTCGCTAAAATTGTTGGTTGCAGCATTAAGTTCTGCAATGGATAGAACTTTCCATGAAGATTTGAAATGGCATAAATTAACATCTGGATGATTCTCTCTAACACTCATGGATTTTCTTCTAGAAGTTTTTGGTGTAGTGGGGGGTAAAGCTGGAACTTTTTTAGAAAATCCTTTTTTCCACTTATTGAAGAATTTTAACCACCTTGAACGTGGGGGTGATTCGCTTTCATTTATTTGGTTTTCTTCAGATGAATTTGCATTTGAATTTGAAGGGTCTTCAAAGCTTCTTACACATGCTTCCAAAACTCCTCTAGGAGAAGTTACATCTTCTTTCTCTTTTTCCATCTCAAATAATCTTAAATCTGGCTAAAATCATTTACTTATAAATAAACATATTTAAATCAACAACACTAAATTGTATTTTTAGAATTAATTGTAATTACTAATTAGTACCTTGTGCAGAAGCAGAAGACCAAAGTGTTTTATGTTCTGCGTGAGATTTACTTTCCAAGATTTTCTTTAGGACACGAGATAGGTGATGACCTTTTCTCCTGTAAAAAATAATTAATGAATACAAAGTATTTATACCTTATGAGAATATGAGAAGCCTAAATTGGCATTTGGAAAGAAACCACAAGTCAAACAAGTGATAAAATTTCAAAGATAAAACAGTCAACACATAAGACACTAAACAACATAATCTAGCATAATATTCTTAATTTGAAATACATGTTGAATTTGATAAATTATAATCATATAACCAAACAACGTAATGGTATATCTTGAAAAGTAATATACTAACTTTTATATAGGGAATAAGAGGAGAAAGAATCAAATAAAATAACATTCAAAGCATGAATCAGCAAACTAATTGTCACATGAAAAAAGGACAAGATGTATTCCAAAACATGGCCTACAATCAGAAGAAAATATGGTCAATCATCATCAAACTTGAAGTCAAAAATCCGGAATGAACAGTGGACAGAAATTGATTCTATAATAAACAAATCAATATAAGCATGCGACAGAAACTAAACTCCCTTTTTATAAAAAGTTTTGATCACAATTCGACGTTTTGGTCTACCTAAATTGGAGATGCAGAATCGAATGAATTCATGTATATTTCTAGGTCAGAAAACGTTGGTTCTAATGATAATAAAGCTACAAATTTCCTTGAGAAACTGATAATTACTAAAGTATTAACCAAATTTCCTCAAAATCACCGAATAAAATAACATGTACACCGTAATCATTAGGAAAAATCTAGAGAAAGACCACATAATTCACATAATGAAGTCGTTATAGGTTGAAACAAACTTGTAGGAAGTTGAAATTTCCAAAAAAAAAAGGAAAGAAAAAAAAAAGATAAAGCTCGAAAAGAAGAACGTTACGGTTCTTGACTAGCCATGAAGAAGACGATGATGGAGCTCCGTCTGTTATTCTAGAAAGCAGCCCGATACCATATTGTAACTGATTCAAAACCTCCTTTAATCGATAATATGATCAGAAACCTAAACGAGCACTAAAGATTGGGGAAATTTTCTGCTATCGATTTAAGAATTATTCCTTGAATTCAAATTTCATTTGTTTTCTCTGCAAATTCTCTCAATTTTGGGAAAATTCTGCAACATTATTGAATCTCGTTTGAGAAAAATTTTGTAATTTTGAAATTCTTATGATTTTGTCCACGATGTCGAGCGGGAGCGCTTCGTTGCAAAAGCAAAATGCTCAACTCCGACTTCTCCTCTCAGCCATAAACCTCCGTCGACTAGTTTCACATTATATTTTGGTCCCTAGACTATTAGCCCATTGTCACTTTTACCCCCGTAACTAAACATTATATTCCATCTATGGTATATGTATGTAGATCTCATGTAGCAATTTGTGTTTCCATGTTGTGTATGCGCGGTCATAAGTTACAGATTTTTGTGAAAATTGAAATACCAACACAACATAAACTGTAAAACCTATTTTGGGAATCAAACATGAACGCAACACACAATTAATCTATGTGACATGTGACACGACATGAATAGATACATTTTTAATTGTGTTACACGAAAACATGGATTTATATACGAATTTAAATACGCATTGGCTGCTACCATTAATTAAGCTAAGAAAATATTCATTTAATCCATGTCTATACATATTTATACATTTATACATGTTGCGTGTATCATGTCTATACATGTATAGGTGTATAAATAGGTTGGTTTGTATTTAATAGGTGTAAGATACAAAAACATGAATTAGAATTTGTGTCGAAATGAAAAAACACAAAACACAAATTTCTAATATCCATATATGGAAAACTCATGTTGTGTCAATCGTGTCGTGTATCAAATTGTCAGGTGTATCTTGTGTATCATGCCATGTAGCAGATAGGGTGCTTATTTCCATTTAGGATCTGCTTCGTTCACTTAAAATTAAGGTGAATTGAGTTTCTCGCATTTTAATTGAAAATAAAAAATCATGATGAAAGATATAAAATTCAAATCAAATTATTTTTAATTGGATGAATAAAAAACCAAAATGAAAATATCACCTCCCATTTGTATATGGTTTTTTTTCGTGGTTAATTGCTAAAATGACAATAAGAATTGGGTCCCAATGTGTTTTATCCCAAAATATCATTAATTAATTTCACAAAAAAGACCAAAAAATATCATTTTACGAAGAAAAAAAGTTTAGCTTGTTTTATAGTGAATACCATTGATAAGCTCAATATCATGAAAGAATGTTTTTTTTATGATATCCAGGTAATAAAATATAATAAAATATAATAAATGATAGATATTATAAAAATTACATTATGTTATACGACTATAGTTATACCTCCTACTCTGAGGATGTGAAGCTGATGTAACATTGGCATGGAGGTGTGCACACCTCCCTTTGTGCATGGTTGGTGTTTGGTGTGCCAAGATATGGCTTTGTCATGTCTCATAACCTCTCTGTCTTTCAAAAAGTTTGACCGGTGGAAGCCTAAATGTTGTTGTTTCTTTTTCAAAATTAACCTTTTACATAATATACACGTGGGCTGTTGAGAAGGGGCGGGGGGGAAGTTAGCAACTGTATAGGGCCAAACTTTTTTGGGGCCCACATATATATATATATATATATATATATATATATATATATATATATATATATATATATATATATATATAATTATAATTAAAAAACTTATAATAGAGATAAAGACTTTTTTATAATTTGTCCTGAGCATTTAAATCTTCAGGAATGACCAGTTTATATAATTTTCATACAACCATTTTACACTTCTATTCTCATAAGTATTCTACAAAAACACTTGAACTATGAATTTCTTTTTGGTTCAACTTCATCTTTATCAAACGACAAGATGTTTTTACAAAATATTTGTTTAAGTGGTAGGCACCATGTTCAATCAAAAAGTAGAAAGTTTGCAACTACTAACAAATTTCTTGTATCTGATTATTTTGTGGATGATTTCTTTTACAACCATGAGTCATTTAAATGACGGTTACATTTTATTATACAATTATTCCTACTTATAGCTAATGATTTGGAAGGGAATTAGAAATTCTTTCAGTTGAGATGTGATGCTAGATGTAGACGGGGTTTTACTACACCACAAAGTACACGACCACCATTCGGCTTTTGACTACAACATCACTACCGACGCATCAGATGAATATTTAAAGAACAAATTACACAAATGGTCCCTACGGTTTGGTGTTTGTTATGCGCCTAGTCCCTAACTCCATTTTTAACCCTGCCAATCCTTAATAGTTTGATTTATTACAAGTCTGGTCCCTCATCTAACATGTCGTTTGATTTTGGAGTTAAAACCCCCACGTACCTTGCACGTTGGGGGTTATTTCCGTCATTTTACTTATTCATACTACCGCCAGTTTAAGAAATCGATTCGTTCTTGCAGTCGTCGCACCTAGGGTTTTCATGTAAGGATTTTGCACATAACTATGTTTTTTTTTTGGTATACGAGTGTGTTGTACAATGTAGAGTATGATCGTGTAATTGAACACATCGATTTCTTAAACTAACGATAGTATGAATAAGTAAAATGACGGAAATACCCCCAACGTACAAGGCACGTGGGTGTTTTAACTCCAAAATCAAACGACAGGTTAGATAAGGGACCAGGCGTGTAATAAATCAAACTATTAAGGATTGGCAGGGTTAAAAAATGGAGTTATAGGCGCATAACAACCACCAACCATAGGGACCATTCGTGTAATTTGTCCATATCTAAATATATTTTAGAGATTAGGATGAGAATGTATGTATTTATTTTGTGAATATGTTATACAGCTTTACAAAATATATATTCGTGAAACTACGAGTAGTAATGTTGAAAAGTTGTTTGATGCACATAAAGCAGCAAACGGTTTCCCAAGAATGTTAGGAAGAATTGATTGTACTCATTAGACGTTTGTAATTAGACGAGTTATTGAGTTCATATGACGACTACGCTAGAGTTTTCAGTGGATGCGAGGAAATACTTAATTCATTGTCTTTCTTAGAGTCGCCAGCACCAGAGGAACACTGGATGCTTATGCCTGAGACATGAGTCTTGATATCCAACAGGTTTGGTGTGATCCTCCACTTTTTGACCAATGAAGGCCCTATAACTTTTTTTCCTCTCTAGAGAGGACCTGAAGAGTTGCAATATCATCATTGTCACAACTGGCATTTTTGCTAGGAAATTCTATTCTCATGAAAACATCATCTATTGTAAGGCTTGTACTCTAAGTGAATATCGTACCCTATGTTCAATCAACGTCATCCATTTGAATCCAAACTCTTGAATGAAGGTCAAAACCTAATACAATACATCTCATATGTTCAACTATGAGTTGAAAACCCTAGACATCCCGTTTCAAGTTCACTTTGGACTAGGATCTCCTTATTGGGCCTAATGGACCAATAAGCTTCCGATTCGACTATTTTGGGCTTAGGACCCTTAAATGGGCTCTAACTGGACCCACTTCCATAAAACTTAGCATTTTGGGCCATTTTGGGTCCAAAATAAATTAGTTTACCCTTAATGGGCCTTTTGGGCCATAACAACTCCAATTAACCCTAATGGACCATATAACCCATTCTTTTATGCCATTTGGGCCGTGAACTACCCTAAAGGCCCAATGGGCCGAAAATTTTCTTTATGGGCTTCATAATTTCGAACCAAAGAAATAATTGGGCCAAACTAATTCACCCTCCTTCCTCCTAGCCCAAATCTCGGCCCATGTTTTTTTAAATAAAAAAAAGGAAAATAAGGGGATTAACTAGCATTAGACACATCATTATTGTATAATGGACTTCCATGCAATTTACCCATTAAATAACCCATACATCTCACGCATCCAAGTATCCATCACATCCTTACCTTTCTCTCCCCTCTCTCATTCTATTTACGGCCAAGAGCAAAGACCACACACACACACACAACATCAAACTCTCTCAAACACTCTCAAGAATCATTCTCCTTCTTTCTTAAAAATCTCGAAATTTTGCTTGTGTTTCAAGAGAGTTTTCACAATAAAATCATCATTCTTTGGTAAGTTTTCCATATCCAAGTTATATAACTCCTTTCTCATGTTAGATCACTCCTTCTAGACAAGCTTTTGGTGATCATACTCCTAGAAAACTTCATAAGCTCGAAATCTACATCAAGGTGTTGCTAGGACCAAAAATCTCTTCATTTCCTCTTCAAAACCGAGAACAACAAGCAAAGGTGAGTTCATACCCCCTTGTTTTCGGTTTTTACATGATTTTTGGGGGAGAATACAAGTAAAATGTGTAGATCTATGTGTTATATGCATGTCTTGTGTGATTTCTTAGTTGATTTTGTGATTATGTGTTATTTTCGTCATAAATCTAGAAATATGTTAAGAATATGAAAGTTTATCACTTGGATCTACATGAAAACCTTGAGAAAAGTATGTGTTATCACATATAATACATGTAAACTTGTAGATATGGGATTTATACACTTAAAATAGCAAAAATGAGTGTTGTGTTCAAAGATCTATAAACTAAACTCAAAAATCAGCCCTTGACAGAAACGTTTTGGTCCAATCTCGAACTGTTTTGATCGACTTAATGATAATATTTTTCAAAACTGTTTTACATGCAAAAGGTTCAGGTTTATACCTTTAAAATGACTACTCTCACGTTTTCATACGATTTTTCTACAATGTTTGGCGAATTTTACAAAACTGCCTATCATATTTGAAATAATTTCGGACCAGCCTGTGAAGGTGAGCAATTTCAAACTTGTTAGAGACCATTAAAAATTATGAGAAAAATTATGAACAAAGTAGACAAAATTTCCAAACTTCCAGTGCTTACGGATCCAAATTTCGACTTACGATGATTTTTCTACAAATTTTTCAACAACCGAGTCTGAAAAGTCAAAAACCATAAAAATGTGTATTTTCACAAAAATCAAGCCAAAAATGATATTTTTTGACAAAAATGGGTTAGTAATGTTATTTTTACCAAAACTAGCTATAAATACAAGTTTTGAGCAAAAATGGGGACAAAAATGTTATTTTTATTAACTTTGGGCCTTAATTAAAAATTTGAGGCTTTTTGGACCAAAAATGTTGTTTTACAAAAAGGAGACTTTTTATAAGCAACTTGGTAAACCTCGAACAAAAATAAGCAACAATACAATAACAAATGGGTGAAATACAATGATAACAATTTTATTGGGCCAAATATTAATGTTACATGGCCAATGGGCCTTAAGAGTCCATTTAAGTGTATATTTAGCCCAATATTTTCCATGTCATGTTTATTGGGCCATGCGACCCATTTACATGTTAATTTGGGCTTGAATTATGGGTCACATGTTGTTGGGCCTTCGTCGTCCACTTACATGCCTATTGGGCCCAAATTACTCACTTACATGTTATTGGGCCTTTGTGATTCATTTACATGTTAATTGGGCTTGGACTGAAACTTACATGTTTAGTAGATTGAAATTATATCTTTACATAATTATTGAACTTCGTATACATATATATGTACCTTTGGATTTGATAACATACAACATACACGTAAACATTAAACATGGTATTAGAGGTTGAGATTCTAGTGAGACTTGTCGGTTGACACCTCTAAGTGTACAATCGTAGCCTGTAGTTATAACCAGAGTTTCCTGGAGGGAGAGCGGGAGTTTGTGTATAGATCTATACGGGGTGACCCCCCACGCCTTAGCTGTTCGCTACAGCTCGACTAGGCCAGTATAGGGCGACAATATCCTTAGCAAGACCGACATTTGGAAAAAATGCCAAGACGGGCGACCTAGTCATTATCATGCATGGATATAACGGTTCACTTAGAGACTAACTTCATCAAGGATTACAGTGTATTTATACAAATCTAGACGATACCAAAAACATACATACAACGACACACGGTCTTGGAAATTTTATGATTACAGTGTATTTATCAAAGCGCTCCAAACCCCAAGCTTAAGAGCAGTAAGCGAAAGTCAGGAAGTAAGAGAAAGGGACAGCCAACTCAAGGGTTCTCGAAGAAGCAACATGTTGTTGCTATCCATGCGACCATGACCCCTACTACATCAACACCAGCGAGACCATATGCTGGAAGCCTTCCAAAATGCAACCAGTGCAATTTCCATCACAAGGGAGCCTGCCGGGAGCCGTATTGTAATAGATGCAACCGAAAGAGTCACACTGCCAAATACTGTAGAACTCGTCCACAACAGAATCGGCAGCCAAACAACAACAACAATCACAACAATAGTAACAACAACATCAATGTTGGGGCCAATCACACCTGCTATGAGTTTGGAGGAACCGGACACTTCCGACGCAATTTCCCCAAGGCTAACAATCAAGGGGCAGGAGGATCAGGAAGGGTCTTAACCCTAGGTCAGGGTGAAGCAATTCAAGACCCGACGGTTGTTACTGGTACGTTCCCACTTAACAACTCCTTCTCTTGCATCTCACTCAATAGTGGAGCTGAGCGAAGCTTCGTTAGTAACAAATTCGAGCACTTACTAAAACAACAACCCCAGAAGCTAAACGAAGCCTTCATGGTGGAGATGGCTAATGGGAAAAACTGAATCAACCAAAGATACTTATGTAGGGTACACCTTAATACTAAACAACCATTCATTTCAAATAGATTTAATGCCAGTAAATATTAGGAGTTTCGATGTGATAATCGGCATGGTTGGGTTAAGCCCCCACCATGCTAATTCTATGTGTCGCGAGAAGGCCGTTTGCCTTTACCTTCCCAATCATGAAACTCTAAAAATCTATGGTGATAAACCTGGCGCCAATCCTCGTCTTATCTCGTGCATCAAGGCACAGAAGTGCCTGCACCAGATGAACTACGTTTTCCTCGCCCACGTTGTGGACAAGACCAAGGAAGAAGTAAGCATACAAGGTACCCCAATAGCATGCGATTTTGCGAATGTAATTCCCGAAGAACTTCCGGGAATACCCTAGAGAGACAGGTCGAATTTCGAATCGACCTCATACCGGGAGCCACATCAATTGCCAATTCACCCTATAGGTTAGCTTCCGCCAAAATTCTGGAGTTAACCAGTCAATTAAGAAAATTATTAAGCAAAGGATTCATCGGACCAAGCTTCTCACCCTGGGGAGCTCCGGTCTTGTTCGTCAAGAAGACGGATCATTCAGAATGTGCAGCGATTTTAGGGAATTGAATAAGCTCCCTATCAAAAACCGATACCCACTTCCTCGGATTGACGACCTATTTGACCAGCTTCAAGGAGCTAGTTTCTTCTCCAAAATAGATCTAAGATCCGGTTACCATTAGCTCTGAGTCCGAGAAGAGGACATTCCAAAAACTGCTTTCCGAACTTGTCACGACCATTTCAAATTCGTTGTGATACCCTTCGGTCTAACGAATGCCCCCACTGTATTCATGGACCCTACGAACCGAGTTCTCCCAACCATTCCTAGTCAGCCTTTTTAATTATTTTCATCGATAACATACTCATCTGCTCACGAAGCAAGAACAAAACACTGTCAACATCTACGACCGGCCTTGAAAGCATCAAAACCGGAGAATATCACAGAGGAAGCACTGCATGGATGGATAGAACTCTCGAAGTCAAAAGACGAAGCTTATTGTTATAAGAGTTGAGTTGGGCGCTATCCGGGTGATCGTCGATAGATTAACCCAATCTGCCTATTTCCTGCTAATACAGAAATCAAACAAGACGGAAAGATTAACATGGATCTATATCAAATAGATCGTGAGACTCCACGAAATATCAGTGTCTATTATCTCAGACCGGGATAACAGAATTACTTCAAGACTTGGACAGTCACTTCAGAGGGCTATGGGAACATAGCTAGACATAAGCGTTGCTTACCACCCTTAAACCAATAGCCAAAGAGAACGGACCATTCAACCACTCGAAGTCATGCTTCGAGCCTGGGTGTTTGAATTCAGCAAGTCAAGGGATACCCGGTTGCCCTCGATTGAATTCTCATACAATAACAGCTATCGCACGAGCATCAAGGATGCTCCTTTTAAGACTCTTTATGGTCGAAAATACAGATCACTCGCCAGTACTCTCACGGGACCAGAAACCATTCACAAAAAAAAAACGACAGAGAAGATAATCCAAATCAGAACTCCACTTCAAGCATCACGAGACAGACAGAAGAGTTACGCTGACAAATGACGAAAACCTCTGGAATTTCAAGTCGGAGGTCGGGTACTATCGAAAGTCTTTCCCTAGAAAGGAATGATTCGCTTTAGGAAACGGGAAAACTGAACCCGCGATATTGGACCGTTCGAGATTCTTGCCCGGATTGGTCCAATGGCTTATAGGCTGCAGCTACCTGCCGAACTCAGCAACGTACACCCCGTGTTCAGCGTCTCGAATATGAAAAAGTGTCTATCAGGCAAAACTCTTATCATTCCTTTAAAAGAGATCGAAATAAACGAGAATCTCCTGTTCGTTGAAGAACCAGTCGAGGTATTGGATGGGGAAGTAAAGCATACAAAACAAAGCCACATCCCGATTGTGAAGGTTCGATGGAACGCCAAGCGTGGATCGGAATTCACATGTGAACGCGAGGACCAGATGAAGCAGAAGTGCCCTCACCTATTCTCTCATTCATGAACCTACCTTTCGAAAGAATTTCGGGACGAAATTCCCTCTAAAAGGGGGGATGATGTCACAACTGGCATTTTTGCTAGGAAATTCTATTCTCATGAAAACATCATCTATTGTAAGGCTTGTACTCTAAGTTAATATCGTACCCTATGTTCAATCAACGGCATCCATTTGAATCCAAACTCTTGAATGAAGGTCAAAACCTAATACAATACATCCCATATGTTCAACTATGAGTTGAAAACCCTAGACATCCCGTTTCAAGTTCACTTTGGACTAGGATCTCCTTATTGGGCCTAATGGACCAATAAGCTTCCGATTCGACTATTTTGGGCTTAGGACCCTTAAATGGGCTCTAATTGGAACCACTTCCATAAAACTTAGCATTTTGGGCCATTTTGGGTCCAAAATAAATTAGTTTACCCTTAATGGGCCTTTTTGGGCCATAACAACTCCAATTAACCCTAATGGACCATAAAACCCATTCTTTTATGCCATTTGGGCCGTGAACTACCCTAAAGGCCCAATGGGCCGAAAATTTTCTTTATGGGCTTCATAATTTCGAACCAAAGAAATAATTGGGCCAAACTAATTCACCCTCCTTCCTCCTAGCCCAAATCTCGACCCATGTTTTAAAAAAAAAAAGGAAAATAAGGGGATTAACTAGCATTAGACACATCATTATTGTATAATGGACTTCCATGCAATTTACCCATTAAATAACCCATACATCTCATGCATCCAAGTATCCATCACATCCTTACCTTTCTCTCCCCTCTCTCCTTCTATTTACGGCCAAGAGCAAAGACCACACATACACAACATCAAACTCTCTCAAACACTCTCAAGAATCATTCTCCTTCTTTCTTAAAAATCTCGAAATTTTGCTTGTGTTTCAAGAGAGTTTTCACAAGAAAATCATCATTCTTTGGTAAGTTTTACATATCTAAGTTATATAACTCCTTTCTCATGTTAGATCACTCCTTCTAAACAAGATTTTGGTGATCATACTCCTAGAAAACTTCATAAGCTCGAAATCTACATCAAGGTGTTGCTAGGACCAAAAATCTCTTCATTTCCTCTTCAAAACCGAGAACAACAAGCAAAGGTGAGTTCATACCCCCTTGTTTTCGGTTTTACATGATTTTTGGGGGAGAATACAAGTAAAATGTGTAGATCTATGTGTTATATGCTGTCTTGTGTGATTTCGTAGTTGATTTTGTGATTATGTGTTATTTTCGTCATAAATCTAGAAATATGTTAAGAATATGAAAGTTTATCACTTGGATCTACATGAAAACCTTGAGAAAAGTATGTGTTATCACATATAATACATGTAAACTTGTAGATATGGGATTTATACACTTAAAATAGCAAAAATGAGTGTTGTGTTCAAAGATCTATAAACTAAACTCAAAAATCAGCCCTTGACGGAAACGTTTTGGTCCAATCTCGAACTGTTTTGATCGACTTAATGATAATATTTTTCAAAACTGTTTTACATGCAAAAGGTTCAGATTTATACCTTTAAAATGACTACTCTCACGTTTTCATACGATTTTTCTACAATTTTTGGCGAATTTTACAAAACTATCTATCATATTTGAAATAATTTCGGACCAGCCTGTGAAGGTGAGCAATTTCAAACTTGTTAGGGACCATTAAAAATTATGAGAAAAATTATGAACAAAGTAGAAAAAATTTACAAACTTCCAGAGCTTACGGATCCAAATTTTGACTTACGATGATTTTTCTACAAATTTTCCAACAGCGAGTCAGAAAAGTCAAAAACCATAAAAATGTGTATTTTCACAAAAATCAAGCCAAAAATGATATTTTTTGACAAAAATGGGTTAGAAATGTTTTTTTTTACCAAAACTAGCTATAAATACAAGTTTTGAGCAAAAATTGGGATAAAAGTGTTATTTTTATTAACTTTGGGCCTTAATTAAAAATTTGAAGCTTTTTGGACCAAAAATGTTGTTTTACAAAAAGGAGACTTTTTATAACCAACTTGGTAAACCTCGAACAAAAATAAGCAACAATACCATAACAAATGGGTGAAATACAATGATAACAATTTTATTGGGCCAAATATTCATGTTACATGGCCAATGGGCCTTAAGAGCCCATTTAAGTGTATATTTAGCCCAATATTTTTCATGTCATGTTTATTGGGCCATGCGACCCATTTACATGTTAATTTGGGCCTGAATTATGGGTCACATGTTGTGGGCCTTTGTCGTCCACTTACATGCCTATTGGGCCGAAATTACCCACTTACATGTTATTGGGCCTTTGTGATTCATTTACATGTTAATTGGGTTTGGACTGAAACTTACATGTTTAGTATATTGAAATTATATCTTTACATAATTATTGAACTTCGTATACATATATATGTACCTTTGGATTTGATAACATACAACATACACGTAAACATTAAACATGGTATTAGAGGTTGAGATTCTAGTGAGACTTGTCGGTTGGCACCTCTGAGTGTACAATCGTAGTCTGTAGTTATAACCAGAGTTTCTTGGAGGGAGAGCGGGAGTTTGTGTATAGATCTATACGGGGTGACCCCCCACGCCTTCATCAGACTTGCCGAGTCTACGAAAATCTTTATCGGACTCGCTGAGTCTACGACAATCTTTATCGGACTCGCCGAGTCCAGCCGCCGACTCGGCGAGTTGGTCACTTAACACGTGGCCAAAACCCGCTCCGACTCGACGAGTAGGCATACCTACTCGCTGAGTAGACTCCTTAAATTACACATAAGCCCCTAAATCATACTTCTGAAATTTGGGATGTTACAACTCTCCCCCACTTAAATTAGGCTTCATCCTCGAAGCCTGCTGCAGCACATGATTTCGGATAACACTCCTACATTGCAGCCTCCGATCCCCCAAACCAGCCCAAATCTCTTCAGGCGCTACTATCGCGTCCCTTCTAAGTACAATTCCTTCCTGTGCAGGATCCCTACCTATTGCTCCAAGCCTTCCACCGGCCTCTTCTCCTCAATATCCACACACATCAATCTAAGTATCACCCGATGATACTTCCACCTTCCTATCATGCACGCACTTTCGTGACTGCCGAAAGTTGGTTACCACTATAATTCACGGGGCTCTCTCTCACAGTATTAATCTATCCTCCCCTTTCCAAAACTGGCGATAACCCGGGTAACTTGCAATATTGGAAACTCATACAGTTCCCTTCCTGAATCTAGTCCCTTTCCGCGCTGACAGGATTACGCATCCTTCAGCTTCCGAGCAACTCCCATGAACAACCAGCTATATCGCATAAACACTCATACCTGGCCCAATCAGCCTCGGGCTGGAATACCAGGTATGGCTATGACGGGTCCAGTCATCCCTAGGATGGTATACCCTCGTATCCTCATGCATGTTTGGCCCAATCAACCCTCGGGTTGGAATACCAAACACACCAGGTCCAATCAATCATAGGGTCCGGTCATCCTCATGATGGAATACCCTAGATTGGAATACCACTACATACATATCCCATGTCTACAACCATACTTGGAATCCAAGGATCTATCCTTGCATCTCCTTCAAACTCCTCTGATTTGACACAACCGAGTACAACTTACCCAAATCTCAACAATACGTCTACCTCAAACCCGCCACAGCTGTAACATCCCGGATTTCAGGTAGATTCCTTTGATCCTTTTCTTTTTCCTAAGTTGTCAAATTTAGTCCTTGAAATAATTTTATGGCAATTGAGTACGCTGGGCGTACTGGAGGGTACGCTGCGCGTACTCATGAGCGTGTTCTTGACGGAGGCTACCCAGTACGCTGGGCGTACCATAGTGTACGCTGCGCGTACTAGGTGCAGACTAAAACCCTAATTGTGGGGGTGAGCCCTATAAAAGTAACATTATGGCCTCACTTTTAGCCACCATTTCCAGAGAGTGAAACCCTAAGAGTGTCAAACCCTCGTTCTAGAGCTTGTGTGTGTGTGTTTGAGTTTAATAGTGTTCTTGTGTGACTTTGAAGAAAAGAAGGAGCCTTTGAAGAAACTAGAGTTGGGGTGCAAGCTTTGGATCTGAGCTTTTCAGAGGTTGGGACATCACTTCGAGGTAAAAAGCTCAAAGCTTTCTTAACCTTTTTGGATTTGTACATTATGGGCCATTTCTAGGGTTTTTGTCACAAAGGTGGAGACTTTATGAGTAAAGGAGCTCCATAAGACCTTGATCTGTTCATATTCAGTGTATAAAGAGTTATAGATCCATAAAAATCCAATCTTGGACGTTAGGAGTGAGCCATGCATGAGATATGGGCTCTTTAGTGGAGGAAGTGGTGTGTTTTGGATGTTGATGACCATTACAGCCATGCAAAGGCGTAAAGTCTTTGACTTTATGGATTAGGAGGCTGTAGGGGGTCCAGATATGTATTTTGAGCCAAGGTCTTAACTGATTAAGACCATAAGTGAGATAGCGGTGAAACTGGGACGTACGCTGAGCGTAAATCCCAGTACGTGGGGCGTAGGGCTCAATCAGCCCGATATCAGCATAGCGGTCGAGTACGCCCATCGTAGGCGTCTGGTACGCGCCTCGTACTCCTTAGGGTTGACTTATGTTGACTTTTAGGGTTTAGTCAACATTTGGACTTTTGGACCATTGGAGGGGTAGAATGGTCTTTTACCCTTCTGAGAGAGTATAGGAAGGGATTAGTCTAGCCTTTGAGAGCTTTTATTAAGTAGAGATATTTTATGTATGTGATTAGGCGGAGGCTAGATCAGTGTTTCGAGTTCGAGATCATTCGAGTTACCCGAGGTGAGTCTTCTCACTATACATTACCTAGGGTGGTATCTATGTGTGACCAGAGGGTCTTATGTGCTTGCTTGAGTTATGCATGATTGTGGGATATGTATTATATGCTATATTATTGTGTTTAGACCTGACCGGAGGGTCCAACGAGTTACGAGGCCAGATGGTCCTCAACCAGACCGGACCAGAGGGTCCAACGAGCTACAGGACTGGAGGGTCCCGCTGAGACACATTGACCCGAGGGTCGTACAGAGTTATAGCCTCGAGTGGCTAATATGTGTTGTATGTGGTATTTTGGGGAACTTACTAAGCATTTGTGCTTACCGTGTTATGTGTTATATGTTTCAGGTACCTTAGAGGATTGCGGGAAGGCACCGGTGTGATTGTACACACACTCTTGATATGGAGCTATGACTGTGGATCCTGGATTTGAATAATTGTATTGAAAACTTGTTGGCTGTTTTTTTTGAGAATCAATGATGAGACATATGTTTTATGAGTTTTAAAATTGAAAAATTTGTTTTGAAAAATCATGTCGTTACAAGTTGGTATCAGAGCCTTGGTTTGAGGGATTCGGATACACCTTTGGGCATATCTGAACTCAAACTGAGGATTTGAGAAAAGTTTTCAAAAGAAATGATTTTTCTAAAAAGAGTAAAAGGTTCAAAAGAGCAGAAAAGTGCAGTGTGTACTATGAGCTAGCGCCCGAACGGTGATTTCCCAAAATACCCTTACATTATGTGTTATGAGATATTATGTGACATGCTATGCATGCTAGAGTAGGCTAGGTATTCATATCTAAGACTAGAGTGGCCTGATTTGTGATGCCTTAGCCTAGGAGTTCTGCTGCTGTGAGTTGCTTTGAGTGCATATAGGTAGCAGAGAGTAGCTTATGAGAATGCCTGCTAGGGAGTAGGCTGTATTCTGTGTAGTGTAGAGTACTTGTGAGTTGGGATCCTAGGAGGAGGACTTGGGGTGGATACGGATACGGTATGGAAGGTAGTATTGGACCCGTACTACTGAAAGCACCGGATCGGTAAGCATCCCAAGTAAGAGTCCTTAGGGTACTAAGGAACAAGTAGGGTTGAGTGATCGGGTGTGAGTAATCTCGATCGAGTCTCTGATTGTTTTATGTCGTATTTCAGAGGCATCATGGTGGGTACGCGCCACACTCCAGGGAGCAGCAGTGTTAGCGATGATGAGATTCGCAGGATGATTCATGATGAGGTGGCTGCAGCCATTCGAGCTGAGATACCAGAGATGTTTGGGTCTATCAAGACCACGTTGATTGAGACATTTGATGAGCGGTACAATGCTCTTACTGATGCTGTTGTTGCTGCGGCCACCGCAGCCATCACCGCTGCTAGGTAGTAGGGGGTGACTCGTTGCTGTATCGGGAGTTCAGCAACACGAAGCCACCGGAGTTTGATGGGACTCAGGATCCGATAGCCGTGATGAGATGGATCTCTGACATTGAGGGATGCTTCTACACATGTTCTTGTCCGGAGCATCTGAGGGTACGGTTCGCGTTGAACCAACTTCGCTTGGGAGCGAAGGATTGGTGGAAGTTTGTGACAGCTGATTTCACTACTACAGAGCTTACCACGGTGACTTGGGAGAGGTTCACCGCTATGTTTCGAGACGAGTACGTTCCCCCGGTGGAGAGGGAACGGTTGGCCCAGGAGTTCTTGTCCCTCAAGCAGGGAACTGAGTCTGTGACTGCGATCACCCGGATGTTTCATGAGAGGGCGTTGTTTTGACTTGAGCACGTGTCTACTGAGCAGGCACATATGAGCCAATATCTGAGTATTTTGAGGAGAGACATTCGCGAGTTCGTGGCGAACTCGACATACAGAACATTTGCCGAGCTCCAGGCAAATGCGCGAAAGAGGGAGATTGAGCTGGAGACTCAGGCCAGGGAGGAGGCGGAGTCTCAGAGGAGGGAGAGGGGGCCGACACAGTCTCAGCCGACAGCCAAGCGGGTAAAGCCCGCTGATTCGAGATCGGGAGGTCAGAAGGGCCACACTTGTGGGAAGTGCGGCAAGAGCCATGATGGATTTTGCAGATCAGGTGTGTGTTACAAGTGCGGGAAGGAGGGGCATATCGCGAGGGATTACCCCACAGGATTTTCGGTTTGCTTTCATTGCAACCAGACTGGCCATCGGAAGGCCGAGTGCCCGCAGTTAATTCAGGGATCAGCGCAGAGATCTGCGCCTTCTTCTACTCGAGCTTCAGAGGGTCGGCCAGTGAAGGCCGAGGCACCGAAGGCTCGCAGTAGAGCCTTCCAGTTGACAGCGGAGGAGGTCCGCGCAGCACCCGACATTGTGGCTGGTATGTGATTTTTTGCTTATCCTTTTGTTTATATATATGGTGCTTATTGTGTTGTGCTTAGGTACTTTTCTTGTGAGTTCTGTACCTGCTTTGGTGTTGTTTGACTCGGGTGCGAGTCGGTCGTTTGTATCGCTAGCAATTAGCCGTCACATCAGTATCCAGCGAGAGACGTTGAGTCGACCCTTGAGAGTATCCATAGCTGATGAGCATGCTATTTTTGCGACTGATGTGATCCGGGGATGCGTGCTTGAGATATATGGAGTCGATTTTCTGATAGATTTGGTACCTATCGCTATGGGGGATGTCTGTGTCATCGTGGGCATGGACTGGTTGAGTCGAATCGGAGCTATGATCGACTGTGAGCGTCAGTTGGTGACCATCCGAAATCCTAGTGGGGGAGTGCTTACGGTATTCGGCGAGGGTACCCGATCTGGGCCAGCATTCTGTTCGGCTGCTCGAGCGAGGCAGAGCTTGCAGCAGGGTTGCACGGGTCTTCTGGCGTATGTGGCGGATACGCGGGATGTTTCAGTGAGACCGAGTTCTGTCGCTGAGGTTCCGGTTGTGAGTGAGTTCCCGGACGTGTTCCCCGAGGAGTTACCTGGTGTGCCTCCCGAGAGGCAGGTGGAGTTTCATATTGATTTACTTTCGGGGGCGGCACCTATCACCAAGGCACCCTATCGCCTTGCGCCACCAGAGATGCATGAGTTATTCTCACAGCTTCAGGAGCTGTTGGGAAAGGGATTTATCCGGCCAAGTAGCTCGCCGTGGGGAGCACCGATCCTTTTTGTCAAGAAAAAGGATGGCTCGCATCGGATGTGCTTTGATTACCGGGAGTTGAACAAGCTGACGGTCAAGAACCGTTATCCGCTTCCGAGGATCGATGATCTGTTCGATCAGTTGCAGGGTGCATCTTGGTTCTCCAAGATCGATTTGAGGTCTGGTTATCATCAGATGAGAGTTTGTGAGGAGGATATTCCGATGACGACATTTAGAACTCGTTATGGGCATTACGAGTTCGTGGTGATGCCTTTCGGGCTCACCAATGCACCAGCAGCGTTCATGGATCTCATGAACCGGGTATGCAGACCTATGTTGGATCGTTCAGTGATCGTGTTCATTGACGATATTTTGGTGTATTCGAGGTCTAGAGAGCAGCATGAGGAGCATTTGAGAGAGTTTCTCGGAGTATTGAGATCAGAGAGGCTTTATGCCAAATTCTCCAAGTGCGATTTCTGGTTACGAGAGGTCCAGTTCTTGGGGCACCTCGTTAATCAGAATGGGATTTTGGTCGACCCGGACAAAATTGAGGCGGTTATGAGTTGGGAGGTGCCGAGATCCCCCACCGAGATCAGGAGTTTTCTGGGGTTGGCCGGCTACTACCGGAGGTTTATCAGAGATTTCTCCAAGATTGTTGTTCCTCTCACCAAGTTGACCCGGTAGGGCGTTGCTTTTGTTTGGGGTCCCGATCAGCAGACCTCGTTTGAGACTCTTCACCAGAGATTGTACGAAGCTCCAGTACTAGCTCTTCCTGAGGGGATGGAGGGCTTCGTGGTTTACTGTGATGCATCCATATCAGGGTTAGGTGCAGTGCTTATGTAGAGGGGGCACGTGATAGCATATGCATCGAGGCAACTGAAGCCTCACGAGACGAGGTATCCCACCCACGATTTAGAGTTGGGGGCCGTGGTATTCGCTCTCAAGATCTGGCGCCAGTACTTGTATGGGGTTCGGTGTACCATTTACATGGACCACAAGAGCTTGAAGTATCTGATGGATCAGTCTAACCTGAATATGCGCTCGAGAAGATGGTTGGACGTGGTAAAAGATTATGATTGTGAGATTCTGTATCACCCGGGCAAGGATAACGTGGTAGCCGATGCCTTGAGCCGCAAGGCGGAGAGTTCCCTGATTCGGGACTTATGCATGAGGATGACTGTGATGACTCCGGTGATGGATACCATTCGAGAGGCCCAGGCGGAGGCCGTGAAACCAGAGAACCGCAAGAGGGAGCGGAGGCTTTCTTAACCTTTTTGGATTTGTACATTATGGGCCATTTCTAGGGTTTTTGTCACAAAGGTGGAGACTTTATGAGTAAAGGAGCTCCATAAGACCTTGATCTGTTCATATTCAGTGTATAAAGAGTTATAGATCCATAAAAATCCAATCTTGGACGTTAGGAGTGAGCCATGCATGAGATATGGGCTCTTTAGTGGAGGAAGTGGTGTGTTTTGGATGTTGATGACCATTACAGCCATGCAAAGGCGTAAAGTCTTTGACTTTATGGATTAGGAGGCTGTAGGGGGTCCAGATATGTATTTTGAGCCAAGGTCTTAACTGATTAAGACCATAAGTGAGATAGCGGTGAAACTGGGACGTACGCTGAGCGTAAATCCCAGTACGTGGGGCGTAGGGCTCAATCAGCCCGATATCAGCATAGCGGTCGAGTACGCCCATCGTAGGCGTCTGGTACGCGCCGCGTACTCCTTAGGGTTGACTTATGTTGACTTTTAGGGTTTAGTCAACATTTGGACTTTTGGACCATTGGAGGGGTAGAATGGTCTTTTACCCTTCTGAGAGAGTATAGGAAGGGATTAGTCTAGCCTTTGAGAGCTTTTATTAAGTAGAGATATTTTATGTATGTGATTAGGCGGAGGCTAGATCAGTGTTTCGAGTTCGAGATCATTCGAGTTACCCGAGGTGAGTCTTCTCACTATACATTACCTAGGGTGGTATCTATGTGTGACCAGAGGGTCTTATGTGCTTGCTTGAGTTATGCATGATTGTGGGATATGTATTATATGCTATATTATTGTGTTTAGACCTGACCGGAGGGTCCAACGAGTTACGAGGCCAGATGGTCCTCAACCAGACCGGACCAGAGGGTCCAACGAGCTACAAGACTGGAGGGTCCCGCTGAGACACATTGACCCGAGGGTCGTACAGAGTTATAGCCTCGAGTGGCTAATATGTGTTGTATGTGGTATTTTGGGGAACTCACTAAGCATTTGTGCTTACCGTGTTATGTGTTATATGTTTCAGGTACCTTAGAGGATTGCGGGAAGGCACCGGTGTGATTGTACACACACTCTTGATATGGAGCTATGACTGTGGATCCTGGATTTGAATAATTGTATTGAAAACTTGTTGGCTGTTTTTTTTGAGAATCAATGATGAGACATATGTTTTATGAGTTTTAAAATTGAAAAATTTGTTTTGAAAAATCATGTCGTTACAAGTTGGTATCAGAGCCTTGGTTTGAGGGATTCGGATACACCTTTGGGCATATCTGAACTCAAACTGAGGATTTGAGAAAAGTTTTCAAAAGAAATGATTTTTCTAAAAAGAGTAAAAGGTTCAAAAGAGCAGAAAAGTGCAGTGTGTACTATGAGCTAGCGCCCGAACGGTGATTTCCCAAAATACCCTTACATTATGTGTTATGAGATATTATGTGACATGCTATGCATGCTAGAGTAGGCTAGGTATTCATATCTAAGACTAGAGTGGCCTGATTTGTGATGCCTTAGCCTAGGAGTTCTGCTGCTGTGAGTTGCTTTGAGTGCATATAGGTAGCAGAGAGTAGCTTATGAGAATGCCTGCTAGGGAGTAGGCTGTATTCTGTGTAGTGTAGAGTACTTGTGAGTTGGGATCCTAGGAGGAGGACTTGGGGTGGATACGGATACGGTATGGAAGGTAGTATTGGACCCGTACTACTGAAAGCACCGGATCGGTAAGCATCCCAAGTAAGAGTCCTTAGGGTACTAAGGAACAAGTAGGGTTGAGTGATCGGGTGTGAGTAATCTCGATCGAGTCTCTGATTGTTTTATGTCGTATTTCAGAGGCATCATGGTGGGTACGCGCCACACTCCAGGGAGCAGCAGTGTTAGCGATGATGAGATTCGCAGGATGATTCATGATGAGGTGGCTGCAGCCATTCGAGCTGAGATACCAGAGATGTTTGGGTCTATCAAGACCACGTTGATTGAGACATTTGATGAGCGGTACAATGCTCTTACTGATGCTGTTGTTGCTGCGGCCACCGCAGCCATCGCCGCTGCTAGGTAGTAGGGGGTGACTCGTTGCTGTATCGGGAGTTCAGCAACACGAAGCCACCGGAGTTTGATGGGACTCAGGATCCGATAGCCGTGATGAGATGGATCTCTGACATTGAGGGATGCTTCTACACATGTTCTTGTCCGGAGCATCTGAGGGTACGGTTCGCGTTGAACCAACTTCGCTTGGGAGCGAAGGATTGGTGGAAGTTTGTGACAGCTGATTTCACTACTACAGAGCTTACCACGGTGACTTGGGAGAGGTTCACCGCTATGTTTCGAGACGAGTACGTTCCCCCGGTGGAGAGGGAACGGTTGGCCCAGGAGTTCTTGTCCCTCAAGCAGGGAACTGAGTCTGTGACTGCGATCACGCGGATGTTTCATGAGAGGGCGTTGTTTTGACTTGAGCACGTGTCTACTGAGCAGGCACATATGAGCCAATATCTGAGTATTTTGAGGAGAGACATTCGCGAGTTCGTGGCGAACTCGACATACAGAACATTTGCCGAGCTCCAGGCAAATGCGCGAAAGAGGGAGATTGAGCTGGAGACTCAGGCCAGGGAGGAGGCGGAGTCTCAGAGGAGGGAGAGGGGGCCGACACAGTCTCAGCCGACAGCCAAGCGGGTAAAGCCCGCTGATTCGAGATCGGGAGGTCAGAAGGGCCACACTTGTGGGAAGTGCGGCAAGAGCCATGATGGATTTTGCAGATCAGGTGTGTGTTACAAGTGCGGGAAGGAGGGGCATATCGCGAGGGATTACCCCACAGGATTTTCGGTTTGCTTTCATTGCAACCAGACTGGCCATCGGAAGGCCGAGTGCCCGCAGTTAATTCAGGGATCAGCGCAGAGATCTGCGCCTTCTTCTACTCGAGCTTCAGAGGGTCGGCCAGTGAAGGCCGAGGCACCGAAGGCTCGCAGTAGAGCCTTCCAGTTGACAGCGGAGGAGGTCCGCGCAGCACCCGACATTGTGGCTGGTATGTGATTTTTTGCTTATCCTTTTGTTTATATATATGGTGCTTATTGTGTTGTGCTTAGGTACTTTTCTTGTGAGTTCTGTACCTGCTTTGGTGTTGTTTGACTCGGGTGCGAGTCGGTCGTTTGTATCGCTAGCAATTAGCCGTCACATCAGTATCCAGCGAGAGACGTTGAGTCGACCCTTGAGAGTATCCATAGCTGATGAGCATGCTATTTTTGCGACTGATGTGATCCGGGGATGCGTGCTTGAGATATATGGAGTCGATTTTCTGATAGATTTGGTACCTATCGCTATGGGGGATGTCTGTGTCATCGTGGGCATGGACTGGTTGAGTCGAATCGGAGCTATGATCGACTGTGAGCGTCAGTTGGTGACCATCCGAAATCCTAGTGGGGGAGTGCTTACGGTATTCGGCGAGGGTACCCGATCTGGGCCAGCATTCTGTTCGGCTGCTCGAGCGAGGCAGAGCTTGCAGCAGGGTTGCACGGGTCTTCTGGCGTATGTGGCGGATACGCGGGATGTTTCAGTGAGACCGAGTTCTGTCGCTGAGGTTCCGGTTGTGAGTGAGTTCCCGGACGTGTTCCCCGAGGAGTTACCTGGTGTGCCTCCCGAGAGGCAGGTGGAGTTTCATATTGATTTACTTTCGGGGGCGGCACCTATCACCAAGGCACCCTATCGCCTTGCGCCACCAGAGATGCATGAGTTATTCTCACAGCTTCAGGAGCTGTTGGGAAAGGGATTTATCCGGCCAAGTAGCTCGCCGTGGGGAGCACCGATCCTTTTTGTCAAGAAAAAGGATGGCTCGCATCGGATGTGCTTTGATTACCGGGAGTTGAACAAGCTGACGGTCAAGAACCGTTATCCGCTTCCGAGGATCGATGATCTGTTCGATCAGTTGCAGGGTGCATCTTGGTTCTCCAAGATCGATTTGAGGTCTGGTTATCATCAGATGAGAGTTTGTGAGGAGGATATTCCGATGACGACATTTAGAACTCGTTATGGGCATTACGAGTTCGTGGTGATGCCTTTCGGGCTCACCAATGCACCAGCAGCGTTCATGGATCTCATGAACCGGGTATGCAGACCTATGTTGGATCGTTCAGTGATCGTGTTCATTGACGATATTTTGGTGTATTCGAGGTCTAGAGAGCAGCATGAGGAGCATTTGAGAGAGGTTCTCGGAGTATTGAGATCAGAGAGGCTTTATGCCAAATTCTCCAAGTGCGATTTCTGGTTACGAGAGGTCCAGTTCTTGGGGCACCTCGTTAATCAGAATGGGATTTTGGTCGACCCGGACAAAATTGAGGCGGTTATGAGTTGGGAGGTGCCGAGATCCCCCACCGAGATCAGGAGTTTTCTGGGGTTGGCCGGCTACTACCGGAGGTTTATCAGAGATTTCTCCAAGATTGTTGTTCCTCTCACCAAGTTGACCCGGTAGGGCGTTGCTTTTGTTTGGGGTCCCGATCAGCAGACCTCGTTTGAGACTCTTCACCAGAGATTGTACGAAGCTCCAGTACTAGCTCTTCCTGAGGGGATGGAGGGCTTCGTGGTTTACTGTGATGCATCCATATCAGGGTTAGGTGCAGTGCTTATGTAGAGGGGGCACGTGATAGCATATGCATCGAGGCAACTGAAGCCTCACGAGACGAGGTATCCCACCCACGATTTAGAGTTGGGGGCCGTGGTATTCGCTCTCAAGATCTGGCGCCAGTACTTGTATGGGGTTCGGTGTACCATTTACATGGACCACAAGAGCTTGAAGTATCTGATGGATCAGTCTAACCTGAATATGCGCTCGAGAAGATGGTTGGACGTGGTAAAAGATTATGATTGTGAGATTCTGTATCACCCGGGCAAGGATAACGTGGTAGCCGATGCCTTGAGCCGCAAGGCGGAGAGTTCCCTGATTCGGGACTTATGCATGAGGATGACTGTGATGACTCCGGTGATGGATACCATTCGAGAGGCCCAGGCGGAGGCCGTGAAACCAGAGAACCGCAAGAGGGAGCGGAGGCTTTCTTAACCTTTTTGGATTTGTACATTATGGGCCATTTCTAGGGTTTTTGTCACAAAGGTGGAGACTTTATGAGTAAAGGAGCTCCATAAGACCTTGATCTGTTCATATTCAGTGTATAAAGAGTTATAGATCCATAAAAATCCAATCTTGGACGTTAGGAGTGAGCCATGCATGAGATATGGGCTCTTTAGTGGAGGAAGTGGTGTGTTTTGGATGTTGATGACCATTACAGCCATGCAAAGGCGTAAAGTCTTTGACTTTATGGATTAGGAGGCTGTAGGGGGTCCAGATATGTATTTTGAGCCAAGGTCTTAACTGATTAAGACCATAAGTGAGATAGCGGTGAAACTGGGACGTACGCTGAGCGTAAATCCCAGTACGTGGGGCGTAGGGCTCAATCAGCCCGATATCAGCATAGCGGTCGAGTACGCCCATCGTAGGCGTCTGGTACGCGCCGCGTACTCCTTAGGGTTGACTTATGTTGACTTTTAGGGTTTAGTCAACATTTGGACTTTTGGACCATTGGAGGGGTAGAATGGTCTTTTACCCTTCTGAGAGAGTATAGGAAGGGATTAGTCTAGCCTTTGAGAGCTTTTATTAAGTAGAGATATTTTATGTATGTGATTAGGCGGAGGCTAGATCAGTGTTTCGAGTTCGAGATCATTCGAGTTACCCGAGGTGAGTCTTCTCACTATACATTACCTAGGGTGGTATCTATGTGTGACCAGAGGGTCTTATGTGCTTGCTTGAGTTATGCATGATTGTGGGATATGTATTATATGCTATATTATTGTGTTTAGACCTGACCGGAGGGTCCAACGAGTTACGAGGCCAGATGGTCCTCAACCAGACCGGACCAGAGGGTCCAACGAGCTACAGGACTGGAGGGTCCCGCTGAGACACATTGACCCGAGGGTCGTACAGAGTTATAGCCTCGAGTGGCTAATATGTGTTGTATGTGGTATTTTGGGGAACTCACTAAGCATTTGTGCTTACCGTGTTATGTGTTATATGTTTCAGGTACCTTAGAGGATTGCGGGAAGGCACCGGTGTGATTGTACACACACTCTTGATATGGAGCTATGACTGTGGATCCTGGATTTGAATAATTGTATTGAAAACTTGTTGGCTGTTTTTTTTGAGAATCAATGATGAGACATATGTTTTATGAGTTTTAAAATTGAAAAATTTGTTTTGAAAAATCATGTCGTTACAAGTTGGTATCAGAGCCTTGGTTTGAGGGATTCGGATACACCTTTGGGCATATCTGAACTCA
The DNA here is from genome assembly GCF_052849685.1 of Lactuca virosa. NCBI lineage: Eukaryota > Viridiplantae > Streptophyta > Magnoliopsida > Asterales > Asteraceae > Lactuca > Lactuca virosa. The sequence goes on from NC_136430.1 coordinate 126,165,426, forward strand.
AACTGAGGATTTGAGAAAAGTTTTCAAAAGAAATGATTTTTCTAAAAAGAGTAAAAGGTTCAAAAGAGCAGAAAAGTGCAGTGTGTACTATGAGCTAGCGCCCGAACGGTGATTTCCCAAAATACCCTTACATTATGTGTTATGAGATATTATGTGACATGCTATGCATGCTAGAGTAGGCTAGGTATTCATATCTAAGACTAGAGTGGCCTGATTTGTGATGCCTTAGCCTAGGAGTTCTGCTGCTGTGAGTTGCTTTGAGTGCATATAGGTAGCAGAGAGTAGCTTATGAGAATGCCTGCTAGGGAGTAGGCTGTATTCTGTGTAGTGTAGAGTACTTGTGAGTTGGGATCCTAGGAGGAGGACTTGGGGTGGATACGGATACGGTATGGAAGGTAGTATTGGACCCGTACTACTGAAAGCACCGGATCGGTAAGCATCCCAAGTAAGAGTCCTTAGGGTACTAAGGAACAAGTAGGGTTGAGTGATCGGGTGTGAGTAATCTCGATCGAGTCTCTGATTGTTTTATGTCGTATTTCAGAGGCATCATGGTGGGTACGCGCCACACTCCAGGGAGCAGCAGTGTTAGCGATGATGAGATTCGCAGGATGATTCATGATGAGGTGGCTGCAGCCATTCGAGCTGAGATACCAGAGATGTTTGGGTCTATCAAGACCACGTTGATTGAGACATTTGATGAGCGGTACAATGCTCTTACTGATGCTGTTGTTGCTGCGGCCACCGCAGCCATCGCCGCTGCTAGGTAGTAGGGGGTGACTCGTTGCTGTATCGGGAGTTCAGCAACACGAAGCCACCGGAGTTTGATGGGACTCAGGATCCGATAGCCGTGATGAGATGGATCTCTGACATTGAGGGATGCTTCTACACATGTTCTTGTCCGGAGCATCTGAGGGTACGGTTCGCGTTGAACCAACTTCGCTTGGGAGCGAAGGATTGGTGGAAGTTTGTGACAGCTGATTTCACTACTACAGAGCTTACCACGGTGACTTGGGAGAGGTTCACCGCTATGTTTCGAGACGAGTACGTTCCCCCGGTGGAGAGGGAACGGTTGGCCCAGGAGTTCTTGTCCCTCAAGCAGGGAACTGAGTCTGTGACTGCGATCACGCGGATGTTTCATGAGAGGGCGTTGTTTTGACTTGAGCACGTGTCTACTGAGCAGGCACATATGAGCCAATATCTGAGTATTTTGAGGAGAGACATTCGCGAGTTCGTGGCGAACTCGACATACAGAACATTTGCCGAGCTCCAGGCAAATGCGCGAAAGAGGGAGATTGAGCTGGAGACTCAGGCCAGGGAGGAGGCGGAGTCTCAGAGGAGGGAGAGGGGGCCGACACAGTCTCAGCCGACAGCCAAGCGGGTAAAGCCCGCTGATTCGAGATCGGGAGGTCAGAAGGGCCACACTTGTGGGAAGTGCGGCAAGAGCCATGATGGATTTTGCAGATCAGGTGTGTGTTACAAGTGCGGGAAGGAGGGGCATATCGCGAGGGATTACCCCACAGGATTTTCGGTTTGCTTTCATTGCAACCAGACTGGCCATCGGAAGGCCGAGTGCCCGCAGTTAATTCAGGGATCAGCGCAGAGATCTGCGCCTTCTTCTACTCGAGCTTCAGAGGGTCGGCCAGTGAAGGCCGAGGCACCGAAGGCTCGCAGTAGAGCCTTCCAGTTGACAGCGGAGGAGGTCCGCGCAGCACCCGACATTGTGGCTGGTATGTGATTTTTTGCTTATCCTTTTGTTTATATATATGGTGCTTATTGTGTTGTGCTTAGGTACTTTTCTTGTGAGTTCTGTACCTGCTTTGGTGTTGTTTGACTCGGGTGCGAGTCGGTCGTTTGTATCGCTAGCAATTAGCCGTCACATCAGTATCCAGCGAGAGACGTTGAGTCGACCCTTGAGAGTATCCATAGCTGATGAGCATGCTATTTTTGCGACTGATGTGATCCGGGGATGCGTGCTTGAGATATATGGAGTCGATTTTCTGATAGATTTGGTACCTATCGCTATGGGGGATGTCTGTGTCATCGTGGGCATGGACTGGTTGAGTCGAATCGGAGCTATGATCGACTGTGAGCGTCAGTTGGTGACCATCCGAAATCCTAGTGGGGGAGTGCTTACGGTATTCGGCGAGGGTACCCGATCTGGGCCAGCATTCTGTTCGGCTGCTCGAGCGAGGCAGAGCTTGCAGCAGGGTTGCACGGGTCTTCTGGCGTATGTGGCGGATACGCGGGATGTTTCAGTGAGACCGAGTTCTGTCGCTGAGGTTCCGGTTGTGAGTGAGTTCCCGGACGTGTTCCCCGAGGAGTTACCTGGTGTGCCTCCCGAGAGGCAGGTGGAGTTTCATATTGATTTACTTTCGGGGGCGGCACCTATCACCAAGGCACCCTATCGCCTTGCGCCACCAGAGATGCATGAGTTATTCTCACAGCTTCAGGAGCTGTTGGGAAAGGGATTTATCCGGCCAAGTAGCTCGCCGTGGGGAGCACCGATCCTTTTTGTCAAGAAAAAGGATGGCTCGCATCGGATGTGCTTTGATTACCGGGAGTTGAACAAGCTGACGGTCAAGAACCGTTATCCGCTTCCGAGGATCGATGATCTGTTCGATCAGTTGCAGGGTGCATCTTGGTTCTCCAAGATCGATTTGAGGTCTGGTTATCATCAGATGAGAGTTTGTGAGGAGGATATTCCGATGACGACATTTAGAACTCGTTATGGGCATTACGAGTTCGTGGTGATGCCTTTCGGGCTCACCAATGCACCAGCAGCGTTCATGGATCTCATGAACCGGGTATGCAGACCTATGTTGGATCGTTCAGTGATCGTGTTCATTGACGATATTTTGGTGTATTCGAGGTCTAGAGAGCAGCATGAGGAGCATTTGAGAGAGGTTCTCGGAGTATTGAGATCAGAGAGGCTTTATGCCAAATTCTCCAAGTGCGATTTCTGGTTACGAGAGGTCCAGTTCTTGGGGCACCTCGTTAATCAGAATGGGATTTTGGTCGACCCGGACAAAATTGAGGCGGTTATGAGTTGGGAGGTGCCGAGATCCCCCACCGAGATCAGGAGTTTTCTGGGGTTGGCCGGCTACTACCGGAGGTTTATCAGAGATTTCTCCAAGATTGTTGTTCCTCTCACCAAGTTGACCCGGTAGGGCGTTGCTTTTGTTTGGGGTCCCGATCAGCAGACCTCGTTTGAGACTCTTCACCAGAGATTGTACGAAGCTCCAGTACTAGCTCTTCCTGAGGGGATGGAGGGCTTCGTGGTTTACTGTGATGCATCCATATCAGGGTTAGGTGCAGTGCTTATGTAGAGGGGGCACGTGATAGCATATGCATCGAGGCAACTGAAGCCTCACGAGACGAGGTATCCCACCCACGATTTAGAGTTGGGGGCCGTGGTATTCGCTCTCAAGATCTGGCGCCAGTACTTGTATGGGGTTCGGTGTACCATTTACATGGACCACAAGAGCTTGAAGTATCTGATGGATCAGTCTAACCTGAATATGCGCCCGAGAAGATGGTTGGACGTGGTAAAAGATTATGATTGTGAGATTCTGTATCACCCGGGCAAGGATAACGTGGTAGCCGATGCCTTGAGCCGCAAGGCGGAGAGTTCCCTGATTCGGGACTTATGCATGAGGATGACTGTGATGACTCCGGTGATGGATACCATTCGAGAGGCCCAGGCGGAGGCCGTGAAACCAGAGAACCGCAAGAGGGAGCGGGTGATTGGGCAGGTATCCGAGTTTGTGATGGATAGCCGGGGACTTATGACCTTTCGAGGTCGGGTTTGGGTGCCTTATACGGGCGGAGCTCGTAGCATTTTGATGGAGGAGGTGCATAGATCGATATTTTCGATCCATCCCGGGGCCACTAAGATGTATTTGGATCTGAAGAGAGACTATTGGTGGCCCTGTATGAAGAGGGATGTAGCATGGGTAGTAGAGAGGTGCCTGACCTGCCGCCGGGTCAAGGCTGAGCACCAGTGTCCTCATGGTCCATTGCAGCCTTTGGAGATTCCCCAGTGGAAGTGGGAGCAGATCTCGATGGACTTTATCACCAAATTGCCGAGAACGGCACGTGGAGTTGGCGTGATCTGGGTGGTTGTGGATTGGTTGACGAAGAGTGCTCACTTCCTTGCTATTAGTGAGAGCTCTTCTGCTGAGAAGCTGGCAGAGATTTATGTGCGAGAGGTGGTAGCACGGCATGGAGTACCGACATCCATAGTGTCGGATAGGGATGTGCGTTTTACTTCCAGATTTTGGAAGAAGTTCCATGAGGAGTTGGGAACACGATTGCATTTTAGTACCGCCTACCATCCGCAGACAGACGGGCAGAGTGAGCGGATGATTCAGACACTTGAGGACATGCTTCAGGCATGCGTTATGGATTTTGGTGGAAGTTGGGACTCATACCTACCTTTGGCTGAGTTTTCCTATAACAACAACCATCACTCGAGCATCGGTATGCCTCCCTTTGAGCTTCTTTATGGGAGGAGGTGTCGTACTCCCATCTGTTGGGGAGAGGTGGGGCAGAGAGTTATGGGCAGCACTAAGATAGTGCTGAAGACAACCGAGCAGATTCAGCAGGTCAGACAAAGGTTGCTGATGGCGCAAAGTCGTCAGAAGAGTTATGCGGATAGAAGACGATCCGAGCTTGAGTTCCAGGTTGGAGACTTTGTGCTTCTGAAAGTTTCCCCATGGAAAAGAGTGATCCAGTTTAGGAAGCGGTGCAAGTTGGGGCCTCGATATATTGGACCTTTCAGGGTGATTGCCAGGGTTGGCAAGGTAGCATATCAGCTAAAGCTACCTGAGGAGTTGAGCCAGATCCATAGCACCTTCCACGTGTCCCAGTTGCGGAAGTGTGTGGCTAATGAGACGGCAGTAGTACCTTTAGAGGACATTTAGGTGGATGCGAGCCTGAATTACATCGAGAGACTGATCACGATCCTCGATCAGAAGGTGAAGGTTCTGAGGAACAAGGAAGTGCCTCTGGTTTAGGTCCAGTGGCAGCATCGGAGGGGACTTGGGAACCAGAGCCGGAGATGCCGGAGCAGTACCCCGAGTTATTTGCGGAGCAAGACTTCGAGGGCGAAGTCTGATTCTAGTGGGGGAGAATTGTAACATCCCGGATTTCAGGTATATTCCTTTGATCCTTTTCTTTTTCCTAAGTTGTCAAATTTAGTCCTTGAAATAATTTTATGGCAATTGAGTACGCTGGGCTTACTGGAGGGTACGCTGCGAGTACTCATGAGCGTGTTCTTGACGCGGAGGCTACCCAGTACGCTGGGTGTACCATAGTGTACGTTGCGCGTACTAGGTTCAGACTAAAACCCTAATTGTGGGGGTGAGCCCTATAAAAGGAACATTATGGCCTCACTTTTAGCCACCATTTCCAGAGAGTGAAACCCTAAGAGTGCCAAACCCTCGTTCTAGAGCTTGTCTGTGTGTGTGTGTTTGAGCTTAATAGTGTTCTTGTGTGCCTTTGAAGAAAAGAAGGATCCTTTGAAGAAACTAGAGTTGGGGTGCAAGCTTTGGATCTGAGCTTTTTAGAGGTTGGGGCATCACTTGGAGGTAAAAAGCTCAAAGCTTTCTTAACCTTTTTGGATTTGTGAATTATGGGCCATTTCTAGGGTTTTTGTCCCAAAGGTGGAGACTTTATGAGTAAAGGAGCTCCATAAGACCTTGATCTGTCCATATTCAGTGTATAAAGAGTTATAGATCCATAAAAATCCAATCTTGGATGTTAGGAGTGAGCCATGCATGAGATATGGGCTCTTTAGTGGAGGAAGTGGTGTGTTTTGGATGTTGATGACCATTACAGCCATGCAAAGGCGTAAAGTCTTTGACTTTATGGATTAGGAGGCTGTAGGGGGTCCAGATCTGTATTTTGAGCCAAGGTCTTAACTGATTAAGACCATAAGTGAGATATCGGTGAAACTGGGACGTACGCTGAGCGTAAATCCCAGTACGCGGGGCGTAGGGCTCAATCAGCCCGATATCAGCATAGCGGTCAAGTACGCACAGCGTAGGAGTCTGGTACGCGATGCGTACTCCTTAGGGTTGACTTATGTTGACTTTTAGGGTTTAGTCAACATTTAGACTTTTGGACCATTGGAGGGGTAGAATGGTCTTTTACCCTTCTGAGAGAGTATAGGAAGGGATTAGTCTAGCCTTTGAGAGCTTTTATTAAGTAGAGATATTTTATGTATGTGATTAGGCGGAGGCTAGATCATTGTTTCCAATTCGAGATCATTCGAGTTACCCGAGGTGAGTCTTCTCACTATACATTACCTAGGGCGGTATCTATGTGTGACCAGAGGGTCTTATGTGCTTGCTTGAGTTATGCATGATTGTGGGATATGTATTATATGCTATATTATTGTGTTTAGACCGGACCGGAGGGTCCAACGAATTACGAGGCCAGAGGGTCCTCAACCAGACCGGACCAGAGGGTCCAACGAGCTACGGGACTGGAGGGTCCCGCTGAGACACATTGACCAGAGGGTCGTACAGAGTTATAGCCTCGAGTGGCTAATATGTGTTGTATGTGGTATTTTGGGGAACTCACTAAGCATTTGTGCTTACCGTGTTATGTGTTATGTGTTTCAGGTACCTCAGAGGATCGCGGGAAGGCACCGGCATGATTTTACACATACTCTTGATATGGAGCTATGACTGTGGATCCTGGATTTGAATAATTGTATTGAAAACGTGTTGGCTGTTTTTTTGAGAATCAATGATGTGACTGGAATACCATCACATGGTCCTCAGCATAGGTCTGGATTGCTTTCGAGTCTGTCAACCCCGCTACTTCCACTTCTGTTGTCCAAAGCTCCATCCTGGAGATACTCACCTCCTCCACTTCCAAGGAGGCCTAAACCATGACCTCGCAACATCAGTCAACGTCGCAGTGTTGGAACCCCACCTTACACTATCCACTGGTGGATCACGTTGCCATTCCATAACACATATACTCAGAACCTGAACACACACTGATAAACTCATACAGAGTCTTCATCAGACTTCCTCATTATGTTCATCACTCGAAGACAGATCCACCGATTGCTATTAGCATAGCAGTATACTTCATACCCACACATAGATCTACAGTACATACAAAGTCTTCCGCATAACTGGACTGCTTCATTGCACCGTTCTAGTAACTGTCATCCAAACTGCATCAGGCAGCATCTTCCAAAGCGAACGTCCCATCCGAGAATTTCCAATTCTCCCCCACTTAGAACACTAACTACTGTCTACCGGCGGTGAAGCTGGTACGCGACTCACTTGTCCCTATCCGAGGCAACGAACTTTAGAGTATTCGAGTTCCTGCTGATGATTTCTGAATCCCTGAATCACGACTGCTCGTTCTGGTCTGACGATTTTTCCTATCCTATCTCTTTCTCTTGAATGAACCACCGGATCCTACCCATGTAAGATATCTTAACAATACATTCCCCCTAGCATCTCCTATGCCCTAATAACTCACGCAGAAAGAAATGGAAACTCATAATACAAATATGAACAAAAGATAGGAGAAAAGACATACCGGCCGTCACCTCTGGCGCTGTCCCGGTCTCCTCGGCCATAAGCTGATAGGCACGCCCTTGAGCCTTCGGAGGCTCTGCTCTACCCTGACCCCCGTCAGTAAGCCTCAAAGTGGCTGGTGTTGGGGCCTGCACTGGCCTGGTAGCCAAAAGAGGACACTGAGCCTTCATATGGCCCACCTGCTCGCAATGATAACAAAGTCGGACTCCGGTAGCTGGAGTCTGCTGTCTGCAGTCCCTGGCTATGTGACCCTCCTTGCCACACTTATGGCACCCAGAAGAAGACCGGCAACCTCCATCATGCACCTTGCCGGACTTCCCACAAGTGTGACTCCTCTGACTTCCCTATCGATAATCAGTGGCCCTCAACCGTTTCGGCGCAGGTTGTGACTGCACCGGGGCCTGTCCGTAAACATCGCCCTCTCCGTAAACATCCTGGTGATCTCCGTCACCGAATCTGAATCCTGTATCAGCTCCAAAAACTCATGAGACAATCTCTCTCGCTCAACCCGCGGAACATAACGGGTACTCAACATGTCCCGAAACTAATCCCAAGTAACCGCAGCCCGCTGCGCGTCAGAATATGATCTCGTAGTCAACCTCCACCAATTCTTTGCCCCGAGCCTCAACAGGTTCAGAGCACACCTCACCCTCTGATCAGCAGGGCATGAACACTTGAAGAAACATCCCTCCACGTCCGACAACCATCTCATAGCAACAATCGGATCCTGAACCCCGTCGAAAGTAGGGGGCTTCGTATTATCGAAGTCCCGATACTGGAAGCCCCGACCGACTCCTCCCCCTGCCGCTGTTACAGCCGTTGTAGCTACCGCGACAGCCGTCTCAGCAAGAGATGCATAACGGTCATCGAAGTACTCCACCATAGCGGTCTTGATAGACCCGAACATTTCCGGTAACAGAGCCCGGAACATAGCAGCAACCTCATCATGCAGGATTTCACGAATCCTGGTATCCAACTCATTTGTCCTCATCTGGCCAACGACCTCGGGTGGTACTGATCCATCCTGACCACCCTCTCCTGATCCTGATCCCGATCCGGATCCCACCCCAACACGTCTCGTAACCACCATACTGAAAATATACCAGGAAGAACATTAGATACTCCTCATGACAACCCGGGAACCAACTCCTAACCAAACCCCCAGTGGTTGTGACTTCCTTGCTACGCGTATGGGTCCTGTGCTTTCAGTAGTATGGGCCCCTACTACCTTCCACACCTACCCATATTTGTCTCAAGTATCACCACAACACCTTGACAATATACGTGAACATAGCGAGCGCTCAATCCTCACTCCCAGGGGAAAGCTAACTGTCTCACAACTGACCTACCGGTCTCACACAACCCACCCATCCATGAAACTTCCACCAACCCTGCAGTACTAGTGTATGCTAGCCATACATAACGCTGGACCCTATAGACTTTCGAATATCCAATCTTACCCTAAGCTTCCAATCAAACAAGAACAGAACATAAGGCCAAATCAAACATTCTCAGGCTATAAGATCTTAATTATGTATAACCGTGATGCATACATTAAGCAACTACAGTAATGATGTCAATCTTATATAAAGGAAACCCTAGTCTAGCAGGCATCATGTAATCAGGCAATTCTATCATGCAATTACTGAAGATCCCTAGCCTAGCACTAACATGCTGTTCTAACATATCACATAATCAAATACTGTATGGTATTTTGGGGCCTACTTACTGGCTTCGGCAGATCGTACACCCTGTATCCTCCTTTACTTATTTTGAAAACCATTTAAAAATCATTTTGAAAGTCCTTTCCTTGATTTGAGACTGGAGTTACACGAGTGTTCCTCCAATTCACTCAAACCAAGGCTCTGATACCAACTTGTAACGCCCAAAAAATTAAAGCCAATTTAAACTTTTAAAAATATTTCAAAATCATCAAAACATTACAATCTGGTTTCCAAAATGTATAATATCAGAGTTTTCCCAGAAACATAAACAAAACATGAGGAGTTGTACGATCACGCCTTTGCCTTGCCACGATCCCCTGATATACCTGAAACAATAAACTGAAACTGTAAGCCGGAAAGCTTAATGAGTTAACCCCAAAATACCTATACACACATAACCATACACACATAGTAACAAACAGCATACTATGGGTCCAATCAACCATCGGGTTGGAATACCCCAGGCTCTCAACCATCGGGTTGGAATGCCAACATACTACGAGTCCAATCATCCTCGAGATGGAATACTCTCGGCCCACAACCAACGGGTTGGAATGCCCACACTCCTATACATACAACAACTACTGTGGGTCCAATCATCCATCGGGATGGGATACCCCAGGCCCTCAACCATCGGGTTGGAATGCCAACCTACTATGAGTCCAATCATCCTCGGGATGGAATACTCTCGGCCCACAACCATCGGGTTGGATTGCCCACATCCTATGAGTCCAATCATCCTCGGGATGGAATACTCGCGGCCCACAACCATCGGGTTGGATTGCCCACATAACCAATCAAACATGTGCACCTATATCAGATAATCATATAACAGTCTACCATACAACATACTAGGGCCCTATCATCCTCGGGATGGAATACCCTCAACTACCATATCAAGCATGTGCACATATACCAGGTAATATCCTACCAGTATACACACAGTCAGACCAACTACAGGTCACTAGGTATAACCACATCCGATGTACCCGGATACCGATCTAACAGATCATACTAGCATATAATCATCCTATCTACCAGGATACCGTACTAACATATCATAACAGAGACCATTCCAAATAACAGAGCAAAGGGCCGGCCTTGGTGCCTTAGACCCTTGGGTACAGTGAGGATAACTCACCTTGCAAAGGTCGAACTGTATGATGGGTTTTGAGCATTCTAACACTCCTATGGTGTACATGCAACCCTAGAAACCTTGGATCTATGTTTGACTATGATACATGCAAATAATTATTTTTCCAAGGTTCTTATCCTATCTAGCATGGCATAGGGAAGTTGAATCAAATAAAGCTAGTAGAATTACTTACCTTGTAGTTGTAGTTGATTGCTTGGAGTTTTAGAGCCTAACACCAATAGTGTGGATGCCTCAAATGGAAATCACAAATCACCACAAACTTGGAACTTTGAGAGAATAGTAATCACCTTCTTGAAATCGGCCCTCTTACTTTACTCACCACAACTCGTGTCATTTCAAGAACCAAAGCCTCCTTTATATAGTGTGGTGGATTAGGGTTACATCCATGTAAACCCTAATACCCATGTCTTTTCATTTCCATGAGATCCATGGGTTAAAGCTCCATGGAGTATCCATGGACTTTCCATGCAAGCCTAGCCCATTCCAAATAAGCATTAGCCCACACTATATAAATACAAGAGCCCATATTTAATTAGTCATACTTTTGATCTCTAAATTAATTCTAGATTAATTATAGATCAATACTAATTAAATAATATGATTTTATATTAATATATTAGGACTTATAATATATTAATAAATCATAACTTATACTATTCTCAAACGATTATCCATAAATTGTTCGGGTGAAGTGCAACCCAAATGGACCATGCCGGGTCGGGTCAAGTACATACCAAATATAGTTATGGACTTAGACACTATATCCAACAGTCTCTCACTTGGATAAGTCTAATAACTATAGTTGCAAGTATGACTTCAGGAACCGATCAGCAATCGTAGCTCTTTAAACTCTGTTAAACTATGAAGCGCCATTTGAGATAAGTGATCATATAATCCTCTATTCTAGATATCAGCCGGACAAATACATGGAACATGGTCTTGCTTATTGTCCAGCATTTGTTTCCCGATTTCCGATTTGTTTGACATAGAACTTAACTGAACACATCAATTTAGTTCTGACCGGGCCCGGTACATAGGTCAAAACAAAATCATCGAGGGGCCCAAATATCGCTTCTAATCCTAGAAGGAACAGATAAACTTCGACTCATATGTTTGCTCTACTACTTGTTGAATTACACACAAAAGCATGGTTTATAACATCGAGTTACCAATGCGTTTTCGTGCAATCAATGCATAACCAACTCATAGGCAACAAATCATATCTTTAGGTTTGAAGACTTATATGATATTACCGTCTCACGATCACTCGAGATAAATTCCATGAAGTGATACAAGTGAGCATGGGTTGATTCCAATACTCAGAACTTATGAGCACTCATGAGTGCTGTAGCCCCGCTTTGTCTAACATCTTAGACCTCTACAAGCCAACCCATGACAGTCTTGATTCATATCTACTTCCAACATATGACCGACTGTGGAGAGTTTGAATAATATGATATAAACCATAACATAATTATTCTGGAAGTCAAAACATGCAAAAAGAAATAATAGTAAACGATTGACAAGAGATAGCAACACTTTACTCATAAATAACAGCTTTTATTTATCATCAAATGTCAATTACATTTTACAAATTTCAAGATTATCTAACTACTAAAACTAATATCATCCTTCAGCCCTATGCTCCGAGCATGCTGGAGATGCTTAGCCCGAGTCAGTCCCTTCGTGAGGGGATCTGCTGGGTTCTCATCCGATGATACCCTCTTTGCCACGAGGATTCCTTCTTCTATTTGATGTCTGATGAAGTGATATTTTCTGTCAATGTGTCTGGATCTCCCATGATCTCTTGGTTCCTTGGCTAAGGCAACCGCACTATTGCTGTCACAGAAAATCTCCATTGGCTCCTTTATAGCTGGTACAACTCCAAGGTCTCCGATGAATTTCTTTAGCCATATAGCCTCCTTTGCTGCCTCGCTTGCTGCTATATACTCTGATTCACAAGTGGAATCAGCCACTGTCTCCTGCTTGGAACTTTTCCAAGTAATTGCCCCTCCGTTTAGAGTAAAGACCCAGCCCAATTGAGAGCGGAAATTATCCTTGTCAGTCTGAAAGCTAGCATCACTGTACCCTACAACTCTCAAGTCCTCACTGCCACCGAGGGTCAGGACCCAGTCCTTAGTCCTCCGTAGGTACTTGAGGATATTCTTTACCGCAGTCCAGTGTGCCTTTCCAGGGTTCCCCTGATACATGCTAACCATGCTCAAAGCAAAGGCTACATCAGGTCGAGTACACGTCATAGCATACATGATCGATCCTACAGCTGAAGCATAAGGTATTCGACTTATTTATGCTATCTCAGCCTCAGTACTAGGGCTTTGTGTCTTACTCAATCTGGCGTTACTTTGGATGGGTAACTCTCCTTTCTTGGAGTTATGCATGTTGAACCTTTTCAACACTTTGTCCACATAGGTGCTTTGACTAAGTCCAATTAGTCTTTTACTCCTGTTTCTCAAAATCCTTATCCCTAGGATATAGGCAGCTTCTCCAAGGTCCTTCATAGCGAAACACTTCCCAAGCCAGGACTTTACTTCCTGCAGGGTTGGGATGTCATTTCCTATGAGTAGTATGTCATCCACATACAGTACCAAAAAGCTGACTATACTCCCACTAGCCTTGATATAGACACAAGATTCATCTTCACTCCTTGAAAAGCCAAATTCTTTGACTTTCTCATCGAATCAAAGATTCCATCTGCGAGGTGCCTGTTTTAATCCATAAATGGATTTCTCGAGCTTACACACTCTACTGGGGTACTCTGTACTGACAACACCCTCTGGCTGAACCATGCAAACATCTTCAGCCAACTTTCCATTAAGGAAAGCGGTTTTGACATCCATTTGCCATATTTCATAATCATGAAATGCAACAATGGCTAACAGAACCCTAATAGACTTAATCTTGGCCACTGGTGAAAAGATCTCATCATAATCAACTCCCGGAGTTTGAGAATAACCCTTTGCAACCAGTCGTGCCTTATAAGTGTGTAAATTACCATCCATGTCGGTCTTCTTCTTGAAGATCCATTTGCACCCAACTATCTTACGATCAGGTACATTGTCAACCAAGTTCCAAACTTGATTGTCATACATGGACTGTATCTCGCTATCCATAGCCTCTTTCCATTTAGCAGCCTCAGGGCCTGTCATGGCTTCCGTGTAGCTGTTAGGCTCATCCAGATTTACCAGTGTGTTATCACTGATAAGTGTCTCACCTTTTGCAGTAATATGAAAACCATAATAATGCTCAGGTGTATTCCTAACTCTGGTGGAACGCCTCAGAGGTATAGATTCTTCAGTCGGCTCAACAGGAGTTTCCTCCTCTGGTTGAGGGCTAGGGTTTGAGGTTCCTTCACCACTTGACTCTTGAATTTCCTCAAGGTCAATTTGCCTCCCACTGTCTCATTGGCTCATGAATTCTCTCTCTCGAAAGAATCCTCTTCTTGCTACAAAGACCACATTATCACTGGGTCTGTAGAAGATGTAACCAAAGGATTTCTGTGGGTAGCCGATGAAAATACACCTTTCGCTTCGGGGTTCGAGCTTATTGTGAGTCTCGCGTCTCACGAAAGCCTCGCAACCCCAAATCTTGATGTGGTCTAGATTGGGAACTTTTCCAGTCCACACCTCGTGAGGTGTTTTGGCAACCTTCTTTGTAGGGACTAAATTAAGGATATGGGCGGCAGTCTCTAAGGCATACCCCCAAAATGAGATTGGTAGCGAAGCTCGACTCATCATGGAACGAACCATGTCCAACAAGGTCCAATTGCGCCTCTCAGCTACACCATTCAACTGTGGTGTCCTAGGAGGTTTCAATTGTGAGACAATCCCACATTCCTTAAGATAGTCAAGGAACTCAGTACTAAGATACTCACCAACACGATCGGATCGAAGCATCTTAATGTTCCTGCCCAACTAATTCTCCACTTCTTGCTTAAACTCTTTGAATTTCTCAAAGGTTTCTGACTTATGCTTGATTAGGTAGACATATCCATATCTACTAAAATCATCAGTAAAAGTCACATAGAACCGATTAGCATCTCTTGTGGCGGTTCTGAAGGGTCCACACACATCCGTGTGTATGAGGTCCAACAAACCTTCACCCCTAGCACAAGTGCCAGTAAAAGGTGACTTTGTCATTTTACCAAGCAAACAAGATTCACAACTATCATCTAACTTTAGGTCAAATGACTCCAAGACTCCATCCTTTTGGAGTTGGCCTATGTGTTTCTTGCTTACATGTCCAAGACGACAATGCCATAAGGATGCTTTATCTAAGCTAGTGGAAGAGTTAATACACAATACATTATTTCCGAGACTATCTACAACAGATACAGTTTCATACACGCCATCACAAGGTAATGCTTTAAAATAAAGAACATTATTAAAGAAAGCATCAATACTACCATTATTATTATCAAAATAAAAGGTAAAACCTTGTTTATACAATGCATGAAAGGAAATAACATTTCTTGCCATTTCTGGCGAATAATAACATTTATTCAAATCTAATGTAAACCCACTATTTAGCACTAAGGAATAAACTCCTATCTTGGTGACAGGTGAAGCTTTCCTGTTTCCCATGATCAAGTTTATCTTTCCCTGCTCCACATTCTCACTTCTTTTTAGTCCCTGCAAATCACAACATATGTGAATACCACAACCTGTATCAAGGACCCAAGACTTAGAATGAGGTGAGTTATTAGACAATATAGTGTATATACCTGCATGGTTGGGTTTTACTTTCCCATCCTTCAAATCTTGCTGGTACTTTGGGCAGTTTCGCTTCCAGTGCGACTTTTCATGGCAATAGAAGCATTCAGCCTCATTAGGGTTAGCAGAAGGAGTGACAAAACCTTTCTTGGTTTTGCTTGAAGAGGAGCCTTCAAGGGTCTTACCCTTGGTACCCTTAGAAGGGTTCTTTCTCTTCTTCCCTTTGCCATGCCCGATTGCCAAGACATTAGCCGCAGTTGGAGTAGGAGTAGGAGTAGTAACAACCGACTTACCATTTAGACCACTTTCGGCGGTCTTCATGAGTCCTTGAAGTTTGCTGAGGGTGACTTCTTCCTTGTTCATGTGATATGTCATGCGGAATTGATCATAACACGATGGCAAGGAGTGCAAAATGATGTCTATTCCTAACTCCTCAGGGAAGTTCACATTCAACTTCAGTAAACGGTCCACATACCTTTGCATTTTCTGCATGTGGCCCGTGATGGGTTCACCATCCTTCATTCGGGTTGTTATCATGGAGGAGATTATTTCATATCGCTCTTGACGAGCACTTTGATGGTAGCGGTCCATCAAGTCCTGGTGCATCTCAAAAGGATAATAGTCCTCATAGGACTTTTGGAGCTCGACTGTCATGGTGGTCATCATGATGCATGCCACTTTTGTAGCATCTCTTTCATGTACCTCATATTCAACAAGCTCTTCAGGAGTAGCAGTTGGCTCGGGTACCTTCAGCTCCTTGTCGAGAACATATTCTTTGTTCTCATACCGAGTGACCATCCTGATGTTTCTGATCCAATCTGTAAAGTTGGACCCATCAAAGATGACTCTCCCACAAAGATTCATGGGAGAGAAGGAGCTAGTAGGGTTTGAGCCAGAAGCATTGTTATTGGAAGACATCTGAAAAGAAGAGGGAATAGATTAGATTAGATATAGAGATAGTCCTTAACAAAACATCCAAATGTAATATTAAGGCTAGGACCCAACACAATATTTTATAACTTAGAAGAGGGATGCCGTAATCTAAGCTATAAGATATTTGAAGGTAGGTGAATGACGATTCACCAATTTCCACCATGAAAAACGAAATATTTAATTAGGTTTTAATTGGTTTAGAAACTCCTAGATTCTTTGAGATTCATTGAACTTTCTTTAATGACATGTTTCAATCTCGAGTGTGCCCTTCAAGTTTTGTGACTGGGATGCCGAGGATCACAAAACAAGGTGTGAAGTAACCATGCAAATTACTTGGTACCCTTAATGTATTACCCCTCAATCGATGTGCCGGTTAACCACACACGCTCCATCGATACTATGATAAACATTAAGTCACCCTTTACCTACCTTGTTAAGTTCAAGTTAGTGTGCCGGTTAACCACACACGCTCCACTAACGACTTAAACAAAGTGTAAAGTGTAATTTCATGGATTAGCACCTTATTCACATTTTCCTAAAATAACTAAGATTGGGAATTCAATAAAGTTTAGTTACGTTAGTATTATCATTATACTTTTAATGAGAATTTATAAGTCCTTGTCCTACCCGTTCGGCTAACGACCCTCCACCGATCAAGGAAGCGGTGGCTGAGAGTGGACACCCATTAAGTTGCCATTTTATAGGTAACAAACTTATACACCCCTTATAGACCGGCTTCGTGAATGAGGCGTAATAGCGGTAAGACGACTTGATCTTATACATATATAAATATTATTAAACTTATAATATTATAAAGTATAAGGGTTGAATTTTAACTTTTAAAATTCTAGGGATTGGAACTAAAGTTTTTAATATGACTTTACATGTTCAAAAACTTGAGGGCAAGTTTTGTAAACTTTCAAAACTTTTCATTTCTCATAACTTATGAGTTAATGGTTATTAAAAATGAAGACTCTTCATTTTTTTTTGTAACCTATGTGTTCTTTTAATGGTTATTTATAAATGTGACTTTTGGTTATCCATAACTTAAGAACTAGTTATGGACTCCATTAAAACACATAAAGATCAAGAATTAATCTAATCAATTATTAGCACATAATTTCTATGATCTTCTAAACTCATATGTTTATGAATGTTCATATCAAAAATTTCAAGAATCGTAAAAACATATACAAAACTTGAAATTTTGATACGAGCTTTTGAACAAAACTTCGATTTTCAAGTTTTTTTTTTTTTTTTTTTGTTTTTTTTTTGCATCAAGTATCAAATAAACAAACCAATCTCTGATACCACTGATGGGTTTTGAGCATTCTAACACTCCTATGGTGTACATGCAACCCTAGAAACCTTGGATCTATGTTTGACTATGATACATGCAAATAATTACTTTTCCAAGGTTCTTATCCTATCTAGCATGGCATGGGGAACTTGAATCAAATAAAGCTAGTAGAATTACTTACATTGTAGTTGTAGTTGATTGCTTGGAGTTTTAGAGCCTAGCACCAATAGTGTGGATGCCTCAAATGGAAATCACAAATCACCACAAACTTGAAACTTTGAGAGAATAGTAATCACCTTCTTGAAATCGGCCCTCTTACTTTACTCACCACAACTCGTGTCATTTCAAGAACCAAAGCCTCCTTTATATAGTGTGGTGGATTAGGGTTACATCCATGTAAACCCTAATACCCATGTCTTTTCATTTCCATGAGATCCATGGGTTAAAGCTCCATGAAGTATCCATGGACTTTCCATGCAAGCCTAGCCCATTCCAAATAAGCATTAGCCCACACTATATAAATACAAGAGCCCATATTTAATTAGTCATACTTTTGATCTCTAAATTAATTCTAGATTAATTATAGATCAATACTAATTAAATAATATGATTTTATATTAATATATTAGGACTTATAATATATTAATAAATCATAACTTATACTATTCTCAAACGATTATCCATAAATTGTTCGGGTGAAGTGCAACCCAAATGGACCATGCCGGGTCGGGTCAAGTACATACCAAATATAGTTATGGACTTAGACACTATATCCAACACTGTAGAGGTAAGATCAAATTCTCCGATCACAGCCACGAACTCCACCACCCTACACTATCATGGAAACAAATCTATAAGTGCCCAAATTACCAGAATACCCTTGGAGTCAAACGGTCAACCCTTGGTCAAAGTTAAAGTCAACTGTCAAGGTCAACAGTCCATGTTGACTTTAACTCGTCGAGTACCCTAATCTACTCGCCGAGTTCCTTGCATAACTTTCCAACCCGCCGAGTCACTCGTCTGACTCGTCGAGCCCAAGGCATTCTTCATCAGACTCGCCGAGTCGTTCATACAACTTTCCGAGTCTACGACAATCTTAATCGGACTCGCCGAGCCGTTTATGGCACTCGCCGAGTCCCTTTAGTCCTTCATTCATACATACGATTTTAAGCTGCTTCAAAGCTCCAAACAGTAGATCTAAGCTCCCAAGGCATGTTTATCACGTTAAGTTGCAATCTTTACGTGCATGCAAGGTGATAATGGCTCAAAACAAGCTAAAGGAGAGGTTCTAGGCAAGAGGAGTGCACTAACATGATAAAGGCTAAAACTTTACAACTACATGGACCCAAAACAAGTCTAGATCTGAAGTTGCAACCTCAGATCTAGTCCCAAAACCCGAAATGGATCCTAAACATGCTAAATAGCCCCAAATCATCATCCATGATTAGATCTAGAAGGGAAGAGCTGAAGGCAACGACTTGTTACCTCCAAAATGTGCCCAAGCTGAAGTAGATTCTGGATCTACACGAATTCATTGATGCTAGCCTATTGATCTACAAGCTTCCTTCACTAGAATCACCTTCCAAAGCTCAAAAACTCTCACCAATGGCTCACACACGATTTTAGGGTTTACTGACTCTCAAGGGGTGATAAGGGGGCTGAGGTAAGGACTTAAGGTCCTTTAAATAGGGTGCAAACCCTAAAATTAGGGTTTTCTCTTCCCAGTACCAACTCGTCGAGTCCAGCCGCCGACTCGGCGAGTTAGTCACTTAACACGTGGCCAAAACCTGCTTCGACTCGACGAGTAGGCATACCTACTCGCCGAGTAGACTCCTTAAATTACACATAAGCCCCTAAATCATACTTCTGAAATTTGGGATGTTACAGCCTTCATGGGTTGCTTTGGAAGCAAGTCAGGGAAATCCGAATTTTAATAAGGATTTAGGGTTTCCAAAACTAACGAATTTCGTTAGTTTTACCATAATCACCTTCAATAATTTGAATTTACCACTATCATCAGCGGGACCCCAGCCAGGGGCTCTGTCCCTTGGACCCTGCCAAGGACGCTACCCCTAGACCCCGCCAAATGGGTGATGCCCCTTTGGAAACCCCGGACCTAAGGGCGCTGCCCCTGGACCCTCGACTTGTCATCGAACTGTCTTCTAGTACAATCTTATACATACATGCACTCCGTACAAACCCGTACATATATTAGAGTACAAATTATGAAGCCCCTTAGCCCACATGTTAGTTCCAGTTACATAAAATGACATGGTGACACTAAAATCACCAACAATCCTCCTCCATTTCAGTGTAACCCTTGAATAAACATAACCTTATCGAAACAAACCAAACTAGTACATAATGAAAATATCGAAATGATTGAATTTCCACTTAGTATCATACACTTGCAAATACTCAAGAATCAGGGTGTTTTAAGAATTGAACCCATCAACCGATTTGAATACTAGAAAGTAAAATACATACTAGTTTATTGAATTTATAGCAAAATACAACTTGACACTATTATAAAGCTGTGTGTCCCAATCCTCTCATGATCGTATCAAGGTCAAGTCCACGACCTCTTGAAATGCGGCTACACTTCACAATCACATAGGTAACTCCTTTCCATGTATCTGCACATACATTTATCAAAGGAATTATTAAGAAGTTAAACTTCGACCCGGCTAACTTGCAGAACCGAACACATACCTGGGATGAATACTTCATGTGTTCCGATCTATAAGTATGAGCTTTCCACATTGAATTCAACTCTTAACATTATATTAAGAGGGAATTGGGTGTCTTATCATTACAAAATTAAATGGACTTTAATCCCGTCCCGATTACATGTTGTGCACTAAGTCTCTTGTCAGACCTTTAGTCAAGTGATCTGCCAAATTTTGTTGCGATTTCACAAACTTAACCAAAATCACACCATTTATGATTAGTTCTCTAATCATATTATATCTAACACCTAGGTGTCTAGACTTTCCATTATAAACCTGGCTGTATGCCTTAGCCAGAGCGGATGCACTATCACAAAGGATAGAAATATGTGTTATCGGTTTAGACCACAAAGGAATCTCATAGACTAAATTCCTTAGCCACTCTGCTTCTTTACCAGTAGCTGCTAATGCAACAAACTCAAATTCCATTGTTGAGTTTGTAATGCAAGATTGCGTCTTGGAAGCCCAAGAAATGGCACCTCCCCTAAGCAAGAATACCCAACCAGAAGCTGAGGAATGGTCCTCCATGTTGGTTATCCAACTTGCATCCGAATTACCTTTTAAAACAGAAGGACTCCCCAAGTAACTCAAACCATAATCCATGGTTCCTTTGAGATACTTAAACACTCATTTCATTGCTTGGCAATGTTGAGCACTAGGATTAATAGTGTACCTGCTCAACATGCCCACAGCAAAAGCAATATCAGGTCTGGTATTTGTCATGGCATACATCAAGCTACCAATAGCCTTAGATTATTCCAATTGTGAAATGGGAACACCATTATTTGGCATTAATTTCACACTTGAATCCATAGGAGTACTCACAAGAGAACAATCGGTAAAATTAAACCGCTTGAGAATTTTCTCAATATAACGACTTTGAGTCATTACCAAACCTTTGTTCATCCTTTTAATTCTTATTCCAAGAATTACATCAGCTTCTCCTAAATCTTTCATGGAAAAATTAGATGATAACAAGTTCTTTGTTTCATCTACTTGATTTAGGTCGGTACAAAAAATCAACATGTCATCTACATATAAGCAAATGATCACTCAAGCTCTAGTAGTATCATCAAATCTACTATAAACACATTTGTCACATCGGTTTGTCTTGAAACCAGAAGACAAAATAACCTCATCAAATTCTTGATGCCATTGTTTAGGCACTTGTTTCAGCCCATACAAAGTTTTGATAAGTATACAAACCATATGCTCTTTACCATGCATAATGAAACCCTCTGGTTGTTTCATGTAAACTTCCTCCTCAAGATCACCATTTAAAAAGGTTGTTTTCACATCCATCTGGTGAATAACCAGATTGTGGATGCTTGCCAAGGCAATCACCAATCTAATAGTAGAAATACGTGCAACTGGAGCATACATATCAAAATAGTCAACATCGGGTTTTTGTCAAAAACCTTGAATGACTAACCGAGCTTTGAATTTGTCAATATTCCCATTAAAATTCAATTTATTTTTAAAAATCCATTTTGCAACCAAGTGGTTTAGAACCTGGAGGCAAATCAGACAACACCTATGTGTTGTTTTCAAGGATTGATGACATTTCATCATTAATTGCTTCCTTCCAAAAGTCACTATCACGAGACTCCATGACCTCTTTATATGTCTTAGGATCATCTTCAATACTATAGCAATAAGAGTATTTAATATTAATTTCATCCCTTGAACCTTCCACCAAAAACAGTTGGAAGTCGGATCCAAAAATTTTCGTAATTTGGCCTTTTTTGCTTCTACGAAGCTCTTGTGGTTCTTGCACATTACCACCATCTTGACTTTATGAAATTTTCACTTTATTACTACCAAAAGTAAGATCCTTAGGCCTTTAAATCGATGAAAAATGCATCTCATCAAACATTGCATCCCGTGATTCGATAACGGTGTTAATCGAAACTGAATAATTAGGTTCTATTACATAAAACCTATATGCCTTGGAATGTTAAGCATATCCAATGAATATACAATCAATTCCACGTTCTCCCAAATTTTTCTTTTTGGGCTCGGTGAGTTTTACAACTGCCCTACATCCGCAAACTCGAAAATAACTCAGATTCGGCTTTTTCTTGAGCCAATGTTCACATGGGACTGTTTTGTTCCTTTTATTTGGAACCCTATTTAATAAATAGCATGCCATTAACATGGCCTCTCCCTAGAATCCATCACTCAATTCCGAGTATGACAACATCAAGTTTACCATTTCTTTTAAAACTCAATTTTTGCGTTCAGCATTACCATTCTATTGGGGTGTGTAAGGTACCGTGGTCTCATGAATGATACCCACTGATTGGAAGTATATGGGATCCATATATTCACCTCCCCTATCAGTCCTAAGACATTTAACCGGATTGCCCAATTGCAATTCCACCTCAGTTTTGTATATTTTGAATTTATCTAAGGCTTTGTCTTTATAATGTAACAAACACACAAAGAAAAACCGAGTGCAGTCATCAATGAAGGTGACTACATACTTTTTATTTCCCAAAGAAGGAGTGGAGTGAAAATCACACAGGTCACTGTGTACAAGTTCCAAAACAGCTGAATTTCTAGTGACACTGGGCATGCATATTTCATATTTATCAGAAGTCATATCAAAGGCTAGAATTAATCCATATTTTGTCATCTCATGCATCCTTCTAAAGGTGACATGATCTAATCTTACATGCCAAAGCATAGATTTATCAACATTCGAAGCAGAAGATACAAACGTAGAATTTTGAACAGGTAATAATTTGTCAACAATATTCAAACAAAACATTCTATTATTTAAATATCCAAAGCCAACAAACATTCCACCCTTAGATAAGATGAACTTATCAGACTCTATAACTTGTTTAAAACCATCATAATTCAAACAACTAGAACTAACAAGATTCTTGCGAATCTTGGGAACAAACAAAACATCAAAAAGTCTAATTGTCTTTCCAGAAGTAAATTCAAGAAACACGACATCAACACCTCAAATAGGAATAAAAGAATCGTTTCCCATTTTCAGCACCAACCCATCTTCAAGCGTAGTTGTAACATCCCAAAATTCAAGACCAAAAATTTCATTTTTATATACTAGAAAAACACTTAACAACTTTGTTCCGAACATTGAAAACGTTTCATTTAAAACAAATATCAGAGTCTATCCCAAAGATCACATAATGCGGAATAATATGGGTGAATGCTATGCGATCGTCCCGAGCTCCTTTTCTGAAAACTAAAGGTACCTGAAACCAAAACTGTAAACCGTAAGCACGAAGCTTAGTGAGTTCCCCAAATACCACATACCATACAAATTAACTGAGATGACCAGGTACAGAAAAGGGATTTCAAATTACATATCAGCGATCTATTGCGGCTCGATCTTGACTTCCTGCGGAAGTACCTGCGATGAATCCTGAGCAGCCCTAACCTCTATGCGTGGGCAATTCGCCCTGAGATGACCAAGCTGATGGCAACGATGGCATAACTCTACCTCCAATGTGCATGCTTGGTGATTGTGACCCTTCCACCCGCACTTGCCGCACTTAAACCTGCTACGAACATAATATTGTACCCCTTTGTTCTTCGTGCACCCGCCATGACTCCTCGGGTCTCTGACACTTGATGCCGCTGCACCCAACTGTTCGGTTCGTCGGCCTAGACCATGTTCCCGCTTCATCTTCCCCAGTTGTCCATCCAAAACAATCTCCTGCTCTCGAGCTACCCCGAATACCTCATCAATTGTCTGAACAGCCGCCGAATGACTCTGGAACTTAACGGTCAACCTGTCCATGACACGCCCAATGATATCGAGTAACTCCTCGGGGAGGGCTCGTGAAACCTCCTCCATGATCCAATCAAGTAATGGGCTCCCTTGAGGACAAGGTGCATAAACCACCTCCGATCCTGAATGACAAGGGCTAACAATAGAATCCTCCTTCCTGAAGGATTCCAGGGATCTAATAGCATTGGGCTCCGGATGAGCCCCCAACTGCCCCGTAACAATCTCGGCCCGAAAGGCCTCAAGGCGACTATCCAAAAGTTCTAAAATCCCCTCCTTAGCCGAACCGAAGATCATAGGAGTCTGATCAATGATGTTGCGCGTAATCTCAGCTGAAATAAACTCTCTCATCCGATCATCACGCTGTCTAACTCCAGAGCCTGAGCCAAATCCCTCACCGGCACCCGAACTGCCAACTGGTATCTCCCGTAGCGTCACCATGCTGAAACATATCATGACAAACTGCTGATTACTCATCATACATCGAGGGATCATACATACTACAAGCTCCCTGGTTTTATCTCAGCCCTCCTTGACTCGAGTACGGATCCTTTGCTTTCAGTAGTATGGGACCCTACTGTTGGATTAGTGTCTAAGTCCATAACTATAATTGGTATATACTTGACCCGACCCGACATGGTCCATTTGGGTTGCATGGCATCAGAACATTTGGGTAGACTTTTTGTGAGAAGAGGATATTTGTGACATATTAATATATTATAAGTTCTAATATATTAATATGAAATCATATTATTTAATTAGTATTGATGAAGAATTAATTTGGAATTAATTTAGTGATCAAAATAGACTAATTAAATATATGGGGATTGATTATGTAAATCATTCATTCTTATATATGTGGGCTTATGATCCATGATACCTTATGCTGGGTTTAACTCATGTGGTGACCCATGGATACTCCATCGAGGTTAAAACCCATGGAGCATAAGGAATGGGAAAAGTCATGAGTTACATGGTGTAACCCTAATAGCCATACTATATAAAGACCCCATTGGTTGGTGAAATCGGCACTAGTGCATACACAAGAGGGTAAGCCAATTTCTAAGAGTCAAGTATCTCTTCTCATGGTTATTCCATATGATGATGATGTTGTGTGAACCATTTGAGGTGTCACACTTGGGGCACTAGGCTCTTAAGCTCCATGGAATCAAGCTACAACAAAGAGGTATGTATTCTATCTAGTTTTGTTATCCTAGTACATATGATTGTATGCTAGTTAGGGTAATACCTTGGTAAATTGATATTTGCATGTATAATAGAGAAAACATAGATCCAAGGTATTTAGGGTTGCATGTACACCTTAGGAGTGTTAGAATGCTCAAAACCCAACAGTGGTATCAGAGCCTAGGCTTGTTTTCAAGTTATACATGCTGAAATAGCTTAAAAATCGAAAATTCTGGCTTCCTGGGCACTGGACTTGCCGAGTCCACTGATGGACTCGCCGAGTCCATGAAGAAATTCATCATACTAGTCGAGTAGGTTCATACGCTCGACGAGTAGAAGCCCCTGGCAGCATATTTTCGACTTTTAAGGCTGGAATTAGTCTAGAATCATTACCTTAAACTGTTTTGGACTTATAAAACCTGTTTTGATGTGGTAATGCTTATGGTAAACCAATTTCAAAGTCATTAGCAAAGTTTCAAGTTTTATATATGTTTATATGATTCTTGAAAATTGTTGATATGGATTGTTCATGCTTATGAGTTTTGGTAGATCATAGGAATTATATGCAAATTGTTTGTTAGTGTAATTCTTGATCTTAATGAAATTGTATGAACTCCATAACTTGTCCTCAAGTTATGGATTACCTAAAGTTTTTTTGGTGTTACCTTGTTTTTGTGAGTCAATTTAGATTAAAAAAAATTGTATGATAGTTGTTTTCAATCCAAATTGATCTAAAAGTAGTTCACAAAATGTGTTTTTGTAACTTGTCCTCAAGTTATATGACAAGTCACATTTATGAATCTTGAAACTCATAAAATTGCCATAGGTTACACAAATGAAGAGTCATCTTTGTCATAAATAGTTTTATGAGCTCCATAACTTGTCCTCAAGTTATGGATGTTCAAGAGTCTCTTCATTAAAGTCTTTAAAACTTTAATTAAACTCATAAGTTATGAAAATCCAAGAGTTTTGAAAAGTTTCAATACTTTCCCTCAAGTTTTGGAATTTGTAAAGTTTTGCTTATGAATGCTTTAATTCCAAATCAAACCCTAGAATTTTAAAAGTATAAAATTCAACCTTTATACTATTATTATAATTTTAATTATATATATATATATATATATATATATATATATATATATATATATATATATATATATAAGATAAAGTCAATCTTACCGTTAGTAGGCCTCATTCACGAAGCCGGTCTATAAGGGGGGTATAAGGTTACTGCCTATAAAATGGCAGTTTAATGGGTGTCCACTCTCACCCACCGCTTCCTTGACTGATGGAGGGTTGTTAGCCGAACGGGTAGGATAAGGACTATAATTCTCCCTTCATTAAAAGTATAATGATAAATACTAAGTAACTAAACACTTATAAATTCCCAATCTTAGTTACTTAGGAAAATGTTAAAAGGTACTAACCCATGAAATTACACTTTGCACCTTTGTTAAGTCGTTAGTGGAGCGTGTGTGGTTAACCGACACACTAACATGAGACTGACAATGTGTGGCAAAGGGTAACTTAATGTTTATCATAGAATGGTGGAGCGCGTGTGGTTAACCGGTAATTAGGTGATAAAGTTAAGGGTACCAAGTAAATTTGCATGGTTATTCACACCTTGTTTGTGATCCTCGGCATCCCAGTCACAAACTTGAGAGGGCACAATCGAGATTTAAACATGCCATTGAAAGTTCAATGAATCTCAAAAGATCTAGGAGTTTCAATCCAATTAAAAATTAATAATTTATTTTGTTTTTCATGGTGGAAATTGGTAAATCGTCATTTACCTACCTTCAAATATTTTATAAATTGGATTATGGCATCCCTCTTCCAGTTATAAATAGTTTGTTGGGTCCTAGCCTTAATATTTCATATTGGGTGTTATATTAAGGACTTAAATCAACTAAACTTGAATTTCTCCCTCATAAATGTCTATTTCAGACAACTATGGTCTTCCCAAATCTTTAGGAACAAGCCTTCCTAATGAAGATGATATCCTACATGGCAATCAAGGTGAAAGATTAATCCCTTTGTTGTGCATTAATAGGACTGGAAATCATGCTTCACTTCCTCCACCTACTCCAATAATTCTCCCTATCCCACAAGTTTCTAGACTTGAAAAAGTTCTAAGTCACTCAATCCATATTGGCAAGCAAAGACTATATGTGCTTACATCTTGGAGGTTAAGTCACATATTGGCAAGCCGGAAGAGTCGGGTGTCGAAGTCTCAAGGTAGCTGGCTGTTGACTTAGTTCTTCAGTCACTCCCTGATGACAGATCACGACATGACCCTTAGTGATCTTACCTATTTGCTTGATGCTGCTAAATCAGCAATGATTTGGATCATTGGTAAAGCAAATTAGATTGGAAGATCTACTTCCCAAACCTATTTGGACACTGACAATGGTGACATTGGAAGTCCAGAAAAGCTTTCTCTTCCCAATAGAAAGGGATTGGCCATGGTCAAGTCATTTGACCAATGGTAAAGAGAAAGGCTAAGTCTGAGACAATCAAGTGTACCATTTCCAAAAGGTCCATATGTTTCTTTTGCCAAAGGAATGGACATTGGTTGCGAAGCTGCCGAATTTACCTGAAAAAGTTCATAAGGATGGTAAAAGTCAAAAAGTTTGAGTTTGCTTCAGGTAAAGTCCATTATCTAACTCTATGAAGTCTCTTTTGGAGATTCTTAATACATGATGTAATGTAAATTACATTTTGATGTTTTGGAAGAACCAAAGGAAACCTAAAGAAAGAGTATGTTGATCTGATCGCGAAGATGGATCTCGATCGCATGGTTCAATGAGCAGAATTTTGAGTTGTTGCTTAAGAGTTATGATATATTGCTTAGGAATAGATAACAACATGTTTTCATATGTATTTGCATTGTAAGGATAAGATTTTTCTGCAAGTTTTAAAATAAAAGAAAAGGTTTTGATTTATTTTAAGTATCCTTACAATGACATTTGTGAAAAATTGTTGTTTATATGTTTCCATTGATAAGCAATATTGGAAAATGGATTTGAGTCCTTCATTTGTCGTAGTGTCATAATTTACCAAATAAGGAAAGATTCTCATCACCCAAGTTTCAGTTGGATAGAAACTTGGAATCATGCAAGTTGTATTGTGTGATGAATGAGAATTTTCATCTTTGGGAAATTAAGACTAAGTCCTTGCTCACATGTATATGTGAGTAGAGTGAAGGACTAAAGGATTGGGTACACTTGGTTGTGCACTGGTCAAGTCGATCACAAGGAATGATAAGATTATTCGTCATGATTTACTGAAGTTTAGTAAATATGGTTATACTTACAAGTTTAAGTGTAATTCTGAAACATTGGAAAAGTTTCAATGTATGGCAGGACGAATGAGAAGAATCAAATTAGGCAGAAAGATAAAAGTTTCTCCAATCTGAAAAGGTGGGAGAGTGCTTAAGTATCTTGGTTTATGGTTATCTTGGTGATTATGAAACCATATCACAATTGATCCTCTAAGGACACCTTAGTGCATTTGTTTGGCTAAGGAGAGGAATCGTGAATTATTGAAATGGTTAAATCAAAAGACAAATCATACTTCGTTCCAAAATCAAATCTTAGAGTTATACTCCAAGATCGAGCCTTGAGTGACATAATCTTAAAAAGGTGTAACACACTTGTCAAATGTAGAGTAAAATGTTTTGTACTCTTGTACATTTGAGATTGGTAAGTTGTGATGTTTTGGATAAGACAAAGACCAACTAAGACCAATTGTGAGAAGTGTTTAACTTGATAAGAATCCGCAATAACTCTTGAATATTTGCTTTGTCAAGGAATGATTCTTGACAAAAGAGAATCTTATATGTCAAGAGGTCAGTGAGAGTCTTTAAAAATCTTGAGATGGTTTCAAGAACTAATCAAGAGTATTGTTAATCACTAGCCCACGACTTGAGGTTTGTAACCTATCGTGTTGACATATTCTTATTTTTGTGCCTATTCCAGTTAAAGTTGACTATGCTTGTGAGTTCTATGAGTTCTCAATTGTTTGCATAACAATGTGGAGGCAATGGTAGGCCCTTGAGCTGCCAAGTGGCAAGAAATTAAGATTGAACAAGTTCAGTCCATATGAGTTCGGGTTTGTCACTAACCCTGTCTTGTGATTATGTTTTTGCCAAATTCACATGGATAGGAATACATACACCATAAAAATCGAAGTGTCATAAGGTTTTTCTCCGATTCATGAAAATGATGGTGAGGAAACGCTTTCACTAAGTAGATTTTAAGTAGATAGCAATTGTGATATTTGCATTCTCATGACGTTAGTGGAGCGTGTGTGGTTAACCGGTACATTAACTAGTGAGAACGGCAAAAGGTCTAGACAAACATGTGAGCTATCTAAGGAAAGGTGTATGATTTTGATAAAGTCTTATCAAACCAATCTTGTATCAGAAATCTGAACTTTGGCAAGAAAGTCAATAAAGTATTGATTTCTAGAAGTCCAGTTGATTTCTGAGTACATGTCAAAGCTAGTGGGAGCATAAGTATTGTGCTAGTAAGATAATAATCATTGTGCTAGTGGGAGCATGATTATTATGGTTAGTTTTGCAAGTTAGCAATGTTAATTATAGAAAACAAAAGGTTCAATTCGCTTTGAAAAGTTGTTTTGCGGTAATTAAGGGAGAGGATTTATACTTCATTCCAATTCTAAAAGCTTAGATTGAGATTTTAATCAACTTTAGTCAAGGATATATGAATTTTATGTTGGAATGGTTCAACATAAGGAAATTCTATATATGTTGCATTCTCAAAATTCGATTATGATTACGACATCCCTCTTCATAGTTCGAATTTTGAGAACATGGCAAATAAAAATTTTATAACATGAATCGTGTTCCATATGCTTCGGGTATAGGATCGATTGCATGTGCTATAATATTTATCCTTTATAAATTTTCCAAATGCCCGGGGGCATTAAGAGGATAAAAGGTCTAGTATTGGATATAACTAAAATGATTACGCAATTGTCGAGGACAATCTGCGGTTTACCAAAGATTGGTTGCTCAGGGACAGTTGGAAGTATAGTGTTAAACTTTGTAAAGGACCATATTGACATACTCTGAAAAGAGGCAACTCTTGTTCATAAGTGATAGTCAAAATGGGCATATGAAAATGTTTCCATAGGTGGAAGTTAATTTTTAAATCTGTGTAAGATTAGAAAACTTAATGCAAGAAGGATATTCAAAGGAATGAACTTTGAATGTGAGACTTCGTTTCCATGGAATTGATCTCCATTGGAATACTTTGTAATGTTTGTTGCCAAGTATTTGTGACTTGGGCATAGTCATTACAAGGGGATAGTCATTACAAGGGGATCATTGCATATAAGTTTAGAATCTAACAGATTATAGTAAATGACAAGAATTTGGTATTCTTACATTTACAATAAGGATTGGGATTGTGAAATGAGCATCATTGAAATATTGTCAATTGATCTGTTTCACAAAGTAAGGATCATAAGACAAACATAGTGTGTATACTTGGAGTATGGCATATCTATTGTTTAGACAAACATATTGTGCATGCTTGGAGCATGGCATGACTATTGTTAGATAAAAGGTGTTTTTATTCAAGTATTAAGTTGATAAATCGAAACATTATACAATGAATAATGAGTAATCAATATGGTGCTTAGATAAAAGGTGTTTTATTTACACTCAAAGTATTGGGGCCATATAGGATTAGTATTATTCTTGTGTTTCACTTTGCATGTTTTGACTTCCAGAATAACTAGGTCATTCTTCCCGAATGACTAAGTTATTCAAACCATCCACAGTCAGTCATATGTTGGAAGTAGATATGAATCAAGATTGTCATGAAGATGGTTTGTAGATGTCCAAGGTAGTGGACATAGCAACAGTTGCTGCAACATTCATGAGTGCTCATAAGTTCTGAGTATTGGATTAAACCCACGCTCATTTGAATCACTTCATGGATTTTATCACGAGTGAATCATGAGACGTTAATATCTTATATTCTTCAAACCTAGAGATATGAGTTGTTGACTATGAGTTGGTTATACATTGATTGCACGAAAATGCATTGGTAACTCGATATTATAAAACGTGCCTTTTTTGTATGATTCAACAAGTGGTTAGTACAAGCATATGAGTCAAAGTTTTTCCATTCCTTTTACCCTTAAAGGGATAAAAGCGATATTCGTGGGCCCCTCGATGATTTAGTGATGACACCCCTAAGTGCTTGGCCATACCTGGACTGATTTGATTTGTTCAATTAGTCGGTTGTCATAAATCAGAAATCGGGAAACAACAAATGGACAGAGAGAATGATTATAATCCATGTCTCAGTCCATATGATATCTAGAATGGAGGAATATATGATCACTTATCTAATGGACGCGTCATTGATTTGTTCAGAGTTCGGCAGCAACTTTTAAGAGCTACGATTGCTGGTCAGGTTGGAGTTGTAGTTGCAATAATAGTTATTAGACTTATCCAAGTGGGAGACTGTTGGATTAGTGTCTAAGTCCATAACTATAATTGGTATATACTTGACCCGAATTGGCATGGTCCATTTGGGTTGCATGGCATCGGAACATTTGGGTAGACCTTTTGTGAGAAGAGGATATTTGTGACATATTAATATATTATAAGTTCTAATATATTAATATGAAATCATATTATTTAATTAGTATTGATCAAGAATAAATTTGGAATTAATTTATTGATCAAAAGAGACTAATTAAATATATGGGGATTGATTATGTAAATCATTCATTCTTATATATGTGGGCCTATGATCCATGATACCTTATGTTGGGTTTAACTCATGTGGTGACCCATGGATACTCCATGGAGGTTAAAACCCATGGAGCATAAGGAATGGGAAAAGTCATGAGTTACATGGTGTAACCCTAATAGCCATACTATATAAAGACCTCATTGGTTGGTGAAATCGGCACTAGTGCATACACAAGAGGGCAAGCCGATTTCTAAGAGTCAAGTATCTCTTCTCATGGTTATTCCATATGTTGATGATGTTGTGTGAACCATTTGAGGTGTCACACTTGGGGCACTAGGCTCTTAAGCTCCATGGAATCAAGCTACAACAAAGAGGTGTGTATTCTATCTAGTTTTGTTATCCTAGTACATATGATTGTATGCTAGTTAGGGTAACACCTTGGAAAATTGATATTTGCATGTATAATAGAGAAAACATAGATCCAAGGTATTTAGGGTTGCATGTACACCTTAGGAGTGTTAGAATGCTCAAAACCCAACACCTACTACCTTCCACATCTATCCATACTTTCCTCAAGAATTGCCTCGACTCCACCAAGTCCCTTTCACTACTACTATTGCTCCTAGCACTAATCCCATCCTAGGCTTACCCTAGGGAAATCTCCAATCCCAAACCCAGTCCTCAGTTGCTGAAAGACTCTTCATAATGCCAATTAACCACTACATGGATATCATCATATGTAACGAGGCTCATATAATCCTTCGAGTAAAGGACTCGCCCCTATAACGAATAGACTCATATGAGAGCTGCGCAGTAGGGTCAAATCCAACATTCTGAGATTATTCAACCCTGGTCACATGTGACTTAACGTATTCACCTAGTAGTTAACTCCTATCACTCAAAGTCCCACCAAGCACAAAGCAAACAACATTCAGACCAACGAAAAATCTAACCAGATACATAAATCAAGCAATTATATTCAAAGGCTCATACAATCAGGCATAACCTAAACAGGCCATCCTACCACTGGCTGATCAGTTCTAGCATGCAATTCTACAAGCTCATATAAACATACAAATGCATCTTTCCTAGATCCTTATCTCTAATCTAGCATGTGAATCACATAATCATATCATATCACATAACAAACATGTATGGGTATTTTGGGAACCACTTACTTGAGCTCGGTCGATTGCACGCATCATCCCTTTTTCTCTTTTTAAAACCTTTTTATAAAAATGATTCTCTTTTAAAAATTTTCATACCGAGTCCTCAGTTTGAGCTCATACACACCCGAAAGTATGTCTGAACCCCTCAAACCAAGGCTCTGATACCAACTTGTAACATCCCAAAATTCAAGACCAAAAATTCCATTTTTATATACTAGAAAAACACTTAACAACTTTAATCCGAACATTGAAAACGTTTCATTTAAAATAAATATCAGAGTCTATCCCAAAGATCACATAATGCGGAATAATATGGGTGAATGCGATGCGATTGTCCCGAGCTCCTTTTCTGAAAACTGAAGGTACCTGAAACCAAAACTGTAAACCGTAAGCATGAAGCTTAGTGAGTTCCCCAAATACCACATACCATGCAAATCAACTGGGCTATACATGCCATACACACTGTGAGCCATATATATCAATCATATATCAAATAAGTTGATATGTGTCGCACATAGTCTTGTCGTTATGCCACGGGCCGCCACGTGGTCTTTCTTGCCAAGCGGGGGGAACCCCCTGGGTCTTACAGACAAGTGCCAAGAGCCACCTCCTGTTCTTACAGACAAGTGCCATGAGCATACAGTGTGCCAGGAGCCACCTCCTGGTCTTTCATACGTATTGCCTAGGGCTAACCCCGGGTCTTCCTGTCATAAATATAGCATACTGTATGCCAGGAGCCACCCCCTGGTCTTTCATACATAGTGCCTAGGGCTAACCCCCAGGTCTTCCTACCATATATAAACTAAATAGGTCGGCATTATGGCCGTAGACCCATACAAACAGTAAGGAGACTCACCTTGCACTTTTGAAGACTTGCAGATATTCCTCTGGCTGCTAACTGGCAATTCCCGAACTGCTAATCCTTCGGCTCCCCAAGCTATCAATACCAAATAACACTTAGTTCAAAACCAATAATCCTTCTTAGGTTAAAATGACCATTTTACCCCTGCTCTAACTTGGACCATATCCAAGGCCCAATTCCATCTAATCTTTATAAGTCCACTAATGGCCCACTAAAGGCCCACTAATGGCCCAATTTGCTAAATTGGGCCCAATCCCTCTAATGGGCCTTACCCTAAGCCCAAACATATTCTTGGCCCAGATTATCTGAATTCTGATGGCCCACTAAGGCCCAAAGAACTAAAATCCAATGCATGGCCCAATCTGAGGCCCAAAACATGCCAAGCCCATATCTATTGAGTACGCGGGGCGTACTCCTCTGTACGCTAAGCGTACTGGCTGAATGGTGTGTACGCTGTGCGTACATGCATTTACACCCAGCGTGCTCCATTGTTAAGTCACTTTTCCCATTAAGTGCTTAATACTCTATTCCACCGGCTCTAAACACAGATCCAAGTCCTCTTCAACGTCTTAATCCATAAAGTCACTAACTTGGTGACTTTGCATGCCCCAAACAAGCCCAAACACGAAAAATGGTATTCTACTTCCATGAAAATGGTCTTAACTCTTGCATGAGCCCACTAAGACCACCAAGATGACAACTTTCTGTCTTAGGGAGTCATTTAGCACCAAGGGTGGCAACCCTTAGTCTAGGAATCAGATTTGGACCATAAAGCTTCATCCTTGGGACCAAAAAGATCCAAAACTCCATCATAATAGATCTAAGCATTCAAGAGACAAGTTCAAGACTTTATACCTCAATAAAGTCTGAAATGAAGCAATAACCCCAGATCTATATCTTCTCCTTCAATCCACCACCTTTCTTTGCTCCTCACTTCCATGAAAAATTGATCCAAAACACCAAAATGCTCTCTAATGGCATTCTAAGCTCCAAAAACACTCAAGGGAGGTTTAGGGTTTCGTGGTGGCTGTCTAAGGATAAGAGGGATGCTGATATCTAGGGTATTATGTTCTTTATATAGTGACATACCCTAAAAATTAGGGTTTAGGGACTCTGAGCGTACGTTGGGCGTACGCCTCTCCGCACCTGCGTCCATACGGCCTTATACGCTGGGTGTAACCCAGCTTACGCTGGGCGTACCTTCACGCCTACCACCTTGCATGCATGGTACTTACTTGCCAAACATTTCCATTAGGGACCAATATTGTCAATAACTTCAATGTGCTATAACTTCTTCGTTCTTAGTCCGTTTCCGACGAACTTTATATCCATGAAAAGGTTACGAGTAGCCCTACGCTCCTAGCTACACCCTCAAGCCTGAAAACCTTCCGAATAGAACTAGAGACCCATAAAAGACTGATGTAACACCCATAAAAATCAGGCCAAATTTAAACTTTTTAAAACATTTAGAAACCCACAATTATTACCAATTTGTTTTCAAAACAGTTTTATATCAGAGTATCCCAGAAACATAGTCATAAAATGTGAGGAGTTGTACGATCACACCTTTGCCTTCCTGCGATCATCTGATGTACCTGAAACAATAAACTGAAACTGTAAGCCCGAGGCTTAGTGAGTTCCCCCAAAATACCGATATACCTACCATCCGCATAACAATAACAATAATACCATAACATAACAAAACCGAACAGCATGCAACGGGTCCACAACTTTACAGAGTGGATTACCCCTCTGGGCCCTCAGTGTGAGTCTGGATTGCCTTATGGGGCCATAGCTCACATCTGGATTGCCATTGAGCCCACAGTACGAGTCTCCCTCAGCTCGTAACTGGAATGCTCCCGAGCCCACAGTACGAGTCTCTCTCAGCTTATATCTGGAATGCTCCCGGGTTTGTTGGTTACCGCACGGAGCAGTGTCACCTCAACCCATCCCACATAATATATCAACATACATCATAACTAATGTGCATACAAATAATCACATAACAACATAGGTAGTCCTACAGTTCTACCTAACTGGCATAACAACTAGCATGCAACACTAACTCATACTCCACATATCAATAACTACCCGGATATCAATCCGGAGGGACCGACCTACTGTCGTAGACCCTGTCAGTATAGTGAGGAGAACTCACCTGACACTGCTAAAATCCCGCGGATGGTCTTTCCTTAAGGCCCATCCTATTATTCCAATCCAATTCCTATGGCCCATTATCACATAATCATAAAGGCCCAATAATGGCCCAATTTTCCAAATTGGGCCTAAGTCCTCACATGGGCCTTATCCTAAGCCCATCTAATTACTTTGGTCCATTTACTTGCTCTTGGATAACCCATCAATAGTCCAACCACCAAGGCCCACTAGGAAGGCCCAAATCAAGGGCCAAGTGAAATTAGGGTTTTCACATGCAATGACGATTAGGGTTAAGTGTTTCTTACTTAACCCATTAAGGACTTAATCCATTAAGTCCATTATTGCCTTAGGTGAATTTGCCAATGAGTATAATTTAATATTTTGAGTTTGTTAATTAATTCAAGTGCGGGTCCCGATAAATCCCAAATTAGGGTTTCAAGGCATTAGGGTTTTCCAAACCCTAATCAGGGTTTCCAACCCAATTACTTGCCCATTAATCAAATGGTTGGGCTTTTAGGTCCATTAGGGCTTCATTGGGCCCATTAGGGTTCTCATTGGGCCCACTAGGGTTTCATTGGGCCCACTTTGTCCAAGCATCCCAATCGAGTCCAAAACACAAACGGAGCACACCGCCACCCAACACGGCGGCTGGTGGCGGCAGCCACCGCCTCACGGTGGTGGTGACGGATTTTCTTTTCATTATTCTATTTTGTTACAATTTATAATACCATCCAATTAACACACATACAAACATTAATAACACACACACACAACCACCTCGTGGTTGCCGGTGGTGGTATATGGTGACAGCCACCATGGCTGGCGGCCATGGTGGCCCCTTTACATTTTCGGCCAACAATAACGAGCCTAAAAAACAATTAGCAATAGCAGCACTCGACGAACTATGCCAACGAACATAGCCACCCACCTGGTGGCGTGAAATGGTCGGCGGTCAACAGCCAAGGCAAAGTAGCCGCATGGCGGCGGCGGCGGCAGTCGATGGGTCCCAATAGCAACCGGTTCGATCGGTTCTTCCCACGACCATAGCACCGGCTGTACTCCCGTCTCATGGTCTCCGGCAGTGGCGGTGGCGCATCAACAGAAAAGGGCAGAGAAGATGAAAGTTCTCAGTCTCCCACCGGGATAACAACAACGACACCCGCTGCCGCCCTTCTTGACGGAACCACGACCGGAGTTGGCGGTCGTTCCAAGTCTTCAGCAGTTGTGGCGCAGCGGTGGATCTTCACGCCGCCACAGATGAAGAGGGGATGGCGATAAGACGCTTCAACTGGGGAGGAGAACGGTGGCTCCACCACAGCTCCACTTCTCCGGCAGTGAAATGATCGTGGTGGTTGCCTCATGGGTTCGCGATCTCACAGCAATGGCGGCGCGGCGGCAGAAGAGAACGCAAAGAGGGTGGCGGCCGGAGTTGAAGATGGAGGGTGAAGGAGATGGTGGTTGGTGTTTGTGTCTAGGGTTAGGGTTAAACAAGGCAATGCAACAGTTAAATACCCGGCTCCATGCAAACATATAGAGAAAATGACAGAACTGGTCCCTCCCATTCCAATCTCTTCAAACAAAGTCCAATAATTACCATTTAGACCCTGGCTCCTTCAAATCCTTTCAACTTTGACCCAATATTTTACCAAATGGCCCCTCCATGACAATTTCTTTTCAGCTTAGGTCCAGAACTTACTCTTTAGTCCCTGCTTCCATAAATCCTTACATATTAAATCCAAATAATACCAAACACCCCTTGCTTTATGAAAATATTACAAATTGAGTCCCAAAATTACACTTTAACCCCTGGAGATTCCAATCCTGTCATTTGGCTTCCCGAAACCAACACCCCACTAATTATTATTTGTTTTTGGGCTATAATAATCTAAAATAATAATAAAATTACTTCTCGGGGTTCCGGGTTTATTATTCAATTACTATACTTTAAACGGGATGTTACAACTGAATCATCAGATTACGCTTATGCCCTTGTCCTCCGAAGCCACGACCAAACATTTTCAAAACCGGGTGTTATAGTAGTTAATGTTTCAAACATCCGTTTATCCTTGCATACATGGTTCGTTGCCCCAGAGTCGATCCACCAAGAAACATCATCATCCTGAACATAGAAAGATTCAGGAATGAATGAAACATAGTAAACATAATTCTAATTAGAATTATCAAAGTTAGTCATAAACTGACCTCCTTTAACTTGGGCTGAGGACCCGTTCACCTTTCCATTGGCTCCACTGTTTCCAGCACCATTGTTGCCTAAGTTCACATGACAATCACGCTTGCAATGCCCAACCTGATTTACGAAGTACACGTCGTCCTGATCCCGAAAATATAAATTTCATCGAAATCCGAATCCGTATGAATTAGATATGACTTTTATAAGATATAAAAGTCAGCCGCGCACAATGAATGTATGACGTAAAAAGCTACGAAGAGAATGGTTGACTTTTAGCTAATGCGACCAAAATGAAATTCGTAGTACTCCTTAAAATAAGAATTTTGAGAAAAAGAATGCCAAAAAGGGGGTCCGTACGAGAGAGTTATGATTTTAGCAAAATTATTTAATTTTATAAAAATATGGACAAAAATATAAATTCAAAATTAGCCAACGGAGTCTAAACGAAAGTTGTAGATCTCGTCGATAGCTACGCGTGGATATAAAGAACGTCAAAAACGGAGTTCGTATGAGCGAGTTATAATTTTTAATAACACATTTACATATTAAAATAAAGTGTAAATCAGATATACGTCTACATATATATACATATGTATATATCACTAGAAAGGTATCGACGATGCGGTCGTTATAAGACTAGTGTTGAGTACTTTCGACATTAGTTTAGTACAAATATCATTAAATCTATTTTAAATAGTATTATAAAGGGGTGTTTAGTCATTTAAGTAAATATAAAGGGTGGTTTTTGAAAATTCAATTACTATAAATAAGAGCCTCTAGGCTCTCATATTTCTTGCACCATTCTCTTGATTCAAGAGTCTTTCTCTTCTTATCCGCCGAGCATTTCGGTCCCTCGTGATTCGACTTATCTTTCTGTAGTTTTTAGTATACTAAGGTGAGCGCTGAAGCGCTGCAAGAATCTTTCTTAGAAAGATTTAGCGACGAAGTTCTGCCCCTGCAGAGCCTGACTCCTAGCTAAGTAAGTTATGCTACCCTACTTTCAATATAGCTTATAATATCGTTATTATGAACCTATAAATAAATTTATCAGTGATTCAAAGTCGTTATACTGATTGATCTACTTACGGGGATGATGTATAGGATGTGACTTAGTGAGGTGTTTAAAGTGGGATTTCCAAACAGCATAATTCGTATACCAAACGGACCTTACCTCCGATATGATCCTACATGGTTGTTCCTTACTTGATAGATCATGAAGTAGACTTTGAGTTAATGATGAATCTAGACTAATAATTAGTCGCAATAAATATTAGACTAAAACTTAGCGATAATAATGTTAGGTTTCGTCGAAGGAAAATAGAATCATTAAAAGCGAAGCGCTGCCCGAGTTTGGAATCATCACTTTAACAAGTGAGTGCATAGTTATTTTCATCTTACACATAGATATGAAGTATTTTATATAAATTACGTGCTATATGTGCATATTATCTGTATACTTGTTATCTATGTTGGATGAACACTATTATACATGTTTTAAATGATTTAAACTGTATACGTATTTTATACCTATAAATTACAAGGGGTAAAGATGGGTAGATGAAAGATGAGTTGGATGATGAAATAGATCATGAGATGAGGGTGAGAGGTGAAAAATGAGAGAAGCCTTTACCCAAGCGTTGGCCCCGTCATCTAGCAGAGTATGGATGACAACCACAGACTATTCTAGACAGTCCGGTGGAACACTAGCACACTCGCAACATGTAGGTGTTGTGAATGAGACGTTCACTCGGTGTACTCTAAAAACCCATTGACATGTATTGCGAGTGGACTCTCGAAAATAATTCTGTCAGTAAACAAGATAAACCCTAGCGACTATGGAGTTAGTGTCTGTTATATAAACCCTGGCGACTATGGACTTAGTTCCTGTTATATAAACCCTGGCGACGATGGACTTCGTGCCTATTCCTTAGGACAGTCCTTAGGAATAAATAATAAGGAGTAGATGATTCATAGAGAAGATACTTAAGAATAAAGAAGATACAGGGGATGGGTAAATGGGTTAATTGTTTGATGATGAAACATAATAAATATATTATTGTGGGTTGAAAACCCTATGTAGTCACCGGGTTTCCCAACCTGACCCACTCGGTTTATTTGTATCACAGGTGTCGATATGAAGCTACATTACACCGAGAGATTAAGGAGATGTAGATCACTAGTGTAAATGAATGTAAGGTCTGTTTATGCTTATGTTTCTGTATTACCGATAACATCCCAAAGTTTTAAAATGAATAAAATACATTTCTTAGGAAATGCTTTGATAACATATTTATCATGTTTTTCTGGGAACAAATTCCGCAACACTTTTCTTTAAAAGGTTACTCTGATTTGAAAATAAGCATAAATAAATTTTTTAAAATGACCGTGAATTTGGGGATGTCACAGATATATTTATGGATTTAAGTTGCCTTGAACTTCCACGCTAGTCTACCACCTTCTTCCTCTTTCACAAGCACAAGAACACACACTTTCAAGCTCAAAACACACACCAAATGAATAGGGTTTTTAAAGGACGCTTTTGGGAGTTGGAGATTAACGGGGGAAAGGTCTCAAAGAAGGTAATGACATTATATAAGGCTCAAACCCTAAAAATTTAGGGTTGAGCACTATGGCAGTACACCCCACATACCTAAGGTATGCCCAACATACCACCACAAGTCTTCGCGTCCGTTTAATTGAGTTACGCCAGACATAACTCTAACTTACGCCTGACGTAAGCACCAAATTGCCAACATTTTAAGCTTTTAGGCCAAAATGAAAATACCTAAACAATGAGTGTTGCAATTTTAACGCAGCTTCCTAGGCCAAATCAATACGGCCTACTTCAATCTCACCAACTTCATCATGTTTGCAACCTTCAAGAAGATGAACTACCAATTTACAAAGATATATATATATATATATATATATATATATATATATATATATATATATATATATATATATATATATATATATATATATACATACTAGGTTATAACCTATTAATGCTACGGTAGGCATGTTCAGATTTCGATTATATAGACAAAAAGTAAGATTAAATGTCAACATAATAAAAAGCAATGTATTTCAAATTGTAAGTGAAGCTGAATGAATTTGATAAGTAAAAAAATCTTTTAACTTACATTTTGAAATACTTCTTTATATACCTCATTGGAAGTTTTATTGGTCAAATTATCATCCGTATATAAAATTAGTAACCCCAATCCTTCTCCGCTCTTTACTTTCGATAAAACAACATATAGCTAACCATGTGAGAAAAACGGATCTCATAAAACAAACCAACCTTTTACAGTGATTAGCATTGACTTTTATTTATGGTCATAGCAAAACGAACAACAGAGGAAACTGTCTCTTTTTTGAATTTGAATGAAATTTTAACGTCTGAAGGTGTCAAAAACAATCTTGAAATAAATGTTGGATGTCCGATATTGCTTCCAGTTATGACGACGGTTTCTATAATGCGATTACCCAATGATACCACCTAAAGTCATAAGTCAGTTTTCAGTTCGATATTTCTTAATAACATAACAGGAACACCGAGTTTTAAAATAAACTTATGGTTTGGCAACTCGAAGAATTTAATATCATTTAGAACTTTGGGTATGTATAAAGCCTCATCAATACTAACCGTGGTTTATATGGGTTTATAATACAAAATACATTTTTTTTACATTTGATATTAATTTTTTTATCTATATAATAAATTTAAAAATACCAACCGTGGTATACATGAGTTATAACCTGACGTTTCTTATAAATTTTGTACATTAATATTTATATTTACAAAATTTTTTGGTAAATGAATGTTATAAACCTATTTATGATTAAAATATATAATTTTTAAGCATGATTTCAACAAAATATGATAATGGAATCAGTTGGTAGTGTTTTAAAGTATAGGGACTAAAAAAAAAATATATGTTATATTAAGAAAATGGTTGTATGTAACTCCCACGTTTCCATCTAGGCCTAGTAATCAAACATATGACCTTTGTGGTCAAGTCATGTAGTCATTTTGTGAATGAATAAGGCAGGATTATTCATATATTTTGTACTTATGTGTTTTATATGATATTAAGATATATTATATAATAAAATAAATAAGATTTAAAATACACATAAAAAATAAAAGATCACTTAGGGAAAATAATCTCAACCTAGTTATAGTGTTCGTAATTAGGATGTCGTACATATCTAGAACGCCTCAATCCAACTTAGAACGAAGAAGTTAGGAAGCGCCAAAGTCTCGTGATAAAACCAAAACGGCTACAGATAGCGTAAAAAGTGAATCTTGGTTAGATTTCTTTTTAGCTTAGGAAGTCTAAACGGAATTTAGAGATGTCATAAAAACAAATTGGTGCGTATAGGTATTGTCTAAATCTGACTTCACTAGAGGAAGTTATGATTTTTCTAAAATTCGGCGCAACAGTGTGCGCACCAATATTGAATTTTATATCGGCAGATTGTTAACCAAAACACTCTAAACGAGAGTTGAAGATCTCGTTGTTAGGATTTCAACGATATAAAAACCATCGAAAACGGACGCCGAGTGCGAGAGTTATGCATTTTATACGGGCTTTAATAGGCTAAGCATGTGTAAATAAAATAAATTCAAAATTAGCCGATAGAATCTAAATGAAAGATGAAGATCTCATCGAGGGCTTTCTGTGGATATAAAGAACATGAAAAACGGAGCTCGTATGAAGGAGTTATGTACTTTTGAAAATCTGGAAAATGTCACACACGCACGCACGTCGCGCGTAGCTTGTGCACGAAGTCATCCACGTAGCCCCACCCAGATCGTCCCACGTGTCGGTAGCCCAGTGGATCGACGTCACGCTTACATGCGGTGCGCCTCCTGTTGCACGGCGCACAAGACTCCAAACTACCCTATAAATACCAGCTCATTCTTTCACTCCTCCCCACACCCTCCATTCGGTATCTCTCTGAAAATTTCAATAGTTAGCCCATTTTTCTTCATTCTAGCCTACGACGAAGCCCTGTGACACCCTCAAGTGTTCTACTTTCCATAATCTTCTTATAAGAAGGACCTAAGTCAGTATTCTGCCGATTTAGATATCGATTCTCGTCTATTGTACTCTGTAAGCTGTGACATCCCCATTTTCACGGCCAGAAAAGACCGATTTTGTTTATGCTTGTTTGAAAATCAGAGTAACATTTTAAATAAAAGTGTTGCGGAATTTGTCCCAAAACAAAATATGATAAAGATTTATCAAAAGCATTTCCAAGGAAATGTATTTCATTAAAAGACTCGGGATGTCATGTTCGATACAGATCAAAAGCATAAACAGTACAATATAAGCCTTACTACATTATTTCATATCTACAGGCCTATATCCGTAATCCCTCATCCAAAACATCACATCTATGCTCGAGCGCCACTACCTGTAATACATGAAACTGAGTGGGTCAGGTTTGAGAGCCTGGTGAGCACATAGGGTTTTCAACCCACAATAAATAAGTTTATTAATTTCATCAACCAACAATAACCCGATTACCCGTTCCCGTTATCCTCACTTTACGTCCCTAAACACCTATCATAAGGGATCTAGCCTAAGGATCATCATTGGGATGGACACTACTGCTAAGGGGGTTCCTCAGCAATAAATGTCCTAAAGGCAACCATGAGGGGGATGGAGTACACCGGTGAACACATCGTTCACAAACACCTACAGGTTGCGAGCCTGCTAGTGTTCCACTGGACTATCTAG
This sequence comes from Lactuca virosa, assembly GCF_052849685.1. Classification (NCBI taxonomy): domain Eukaryota; kingdom Viridiplantae; phylum Streptophyta; class Magnoliopsida; order Asterales; family Asteraceae; genus Lactuca; species Lactuca virosa. The sequence continues at coordinate 126,209,386 of NC_136430.1, forward strand.
AAGAGTCCGTGGTCGTCATCTATACTCCGCTAGATGACTGGATCACCAACAACATTGAGGTCTCTCATCATTTTATCACACATCATCTTATTACATCTACCCATGTTTTACCCCAAAAATTTTGAAGATATAAAATACATATACAGTTTAAATAACGAAAAACGTGTATAAAATCATTCATCCAATATAGACAGCAAGTATTCAGATAATATGCACACATAGCACGTAATTTATATAAAATACTTCATATCTTTGTGTAAGATGAAAGTAACTATGCACTCACCTGATTAGGTGGTGACTCGGTACTTGAACAGCGCTTCGTTATCTCAAAACAATTTTTCCTTGACCAAAACCTAGTATCAATATCACTATGGTTTAGTTTTAATGTTAACCGTGACTAATTAATAGTCTAGCTATTATTATTATTATATAAGCGTTAAATAACACCCAATATAACTCATAATAATAGCCCAAATAATTATTTTAAGGACCTAATAACATTACTATAATTATTTAAAAGTTATATTAAAAATTGCGTAGGCGTAGCTCACTTACAGCGGATTTTAAAGAAAACCGGGCTTTGCTCGGAGCAGCGTTTCCGAATCGAAAGACCCTTTTTCTCGGGACTCCGGGAGCCTCGGGGCTTCCTTTGGGTGCTAGGGATTTTTCCTAGGGTTTAGGGGGTTAAAATGGGTAGTGAGAGAAAGTAGAGAGAGAAAGGAATGAAGAAATGAGTGATTTCCTCGGCAGCCCTCACACGGTATTTATAGGGGCCGAACTTCGGATCTACGCGGGGCGTTCAGCAAGTTACGCGGGGCGTAACTTCGGATAAGGTCACCAGCTCGCACTCGCAAGAGGATCATGTCCGAAGGTACGCTGGGTGTACCAGCCTTGGACGCGGGGCGTAGAGCGAAGGCAAGGCGACGTGTCTTCATCTGGTGCGAGGCCGTGGGGAGCAAGCAACGGCTAGGATCTTGCCACGTCATCACAGTTTCGCAAATTGCACACTTAACTTCTAAAAATCATAACTTTCGCATACAAGCTCCGTTTTCGACGTTCTTTATATCCACGCGTAGGTGGGAACGTACTCTACAACTTTCGTTTAGACTCCATCGGCTAATTTTGACTTTATTTTAAAAGTTATATTTTTAACAGGCCGGGACAGGATTAGTCTGTTAAAAATTCATAACTTCTTCATCCGACGTCCGTTTTCGTTTGTCTTTTTATCGTTATGCTACTATTAACGAGATCTTTGATTCTCGTTTAGGTTGTGTCGGCTAAAAACCACTCGATCTAATATTCGAACTTCGGGTTGTACACTAGTAAGCCGAAACTTCGAAAAATCATAACTTCCTCATACGAAGTCAGATTTAGGCGTTCTTTTTATGGACGCTCTCGGTTTAACGTTTTCTACGACTTTCGTTTAGATCGCTAAGGCTAAAACTCGCTCTATCGTAAATTCACTATTTACGCTTCCCGGTATCGTTCCGGTTCCATCACGAAACTTCAATGGGTCATAACTTCTTCGTTATAACTCGGATTTCGGCGTTCTTTATATCTCCAGAATCCTTGTTTCGACCACTACAACTTTATGTAAAGATATCGGGCTTATCCCATACTTTAATTTTGACGCTTATTTTTATTCTTTATTAATTATACATTTATAATTAAATAATAAGCACATAAATTCACATATTTCACAAAATACTAAAATATTTCATCTTTATTACATCAAAAGAGTTACAATAGTTGACCTAGACTATTACATCGTCTAAAATGCTTAGCCCCGAAACGCGGGCGTTACAATTCTCTCCCCTTTAGGATGATTCCGTCCCGGAATCATGCGTCAGCAAACAGATGCGGATAGCGACTCATCATGTCATCCTCTGTTTCCCAAGTGAGATTCGGCCTATTCGAATGTTTCCACTGGACTAGCACTAATTCGACCATCTTGCGTCGTAACTTCTTAGTCTTACGGTCAACAATTGCCTCGGGCTCTTCAATTAGCCTCTTGTTCTCATCCATTCTTAATTCTGAGATTGGAATTAGTCGGGAACTTCTCACGTGAATTTACTCAGATAACACACATGGAAGGTGTTATGAATATCATCGAGTTCTTCGGGCAATTCCAGCTTGTAAGCTTGGTTCCCAATCTTCTGAAGAACTTGGAACGGTCCAATAAACCTTGGACTCAACTTTCCTCGTTTTCCGAATCTTATAAGTCCCTTCCACGGTGAGACTTTAAGCAAAACCGAATCCCCAACTTCGAAGGTCATCGGTCGTCTTTTCTTGTCAGCATAGCTCTTCTAACGATCCTGAGCTGCTAACATCCTTTCCCTGATCACCTTTAACTTCTCAGCAGTCTCATGGACTATCTCGGGGCCCATAAACTGCTTTTCTCCAGCCTCAAGCCAACAAGACGGCGTACGACACTTTTGCCCGTACAAAGCATGATAGGGTGCCATCTTGATGCTCGAGTGGAAACTGTTATTGTAGGAAAATTCTACCAAAGGTAAGTGCTCATCCCAGTTACATTGGAACTTAAGGGTACATGCTCTCAGCATATCTTCAAGCGTTTGAATCGTTCTTTCGCTCTGACCATCAGTCTGCGGATGGTAAGTTGTACTCAGACACAACTTCGTACCCAGTTCCTCTTGTAGACTCCTCCAAAACCTCGACATAAAACGACTATCACGATCGGATACAATCGTTAGAGGAACACCGTGAAGTCTCACAATTTCCTTCACGTAAGCATTTGCAAGCTTATCCATAGACCACCTTTCGTTGGCAGCTATGAAGTGTGCACTCTTTGTGAAACGATCCACGACCACCCAAATCATGTCGTGTCCGTTCTTTGTCCTGGGCAGTTTAGTCACAAAATCCATGGTGGTGTCTTCCCATTTACCCATGGGTACAGGTAAAGGTTATAAACTCCCGTATGGTTTCTGATGTTGTGCCTTAACTCTCGCACATGTTACACACTCGGCCACATACTTTGCAACATCGAGCTTCATCGTCGGCCACCAGTAGTAGGGTTTTAGGTCCCTATACATTTTTGTGCTACCGGGATGAATCGAGTACATGGTCTTGTGAGCTTCTTCCATAAGAAGATCTCTTATCCCTCCCGTCTTAGGTACCCAAATCCGATCTTGGAATACCTTCAGTCCTTGACGGTTTGTACCGAACACCAACGTCTTTCCCAAATGTTCTTCCTTTCGGTCATTCTTTTATGAAGCTTCTTCTTGAGCTTTCTTGATACTTTCCACAATTGTCGAGACAACTTCAATTCTCAAGGCTCTTGGCCTTTTTCTTTCAAGATTGACTTTCCGACTGAGAGCATCAGCAACAACATTTGCTTTACCGGGTGGTAAAGTACCTCACAGTCGTAGTCCTTGAGTAATTCCAGCCAGCATCGTTGCCTCATATTCAATTCTTTTTGATTAAAGAGATAATGGAGACTCTTTTGATCAGTGAAAAGTTTACACTTCGTGCCATAGAGGTAATGCCTCCATATCTTTAAGGCAAATACTACCGCTGCCAACTCCAAATCGTGAGTGGGGTAGTTCTTTTCGTGCTCCTTCAATTGTCGAGATGCGTATGCTATCACCTTTTCTCTTTGGGTCAGAACACAACCCAACCCGACTCCAGATGCATCACTATAGACCGCGAAGTCTTTAACTCCATCGGGTAGAGAAAGAATCGGTTCTTCACATAACTTTTTCTTTAGCTTCTCGAATGCCTCATCGTACTTCTCACTCCATGAATAAGTAGCTCCTTTATGGGTCAAAGCTGTCAATGGAGCAGCTATCGAAGAAAAGGCTTGGATAAATCGTCGGTAGTATCCGGCTAATCCTAGAAAGCTTCGAATCTCTATGGGACTCTTCGGACGTTCCCACTTCATCACAGCTTCGATTTTTACTGGGTCAACCATTATTCCCTCCTGGTTAACCACATGACCCAAGAATTGGACTTCTCGGATCCAAAAATCACATTTGGAGAACTTAGCATAAAGCTTCTCCTTCTTCAAGATTTCCAACACCTCTCGTAGCTGCTTGCCATGCTCCTCCTGGCTTTTCGAGTAGATGAGAATGTCATCTATGAACACTATCACGGATTTATCGAGGAATGGTTTACAAACCCTGTTCATCAAATCCATGAATGCTGCTGGAGCATTGGTTAGTCCAAACGACATAACCAAGAACTCGTAGTGTCCATATCTCGTTCTGAACGCAGTCTTCTCGATATCCTGATCCGGTGATCCCTTACCTTCAGCTGATGATATCCTGACCTAAGATCGATCTTTGAGAAATAGCTCGAATCTTGCAGCTGATCGAATAGGTCATCAATCCTTGGCAACGGATACTTGTTCTTCACTGTTGCCTTGTTCAGCTCTCGATAGTCTATACACATTCTCATGCTTCCGTCTTTCTTCTTCACGAATAGCACCGGAGCTCCCCAGGGTGATGAACTAGGTCGAATGAAACCATTGTCCAACAACTCCTGAATTTGCGTCATAAGCTCCTTCATCTCCGTCGGTGCTAATCGGTACGGTGCCTTTGCTATCGGTGTTGTACCTGGCAACAAGTCTATCTGAAACTCTACTTGTCTATCAGACGGTAATCCGGGAAGATCTTCGGGAAAGACTTCCGGATAATCACACACAACCGGTATATTCTGCACCTCTTTCTTTTCCTTCTTAGCATTGATTACGAATGCCAAGTATGATGCACATCCCTTGGTCAAACATTTTCTGGCTTTCATCAGGGAGATGATTCCAGAATTTACTCGGCGTTTGTCCCCGTACACCATAAATGACTCTTTTCCGGGTGGGTTTACCCTTACTATCTTCTTTCGGCATTGAATCTCAGCATCGTTCGCGCTAAGCCAATACATTCCCAGAACGATGTCGAAACCGTTCAATTCTATGGGTAACAGCTCCTCGTGGAATTCGTTTCCGTTTAGGTCGATGGCGATGTTCTTAATACGATTACTAACAGGTACGAACTTGCCACTGGCAACTTCCACAATTAGGGCATTATCAAGTTTTTCTACAGGCAATGCTAATTTTCCTCCAAATCTATGCGATACAAAGGAATAGTTTGCTCCCGAATCAAATAGTATATTGGCAGGCAATCCATTTACAAGAAAGGTACCTGAAGCGACATCTGCTGCCTCCTTTGCAGCTTCGAGCGTCATCTGGAAGGCTCTTGCCTTCGGCTTTGGTGGAATGTTGGGTCTTCCTGCCTCCTTCTTCTTCGGACAGTCCCTCGAAATGTGCCCTTCCTCGTTGCACTCATAACAGACCTTCTTAGTGAACGTGCACTCGTTGGCATAGTGCCCAGGTTTTCCACATTTGAAACAAGTGACTCCTCCGTCACATTTCCCCTGGTGCTTCTTCTTTCACTTGTCGCACCATTTGGCTTCACCTCCTCCAGACTTCTACGTACCAGACCTTGAGAACTTGCTTTTCTTGCTGAATTTCGACAACCCATCAAATTTCCTTTTCTCTCCCACCTCCGCTCTCTCCAGACCCTTCTCTCGTATCTGGGTCTCCACATTCTTAGCAGCCCAGATGGCGGCTTTCAGAGTGGTTGTTTTCTTGACCATTGGACCGAAGTCCGCTGGTAATCCGAGGGCAAACTTGTTAACCTTGGAGAGTTCAGTTGGGATGAGGTGAGGAACAAGCTTCATTTTCTCTGTAAAGCTTGCAGCGTATTCAATAACGCTCATTCTTCCCTTCTTCAGATTTTGGAATTCGTTGTTGATCTCCAGAAGATCTTGCTCAGAGCAGTATTGCATCTTTAACTGCACCAGAAAATCCTCCGACGACATCTTGCTCGCTTCTCCTTTGGGCATTGAATCAGCTAGTAGCTTCCACCAGCTTAGTACTCCAAATTTCAACAGAGGAACCGCGAGAGCGGTCTTCTGCCTGTTGCTACACTCGCAACTCTCAAACATCGTTTCCATCTTGGAGATCCAGTTCATGACTTCCACCGGCGTCGGGCTTCCAGATAGACACGGTGGTTTAGATGCCATGAAATCCTTGTATTTGCATCCACGTCCGTCATTTCCTCCATCCTGGTGGTTTTGCCTAACTATCGGTGGGTTGGCTTGACCAACAGTCCCACTGTAGTTTCCTCCTTCTGACTGCCCATCATTCAGCTCGGGCTCTACGATTGGTATGGTAGCTTCCTCACGATTTTGTTGGAGCAAACGCCTGGTTTCCTCCATTTGACGATCCAACATCATCTGGATCATTGCTTGCACTCCGGCCATCGTGATTGGATCAGGAACATCTGCTACAACATGTACTTGCTGAATCACTGGGGGTTGATTCCTATTCCCATTTGCATTCCCAGCTCCACTGCGGGTTCTTGCCATTTTGATCTATACACCGAATAAGGTGAATTTAGATCTTTATTCAGGATAGACGTTTAAATAATCCTTATCTCTCCGAAACGTTTACATGCTAGTTCTAATATCGTAGTCGTACGTTTAGAATCCTAAACACATAAGGTTTCCATATCCGGTCGGCAACAGACCATAGATCCGAACAAATATCAACATGCCAGGCACAAAGCATTTACCACATAAAAGCATTTTAGGCACAATTCCTAAAATAAGCTAGTCCTCACACCTCACAATCATCGCTTAGCATTCTAAGTTTAAGTCTACAAATCCTACAAATTCCTAGTTCGCTTAAACTAATGCTCTGATACCAACTGTGACATCCCCATTTTCACGGCCAGAAAAGACCGATTTTGTTTATGCTTGTTTGAAAATCAGAGTAACACTTTAAATAAAAGTGTTGCGGAATTTGTCCCAAAACAAAATATGATAAAGATTTATCAAAAACATTTCCAAGGAAATGTGTTTCATTAAACGACTCGGGATGTCATGTTCCATACAGATCAAAAGCATAAACAGTACAATATAAGCCTTACTACATTATTTCATATCTACAGGCCTATATCCGTAATCCCTCATCCAAAACATCACATCTATGCTCGAGCGCCACTACCTGTAATACATGAAACTGAGTGGGTCAGGCTTGAGAGCCTGGTGAGCACATAGGGTTTTCAACCCACAATAAATAAGTTTATTAATTTCATCAACCAACAATAACCCGATTACCCGTTCACGTTATCCTCACTTTACGTCCCTAAACACCTATCATAAGGGACCTAGCCTAAGGATCATCATCGGGATGGACACTACTGCTAAGGGGGTTCCTCAGCAATAAATGTCCTAAAGGCAACCATGAGAGGGATGGAGTACACCGGTGAACACATCGTTCACAAACACCTACAGGTTGCGAGCCTGCTAGTGTTCCACTGGACTGTCTAGAAGAGTCCGTGGTCGTCATCTATACTCCGCTAGATGACTGGATCACCAACAACATTGAGGCCTCTCTTCATTTTATCAGACATCATCTTATTACATCTACCCATGTTTTACCCCAACATTTTTGTAGATATAAAATACATATACAGTTTAAATAACGAAAAACGTGTATAAAACCATTCATCCAACATAGACAGCAAGTATTCAGATAATATGCACACATAGCACGTAATTTATATAAAATACTTCATATCTTTGTGTAAGATGAAAGTAACTATGCACTCACCTGATTAGGTGGTGACTCGGTACTTGAACAGCGCTTCGTTATCTCAAAACTATTTTTCCTTGACCAAAACCTAGTATCAATATCACTAGGGTTTAGTTTTAACGTTAACCTTGACTAATTAATAGTCTAGCTATTATTATTATTATATAAGCGTTAAATAACACCCAATATAACTCATAATAATAGCCCAAATAATTATTTTAAGGACCTAATAACATTACTATAATTATTTAAAAGTTATATTAAAAACTGCGTAGGCGTAACTCACTTACATCGGATTTTAAAGAAAACCGGGCTTTGCTCGGAGCAGCGTTTCCGAACCGAAAGACCCTTTTTCTCGGGACTCCGGGAGCCTCGGGGCTTCCTTTGGGTGCTAGGGATTTTTCCTAGGGTTTAGGGGGTTAAAATGGGTAGTGAGAGAAAGTAGAGAGAGAAAGGAATGAAGAAATGAGTGAAATCCTCGGCAGCCCTCGCACGGTATTTATAGGGGCCGAACTTCGGATCTACGCGGGGCGTTCAGCAAGTTACGCGGGGCGTAACTTCGGATAAGGTCACCAGCTCGGATCCAGTTGGCTCGCACTTGCAAGAGGATCAGGTCCGAAGGTATGCTGGGCGTACCAGCCTTGGACGCGGGGCGTAGAGCGAAGGCGAGGCGACGTGTCTTCATCTGGTGCGAGGCCGTGGGGAGCAAGCAACGGCTAGGATCTTGCCACGTCATCATAGTTTCACAAATTGCACACTTAACTTCTAAAAATCATAACTTTCGCATACGAGCTCCGTTTTCGACGTTATTTATATCCACGCGTAGGCGGGAACGTACTCTACAACTTTCGTTTAGACTCTGTCGGCTAATTTTGAATTTATTTTAAAATTTTAATTTTTAACAGGCCGGGGCAGGATTGGTCCGTTAAAAATTCATAACTTCTTCATCCGACGTCCGTTTTCAGCTGTATTTTTATCGTTACGCTACTATTAACGAGATCTTCGATTCTCGTTTAGGTTGTGTCGGCTAAAAACCGCTCGATCTAATATTCAAACTTCGGGATGTACACTGGTAAGCCGAAACTTCGGAAAATCATAACTTCCTCATACGAAGTCAGATTTGGGCGTTCTTTTTATGGACGCTCTCGGTTTAACGTTTTCTACGACTTCCGTTTAGATCGCTAAGGCTAAAACTCGCTCTATCGTAAATTCATTATTTATGCTTCCCGGTATCGTGCCGGTTCCATCACGAAACTTCGACGGGTCATAACTTTTTCGTTATAACTCGGTTTCGGCGTTCTTTATATCTCCGAAATCCTTGTTTCGACCACTACAACGTTATGTAAAGATATCGGGCTTATCCCATACTTTAATTTTGACGCTTATTTTTATTCTTTATTAATTATACATTTATAATTAAATAATAAGCACATAAATTCACATATTTCACAAAATACTCAAATATTTCATCTTTATTACATCAAAAGAGTTACAATAGTTGGCCTAGACTATTACATCGTCTAAAATGCTTAGCCCCGAAACCCTGGTGATGTGACCTGGCTTTCAGCTGGAATAATACTGGTGGATCAGATTGTTCTTTATCCCTGCAAGATCACAAGAAAGAGAGGCCGTCAGCCGCTTTCCGGGAGGATGCTCCCGGAAGAACGCTCCGACGGTCAAGTTAGGAGATATCTAGGGTTTTTGGTGTCTTCTTTTGGAGAGAAGAGTTTACCTCGTGAGTCTGAGGGTGCATCCTTTTATACCTAGCGCTCCTGCCTAGTCCGTACTAGACAGGATCGCTTTTTGGGGAGACAAGATCAGAGGCGCTGATTGGAGGGTCGTGCGTCCTCAACCGTTAGGGCGCTCTTATTGGCTCTGGCGGTAATGGTCTGATCTACTGTTTGTCCCCTGATTGTCTCTTTTGTCTTGGAGCTGGGAGCGTCCTTCAGCGGGCGCGAGCCCTTCGCCTGGGCATCCTGTCCCCAGAGGCGCTGGCGGGCGTTGAGCCTGCTGGGCTTAGCTTGGCTGGAACGCTTAGTGTTTTGGTTAAGTGCGATCCTGTCGTGTTGTCTTAGGCACGTCATCACGTCCCCCAGTCCGGTAGCCGTAGCGTTGCAGTGCTAGTTACGGCGTTCCGGGCTTAACTAGCTTACACGAGTTGGTTTTTCTTTACTCGTCGTTCCGATCTTAATGGCGACGTGACTGCGCATGATGGCTGGAAGTTACGTCACCGTGTCAGACATTTTAAATGCCCCGCCTTTTCTGTTCTTTTATAAAAACACTTATAGGGTTCCCTTTTTGCCTTCACCCTTCTTTTATCCCTCTTCGTCTTCCTTTCTCTGAGTTTTCTTTTCTTCTTCTTTATGGCGAGTCTTCCTGGTATCGTTCCATCCGCCGCTGAGTACCGCCAGCTCGAAATTTCGTATGGCTTGTCATCTGTGGAGGGTGTGGAATTTCCCTCTCCGGGTTCTAGCATCTCATCCCCCCTCCTGGAAAAATCGGGGTTTATTTGAAAACCCTAGACGCCGGCATCTGCTTCCCGTTGACGGACTTTCAAGAGGAGGTTCTGCAGAAAGATGACCGTAGCTTGCAGATGCTGATCCCAAATGCCGTTAACAAAGTGGTGGCATTCGAGATGATCTGCAGGGCCAATGGCTACCTTCCCGATTACTTTGTGTTTAAGTATTTCTTCAGATTCTGCGTCACCGGAGATAAATGCACCTTTTCAGTCCGGCGGGGGGGGGGGGGGCATGCTTTAGTTCCCGACGGGCGGACCCCCAAGAATTGGCAGGATAAGTGGTTATGGGTGAATCAAGAACTGGTTGGGAGTGGTCGGTATCGTGCGAATACTTTTGCTGATACCATCCCTAAGCTTTTCCCCCCACAACCAGGGCGTTGCTGATTACCTTAAGAGCGTCCAGGTTTCTCCTGAAGACTACTCCGAGGCCCTCCTTTCTGGTGTAGGGATGAGTCCCTCTTGGAGGCGACGTGGCAAAATGGCAGCGTTCTTCTGTATCGTTGATGGTGAGTGCTTTGCTTGACTTTTTCCTCTTTTGTTCCCTCTCTTCTCTTTCTTTTTTCTTTTTCTGATACTTCGCGTTATGTCCTTCCCAGGTGCTGAATCTTCTTTGTATATGGATGAGGTTCTCCGAAAACGCTACCGGGGCAAGTTGGAGTACCACGAGGTGGATCTGGTTAACCGACTTCCCCCACCTCGCCGGTTGGTCCAGCTTGCTTTGACTGCTGCTCCTTCTACTTCCCCTACATGTGAGTCGGCGTCGGAGACAAATCCCTTCCATGCTCGCCCTATTTCTGCTGTCATGCCTTTGGGTAGTACCCTCTCTTCTTCCATGGAGAGTAGCGAGGATAGCAAAGAGGGTATCATTGCTGACATTCGACGTATGCAGACGAAGAGGAAAGCCGTATTGGCTATGGGTGAGCCGTTTTCTGGTGCACCTACTGTTGCCAAAAGAATTCAGACCAGGCGTAGCTTTTCCCGTATGTTGAGTTCTATAGCTTCCATGCCAACCGGCGTGGTTGTGATCCCCGATGACGACCCGCAACAGTCCGAGGGGATCCCTGGGGCGCGTGATCAGCCCGTTGTTTCGTCTATCTCTCCTTTACCTGTTCCGAGTGTTCCGTTTCCCCCTCCGAAGCTTTCTCCTGTCAAGGATTCTAGTGATCCCGGCCAGGCATCACTCCCCCTAGGTGGTGTTACTGGGGAGAGTTCTGCCAGGCTCCCTGTCTTTGCCCCTTCGTGGAATATCTACAATGATTCCCGGTTATCTGTTCGTGCCAACGCTCTGGAGTTCTCTCGCCATGCTTTTCCTCCTGCTACAGTTAGCGACATGGAGGCTATAGGCAATCCTGCTCTTGCCCACAATATGGCTTACGCCGCCGCGCAAGCCATGTTTTATCTTGTTGCCGGCTCCCGACGCATCCATTCTCTTGGCGAGATGGAGGCCATCCATGCCACATGCGAGTCGCGCGTGGTAGGGCTGGAGCGTCGCATTGGCGAGCTTGGTGAAGACGTCCAACTATCTGAGCAAAAGTGTCAACTCCTTGCATCTGAGAAAGCTATCCTTGACGAGGCTAGGGCCGCTTTGGAGGCCAAGGTCGACTCCCTTACTCAAGTGAATGAAGGCTTAATGATTCAGGTGGAAAGTCTTGAGCGTGATGCTGTTGATCGTGACAAGTTAATCTCTTCTCTGCAAGCAGATGCAGGTGCTTCTTGTCGAGATTTGGATTGGTTGGTGCGTGTGGGTGTCGTTCGTATTGTGGATAAGCTGATCGAGCATCCGGATTTCACGAATGCTATAAGTCTCATTCGACACGCTGCTTTTGTGGTTGGGACTGAATCCGTTCAGAAGGTAACCGCTGGAGCTGGGTCTGATGATGCTAGTGCTCGTCTTCCTTCCCCTGGTCCGGTGGTTAGCGTGAATGATGCTTTGTTGTCGTTTGCGAGTATGGATCATGCATCTTTGTTAGGCTTGGGAGATTCGGATATTGAGGGCCTCCGGGAGTTGTGTTCTTTTTCTGGTTCAGAAGGTACCCCTGAGGGGATGGTGGTTCGAGGCGATGAAATTATGCAGGTGATCGAAGGTGATGCTGTTCATCGTGGGCAGGGTATTGAGGGTGATGTTTGGTTGGGTGATGAGAATGTTGGGTTGGGTGATGAAAATGTTGGGTTGGGTGATGAGAATGTGGTGGTGGAGATGGTTGTTGGCGATGGACACAATGGTGATGAAGACAAAGATGCTTCGGCATCGTGTGCTACCCCTCCTGGGGCGTGAAAATGTTCTCTATGGTTGTTTTAGTTTCCTTTCTTTTTTTTTGTTGTTTTAATCTGAACACGTTTGGTGTACCGGGTGTCCCGGCTGCATGCTCTAAGCGTTGCTTTCTTCTAATGGTACTTTGATGCACTAAGCATTTTATTTTGCCCACACTAGTATTGACACGCTAAGTGTCACGGCTGGGTTATCTAAGCGCCCAACCCTAAAATTCAATGTTTTAAGTATTTACTCACTTTAAGATTTAATACACTGAGTATTAAAATTTAGCATATCAATCATTCGATTACATTAACTATGGGCTCCAACACACTAAGTATGGGGATCATGTCTCTGAGCATGAAATCAAGTACACTAAGTACTTAAAAATGTGATATGCTAAGTACGACGGTGGATAGCTAGGGCCATTTGCCCTTAAAAGAAAAACTTATTCAAGTTTCTGGCGTTCCATGTTCTTGGTATCCGCCTCCCCTCCGCTGTTTCCAATACATACGCGTCATTCCTATTCGCATCTATAATCTTGTACGGGCCCTCCCATACTGGACCCAGCTTGCCTTGGGGTTGGGCTCGACTTGCCTCATTTTTCCTCAGCACATACTCGCCAACTCTGAATGCCTTCTCCTTCACCCTCTGATTGTAATATCTTTCTGTTACGCGTTTGTACGCAGCTTGGCGTATCTCCGACTTCTCGCGTCTCTTTTCGAGGACGTCCAGATTCAATATTAGGTCTTGGGCATTGCTTTCTTCATCCGCATTGACCGTTCTCAACGTGCCAACTGTTATCTCTAATGGAAGTACAGCCTCCGTCCCGTATGTTAAGCCGGACGGGGTTTCCCGTGTGCTTGTTCGTGGAGTGGTTCTGTACGACCAGAGTACCGCCAGCAACTCCTCTGCCCAATTCCTCTTTGCCTTACCCAACCGTTTCTTTATGCCGTTCACAATAGTTCGATTGGACACTTCTGTTTGTCCATTAGCCTGTGGGTGCGCTACTGATGTGAATCGCTGGTTTATCCCTTTACCGGCGCACCATTCTCTGAAAGGATTTTCAGCAAATTGCAGGCCATTGTCACTAACAAGCACCTTAGGTGTTCCAAACCTTGTCATGATATTTTTCCATACAAACTTTATCATGTGTCTTCCTGATATACACGCTAGCGGTTCTGCCTCGATCCACTTTGTGAAGTAGTCTACCGCCACCACCCTGTACTTCAGCTTTCCAGGTGCCTCCGGGAATGGGCCTACAATGTCTATGCCCCACTGGTAGAATGGCCATGGGCTGGATATGTTTTGCAGTGGTACTGGTGGGTTTGCTTGGACTGGAGCGTAAGACTGGCATTCTCCACACTTCCTGGTTACTCCCAGCGCGTCTTGGTGTACAGTGGGCCAATATATCCCCATCCGGAGCACTTTACCCGTTAAAGCCCTGGCTCCCTCGTGCGCGCCCGCCTGACCTGCATGCACCTCCTGTAGTGCTTCCATCCCTCTAGCCTGATCTACGCATTTCAACCATGGTGCCGTGAACCCTTTTCGGTACAGCTGCTCGTTTATCAAAGCATATGGAGGTGCCTTTATTCGTATCTTCCTGGCTTCACTGTGGTCGTCTGGTAACACTCCCCTTCGCAAATATTCCATAAATGGTTTCATCCATGTGGGCCTGGTGGTTGTTAAGGTATTCACCTGCTGCTCATCTGTTCTTCTTTCCCTGAGTACTTCTACCAAAACCTTCTTCGATAGATGATCGAAACATGTGGATGCCAACTTGCTTAAAGCGTCTGCCCTTTTATTCTCGCTTCGAGGTATCTGCTTGATCGTGAACCTTCTGAAGGACTGGATCAGTTGTCTCACCATTCTCACATATCTCTCCATTCTCTTATCTCTTGCCTCAAAACTTCCGCTAATTTGGTTCGCGGCTAACCTTGAATCTGTTAGGGCTGTCACAGCCTTCGCCCCCATTTGCTTGGCTAAGCGCAACCCTGCGAGCAAGGCTTCATACTCCGCCTCGTTGTTTGAGGTGTGAAAGTCGAAACGAAGAGCGTAAGTCACCTCCTCTCCTTCTGGGCTAGTCAAGATTAAGCCGGCACCCGAGCCTTCCCTGCTGGACGCCCCATCGGTATATAGCGTCCACGAGTGGTCGTTGGCTGGGACCTCCTCTACCGCCCAGATCCCTTTCTTGGCTAAGCTTTCTTCATCTGGAATCTCGAGCAAGAAATCAGCCAGTGCTTGTCCCTTAATGCTTGTCCTTGGACGATAGCTTATATCATGCTCCACCGGCTCGATCGCCCACTTTGCTAGCCGACCTGATGTTTATGGTTTGAGCAATATCTGTTTGATGGGGCAATTTGTTAGCACCTCTATTTGGTGCGCCTGGAAGTAGCGCCTCAAACGTCGCGCCGCGTAAATGAGTGCCAGGACCAGTTTTTCCAGGGTGGGGTAGTTGAGTTCAGGACCCTGTAATGCCCTACTCACAAAATATACCGGCTTCTGCTCTCCTTCCCTTTCTACGGTCAACACTGAGGATATCGCCTCGTTTGAGGTCGAGAGGTACATTTGCAATTTTTCCCCCGGGACGGGGCTGGCCAGTGTAGGTAGCTTGTGTAGCGCTTCTTCCGCCGCGTGTCACAACTAGGAATTTTGATGCTTTGTAAACATTGAACAATGATAACATGGTGATTTAAAACTTGAAAGCATGTATGATGCTTATTCAATGACAACAAAATTCCATCAACCACTCTATACAAACATTCAAATAGTCAACAAAAGGTTGGAAACCCTAAAAATCCCGGTTTAAGTCTATTTTGGACTAGGATTTTCTTATTGGGCCTAATGGACCAATAAGCTTCCAATTTGACTTTTTGGGCTTAGAACTCTTAAATGGACCCTAATTGGACCCATTTACATGAAACTTAACATTTTGGGCCTCATAAGCCTAGAATGGACTAGTTTATCCTTAATGGGCCTTATTGGGCCATAACAAATCTAATTAACCTAAATGGGCCATAAAACCCATTCTTTTTGATAAATCGGGCCGTAAGCCATCATAGGAGCCCAATGGGCCAAGAACCATCCTTTGTGGGCCTCATAGGATTATAATTAAGCATGAAAGGCCCAAAATTTTCTTTCCTTCATCTTTCTTTCTCACCCTCGGCCCAACTTCACATAAAAAGAAAGAAAGGAGGATGGATGGATTAGGAATTTGACAACACATAATTACACCTCATGTTTCAAGGCCTTCACAAACATCTAAGAGCTATTATCCTCTATGTAATAGTGCTTAATCTCTCTCCTCTCCTCTCTTCTTATCACCCTCGGTCGAGAACCCCATAACACACAAACAATTTACTTCCAAACTCACTTATACTTCCTTTCTATATCAAAGAAAAAATCTCTCAATCATTGTCATTTTCGTGGTTTTGGAGTGTGATTCCAGGAGCTTTTCAACAATTATCACCTACTTAGTAAGTTGCTATTGTATTTAAGTCATTGATTCCTATTATTAAGTTAAAAACACCTTCTTATATGGCTTCATTCCATGATCATGCTTCCTTAGAGTCATCTAAGGGCAAAAATCATTCCAAGGGGCTTGCTAGGGCCGAAAATCACCTCACTTTCTTCCATTTCTTCTTCAAAACCGTGATCAAATAGAAAAGGTGAGTTCATACCCCTCTATTTTCGGTTTTCATATGTTTTATGGGGGAGAATACAAGTAAAATGTGTAGATCTATGTGTTTTTGTATGATATGTGTGATTTCTTGAATTTATTTGATAAATATGGGTGAAAAATCATGATCTAGCCGAGATCCTTAACTATGATTAGGAAATATATGTGCTAAGACATCTTAAAACATGTTATTATCAAGACCAAAGAATTATACAAGTTCAAAATAAGCAAAACAAAACACAAATCCAAATTATGAACCATTTTTGACAAATAAGCAAAAGATGGGAAATAAATTTCATTTACGGTTTTTATAAGGGTCCAAAAGGTCAAATCAGTTAAAATATGAGTTATTATAACAATCTTTATTTTTAAAGGATTAAAAGTGTAAATTTTAGCCTAATGGGCTAAACTTTGGGCTTTTCGGCCCTTAGGCCCACAATTGCGAAAAAAGGTGCTTTTCAAGGGGTTGAAATGGTAAAATTCTCAAAAAAAGGGGAAAAAGGGTAAACAAAACTAATTCAGGGGTTAAAATGATATTTTTTCCAAACAAGGATAAAAAATGTAAAGTTTTTGGATTTTGGGCCAAAATTGTAAAAGTTGCAAAAAGTTTGGGCTTTAACCGAGAAACACTTTTCTGGAAGGGCTGAAACTGCCAAAGAGTAAATTTTGAACTAAAATCATCATTTAAACAAGTCTATGGGTCAAAAATGTCAAGAAAATGGTTAAGGGCCTAAAATGTTTCTTTTTCAAAATAAGGGACTAAAATCGTTATTTTTATTAAAGAAGGGCTAAAAAGGTCAAACCAACATTTTGAACCAATTATTTTGTTTTTAAGATATTTGAGTCAAAAATACCAAACTACAACTCATGAAAATAGAAAGATGAATATACGTATAATTCCAAATATCGTTATAAACAACCGACCGGCCTCGTGCCGATACGAAGATAACAATCGTTCAATCAAACTTTCCAACAATTATACTATACCTAAAACAAGTAAATATCCAAATAGTTGGGCTTGAAAGATCCTAATCAAGCTTATTGGGCCTTCGTGGCCCATTGACATGACTTTCTGGCATAACACTAATAATAAATGTTTATTGGGCCTCCGGTGACCCAATTACATGTTTAAGGGACCCTCAATGGCATATATAAGCTATTGGGCCTTGGTGGCCCATTAGCATTGCTAGTAAGGTCCAAATTAAATCAAATATGAAATGGGCCAATGCGTCCTTCGTATAACCAACAGCCTTAAATAACACACGTAATTAGCAGGACCTTATAATCCTCTTCTCCTCGTTTGTTAGGCTTATCTTCAATTCAAGTAAACAAATACAGGTCGTTAATCAATAGTAATCAATTTCGTTTGGATTAAGTGAGTAATAGCGGGCGACACCTCTAAGGGTCGTTCGTAGTCTGTAGTTATAATCAAAGTCTCCTGGAAGGAGAGTGAGAGTTTGTGTATAGATCTATACGGGGGTGACTCCCCCACACCTCAGCTGTTCGCTACAGTTAGACTCGGCCAGTCTAGGGTGACAAAATCTTAAGATCAATTCCGGCGTACATTATCATGCCAAGACAGAAGAACTGGTCATTATTATGCATGGTTATAACGACTCACGTAATTAAATAAATCCAATACTATCCGAGTAATCAAGGAAAAGTAATCAAAATCACTCGTGTAGCGGTATAACAATTTGAAAACAATTATATTTTATGTTATCGGAAAACATCGGGTTTTTCGAGGAAATCAGCATCACTCGCTTGTATTTTTCTATAACTATAATACAAAACCTCCCATTTATACACGTTTTGAAATCATTCATGCACCAACTTATGGATCTTCACACTTTGGTATAAACAATTGTTCTTTCAGAAAATATCGGATTTTCTGGGTTTTATAAACTACACAAATCATTTTTATCACAACCCTGCTTATGAACTCACCAACATTTCATATGTTGACGTTTTTTCAAAATAACTTGTATTCTCAGGTAACAGGTAAGCTGAAGGGTAATATCAAGTATGTTAGGATGTTATGTTTTGAAAACACTCGAACAATTGATGTTATGGATATGTAATATTTAAACAATGTACTGGATGTGAACAATGTCAATCGTTATGTATTAACGCATGGTGAAGTTTATGTTGTGTTTCATATATAATCATTGTGATGATATTCAATTTAAGTCACACGAGCCCTCGGACGTTTCCGCCGTCTGGTTTGGGGGTGTGACAGGTTGGTATCAGAGCTCTTGTTATAGTGAACTGGCATATCTAACCACACATTAATATGCAACTATAAACCAAAGAGGGACTAAAACAACTCTGAACAAAACAAATAAAACACAACGATAAAACATCTTTACTTGTGCGATGTAGGAAAAAGAACATAATACCAAATCAAATAAGATAATACTGACATCTCGGTTAAGTCGGGACTATTCCTAGTTGTATTAAGGGGTGAATGTAGCCTGATCAACTACATATTCTCTGAAGTACAACAATCACATGCCCCGGGGAAACCTCGATGGTCGGTAAACCTAAAAACATACCCCTTTGTTACCAAGAAGAGAACATCAACTCAATTTACATAATAATTAAAACATCTTAGGAGTAATAATAGTTTATTCACATACCTCCTCACAGTCACCATGGAAGAAGAGCATCAAAGCATTCAGTTTCACCGAGTCTTGGTGAACCAAGGAATGATTGAAGATGACCCCGAGGAAGGACAAGGGGCAGCATACAACGTTGGATCCGAAGTGAAACAGGAAGAGTATGTCGTAACTGATTACGAATATGACGAATCTGATCAGGAGTTAGATGAAAAGAAGGACGTGGAGGAGGCACATAGTGAACCCCATCTATCGAAATCCCCATCAGATCCCTGTACGATTCAAAAGGGTGATACAGACTATCTACGCACTCTTGAGGAAGCAATTATCAGCCTCAAGCTTCAACTTTTTATGGCCGAAGCAAGGGCGGTGCGAGCCGAGCAGAGGGTAGAGGTAATCACCCAAGAGGCGGATGAACTGGCTGAACTTCTGATACGTCAGCTCAACGATTGAGTGTCATCGTCATCCCTACTGTAGGACTTGCTCTACTATTTGCTATATAGGTCTCACCGTATGAGGAACAAGCCGTATCCCTCGTCGGTATTATGCTAAATGATCCATGTTATGTACTACCGACTCCATGTATAAGTGATTACACTACTCATAAAGTCGTTATGCTGTCAAACTTTGCACCTCTATGTATGCTCTTCGAGCAAATTTTCATGTATCAAAGTACGGATATTAGTAGTGAAATATGTTATGTGTTTTATGGTGATGATGTGCACAAGATGCAACCGGAAGGGCCATACAGTAAAATATTTTAAGGCCCAGTTTCCACAAAACCAGATGCACAACAACAACAACAACAACAACACCAAGGACGGAGCCAGTTATACCTGTTATGGGTGCGGGAAGACTGGACATTTCAGACGAAATTGTCCCAATGCGAACACCCAGGCGACAGGAGCAGCAGGAAGAGTGCTGACTATGGGGCAAGGAGAAGCGGTTCAGGATCCCGCTGTTGTCACCAGTACATTTCTCCTAAACCACACTTATGCATGCATCCTATTCGATACCGGGTCAGAACGAAGCTTTGTAAGTAATAGATTCAAACACTTGTTAAAACAACAACCCCAGAAGCTTAATGAAACCTTTATGGTGGAAATGGCTAATGGGAAAACAAAATCCACTGAGGAAATCTACATCGGATGTACCCTGACCTTGAACCAACACGTCTTTCAAATAAACTTAATGCCTGTTTCCATTAGGAGTTTTGATGTGATTATCGGCATGGACTGGTTAAGCCCCCACCATGCTGAAATTATGTGTCACGAGAAGGCCGTTCGCCTTCACCTCCCAAATTGCGAAACCCTAATTATATACGGAGACAAACCCAGCACGAACCTTCGTCTTATCCCGTACATTAAGGCACAGAAGTATCTACGAAAGAAGGACTTGACGTTTCTAGCTCATATAGTGGATAAGTCCAAAGAAGAGGTCAATATTCGAAACATCCATGTGGCTTGTGAGTTTCCGGATGTCTTTCCCGAAGATCTTCCGGGGATACCCCCAGAAAGACAAGTCGAATTCCGAATTGACCTCGTGCCAGGAGCTACACCCATCGCCAAATCGCCCTACAGATTGGCTCCTGCGGAAATGCAAGAGTTGTCCAGCCAACTCAGCGAACTTTTGGACAAAGAATTCATCCGACCCAGTTTCTCAACCTGGGGAGCTCCGGTTCTCTTTGTTAAGAAGAAAGACGGTTCCTTTAGGATGTGTATTGACTACAGGGAACTTAATAAGCTCACTATCAAAAATCGCTATCCACTTCCGATAATCGACGATCTATTTGACCAACTCCAAGGAGCAAGTTACTTCTCTAAGATAGATCTGTGATCCGGATACCACCAACTCAAAGTCCGGGAGGAGGATATCCCCAAAACCGCCTTCCGAACTCGTTATGGACATTATGAATTTGTCGTAATGACCTTCGGTCTAACGAATGTCCATGCCGCATTCATGGACCTAATGAATCGAATCTGCCAACCATTCCTCGACAACTTTGTCATCATTTTCATCGACGATATCCTAGTCTATTCTCGAAGTGAAGAGGAACATGTCCGACATCTCCGACAAATCCTAGAAACCCTTCAAACCGAAAAGTTATACGCAAAACTCTCTAAGTGTGAG
The DNA here is from genome assembly GCF_052849685.1 of Lactuca virosa. Taxonomy (NCBI): domain Eukaryota; kingdom Viridiplantae; phylum Streptophyta; class Magnoliopsida; order Asterales; family Asteraceae; genus Lactuca; species Lactuca virosa. The sequence goes on from NC_136430.1 coordinate 126,230,194, forward strand.
TTCTGGCTCCGTAGTGTGAACTTTTTAGGTCATGTTGTTAGTCAAGAAGGGATACATGTGGATCCTTTTAAGGTCAAAGCCATCGAAGGATGGGCGATCCCAATGACACCCACCGAAATTCGTCAATTTTTAGGTCTCGCAGGCTATTACAGGAGGTTCATTCAGAACTTCTCCAAAACAACCAAGCCACTTACCTTGCTTACGCAAAAGGGTGTAGTACCCTTTGAATGGACGGATAAGCAAGAAGCTGCATTCCGAGCTCTGAAGCAAGCACTCTACAGTGCACCAGTATTATCACTACTAGAGGGAACAAAGGACTTCGTAGTCTACTGCGATGCGTCGAATCAAGGTTTAGGTTGTGTACTCATGCAGTGTGGAAAGGTGATAGCTTATGCGTCCCGGCAACTAAAGACACATGAGGTGAATTATACAACCCATGATCTTGAATTAGGAGTTGTGGTCTTCGCCTTGAAGATTTGGAGGCACTACCTTTACGGTACGAAGTGCACCATTTTCACTGACCACAAGAGTCTCCAACATATTTTAAATCAAAAGGAGTTAAACATGAGGCAACGAAGATGGGTTGAACTGCTGAACGATTATGAGTGCGAGATCAAGTACCCCCCAGGCAAAGCTAACGTAGTAGCTGATGCCTTGAGTCGAAAAGAATACTCGAATCGTCGTTTGAAGACTCTCTCCATAACCATCCAATCCCACCTGACCTCTCAAATCAGGGCAGCCCAGTTCGATGCCATGAAGGCAGAAAACAAAACAAGCGAAGCGTTACGTGGAATGGAAAAGAATTTCGAAGTGAAGGAGGACGGAGCATATCACTTCATGAACTGCATTTGGGTCCCTAAAACTGGGGGATTCAGAGAAGTAGTCATGAATGAAGCCCACAAGACACGATACTCCATCCATCCGGGTTCAGATAAAATGTACTTGGATATCAAGCAACATTATTGGTGGCCTAACATGAAGGCAGAAATTGCCACTTATGTTAGCAAGTGCCTCACATGTGCTAAAGTAAAGGTGGAATATCAAAAGCCCTCGGGATTACTACAGCAACCAGTAATTCCCGAGTGGAAATGGGAAAGGATTACTATGGACTTTGTGACCAAACTACCCAAGACGACTGATGGTTTGGATACCATATGGGTAATAGTTGATAGGTTGACAAAATCCTCTCATTTCCTGCCAATAAAAGAATCATACAAGATGGAACGTCTGACAAGGATCTATATCAAGGAAATCGTGAGACTCCACGGAGTGCCAATATCTATCATCTCAGATAGAGATAGTAGGTTTACTTCACGCTTTTGGCAATCGCTTCAGAAAGCTATGGGAACACAACTTGAGATGAGCACTGCCTACCACCCACAAACGGATGGTCAAAGCGAGCGAACCATTCAAATGCTAGAAGATATGCTTCGCGCATGTGTGATAGACTTTGGAAGGTCGTGGGATATCCATTTGCCTTTGATCGAATTCTCGTACAATAACAGTTATCACTCAAGCATCAAAGTCGCTCCTTTCGAGGCATTGTACGGGCGTAAATGTAGATCACCGTTGTGTTGGGCTGAGGTAGGAGACACTCAGCTAGAAAGAGGACAAACACCAGACAATGCATTAACAGGACCGGAAATCATACGCGAAACGACCGAAAAGATAATTCAGATTAGGGCCCGACTGCAATCATCACGAGACAGACAAAAGAGCTACGCCGATAAGCGGCGAAAGCCCTTAGAATTTAAAGTCGGGGATAGGGTGTTATTAAAGGTCTCTCCCTGGAAAGGGGTGATTCATTTTGGGAAGCGGGGAAAACTAAACTCTCGATACATTGGACCCTTCGAGATTCTTGCCCGAATAGGTCCAGTGGCTTATAGACTGCAGCTACCCGCTGAGCTCAACAGTGTACACCCCGTGTTCCATGTTTCCAATTTAAAGAAGTGCTTATCCGACAAAACTCTCGTCATTCCATTAGAAGAAATCGAAATCAACGAGAATCTCCTGTTCATCGAAGAACCAATCGAAATCATGGACAGGGAAGTGAAGCGTACTAAGCAGAGTCGCATTCCGATTGAGAAAGTTCGATGGAACGCGAGACGCGGACCAGAGTTCACATGGGAACGCGAAGACCAGATGAAGCATAAGTACCCTCACCTATTCTCGCATTCTCAAATCTAGCTTCAAAAAGAATTTCGGGACGAAATTCCCTCTAACAGGGGGATGATGTCACAACTAGGAAATTTGATGCTTTGTAAACATTGAACAATGATAACATGGTGATTTAAAACTTGAAAGCATGTATGATGCTTATTCAATGACAACAAAATTCCATCGACCACTCTATACAAACATTCAAATAGTCAACAAAAGGTTGGAAACCCTAAAAATCCCGGTTTAAGTCTATTTTGGACTAGGATTTTCTTATTGGGCCTAATGGACCAATAAGCTTCCAATTTGACTTTTTGGGCTTAGAACTCTTAAATGGACCCTAATTGGACCCATTTACATGAAACTTAACATTTTGGGCCTCATAAGCCTAGAATGGACTAGTTTATCCTTAATGGGCCTTATTGGGCCATAACAAATCTAATTAACCTAAATGGGCCATAAAACCCATTCTTTTTGACAAATTGGGCCGTAAGCCATCATAGGAGCCCAATGGGCCAAGAACCATCCTTTGTGGGCCTCATAGGATTATAATTAAGCATGAAAGGCCCAAAATTTTCTTTCCTTCATCTTTCTTTCTCACCCTCGGCCCAACTTCACATAAAAAAAAGAAAGAAAGGAGGATGGATGGATGGATTAGGAATTTGACAACACATAATTACACCTCATGTTTCAAGGCCATCACAAACATCTAAGAGCTATTATCCTCTATTTAATAGTGCTTAATCTCTCTCCTCTCCTCTCTTCTTATCACCCTCGGCCGAGAACCCCATAACACACAAACAATTTACTTCCAAACTCACTTATACTTCCTTTCTATATCAAAGAAAAAATCTCTCAATCATTGTCATTTTCGTGGTTTTGGAGTGTGATTCCAAGAGCTTTTCAACAATTATCACCTACTTAGTAAGTTGCTATTGTATTAAGTCATTGATTCCTATTATTAAGTTAAAAACACCTTCTTATATGGCTTCATTCCAAGATCATGCTTCCTTAGAGTCATCTAAGGGCAAAAATCATTCCAAGGGGCTTGCTAGGGCCGAAAATCACCTCACTTTCTTCCATTTCTTCTTCAAAACCGTGATCAACTAGAAAAGGTGAGTTCATACCCCTCTATTTTCGGTTTTCATATGTTTTATGGGGGAGAATACAAGTAAAATGTGTAGATCTATGTGTTTTTGTATGATATGTGTGATTTCTTGAATTTATTTGATAAATATGGGTGAAAAATCATGATCTAGCCGAGATCCTTAACTATGATTAGGAAATATATGTGCTAAGACATCTTAAAACATGTTATTATCAAGACCAAAGAATTATACAAGTTCAAAATAAGCAAAACAAAACACAAATCCAAATTATGAACCATTTTTGACAAATAAGCAAAAGATGGGAAATAAATTTCATTTACGGTTTTTATAAGGGTCCAAAAGGTCAAATCAGTTAAAATATGAGTTATTATAACAATCTTTATTTTTAAAGGATTAAAAGTGTAAATTTTAGCCTAATGGGCTAAACTTTGGGCTTTTCGGCCCTTAGGCCCACAATTGCGAAAAAAGGTGCTTTTCAAGGGGTTGAAATGGTAAAATTCTCAAAAAAAGGGGAAAAAGGGTAAACAAAACTAATTCAGGGGTTAAAATGATATTTTTTCCAAACAAGGATAAAAAATGTAAAGTTTTTGGATTTTGGGCCAAAATTGTAAAAGTTGCAAAAAGTTTGGGCTTTAACCGAGAAACACTTTTCTGGAAGGGCTGAAACTGCCAAAGAGTAAATTTTGAACTAAAATCATCATTTAAACAAGTCTATGGGTCAAAAATGTCAAGAAAATGGTTAAGGGCCTAAAATGTTTCTTTTTCAAAATAAGGGACTAAAATCGTTATTTTTATTAAAGAAGGGCTAAAAAGGTCAAACCAACATTTTGAACCAATTATTTTGTTTTTAAGATATTTGAGTCAAAAATACCAAACTACAACTCATGAAAATAGAAAGATGAATATACGTATAATTCCAAATATCGTTATAAACAACCGACCGGCCTCGTGCCGATACGAAGATAACAATCGTTCAATCAAACTTTCCAACAATTATACTATACCTAAAACAAGTAAATATCCAAATAGTTGGGCTTGAAAGATCCTAATCAAGCTTATTGGGCCTTCGTGGCCCATTGACATGACTTTCTGGCATAACACTAATAATAAATGTTTATTGGGCCTCCGGTGACCCAATTACATGTTTAAGGGACCCTCAATGGCATATATAAGCTATTGGGCCTTGGTGGCCCATTAGCATTGCTAGTAAGGTCCAAATTAAATCAAATATGAAATGGGCCAATGCGTCCTTCGTATAACCAACAGCCTTAAATAACACACGTAATTAGCAGGACCTTATAATCCTCTTCTCCTCGTTTGTTAGGCTTATCTTCAATTCAAGTAAACAAATACAGGTCGTTAATCAATAGTAATCAATTTCGTTTGGATTAAGTGAGTAATAGCGGGCGACACCTCTAAGGGTCGTTCGTAGTCTGTAGTTATAATCAAAGTCTCCTGGAAGGAGAGCGAGAGTTTGTGTATAGATCTATACGGGGGTGACTCCCCCACACCTCAGCTGTTCGCTACAGTTAGACTCGGCCAGTCTAGGGTGACAAAATCTTAAGATCAATTCCGGCGTACATTATCATGCCAAGACAGACGAACTGGTCATTATTATGCATGGTTATAACGACTCACGTAATTAAATAAATCCAATACTATCCGAGTAATCAAGGAAAAGTAATCAAAATCACTCGTGTAGCGGTATAACAATTTGAAAACAATTATATTTTATGTTATCGGAAAACATCGGGTTTTTCGAGGAAATCAGCATCACTCGCTTGTATTTTTCTATAACTATAATACAAAACCTCCCATTTATACACGTTTTGAAATCATTCATGCACCAACTTATGGATCTTCACACTTTGGTATAAACAATTGTTCTTTCAGAAAATATCGGATTTTTTGGGTTTTATAAACTACACAAATCATTTTTATCACAACCCTGCTTATGAACTCACCAACATTTCATATGTTGACGTTTTTTCAAAATAACTTGTATTCTCAGGTAACAGGTAAGCTGAAGGGTAATATCAAGTATGTTAAGATGTTATGTTTTGAAAACACTCAAACAATTGATGCTATGGATATGTAATATTTAAACAATGTACTGGATGTGAACAATGTCAATCGTTATGTATTAACGCATGGTGAAGTTTATGTTGTGTTTCATATATAATCATTGTGATGATATTCAATTTAAGTCATACGAGCCCTCGGACGTTTCCGCCGTCTGGTTCGGGGGTGTGACATCGTGGCTGTCCATTGAAAGTTGTTCTTTTCAATACAACCCTTCAGTGTATGAAATAGCGGCATGGCCTTGTCTGCGGATTTCGAGATGAATCTACTCAGGGCTGTGAGCTTCCCATTCAAACCCTGTGTGTCCCTGAGAGTGCCTGGGGGTGGTGTCTCCATAAATCCGTCCACTTTAACTGGGCTAGGCTGGATGCCCTGTTTGGTAACATAGTATCCCAAGAACTGTCCTTCTTCTACCCCGAATGTGCACTTAGCCGGATTCAATTTCATTTTGACTCTTTCTAGTGTACGAAAAGTCTCCTCGATGTCCTGGAACATTTTGTTTTCATGGGAGCTCTTAATCACCATATCGTCGACATACACCTCAATATTCCTCCCGATTTGCTCAGCGAAGATCGAGTCGACAAGGCGCTGGTATGTGGCACCCACGTTCTTCAAACCAAAGGGCATCTTGGTGTAACAAAAGGTGCCATGATCCGTGTAGAAAGCCATTTTCTCTTCATCCTGTTTGCTCATCAGAATCTGATGATACCCCTTATGTGCATCTAGGAAACACTTCAGCTTGAACCCTTGCAGTGATTCCACTTTCTGGTCGATCTCCGGGAGGGGGTAGCATTCCTTGGGACATGCTTTGTTCAAGTCTGAGAAGTCAATACACATACGCCATGACCCGTCCTGCTTGCGCACCATAACTGGATTAGCGATCCAGGTTGGGAAAACTGCTTCCCTTACTATTCCGGCCTCCGCCAGCTTAGCCACCTCTGCATTGATTGCCCTGTTGCGGTCCCCTCCTTGGACCCTTCTCTTCTGCTTTACTTCCTTTGTCCCTGGCTTGATTGCCAGCTTATGCTCAATGACCTTCCTATCTACCCCCAGCATGTCTATGGGAGTCCATGCAAATATGTGTTTATATCGCTTGAGTAGGCCGACTACCGCCTCCCTCACGTGACCTGGGAGGTTATGACCAATGGTGATCGGCTGATCAGGGTATTCTTCGTTGATTACTTCCTTTCCTTTCGCCAGATCCCGTCGCGGTTTTTTTTTCTTTAGTCATCTCTGCTGGCTTCATTACCGTAAAGCACTGCAACTCTCTAGGAGGGGTAGCGAGTACCGTGGCTGGACCTGCCGGAGTGTGGAATTTCAAAATTCCATGCATAGTCGACGGGACCGCTCCTAGCTTTAGGAGGGTCGTTCTACCCAAGATGATGTTGTGCTCTGCCGAGTGTCGGATGACCACGAAGTCGATCAGGACCGTCTTATTTCGTTGCTTATCGTGGCTGGTAATTGTTAGGGGGAGGTGAATCGTGCCCAGCGGCCACAGGCTGTGGCCGGTGAATCCGACCAGCCGCCCCGCCGTGGGTCTCAGGTTGTCTTTCCATCGATCCGGGAGGAGCCGGAAACAGTGCTCATAGATTATATCTGCTGAACTCCCTGTGTCGATATACACTCTATGTATGGTCACATCTTTGATGGAGGCCTGGATTACCAACGGGTTATCACCTCTCCATCCCTCGGGACGAGGGTCTTGCGCAGAAAACGTGAGAGTCCGCGCCGGGGGCCCGAGGATCCGACAGTTCGGCGACTGCGCTTACCTACTTCTTTTATCACGTATCATGAATATTTCCTTGGGTTGAACTCCCTATCCCGGCTCGTTCTTGGCGTTCTCAACATCAAACTTGGCGCGCAAGCTTCGTGCTATTTCCACCAAGTATCCTTTGACCTGCTTTTCCTCCATTTCTTTCTTGAGTACCGAACAACTGATCGTATCGTGTGTCTTGCTTTTGTGGTACTCGCAATACCGGCTCTTGGGTGACTTGGCTGGCTGTTGTTTTTCTGACACCGCATACACCTCTGGTCGACGACTCCATCTGTCGTCTCTATCGAACGGGCGAAATCTCGCCTGAGGCCTCCTTGCCTGGCCAAAGTGCCTATTTCCTCCTCGAAAGTCCGTGTGACTTGGGTTATGGCGTTTGGTCGTCATGGCATTTAGGTATGTCTGCTTTGCTGCCTCGTCTTCTTCCTGCCTGAGATATCGTTCTACCCTTTCTTTTAACTCGGCCCGTGTTTGGGGTTTCTTACCCATCAGCTTTTGTGACAGGGGACCTGGTAAAAGACCCCATGTGAAAGCGCCAGCTATAAGCCCTTCGTCGTGTCCCGGAACATCCAACGTGGCGTTTATGAACCGGGTGAAATATTCTCGCACGGTTTCACCCTCCTTTTGCTTACATCCTATTATGGAATGAGAATCTCCTTTGTACTTTCGTAGCTGCATGAAGTTGGTGAGGAATAAGTATTTAAGTTGAGCGAAATTGGAGATGCTACTTGGGCGTAGCGTCTTGAACAACGTGCCTGCATTGCCATCGAGAGTCGTCGGGAAATATGTGCACCAGAACCTCTCGTCAAGCTTCAGAGACGTCATTGTCCATTCATACGTGTCGATGTGGCTGTCCGGGTCGGTAGTGCCATTATAGGTTTTGAGCGTTGGTAGTTTGGCTGTGTTCGGTATCTCGTAGTCTAGCAATTCTTTGACAAACGGGGATGTAACGCTGCGAGAGAGGCAGTCTTGGGTTGGGACGACTGGTGTGCCTTGTGGCTGGTGTTGGAGGCCTAAACCGCATGACGGCGATGCATGAAGGCCTGGAGTTGGTCCGTAAAAGGAATGTTGTTGAAATAGCAACTGGAGAGGATAGTCGGAGGGGAAGGAGTGTATTGGTGTTAAGGAGTTGATTGTCGAGGCCTGCTGGAGGTTATGGTTGGAGGCAATGGTCGGTCCAGCCCACGCACCTACCATCGAGTAGATAGGTGGCGTATGAGCCACCATAGTCTGCGCCAGTAGGGGTAAAGAGAGCACCGGGCCTAATCCACCCGTCACCTGGTTGAACAGTGTCACTGTAAACGGCGGTTGGCTGTTGAAAACTTGGCTTGGTGGTAGTATCGCCGGGTGGACCGACGATGGTTGCTGCGTTGGTGGTACAAAGAATGGTGGCAACTGAAGGGATGTGGTTAAGAGTGGCCCCGCCGGAGTTGTCCTCAGTTGGTGAGTTGCCGGTTGTGAGGCGGTGTTGGTGGTAATCGTAGAGCTTCCCTCACCTAGGGTTGCTCTGTTGTCCGCCGTGGGCGGCGGTGTTTCGTCCAACGTTGCCATGGAGAGTATGGGACTAGCTTGAGAGCCGTCGCGTCCATCGCTGCTGTCGGATGCCATTAATTCGTCAGTCTTTTGCTTTTAGTTTGTGTTCTTCGTCTCACACACGGATGGCGCCAAATGATGTGACCTGGCTTTCAGCTAGAATAATACTGGTGGATCAGATTGTTCTTTATCCCTACAAGATCACAAGAAAGAGAGGCCGTCAGCCGCTTTCCAGGAGGATGCTCCCGGAAGAACGCTCCGACGGTCAAGTTAGGAGATATCTAGGGTTTTTGGTGTCTTCTTTTGGAGAGAAGAGCTTACCTCGTGAGTCCGAGGGTGCATCCTTTTATACCTAGCGCTCCTACCTAGTCCATACTAGACAGGTGTGACATCCCCTAATTTCTCGGTGTGACAACCCGAAATTTCTATTCTGTACAACCATTCATTTCAATAGAAGTCAGAACAGTTTCTGCTAACTTTCAAGCTTTTTGGAATAAGTTTGAGTGTTTTTAAGTTAATACTCCAGGAGATAACAGGAGAGAGGATGCCCTAGGGTTTATTGTGCATCAATAAAGTTCCAAAAACTCCAAGAGTTTGGAGTTTACGGCCCAAATGGTATTAGGGCCGTAAACCCTAAGGACTATATAAGTGACACTTAGTTTATTTTTAACATTTTTTCACACTTCCATGTCTAGAACCAATTCTCTCTCAAGTATCATCCAAAGTTCTTCAAAAATCTTCAAGAAAGTAAGTGTTTTCTTCCTTGTTTAGTTTATATCTACCTTAATCTAGTGATCTAACATGATTTCATCCATGAAATCATTCCATATATGTAGATCTTCAAGTGTTCTTAGTTTCACCAAGAACACCAAGAACACACACTAGTGTTCTTGGACTTCTAGCACCTTTTCAAGCATCTACCTAGTAAGTACTTCTATCCTAGTGTATTATAATACTTGTTACACTTCTAATCATCAAGAAAACACCCAAGAAACACAAGATCAAAGGTGTTTACGGTCCAAGATGTTCTTGGAACGTAATCCCTAAAAAGGGTGCCAAAGTGTGCCCTAGCCCCTACCAAGCCTTGTAAACTAGTTTAGATCTCATTCTTGATGTGCTTAGGACTTAAAAGATCAAAAAGACCATAAACCATAGGGGTTTATGGCTGTAAACACATGGAGAAGTGGTCCATGGGCCGTAAACTCCATTTAGGAGTGAAATGATGCCACAAACACTTCCTAAGGCTTATACATGAAGTAGGATGCTCCCTTATGACTAGAAAAGCTTCAAATCGCAAAATGGTATAAGTACCATGAGTTTACGGCCGTAAACTCATGGGTTTACGACCGTAAACTCAAGGGGTGATGGTCACAAAACCGTAAACTCCAATACAGGGTCCCCTTGAATCCTAAACTCAATAGCCAAGTCCTACCACCCTTAGATGCAATCCTTAGGACTTATAGCACTTAAATCAAGTGTTTTACATGTCTTAGGATGTCTTAACTTGGTTAATTATTTGTTTTATAACTAATTGGATACATATATGTGTCTTTATATGTTAACTAGGATCCTTGTGTGTGCTCAAGTCTTCACTTGACACTTAGCATCCTATATCAATCCGTTCATCCAAACCACTCACTACAGGTGAGTTCATACCCTTAATTAACCTTTTAATTGTTTTTATATGTTTTTATGGGGGGGGGGAATACAAGTTAAATTCTTATAGTCATTATATCAATCACATGTGATTAATGACTACCAAACTAGTGGATTTCTTACTTTTCAAACTGTGTTTTCAACAAACTACTTTTCAAACGGTTTTATCAAACTCTTTTACATATCAAATACTTTACTTAAACTCTTTTACATATCAAATACTTTACTTAAACTCTTTTACATGTCAAATACTTTTACTTCAAATCTTTTACACTTATATTTTGTTAAATGTATATCTTTATAGATATAGTTATATAAGTAGGATTGAAAGGACTTAGAACTGATAACTCACCCTACCTCCTGTTCCTCGTTTGGTTGTGGACTTAGGGTATCGGTTATTTGTCCGAAGGTCGTTTGAATCCTAGTTATATATTATGTATATGTATATAGATATAAAAGTTCCTTCTTTCCATTCAAAACCTTTGGGTAACAAAGGCATACAAACATGTTCATATACACAAACAACATTACTAGTAAACTATAATAGGTATAGTTTAGGAAGATACTATTACTAGAACAATGAAACATACAATGAGTCAGTTCATTCATGAGAAACAAACATAACACATAGTCATGAGAAACAAACATAACACATAGTGATGAGAAACAAACATAACACATAGTGATGAGAAACAAACATAATACACAGTGATGAGAAACAAAACATACAGGCTAGACAGAGAAAGAACACACAATACAACTAGCACATACATATACATATCCATATACATTACTTACAGTTATGTGAGCCACTTAACGGGGGCATGGCACTACCTGTCATGACCCGTTTTGTATCCAGAATCTCCTTAAATGGGGAGCGTATGAGTTTGTGTATAGATCTATACTGGATTGACTATCCTACACCTTGATGCTCGCTACGATGCTCGCTACAGTGGGACTTGCAAGTCTACGGGTGCCAAACGTCATTTCTTACGAAGTCTTACATCGTCGTTTTTCTATGAGTCGGTAGCAGGGTACAGGCCGATCATATGGTACTTTAAATAATAATTGGTTTAAGGTAGTTAGTACAGCAGTAGTTACTTAATACAACACTACAGTACTATTTCATTTTCCCATTACATTCACTTTGTGAACATTCACACAATGCACTGTAATGTAAAAACTATATTTTTGGTTAATGATAGTCAGATTTGGGAAAATACATGCTCTTACAAGAGACACACACACAGACACTAGATGCCTTGGTAGAAGGCTACTTTTAGTAGGAAACATAGGGTTTTCTAGGAGAGTTCAAAACGTCTTACAAAACATCTTACAAAACATCTTACAAATACTTTCGTACAAATACAGACATTAATATACTTATGATCTCACCAGCTTTAAAGCTGATAAACTCTTTCAAAATAACTTGTATTCTCAGGTCACTAGTTGACAGGTACCGGAGCCAGGTTTTGAGAAGATGGAGCTCGTTCAAGACTCATCTTTCATTTTGAATTATATTTTGGGTGTCTATTAAATTTGGCAAGACATACTTGTATTAAAATTATATTATTAATGCAATGGATGATGTTGTTGCTTGTTTACTACTATTCATTGTTGTGATACTGTACATGACGTTCTCCGCCCCAGAACGTTTCCGCCGTTCTTGGTTTTGGGGTGTGACAGATTGGTATCAGAGCATTGTTTATAGTGAATTGAGTATATCAACCCATAAAAGATATACATACTATAAATACATTAGGGATTAAAATACTCTGATAAAGAGTTTATACTTTTAAATAATAAAATATTTAATTAAGTATACATGCCTGTATTCATACTAAAATCAGTGTCACTAGGACAGAACAAAAGTATTTGATTGTTGGTCAGCACAAGTAGACTTAGAGACATATAGTCAAAACTGGGAAGATATAGCCTGATCAACTATATTATCCGAGGGTTGACTAGCATGTGCCTAAGTGTGGTTGTGAGGTTGCAACAAGTCTAAAAACTTACCCACAATACCACAATGAGAACAATAGAACATAAACCTAAAATACTATGGGAGTATTTTGTGTGTTACTATAAACTACTTATGTGCTAGACTCTTATATCCCTTTTCTCGCATAGATAACATGGCTGGATTCCATCCCCACGGCAACTTGTACTTCCCTAACCAAGGTAATGATGGAGGGTTTGAAGCAGAGCCAGAAAATGATCACCCAATCCCTATGGATGGACAGCAGGCTGAAGGCTTTGCAGATGGTTCTGACTCCGAGCCTGAAGTTGAGAACCTACCCCCGATGGCTCTTGTCCCAAATCCTAACCCTCGTCCGGCTTTTCAAGGCCCGACGCCTCCATGGGTGGAAAGCTTGGAAACATGGAGCCAAGGGCAAGATCAGCCCATGCCATTTAATGGAGACCGAAGCTTTTATGACCTGAGCGAAGGGGGCTCAACAGACAGAGTCTTGCCAATCCTGGTCCGCAGAGTGGCCCGAAATGAGATTCAAGGCAGGACAGCTCTCCATCAAATCACGGAAGTTGTCACCAATGCGAGAATGTATACCCTCCGCACCATTCGTCTGGAAGATGCTCGTGATAGATCTAGAGTAGACCATGAGACCCTGCAGCAAGAGCTAGCTGAAACTCGAGCTGAAGTCATAGAGCTCCGAGTACGCCAAAGGGTGTACGAAAGATACTTACTTGATATGGAGCGTCAACTGGCTGAACTGAGGGTTCACCCAAGGGATAATCATCCCCAGTAGGAGATATTCTACCTTCTCTCCCAGATAGAAAGAATAGTCTTCCTATCTATGCTCCAGGTAGCACTTTTCTATGTAACTAACTTTGTACTGTAAGGGCTTTCTAGTTAGGCCAGTATGCCGTCAAAACTTTTGCTACTTCGGAGATTATGTAAGACCTACTCCAAGGTCATTTTTCCCAAATATATTACATTTTAAATATCAATGATATTGTCAGTCGACTAAATTCTGTGCCAATCCCTGTTCAGATACTTTCGTTTTGCTATCGTTAGAATCCTATCTAAACCCTCACTTCGTCGAATTAATGAGCTATGGTGAACTAGCTCAAGGATTCCTTCCAATCCTTGTCAAAGGTTGGATAGCGATCGTCTTATAACCATTCTAGGAACTTACTTCTACTCGTTACTAGGACTGCATCATAGGGATGTAGGTCAAAACCCCCGAGAACTTACTCATACTCTTTATATGAATAGTCGAAATGCATCTAGGTTCAACCATAATCACTCACGAACTCATTTTCCTTTCCATAACAGAATCATGTCATCACCCAGAAATAACAAGCCGAGCAACGAAACCCCTATCCTTCACATCGACGCCGCTACTTTCCAAGCCGCGGTATCAGCTGCCGTGGCAGCTGTCCTTGCAAACCTCAGCGCTAACAACGCAAGCAAGGCTGACAAAGGGGTGGACGAATCCAATCGTTGTATCAATCTGGGAAACCAACAAATGATAACGGTCACAGGCTTGCAAAGCAGTAAAACCGAGAAAAGAAAACGAAAGCGCCAAGCCCAAAAGGAGCGCAAGCGATCCCAAAGACTTACCATACAACAGCAACAAGTGGCAACCCCTGCCATCCCAGTACCGATCAGACCATACGAGGGAAAGCTTCCAAAGTGTGACAAGTGTAGCTTTCATCATAATGGGGCTTGCCATGAAATACAATGCTGCAATTGCCACAAAATAGGGCACCATGCTCATAACTGTGGAGCACCGGCACGACCCATCACTCCAGTCCCTGACATCGGAGTCATCCAGGCTTGCTATGGTGCCGGTGAAATCGGACACCTTAAGAGGAATTGTTCGAAAAGGAGGAGCAGCGAAAGCGACCGTGTCTACATAACCCTGACCTGACACATCATTTCCACCACCGATGCGGGTGCTAGCCAGATGTGTCGTTTATGTGGTGAGATAGGACATCTCAAGAAGGATTGTCCAATAACAAAGAACTCCGGTGCAGACGGGAAGATACTAAGGATCACAGCCGCAGGAGAGACTACTCCGGACCCACGTTGAAATACTAGGGCGTTTCGTAATAGTAGACTTATAAACTGTTAAAAACTAGTGCAACTCGAGTCTTATCGTTTTGGCGAGACCCCGTCAGTCAAGGGACTCTCATGCTGCGTATACTTGCTTTTGTATTATACCCTGTTCGCAGCAGTAGTCTTATAGATAAATCTAAAATACTCAAACTCTGTAGAAGTTGCACTGTGATGTTTTGAAACACTTTTGTTATCCAGTCTAACGCCTTTTATTCCGAGTAGTCCGACATTAACGTTTAACTTGAGTAAATTCGATCCTCGCAATGCTAGTTTCATGCATAGATTCTTTTCTCCGAAATCGCCTTTCTAGCGAAGCCATCATTCCAGAACTCTGAGGTACTCATGCAGAGAGTACCTTATGTCTCGTATCCTTCCCAAAGACACTTCAGCAAAACTCCCCGGAGTACCACTCGTACAGTACGTCAAGTTCAACCCGAAGACCCATACGGTTGATCTATCGCTGAAGAAGTTATACGCAAGGGTGGTATATAATCAAGGTTCTACAGGCTTAGAATTGGTAATTACGCTTCAACTTCTTTTCCTTGTTTGGATGTGGGCTTGAAGAAGAATTATTTATTCGACTGCCTTTTCAGTCTTAATTATATACGACTCGTATACACGAAACTGTGATTGATGAACCAAATATGACTTTTTATATGAACTTTAGGACGGAGACTGCCCAAGACTACGAGTGATGGTACTGCCATGCGGATAAACTTAGAATCCAATCAAATGCCCTTCTCACCGATCGAGTTAATAGATCCAGATAGAACAGAAAACCCCCAGGATACCTCCGCAACGTCAAGTCGAGTTCAGAATCGACTTAGTTCCAGGGGCTACCCCAGTAGCCAAATCGCCCTATCGCCTAAAACCTGCAGAGATGCAAGGACTGTCCTGTAAACTTAACGAACCGCTCAGCAAGGGCTTTATAAGACCAAGCTTCTCACCCTGGGGAGCTCCAGTCTTATTCGTCAAGAGGACAGCCTTCCGAACTCGTTATGGACGCAACGGGTTTGTAGTAGTACCATTCAGATTGACTAATGCGCCCGAAGTATTCATGAAGTTAATGAATAGGGTATACCATCCTTACTTGGATCAGTAGTCATCATCTTCTTAGATGACAAACTTATCTACTCTCGTAGTAAGGAAGAGCATAGTAAGCATCTACGTCAGGATCAGATAAGATATATATAGGTCTTAAAAAGCTATACTGGTGGCCTATCATAAAAGCAGAAATACTACCTTCGTGAGTAAATGTCCTACCTGCGTCAAGGTCGAGGTTGAATACCAGAAACCCTCAGGACCACTACAGCAGCCGGAGATACCGGAATGGAAGTGAGAGCGGATCACTATGTATTTCTTAACCAAGTTGCCCAAGACAACGGGTGGACTTGATACCATATGGGTCATCGTCGATAGATTGACCAAGTCCGCACACTTCCTGCCTACCAAAGAAACAGACAAGATGGAGAAGCTTACAAGAACTTAACTTACCGCGCGAGCTCAGTAACGTACATTCTACTTTCCACGTCTCGAACTTGAAAAAGTGTCTGTCCGACGAGACTCTTGTAATCCCACTCGACGAGATCGAGATCAACGAGAGCCTCAACTTCATGGAAGAACCTATAGAGATCAAGGACCGGGAGGTGAAGCAAACGAAACAAAGTCGTATCCCGATAGTGAAGGTTCGCTGGAACACCAAGCGAGGACCTGAATTCACTTAGGAGCGAGAGGATCAGATGAAACTGAAATATCCTCGTCTTTTTACTTAGTTATTTGTAACTACTTATTGCTTAAATTCTAATTTCGGGACGAAATTCCTTCTAACGGGGGGATGATGTGACAACCCGAAATTTCTATTCTGTACAACCATTCATTTTAATAGAAGTCAGAACAGTTTCTGCTAACTTTCAAGCTTTTTGGAATAAGTTTGAGTGTTTTTAAGTTAATACTCCAGGAGATAACATGAGAGAGGATGCCCTAGGGTTTATTGTGCATCAATAAAGTTCCAAAAACTCCAAGAGTTTGGAGTTTACGGCCCAAATGGTATTAGGGCCGTAAACCCTAAGGACTATATAAGTGACACTTAGTTTATTTTTAACTTTTTTTCACACTTCCAAGTCTAGAACCAATTCTCTCTCAAGTATCATCCAAAGTTCTTCAAAAATCTTCAAGAAAGTAAGTGTTTTCTTCCTTGTTTAGTTTATATCTACCTTAATCTAGTGATCTAACATGATTTCATCCATGAAATCATTCCATATATGTAGATCTTCAAGTGTTCTTAGTTTCACCAAGAACACCAAGAACACACACTAGTGTTCTTGGACTTCTAGCACCTTTTCAAGCTTCTACCTAGTAAGTACTTCTATCCTAGTGTATAATAAGACTTGTTACACTTCTAATCATCAAGAAAACACCCAAGAAACACAAGATCAAATGTGTTTACGGTCCAAGATGTTCTTGGACCGTAAACCCTAAACAGGGTGCCAAAGTGTGCCCTAGCCCCTACCAAGCCTTGTAAACTAGTTTAGATCTCATCCTTGATGTGCTTAGGACTTAAAACATCAAAAAGACCATAAACCATAGGGGTTTACGGCCGTAAACACATGGAGAAGTGGTCCATGGGCCGTAAACTCCATTTAGGAGTGAAATGATGCCACAAACACTTCCTAAGGCTTATACATGAAGTAGGATGCTTACTTATGACTAGAAAAGCTTCAAATCGCAAAATGGTATAAGTACCATGAGTTTACGGCCGTAAACTCATGGGTTTACGACCGTAAACTCAAGGGGTGATGGTCACAAAACCGTAAACTCAAGGGGTGATGGTCACAAAACCGTAAACTCCAATACAGGGTCCCCTTGAATCCTAAACTCAATAGCCAAGTCCTACCACCCTTAGATGCAATCCTTAGGACTTATAGCACTTAAATCAAGTGTTTTACATGTCTTAGGATGTCTTAACTTGGTTAATTATTTGTTTTATAACTAATTGGATACATATATGTGTCTTTATATGTTAACTAGGATCCTTGTGTGTGCTCAAGTCTTCACTTGACACTTAGCATCCTATATCAATCCGTTCATCCAAACCACTCACTACAGGTGAGTTCATACCCTTAATTAACCTTTTAATTGTTTTTATATGTTTTTATGGGGGGGGGGGGGAATACAAGTTAAATTCTTATAGTCATTATATCAATCACATGTGATTAATGACTACCAAACTAGTGGATTTCTTACTTTTCAAACTGTGTTTTCAACAAACTACTTTTCAAACGGTTTTATCAAACTCTTTTACATATCAAATACTTTACTTAAACTCTTTTACATATCAAATACTTTACTTAAACTCTTTTACATGTCAAATACTTTTACTTCAAATCTTTTACACTTATATTTTGTTAAATGTATATCTTTATAGATATAGTTATATAAGTAGGATTGAAAGGACTTAGAACTGATAACTCACCCTACCTCCTGTTCCTCGTTTGGTTGTGGACTTAGGGTATCGGTTATTTGTCCGAAGGTCGTTTGAATCCTAGTTATATATTATGTATATGTATATAGATATAAAAGTTCCTTCTTTCCATTCAAAACCTTTGGGTAACAAAGGCATACAAACATGTTCATATACACAAACAACATTACTAGTAAACTATAATAGGTATAGTTTAGGAAGATACTATTACTAGAACAATGAAACATACAATGAGTCAGTTCATTCATGAGAAACAAACATAACACATAGTCATGAGAAACAAACATAACACATAGTGATGAGAAACAAACATAACACATAGTGATGAGAAACAAACATAATACACAGTGATGAGAAACAAAACATACAGGCTAGACAGAGAAAGAACACACAATACAACTAGCACATACATATACATATCCATATACATTACTTACAGTTATGTGAGCCACTTAACGGGGGCATGGCACTACCTGTCATGACCCGTTTTGTATCCAGAATCTCCTTAAATGGGGAGCGTATGAGTTTGTGTATAGATCTATACTGGATTGACTATCCTACACCTTGTTGCTCGCTACAGTGGGACTTGCAAGTCTACGGGTGCCAAACGTCATTTCTTACGAAGTCTTACATCGTCGTTTTTCTATGAGTCGGTAGCAGGGTACAGGCCGATCACATGGTACTTTAAATAATAATTGGTTTAAGGTAGTTAGTACAGCAGTAGTTACTTAATACAACACTACAGTACTATTTCATTTTCCCATTACATTCACTTTTGTGAACATTTCCACAATGCACTGTAATGTAAAAACTATATTTTTGGTTAATGATAGTCAGATTTGGGAAAATACATGCTCTTACAAGAGACACACACACAGACACTAGATGCCTTGGTAGAAGGCTACTTTTAGTAGGAAACATAGGGTTTTCTAGGAGAGTTCAAAACGTCTTACAAAACATCTTACAAATACTTTCGTACAAATACAGACATTAATATACTTATGATCTCACCAGCTTTAAAGCTGATAAACTCTTTCAAAATAACTTGTATTCTCAGGTCACTAGTAGACAGGTACCGGAGCCAGGTTTTGAGAAGATGGAGCTCGTTCAAGACTCATCTTTCATGTTGAATTATATTTTGGGTGTCTATTAAATTTGGCAAGACATACTTGTATTAAAATTATATTATTAATGCAATGGATGATGTTGTTGCTTGTTTACTACTATTCATTGTTGTGATACTGTACATGACGTCCTCCGCCCCAGAACGTTTCCGCCGTTCTTGGTTTTGGGGTGTGACACTCGGCCAAAAAAGACCGATTTAATTTATGCTTTTTAAAATGAAATCAGAGAAATCTTTTCAAAAGATGTTGCGGAATAGGTCCCCAAAATAAAACATGATAAAAGTTTATCAAAACCCTTCTTTAAGAAGGTATATATTTTCCATATATATATCAAAACCTCGGGATGTCATGTTCCGATACAGATCAAAAGCATAAACAAGACATTATAAGCCTTTCGACAGTTATATACAACTACTGGCCTATAATGCAAAAATCTCTCATCATCCTCCGACTATGTACGGGGTCCACTACCTGTAATCATAAAAAGCTGAGTGGGTCAGGCTTGGGAGCCTGGTGAGCATATAGGGTTTTCAACCCACAATAATAATAACTTATTAAGTTTACCAATTAACAATAACCCTGATTACCCATTCCCGTTGTCCTCACTTTACGTCCCTAAACACCTAACACAAGGGACTTAGCCTAAGGAATATCATCGGGTTGGACACTACTGCTAAGGGGACTCCTCTGCCATACATGTCCTAAAGGCAACCATGAGGGGGATTGGAGTACACCAATGAACATTTAGTTCATCAACACCTACAAGTTGCGAACCTGCTAGTGTGCCACTGGACTGTCTAGAAAGTCTGTGGTCGTCATCTATACTCCGTTAGACAACTTCACCAATAACACCAACAACAACACCAACACCGAGGCATCTCATCATTTTAACACCCACCGACTATTTTGTCTACCCATGTTCTACCCAACATATTTGTAGATAAAATACATATACAGTTTAAAACTTGTATAAAACATCTATTCAACAGTCACCTCAAATAAACAATTAACATATTTACACATAGCACGTATTTTAAGCTAAATACTTTATATCTATGTGTAAAGTGAAAGTAACTACACACTCACATGATTTGATGATAATCGGGCAGCAATTCGTTTCCTAAAACGTTCGTTTCTAATAAAACCGAGAGTTTTATTGAGAAACCGGGCTCTGCAAAGGTCGGGCTTCGAAACCGAAAAGATAAATTTTCCGGGATTCACGGGCACTTCGTGGCGTATTCCGGGGGTTATAATCGATACCGGGGCTTTAGGGGAAGTGAAAATAGCTAAAATATGAAATTTAGGGTAAAAGGTGGCAAATTTCCAAAGTTACCCGGAAAGGCTCGCAACCTTCTATTTATAAAGAGGAGCTTCTGATCGGACGGCTGAGAAGCCTCCAGGTGGTGCTGATCTGAGGGCTCGTAGGGAGGGCTCGCACATGGCTCGCACATGCGAAGGGTTGCTGGCCTCTTGTGATTGGACCGAGGTCTAGGTCCGAAGTAGGGGTTCTGTGGCAGTCTTGCGAGGGTTCGGACATGAGGGAAGAGGGTACGTGTCGCCTTCTCAGTGGACCACTTCGGATCAGGTCAGGAGCTCAGATGACTCAGTAGCTCGGACACGTGGCTCGCATGACTCACCAATTCTGGACACGTGGCACGTTCTAAGCGAGGGTGACGTGGCAAAAACGTGACTATGCGAATTTTCTCGATTTTTGTGCAAAAACTTCTAAAATCCATAACTTTCGCATACGAGCTCCGTTTTTGACGTTCTTTATATGCACGCGTAGGTAAAATTACGCTCTACAACTTTAGTTTAGACTTCGTCGGCTAACTTTGAATTTAATTTTTATATTATTATTTTTAACAGACCGGGACAGGAAATCCGTTAAAAATTCATAACTTCTTCATCCGACGTTCGTTTTCGTCAGACTTTTTACCGTTGTGCTACTATTTACGAGACCTTCAATTCTCGTTTAGGTCGTGTCGGCTAAAAATCACTCGATCTAAAATTCGAGTTTTTTAGCTGTCTACTGCTAAGCTGAAACTTCGAAAAATCATAACTTCCTCATACGAAGTCAGATTTGGGTGTTCTTTTTATACCTACTCTCGGTTTAACGAACACTACGAGTTTCGTTTAGATCACTAAGGCTAAAAAGTAGTTTATCGAAAACTCACTTTTTACGACATTCAGAACCGAGTCGGTTTTGTCGTGAAACTTCGACAGGTCATAACTTCTTCGTTATAACTCGGATTTCGGCATTCTTTATATATCCGCAATCCTTGTCACGACCACTACAACTTTATTAATAGATATCGGCTTTATCTAAAATTTATTTTCGACGCTCATTTTTATTCTTAATTAATTAACTCCTAGTAATTAAGCATAAAACACATAAAACACATATAATTCACATAATTCCTTTTTCATTTCTTCAAAATGAGTTACAAAGGTTAACCTAGACTATCACCTTAATATTAATGCCTAGGCTAGAAATACGAGTGTTACAACATGATCGCTTTTTGGGGAGACAAGATCAGAGGCGCTGATTGGAGGGTCGTGCGTCCTCAACCGTCAGGGCGCTCTTATTGGCTCTGGCGGTAATGGTCCGATCTACTGTTTGTCCCCTGATTGTCTCTTTTGTCTTGGAGCTGGGAGTGTCCTTCAGCGGGCGCGAGCCCTTCGCCTGGGCATCCTGTCCCCAGAGGCGCTGGCGGGCGCTGAGCCCGCTGGGCTTAGCTTGGCTGGAACGCTTAGTGTTTTGGTTAGGCGCGATCCTGTCGTGCCGTCTTAGGCATGTCATCACCGGGCGTTACAATCCTCTGCCCCTTAGGATGATTCCGTCCCTGCATCATGCGTCAGCAAACAGATGCGGATAGCGACTCATCATGACATCCTCTGTTTCCCAAGTGAGATTCGGCCCATTCGAATGTTTCCACTGGACTAGCAATAATTCGACCATCTTGCGTCGTAACTTCTTAGTCTTACGATCAACAATTGCCTCGGGCTCTTCAATCAGCCTCTTGTTCTCATCCATTCTTAATTCTGAGATTGGAATTATGTCGGGAACTTCTCCCGTGAATTTCCTCAGATAACACACATGGAAGGTGTTATGAATACCATCGAGTTCTTCATTGTAAGCTTGGTTCCCAATCTTCTGAAGAACTTGGAACGGTCCAATAAACCTTGGACTCAACTTTCCTCGTTTTCCGAATCTTATAAGTCCCTTCCACGGTGAGACTTTAAGCAAAACCGAATCCCCAACTTCGAAGGTCATCGGTCGTCTTTTCTTGTCAGCATAACTCTTCTGACGATCCTGAGCTGCTAACATCCTTTCCCTGATCACCTTTAACTTTTCAGCAGTCGCATGGACTATCTCGGGGCCCATAAACTGCTTTTCTCCAGCCTCAAGCCAACAAGACGGCGTACGGCACTTTTGCCCGTACAAAGCTTGATAGGGTGCCATCTTGATGCTCGAGTGGAAACTGTTATTGTAGGAAAATTATACCAAAGGTAAGTGCTCATCCCAGTTACCTTGAAACTCAAGGGTACATGCTCTCAACATATCTTCAAGCGTTTGAATCGTTCTTTCGCTCTGACCATCAGTCTGCGGATGGTAAGCTGTACTCAGACACAACTTCGTACCCAGTTCCTCTTGTAGACTCCTCCAAAACCTCGACGTAAAACGACTATCACGATCAGATACAATCGTTAAAGGAACACCGTGAAGTCTCACAATTTCCTTCACGTAAGCATTTGCAAGCTTATCCATAGACCACCTTTCGTTGGCAGCTATGAAGTGTGCACTCTTTGTGAAACAATCCACGACCACCCAAATCATGTCGTGTCCGTTCTTCGTCCTGGGCAGTTTAGTCACAAAATCCATGGTGATGTCTTCCCATTTACCCATGGGTACAGGTAAAGGTTCTAAACTCCTGTATGGTTTCTGATGTTGTGCCTTAACTCTCGCACATGTTACACACTCGGCCACATACTTCGCAACATCGAGCTTCATCGTCGGCCACCAGTAGTAGGGTTTTAGGTCCCTATACATTTTTGTGCTACCGGGATGAATCGAGTGCATGGTCTTGTGAGCTTCTTCCATCAGAAGATCTCTTATCCCTTCCATCTTAGGTACCCAAATCCGATCTTGGAATACCTTCAGTCCTTGACGGTTTGTACCGAACACCAACGTCTTTCCCAAACGTTATTCCTTTCGTTCATTCTTTTCTGAAGCTTCTTCTTGAGCTTTCTTGATACTTTCCACAATTTTCGAGACAACTTCAATTCTCAAGGCTCTTGGCCTTTTCCTTTCAAGATTGACTTTCCGACTGAGAGCATCAGCAACAACATTTGCTTTACCGGGGTGGTAAAGTATCTCACAGTCGTAGTCCTTGAGTAATTCCAGCTAGCGTCGTTGCCTCATATTCAATTCTTTCTGATTAAAGAGATATTGGAGACTCTTATGATCAGTGAAAAGTTTGCACTTCGTGCCATAGAGGTAATGCCTCCATATCTTTAAGGCAAATACTACCGCTGCCAACTCCAAATCGTGAGTGGGGTAGTTCTTTCCGTGCTCCTTCAATTGTCGAGATGCGTATGCTATCAACTTTTCTTTTTGGGTCAGAACACAACCCAACCCGACTCCAGATACATCACTATAGACCGCGGAGTCTTCAACTCCATCGGGCGTTACATAAGCGAGCTACACTTACTCTGCTCATGTGTAATTTATAATTATAGTTGTAAGTTGTTACTAGGATCTTATAATTAAGATTTATCAATGATTCCAAGTTTTTATATTGATTGATCTACTATGGGAAAGGTATCTAGAAAGTTCACGTCAACTTGGTTGTTGGATTTCAGAAAGACTATACGTCAAAATGGTCCTGCCTCCCGACTGTCCTGCCTAGCTGATCCTTACTTGTTTGATCCTGAAGTAGGCTTTGGAATTGTTGAGGAATCTAAACTCTTAAGATAATAGTTCCACGTAGTATGAAACTAGATTAAGATGTTGCATTATGTACATCTAGGTCTTTCGAGAAAGGTGTAAAGTGAAGCTTTGCCCGATTCACCAATCACCAAACACTTTGTCAAGTGAGTGCGTAATTATTATCAAGAACATAATCTTAACTTTAAAATATCCATATAATAAATGTTCTTGTATTATATGTGTTTTGTGCTATTTGTAAAGATAAGATAGTAACATTTGGATTAGGAATTTTTGTGCAAATCAATCGCCTTTAAATATTGGTCTTGCCTTAGATTAGGAATAAGACTTATAAAGGATTGCTTAGTGTCGAA
Source organism: Lactuca virosa (assembly GCF_052849685.1). Lineage (NCBI taxonomy): Eukaryota > Viridiplantae > Streptophyta > Magnoliopsida > Asterales > Asteraceae > Lactuca > Lactuca virosa. Next base: position 126,254,489 of record NC_136430.1, read on the forward strand.
TAGGCTTGACATCGATTAGGTCTCATAGTTGGGTTAGAGTGTATGACCAAATTGGAATGTAATCATCCCCTTCTTGGTATGACCAAAAATAGTGGGTCCCGATCAGACAACCGGACGGTATGTCTGGGTCATCGACCAGAGTAAATGACAAACACTTGGCGGTTCTAGGCATTCTTATGAATTACGATGCTAGCATGGCTTTATAACCCATGGACGTAGATGAAATGGAAATCCAAATCCATCAAAATCTCTGAACATTGGTTGCCATATATGACTTACACTAGCCAGGGAATCTGCTAGCACGTGTAGTCAAATAGTTGCTTAAACAATTCATCCGGTAAGGTGATACTTCCAGATGATTGTCAAGTTAGGATTTGTGAGGATCGGTTGGGATTAGGTAAATGGTCTTAGGACATGTTATATATTTACACCTGATATATGTCTTACAGGAATGATATTTATCATTAAAATGTTATGGGATTGAAAACCCTACGTATCTCACCAGGTTTCCTAAACCTGACCCACTCGTTTTATTACATCACATGTATTGGAGCCAAAGTTGAAATTGACTAGTTAGGATGTTGGGTGGAATAAAGGATAGGCTTGCATTAGTTATTTCATGAACCTTTTATTTAGATAGTAACGTATGTTCGGATATAAACGAATGGCATCCTGAAGGTTTTAATCAAATAACTTTTGTTATTTAAAAAATGTTTATTTAACTGAGAACTTTCGCATTTTAATACTTAAAAGCGTAAAGAAAATTTTTAAATTGGTTCTGAAAAATTTATGGGATGTCACACTGCATATCATCAATGGAATACAGAGGGAATAGAGAAAAGGGAAAATACCATTAACGATGGAAGCCCTTGTGGATAATCGCTCGATAAATGGTCGAAGGAGGTTCTATTAGGTGCGATTTCAGAATGAAAGTGGGGAATCTTTGGCTAATATTCAACCCACGAAACCGTGATTGACATGCAATTTTAACAGGTAAGAAATTAGGGCTTTTTTTAAGATACAAATTGTTTGCAAATCGAGTGGAAAGCTTTCAATTCGAACGGAATCTCTATATAGCACTTGTTTATCTATGCGAAAAAAATAAATCTCGATTTCTCTCTGTATATCCTAGAAATATAGATCAGGCTAGTGTAATTTCATTTTTGGATGTCAAACTTCCCGCTTGGTTTGATTCACCATGATTAAAAAAAATGGGATTGATGCATTCTTAACTATTATTTTGAAGTGTTTTCCGGATTGATTGGAATAGTTCTATTATTATTATCTTTAAAATAAATGGGGCTCGATGTATATCCTAAAAATTATAGATCCGGCTAGTGTAATTTCATTTTTGGATTTCAAACTTCCATCTTGGTTTTTGATTCACCATGATTAAAATAAATGGGGCTCGATGCATTGTTAACTATTATTTTGAAGTGTTTTTCGGATTGATTGAAATAGTTTGATTATTATTATCATTAAAAAGAAAAAAAAAGAAAAAAAAAATTCAATGGGGAACGATGCAACCAAATTAGTACTGATTTCAAGTGTTTAGGTGTGAATCAGATGATGCAGGTGGTGGGCAATTTTCCCCTGCAATAAATAAATGATGTGGTATGTATTTTCTTGTATTTATTAGGCTTGTGGGTGTGAGCAACATGTTATTAGATGTTATCACACTCAAAAGCTGTCACATCACCATCTTAGTCAATTTTGGTGTTATAACACTAAGTGTGGAAATGGGCAACACCAAATAAGATGAGATAACACCTAACATTTTCTATTTCTTTTTTTTTTAATTTTTTGATGTTTTAATTTCTATTTTTCTAATTTGTTTTATTTTTTATTTATGTCATAATAACTTTTAAAAAACATATAAATTAAATAACACATACTTAAAATAAATACTAATTAAAAACGACATTACAACGAAAAAAAAAACATTGACCGAAAAAAAGAACATTGACCAAAAAAACATTACAACGAAAAAAAACACTAATCTTCGTCTAAATATTTATGCTCGATCGCCGCCTTCATTTTTCGGAGTACCTCCAACCGTCTCGGTGACATATTCTCCTCGCTAGTTTGAAAAATTGTCAAATCTTTCGCAATGCGATCTTCCTCGGCTTCATGACGAAGGAACTCCAAATGATCCCGTGTCACACCCCTGAACCGGAACGGCAGAAACGTCCGAGGGAGGATGACGTCATTGTACAATATCATAACAATTGAATATAAATGATCAAAGCCATACAACCATCATATTGATAATTTAAAAGTTTACATTGTACACAAAACATTTTTTGTTTGATATCAAATATGTATAGCAAAAATAAATAATGTGACGCGGCAACGCCCCATCCTCCAAAAACTCTTTGATTACTTGTTTACTGATTCTCTGAGAATACAAGTGATTTTGAAAAATGTCAACAATTAAGTTGGTGAGTTCATAAACATTTTGTATGAGAAATCAGTAGCTTTTTCCTTGTAAAATGATGAGTGTGCTTTCAGAAAATCCAATATTTTCTTTAAAAATAAACTGCAAATCTTAAACCTAAGACTAAGATGTAAGTAAAGTTGTACTGGAAAATAGTGTTATGAAGTTTTATCTTTATATAAAACTACTTGATTGTATGTTAACCCGGTAAACCAAATGTTTTGTTAATACCCTACTACAAGAAAAAAAGTTATCAAAGACTGACAAGCTCAGCCTCAGATAGTCAATAATCAGTCTCTAATGGGGATTCGAGACTGATTTTGCTAGTCTCTAGCTAGTCTCAGATGCCTAGTCCTAGATATTGGTTTTTTTATGCATCTAAGACTGAAAATCAGTCCCTAATACTTGTAAGTATCAAAGACAGAAAATCAGTCTTTGATACTATGACATTCAGTCTTTAATGTGTTTTCATTGAATCCTCAATTTTAAGTCATATCCATCTCTAATACTATCTTTTGAGAACTCAATATCAATCTTTGATACTATATCATTCAGTCTCCAATATGTTTCCTTCATATCCCAATTTAATGTCATTCGAGGACTAAATATTTGTCATTAATACAATCTTATCCAATCTCCGATGTGTTTCCTTTGAACCCTATTTTCTATCTTATTAGTCCTAGATACTCTCATTCTAGAACTAAATATCCATCTTTGATAATATCCCATTCGGTCCCTAATGTGATTTTGTAATGGTTAGATATGAGTCTCGAATACAATGACATTTAATCCCTAACCTAATTTTTAAAGGCTAAATGTCAGTCTCAAATACGTCATTTAGTCCCAACTATGTTTCTTTTGGGACTAATTAAAACATACTAATATCAATATAGTCCTTGATACAAATTTTTATTAGTAGTGGGCTAGAATATGGAAATGCACAAAATGGAGTAGTATTAAAAAATAAACAATAGTCGTGACATTGTCATATCTAACATTAAACAATAAACACAAAAGACTAACCAACAAGTCAAGAACTACACCTTATGTGTAAAAAATATCAAATGCTAAAGATAGGTCATCATGACTACTACTCATGCTCTTCTAGATCTTTTATGTCATCATTGGTAAGATATCCATCTTTATCGGGTGGACACTATGTTATGAAAATCTAGGAGTATGCCCCTGTTTTACCATCATAACCTTGGCCAAGATAAAGTCTCTGCACAAATGTTGGAAATGTCACCATGACACAAATGTTGGAAGTGACCATGACTGTTCACAAGAAAAAAAGTTGATGCATAAAAAGTCAACAATATGTATTTGTTTATATTTACCAGGTATGATCTCCATAAGCTGCTATGGAAATTGTCTGATCACAACCCTCATGCAATCGTGTTTAATGAAATGAAATAGAAAGGAGATGGAATGAACATGTGTAATGAAAAGTTAGAAATGAGATAGAATAGAAATATATAGTGGCACCCCCGGTACAAAAATACTATGAGATAGAAGAAAGGAAGCACCATCTTTATCAATATTGATATAATTTTTTACTCAATGATATAATAAGTTAAAGAATTCTAACTTTTTGTATCTTCTTTTTGTTAAATATAAAAATTGGTGCACACAAATCTTCATGAAAACAGTCATAAGAATTCTAACTTTCTGTGTACATGAAATCTTCGATTCTTTGAGAAAACTAGAAAAATACACAAATTACTGCAAAAATTGACAAACCAACATCTCAATTGGTGTGCAGTGCAAGAATATATAATGACCAACAATAAAAAAAATATGAACTCAAATAAGCTAAGAGAACAAAGATGAATAGTAATAAAGTAAATGTCATTTTACTCGCATAGTATTATATTATTGATCTGACTTCAACAAACTGCAAAACTTCTTCATAAGATTACCATGCTTATATCAAAAAGCAACCTGCAATTTAAATGATCACAAACACAAATATGATGTAAAAAACATAAGTACTTCAAATAATCAACTATTATGAGGTTTGTAATTGAAAATCATTCCAATACCCTACGAGGAAATGGTCGTGTTAAGAATCATAATATAGAGTCAAAAAATAACTACAAAGGAAAGGGAAAATACCAGTAAGGAAAGAACTTACATATGTAGCTCCCTGTAAATAGTTGGCCTAAAACAAAGCAACTACACCAACAAAAAACATACAGACATAGTATTTGATTTTTGCCTTATCGAGGTTGACTGATGAACCTGAAGTGAATCAAACCAAAACTAAAAACAAATTTATAATTGAAAAATTAGTACCAATTCCATGAAATAGTATTTTAGACGTTACCCACGAAGATCAAAGGAGGAGGTATGTTCGATAGTTCAATCTAACTCTCATTCACCCCCAAGTGTGCACTATCAGCATTGACAATAAAAAAAAAAAAAAAAAAAAAAAAACCTAACAGTTGGTGGGAAGACGACGACAGGGGTTGAGCGACACAGGCACAGCTTTACGATCGGAACTACACAGTTTCCCGACACCAACGATGCAACCCTGCATTATACCGGCGCACGCTTCACGATGGCTACAAATTTACAGAACTTTTATCTCGTTTGGGGGAAAACGAATCACAGAAAGGTAATGTATTTCTACTTGTTCATTAATTCATTCCTTTTAGAAATTGAAGCCTTTTGTAGCAGTCAGACAACATTATCTCTTGTTTTTTGCTTATCTCGACGTTTCTCATTTTCAAGTCGAATCATGTCCTCATCTTAAGTATAAATTAAGTTTAACCTAATATTTTATTATAGTTTTAAAGTATTCGAATCTAATCTTTGTATTCAATTGCCTTCACTTTTATTCCACTGATATGGATAGAATAGGTTTAGTTTTTGTTAAATTTGAGCCTTTAATATCTGTGTTTGTCGATGGATATTTGATATGGTTTTTTATTTTATGTCTCATTGTTACTTATCGCATTTGCTTAATTAGGTTTACTTTCTACTACCTAATTGATGGGTTTTTCAGCATTAATGTAGTTTTTCTCGTTTTATTTAATTTGAGTACAATGTATCCAGCTTCAAATTTGCAAAAATTTGAGAAGATTGAGAGTTGCAAATTCAAGCTTATGGTTGAGTTAGAGCTTTTTCAACTAGCTTTGAGAATTCATGCGTAAACAAGCTTGAATCCAAAAAAGTCTTATTAGTACTAAATGGATATGAAAATGACTAGGATTCGAGCCTAAACAAGTTGTAATCCTGTTTATATGTATTTCATCTTTTCTCTTATGCTTTAACAGTTTAAATTATTATCCTAGTCAACTTTGTGGCATTGTATGGTTCTTGCCTAATGCTCCATTAATAACTTCTTATCTTATTTTTTATGTTTTTTCCCGTGGGATCACAATCGCAACATTTTGTTCTTAATGGCTTTAAGATCTTTAGATAAGAAGGAAACAACAAGCAAGATCAAAAAACTTGTAAGCATGGCCAAAGAAAGCACTACAACCACAAAAGAAAACTCCTTGGAGTGAGTTAAAAGTGAGCAGAAAAATTACTTCAACTTGTTTATTGCATTGGTGATTTGGACAGAACAATAACGTAACTTCTTTAATCATATTATAATAAAATTCTTGAAGCTCTTTTTTTTCTCTAGATTCTAACATTAATTGAAATGTATTATGTAGATGTAGATTCTATACAAAATGCATACAGATGAAATAGTTACAAAAAAGAGCATACTTGAAGAAAGACACCAATGCATTTCTTGGGTATGGTCCATACAATTCTCACTTTGTTATTGAACTCACATATAGTAAAAAAAATCATCTTCAAGCTACTTTTTATCCAGTTTGTTAAATATATATTGTTTTTTTTTTATCTAATTTGTAAACTTTGGGCTTTTGGTAAGGAGATCTTATGTAAAGGAGAAAACCCTGAAATACAAGGTAATATATTTGGTTAATTGAACTACAATTCTTATTTTTTACTTATTTTTGAAAGTTTATATACTTTTCTATTGAAATCTGTTTTTTTAGGAAACATTATTTGTACACAAGGACTTGTCTAATGGAGGGTTGCATGAGCTTGTTAAAGAACTTGAACAAGAAGGTACAACATAGACTTTATAAAATATGTGTATAAATGTTGTTTTTTTAATAAAACTGGGAACACTTGAGAAAATGAAGTTCCACTTGTTAATATATGTTAATATGTTAATGCAATACTTATTTTTTTCACCATATCTCTTTAAGGTTAAAAATGTAATTTTATCTGCTTGCAGGTGTTACACTATTTTCTGGACCAAGAGTGAATGGTTTGGTTAACTTCACGAAGGCAAATACATTTCATTATGAGTATAACTCCAAGGCTTACACAATTTAAGTAGTTTCATTATGTTCGAGGTCAATCAAGGCTTGCATAATTTATGTATTTACATTATTTTAGAGGTCAATCAAAATTTGTTTTTCTCCCTTACAAGTTACAATTACTTTCAATTATATTTTGAGTATTAGCACAATATTTAGACTTATTATACCTTTTTTAAGAGATTTGTGCTTTAAATATTGAGACTATTGTTATTAGACAAGTTTAAATTGTAGTAGTTATATTGTGCTTACCATTTATTATCTTAATTGTCTTATTATTGTTTTATTTTCCATTTAAACTTCAAAAAATTGGCCTAAATATATTAATATAAGACTAAACTGCACAAATGGTCCATGTGGTTTGCTCAAAATTGCCACTTTGGTCCAAAAAGGTTTGGACTAGCACCAGTGGTCAAAGACTTTCATTTTGTTGTGTTTTTGGTCCAATCTGTTCTGATTTTTTTCAAAATGACGGATTTGCCCCTATTAATATGATTTTCTCTTTTTTATTATTTGTTTATGATTTTCAAATTAAAAAAAAACAAGAAAATAAAAATAAAAATAAAAATAAATCTTTCTCTTTCTCTCTCTCTCTCTCTCTCTCTCTCTCTCGTTTTCTTCTTCCCCACTGTTACTACATCGCCGCCCACTTGCCATTCTTGCCGGATAACACCGCCGGCCACCATATCATTTTCACCGGAAACACCATCGGCCATCTCTCCAACCATCAAACAGATCAGAAGACGAAGAAACAAACATATATGTCTTCATTTTAGGGTTTCTAAATCAGATGAGCTACTATAGAGGTTACAACACTACCGCCATCTCTCTTTCTGTTCGTTGAGTGTTTACCAAGAGAAGAGAGAAAAGGCTGGCAGTGGAGGGAGGTCCGACGCCAATGTCAAAACTACCCTCCATGATTGTTTCTGTAAAAATCAGAAGAAGAAAACAACACAAAACTCAAATGGGTGTTTTCGAAGAACCTTAAATCAACAAATTGTAGCATATAAACATACTGATCTTACCCTTGATGATTTTGACGAGACCCAATTTCCAGATCCATGATAAGTAGTTTCAAATAGCCAACGATCCCGATTTTAATTTGATAAGACGAAGACCCAATCGAAGAAAAGCAACAGCAGCAGTCATCGATCTCGGTTGTCTCTATTCTGTCCAACAGAAAACGCGAAGAATTGGAGAGGGTGAAGCAGATCGAAAGCAGCAACGGGAGGCGGCGATGGCAGCTTTGCCTCTTCCTTCCTCTTCTTCGGTTGTGAACAACGAGTGGATAGAGTGAGAGGTGACACCGGTGATGGAGGGGTTATGGTATTCGAAAGAGGAGGTGGGTTAAGATGGTGGTGGCAGGCAGCGTTCCCAACTGCCTGTCGTGTGTCGTTTTGATGCTCGTCGACGAGAAAGGAGGTGAACGGAGATGGGGACGGCGGAGGGAGGAAGCAGCAGCTTTGATCGATGGTGGGGTGTTTGGATTGTTGAGTATTAAGTGAGAGAGAGAGAGATAGAGAGAGAGAGAGAATCTTTTTTATTTTTCTTTTAATCAGAAAAAGCATTTAAATAAAAAAAAAATAGGAAAAGAAAGTACCAAGGGTAAAATAGTCATTATGAGAAAGTTTATAGAAAACTGGACCAAACTCGCAACAAAATGAAAAGTTTGGACCTCTGGTGCTAGTCCAAACCTTTTTGGACCGAAGTGGCAATATTCAGCTAACCACAGGGACCATTTGTGCAGTTTTATCTTAATATAATTCTTTTGTGTAAAAAAAGTGCCACCAAAAATATAAAAAATATACTTATTTTAACAGTTAAATAGTGGCATAAAAATAGTGCCACTAAAACCAACAAGTGATATAGTGGCATAGTAGAAAAGTGCCACTAAAACCCAATAAGGATGCAACGACACAACCAAAAAGTGCCACTAAAGGCCTTTAGTGGCAGCGTTTTTAGTGGCACTTTTTTTTGTGCCGCTGATTGCCGAGAGGGTTTTTAGTGGCACTTTTTTGGTTTTTAGTGACACTTTTTCTATGCCACTAAATGTCATTTTATTTGTAGTGGATGGTCATGGTGGTGATGGTTTTAGCAGAGGTGGTGGTGGTAGTTGTATCATTGGTGATGGTGGTGGCGCCTACAGAGATAGTGGTAGAGATGGTGATGTTTGTCGTAACAAATGGGATGGAAGTGGTGGTGGTGGTGGGCTAGTGGTGACGAAGGTAGTGGTGGCAGAGACAGTGATAGCGGAGGGGAGGAGTGGAGGTGGTGGTGTTAGCAGCAACGACATAGGTGGTGGTGAAGTAGAGGTTGTGGTCATAGATATAATAGGTGGTAGTAGCGGAGGCGGTGGAGGTGGCAGATGTGGTGGTAGTTGTATAGATGGTCGTAGTGGAGGGGGTAAAGGTAGAGGTGGTGATGGTTGTAGAGGTGACACATGAAACATAGGCGGAGGAGGTGGCGGTTGTAGCAGTAGATATGGGGTCGACGGAGGTGGTGACTGTGGTGGTGATGGTGGCGGCGGCGACAGAGGTGGTAGCGTAGATGGTGATAATAGTGGTAGCAAATGAGGTGGAGATGGTAGTGGGATAGTGGTGGCGGTGGCAACGGTTGTCGTTGTAATAGTAGAGGTGGTGATTATGGAGGAGGGTTTGCTGGCGGAGGTAGAAGTGGAGGTGATTGTGTTATCGGCAGCGATAAAGGTGGTTGTAGTAAATGGGTGAAGGTGGCAGAGGTGGTAGTGGCAGAGGGGATTAAGGTGGAGGTAGTGGTGTGGTGGTGGCGGCATAGGTAGTGATGATGATAAAGGTAGTGTTGGTGATGGTGGTAGAGGTAGTGGTAGTGGTGGCAGTGGTGGCGATGGCTGTATAATAGACCCCAACTGACGGCGATTGGTAGAGTGTTCGTTTGGATGGATCAATTTGATCGGATCAGTTTGATCGGATCTGATCAAGTAAATCCAAATAGATTTTGGTTTTCAAAACACATATCAAAATAGTCTGAACTAAATTCAAAGCCGATCCGATCAAACCAAATTACAATTCAGTTGGATCGTTTTTAACATTCCGGTTTTTAAGAGGCAAGACATTTTAAAAATATATAACTTAAATATTAGCCAACTCTATAAAATTAACTAAAAAAACATTTTTAGTTATAAATTATAATTTGTAAACAACTATTAAGAAAATTTGATTATAGTTTAATATTTTATTGACAAAAAACTTTTGATAGCATATTAAGGTATTATATTGGATGAAAGTTTCTAATACTTAAAAAAGTATTTTACTAATTTTATAAATGATTAAAGATATATATTAAAAATAAATAATAAGTTGTTATTAGGTTGTTTTGGATTATTCGGTTTTTATTTAGTAAACCAAAACCAATCCGAAATCCAAAATAATAACATGGTTTAGCTTAAAATCAATCCAAAAATCCAAATATCCAAACCAACTAGTCCAATCCAACATTTTCAATTGGACAATTCGGTTATAACCAAATAGTGAACAACGCTAGCGATTGGAGATGAAACTATGGAGAAGGAAGCAACCACCACAGAGAACAAATGTTGTTGCATATGTTCCCTAAATTATCAACATTGACATCTGTTTATTTGGTACTGAAATTCAGTTTCTAATATTTTAATTCAAAATGAAAATTAGGCTAGTTTATACAAGACTAAACTTCAGCTCGTAAAAAGTTTCTTTTTAAAGAGTACTCATTACTAAGTAACCGGTCTCTATTATATTATATATATATATATATATATATATATATATATATGACTAATTAAGCAGTCTAATATACTATTTTATTCCATTATGAGTGTCCATTGGAATGTAAAATAATGCATGTGTATTAGAAACTGGAATTTAGTTTTTAGAAAGTTTCTCTCAAACGTTAATTTGGTGTAATTCTATCAAAGACTAAAATTCAGTCCCTAATAAGTTCCCTAACAAAATCAAAATTGGCACAAGTTTATCAGGGACTGAAATTTAGTCCCTAATAAGTTTCCTCCAGAGTCAAAATTGGCGCTAGTCTATTCGGGACTGAAATTCAGTCCTCCATAGGTTTCCCTCCAAAGCTAAATTGGTGTAAACGTATTAGGGACTAAAATTCAGTCCCAAAGAAGTCTAGTCGGTGTCTAATTATTCAAACATTAAAATCAGTCCTAAAGAGTATTCGAGACCGATTCATCAGTCCCAAATACATGGTATCTAATGACTAGTTAGCCTGCCACGACATTCTTTAGGCATCAGAATGTTATGACATTTGTCACCCTAGATTGGCTTGGTCTAATTGTAGCTAACAACTCAGGTGCGAGGTTGTCAATCCCGTATAGATCTATACACAAGTGTCACGCTCCCCCTATAAGAGACTCTGGTTATAATTCAGGACTTAGTGTGTACTCTTGTAGGTACGGTGAAGCCAAGTGTCTCACAAAATTGTATCAACCGGTTTACGTGAACTGAAAACCCCTTTTTTCTGTAAATGAATGCTTTGCTCTTTCATAGTGTAAAAATAATTATACATTTATATAATTATATGTTTCATCCGAAATGATAATGTAGTGTTTGTAACTCCCAAACTATACCAATTATAGTTTATTATGTTTGTGTGTTAAGCCTATTTATATAATCATTTATATAAATACATAGTAGTTATCTTGTCTAGTTAAAACATCATGTTTTTGGGTTGTAATCCACAAAATAGTGAAATAACTAGAATGTAACCCTTTTTGTTAGAAAAACTCTATGTTGGTAAAAAGTCTCAAAATCCTTGTAGTTTTTAATCATAACTTTTCTTATGATTATATAGCATAGTTTTTGTTTTGGTTTTGTTATCTTTGCATTTCAAAACTAATATATCACAAATAATTGTCTAAAAGCTAGTGATAACCATATTTCATGCAAATAAGGTTTTATACTTAACATAAAGATGAAATAATACAAGTATTTGTGTAAAAAACAAACTTTACTTGTATCCCCCCCCCCCCCCAAAAAAAACATGAAAAACTCGAAAATGTGGGGGGGTATGAACTCACCTTGAGTGTGGTTGTGGGTTGTTTGAAGAGGTGATGTGAAGATCTTCAAGCCTAAACACTTGAATAGGGTTGATGAACTTCCTTGGAAATAATATTATCATAAGAGTTTTAACACATAATAATTTGTGTAAATAAGATGAAGCTAGTGTAAAAGTGTGTAAAAACACTAGATAATCAAGAAGAACTTACCAAAACTCTAAGAACAAACTTGGAGAATTAACTCTTGGAAGATTTTTGGACTTGATTCTTGAGAGAGTTTAAAGTAAACATAAAGGAAAATATGGAAATGGTGGGGGTTTGTGGGGGTGATTTCGGCCCAAGATAAGGAAGAGGGATGAAGTGATGTTTGCATTGTGATCTGTTGGATAAATGCTTTGATACATGTTGGGTAAAACCTTGGAAATGATGAAATATCTTATCACGAAGTCAACTCTTTTCCCTTCTTCTTCCCACCGAAATCCCCATAGTATCACCAAAATCATATGTGATTTTGGTCTATGCATCAACCGAAATCACATGTGATTTCGATCTATGTTCCAACTGAGATCACTTGTGATTTCGGTCCTAGTGCAAACCGAAATCACTAGATTTGTTGGGGTCCTAGGCCGAAAATTCTAAAGCAAGGTTTAATTTATGATTTTTGTTCTAACTTGTTGACTTTCAAAGGTTCATAACGAACATGGTTTTCAAAGTATATATATATTTACTTATACAAATGATGTCTTTTGGCTTTCAAGGATTTATTGCAACAAAGTTATGATGTGGTTTTACTTATACATAGATACATTTTAGACCTTGCTTGACCCAAAATTTGCCAGTTACCACATCCCGTTGCAACTCATATCTTGTATGCGATTTCGTTGTGATCGTCAAATTTTTGTTTCATTTCGGCTTGCTCTCAATGTCTACTTTCGGCTTCATCTGCGTGTCGTTGAGCACGCCTCGCTTTCTTGCGGCCTATCGGTCGTCGAGGCGGGGAGATCTCTTCAAGGTTGTCGAAGTCGTCCGGTATCTCATCCGTGTCCGCATTGAGGTCGATGTTCGTGCGCGCGTCCGAAATATCGACCGAACCCGAGCCGCACGACCTTTTCGATTGTTGTTCCGTAAATGTGTCCGTTTTATTCCACTTTGGGGTCTTCTGTGACAACCTGGAAAATTTTTACTTTTAAAATCCCAGTCAATCAACTCAAATGAGTGTCAAACTCACTGGTAATGAGTTCAAGCCTACTTAAAGGTCATTCTAAGGAGTTTAAGCCTAAGTACACTTAAGGAATGAGTGTTAGAATGTACCTGCTAGAGACACTGTCCAAGAAATCAAACCTTAACCTCATCAAAGAGAGTTCATGGCCACAATGCCAATGAGTTTACGGCCGTAAACTCATGTGGTCGTAAACTCATGTGGCCGTAAACTCAAGTGTATATATATGGTCCTTGGTCATTTCTAGCCATTTCTTGCATTCCAACCCCAAGAACTCGAGTTATCTCTCAAGTATCATCGAACTTTTCATCCTAGATCTTCATAAGTGGTAAGTGTTCTTCCTTGATTTGATGATACATCACTTAATCTAGTATCCTTCCATGATTCCATCCGTGAAATCATTCTTTTGCTAGATCTTCAAGTTTCACCAAGAACACCAAGAACACACACTAGTGTTCTTGGCCAAAATCGACCATTTCAAGCATCTAGATCGTAAGTACTCTTTCCTATACTTCATATCTACTAGGAAGCCTTGAATCACACCCTTGAAACATGCATTTTCCCAAGAACATCTTGAGTTTACGGCCCAAGATCTCCCTTGGCCGTAAACTCAATGTTATGACATGTATGGGCCATAAACCCTTCTAGATGTAAAGCTTGTGGCCTAGAACCGTTCATTGATGAGTATAGGACCTTAAACCACACTCACTTCATAATGTCCATGAGTTTACGGCCGTAAGCTCCTTGCTTGGCCGTAAACTCATCAAAAGCCTTCCTTATAATGGTCTATATCATCCTTGTGTAGAGGAAAAGTCCCTAAAGTTTCCCTAGCATTCAAACCCACATTTAGGCATGTTTGACCATGAGTTTACGGCAGTAAACTCCCTTGGCCGTAAACCCATGGTAGTAAACTCAAGTTAGTGCCATTCCACTTCCCTTTGATGAATCACATGTGATTCCAACACTTGGTCAAAGTGTTTCCTAGTCCCGGAAGGTGTTTCCTTTCATATAGTTGTTTATAAACACTATATTCATGCCAATATATGTCATTTAGGACTTGTTGTGTCTCGGGACTTCATTCGTGGAACTTCTCATCCTTACACGCATACCCGTTTGAATCACCCACATCAGGTGAGCTCATACCCCGTAATGAATCTTTTAACTGTTTTAAATGTTTTAAGGGGGGGAATACAAGTTGAACACAATGATAATTGTGTAACTGTTTCTTATAAACATCTTTCAAAAATGTTACTTATGTCATTTATAAGTTGTCAAAACATTTCAAAAACTCTTTTAAAGTTATGTTACTTTATAGTCATACAAAACTCCGTTTTTAAAGTACAAGCATAACTTAGTAGATAAACGAGTCTTTTCAATAACAGTTCAAGTAAAACTTTAGTAAACTATAATAGGTATAGTTTAGGAGGATGCTATTCATTACTTCTAGTACAATGAAGCATACAAAGACACAATAACATACAGAGAGAGAATATTATTATGAGAAACAAACAATAACATACATAGAGAGAATACTATTATGAGAAACAAACAATAACATACAGAGAGAATACTATGATGAGAAACAAACAATACCATACAGAACAAACAAACTAGGTTGCTATAGCATGAGAACATACAGGATCTAATTATACCAATGAATCACTAACTCATTGTTTTAAACAAAAGGTGATAGTTATATTGGGTATACATGATCATATAACTTGAATGTGAATTACACGGCTTGCAAGAATTTGCAGAGGTCGCGTTTGGTTCCCTTAATCTCTAGACAGGGAGAGCGTTTAGTAGGGGTACTAGCCTTCACATTATGACCATAATAAAACAAACATGTTTTAGGTCATCAGTACATCCACATGTCATTATAAACGACAACTGTGTACTTACATTTCCCATTACTTTCATAAAGTGAAAGTACCACTTGAAAGTCAAATGCAAACTATTTTCGAGTTAAGATAGTTATAAACTAGGGAAAACTTACATTTTTACAAACGACAAACAGAACAGTCGAGTCTAGCACATAACAGTAGATGCCTTGGTAGAAGGCTACGTTTAATAGAAAGGACCATAATGCTAACCTTATGATTCCTTAATGTATACATCAAAGGATATATATATATATATATATATATATATATATATATATATATATATATATATACCAATAGGATCCGACAGGTAATAGGATGTGTGCTCTCCGCTTAATTTCATGTTCCTTGTTTGGTTGTGGGCTTGGAACGAATTCACCCAATCTATTTTCTATTCGATTCTATATATATATATATATATATATATATATATATATATATATATATATATATATATATATATATGCTTAGTATACATTAAGACATCATAAGGGTACCAGGTATGGGTCAAGTCATAAGACACAGAGTCAAAGCACAGTTTTTCTAGTAACAAAACATACTTTCCAAATCAGAACTTTTGGTACACAAAACTAGAAACTTGACCAGTAAAGGGTTTAATCCATTTTATCAAACCAGTAAAACTTAAAGGACCTTAGGTGATTAACTCTATAATACTTTAGTTTATACATCATATTTATATATCATTAATACCCAATAGGTAGTTGGATGTGTGCTTTCCGCCTTACTTCCTGTTCCTTGTTTGGTTGTGGGCTTAGGGCAGATTCACCCACTTAACTTTCTATCCGATATTAGATCATATATATCCAGTATAAACTAAGTTTTTATAAAAGTAGTCACTGTAGTCACCATTTTATTATAAGAAATAAGGGTTTTCTTAAAGAATCTTTTCATTAAATATAAAGGAACCATTACAATTAACTCCATGAGTAACAAGTGAATACATCAGGGTTATATACAACAATGATCTAACAACCAATGGGATGTGTGCTATCCGCCTTAATTTTTGTTCCTTGTTTGGTTGTGAGCTTAGGGCAGATGCGCACAGTCGATTGTTTGTTTACTCTGAGTCTTATATAACTTGTATTCATTTAGTACGCATAGAAAGGATTGTAGAGTCATTTTTACTTATCTTTCATTAAAGTAGGAAATATAGGATTTTCTAGAGGAACAAGCGAACTTTTCCAAACAGAACTTACAACTTACTACATTTTACAACTACATTTTCAACAACATTTTACAAGTACATTTTCAACAACATTTTACAACTTACTCACATCACTAAAATCTTATGAACTCACCAGCTTAATTGTTGATCAACTCTTTCAAATAACTTGTATTCTCAAGAGCCTATTAGACAGGTACTCGTGTTGGGAATTCAGAAGATGGAGCACTATAGCTTCAAGTCTTGTTTTGTTATTTGCTTATGAATTCTATGTTTTGTGAACACACACATTGTAAACACTTTCTTTCTAAATGAAATGGTTGTTCATTACTTGCTTACTATATACATATCTTGTGATACTAAACATGACGTCCTCCGCCCCCGAACGTTTCCGCCGTTCCGGTTTTGGGGTGTGACATCTTCCTTGACAATCTCCCAATTTTTTTCGTGCTAAAAAACATGACCGGTCTCGACATGATATTGGTCCCTCGCCGCTCTATAAACGTCAAAATCAGTCGCACCACTTTGCTTGTGCGAGGGAAGTTTGTTGTGGATGGAATTGAATTTGGTGCACTTCTTGCTTATTTGAGTCCATTTGCTACTCAACATGTCGTGATTGCGGTACTTTTTATCCTTCTTCAAAATGGTATGAAATTTCCCGATCACGGCTTTCCAAAAAGAAACTTTTCTCATATTGTTTCCTTTCGTTGGATTTTTTGATGTCCCTCACCAAGCCACCGCCAACGCGTATTCCTCCTCTGCGGTCCATCATGTTGTAGATTCGTCTTCCGATTGCTTGACCGCTACCGCTTTCCTTTTCCTTTGTGCTCTCCTTTTTTGGGCCGTTTTTTCCGCTCCCCCCGCTTGCGTATCGGGTACCGTTTGTTAGGTGGGTGGTGGTTGTGTGGTATTTTTTACATTGTAGCAAATGGGTTGAAAAGGTTTTTGGAATGGTTGTAGTGAATTATGTTGGGGGTG
The DNA here is from genome assembly GCF_052849685.1 of Lactuca virosa. Classification (NCBI taxonomy): domain Eukaryota; kingdom Viridiplantae; phylum Streptophyta; class Magnoliopsida; order Asterales; family Asteraceae; genus Lactuca; species Lactuca virosa. The sequence goes on from NC_136430.1 coordinate 126,271,561, forward strand.
AGGCGGAATTGAAAAAGTTGCCTTGAGTGTTGAGGATGTTCGTGTTCAATTCGTATTGTGCAAAACCGAGAGGTGGAGGTGTATTTGTGTTTGGAGGAGGAGTGTTGGGGTTTTGATCCATAGTATTGAAAAGAGAAATTTTTTGAAGATTTGAAATATGGTTTGATATGAGATAAAAAAAAATAAGGTATATATATATATATATATATATATATATATATATATATATATATATATATATATATATATACATATATATATATATATATATATATATATATATATATATATATATATATATATATATATATATATATATAGGCTTATGTTATTTTGTTTTTACTAACTATTGTGTGCCAGAATGCACAGATCTTGACCACCGGATGGAATAGAATCAAATGTCATGATCTGAGGGTCTATAATATTAGAATAGGATAACATGTACCATATAATCACACAAATTTCAGCATAAGGGCGTTTTAGTCAATTAACCTATATTAAAAAAGGAAATTTTTGGATTTTTAGGGATAATTAATTCCTTTATTTTAAAAAATCTGAATATTTTAAATTAATTCAAATTTAAAAATCTGATTTTATTCTGTCAGAATGATACAATGCAAACCATAAACTAGTATATATATTTTTTGATTTTATTATGTCAGAATGACAGAATGCCAACCATAAACTAGTAAATACATTCCGAAAGAATACACAAAATCGATTCTTGAACTAATAATATACCAAATAATTACATTGTATGATTGTGATTCATTGAATAATAACAACATTCTGAAAGAATAACAAGTGTAATTCTTAAAAAATAACAACATTCTTAAACAGTAAGTGTGATCATTCTTTAATTCATTCTTCAAGCCTTTCCCATCAGGTCTTCAAGCCATTCTTCAAGCCATTTCTATCACAAATTCATTGCCAAATATTTTGTAGTGGTACACTTGTAAGAACTGCACATTAAACCTATAAATAATTAACTACAATTCTATCAGAATACAACAATAATATTCTTACAGAATAAATTATTCTTGCAGAATGGTTTTGAATATTCTTAAAGAATTTGTATTATGAAGAATATACCCAACGAACAAAACATTTGAAATATAAATACATGAAAAGATCATGTTAACACAAAAGGTGACTAAGAAAAAAAACAATTAGAATATATAAACCATCTTCGTAACGGAACAATAAGTAGGAAGAAGACCCTCCAAGGGTAAATAAATCATTAATATAAAGTATATGAAGAAGTGTGAACTTGTTCAACCATTTTGATAGAATGTAATCTTCGAACCAACAATTTTTAATCGAAAAAAACACCAAAAACATAACATACACCAAATTAAAGAATTATTCTAACAAAATATTACTTAGAGTCTAATAGCTATGAAGAAACATGTTTATTTTGCAAGAATGATACTGTAAAAATTCTCCAAAAATGGTTTTCAATCTCCTACAAGAGCAACAATTAACAACATCATTGCATTTTTTATTCTTTACTTTGCAAAACATGACAACATGCTATATTTTATTGCAAAACCATAGTGGTTGTAGCAACAAACAAAAGAGATTGAAAATCTCATTCAACAATAATATGTTTCCTACTTGATAGATTTTGTCATGTTCTTCGACAATGCATAATTGATAAACAATATGACTGTCATTAATTTTTTTGTAAACAAAAAAAAGGCACAATTTCTTACTTACTGTTCACTAGTATGAAAAGGAAAAAGAGAAACTAAGATTTTTTTATTAATGGATCAGAAGTAGAAATGATAAAAAAATATTTGTTGTATTTCTTTTTTTATTCCACAGCAAACAAAAAAAAGCGTGTTGGGTTCACATTTTATATGCACAAGGAACAAAAGAAAGAAAATTATACATGGAATCAATTTTCTTTCAACGAGATTAAAAGGTAAAGTACGACCAAAAATTGAAAATAAATAATTTTTTTTTGACTTTCCATGTATTTTATTTTTGATTTTGATCTCTCGACACAAGCATACATACTTGTTTTTTTTTATCTAATATGCAGGAAACCGTTTAAATAATATAGAACCAGAAAGTAATACCTTTGTTAAAAACGTAAAGAACGAGGAGATAAACTCTTTGAATCACAAGCCAAGCACTGTAATACATGTCCGAAATTGCAATTGTTGTTGCTTTTAGCGTCCGATTAACAAGTGAAGAAGATGTATCTCCTTTATAATTCATTGCCGAAGAACATACTAGCACGCATAAAGGAGAGAGATATCAAACTAACCTTGATAATCGCAATGTTAGCTTCTTGAATTGCCACAACCAATCTTCGATTACAGCGACGAAGGGTTGCTGTAGACGATGATTCTTAGAGAAAAGGGGGAATCGGTGGTGGTGCTATATGTTTGCCAAATCGATGGTCTCATTTAAGGGATTTGATCCATGAATCAAGGGATTTAATTTTGGTTATTATTTACTTTATATACAAAATTACATATCTAGCCTTATTTTGATTATTTAAGTATTTATTTTTTCTTGAATTCCTATTGGTGCATTCATTCACACAATAGTTGTCAAAAACATTTGAACCTATCTATATCTCTCTCTCTAAATATATATATATATATATATATATATATATATATATATATATATGTGTGTGTGTGTGTGTAAAAGAGGTAAAAATATTGAAAAAATATAGTTTTATTTTTATTTTTATTTTTTACGTTTTTGACCGTTTTACAACGGTTCAAAATCGAAATGTATACGTTGGAATTAAATTTGGATCGAAAAAATGTCGTTTGCATACGTTACCACAATAACGCCTTATACCATAACGCCTAATAACGCAAGGCGGGCACGGTGTTTCGGGCGTTATAACGCCGTTTTTGTATGTCCACGTCGGAATAACGGCAACTCCCGTTGCCCACTCCTAGCCGTTTTAATAGTGGTCGTGTGCCACAAAGAAATTTAGTTCAAAAGAGGTATCGGTTGTTAATCTGTTGGTGACAATCGAGGAGTTTTGGAATCGGACAAATTCTCCATTTCATAAAGATATAAGAAAGTAGCTAGGTTTGTTTTCAAGTCATTAGGTGTAGTAAAAAACTTTGTAGGACTTGTTGCATTTGAATTGCCCATACCACATGGTGTTAAAAAAAATGCAGAAAACGTGTATCTTTAAAAAAACAAAAAACGGGAATAGAAGTTTTCCTTTTAGTATCGGAACAAAAAGAAGCATACACTTACACACATTAACTGTTAAAGTACAATGCTGTAATTGGTTCTATTTGAATGTAAGATGGTATAAAATGGAGTTTTCATACACAAACATTAACAGAAAACGACAGTCACACAATCATGAAAAAATCGAAAAACATAGTAACATAAAAACAAACACAGGAACATAAAAACACACATATAGAGACACACTCATATACACTACAATGCAAAAACAAATGTGAAAAGAAAACAATACACAAAAAGAGAACAACAAAAGAAGAAACAAAACAAAAAAACTAATTTAAACTCGTGTGAATGAATGACGTATTTTTCAAAGGTACACACTTTGATTGGAATAAAAAGTGAGATGGCAAAAGAAATTGAATTCCAAACAAAATGATTTCGTTTTGGGGTTCGGCTTTTATAACTTAAATAAAAAGGATGAGATTTAGTCGATAACTAATTAAAGAATGTTTACAGATTTCATTGATCAAATTGGTTCGAACGAAAGCGCTATTTTTTAAATAGATAATTTATAAATGTCATTAATCTGTTGGAAATTTACGTGCAAAGGTAGGCTGCATTCCTTTTATGTTGGATGTTTATTTGGTATAAGATTAAAAAAACTCAAAATTTTTAAAAACAAATGCATATTTTAAGGGATAGACTAAATAAGTTTGAAAACTGAATTCCTGATTTAAACGATACTATGATCAAATACAGGCACATTTGTTAAGATTATAATTCTCTGCTTTACAAGACCGTTATCATAAGATCAAACCGGATCGTAATATCCCACCAAAAGCATTTTAAAACATAAAAAATACATATTAATCCATCAATTAACCATTCAGTTAACAATTAAATACTTTAAAACAGAAAGATACATTTTAATATATTATTTAACAATAAACAATTCAAAAGGATTATTTTACGTAGTTAGTCCAAAAAAACATATTTGATATTATATATATATATATATATATATATATATATATATATATATATATATATATATATATATATATATATATATATATAGGTTCATATGTGGATGCACAATTATTGTGTGGATGTAGGGATTAATATGAACCAATCATTTCAAAAACATATACAAAGATAATTTTGTAATCATATCTATTATTTATATATAGTAAATTGTTTGAATTAATTTATATGCTTTCAAATAGGAAATCAGTTTTAATTCCTTTAATTCACATCCGATTCATCTTTATTAACCCCAGCACGATTGAAGATAAGATGTCTGGAGATGGCCCCCTTTGTCGGCCAACACCATTAGCAATCACCTTCATCGACCAATACCATTAGCCACCACATTTGTTGGCCAACACCATCAGCCACCACCAAGCCATCATTGCCCCCATATGATCGACTACAACAGAACGAGAGAATGAATGACAAGCTTCATCAAAAAAAAAAAAAAAACTTTGGTCAACACCATCAGATTCTTGATGATTGATGTTGTGGAGATGGCGAATTTGGGTCACCTTGGTCTGCCCATGGATTGTGCTCTGATGTGTCATATATTGTACGATAAGGTCATGAGGTATAACCCTAAGAAACATATTGGTTCAACAAGGATGGATTTGTTCTCTCCTCTGGACATGGATGTATGCTCCGGTATGCTTTGTTGCACCTTGTTGGCTACGACAAAATCCTTGTAAGAACTTGATGATTATCTCTATGTGTTTCACTACTAATTTACATCCAATTCTCTTGGAATTTTTTTATCAATATGAATCAAAGCTGTCGTAATGGATGTTCATGAGGAACAGTTAATTCAAGTTTTAATTTCATTTTTTTTGTTTTGTATAGCTATACAATCAATAGTGTTAATTTTAGAAGCATTCTTACTGATCAAAATGTATTGTATACAGGAACGATCTTCTGGTGACAAGCATTCTTTGAAAAATGGTATTTTGAAGGATGACAATATTAAAATTGGGAATTTGGGTATTGTTACAAAGAATTAAAAAGTGATTGAATCTTTGAAGAAAAAAAGATGTGTAACTCATGAACACTGTCTATATCTTGTGTATCTCTGGACATCTTAAATTGAGATTAATACCCATTACATCACACTGTACGGACACCTTTCACATTTGCAATATAACAAAAATCTAAAACGAAAAACAATAAACCTACTTACTTGTTAACAATTCTAATAGAATTCAAGTGTTTATGTAATTAGCAATATACCATTCTATCAGAATTGATTCCATTTCACCAGAATTTTCATTCTAACATAATTAATAGAAGAAAATTTTAGGACTAACCCACAAACTACAATTGTTCAATTCTACCAGAATCTTCGAACCACACAGTCTAATTGTGTAAATAAATTCTCATAAAAACTAAAACTTTCCACACAAACGAGTATTCTACCAGATTGTTATATCCACCCACACCAACACACCGACTATCCAAGAAAATCTTACCAACTTATTTGTCATAGCCACATTACATTACTCACAAAAAAAAACAGACAATTGAACAACCTTTTTCACATCAGAACCCATACCAATACACATTCCTAAAGAACAATTCTTTCAAAACGAGTTCCATTCTGTCAGAATTATCAAAATTTTCACAGAACACAAGCTTTACCAACAATAAAAAACAAAACAGAACAAAACTTTTGATCATAAACCATACACTACAAATTATATGAGAGTTCATACCAAACAATATCAATATCAATTCTTTCATAATATATTATATTCCACTAAAATTTTCACACAAACCAGACTTTTTCCAAGAAAAAAAACAAATCTTTTGTCCATAAAGGATAAAATCCAATGTATAGCTACCACAGAATATGAAACACACATAAACTTCCCAAAGATTATGCATACTAAACCTTACACTAAAAACAAGGTCGTCTATATTCGTGTATTTCAACTTCAGTTCCTTCTCGAATTGTAAACTTGATCTTCGACCCATCATTCTTTGATAATACATTCAAAACCTTGTCTGTAGTTACCACTCGTGTTTGTATCCTCACAACTCAAATTCTTTTTTGTAATGTACTGCGGCAATCAATTATGCATGCTCGATCCTTGATTCTTAAAGATTGTTTTCCAATTTCATCACCGATACATTCGTCCCTTTTTGTTACGAGGTGTGTGTGTATTGGAGAATGCAATCAGGTAGCCCCAATATATCCGGTGTTTCCTTGTTTAATGTACATGTAAAATTAAATCAATGACCTTTTGTAACCGTTTATTTCTATTAGAATGTATTTTTTTTTATTTTTTTTAATCTAATAATATTAATACCTCACTTTCCAAATATAATTTAAATGATTGGCTCACATGCAACCCTACATCCACACAATATTTACCATCCACATTATAACCTAACCCTATATATATATATATATATATATATATATATATATATATATATATATATATATATATACTATATTATTAAACATATTGCCTATTTCTTGAAAATTAAGAGATATAACTCTTATAACACCATGTACAATTCTATTAAGCTTACAATGTAAGCGTATACACACACGCGTATCATCGTAACATACTGATAGCTTCTCCTCTGTCTAGATGTTGGAAAACCCTAATATCTTCCATCAGCCGTCATTTCTCCCAGATCTCTTCCGTCTCCTTCCTTACTCTCTTTAATCTCCGGTAGCCTCGATTACCACCAACCTCCTGACGCTGTCGTTACCTTCACTGGCATCTGCCGCTCGCTTCTACCTTATGTCGAGAAGAAAAACCCTAACTCTATCTGGCTGCCACCATCAACGCCATCATCGCACATCGGAAACCCTAACCCTAAAGTGGCTCAATCTTCATGGTACGTATCCCCCTCTATTCAAAATACCTGCAAGTATTTTTGGAATTTCCTATTTCTCAATTCGTCAGATCTCTTTTTCTCTCACTCTCTCTATCTCTTTCTCCCATGATTCCTCTCTTTTTCTTACTCAGAGAATTGCAAGGTATACATTTTTCTTACTTTGACAAGAGGCCTAATAACAACCCTAAACGGCGCAATAACATTTGTTTGTTCCAGAAATTTCTTGGATTCGACAGCGAGTTCTACATGTTGGTCAATATTCATCTTCTTGATTTTTTTTATTTCCTTTTGATCTAACCTTTCTTTTTAAATTTCTTGGATGATTTTCCTTTGTTTCTGTTGAGAAAAGTAAAGGTTTAGATCAAACTTAAACATTAATCTTTGTTATTCACAGGATAGAAATGGTATTATATGTATTTTTGTATGGGTGTGTTTTATAAAGTGCAGGAGGAAATGGGTTTATACGCGGGTTGTAGTTCGAGTTATGGATATATTCATGAAGTTATGACCCGGGTATATATTCTAGCTGAACCGATCAGTTGATTTATTCTCTCAAGATATTTTATGAGTTCACCTACTTTTTCTCTCGTTTACTGTAACAGATTAGGGTTTGTTCATAACGTTTCTTTGTTCTTAGATCACATAGATTCTCTAGTTCATATGAGTGTGAGTGGTTTATGTAGTAAGGTTTCTTTTGTAATCTGTTGATGTATAAACCATCTGTTTCATGATTAAATGAAATGATGAAGTTGGGAATTGTTGAGTTGATTAGATTTTTAGATGGTATCAGAGCTTAAGGCTTCGTTCTTCTTCATATAACGCTCAACGAGTTTTGTTCATCACCTGATTGTCAGGTATTTTCTTCTCTTTTTACGTTTCTTGTTTGTTGAATCTACTTGTTTTTTCGATCTAAGTATTCCTCTGAACGCTATCGTTCTTTTGAGGAGACATAAACTGTTAATGTTCAATCTGTTTTTTGGATTGTTCCTATAAAGTTAAATCGAACATCTTACTTGTTTTGTTTTCTTTAGTTCCTGGTACTGCGAATCGTGTTTGTATGATTGCAGGTTTCTCCTGTGGGTCATCATCGGTTGATAAGAATCTTATCGTCCTGTGGATTGTCATCGGTGAAAACCCTATTCGACTTGAGGATCATCGTCGATAAAAAACCTTAATCGATTAATCTTCTTATCTGAAATAACTCTCTAGGGGTCAGATTTTATCACCGATAAACCCTAGTAGGGAACGGATAAGGAGAGTCGATTCCTCTTCTGTTAGCTTCAATCACTGTGAGAACGTTTCTTGTTCCTTTTTGGTATCTCTTTTTTTGATATCTGTTCTGGGAGATCCTGGTGTCTTGTGTACACCAGTTACTTTTCATGTTCATTTTACCTGGTTAATTCTTTTTGCCTGAATAGTTCTTTTGTACTGATTGTCTTGGGCCTCGATATATGTGGTGACCATCTGGACTAAATATCAGTACAAGAAGTGTGGTCTTGTTTAAGTTTTTTTTTGTTCTGTTTTGGTTCTTGGTTTTCTTTCTGTGTGTTCTAAATGGCTGGTGGTTCTAATGATCCACCTGGTGGAAGTGGAAAGGATGATCAAGTTAATTTTGATGATCCTCTTTACATCCATCCTTCTGATAATGATGTTACATCAATTATTACAACAAAATTAACTGGAAATGAAAATTTTAGACTATATAGAAGTTCTATTTCTAGAGCTCTTAAGGCAAGAAATAAACTAGGGTTTGTAGATGGAACTTTTAAGAAAAGTAAAGTTGATGAGTCCAAACAGTCTAAATGGGATAGGGCTAATGTTGTTGTCTGTTCTTGGCTTCTGTCTTCTATTTCTGATTCCATTTATCAGAGTCAAGCTTATTCAGAAGTTGCAGAAGAAATTTGGGAAAGTCTTTTTGAAACTTATAATAAATCTGATGGATCTGTTGTGTTTAATATTCACCAACAAATTAATTCTCTTAAACAAAATGGTGTTTCTTTGTCTGATTACTTCAATAAGCTTGATTCCTTATGGAAGGAATTTGATGGTCTTACTAGCTTAACTGAGTGTGTTTGTGATGCTTCTATTAAACTTAAAGATCATTCTAATCTCATGAAACTTATGCAGTTCTTATCTGGTTTAGATGATTCTTACAGTCAAGTTAAGAGTCACATTTTATTAATGGACCCTTTACCAAATGTAAAAACTGCATTCTCTATTGTGTCAAGGGAAGAATCCCTTCAAAGAAATGGATCCTTGTCTTCCTTTCAGTCATCTCAGTCTGTGACCAAGTCTCAGTCCACTGCCTTTAATAGCAGATTTAATAACAGGTCTAATACTAAAAATAAGGGTCAAACTGTTCAGTGTAAAAATTATGGTATTAAAGGACATACTATAGAGAAATGTTATAAGTTGATTGGATATCCCAAGGATTTTAAACCAAGAAATGAAAATAATAATCAGAATAATTTTGTGAAAAAATTTTCTGCTAATTCTTCTAATACTTCTTCTGGAAATGGAAGTGCTTCTAATTTTCCTGATTCTAATGGGGATTCTGAGTTTCATCAACTCACCAAAGATCAATATGTCAAGTTTTTGCAATTGATTGGTGATAGATATGTTAGTGAAGAGTCTTCTGTTAGTACCAATATAGCAGGTACTTGCTTATTTCAAGCTTATAATTCTTCTGTTAATTCACCTAAATGGATTATTGACTTAGGAGCTAATCAACACATGATTGCTTCTGAGTCACTTCTTCATGATACTTTGGATGTATCAAAATTAGATTTAGTAGTTAGTCATCCTAATGGCACATCTGCTAAAATTAATAAAATTGGTAATCTAAATCTGTCTGACTCTTTAACCCTGTTTGATGAATTTGCTGTTCCTGATTTCAATGTGAATTTACTGTCTGTCCATAAGGTTTGTAAAGATAGTAATTGTGAAGTTGTGTTTAATGAACATAGTTAGTATCACGAGATACGTATATGGTAAGCAAGTAATGAACAACCATTTCATTTCGAAAGAAAGTGTTTACAATGTGTGTGTTCACAAAACATAGAATTCATAAACAAATAACAAAACAAGACTTGAAGCTATAATGCTCCATCTTCTGAATTCCCAGCACGAGCACCTGTCTAATAGTCTCCTGAGAATACAAGTTATTTGAAAGAGTTGATCAGCAATTAAGCTGGTGAGTTCATAAGATTTTAGTGATGTGAGTAAGTTGTAAAGTGTTGTTGAAAATGTAGATGTAAAATGGTGTTGAAAGTGTAGTTGAAACATGTAGTTGTAAAATGTTGTAAGTTGTAAGTTCTGTTTTGAAAAGTTCGCCTGTTCCTCTAGAAAATCCTATATTTCCTACTTTGATGGAAGTTTAAGTAAAATGTCACTACAACCCTTTCTATGGGTACTAAGTGGGTACAAGTTATATAAGACTCAGAGTAAACAAACAATCGATTGTGCGCATCTGCCCTAAGCTCACAACCAAACGAGGAACAGAAATTAAGGCGGATAGCACACATCCCATTGGTTGTTAGATCATCGTCATATATAACCCTGGTGTAGTCACTTGTTACTAATGGAGTTAATTGTAATGGTTCCTTTATATCTAATGAAAAGTTCTTTAAGAAAACTTATATTTCTTATAGTAAATAGGTGACCACAGTGACTACTTTTATAATAGCTTAGTTTATACTTCTATATATAATCTAATATCGGATAGAAAGTTAATTGAGTGAATCTGCCCTAAGCCCACAACCAAACGAGGAACAGGGAGTAAGGCGGAAAGAACACATCCAACTACCTATTGGGTATTAGTTTCATATATACACATGGTGTATAAACTAAGGTATTATAGAGTTACTCACCTAAGGTCCTTTAAATTGTACTGGTTTAATAAAATGGATTAAACCCTTTACTTGGAAGTTTCTAGTTTTGAATACCAAAAGTACTGATTTTGGAAAGTATGTTTTGTACTAGAAAAACTATGCTTTGACTCTGTGTCCTATAACCTGACCCATATCTGGTACCCTTATGATGACTTAATGTATACTAAGCATACATATATATAGAATCGGATAGAAAATAGATTGGGCGAATTCGTTCCAAGCCCACAACCAAACAAGGAACAGGAAATGAAGCGGAGAGCACACATCCTATTACCTGTCGGACCCTATTGGTATATATATATATATATATATATATATATATATATATATATATATATATATATATCCTGTGATGTATACATTAAGGAATCATAAGACTAGCATTATGGTCCTTTCTTTTAAACGTAGCCTTCTACCAAGGCATCTTCTGTTAAACGTAGCCTTCTACCAAGGCATCTACCGATATGTGCTAGACTCGACTGTTCTGTTTGTCGTTTGTAAAAATGTATGTTTTCCCTAGTTTATAACTATCTTAACTCGAAAATAGTTTGAGTTTGACTTCCAAGTGGTGCTGTCACTTTATGAAAGAAATGGGAAATGTAAGTACATAGTTGTCGTTTATAATGACATGCGGATGTACTAATGACCTAAAAACATGTTTGTTTTATTATGGTCATAATGTGAAGGCTAGAACCCCTACTATACGTTCTTCCTGTCTAGAGATTAAGGGAACCAAACACGACTTCTGCAAATTCTTGTAAGCCGTGTAATTCACATTTGTTATATGATCATGTATACACAATATAACTATCACCTTTTGTTTAAAACAATGAGTTAGTGATCAATTGGTATAATTAGATCTTGTGTGTGTTCTCATGCTATAGCAACCTAACTTGTTTGTTTTGTATTGTATATTGTACGTTAAGTTTGTTTCTCATAATTGTGTGTTCTCTCTGTATGGTATTGTTTGTTTCTCTTCAATGTATGTTCTGTATGGTATTGTTTGTTTCTCTTCACTGTGTGTTTGACTCATGTATGAACTGACTCTTTGTGTGCTTCATTGTACTAGAAGTAATGAATAGCATTCTCCTAAACTATACCTATTATAGTTTACTAATGTTCTACTTGGATTGTTATTGAAAAGACTCATTTATCTACTAAGTTATGCTTGTACTTTAAAAACAGAGTTTTGTATAACTATAAAGCAACATAACTTTAAAAGAGTTTTTGAAATGTTTTGATAACTTATAAATGACATAAGTAACATTTTGAAAGATGTTTATAACAAACATTTACACAATTATCATTGTGTTCAACTTGTATCCCCCCCCCCCTTAAAACATTTAAAACGGTTAAAAGATTCATTACGGGGTATGAACTCACCTGATGTGGGTGATTCAAACGAATACGCGCGTAAGGATGAGAAGTTCCACGAATGAAGTCCCGAGACACAATAAGTCCTAAATGACATATATTAGCATATATTGACATAAATATAGTGTTTATAAGCAACCAAATGCAAGGAAACACCTTACGGGACTAGGAAACACTTTACCCAAGTGTTGGAATCACATGTGATTCACTAAATGGGAGTGTACGGCCATATTGATGGGTGTGCGGCCAGGAGAGTGTGCGGCCGCACACTCATGGTAAAGAGTGCACAAAACGTTTTCCAAATGGTAGGGAGGCTTGTAGGACTGATGCTCATAAAGTGTTGAAGCTAGAAAGGCATTTTGGAGGCCCTTAAGCACTAAACAAAGGGGTGTACGGCCACGTGAGTGTGTGCGGCCGCAGACTCCTTGATGAACATGGTTTGGACGTTTTCTAGGGCTCATATCTAGTAAGTAACAAAAAAGGGGAATGGTACTCACAATATGGAAGCCTTTAGGGGTGTTTTGAGGGTGTTTGAGGGGTGTACGACCACATGAGTGTGTGCGGCCGCACACACCTTATGTTCTTGATTTCTGGGTAGTTACAAGGACTTAAACAAGTGTTCTTAACAAGATCTAAGCTTAACGAAAGGCTACATACGATCCGGAAGCTCGAGAAGGTCCAAAATCACCAAGAACAAGTGTGTGTTCTTGGTGTTCTTGGTGTAACTTGAAGATCTAGACAAAACATGATTTCAAATGGATGAAACGAAGGGATGTAACTAGTTTATGAAGATTAACAACAAATCGGGAGAAGAACACTTACCAACTCGAAGATCTAAGCTTAAAATCGGATGGTAGTTGAGAGCAAAATCGAGTTCTAAGCTTGGGAGAGTGAAAAGTGATGAAAGGAGGATGAGTATACCCTTTGTACACGTGAGTGTGCTTCCAGAAGAGGGGTGTGCGGCCGCACACCCATGTGTGCGGCCGCACACCCATGTGTGCGGCCGTACGCTCCTTTTGTTGGAGTGTAAGGCCCGGTTTTGATGCTAGAAGTGTACGCGATCCATTCCTATGTTCAATGCTTGAATGTACTGACCTTTGGACCTTTAAATGAACTCTAAACAAGGCTAAATGATAGCAGAAATGTGTTTGACACTGAGTCGAGTTGGCTGGTGGAGCTTTACCAGGCAAAAATTAAAATTTTTCGGGTTGTCACATCATCCCCCCGTTAGATGGAATTTCGTCCCGAAATTAGCTTTCTTAGCCGTACTATTGGGGTTGCGCTCCTCTGATTTGCAGAATACCCACTCGTAGACCTGGCAACTTTGCCCTAATGTCCATGATATGATTTATACTCAGTCCATCCATCATTACCTCATATATACAAGTCTTATATAATTAGGATTAGTAAGATGGTCGGATGTGCGACTCTGCCCCAGGTCCACAACCAAACAAGGAACAGGAGATAGGGCAGAAACACACATACTAAATCTGCGTAATCATAATCATATACCACCCTTGCATATACACTGAATAGTGATAGGTGGGCTGTATTCGTCCATAGCCTCTGTGCTCGAACTTGGTCTGCTGGACGAGTGGTATTTCGTGACGGTCTGCGGACATCTAACGATAAGGCTTCGGAGGACAAAGTACTCTTCGCATGAGTACTTCGGGGTTTTAGAATACGAAAGATAAAACTGAGGTTTAGGTCGGACTTTCGATACAAATGACGAAAGTTTTGAGAACTTGCCGATCGAGGCGATAGAAACATATGAACTCAGTATGGTGAGGACCACGCCAACTCATGACGAAAGATAGTAACGGACTTTTTACTGAACAAAGTTTTGGTCAAATGAAAGAAACGTCTGATATACGATGATGTATCCCTTGTATGATCGATACTGTACTCCTAGTATGTTCGACAATGTACCCTTTGTAAATGTTCCCGTGTTTCCTATTTTCTCTTGAAGTTAACACTCCTACATATCTTATCGCTATGTGCGCATACATACAAACAAAAGTGCTCTAATAACCGGTGGGGATACTTTATATCATGATCCTCCTTGGTACCACTACAATCGCCCGCCATATACAAGTTATGAATATTTAAGATGAACCAGGCAGTTGACTGAGTAACTCTGCCTCAAATTCTCAACCAATTAAGGAATGGGGACCTAAGCGGAGTCACTCACTCTAAGTCTGCAACATCTTAGTTGTGCACAACCCTGATGTATATGGTAAGCCATAATAGCTTCTCTAAACGGATCTTTTAGTTCTCTAGAATACTGTGACCTATTTCAACATGTGAGTTATTATAATTACTTTTAGGTGTTATCCCCAAATTTTAATCTTATATGAATATAAATTAATTTTAAAAGTAATTACTATTTCGAAAACGTACCGCTACTCGTCGACGACTCCGGGGTAGATTCTCCTGCGGTGATCATCAGAATGCGTCTATCCGCGCCTGAGTTCTTTACTATCGGGCAGTCCCTCTGAAAATGTCCAGCCTCACCACAGCCATAGCAAGCTTGGTTTTCGTCAGCTCCGGGGACTTGGGAGATCGATTGAGTCGGTGCCCTGCAGAAACGGACTGTGTGTCCCTTTCTGTGGCAGTTCAGACACTGCATTTCCCGGCATACTCCGATGTGGTGAAAGTTGCACTTTCCACACTTCGGGAGGGTTCCAGCATAGCGACTGGCAGGTGCTGAAGCAGTAGGCGTTGTAGCGGCGTACATAGTACTCGCTCGTTGTTCTTGCGGGGTGTCCTGTGTTGTTTGCTTCTTCTTCCTCTTGTTCCCCGACTTCTGATTATAGTCCTCTTCCCTCGGTGGCTCGGGAATAGGGGCTTTTACACCATGGCGGACTCCATGGTCGATGAGTCGCTGAGCCAGGCGTTTAGCACTATCGAACGTGGCTGGGTTAGAAAACAACACATTTCCTTGGGTCGGAGCAGTCAGACCCCAAATGTATCTTTCTATCTTCTTGCTCTCCGGGGTAACCATCTCGGGGCATAAAGTTGCTAGGTCACTGAACCGGTCAGTGTAGGTCACTATGTCTGAGCCGACCATAGTGAGATCCCACAGCTCTCGTTCTAGTTTTAGAATTTCGCCTAACGGGCTGTATTCCTCCCGCATTAACTCTTTTAGGTTTTCCCAACCTAATGAGTTAGCCACTGATAGAGTCAGTGACTTAACATGGCTGTTCCACCATGTTAGGGCCTTGCCAGAGAAGGTGCAGGCAGCAAACTTCACTTTGCTTCCTTTTGGGCACAAATAGATTTCGAAGACCGACTCTGTTTTCTCGAACCATTGCAAGAGGGCAATGATTCCTTCAGCCCCATTAAAGGACAATGGCTGGCATTTGGTGAAGTCCTTGTAGGAGAACTCTCTCAAGCGCATGGGGACCTCACCCTGAGTAGAATCAGTAGGCGTTCCACCTCCACTGGTATTGATGGAGTGATATTGAGCCATGGTTGTTGCCACAGCCGCAGCCACTGCAACGTTTATAGCTGCCATATCGATTTGCGTAGCAGGCGGCGTTGGAGTTATCAGAGTAGTGTGTCTGATAGGTCTGCGAGGAGGCATCTTTGCTAAAAGAATACAAAGATGAGACGGAATAAGTCTAAAGCAATGGACACAAGCCGAAAGCTGAAAAGACCAGGTTATCCTAGTTCTGGATGTATCGGGTCCTGACTTCCACAGGGTGCTAGAAACAATTCATAAAAGAGTCTTGTTAGATGCCGTTTTATGCATCTTATAGGGTAGTTTTCATTAGCATTTAGGATCATATTTTGTACATTTTCATTTTATTTGTTTAAACAATTTTCAGCTCATGTCTTTCGTTAGAATTCCCGTACTGCTCATGTTTTTATGTCAATTTCAGATAGTTTGAGTGGAGCAGTGCTTTAGGAGCAGTTGGATGCGAGTTTGGAGCTTAAAATGGAGCTAGGGACTTATGAAGGATTATGAGGAATGTTTGGAAGATGCTTTGGTCAAGAAACATTCGATTGAATTGATCACACGAAGATAGAATATGCAATCGAAAGTTAAAGGATGTTGTTGGCAGCTTTGACCCCCTGTCAGTATTTTGACCATATCTCGAGAACCGTAACTCCGATTGACGCGATTCAAAATGATCTGAAAAGTAGACGAAATTTCGGACGTCATAGGCACAACCTGCGATCGCAGGTTGTCTCTTTGCGATCGCAGGTGACCCTTTTTGCGATCGCAGGTTGCCTTTGAGGTTCTTTTGTGCCCAAAATTCATCCGGGAGTGAAAACTCAATACCTGCGATCGCAGGTTGTGTACATGCGATCGCAGGTTGGCCAAAAAGTGTCAAAATAGCATCCTACTTCATTAAAAAGGCACCAGACGCGTTTATTTCAAAACCTGCGATCGCAGGTTGTGTATATGCGATCGCAGGTGCGTCGTTTTTGCTGCTGGACGTATAAATAGACCCTGATAGCATTCCTGTAACCTAAGTTGGCGATTCCAGAGGTACCAGACGAAGAAAATACGATTTTGGAGGTGTTTCTTCTCCGATTTCAACGATTTCTGAAGATCTAAAGACTGTGGATCATCTCCTACGTTTAGTTTAGTAAGATTTAGTAGTTTAATGTTTCTTTTTATTGTTTTAGATCAGATTTTAGCCATGTCTGGCTAAACCCTAGTTTTCAGTTCTGCAAAGATAAGTAGTTTTCATGTGATTGATCATTAGATCTAGTTTTTGATTTGTGTTTCTATCTAGATTCTTCAGTTTTGTTCTTAATGAATGTTTGATTTTGATTCTTATTAGTCTGATCACCTAGCTAGGATTTTATCATTCCAGTTAATCAGTTAATAGAATCTGTAATTGTTCTAATTAATTGGTAATAAGTAACAAGTAATAAATCAGTTCTGTGTTTAGGATTTGACTTTATTATAAACTGTAAAAATCATACCTTTACGCTTCCGAGCTTGTGAGAATTATTGGGTATTGTTGGGAATTTTACAAAGAACTTAATGCAACTTTTCTGATCTTAATTAAGAGCTTGTTTGATTAGACAGTAAAGAGTTAGGGTTAACTGAAGAGCTTGTTTTGGTTAACTAAATAAGGTAAAAGAGAAATTACTAGAGCTTGTTAGTTTTTCTCAGTACCAGCTTAGATAGAACGCATCTCAAATAATCAGATCTGGATCAGTTACATGATTAGGAAAGTCACAGCAGAGTTGAAACCATTTTTATTATTGATTTTCGTTTACTTTATTATCACTGCATTTCTAGTTATTAGTTTTAATCAAAAAACCCCCCTTTTATATTCTGTTTCTTGACTAGATGTGCCTGATGCAAAAAAGGCATTGACTTTTAGGCTGTGTCCCTGAGGATTCGACCCTGCTTCCCTGTGCTATATTTTTAGTGCAACCAGCAGTGATAAATTAATTTGTTTAATACGTGCGTGACAACGTGTTAACAAATTGGCGCCGTTGCCGGGGACACGATACTGCTAATTGTTTTGTGCCAAAATCTTTACGTACATGTAATCTAGTCTCCAGGAATGGTCGAGCCAACGACCTTAAAAAAGGGCGGCTTTCCGGGAGGCAACCCGATGAGTAGTTTTTAGTTTTTATGCTTTCAATAAAGAGATGGTTGCAGTTCCAAGCAAGCTTGGGGAAATCAGAGGATCTTCAAAGTCGCTGGAATTCAGATTTTTCGCCATATTGTCGTCAAAATCAGATTTCTACCAACTTATCAGGTACATTCATTCCTAGCTGCAACCCTTCTTGCCCTTATATTCTTTATTGAGCTGTTCATTCCTCTCTAAGCATTGAGGACAATGCATCATTTTAAGCTTGGGGAGGGGGTTAGTGTAAAAAATTTGCATTTTTGTTTAAAATTTTAATTTTTCAGTTTTTTAGTTAAATTTCTCAGAATTTTCTTTTTGCATTTTATTTTCTGCATTGCATTTGCATATAAAAATTTCAAAAAAAAAGTCCAAAAACTATTTTATTTTTCTGCATTCATAAATAAGAGAACAAAAAAACCAAAAAATATTTTTATTTCTAGTTATTTTTTATTTTCTGCATATAAAAAAAATCAAATTAAAAATCTTTAAAAAATATTTTACATGAGATGAGGATATTTTTTTACATTCGATAGCTCTGTTAAGATGAAGTGTGATAGTTACCGAAAATAACAGTCTCGTTACAATCAATTTTAAGAATTGTTTTTTTCAAGTGCTTTAAATGTTTTCAATATGACCCAACATATGAGACAGATAATTTTTACAATGGAAGTGTGGGATGGAAAAATGAACAGTGTTTTGAAAATAATTTCCTTGAATGCCTTAAAAAGAACCTAGATTGGATAACTCTTATCATTCCTTGAAGTACTGAACCCTATAGTTTCTGCGCCTTTTGAGGTTGGGAGGGAACTCTTGTTATACCCACAAAATAGTTATCATTTTTGAAGTACTCAACATATGGTGGGTCTCAAAGTAAAATTTGTGCCCGATCTATATATATGTTAGAAATGGTATATCAAGCAACTTGAAGAAATATGCAATTCAAAGTTAAATCCAAGTCAAGTTCATGTCAAAATCAAGAAGCAAGCAAGTTAAATCTAAAGAGTTGATCGAGACAAAGAAGATGTGTGGTATAATGAGATTGATCCCTCGATAGTGGAATCATAGGGGTAAGCTTGGATTTTCTGTCCATAATGGAGCTTACCGCGTTTACTGGACGAGTTCGGAAAAAAAGGAGGAGTTGGACAAGCTAAGTCTTTATAAACGAATTTTCGTGAAATTATTTTTAAAAATACATTGTTTTCACAAATTTAATTCGACGTAAAAATTATTTGCTCAAGCTTGGTTTGACTTACTAAATATGAAATACGAATCGTTAATATAAAGTATTGAGACTGTTATCTAGGTAGTGATTTCATTGGAGCTTCCTCGTTGTGAAATCTGATCATGTGAACAAAAAAAAAGAGTGAAGTGTTTTGATAAAGTTTAAATTTTTAGTTTCATTAATCTTGTTTTAGTTTTTATTCTAAGTTCCTTTTTATGTCATCTACATATATCCATTTGTTTATAATGTTTTATCTTCTTCTTACTTGAGGACAAGTAAGGTTTAAGCTTGGGGAGATCTGTTAGATGCCGTTTTATGCATCTTATAGGGTAGTTTTCATTAGCATTTAGGATCATATTTTGTACATTTGCATGTCATTTGTTTAAACAATGTTCAGCTCAAGTCTTTCGTTAGAATTCCCGTACTGCTCATGTTTTTATGTCAATTTCAGATAGTTCGAGTGGAGCAGTGCTTTGGGAGCAGTTGGATGCGCGTTTGGAGCTTAAAATGGAGCTAGGGACTTATGAAGGATTATGAGGAATGTTTGGAAGATGCTTTGGTCAAGAAACATTCGATTGAATTGATCACACGAAGATAGAATATGCAATCGAAAGTTAAAGGATGTTGTTGGCAGCTTTGACCCCCTGTCAGTATTTTGACCATATCTCGAGAATCGTAACTCCGATTGACGCGATTCAAAATGATCTGAAAAGTAGACGAAATTTCGGACGTCATAGGCACAACTTGCGATTGCAGGTTGTCTCCTTGCGATCGCAGGTGACCCTTTTTGCGATCGCAGGTTTGGTCGCAGGTTGCCTTCGAGGTTCTTTTGTGCCCAAAATTCATCCGGGAGTGAAAACTCAATACCTGCGATCGCAGGTTGTGTACATGCGATCGCAGGTTGGCCAAAAAGTGTCAAAATAGCATCCTACTTCATTAAAAAGGCACCAGACGCGTTTATTTCAAACCCTGCGATCGCAGGTTGTGTACATGCGATCACAGGTGCGCCGTTTTTGCTGCTGGACGTATAAATAGACCCTGATAGCATTCCTGTAACCTAAGTTGGCGATTCCAGAGGTACCAGACGAAGAAAATACGATTTTGGAGGTGTTTCTTCTCCGATTTCAACGATTTCTGAAGATCTGAAGACTGTGGATCATCTCCTACGTTTAGTTTAGTAAGATTTAGTAGTTTAATGTTTCTTTTTATTGTTTTAGATCAGATTTTAGCCATGTCTGGCTAAACCCTAGTTTTCAGTTCTGCAAAGATAAGTAGTTTTCATGTGATTGATCATTAGATCTAGTTTTTGATTTGTGTTTCTATCTACATTCTTCAGTTTTGTTCTTAATGAATGTTTGATTTTGATTCTTGTTAGTCTGATCACCTAGCTAGGGTTTTATCATTCCAGTTAATCAGTTAATAGAATCCGTAATTGTTCTAATTAATTGGTAATAAGTAACAAGTAATAAATCGGTTCCGTGTTTAGGATTTGACTTTATTATAAACTGTAAAAATCATACCTTTACGCTTCCGAGCTTGTGAGAAGTATTGGGTATTGTTGGGAATTTTACAAAGAACTTAATGCAACTTTTCTGATCTTAATTAAGAGCTTGTTTGATTAGACAGTAAATAGTTAGGGTTAATTGAAGAGCTTGTTTTGGTTAACTAAATAAGGTAAAAGAGAAATTACTAGAGCTTGTTAGTTTTTCTCAGTACCAGCTTAGATAGAACGCATCTCAAATAATCAGATCTGGATCAGTTGCATGATTAGGAAAGTCACAGCAGAGTTGAAACCATTTTTATTTATTGATTTTTGTTTACTTTATTATCACTGCATTTCTAGTTATTAGTTTTAATCAAAAAACCCCCCTTTTATATTCTGTTTCTTGACTAGATGTGCCTGATGCAAAAAAGGCATTGACTTTTAGGCTGTGTCCCTGAGGATTCGACCCTGCTTCCCTGTGCTATATTTTTAGTGCAACCAGCAGTGATAAATTAATTTGTTTAGTACGTGCGCGACAGCGTGTTAACAAGTCTATACCCAATAAACTCTATGAATTTGAAATAACTATCCTCGAATGAATATCTGTTTCCTGAATAACTGTTACCAGCTGCATGTAAGAAAATAATCTTAACATATAATGTGAGCAGTGTTTCCACTCGCTCATTTAACAAGATTATTATTTAATAGTGTGACGTGTAAGACGTTTTGGTTACTTCGGCTGATCCCTCTTTGAAAACTTCTCATGAACTTGTTCTTGTTCCTCCAGGACTCTTCTGTTGTCTACTATGAGGAAGTGGTTACATTTATCTGGGCTTGTCGTGCGAGAATGAAAGTGACTAAAGAATCGATGAGCTTTAAGGTAACTTTATGGGGTGATCCTTACGGAGTCCTCCTATAATTGTACAATGTATACAAGTTTGTATATAGTTGAAGATTAAATAGACCTTCGAATAAGTGGTCCTACTCCAAAACTACACCCTTAAGAGGAATGGATACCGAAGCGTAGACCACAGATTCTAAGTCTATAAGATCTTAATTATACATAAAACTTTCGGAATATACATTGCAAGATTATAGACTTATCCGTAAGGGTCTTTTAAGTTATCACATAAGTTATTTATATGGACTAAAATACTCCTATAGTATTTCAACGTAATGTACTTGGTATGTTCTAAACTCGTTATCGCGCTATCGTATCATAGAATACTCCTATAGTATTCTAACTCTAAATGTACTTGTTCTGGCGTTCTCTTGACTGGTGTTCAGGTAAGTTTTAACACTGTTGCAACACCACATCCTTCCCAAACACATGTCGGTCACATCTCGAATGAATATAGTTGATCAGGCTATATTGATCCTAGCTATGATTACATAACTGTTCGGGTTGACGACAGTGCCCAACCTTTAAATACTTTAGTTCTGTTCTCCTCGTGACACTAGTTCTATTATGTACATGTATAAGCAAGTAGGTATATTTTTATAACTTGTAGTTATACTCTAAAAATATATCATTATCCAGAGCACTTAAGCCCCATTGTATTTATAGTTGTATATCTTTTATCGGTTGATATACTTAGTTCACTATAAACAATGCTCTGATACCAATCTGTCACACCCCAAAACCGGAACGGCGGAATCGTTCAGGGGTGGAGGACGTCATGTTTAGTATCACGAGATATGTATATGGTAAGCAAGTAATGAACAACCATTTCATTTCGAAAGAAAGTGTTTACAATGTGTGTGTTCACAAAACATAGAATTCATAAACAAATAACAAAACAAGACTTGAAGCTATAATGCTCCATCTTCTGAATTCCCAGCACGAGCACCTGTCTAATAGTCTCCTGAGAATACAAGTTATTTGAAAGAGTTGATCAGCAATTAAGCTGGTGAGTTCATAAGATTTTAGTGATGTGAGTAAGTTGTAAAGTGTTGTTGAAAATGTAGATGTAAAATGGTGTTGAAAGTGTAGTTGAAACATGTAGTTGTAAAATGTTGTAAGTTGTAAGTTCTGTTTTGAAAAGTTCGCCTGTTCCTCTAGAAAATCCTATATTTCCTACTTTGATGGAAGTTTAAGTAAAATGTCACTACAACCCTTTCTATGGGTACTAAGTGGGTACAAGTTATATAAGACTCAGAGTAAACAAACAATCGATTGTGCGCATCTGCCCCAAGCTCACAACCAAACGAGGAACATAAATTAAGGCGGATAGCACACATCCCATTGGTTGTTAGATCATCGTCATATATAACCCTGGTGTAGTCACTTGTTACTAATGGAGTTAATTGTAATGGTTCCTTTATATCTAATGAAAAGTTCTTTAAGAAAACTTATATTTCTTATAGTAAAATGGTGACCACAGTGACTACTTTTATAATAGCTTAGTTTATACTTCTATATATAATCTAATATCGGATAGAAAGTTAATTGAGTGAATCTGCCCTAAGCCCACAACCAAACGAGGAACAGGGAGTAAGGCGGAAAGAACACATCCAACTACCTATTGGGTATTAGTTTTATATATAAACATGGTGTATAAACTAAGGTATTATAGAGTTACTCACCTAAGGTCCTTTAAATTGTACTGGTTTAATAAAATGGATTAAACCCTTTACTGGGAAGTTTCTAGTTTTGAATACCAAAAGTACTGATTTTGGAAAGTATGTTTTGTACTAGAAAAAATATGCTTTGACTCTGTGTCCTATAACCTGACCCATATCTGGTACCCTTATGATGACTTAATGTATACTAAACATACATATATATAGAATCGGATAGAAAATAGATTGGGCGAATTCGTTCCAAGCCCACAACCAAACAAGGAACAGGAAATGAAGCGGAGAGCACACATCCTATTACCTGTCGGACCCTATTGGTATATATATATATATATATATATATATATATATATATATATATATATATATATATATATATATATATATATATATATCCTGTGATGTATATATTAAGGAATCATAAGACTAGCATTATGGTCCTTTCTTTTAAACGTAGCCTTCTACCAAGGCAGCTACCGATATGTGCTAGACTCGACTGTTCTGTTTGTCGTTTGTAAAAATGTATGTTTTCCCTAGTTTATAACTATCTTAACTCGAAAATAGTTTGAGTTTGACTTCCAAGTGGTGTTGTCACTTTATGAAAGAAATGGGAAATGTAAGTACATAGTTGTCGTTTATAATGACATGCAGATGTACTAATGACCTAAAAACATGTTTGTTTTATTATGGTCATAATGTGAAGGCTAGAACCCCTACTATACGTTCTTCCTGTCTAGAGATTAAGGGAACCAAACGCGACTTCTGCAAATTCTTGCAAGCCGTGTAATTCACATTTGTTATATGATCATGTATACACAATATAACTATCACCTTTTGTTTAAAACAATGAGTTAGTGATCAATTGGTATAATTAGATCTTGTGTGTGTTCTCATGCTATAGCAACCTAACTTGTTTGTTTTGTATTGTATATTGTACGTTAAGTTTGTTTCTCATAATTGTGTGTTCTCTCTGTATGGTATTGTTTGTTTCTCTTCAATGTATGTTCTGTATGGTATTGTTTGTTTCTCTTCACTGTGTGGTTGACTCATGTATGAACTGACTCTTTGTGTGCTTCATTGTACTAGAAGTAATGAATAGCATTCTCCTAAACTATACCTATTATAGTTTACTAATGTTCTACTTGGATTGTTATTGAAAAGACTCATTTATCTACTAAGTTATGCTTGTACTTTAAAAACAGAGTTTTGTATAACTATAAAGTAACATAACTTTAAAAGAGTTTTTGAAATGTTTTGACAACTTATAAATGACATAAGTAACATTTTGAAAGATGTTTATAACAAACATTTACACAATTATCATTGTGTTCAACTTGTATCCCCCCCCTTAAAACATTTAAAACGGTTAAAAGATTCATTACGGGGTATGAACTCACCTGATGTGGGTGATTCAAACGAATACGCGCGTAAGGATGAGAAGTTCCACGAATGAAGTCCCGAGACACAATAAGTCCTAAATGACATATATTGGCATATATTGACATAAATATAGTGTTTATAAGCAACCAAATGCAAGGAAACACCTTACGGGACTAGGAAACACTTTACCCAAGTGTTGGAATCACATGTGATTCACTAAATGGGAGTGTACGGCCATATTGATGGGTGTGCGGCCAGGAGAGTGTGCGGCCGCACACTCATGTTAAAGAGTGCACAAAACGTTTTCCAAATGGTAGGGAGGCTTGTAGGACTGATGCTCATCAAGTGTTGAAGCTAGAAAGGCATTTTGGAGGCCCTTAAGCACTAAACAAATGGGTGTACGGCCACGTGAGTGTGTGCGGCCGCACACTCCTTGATGAACATGGTTTGGACGTTTTCTAGGGCTCATATCTAGTAAGTAACAAAAAAGGGGAATGGTACTCACAATATGGAAGCCTTTAGGGGTGTTTTGAGGGTGTTTGAGGGGTGTACGACCACATGAGTGTGTGCGGCCGCACACACCTTATGTTCTTGATTTCTGGGTAGTTACAAGGACTTAAACAAGTGTTCTTAACAAGATCTAAGCTTAACGAAAGGCTACATACGATCCGGAAGCTCGAGAAGGTCCAAAATCACCAAGAACAAGTGTGTGTTCTTGGTGTTCTTGGTGTAACTTGAAGATCTAGACAAAACATGATTTCAAATGGATGAAACGAAGGGATGTAACTAGTTTATGAAGATTAACAACAAATCGGGAGAAGAACACTTACCAACTCGAAGATCTAAGCTTAAAATCGGATGGTAGTTGAGAGCAAAATCGAGTTCTAAGCTTGGGAGAGTGAAAAGTGATGAAAGGAGGCTGAGTATACCCTTTGTACACGTGAGTGTGCTGCCAGAAGAGGGGTGTGCGGCCGCACACCCATGTGTGCGGCCGTACGCTCCTTGTATTGGAGTGTAAGGCCCGGTTTTGATGCTAGAAGTGTACGCGATCCATTCCTATGTTCAATGCTTGAATGTACTGACCTTTGGACCTTTAAATGAACTCTAAACAAGGCTAAATGATAGTAGAAATGCGTTTGACACTCAGTCGAGTTGGCTGGCAGAGCTTTACCAGGCAAAAATTAAAATTTTTCGGGTTGTCACATAAATTGACTTGGCATCATAGGCTTGGTCACCCTTCTGATCAAGCTTTGGGTGTTTTAAAATCCAAACTTAAAATTGGTAATGAAAGTCTTCCTCCATGTGATGTTTGTCATAAAGCTAAACAGACTAGAGAACCTTTTCCTGTTAGTCAACACTCTACTTCTAAACTTGGTGAGTTGATTCATCTAGATGTTTGGGGTCCCTATAGGGTGACAACTGTAGAAGGATTCAAATATTTTTTAACCATTGTGGATGATTATACTAGGGCTACTTGGGTCTATTTGTTAAGATCAAAAGATTAAGTGTATGATTGTATTGTTGTTTTCTTTAATATTCTTCTTAATCAGTTTTGTGTTAAAATTAAAACTGTTAGGTCTGATAATGGGACTGAGTTTTTAAATAATAGGATGAAATTTTTAATTGAGTCAAAAGGGATTTTACATCAATCTTCTTGTGTTCATACTCCACAACAAAATGGAGTTGTGGAAAGAAAACACAGACATATTTTAAATGTTGCAAGGTCACTTATGTTTCAGTCAGCTATTCCACTTAAATATTGGGGAGATGCTGTTCTAACCTCAGTTTTTTGATCAATAGAACTCCTACTTCTGTTTTAAATGGTGCTTCTCCTTATGAACTTGTTTATAAAAGTGTTCCAGTCTTTGATAAACTTAGAGTGTTTGGTTGTTTATGTTTTGCCACCAAATTAAATAATTCAGATAAATTCTCTGAAAGAGCTGATAAGTGTATTTTTCTTGGATATTCTTCTGATAAAAAAGGTTACAAAGTTCTTAGTCTTGATTCAAATCTTATTTTTGTTTCCAGGGATGTAAAATTCTATGAGTCTGTGTTCCCTTTCAAGCTTAAATCTTCATCTTTGGCTGATAGATCTAATGTCCCTATGAATCCAAATGATTTGTTTTCCTATGATGAGTCTTTAAATTCTAGTTCTGTTCTTGATGACATTAGGGTAGAAAACCTGGATAGCAACCATCAGTTGGATGGTGCTAATGCAGACCATGGCCTGTATGAGACTTGTCCCTCTGATGTCAGCAACCGGACAGGTGAGGCATATGTGCCTCCTACTGGTGAGATGTTTCCAGGTTCTTCTACATTGACTGAGGAAAATGTTATAAATAATTCTGATCCTTCTGATAGTTTGTCAACTAAGGAAACTAGATCTGGACGTAGTATTCACATGCCAGTTAGATTTAGTAACTATGTTATTAAAGGAAAACATAAATATGGTATAGAGAGGTCTATCAATTATTCAACTCTTGATAATAATACTTTTTGTTTTCTTTCAAGTCTTAATAAAACTATTGAACCAAAAAGCTATAGTGAGGCTGCCCTTGATCCAAATTGGGTTAAAGCCATGAATGAGGAAATGGAAGCTCTTTATAGAAATAATACTTGGGAAATTACTAATCTTCCTAGTGATAGAAAAGCTATGGGTTGTAGATGGATATATAAGATTAAATACAAATCTAATGGAGATATAGAAAGATATAAAGCTTGACTTGTTGCTAAAGGATATAATCAAAGGGAAGGAATAGATTACGAAGAAACTTTCTCACCTGTGGCTAAAATTGTGACAGTTAGAGTAGTTATCTCTTTGGCTGTTCATAATTCTTGGCCCCTTTTTCAACTTGACATTAATAATGCTTTTTTGTATGGAAACTTATCTGAAAGTGTTTTCATGAGTCAACCTGAAGGATATCACTCAAAGGGTGATACTAGAGTATGTAGATTGTTAAAATCTCTTTATGGACTTAAGCAGGCCCCTAGAAAATGGAATGAGAAGTTATGTTCTTCTCTTTCCAGTTTTGGATTCAAACAAAGCATGAATGACTATTGTTTATTTGTTAGAGTTTTTCAAGTTTCTTTTGTGATTCTTCTTGTTTATGTAGATGACATTATTTTAACGGGAAACAATAAAATTGAGTTAAATAATGTTAAAGATTTTCTTAAATCACAGTTTTTAATAAAAGATCTTGGTGATCTGAAGTATTTCCCTGGTATTGAAGTTTTAAGAACTGAAAATGGTATTTGTCTTAATCAAAGGAAATATTGTATGGAGTTACTTCATGAATTTGGAATGCTTGCATGTAAACCTGTTAAAACCCCTTTAGAGTCTAATCTTGTAATTAAAAGAGAACCAGACCTGGATAAATCAGATTATTTGGTTCATATTACTGAATATCAAAAACTTATTGGAAAATTGATTTATCTAACCATTACAAGACCTGATATGTCTTATGTTGTTCAGTTGTTAAGTCAACACATGCATAGACCTTACAAATTGCATGTTAATGTTGCTTTCAGATTATTAAGGTATTTGAAAAATGCTCCAGGAATGGGGATTCATTTAATAAAGACAAATTCTTTTGATCTAGTTGGATTTGTAGATGCTGACTGGGCTAAGTGTTTGTTTACTCGTAAGTCAGTAACAGGTTATCTTGTATATATAGGAAGGTGCCTTGTCTCTTGGAAGAGCAAAAAACAGAGTATTGTTTCTCGCTCCTCCACTGAGTCTGAATACAGGGCCCTAGGTAGCATAACCTGTGAAATTATATGGATTCTAAAATTGCTTTTTGATTTGAATATAAAACCAAAGTTACCAGTAAATATTTTTTGTGATAATGAGTCAGCAATTAAACTTGCTTTAAATCCTGTTTTCCATGAAAGAACTAAACACTTTGAAATTGATCTGCACTTTGTAAGAGAAAAAATTGAAAATGGAGTATTAAAAGTTAATAAAATTTTATCTTCAGAACAAAATGCAGATATTTTAACTAAGTCTCTTGGTAGTAGTCAACATGAATATATTGTGGATAGACTTAATATGGTAAATGTTTTTAAAAAATAACTAGAAATTATTTTTGAGATTAATGTTTAGTTTGAGGGGGCATGTTGAGAAAAGTAAAGGTTTAGATCAAACTTAAACATTAATCTTTGTTATTCACAGGGTAGAAATGGTATTATATGTATTTTTGTATGGGTGTGTTTTGTAAAGTGCAGGAGGAAATGGGTTTATACGCGGGTTGTAGTTCGGGTTATGGATATATTCATGAAGTTATGACCCGGGTATATATTCTAGCTGAACCGATCAGTTGATTTATTCTCTCAAGATATTTTATGAGTTCACCTACTTTTTCTCTCGTTCACTGTAACAGATTAGGGTTTGCTCATAACGTTTCTTTGTTCTTAGATCACATAGATTCTCCGGTTCATATGAGTGTGAGTGGTTTATGTAGTAAGGTTTCTTTTGTAATCTGTTGATGTATAAACCATCTGTTTCATGATTAAATAAAATGATGAAGTTGGGAATTGTTGAGTTGATTAGATTTTTAGAGTTTCCAACATCAAAATAGCTTGACATCTACACGTTTTGCTCTTTAACGAAATTAGGATTTGTTCTCTCTGTCCCTTTTCATTTATCTTCTTTTTTGCATATCTGGCTAGGAGGGCTTTTGGAAGTGGTTGGAACAGTGAAATTTCATTACTATAATTGGTGATCCCCCAAAAGTAGGTTGGTATATTGAAATGTCGACAATTACCTAATGGTGCTTTCTTACCCCTGATGACGTTATTCATACTTGGGTTTTGATATGTTTGGAGTTCTTTAATTCAATGTTTATGGACAACCTTTTTAATGTTTATGGACAACCTTTTTAACGTGAGGGACATTATTATTTTAAATGCATATTAAAAACAAGGTTTTTGTCCTCCAAATAGGTGCTACTTACTGATCTGGAACATGGTTTTTGAGAACCACATGCAAACATTTTATCACAAAAAGATGGCTTGTTTGTGGGCGGCGGCCGGTGGAGTTGCAGGGGCGGCAAGAGGCGATGATTTTGGTCGATTACGTGTTGGATTGTTGGTCTAATAAGACACTCTTGCAAGTGGTTGACCCAAAAATAAAGGACGATTTGGATGTTGAGGAAATGGATTTGGTTTTGAAGGTGGGATTACTCTTTTCGCACTCCGTGCCGGCAGTGAGGCCGAGCATGTCGCAAGTTTTGAAATTCATTACCGGAAAAGAGCCATTGCTGGCGGATTTCGATACTGTGTTGGAGATAAGAGATGACTACTCATGTCGACTTGGTGAAGCCTCTTCGAGTGCTTACTTTTCGCAAATACAGTACTCAACGGCGTCGGCGCCGATCACAGAATCGTTCATGTACTCCGGCCGGTGATGTGCATGAGCACCTATGTAAAATGTATTTTATTTATTTATTTATTTTGTCACCACTGGTATCGTTGATGGTAAAGAAGAATTGCTACGAAAGTGTTGGAGAAGAGTATCGGAGAGTGAAGGCGAAGAAGAGTTTTAAAGGCGAAGCCTTGCAACGACGAGGTGAAGCGTGAAGTGAAGTTGGAACCTAATAAAGCTTTTAAGTATCTGACTTTGATCTAGGGAAGAAAATTTGGCCCACATAAAGACAAAAACAAATTGACCGTTAACATAGAGGAAAATGATGAATAGAAAACAAATGGGCCCAAGTTTTGGGTATGTGGCTCTTAATCGGTTATAACACAAGAGGATTACAAACACACGTAGCCCACGAGTTTGTTTCCTTATAAAATCATTTAAAAAGTTAACGGACTAAAAGAGTTAACCCTAAAACGTTTATAAGGCATTAATAGATCATTTTCCCTATCAATTTATGCCCGTAATAGTTAACAGTTTGTTATTTAAAAAAATGATCAATCATAGTAACATTTCCCACTTTATTGTTTATGCTAAAATGCAATGTTAAAAAAATAAAATATTCATATAAAATTTATATTTATATTATTTAAATGTATTTAATATTATTTATATATCAATTCATCTTTCAAAAGTGGTCTACTACCACATCAACAATTACTTTATTTTTTTAACATATATCTTAAATATTAAACAATTATACTTACTCAATAATAAACAAAAATAAATTTAAATATTTATAAGTAACATAATATTTTTAAATATAAAATAAATAAATAAAAATAAATATTAAATTTAATTTACTCTATATATTGAACATATTTGAATACGGAAGGAAAACGAAATTAGGAAAACCAAATAACTAAAACTTTTATATATTATAACTAGGTTAAAAACCATGTATAACACGGTTGACATATTAAAATAACATAAATAATATCAAAATATATATATCTATTTTTAAATTTAGTTAGTTTAAACATTCTTATTAACTATTATGTCTAATTTTAAATTTAGTTAATCATAAGAAATCTCGCATAAGGAAATTGATGGTTTCTTTTGTTTTTGTTCTAAAAATAACTATTTCAAATTATTAGTTTATTAAATCTAAAACGAAAAGATGTAACTAAAAAAATAAACAAAGTGAAACCCAATAATTGATAAATAAGTAAATCTATTTTAAAACCATTACATAGTGAAACTTAGCAATACTTAGGTGCTTAAGAGGTTAACAAATTTGGCTATTGACATCCCATGTTGACAAAAAAAATGTCAATCCCAATGACATAACTAAAAAAATTAAAATACGATGTTAATATGACGTCATAAAACTTTTCCATGACGGACCATTTGAATAGGATAAGTTAATCCCTGTTAAGATCCTATGCTTCTTGTGGAGAGCAAAACTCGGGAAAATACCGTCGGCAGTGGCATTAAAAAATAGGGGGATCACAATTCCAATTATCACGTGTGGTGCATGCAGTTTGGAGGAGGAGACAAGTGATCACGAGCTGATATCATGCAAAGTAGCAACAACAATCATGGATTCAATTCTCACTTGGTGTGAAATTCAATGCGATAGATTCCTCTCAGTAAATGATATGCTACTCTTCATCTCACGATGGTCTAATTGTAAACTCAAAAGAAGAATGCTATATACAATACTAAGTGGAGTTTTATGGTGCATATGGACGGATAGAAACAAAAGGATTTTTGATAATGCTCCATTAATCCCGGCGAATACAGTGGAAAGAATAAAAGCAACAACATTCATCTGGTGCAAACATAGGGGAACATGAAAAAAATGGATTGGAGAGTTTGGAACTTGTGTCCTTTCCTCTGTTTGTAATTTTCTCTAGTATTTTTTTTTCTCTTGTACTGTTTCATATTTTTCTCCTCATCTCCTTGATGTGGGATTTATAATATTCGCCGTTTTCCAACAAAAAAAGAAATGATGCTATATTAGTCTTAATATTTAGACTTAAAAAAAGTAGTATGCTAACTTTTCCTACAAAATCATTTCCTTGGTCAGAGGTCTATCAAACTAGACAATAATGCTCCGTCTTCATCAATTGGAAAATTTGTTATGTTCAAACAATCAAAATGTAAGATAAATTGATCTACCATTTTAACGATTTTCCCATTTTAACATTTCTACTACTATGATTAACTCTTTCACAGTTATGCATTTTCTAGTTGCCCTGTTTTATCAAGATAATTTACAAAGAAGGAAAATTACAAAAAAAAAACACAACGTACTTGTATCATTTTATCAATTTATCCACTAAACTGTTATTATAATAAAATTATTCATAAAAAATTGATGGGTAAACAGATAAAATGGTGAAAGTAGGTTGTCCTTTTTTGTAATTTTTCTTTATTCAAAACTTGGTAATTAGGAAAGTACGTTGCATATGTTGTATTATACCCTATGACAGTATCTAACATTCAGATTATTAAGATATAAGAAGAGATGAAAGAAGAAAAAGGTATCATCATTTATCTAGTTGAGGGCCTTTAGGGATTTCCATTCGTGAAAAAAACAGTCCCTTGGGAAAATACAGCAACAACATAACAAATAACACCATCAATTGGTTCATATTAGTTGAGAGAAAGGAATTTTGGACATGGAAACAATCCAAAGTGAGCGTTTTATGTTAGTTGCTCTTATGAACTTCAAAAACCAGAAAAATACAACGTACTTTCACTATTCTAGATTTAGAAACTGGACTATTATGTTTTCTTATAAATTAAGCTACAATTTCCAAAGATATTGCCTCTATTGCTCAAATGAGTGAAATATGATGGTATTTCCTATAAATTTCCCAACATAAAAATGGTTAAAACTACTCGTTTTGACTATCATTTGGATATTAAGATAGCATCCTACTTTCATGATATGAAACAACAATAATACCTACAAAACATTTTTCACAATAAAATCATCATTCATCAAAATATAAGACGCGATGTACTTCGAAAAATGTACCTAATATTTATAGCACTAAACATTCCTTTGTATTGGGCACTGCTAGATTTTTTAGAATATAATGATGTGAAAATGATCAAAGATATCATTCACTTCATTTTAATAAAAAAGGAAAAATACAAAAAATCACAACTTACTTCATTATATATATATATATATATATATATATATATATATATATATATATATATATATATATATATATAATTGAAAGTAAAATCTTATAATAGTATAAATTAGAGTAAACAAACAAAGATAAATAAATTTATATTTCTTACTTTTAACATGAAACAATTTAACTACAAACATAGCAACATACTTTCATTTAACAGTTGTCTAAAATCATCTTAAGAAACCTGGAACTCCTTTTGGAGTTATGTTATTAATCATTCTTTCAGCTAAGGGCATTTAAGTAATTCAACAGATGACAAATTAATTTCAGGATATAGAAAGAACTCCGCATTTTGCTCATGTCCTTTTTGGTCAAGTGCTAATGAGTCCAAATAGCAAAAATATCCAATGAGATATAGCAATGTTCATTTTACTCAAATCACTAAAAAGCTACAAAGAAAAGAGTCATGTTTAGTACAATGGTGTAACAAAAAATGATGAAAGTATGATCCTTCACCTTGTTTGCTACCATATTATTGATGTAGCCTTGCATTTTGTTGTCGTGTTCCTTGCATTTAGTTCGCCTTTTCATAACCATTAAAATGATGCCATAATTCATCGATATAAAGGACAAAGGAAACATGCTTAACTCCAATAAAAACACTACCCTAAGTCCATAACCAAAATGTGCATAAATTTGAAACAAAAAAGAACTTACTGATGTGGGGAGAACTTCTATTAGAACCATGTCAGATTGATTAACCTTTCATCATCCTGGGAAAAAATACATTAAATATTTCAGGCACAACTACATATATCCAAGACAAATTCAAAAATGAATCTAATTATAAATTTCAAGCATGTACCTTTGAAAAAATATGATTATCTCTAGTAAAATTATAGAAACAATGTGGAGCAGACCCAAAGTAGAACTACACTCCAGGTTCATGTAGGCATTTTATCGAACGGTTGTCATGCACATTCAAATCTATTACCAACTAAATCGATTCCACGAACACGTATTTTTTTATTATAACTGAAGCATTAAAAAAGATAAGTACAAACTGAGAATAGTCTTACCGATTTGCAAATGATGAAGAACATGGTGAGCGATGGTGGCTGTAGATAGTCTTGGAGTTGACGAAAGATACAAATTAAAGCTTTAACCGTAGAAAGTCTTACCGATTGGTCATCATATATTGCCATCGTAGTTATCAAATTACAAAAAAGGAAAAAAAAAACAACGATGCATTGGTTCTTGATTTTGTATTCATATAAGAAGGTAGAATTCAAAATTCAAATTTCCCTAATGTCACTAATTAAGTGGCCGATTTATAGGATTGAACATGGAATGTAAATTGCTATTGTTTCAAAAAAAAATTGAATGTTATATGAAATCGAAAATTGCAGCAAGTTGAAAAAAATCGGGGTTACATTAATATTTATGAAAGAGAAATTAAATATTCTCCTACCATTTTCTCTTACTTATATTCCCACGTGAAATAGTGACAAATATCATATTTGACACGTGGTGGCTGGTTAGCATGGTAGAAATGGAACATATGACACATTAAAGGTTTTGTTTATTAGAGAAGGTAGAAGGTAGATAGGTTAATATAATAAAAGCATGATTATTTAAATTAGATATTAAAAAAGAAACCATCGTTTAATATTAAAGTGCATTTGCAAGCATTTCAATATTTGAAGGGTGTTGGTCTACATGGCATCGAATTGGAATGTGGTATTGTAACTTGTTTTGAAAGTCCTTGTTGTTAGACATGGCAAACGTGTCGTGTAGTGTCGGGTTCGTGTCGTGTCAAGACATTAAACGGGTTGAAAGGGCTTGACCCTAACCCGACCCGCTTAATTATCGTGTCGTGCCGTGTCAGCCCGTTTATTTTCGTGTCGGGTTTCGAGTTAAGGTTTAGACCTTGTAAATATGTTGTGTCAAGTCGGGTTGAAATATTTTAAATGTTAGAAAGTAGGATTTTTGGAAGCAAAAAGGAAAAAGTGAAACACTGAATTTCTGAGATGGAATGACAAAATTTATAGTAAGTTTAGAAGGAAAAATGAAAATAATTAAAGTTAGAGAGTAAAGGGATAGGTGGTGAGGATGACTAAAAGTGTATAACATATAATATATTTATAAAAATATGAAATTTATAACATACAATATATTTATAAAAATAATTAAGTAACTTTGAAAATTTGAATATTACTTCTAACTCTCAAGTTTGCCCACTATAAGTCTATAACATATAATATACTTATAAAAATATGAAATTTATAATAAATAATATATTATTAAACGGGTCATATTCGAGTCATCTTCGAGTTGAAAGTCTTGACTCTAACCCTACCCGTTTAATTATCGTGTCGTGTCGTGTCAACCCGTTTACATAAACGTGTCGAAATCTCTGACCCTAACCCGCTAATTTCGTGTAGGGTTCGTGTCGGGTTTTCGTGTCGTGTCATGTTTTGCCAGGTCTACTTGTTATGGGTGGTCTTACGAGGTCCTTCCCATAAGGCTAACAATTGAAATTGAAAGTACGTATTTGTTTAGGGATAAACTCTAAAGCTATATAAGAAAAATAAATTTAGATATAATTCCAAAAAACTTTTTGATGTAAAATTTCATTATTCTTAAATATTATAATATTTTATTAAAATTTTAACATATCAACGAAAAAAAGTTGGTGTAATGTTTTTTTTTTTGTTTTAGTTTTATGAAAAGAAAAATATAATAAGTACATTTTAAATGGTGGCTTCTACTTTAATACGAAAAACCAACATTTATTTTTCATAAAATTAGTGTGTTTTCTAATTGAGAAATAAATTATAGGGTTATTGTCACTATAGTAGTAGTAGTTGATATTGTATAGATATTATTTGTATTTATTTTTTTGAAGTTATTCTGCCCTTCATTATAGGGATTCGATTGTACCTATACATGCATACATATACGGAATGAATGAGAAGGCAAGGAAAATTCATATTATTTTATGGTATCAGAGCCATAAAACCGTAGTCTTCTTCCCTACCATTCCTTCTTCCAGCCATACCCTACTCTTCTCATTCAATCTTTTGCATTCACAATGCCTACGACTAATGACTCTTCTTCTTCCAAAATCCTTCTTTCTTTTGCCCCGCTTTTGGTGTGAATAATATCAAAAATTTCATCCAAATCCGTTTGGATCACAATGATGGCCATTACACATCATGGATGGAACTTTTTAAGATCCACATGTGTGCATACAATGTCAATGACCACATCAACCCCAAATCTCCAAAACCTACTGACATCGATGAATCTACTTGGCTTCGCCTAGATGCCACTGTGAAACAGTGGATTTTCGCTACCATCTCTATTGAATTAACCCAAACAATAATGAAAACCGGTGCCAGTGCTCAAGATCTCTGGGATCGTCTTGAACAAATCTTTCAAGACAACAAAGCCACAAGGGTCGTCTACCTCGAGGAGCAATTTAATTCCACACGTTTGGCTTCCTTCTCAAATCTCAATGACTATTGTAATCGTCTCAAAAGTCTCTCAGATCAATTGGCCAACGTAGGTAACCCTATCTGAGAAGTTAAAATGGTTCTTTATTTAATCTCTGGTCTCACTAAAGGAGAATATGATACTGTTGCCACCCTTATCCAACAAACTGAGCCTCTACCTTCCTTCAACAAAGCGTGTTCTCAACTTCTCCTTGAAGAAAAATGTCAGACCAATCAGTCCGCTCATACACCCCAAGCTCTAGTCACTCAAAAAGCTTCAGACACAACTAGACACAACTACTGACACCACCTCCCAACCATCTGATCTCACAAACAACAACTACACATTTCACGGTGGTGGTCGGGGAGGCTATCGGGGTTCAAACCGCGGTTGAGACAGTCGAGGACGGGGCTGAGGCCGTGGGCATCACAATAATTGTCGCAAAAATACCTATCCATGGCCTTTTCCTTGGTATCTGTGACATCCCCAATTTCACGGCCAGAAAAGACCGATTTTGTTTATGCTTTTTAAAATAAAATCAGAGAAATCTTTTTAAAAGATGTTGCGAAATTGGTCCCCAAAACAAAACATGATAAAAGTTTATCAAAACCTTTCTTTAAGAAATATATATTTTTATTTCATAACAAAACCTCGGGATGTCATGTTCCGATACAGATCAAAAGCATAAACAAGACATTATAAGCCTTACACAGTTATTTACAACTACTGGCCTATAATCAAAAAACCACTCATTGTCATCATCCGACTATGCTCGGGGTCCACTACCTGTAATATAAAAAGCTGAGTGGGTCAGGCTTGGAAGCCTGGTGAGCATATAGGGTTTTCAACCCACAATAAATAATAAACTCTTTAAGTTTATCAATCAACAAATAATTTGTTAATTTCATCAACCAAAAACAACCCTAATTACCCATTCCCGTTATCCTCACCTTACGTCCCTAAAACGACTATCACAAGGGACCTAGCCTAAGGATTTTCATTAGGGGTGACAACATTGTTTTCCTCAACAATTTATGTCAAAGAAGACAACCAATAAGGTGACAACTTTGCTTTCCTCAACAAATTATGTCAAACAAGACAAACATCAGGGTGACAACATTGCTTTCCCTCAGCAATTTATGTCAAACAAAACAACCTAACATAAAACAACCAATAAGGTGACAACATTGCTTTCCTTCAGCAATTTATGTCAAATAAACAACCAAAATGGTGACAGCATTGCTTTCCTCAGCAATTTATGTCAAACAAACATCGAGGTGACAACATTGCTTTTCTCTCAGCAATTTATGTCAAAAGGGTGACAACATTGCTTTTCCTCAGCAATTTATGTCAAATAAAACAAACATCGGGGTGACAACATTGCTTTCCCTCAGCAATTTATGTCAAATAGGCACGAAGTCACATCGGCGCCAAGGTTTATACAACAGGCACTATGTCACATAGTCGTCAGGGTTTATACAATAGGCACTACGTCTCATAGTCGCCAGGGTTTATCTAATAGGCAGGAAGTCACATCGTCGCCAAGGTTTATCTAATAGGCACTACGTCTTATAGTCGCCAGAGTTTATCTAATAGGCATGAAGTGACATCGTCGCCAAGGTTTATCTAATAGGCACGAAGTCACATCGTCGCCAAGGTTTATCTAATAGGCACGAAGTCACATCGTCGCCAAGGTTTATACAACAGGCACTAAGTCCATAGCTGCCAACATACTAAATCCGTAGCTACCAACGTACATCTATACTGTACTTCTATCCCTCATACTTTATCTACCCATGTTTTACCCAACATATTTGAAGATAAAATATATATACATTTTAAATCATTTTAAACATGTATAAAACATTCATTCAACATCCATCTCAAATAAACAAACAACATATATACACATATCACGTATTTTATATAAAATAATATATACACATATCACGTATTTTATATAAAATACTTCATATCTATGTGTAAGATGAAAGTAACTACACACTCACATGATTTAATGAAAATCGGGCAGCAATTCGTTTCCTAAAACGATCGTTTCTAATAAAACCGGGAGTTTTATTGAGAAACCGGGCTCTGCGAAGGGTCGGGCTTCGAAACCGAAAAGATAAATTTTCCGGGTCTTCGGGCACTTCGGGGCGTATTCCGGGGGTTATAATCGATACCGGGGCTTCGGGGGACGTGAAAATAGCCAAAATATTGAAAAATGGGCCAAAATTGCCAATTTTCTAACTTTAGCCGGGAGGGTTCGCACCCTCCTATTTATAGGGTCTGAAGCTGCTGATCGGACGGATGAGAAGAAGCCACGCGTCGCAGATCCGAGGGTTCGCAGGGAAGGCTCGCACGTGGGCTCGCACATGGCTGCGCATGCGAGGGCCTCGCTGGAGGCTTCTGATTGGACCGCTTCGGACAGCACCTCGGTTCGGACACGTTGCTGATGACACACCGAGATCGGACACGGGGCAGCCTCCTATTGGACCGAACCTCGGACTCGCGAAGAACATGACACGCCTCGCCAGCTGGCCTCCGGTGACTCAGCAGTTCGAACACGTGGCAAGCATGCAGCGAGGGTGACGTGGCATTTCCGGGTGAAGCTTATCTATGCGAAATTTCTCGGTTTTCGCGCCAAAACTTCTAAAATCCATAACTTTCGCACACGAGCTCCGTTTTTGACGTTCTTTATAGCACGCGTAGGTAAAATTACGCTCTACAACTTCCGTTTAGACTTCGTCTGCTAATTTTG
Organism: Lactuca virosa; assembly: GCF_052849685.1. NCBI lineage: Eukaryota > Viridiplantae > Streptophyta > Magnoliopsida > Asterales > Asteraceae > Lactuca > Lactuca virosa. The sequence goes on from NC_136430.1 coordinate 126,310,925, forward strand.
ACTTTAATTTTTATATTATTATTTTTAACAGATCGGGACAGGAAATTCGTTAAAAATTCATAACTTCTTCATCCGACGTCCGTTTTCGTCAGACTTTTTACCGTTGTACTACTAATGACGAGATCTTCGATTCTCGTTTAGGTCGTGTCGGCTAAAAATCACTCGATCTAAAATTCGAGTTTTTAGCTGTCTACTGCTAAGCCGAAACTTCGAAAAATCATAACTTCCTCATACGAAGTCAGATTTGGGCGTTCTTTTTATACCTACTCTCGGTTTAACGAACACTACAAGTTTCGTTTAGATCACTAAGGCTAAAAAGTAGTTTATCAAAAACTCACTTTTTACGACATTCGGCACCGTGCCGGTTTGTCGCGAAACTTCGACAAGTCATAACTTCTTCGTTATAACTCGGATTTCGGCATTCTTTATATATCCGGAAACCTTGAGACATATACTACATCTTGGTTAAGATTAATCCTTCTAAATAATCTTCCATCAAAAAGTCATTTTTGATGCTTATCGTCTCTAAATTGACTAGCCCGGATCTACGGGCGTTACAGTATCAATCATCATAGTGGGCTGTCCCACCTTTCCCTTACCCGACAACAACTCCAAGCCCACATATGGGTCTTCTCGGCCCAGCTCCACGAGCCCAACAACAACAAAATGCATCCCAAGCTCATTATTCGTCTGAGTACGGTCAAACTATGACCCCTGCTCAACTCGATGCAGCTTTCCACACCATGAAAATACATCCTCTAGAAAATTCTTGGTACATGGACACTAGGTCCGCTTCTCATCTCACTAACGAATCATGTACTCTCTCCCACACCAACAAATTAAGTAAACCGCATTCTATTCTAGTCGGTAATGGTACTAACATTCCTACCTGCGGTCAAGGTTCCACCATTCTTTCTTTTCCTAATCGTTCTTACTCTCTCAAAAATGTCTATCATGTTCCTCAAATTATTAAGAATTTGGTTTCTGTTCGAAAATTTAGTTTGGATAATTGGGTTTCAGATGAATTTGACCCTTTAAGTTTCTTTGTGAAGGATTTTATAACGAAGATGGTTCTCAGTCGTCACAACAGTACTGATGATCTCTACCCTTTCACTTCCACCCAAGACAAGTCTTCCTCTATTGCACTCTACGCTACTTCATCGACAATTTGGCACAACCGTTTTGGTCACCCCGGGTCTTCTGGGTTTTAGTTACTTAAGTCTAGTTTACCAACTTCTAGTTTAAAAGTCAATAACTTGTATAATGCCTATTCCTTAGGCAAACATTGTCGTCTTCCATTTTCTTTATCTCAAACATTTACTAGTGCTCCTTTTGATATTATACATGCTGATTTATGGACTTCACTAGTCGAATCTAAACTTGGTCATAAGTATTATTTAGTTTTGCTTGGTGATTTCTCACAATTTATCTGGACATATCCATTACAAACCAAATCTCAAGTTTTTACAATATATCAACAATTTCACACTATCATTCGAACATAGTTCCAAAGAATTATCAAAACACTCCAATGTGATAACAATCGATAATTTAATAATTCTATGTTTCACCAACTTTTCACCAACACCAATACACAATTCTGATTTACATATCCTTATACCTCACCCCAAAATGGTAAAGCCGAAAGAATCATTTGTACCATTAATAACATGAGTCGTACAAAACCTTCTTCATGCCTCTCTTCCACCCTCCTATTGGCCTTTAATACCTCCATGCTTAATATCTTACCATCTATCGCCATTTAAAACAAATACCTAACCGAAATCCTCTACCTTCGAAAACCCACCAACGTTCATCTAAGAACCTTTGGATGCTTAGGTTATTGTAACATATCCACCACTACCCACACAAATTAACACCTCGTTCCATACCTTCTCTCTTTCTTGGATATCCACCTAAACATCGTGGATATTTATGCCATACCATCTCAAATAACAAACCTATAATTTCTCGTCATGTAACCTTCCACGAGCATACCTTCCCATATCAAAATCCCTTCTCTTATCCACCTTCTTCTTATGACTTTCTTGAAAATATTCCAATCCCCCTATAACTCTTACCACTCATAAAACTCATGTACCACTACTCCCAATGGTTCCAATAACTCCTCGGACCCCTCCTTGCGAGTTCTCGATTGCCGAGACCTACCAGTCCTTGCCCTCCAACACCCCCTATCATCCCACAAGTTTAAACTCCTCCAGACAGCCCTATCATCGTCGAATAGCTAACTCCTCAACCGGTTATCATCCCACCTCCTCATCACCTGATGCATACTCGATCTCACAGTGACATTCATAAACCTAATCCAAATTATGCACTACATTCTGCTTCTATCTCTCCCCTAACTCACCAAAGTCAGCCCTCCTTGACCCCAATTGGAATAGTGCTATGACAGCTGAATTTAATGCATTACTTAAACAGAACATGTGTGATTTGGTACCTAGAACCATGGATACTAATATTGTTGGGTGTCATTGGATTTTTCGACATAAGTTTCATGCAGATGGGTCTCTTGACAGATACAAAGCACACCTGGTAGTTAATGGAAAATCTCAAGAAGTGGGAGTTGATTATGATGAAACATTCAGTCCAGTGGTTAAACCTACCACTATATGTATAGTTCTCAATCTTGCGTTAAGTAGAAGGTGGTCAATTCAACAACTTGGTGTCAAAAATGCATTTCTCCACGAGAATCTTAGAGAAACTATGTATATGCATCAACCACTAGGATTTGCAAACTCTTCTTGCCCCGGTTATGTTTGCAAGTTATGAAAATCACTATATGGTTTGAAACAAGCCCCACGGGCTTGGTACCAAATGTTTTCTCAATACTTTCTTAGCATCAGGTTCGTATGTAGCAAGAGTGATAATTATCTATTTACCTTTCATTGAAATAACCAATATGCTTATCTACTTGTCTACGTCGACAATATTATTCTTACCGCTTCTTCTTCCCAACTCAAAGCTGAAATCATATCTTCACTCAAGACAAAATTTGATATGAATGATCTTGGGAAAATCACATATTTCTTGGGTATTTCTATCAGTTACTCATCGTGTGGTATGTTCCCGTCTCAACAGAAATATACTACTGAAATCCTCAAAAGGGCTAAAATGGAGAATTGCAAACCCGTTGCTACACCTACTGATACTAATTCCAAACTCAGCGCAACCGACGGTGATCTCGTTCAATACGCATCAACTTATCGTCAATTGGCCGGTGCCCTTCAGTATTTAACTTTCACTCGACCTGATATAGCCTATGTTGTTCAACAAATTTGTTTGTTCATGCATGCACCCTGGGAACCACATTTGAATGCCTTAAAAAGGATTATTCGGTATTTGAAAGGCACTCCAAATCTTGGTTTACACTTAAACAGATCCACACCTTCTCAACTCATTGATTATATAGATGTCAATTGGGGTGGCTGTCCAGACACACGACGTTCTACTTCAGGATATTGTGTCTTTTTAGGAGACAATTTGATCTCTTGGTCCGCTAAGCGACAACCAACTATTTCTCGCTCCAACGCTAAAGCGGAGTACTGGGGTGTGACAAATGTTGTTGTTGAGGCTTGATGGTGGGATAATCTTCTTCTTGAGCTACATACTCCTCTTAAGACTGCTACATTGGTGTATTATGACAATGTTTCAGTGGTCTATCTTTCGGTCAACCCTGTTCAACATCAACGCACCAAACATATTGAGATAGACATTCATTTGTAAGAGACTGTGAGAACAAGATCAATGTGCAGGGACAAGGTTTGAAAACTCAAACCTTGAGTGAATGCTTAAGATCAATGCCTACTTACTAAAAGATGTTCAAGTCAAGGCTGGAAAGACCAATCAAGTCTTAGATAATATGTTCAACAAATAATCAAGCCATTAAATGAAGAATAATAGTAAATGATCAAGGTAAAGCTAACAAATGAAGAACAAGAAGAATGTTTTGAATATGCTAGAGTAAATGCTAAAAAGTGAGTAAAAGATTCGTTGTTGACTTGTATTGAATGCTCCTATTTATAGGAGAGAATGCTACAGCGAATTAACCCAAGTGTTTACATAAGACCGGACAAAAGACATAAGTCTGACATTCTGATTGTCCAAATACAACTTTAGACTAAGTCCTATGAAACGTTACATCAAATACAAGACAAAAGTAATAAATGCACAAAAGACAAAATCACTTCATTCCGGACAAGTATCATTCCGTACATGAAGGTTAGTTCCGGATCAGCATGCATTCCGGACATGAGGATCAGCTCCAGAATGCCTTCATTCTTCTCTCTTTCTCACATGGTCCGGACAGGTTCCGGACCACTCTTTATTTCGGAATCCATACACTTCGGAATAAGGACTTAGGATTGCTAGAGGTTCACTTTCAGGTTCCAACAATCTCCCCTTAAGCGAACTTAGCAATCCAACAAGCTTAGTTCATTTCTTCCTTGATGAAGGTGTAGGCTCTGAACAACCATTCTCGCACCGCAATGTACCACGCCAATTGACTTACAAACTTTGCCTTGACCTGTTCCGGAGCATCAGACTTGGACGCCCGGGATATGAAATTCTTTAGAGCTTTGGTCGGAACTAGGTGTTTGTCAAGGACTCGGAAGAAGTCCTTCTTGTTTGTTCTTCTGGTGGTGTAGACAAACCTTAAAACCGATTCTTCAATCGGACCATCTGCAAGAATTTCAGCTTCCGGAAGAACGAAGTCGATCGTGGCAACAAATTGTTCTGTTCCGTAGATGTGTGCAAGTTCGTGGTCACATCGGCAGAACTCAGCAACATAATCTTTTAGAAAGCTGAGAGTTGCGTGGTAAGCACCCATACTGATGTCATCCTTTTTATTTTCTCTGAAATAAGCAGCTAGGGTGAGGATGTCGTTCGGATTCATTGAAGGAAAATCTGCATCAGTAACGGTCCGGGGCGTTGGCTTGTTCCGGAGGAGGTGGAAACGGAATAGGGGACAGTTCAGCTCAAATTTTACTAAAATTTTTCTTCCGAAGCCTTGAACTTTGGTGATCCTCTTCCTTGTCCACACTTCCTTGAAGGGTTGAGCATTCTTTGCATATAAGGTTTTGACTCGCTTTGTCCGGATGATCACTTCCGGATTATCGGTTGGGTGAAGCGGAGCAAACTTAGTGTAGAATTTGCTGTAAGGAGAGAGAGGAAGATCCAGTTGGTCGGTGTCATTGGTGGGAAGGTCGTAGTAAAGAGTTGGAATGATTTCCTGTGCTTGAAGAATGCCTTCACGACAAAGAGGAGAGATGCCACGTATCGGATCGGGATTGTCTTTTAAAGCTTGAATCCGGACGATGTCCTCTAATGCCTTATGAATTTCCTCCTGAGACCATCCATATTTTTGCTTGAGAGGAGGTCTGGAGTGGAAGGATTGTTGTTCGGAAGTCATCTTCGGAATCCAGATCCTCATCCCAGAGTGTGAATTCGGTGGCTGGTTTCCATCTTCTGCTTGGGCCTTCTCCCCCTCTTGCATCGGTGAATCTCGGAACCGGTGCAAGCAGCAAAACCTCTTTCAGATCATCAAATTTGGAAAAGACTTTCTGAAGGCCGGAGGTGAGTTGAAGAGTGAGAGCATCGTAAGCATCAGCAGTGGGGGCCTGATCAGAAAGATGTTTGAATGTGCTGCTGAGGATGGAAATCATCTCATCAAACTTCCTGTTCGGAACATCAACAATGTTACAAGTTGAGCGAAGAAGTTTGATGAGGACTTGTTGAATAATGAGGTTCATCTCATCCTTCTTCCGGATCTCCTTCTCCAGCCATTGAATTTGTTTCTCATGACAAACATGGGTCTGCTTGATTAGGTCGTTGGTGGCAGACACCAGATCATCATGGACCTTGAGCATGGAAATGATGGTGTTGAGATAATTATCCACCAAAGCATCGTACTTGGAGTCAACTTCCTCAATTGTGTGCTTGAGCCGGATGGAGATCAGCTGATCAAGGTGGGCTTCTCTTTCCGCAACTGATGGTCCGGACTGTTGGGATAGAGACTGGAGAATGGCATCAAGTTTGGAATCAAGTCCAGAGACTTTTTGATCCAATTTAGAGTTCAGCTCTGTTACGGATGCCTCCATAGATGACACTTTCTGCATGGTGTCAGAGACATTGGTTCGGATCTCGAGAAGAGCGAAGGGGTCAACGTAGTCACCAGCTGAGGATTCTGTATAGAAATCAGAGTGTTGCGGAGGAGGTTGGTGTACGTTCGGATTTGAAGAGGGACCTGATTTGGTTGCATCATCATCTTCTTGAAGTTTTGAGTTGGAACCGCCGTCCGGAGTGGTAGAGGAGGAGGATCCGAAGTCATAAGCAGACTTGGATACGGATGCCTTGGATTGGTAGTGAACTGAAGTCATGAGATGTGCATCCGGAATGCTTTTTGCCTCTTCTTCCAACATGACTTCTTCAGATATCTCTTCTTCCGGATCGTTATGGAAGATACTTTGATGAGTGGTGATCGGGGGCAGTTCCGAGGTGAGCTCATTGATAGCATCAGCGTCAGTGGGAGGAACATAGGGCAGATTGCTTTGTATGGCCCTATTCCTCATGGAAATAAGCGTGGACTCCACCTGAGCTCTGGTGAGATCTGGACGTTTGAATGCGGCGCTGTTCACAAAATCTTTCCATAGGGGATCGTTAACACCTGGTCTTCCTGTATGCCTTCCGGGTATAAGACCAGTTGAGGCTTCCGGAGGAGGAGGGACTACTCCAGCTCCGGACAGCTTGGGGTCCGGAACAGTGGTTCCGAAGTGTGTACGTGTAGAAGAGATAATGGGATCATCAAAGGTGACTCGTGGGTGTGTTCCAGGGGCTGCAAGGAACTATGTTCAACACCGGCATCACCCTTTTGGGAGGGTGAGGGTGGATCATGTGGTGACTCCCCGTGAGTGTGTGCTTGTGCTTTTGAAACATCGAGGGGTGCCTCAAATGAGTGGGTAGGAGGGGTGAGCGGATGGCCAGAATCAGCCGGAATGTCATGGGTGCCCTCCTGTTGAGAGGTGGCACTGACTTTGGCTTTCTTTTTGGTCTTAGGCTTGGTAGGAGAAGCCTTTCGTTTGGCTGGTTTCTTGATTTTGGGTTCGGACGTAGTTGGATTGGCCTCTTCCGATATGGGCTCAACAGAGACAGGGGCAGGTTGTGTTGGGTCGAACACAACCGAAGTCTCTAAGTGATGTTTTAAATAAGGGGACTCAGAAGGAATTAGGGCCAACATGTGGCCCGAAAGTCGTCTGACCGGACCAAAAGAGGATTGGTCTGGAATCATATAAGATTTAACAAGTTTAAACGTGACACATACCTCCGGAGGGATGGTGTTAACGGAAGTGGTTCCGAAAGATCCTTGAAGACTTGTTCGATCATCAGAGCCCAGAACCTAGGGCTTGAAATTTCATTCGGATTCCTCTTGGTAGAAAACTTGCAGAAGTCTTGCCACAAAACTTCCGGAAGATCAACAACATTCTCGCATCCGGAGTAGATGCTGAATACGACATTAATCCAGTCCTTGCTTAAGGTGTCCGTTCCTCCATGCTTTCCGGACAGTCCTCTGAGGATGAAGTGCATCAATACAGTCCATAGTCCGTACACAGTAGTCTTCTTGAAATCTTTCACTTTGTAGTCTTGAGAATATCCAATGTAGTTCAGAAACGTCTGAAACTCTTCAGACGTTGGTTCAACAACTTTGAAACCCCTTAGGTTAGCTTTAACACCAATCGCCTTGAGAAAGGTCGATTTGTAGATTGGAACTGTTCTGTCACCAAGGATTTGGATCATTAGAGCACCATCGTCGAGTTGAATGCTGGTGAAGGCACGATGAAGGTGATGAATGGGAAGTGGCGGTTCAGGGATTTTAGTGAGTGGAATGGATATGGGGTGGTTTGCAATAAACTCGATCATAACTCTTATCGATTCATCATAATCCAGTGGGTTGAGAGAAAAACGTTGTGTAGTGTCTCTCAAGAATGGTTCTGGATCGGCGGAGGAGGAGGAACCTTTAGAACCCTTGGATGATTTCTTTCTGGCAATGGACTCTTTTGGAGTAGGGGCAGTTTGAGTGTGTTCTGGAGAGGACGCCATTGTTGCAGGTTATGAGTTCTTGAAGAACACGAAGAATAGTGAGAGAATTTTGGAGATTTGAGGGTTTTGAGAGCATAAAGAGGTAAAAGGGGTTTTGAAAGGGTATTTATAGGTAAGGTAAATGGGTCGGGTTAGAAAAATGATGATTAGGATCCGGGAACAAATGGGTCGTATTTAATGTTTGGGAACGTGATTTGACAGATGAGGCGAAAAGGCAAGGTAATTTGGGGCTAAAAATGGAGAATTCAACCGTCAATTCGATGTCTATTTTATGGGGCGTGCAATGTCACGCAAATCGAGGAGGATCGGATAAGGATCTTCCTGAAAAGAAAAACCGTTGAGAAAACCATTTCACCTTATTACCTTTTGGTATTCCGGATGAGTTGTTCCGGACAGTGTATGATCCGGAGGGTAAGAGTCGAGATTCGGAGCATACTTGTTTGAAAAAGGGGTCCGGAGAAAATTTTGAAATTCCGGAGCAATTTTTGAAAATTCCGGAGCACTTTTGAAAATTCTGGAGCACTTTTGAAAATTCCGGAGCACTTTTTGTAATTCCGGAGCACTTTTTGAAATTCTGGATCAGATTTGAAATTCCGGAGCACTTTTAAAGATTCCGGAGCACATTTTGAAATTCCGGAGCGCATTGTGAAAGTTCCGGAGCGCAACTGAAAAATTCCGGAGTAAGTGTTGGAAGTCCGGAGCGCATAATGTGACACATTTTCCGGGGAGGAATTCCGGAATTCGATTATGAAGTATATTCCGATCATCATGACAAGGTGGATTATAAATAGCAAACAAACAAGATGAACTGTACAGATTAACAAACTTAAGTGAAGGTCAGAGATAAAGACAAGTAAAATGATCCTATGTATTCAGAGAGAAAGTAGTTCCGAAAAAAGGAACAGAACTAATTTCTTTTAAAATACGTGTATCAAAGAGAACAAGTCTCTTGAAAGAACTGAGGATCTGGTATCATCATACCCATCTTGTTGAGAAAACCATTGAATTTGGTTTCGTCTAATGCCTTGGTAAAGACATCAGCAATCTCATCGTCAGATGGAACAAAAATGAGTTCAATGTTACCATTAAGTACATGATCTTTTATGAAATGGTACCTTATATCAATGTGCTTAGTCATGGAGTGCTGAATTGGATTATGAGAAATCGCAATAGCACTTTGAGAGTCACAATAGATCGGAATGCGTTGAAAGCGGTAACCATAATCCAAGAGTTGAGATTTCATCCACAGAACTTGAGATGTACAGCTGGCAGCAGCAATGTATTCAGCTTTGTCTGTAGAGAGTGCAATGCAGTTCTGTTTCTTGGATGACCAACTGACCAATCGTCCACCTAAGAATTGAAAGCCACCTGAAGTGCTTTTTATATCGAGTTGAAGACCACCATAGTTTGAATCTGAGTAGGCTTGAAGAAGAAAGCTCTCATTTGCTGGGTACCAGAGTCCGAGACTTTTTGTGCCTTTAAGATATCGAAAGATTTGTTTCACAGCCACAAGATGAGACCTCTTTGGGTTGACTTGAAATCTGGCACATAAACATGTTGAGAACATGATATCCGGACGACTTGCTGTGAGATAGAGTAGGGATCCAATCATTCCGCGGTATTTCTTTTCATCAACAGGAACATCGGAAGGGTCGGCAAAAATCTTGTGTCCGAAGCCCATTGGTACCTTGGCAGAGGCACAGGTGTCCATAGAGTATTTCTTGAGGAGTTCCGAGATGTACTTCTCTTGGTGAATGAATATTCCTCGGTTGGTCTGTTTGACTTGGAGACCAAGAAAGAAGCTTAACTCCCGATCACCATAGATGAATCAGTAGATCCAAAAATGATGTCATCCACATAAATTTGTACCAACATTAGATGCTTTCAATTTGATCTTCAGAATAAAGTGGGATCTAGAATTCCTCTTTGAAAACCGGAGCGTTTGAGAACATCAGTGAGGGTCTCGTACCATGCCCGATGAGCTTGCTTGAGTCTGTAGATAGCCTTTCGGAGTTTATAACAGTAATTCGGAAAGGAAAGATTAATGAATCCGGGGGGCTGTTGAAGGTACACTTCAGTGTCAAGTTCACCATTAAGAAACGCACTATTAACATCCATTTGGTAAACCTTGAAGCCTTTATGAGTTGCATAAGCAAAAAAGATTCTGATGGCTTCAAGACGTGCAACCAGAGCAAAAGTTTCGTCGTAGTCGAGCCCTTCTATTTGAGTAAAACCTTTAGCCACCAGTCTTGCCTTATTTCGGATCATTACTCCTGTATCATCAAGCTTGTTTCGGAATACCCATCTTGTACCGACAATGGGATGATTCTGGGGAGGAGGCACGAGAGTCCAAACTTCATTTCGGTCAAATTCTGCCAGTTCGTCTTGCATGGCTGTAATCCAGTCAGCATGCTCCAATGCTTCCTTGATGGATTTGGGTTCAACCATGGATATGAATGCTGAGAAATGACATTCGTTTTGAATATTTGTAGCAGATCGAGTCTGTACACCAGCATTGGGGTTACCGATTACTTGGTTCGGAGGATGATCCTTCGTTCAAACATGTAATCGTGGGAGTTCTTGTGCAGCCGTCGAACCGATATCAATAGTGAAATTGAGTTGCTCCCCCTGAATGGTTTGAATGTTTGGATGATGCCCCCCCCTGAACTTCTGAACGAGAGAGGTTGACATCATCATCAGAAAGGAACTCAAAGAATTGTTCATTTTCATCATTGTTGAGCGGATTGAAGTCATCGAACTCAGCAGCTGCATCTTGAGAGCCATTCACATTTGATTCAAGAGAGGGATTGGCATTATTCTCCCCCTCAACTTGAAAAGGTTGAAATGGATTAGCATCAAATAGAGAGAGGCTTGGGATCGGACCGGAGACATTACGAGAGACTGGAAATTTCGAAGAGGGGATTGGAATGAGAGGAGGTATTGATCGAGATTTCGAATCAAGAGCGGTTTCGGAAGGACCAAAGAGAGTTTCAAAGTCAACTTCAAGAATTGTCTGAGGGTTCGGACATCCTGGCGGAGGAGCATCGGACTCCATAATGTGAGTTGTAATGTGAGTAGGGCCAGAATTCCGAACGAAGTTGTCATTAAAGGCAATGTCGAAGCTTTCTTCCAGAACACGAGTTCTCCGGTTAAGAACTCTATAAGCTTTCGATTTTGAAGAGTACCCAAGGAAAATGGCTTCATCAGCTTTAGGTTGAAACTTGGTAAGCTGATCACGGTTGTTCTTGATGAAGCATCTGCATCCGAAGACATGTAAAAACGAGATAGTTGGATTTCGACCATTCATTGCTTCGTACGGTGTCATGTTGAGACGTCGATTGATGATACTCCGATTTTGAGTGAAACAAGCAGTAGATACGGCTTCAGCCCGAAGGTAGAGTGGTAGATTTTCGAAATTCAGCATGGATCGAGCAGCTTCAACCAGAGTTTTATTGCGTCTTTCGACTACACCGTTTTGTTGTGGAGTATAGGAGCTGAGAAGTTGTGGTCGATTCCTTTGTCTGTGAGAAAGTTCTCAATGGTGGAATTAGTGAATTCCGATCCATTATCACTCCGGATTCTCCTAACTGAAAGTTTTGTAAGAACTTCTATTCCTTTGATGAAATTTATGAGCTCTAAGGCTGTTTCGGATTTCAGCCTTAGGAAGAAGACCCAAGTGAACCTTGTAATATCATCTACAATCACAAGAATGTATTTCTTATGATGAAGACTTTCTACAGTGGATGGTCCACAGAGATCAATGTGTAGAAGCTCCAATGGGTCCGAAATGGACTTTTCGATGATGACAGGATGACCCTTCTTCGATTGCCTACCACACTCATAAGCAACATACAAATGATCATTTTCGAATGTGAGAAGAGGTAAACCTCTTACCATTTCGCCGGATACAAGATCATTCATATACCGAAAGTTTAGATGAGAGAGCCTTCGGTGCCATAACCAACTGACGTCAGGAATAGTTTTGGAGAGAAGACAGAGTTGCGGTTTGCCAATAATCATGTTGATGTCGAGCGGGTACATGTTCTTGTTGCGAAGCGACTTGATTAAACACTCTTTCTGGTCTTCGGTCATTACATAGCTGTACTGTAACATCGTGAAAATTCAAACCAAAATTTTTCATTTTTAATTCATAAAAACATATATCATATTGTTCAAAACCAGTTATATCACAACCCAAAACCGGAACGGCGGAAACGTTCGGGGGTGGAGGACGTCATGTACAGTACACAACAATGAATAGTAGTAAACAAGCAACAACATCATCCATTGCATTAATAATATAATTTTAATACAAGTGTGTTCTGTTAAGTTTAATAGACACCAAAAATATGAAACAAAATAAAAGATGAGTCTTGAACGAGCTCCATCTTCTCAAAACCTCGCACCGGTACGTGTCTACTGGTGACCTGAGAATACAAGTTATTTTGAAAGAGTTTATCAGCTTTAAAGCTGGTGAGATCATAAGTATTTTAGTGTCATTGCTTGTATGAAAGTGTTTGTAAGTATGTGATGTATAAGTTTGTAAATGTTTGTAATTGTTTGTAAATGTTTGAACTCTCCTAGAAAACCCTATGTTTTCTACTAAAAGTAGCCTTCTACCAAGGCATCAAATGTTTGTATGAAAATGTTTGTAATTGTTTGTATGTGTATCTCTTGTAAGAGTATGTATTTTCCCAATTCTAACTATCATTAACCAAAAATATAGTTTTTACATTACGGTTCATTGTGAGAAGATCACAAAGTGAATACAATGGGGAAATAAAATAGTACTGTAGTGTTGTATTAAGTAACTACTGCTGTACTAACTACTTTAAACCAATTGTTATTTAAAGTACCATGTGATATGCCTGTACCATACTACCGACTAAAAACACGACGATGAAAGACGTCGGAAGAAATGACATTTGGCACCCGTACACTTGCAAGTCCCACTGTAGCGAGCAGCAAGGTGTAGGATAGTCAATCCAGTATAGATCTATACACAAACTCAACGCTCTCCACTTAAGGAGATTCTGGATACAAAACGAGCCATGACAGGTGATGCCATGCCCCGTTACGTGGCTCACATAACTGTTGTAGTGTTCTTGTATATGTATAGTATGTACTAGCTGTATTGTATGTTCTCTCTGTCTAGTATGTATGTATGTTCTCTCTGTTTCTCATAATAGTATGTTCTCTTGTATAATGTATAGTATGTACTAGCTGTATTGTATGTTCTCTCTGTCTAGTATGTATGTATGTTCTCTCTGTTTCTCATAATAGTATGTTCTCTTTCTGTATGTATTGACTCATGTATGAACTGACTCATTGTATGTTTCACTCTTCTAGTAATAGCATTGTAACTTCCTAAACTATACCTATTATAGTTTACTAGTAATGTTGTTTGTATGGATGAACATGTTTGTATACCTTTGCTACACAAAGGTATTGAAATGAAAGAAGTAACTTTTATATCTATATACATATACATAATATATAACTAGGATTCAAACGACCTTCGGACAAATAACCGATACCCTAAGTCCACAACCAAACGAGGAACAGGAAGCAAGGCGAGCTATCAGTCCTAAGTCCTTTCAATCCTACTTATATAACTATATCTATATAGATACACATTTGACAAAGTATAAGTTTAAAAGAGTTTGAATAAAAGTATTTAACATGTAAAAGAGTTTGTAAAACAGTTTGAAGTGGTTTGTTTGATAACATAGTTTGAAAAGTAAGAAATCCACTTGTTTAGTAGTTATTAATCACATGTGACTGATATAATAACTATAATAGTTCAACTTGTATTCCCCCCTATAAAAGCATTTAAAATCATTTAAAAGGTTGATTAGGGGGTATGAACTCACCTGTAGTGAGTGGTTTGGATGAACGGATGGTATAGGGTGCTAAGTGTCAAGTGAAGACTTGAGCACACACACGGATCCTATTTAACATATAATAACACATATATGTATCCAATTAGTCATTTAACAACTAATTAACCAAATTAAGACACCCTAGGACATGGAAAACACTTTGATTCAAGTGCTAGAAGTACCAAGGGTTGCATCTAAGGGTTGTATAGCCACTTAACGGAGTTTTCGGTCCAAGTGGTATGTTTCTTGGAGTTTTCGGTCCAAATGGTTTTCGGTCCAATGACCTTTCGGCCCATATGGTTTTCGGTCCAATGACCTTTCGGTCATGGAGTTCTCGGTCTAAGGAGTTTCAACCGAAAACTCATCAAATCTTGTAAAAATGACGTTTTTCAAGGGTTATGCTCAATGGGGTCGGTCTCTAGGGTTAATGCTTAGTCTTAGGAAGGTTTAAGGCTATAAGAACCCCCCTTAATGATGGTTTTCAGTCTAAGGAGATGCACCAGACCGAAAACACCTATTGTTCTTGGGTAAATGATGATTTCAAGGCCCTAAATCAAGTATCCTTAGTAGATAACAAGTATAGGAGATAGATACTTACAATATGGAAGCAAAGAAGGGTGTTTTCGGCCCAAAACACTAGTGTGTGTTCTTGGTGTTCTTGAAGAACACTTGAAGATCTAAGAAAATGGAATGATTTCATGGATGAAATCATGTAAAATCACTAGATAATGGAAGAGATCGACTAAACAAGGAAGGAAACACTTACCATCTTGAAGATCTTGACAAAAATTCGGATGATACTTGAGAGAGAATTGTTCTTGACTTGGAAATGGGAAAAATGACTAAAAATGACTAAGTGTCATTTATAAACCTTTTAGGGTTTTCGGCCCTAACACTATTTTGGGCCGAAAACTCCATACTCTTGGAGTTTTGTGACGTGAATGTTGCACTATTTATCCTAAAGTATACTTCCTCTAATTATCTCTTGAAGTACTAGTCTTTAGAACATTCAAACTGAATCCAAAAAGCTTAAAAATTAGCAGAAATAAATCTGACTTCTATTGAAGTGAATGGTTGTACAAGATAAAATTTCGGGTTGTCACATCATCCCCCCGTTAGAAGGAATTTCGTCCCGAAATTAGAGTTTAAGCAAATAAGTAGTTACAAATAACTAAGTAAAAAGATGTGGATATTTCAGTTTCATCTGATCCTCTCGTTCCCAAGTGAATTCAGGTCCTCGCTTGGCATTCCAACGAACCTTCACTATCGGGATACGACTTTGTTTCGTTTGCTTGACCTCCCGGTCCATGATCTCTACAGGTTCTTCCACGAAGTTGAGGCTCTCGTTGATTTCGATCTCGTCGAGTGGGATTACAAGAGTCTCGTCGGACAGACATTTTTTCAAGTTCGAGACGTGGAAAGTAGAATGTACGTTACTGAGTTCACGAGGTAAGTTAAGTTTGTAAGCTACAGGGACGATTCTAGCGAGAATCTCGAAAGGCCCTATATATCTTGGATTTAGCTTTCCACGCTTTCCGAAGCATATCAAGCCTTTCCAGGGTGAGACCTTCAATAGAACACGGTCGCCCACTTGGAATTCCAACGGTTTCCTTCGTTTATCCGCGTAGCTTTTCTGTCGGTCTCTAGAGGCTTTCAATCGTTCACGAATCTGAACGATCTTCTCTGTCGTTTCCCGAATGATCTCCGGACCCATGAGAGTGCTGTCAGGAACTCGTCCTCTAGCTAACTGGGTATCACCCACCTCAGCCCAGCACATAGGGGATCTGCACTTTCGGCCATAGAGGGCCTCGAATGGAGCAGCCTTTATGCTCGTGTGATAACTGTTGTTGTAGGAAAATTCGATAAGGGGTAAATGAGTATCCCATGCCTTCCCAAAGTCGATCACACAGGCTCGCAACATATCTTCGAAGGTTTGGATAGTCCTCTCACTTTGTCCGTCTGTCTGTGGATGGTAGGATGTACTCATGTCCAGCCTAGTTCCTAGGGAACTTTGTAGCGACTGCCAGAACCTCGAAGTGAATCTACTATCTCTGTCCGAGATAATGGATATGGGAACACTGTGCAGTCGTACAATCTCCCGTATGTAGGTTCTTGTAAGCTTCTCCATCTTATCTGTTTCTTTGATAGGCAGGAAGTGTGCGGACTTGGTCAATCTGTCGACGATGACCCATATGGTATCAAGTCCACCCGTTGTCTTGAGCAACTTAGTTATGAAGTCCATAGTGATCCGCTCCCACTTCCATTCCGGTATCTCCAGTTGTTGTAGTAGACTTGAGGGTTTCTGGTATTCGACCTTGACCTTGGCGCAAGTAAGGCATTTACTCATGAAGGTAGCAATCTCTGCTTTCATGTTAGGCCACCAGTACAGCTTTTTAAGATCCAGATACATCTTATCTGAACCTGGGTGGACGGAATAACGAGTGTTGTGAGCTTCGGTCATGATCACGTCTCTGAAGCCACCGTGTTTCGGTGTCCAGATCCGATCCATGAAATAAAAAG
Source organism: Lactuca virosa (assembly GCF_052849685.1). Taxonomy (NCBI): domain Eukaryota; kingdom Viridiplantae; phylum Streptophyta; class Magnoliopsida; order Asterales; family Asteraceae; genus Lactuca; species Lactuca virosa. The sequence continues at coordinate 126,327,442 of NC_136430.1, forward strand.
CTCCGGCACCCTTGACTTCTAAGTTCTTATCCATCCCTCTCAGGGATTCACTCGCCACATTTTCAGGTTTTAAAGCGTCAAGCTGAGCCTCCTTAATTTGCGTGGACAACTGTGAATGGATAGTTATAGTCAATGATTTGACTCTACGACCAGAGTATTCTTTCCGACTTAGGGCGTTAGCTACTACGTTGGCTTTACCCGGATATTAACGAATTTCACATTCGTAATCACTGAGTAGCTCGACCCACTGTCGTTGTCTCATGTTGAGCTCCTTCTGGTCGAATATATGTTGTAGGCTTTTGTGGTCTGTAAAAATAGTGCTTTTTGTACCGTATAGGTAGTGTCTCAAGATCTTCAGAGCAAACACAACTGCTCCTAGCTCAAGATCGTGTGTGGTGTAGTTGACCTCGTGTGTCTTCAGCTGTCTCGAGGCGTAGGCGATGACCTTACCTCGCTGCATCAGAATACAGCCGAGCCCTTGATTTGACGCATCACAATTGACAACGAAGTCTTCTATCCCTTCGGGGAGGGATTGTATTGGTACGGTGCACAAGGCTCGCTTGAGCGTTTGGAACGCTCTCTCCTGCTTCTCTTCCCATTCAAAGGCTACGCCCTTCTGGGTCAGTGTTGTAAGAGGTTTCGCAATTCGGGAGAAGTTCTGAATGAACCTGCGATAGTAGCCAGCGAGGCCTAGAAATTGACGAATTTCGGTAGGCGTCTTTGGTGCTGACCAGCTCTCAATGGCCTTGATTTTGGAAGGATCCACGTGTATTCCCTCTTCGCTAACCACGTGCCCCAAGAATTCGACTCTTCGGATCCAAAATTCGCATTTCGAGAACTTCGCATAGAGCTTCTCCGAACGCAGTGTTTCTAAGACCAGTCGCAAATGTTGGCTATGCTCCTCCTTACTATGAGAGTAGATAAGTATGTCATCGATGAAGACGATGACGAACTGATCCAAGTAAGGACGACACACCCTATTCATCAAATCCATGAATACTGCGGGCGCGTTTGTTAATCCGAACGACATCACTACGAATTCGTAGTGCCCATAACGAGTTCGGAAGGCTGTCTTCGGGACATCCTCCCCTAGCACTCGTAGTTGGTGATATCCGGATCTTAGATCGATTTTTGAAAAGAAGTTCGCCCCTTGCAGTTGATCAAATAAATCGTCTATGCGAGGCAGAGGGTAACGATTTTTGATGGTTAGCTTGTTGAGCTCCCTGTAGTCGATGCACATACGAAATGATCCGTCTTTCTTCTTGACGAACAAGACCGGAGCTCCCCATGGCGAGAAACTTGGTCTTATAAAGCCCTTGCTGAGCAGTTCGTTAAGTTGACCGGACAGTTCTTGCATCTCTGCAGGTGCTAGACGATAGGGCGATTTGGCTACGGGGGTAGCCCCTAGAACTAAGTCGATTCTGAACTCGAATTGACGTTGCGGAGGAAATCCTGGGAGTTCTTCTGGAAAGATATCAGGAAAATCACATACTACTGGAATGTTCTTAATGTCTTTCGCTTCTTGGCTCACATCGACAACATGAGCAAGGAATGCGCGACATTCCTTTCGCAAGAATTTCTGGGCTTGAATTCTTGAGATGATACGAAGGTTCGTGCCGGGTTTGTCGCCATAAACTACTAGAGTTTCGCCAGATGGCAGATTAAGGCGAACAGCGTTTTCATAACACATGATGTCGGCGCGATGAAGGCTCAACCAATCCATGCCGATAATAACGTCGAAACTTTTAATTGAGACCGGCATGCGGTCGTTCGAAAATGAATGGCTATCTAGAGTTAGGGTACACCCAATGAATATACTGCTAGTGCTCTCTGTCTTTCCATTAGCCATTTCAACAGTGAACTGTTCTTTATGTGCTCGTGATTTTTGCTTAAGTAAATGAGCAAATTTTTGGTTCACGAAACTCCTCTCTGCTCCACTATCAAATAGTATGCATGCATAAGAGTTATCGAGGAGAAACGTACCAGTGACCACTGTGGGGTCGACAACCGCTTCCTCGTGGCCTATGGCCAGAACTCTTCCTACTCCACCGGCATTCCCTGCCTTAGGGCAGTTCCTCTTGTAGTGGCCCACCTCGCCACAACCGTAGCAAGCTTGGCCCACTCTTGCGCCGGGGACTTGGTTGATTGGCCTCGCCGGTGCTTTGCAGAAACGGGCAGTATGCCCCTTCCTGTTGCAGTTTGAACACTGCATTTCCCGGCAGGCTCCGATGTGGTGGAAGTTGCATTTGTTGCACTTAGGCAAACTTCCAGCGTACTGCTTGACCGGAGCAGCGGCGGCAGGTGTTATCGCAGCATGAACTGCCACGACCTGCTGCCTTTTGGCAGCCTTCTTCTTCTTCTTGTCATCCCAGAACTTCCGCTTGGAATCAGCGGTTTTGGAGGGTTCTGAGATGGCCAGGGTTGTTGTTGTTGACGGGGTACGGACCCTATGGTCAATAAGCCGCTGTGCCAATCGCTTGGCACTATCGAATGTAGTGGGGTTCGAAGCTAAAACATTCCCCTGAAATGGAGGCACCAGCCCCCAGATGTACCTCTCTATTTTCTTTCCCTCTGTGTGAACCATGTTGGGACAGAGGGCCACCAGTTCGCAGAACCTGGCGGTATAGGTCACAATGTCGGAGCCCTTCATGGTCAGGCTCCAAAGTTCTTGCTCCAGTTTTTGGATCTCGTCCCTCGGGCAGTATTCTTCAATCATCAGCTCCCTTAGAGCTTCCCAGCCCATAGCATTAGCCACTATAAGAGATAGTGACTTGACATGGCTATTCCACCATGTCAGGGCTTTTGCCTCGAAGGTGCATGCAGCAAATTTGACTTTGCTTCCTTCCGGGCATGAGCAGATCTCGAAGATCGACTCCGTCTTTTCGAACCATTGCGAGAGGGCAATGACTCCGCCAGTCCCTTTAAAGGAAAGTGGCTTCCAGTTGGTGAAGTCCTTGTAGGAGCACTCTCTCAAGCGCACAGGGATTTCACCGTGAGTAGAATGAACAGGTGTTCCTCCTCCAGTGGAACCGGAAGAATGATATTGAGCCATGGCTGTTGCCATAGCCGCAGCTACTGCAACATTTAGAGCTGCCGTATCGATTTGAGGAGTAGGTGGTGTTGCAGTTACCGGAGGATCGCGTCTCGTTGATCGGCGTGGAGGCATCTTTTAACTATAAGTTTACAAAGATGAAGATATTGATAAGAATTTAATAGGGAGAATTTGATGAGAATGACTCATGGACTAACTCTCCATAGCCCAACATCACAATTGAATAGCACGATTGAATGTAGATTTAGTACTAAAAGATGAAAGCATTTGGATAATAATTTCCATGAGATTAGATATCTGTCAATAATACTGGAATTACAGATGTAACAAGTTCGGGAAAAATGACCTAGAAGTAGGTCTTACATCAACCAAGATGGGAAAATTTCGACAGAATTACGACCTAATCAAGACCTAACAGGTCCAAGTTTTAACAAAGATAGGAAATTAGACTAGAGTTTTTACATAAACTAAGTTATATCCAAAAGAGAAGTCGAGGAGACTCTATCTGCGACGAGAACTACTAGAGTGAGTTCTTGACTCCGACAGAAGGCGTTCTATGTCCCTCATGCGCCTTTCAGATCTTACTTGCTGAGCTCGAAGTTCCCTGACTTCAGCTTGGGTTTCAACAAGTTCTCTCTGCAGAGCTGCCTTCTGGTTCTGAGTCCTTTCGCGAGCAGAATCCAGCCGACGAATGCGGACTGTGTTGACTCCAGAGTTGGCGTCAATTTCCATGACTCGGTCGATAGTTGCTCGACCTTGCTCGGTGTTCCGAGAAATCCTGCGGACCATGATAGGCAGGACTCGATCAGCTGAACCTCCCTTGTTTAGGTTGTAAAAGCTTCTGTCCCTATTGTAGGGAATGGGTTGACCCTGTTCCTGACTCCATCTGTTCAAGTTTGTGGCCCACAGAGGTGTGAGTCCTTGAAATGTTGGACGAGGGTTTGGGTTTGGAGCTACTGGGGGTAGGTTGTTGACTTCTGGCTCTGAGTCAGAACCATCAGAAAAGCCTTCAGCTTGGTGATCATCCAAAGGGATTGGGTGATCATCTTCTGGCTCTTCTCCCAGCCATCCTGCATTGCCGTTGTTGGGATAGTACGAGTCTCCGGGGATATGGAATCCAACCATGATATCTACGCGAGAAAAGGGGTAAAGAAATAATTAATAGGCGAACTAACTAGATAATTATAAGATGATCTTTATTAGTTACCTCAATACTTGCTTAATGCATACCAGTTATATGAAAGTAAAACATGATAGACCTTCGAATAAGTGATCCTAACTCCAAATCCACAACCAAACAAGGAACAGGAAGAAAAGCAAAGATCACAAATTCTAAGTCTATGACATCCTAGTCACATATAACCTTAGTGTATCCACTTAGCAATTATTGACCTACTAATAAAAACCTTTAATTCTCAGATAAGTAATTATAGTAACACAAAATACTCCTATAGTATTTTAAGTTTATGTTCTGTTGTAATGTTTTCGTTGTAGTATTGTTGGTAAGTTTTTAGACTTGTTGCCACCTCACAACCACCCTTAGGCACATGCTAGTCACTCCTCGGATAATATAGTTGATCAGACTATATCTTCCCAGGGTTGACTATATGTCTCTAAGTCTGATTGTGCTGTCCAACAATCGTAATACTTTTGTTCTGTCCTAGTGACACTGATTTTAGTATGAATGCAGGTAGGTATACTTGGTTAAATATTTTATTATTTAAAAGTATAAACTCTTGGTCAGAGTATTTTAATCCCGTTGTGTTTATAGTTTGTATATCTTTTATGGGTTGATATACTCGATTCACTATAAACAATACTCTGATACCAATCTGTCACACCCCAAAACCGGAACGACGGAAACGTTCGGGGGTGGAGGACGTCATGTACAGTATCACAACAATGAATAGTAGTAAACAAGCAACAACATCATCCATTGCATTAATAATATAATTTTAATACAAGTGTGTTCTGTTAAGTTTAATAGACACCAAAAATATGAAACAAAATAAAAGATGAGTCTTGAACGAGCTCCATCTTCTCAAAACCTGGCACCAGTACCTGTCTACTGGTGACCTGAGAATACAAGTTATTTTGAAAGAGTTTATCAGCTTTAAAGCTGGTGAGATCATAAGTATTTTAGTGTCATTGCTTGTATGAAAGTGTTTGTAAGTATGTGATGTATAAGTTTGTAAATGTTTGTAATTGTTTGTAAATATTTGAACTCTCCTAGAAAACCCTATGTTTTCTACTAAAAGTAGCCTTCTACCAAGGCATCAAATGTTTGTATGAAAATGTTTGTAATTGTTTGTATGCGTATCTCTTGTAAGAGTATGTATTTTCCCAATTCTAACTATCATTAACCAAAAATATAGTTTTTACATTACGGTTCATTGTGAGAAGATCACAAAGTGAATGCAATGGGAAAATAAAATAGTACTGTAGTGTTGTATTAAGTAACTACTGTTGTACTAACTACTTTAAACCAATTGTTATTTAAAGTACCATGTGATATGCCTGTACCATACTACCGACTAAAAACACGACGATGAAAGACGTCGAAAGAAATGACATTTGGCACCCGTAGACTTGCAAGTCCCACTGTAGCGAGCAGCAAGGTGTAGGATAGTCAATCCAGTATAGATCTATACACAAACTCAACGCTCTCCACTTAAGGAGATTCTGGATACAAAACGAGCCATGACAGGTGATGCCATGCCCCGTTACGTGGCTCACATAACTGTTGTAGTGTTCTTGTATATGTATTGTATGTACTAGCTGTATTGTATGTTCTCTCTGTCTAGTATGTATGTATGTTCTCTCTGTTTCTCATAATAGTATGTTCTCTTGTATAATGTATAGTATGTACTAGCTGTATTGTATGTTCTCTCTGTCTAGTATGTATATATGTTCTCTCTGTTTCTCATAATAGTATGTTCTCTTGTATAATGTATAGTATGTACTAGTTGTATTGTATGTTCTCTCTGTCTAGTATGTATGTAAGTTCTCTCTGTTTATCATAATATTATGTTCTCTTTCTGTATGTATTGACTCATGTATGAACTGACTCATTGTATGTTTCACTGTTCTATTAATAACATTGTAACTTCCTACACTATACATATTATAGTTTACTAGTAATGTTGTTTGTATGGATGAACATGTTTGTATACCTTTGCTACACAAAGGTATTGAAATGAAGGAAGTAACTTTTATATCTATATACATATACATAATATATAACTAGAATTCAAACGATCTTCGGACAAATAACCGATACCCGAAGTCCACAACCAAATAAGGAACAGGAAGCAAGGCGAGCTATCAGTCCTAAGTCCTTTCAATCCTACTTATATAACTATATCTATATAGATACACATTTGACAAAGTATAAGTTTAAAAGAGTTTGAATAAAAGTATTTAACATGTAAAAGAGTTTGTAAAACAGTTTGAAGTGGTTTGTTTGATAACATAGTTTGAAAAGTAAGAAATCCACTTGTTCAGTAGTTATTAATCACTTGTGATTGATATAATAACTATAATAGTTCAACTTGTATTCCCCCCTATAAAAGCATTTCAAATCATTTAAAAGGTTGATTAAGAGGTATGAACTCACCTGTAGTGAGTGGTTTGGATGAACGGATGGTATAGGGTGATAAGTGTCAAGTGAAGACTTGAGCACACACACGGATACTATTTAACATATAATAATACATATATGTATCCAATTAGTCATTTAACAACTAATTAACCAAGTTAAGACACCCTAGGACATGGAAAACACTTTGATTCAAGTGCTAGAAGTACCAAGGGTTGCATCTAAGGGTTGTATAGCCACTTAACGGAGTTTTCGGTCCAAGTGGTATGTTTCTTGGAGTTTTCGGTCCAAATGGTTTTCGGTCCAATGACCTTTCGGCCCATATGGTTTTCGGTCCAATGACCTTTCGGTCATGGAGTTCTCGGTCTAAGGAGTTTCAACCGAAAACTCATCAAATCTTGTAAAAATGACGTTTTTCAAGGGTTATGCTCAATGGGGTCGGTCTCTAGGGTTAATGCTTAGTCTTAGGAAGGTTTAAGGCTATAAGAACCCCCCTTAATGAGGGTTTTCAGTCTAAGGAGATGCACCAGACCGAAAACACCTATTGTTCTTGGGTAAATGATGATTTCAAGGCCCTAAATCAAGTATCCTTACTAGATAACAAGTATAGGAGATAGATACTTACAATATGGAAGCAAATAAGGGTGTTTTCGGCCCAAAACACTAGTGTGTGTTCTTGGTGTTCTTGAAGAATACTTGAAGATCTAAGAAAATGGAATGATTTCATGGATGAAATCATGTAAGATCACTAGATAATGGAAGAGATCAACTAAACAAGGAAGGAAACACTTACAATCTTGAAGATCTTGACAAAAATTCGCATGATACTTGAGAGAGAATTGTTCTTGACTTGGAAATGGGAAAAATGACTAAAAATGACTAAGTGTCATTTATATACCCTTTAGGGTTTTCGGCCCTAACACTATTTTAGGCCGAAAACTCCAAACTCTTGGAGTTTTGTGACGTGAATGTTGCACAATTTATCCTAAAGTATACTTCCTCTAATTATCTCTTGAAGTACTAGTCTTTAGAACACTCAAACTGACTCCAAAAAGCTTAAAAATTAGCAGAAATAAATCTGACTTCTATTGAAGTGAATGGTTGTACAAGATAGAAATTTCGGGTTGTCACAAATTATTCATTTAACAAAGTTTTCAAAATCATCTCATAAAATCCAGGATCCCCAAAAGCTCTTCCCAAAACATAGTGTGTGTGTGTGTGTACAATCATGCCGGTGCCTTCCCGCGGTCCTCTGAAGTACCTGAAACACATATCACATAAACGGTAAGCACGCATGCTTAGTGAGTTCCCCAAAATGCTACATACAACACATTAGCCACTCGAGGCTGTAGCTCTACAAGACCTTCCGGTCAATGTGTCTCAGGGGCCTTCCGGTCCCACAATCCGAGTAGACCTTCCGGTCCTATTCTGTCGACCTTCCGGTCCATACCATATTGACCTTCCGGTCCATACACTGCTGACCTTCCGGTCCATACTCTGTTCCCGGTCCATACCATGCTACTGAATATGTACATAACATATACATATCACATAGAAACATATATCACATACTCGTCATAGCACATAAGACCTTCCGGTCACACATAATTACCACCCTAAGTAAGGTATAGTGAGAAGACTCACCTCGTATGATGTCTAGTAAACTTTCGTGCTCCATATCCCCGATCTAGCCTCCGCCTAATCACATAAAGTAATTTATCTCTAATTAACAACGATTCTCATAGGCTAGTCTAATCCCTTCCTATAATCTCCCAGAAGGGAAAAAGACCATTTTACCCCTCTAATGGTCCAATTATCCAAATGCTGACCAACCCTAAAAGTCAACGAAAGTCAACTCCAGTCAACGGTCCAACTCTGACCAGACTCGCCGAGTGCACTTGGGTGACTCGGCGAGTCCATACGTGTCCTTTGACTCCTTCTAAGGTCTCACTCGACTCATCGAGTTAACCTCTCAACTCAACGGGTTACCACTGGTCACGAATCGCGGGGCAACCCGATCCGACTCGTCGAGTCCGCTCATGGGCTCGACGAGTTTCTTCCATGAGAATGCTCAAACGACCTTCTGAGGTCAGATCTGTTTCTCTAACCTATAGATCTGACCTTCTAACACTCAAAAGTCACGTAAAGGTCTGAACTTTACGTTCATGCATCGCACATATAGCTCTATTTGAAGAAATAGCTCTAAAAATGGAGTCCTAGGCTCAATACCCTCATGTAATATCATAAAGCTTGGTTGTTGGGACACTCTGGACCTCTCAAGGTCCAGATCTAATGTCTATTCCTCAATGGGACTTCACATGCTCCATAATCCAACTAAAGAAAGGGTAAAGAAACCCTAGATTCCATAAATCTACTATATACATGAAAATAGCCATGGATGCATACCTCAAACAGAAGCCCTTGATGAAATAGAAGAAGTTCTGAGCCCCCTCTAAGCAGCCTAGCTTGAATCTTCCTTCCTTCCTTGCAAGAATGCACTATGGTGGTGAAATTAGCCCTCTCTCTCTCTCTCTAAGCTCTCTGGCTCGCTAGGGTTTCTCCAGTGTATGAGTGGCCGCAAATGAAGGCCATAAGGACCCTTAAATAGGGCACATGCCCAAAGATTTAGGGTTTCAGTCCACAGCGCGGACTCATCGAGTCGACTCGTCGACTCGTCGAGTCCATTCATTAATCCTAGTCAGTAGTCGCGACTCTACTCGACGAGTCTAGGCGTCAACTTGTCGAGTCCCTCTCCTTGACTCGAAATAAATACTCAATTTATGATACCTAGAAATCCGAATGTTACATGTATTTTTTGCAAAATTCAACACGTCGATTTGAATCAGTGAGCTGAGCAACACTTATCAAATTATGTTTTAGATCAGCCACATAAGCTACATATGAAATAGAGAAGTTTTCGTTGGTGAGAGTTCCATAACCATGAATTTGAGAGTTGGAGTTGTTGTTGGATTAATGTCTAAGTCCATAACTATAATTGGTAAGACTTGACCCGACCCGGCATGGTCCATTTGGGTTGCATGACATCATGCATTTGGATAGACTATAATGAGAGAAATAACACTTAAGGTTGGTTAATATATTATAAGTTCTAATATATTAATAAGGTTATTTAATTAGTATTGATCAAGAATTAATTTGGAATTAATTAAGTGATCAAAAGGAGACTAATTAAATATATGGGTTGATTGTGTAAATCATTCATTCTTATATATGTGGGCTTGTGATCCAAGATTCCTTATGTTGGACTAAGTCCATGGGGTGACCCATGGATACTCCATGGAGGTTAAAATCCATGGAGCATAAGGAATGGGTAAAGTTATGAGTTACATGGTGTAACCCTAATAGCCACCATATAAAAGAATCCCATGGCTCAAGAAATCGTGCACTAATGTGTGAGTGTGAGGGCTAGACGATTTCAAGGAGTGTTCAAGTTTCTCTCAAGTAATTCCAAGTATATTTGGTGTTGTGTGAACCATTTGAGGTGTCACACTTGGGGCACTAGGCACTCAAGCTTCATGAAGACATTCTACACCAAAGAGGTATGTATTCTATCTTGTTATATTTATTATTTTGTATGCTAGATTAGGATAATACCTTGGATGTTCATAATTGTATGTATAATAGAGAAAACATAGATCCAAGGTATTTAGGGTTGCATGTACACTTAGGAGTGTTAGAATGCTCATAACCCAACAGTGGTATCAGAGCCTAGGCTTGTTTTCTTGTTATACTTGCAAAAGTAGCTGAAAAATCGAGTTGGATGCATATATTCGATTGTTTTGGCTGGAATTAGACTAGGAACATTACCCTAAGATGTTTTTGGACTTATAAACTTGTTTTTGATGTGATAATGTTCATGCTAATCCAATTTCTAAGATAATTGTCATAATTTCAAGATTTGTATTAGTTTGTATGTTCATGCTAATTTCTTGAAGATTGATGATTTGAATTATCTTGTTCTTATGAGGTTCTTAGATTAATAGAAAAGTTGTGTGAAATAGTTGTTTTCAATCCATTTTAATCTAAGAGTTGATTCCAAAGTGTGTTTTTGTAACTTGTCCTCAAGTTATATGAAAAGTCACATTTAAGAATCATAAAACTCATAAAAGTTGGCAAAGGTTACAAAAATGAAGAGTCTTGTCCTCATTAAATGGTTTTATGACTCCATAACTTGTCCTCAAGTTATGGAGGTTCAAGAGTCACTTCATTAAATGATAAAATGTGTAACCTTAATTAGTTCCATAAGTTACAAAAATAAAGAAAAAATACATTCTTTTATTAGTTTAAAGTCTTCCATAACTTGTCCTCAAGTTATGGAACTTGAAGAGTTTTTTTTTAATTAAAACTACTTTAAACACATAAGTTATGGAATTAATTAGTTTTGAATAGTTTCAAAACTTGCCCTCAAGTTTTGGAATTTGAAAAGTTTTCACTTATGAATACTTTAATTCCAAGTTAGCCCTTAGAATTTTAAAAGTTAAAATTCAACCCTTATACTTTATAATATTATAAGTTAATAATATTTAAATATATGTATAAGAGCAAGTCAGTCTTACCGTTAGTAGGCCTCATTCACGAAGCCGGTCTATAAGGGGGTATAAGGTTACTGCCTATAAAATGGTAGTTTAATGGGTGTCCACTCTCACCCACCGCTTCCTTGACTGGTGGAGGGTCGTTAGCCGAACGGGTAGGACAAGGACTATAATTCTCCCTTCATTAAAAGTATTAATGATAAATACTAACTAAACACTTATAAATTTCCAATCTTAGTTACTTAGGAAAATGTGAATAAGGTGCTAATCCATGAAATTACACTTTGCACTTTGTTTAAACCGTTAGTGGAGCGTGTGTGGTTAACCGGCACACTAACCTGGACTTAACAAGGTAGACAAAGGGTAACTTAATATTTATCATAGTATCGGTGGAGCGTGTGTGGTTAACCGACACACTGATTAAGGGGTAAATATTAAGGGTACCAAGTATATTTGCATGGTTATTCACACCTTGTTTTGTGATCCTCGGCATCCCAGTCACAAAACCTGAAGGGCACACTCGAGATTGAAACATGCCTTTGAACAGTTCAATGAATCTCAAAGATCTAGGACTTTCAAATCCAATTAAAACCTAATAAATTATTTTGTTTTTCATGGTGGAAATTGATGAATCGTCATTCACCTACCTTCAAATATTTTATAGCTTGGATTACGGCATCCCTCTTCTAAGTTATAAAATAGGTTGTTGGGTCCTAGCCTTATTATTTCATATTGGGTGTCATATTAAGGACTTTAAATCAACTATCTTGAATATCTCCCAAAAAGATGTCTGGTCTAGACATTTATGATCTTCCCAAATCTCTTGAAACAAGCTTTCCTAAATGAAGATGATGTCCCATGGATATCATACTTCTTTCACCTCCTCCAATTATTCTCCCTAACCCACAAGTTCCTAAAAAGTTTAAGGTCACTCAAGCCCTATTGGCAAGGCAAGGTCTAGGTGTGATCACATCTTGGAGATGTAGTCACATATTGACAAGCCGGGAGAGTTGGGTGTCAAAGTCTTGAGAAAGTTGGTGGCTCAACTACTTTCTAAGTCACATAGTGAGTTCTTTTGGGAATCCTATGAAACAGACTAAGACAAGACCCTTAATGATCTTATCTATTTGCTAAGATCATATTCCTAAAATGTTATGGACATTGACAATGATGACATTGGATATCCAGTAAAGCTCTCTCTTCCCAATGGAAAGGGATCGGCCATAGTCAACTCGGTTGACCCAATGGTAAAGAGAGAGGCGAAGTCTGAGATAGTCCCATTATCAAGGGTCCAGAGGTAACTATTGCCAAAGGAAGGGGCATTGGTTACGAAGCTGCCAAATTTACCTAAGGATGTTAAAGTCAATAAGTTTGGCTCTACTTCAGGTAAAGTCCATTGTCTAACTCTATTAAGTACATGCTGATTCTGATCGCGAAGATGGATTTCAATCGCATGGTTCGGTGATCAGAATTTTGGGCTATTACTTATGAGTTATGATATTTATATTGCTTAGGAATAGATAACAACAAGGTTTTCATATGGATTGTAAGGATAAGTTTTTCCGCAAAGTTTTAAAATAAAAGAAAAAGGTTTTGATTTTATTTATTTTAAGTATCCTTACAATGGCATTTGTGAAAAGTTGTTGCTTATAAGATTCCATTGATAGCAATATTGGAAAAATGGATTTGATTCTTTCGGTTGTGGTAGTGTCTAATATTACCAAATAAGGAAAGATTCTCATCACCCAAGGTTCAATTGGACCGAAACTTGGAATCATGCAAGTTGTATAGTATGATGAATGAGAACTTTCAGCTTGGAAAATTAAGACTAATTCCTTATGTGAATAAGGAAAGGACTAAGGGATCGAGTACACATTCTTGTGCACTGGTCAAGTCCACCACAAAAGATCAAGAAGACTATTTGTCATGATTTACTTAAGTTCAGTAAATATGGTTATACTTATAAGTTTAAGTATAAGTTTGTAGCATTGGAGAAGTTTCAATGTGAGACAGAACGAATAAGAAGAATCAAAGTATGGCAGAAAGATAAAAGTTTCTCAAATCTGAAAAGATGGGAGAGTACTTTAGTATCATGTTTATGATCATCTTAATGATTAAGATACCATATCACAACTGGTCCTCTAAAGTCATCTTAGTGCATTCTTATGACTAAGAAGAGGAGTCATGAATTGTTGAAATGGTTAAATCAAAAAGATGAGTCATACTTCGTTCCAAAACAATTCTTAGAGTCGTACTCCAAGATTGTAACTTGAGTGACATATCTTAAAGAGGGTTTGTTAACACTAGTCAAATGTAAGAGTAAAAGGTTATCTACTCTTGTACATTTGAAATTGGTAAGTTGTGATGTTTTGGATAAAACAGAGACCAACTTAGGCCAATTGTGTAAAGTGTTAGTCTTGATAAAGAATCCGCACTATCTCTTGAATATTTGACAAGGGAGTCTTATATGTCAAGAGGACAGTGGGAGTCTTAAAGCTCTTGAAAGTTTCAAGACTTAATCAAGAATAAAACCTAAAGTCCTTCACTAGCACACGACTTGAGGTTTATAACCTATCGTGTTGAAATTTTTGTGCCTATTCAAGTTGGCTTTGCATAGGAGTTCTGAGAGTTCTCAATTGGTTGCGCAACTACTTGGAAGCAATGGCAGGCACCTGAGCTGCCAAATGGCAATAATTTAAGATTGCACAAGTTTAATCAATATGAGTTTGGATTTGTCACTAACCTTGTCTTGTGATTATGGTTTTGACAAATTCACATGGATAAGAACACATACACTATTAAATCTAAGTGTCATAAGGTTTCTCTCCGATTCATGAAAATGATGGTGAGGAAACACTTTCACTAAGTAGATTTTAGCTAGATAGCAATTGTGATATTTGCATTCTCAAAGTCATTAGTGGAGCGTGTGTGGTTTACCGGCACACTAACATGGACTTGTGAGAAGTGGCAAAGGTCTAAACAATTGAGACTATGATTACGACATCCCTTTTCATAGTTCTAAAATTGTTTAGACACACATGTGAGCTATCTAAGAGAGGTGTATGATTTTGATAAAGTTTTATAAAAACAATCTAGTATCAGAAATCTAAACTTTGGTAAGAAAGTCAGCTGATTTCTGAATACATGTCAAAGCTAGTGGGAGCATAAGTGTTATGCTAATAATCATCATGTTAGTGGGAGCATGATAATTATGACAAAGCTTGCAAGTTAGCAATGTTAATTGTAGAAAACAAAAGTTTCAATTCGTGAGGTTGCAGGGGTTGAAAAAGTTGTTTTGCTATAATTAAGGGAGAGGAAATTATACTTCATTTCAATTCTAAAAGCTTAGATTGAGATTTTAATCGTATTTAATCAAGGATATATATATATATATATATATATATATATATATATATATATATATATATATGAATTTCATGTTGGAATGGCTCAACATAAGGAAATTCTATATATGGGTCCATTATTTGCGTTCTAAAATTCGATTATGATTACGGCATCCCTTTTCATAATCTGAATTTTGAGAACTTGGCAAATTGAAATGGAAATATTATAGCAAAAGACTGGTTTAGTCTTTATGTGAGACATCATGAATCGTGTCCCATATGCTTCGGATATAGGATCGATTACATGTGCTATATTCATCCTTTCTAAAATTTTCCAAATGCCTGGGGCATTATGAAGGGAAAAGGTCTAGAATTGGATATGACTAAAATGATTAAGCAATTGTCGAGGACAATCTAAGGTTTACCAAAGATTGGTTGCTCAAGGACAGTTGGAAGTATAATGTTAATTCTGGAAGGACCATATTGACATAATCTGTAAGGAGGCAACTCTTGTTCAGAAGTGGTAGTCAAAATGGAATATGGAAATGTTTCAAAGTTAGAAATTATTCAATCTGTGTAAGATTAGGAAACTTAATGAAAGAAGGATGTTTCCAAGGAGCTGATCTCCTTTGAAATGCTCTGTAATGATTGTTGTCAAGTCTTTCTGACTTCGTGCATAATCATTAAGAGGATCAATGCATATAAGTTTAGAATCTAACAGATTTCAGTAAATGGCATGAATTTGGAATTCTTGCATTTGCAGTAAGGATTTGGGACTGTGAAAAGAGGATCATTGGAGTGATGTTCAATTGATCTATTTTACAAAGTAAAGATCATAGACAAGCATAGTATGCATACTTGGTGTATGGCATGACTAGTGTTTAGAAAACATAGTGTACATGCTTGGAGCATGGGACAACTATTGTTTTAAATTCAAGTATAAAGTTGATAAAACCGAAACAATGAATAATGAGTAATCAGTATGGTGATAAATAAAAGTGTTTATTTATATTCATAGGGTTTGATACCATATTTGATTCATTTATTCTTGTGTTTCACTTTGCATGTTTTGACTTCCAGAATAACTAAGTCGCTCTTCCTGAATGATTAAGTTATTCAAACCATCCACAGTCGGTCATATGTTGGAAGTAGATATGAATCAAGACTGTCATGGGTTGGTTTGTAGAGGTCCAAGTTGGTGGACAAAGTGGTGCTACAACACTCATGAGTGCTCATAAGTTCTGAGTATTGGATTCAACCCACGCTCATTTGAATCACTTCATGGATTTTATCATGAGTGATCATGAGACGATAATATCTTATATTCTTCAAACCTAGAGATATGAGTTGTTACTATGAGTTGGTTATACATTGATTGCACGAAAACGCATTGGTAACTCGATGTTATAAAACGTGCCTTTGTGTATGATTCAACAAGTAGTAGAACAAGCCATATGAGTCGAAGTTTATCCATTCCTTTTACCTTCGGGATAAAAGCGATATATGTGGGCCCCTCGATGATTTAAAGATGATACATGTGAGTGCTTGGCCAAGCCAGGACTGATTTGATTTGTTCAATCAGTCAGTCATCATAAATCGAAAATCGGGAAACAACAAATGGACAGAGAGAATGATTATAATCCATGTCTCAGTCCATATGATATCTAGAATGGAGGAATATATGATCCCTTATCTAATGGACAAGACATTGACAAAGGTCAGAGATCATCGGCAAGGTCAGAGTTCGACGGAAGCTTTTGAGAGCTACGATTGCCAGTCGGTTCTTGAAGTCATACGCAAGAATAGTTTTAGACTTATCCAAGTGGGAGACTGTTGGATTAATGTCTAAGTCCATAACTATAATTGGTAAGACTTGACCCGACCCGGCATGGTCCATTTGGGTTGCATGGCATCATGCATTTGGATAGACTATAATGAGAGAAATAACACTTAAGGTTGGTTAATATATTATAAGTTCTAATATATTAATAAGGTTATTTAATTAGTATTGATCAAGAATTAATTTGGAATTAATTAAGTGATCAAAAGGAGACTAATTAAATATATGGGTTGATTGTGTAAATCATTCATTCTTATATATGTGGGCTTGTGATCCAAGATTCCTTATGTTGGACTAAGTCCATGGGGTGACCCATGGATACTCCATGGAGGTTAAAATCCATGGAGCATAAGGAATGGGTAAAGTTATGAGTTACATGGTGTAACCCTAATAGCCACCATATAAAAGAATCCCATGGCTCAAGAAATCGTGCACTAATGTGTGAGTGTGAGGGCTAGACGATTTCAAGGAGTGTTCAAGTTTCTCTCAAGTTATTCCAAGTATATTTGGTGTTGTGTGAACCATTTGAGGTGTCACACTTGGGGCACTAGGCACTCAAGTTTCATGAAGACATTCTACACCAAAGAGGTATGTATTCTATCTTGTTATATTTATTATTTTGTATGCTACATTAGGATAATACCTTGGATGTTCATAATTGTATGTATAATAGAGAAAACATAGATCCAAGGTATTTAGGGTTGCATGTACACTTAGGACTGTTAGAATGCTCATAACCCAACAGTTGTTGCCATACGTTACGTAACCAGCATTTGGAGAAAGCTTTAAATCTCGCAGAAAATCTTTGTAACGACGTAAATTTTCAAAACAATTTTTCATTTTTAAATCATACTTTCAATCACACGAAAATCATAAAACATAATCTATTCACTGTGTCATAACAAAACATGTCCCAGAATCTCGATAACATAAACTCCATAAGTGTGTACGGATCATGCCGGCGCCTTCCCGCGATCCTCGCTAGTACCCGAAACACATAACATAACAACTGTAAGCATAAATGCTTAGTGAGTTCCCCAAATACCACATACAACACATATGCCCTTCCAGGCCATAACTCTGTAGGATCTTCCGATCCATGTGTCTCAGGGGACTTCCGTCCAGAATCCCGGTAGACCTTCCGGTTCTACCCGTATCGACCTTCCGGTCCGTAACCCCTTGACCTTCCGGTCCATATCATCTTGACCTTCCGTTCCTTATCATCTTGACCTTCCGGTCCTTATCATACATAGCATACATAACACATACATATCATATAACCGCATATAGCACATACATCTCATAGCATACAAGACCTTCCGGTCACACATAGGTACCCTTCCAGGTACAGTATAGTGAGAAGACTCACCTCAATGAAGTCGGATAAACTATCGTGCTCAACGTCCCGACCTAGCCTCCTCCTATTATTCAAATAACATTCCCAATCAATATTCTCTCATAGCCTCATTTCTACAGATTGGGTAGAAGGCCATTCTACCCTTCCCTGAACTCTCTTGAATCAGACTTGACCAGAACCCTAAGGTCAACGAAAGTCAATGGTCAAACTTTGACCGACTCGTCGAGTGCACATGGGCGACTCGACGAGTCCATGCGGGTTCTCTGAATCCTTCTAGCCTCTCTTGGCTCGTCGAGTCATCGTCCCACTCGACGGGTTACACCTGTCACGAATAGCGGGGCAACCCCGACTCGACTCGTCGAGTCCACTTATGGACTCGGCGAGTTGCTTCCATGTTCTTACTCAAATGAACTTCTAAGGTCAGATCTGCTTCCCTAACTATCAGATCTACCCTTCAAGTGCTCAAATGTCACGTAAAGGTGCAACCTTTACGTGCATGCAACCCACATCAAGTCATAAATGGAGAAATAACTCTAAACATGGCAACCTAGTCTCCAATCCTCCATGAACAAACATAAAGCAGAATGGGGAAGGTTCTCTGGACCTCTATGGGTCCAGATCTGAGGTCTAACCCAGCAAGGGACCATAAACTCAACTTTTCAAGCCTTAAAAGGTTATAGAAAACCCTAAATCATAGATCTTAACCCAAAACAGAAAGGAAGTTCGATTTGATACCTCAATAGTGTAGATCTGAACTTGAAAACCCTGGATCCACAGCTCCCTTGACCTCCTCTTGTTAGAAACCACTTCTCCTTTGCTAAAAAACTCAAGAAATGGTGAATTAGCCTTCCTCTTGCACCACAAGCTTTCTCTCTGCCCTCTAGGGTTTCTCAGGGGTGCATTGGCCGCAAATGGAGGCTATAAAGGCCTTTAAATAGGGGGCAGACCCCGAGAATTAGGGTTTCAATTTACAGCGCGGACTCGCCGAGTCCACGCATCGACTCGTCGAGTCCTTCATTAAGTCAGTCAAGAAATGCACGATCCTACTCGGCGAGTCTGAGCGCCTACTCGCCGAGTCCCTCCCTAAAACTCAATATAAATACTTAAAATAAGATACCTGGGAATCCGAATGTTACAATCTTTCTGCCCCGTCATGTGCATGGAGCAAGCACTATCAATATACCATATTGTTTCTTGCTCTGAAGCACAAAGTGCCTGCAAAATTAGTGAGTGATGGAGTTTTTAGGCTCCGAATTAGACTTTGGGACATAGGAATGGGCTTTGGACTTTGATTGTGACTTAGGAACAACATTGTGTTTCTGGGTGATATTCTTGGAATTCTTTGGAAATAGACAGAATGCTAATGTCTTTTCATCTATCCAGTAGTCATATTCAATGACTTGAAGGTTCCAAACTACCTTCTTCGGATTTTTGACGTCCGGAGGGTTGGTATCATTTGTTTCCTCCGGAATTGCTGTTTCAGCAATGGGAGTTTTGACTTTCCACACACAATTTTTCTTGGAAGATTTTTAGGATGTTTTCTTTTCATTTGAGGATTTCTTGATGACACATTGGTTTTTGAAAGATTTGGTTTAAAAATTGTGCCATCAGATTTTGCAATAAGGACAGATAAAGCATTCCAAGATACTATTGGAGTATTTCGGACAGATTTGGCAGCTACATGAGCTTGAGACTGAGATGAGCTGATGACTTTCTTAGGTTCTAGATGACCAAGAGGTTCAGAAGGTCTTTTGAGAATCTTAGTGGGAACAAAGGAGTTTTGACTATGAGTGGATACATGAGAATTCCAGGATGAACTTGGTTTGGAGTTAGCAAGGAACCTGGAATTTTGTCTAGTCTTAACTTCCTTTTTATAAGCATTTCGAGCTTCTATTTTGGGATCTACAATATCCTTCCTATTCAGCAATGGTTTTCTCTTAGGATGAGATGAGGATTTTGAGGTTTGTCCTACTAATGGATTCTTAAACTCAGGAGCGATGGGAACCAATCTAGTTTTTGAGATGACTAAGGAATCCGATTCACAAGAATCAGAGGACACGTAACTTGAGACTTCAACTTTATCATCTAAGGATGCCCATACAACCTTAGAAGCAGTGGGTTCAGTTGTCACCAGATCAATTTCTTCAATCACACAATTGTTCACGTGATTACTTTTCGGAACATAGTCTACACAATTTGTAAGACTGTGATGAAAATCCGTGGTCCGATTCAGGTCCAGGTTTGTCAGAGGCGGAAGAGGCGTGGAATCAGGACATGTGACAACAATTGGTTTGAACTCAGGAATTAGGGACTCAAATTGGTATGTAGTCTCAGGAAGTGGTGACAAGGGAGAAACAGGGGTGTCCGAATGTTTGATACTCGGAACCTCTCCCATTAATGTCAAATTTTGCAATTCCTTCAAGGGACTGACAACTGGTTTCGGAAACTTGCTTCCGAGACCAGGTGCTTTAGACCATGGATGACGAAAATTGTGAGTCATCCGAATGTCCGCTTCAAGCATATCAACAGAATTATGCAAAGCATCTATTTTTGCATTGAGACGTTTGTTATCAGCAATTAAAACATTTCGTTCAGAATAACTGATTTCACATTTATCTTTCAAAATGATACATTCATCATTTGACATTACAAGCTCATGCTCTAAAGACTCGATTTTCAATTTTTTATCCTCAAAACGTAACCTAAGACGATTTAGTTCACAATCCTTCTTCTCACTGGCTTCTATGGCAGACTCATAGGCTTTATATAATTGTGTTCATATCTGTTTGGATTTGGGTCAGATAAGGTTCACAAAGAGATAAATCAAAATTATTATCAGAGATCATAGATTTTACCTGCCGAACGATGCTTCGGCCAGGTGGATCGTTGGTGGCCATGTAGCAGTGGCGAGGTTCAGTAACATTATCATCATCTTCGGACCCAAAAGACCAGTATCCTTTATCACATTCAACCGTTTGTCTTGCCATCAAACACATGTTTCTTCCAGTTACCATGTCATCATCATCTCCGGATGACCAATATCCTTCAACATCTCTTGAAACAGTTGTAACAAATGCTTTCTCACTTTCAGCCATTTCTTGTGCTCTTCGGACATAGTAAGCTGAGTCCTTGACTTTTGGTTTTTGTGGAGCATCATCCAGGAAATCTTTGGCAAAATGATTTTCATGTCCACACTTGTGACACACAATCTTTGGCTTGTCCGACTTGGGATTCTGAGAGGGTTCCGGAGCAATGTTTGGTTTAGTGATGTTTGGTTTATATGCTGGAAGATTTTCGGAAGTTGGCTTAGGTTCCGGAACAGAGTGAGGTTGAGGATTTTTATGGTGAGGAGCATTGAATCGGTTTTGGTATGGTTTGTAAGAGGAGTTAAACGGACGTTTGTACTTCATTGAGAGTAGGGCGAACTCCTGTTGAAAACGGAGTTCAGAGTTTATGGCTTCAAATTCATCAACCGTTAAGGTTTGTGTGGGTAAGGTAGGTGCGGATGTTTGAACTAATGGAACAATGGGCGTGAAGGGATCCGAGGTAGATGAGTTCAGAATGGTTGGTTCAAAGGAACTGGCAAGGGCAAGAGGACCTCCGAAGAGTTCCCTTATGTTCTGAGCAACATTTGACTCATGTCCTTGAAGTTCATCAAAAAGTTGATAGAGCTTCAGCTTTTTCAAGGAACCATTGGTTTGGAGACAAGATTTCACATTTCCCCATCCCTTGCCGAGACTGTTGATAAACTTGAGATTATACTCCAAAGGAGTTCGAACAATCCCATGAGCAGTCATGTTGTTGACAACGATTTGGTAACTGTGACAACCCGGAAATTTTTTGCTTTGAAAGCTCAGTCAGTCAACTAAAATGA
Organism: Lactuca virosa; assembly: GCF_052849685.1. NCBI lineage: Eukaryota > Viridiplantae > Streptophyta > Magnoliopsida > Asterales > Asteraceae > Lactuca > Lactuca virosa. The sequence continues at coordinate 126,349,060 of NC_136430.1, forward strand.
GTGTCAGACTTATTGGTAATGAGTTCTAGCCTTGTTAAAGGTCATTCTAAGGAGTTTTAAGCCTAGTACACTTGAACAATGAGTGTTAGAATGTACCTGCTAGAGACACTGTACAACGAATCAAGCCTTAACCTCATCAAAGAGAGTTCACGGCCACAATGCCAATGAGTTTACGACCGTAAACTCATGTGGCCGTAAACTCAATTGTATATATATATGACCCTTGGTCATTTCTAGCCATTCTTTCACTTCTAAACTCAAGAACTTCCAATTCTCTCTCAAGTATCATCGAGTTCATCATCTTAGATCATCAAAAACGTAATTGTTCCTTCCTTGATTTGTTACTACACTTCATCTCCTAGTTACACTCTTTGATTTCATCCATGAAAAATCAACTTTTCTTAGATCTTCAAGTTTCACCAAGAACACACACTAGTGTTCTTGGCCAAGATCGACCATTTCAAGCCTCTATATCGTAAGTACTCTTCCCTATACTTGATATCTAGTTAAGACTCATGCTTAGGGCCTTGAAAACATCAAGAATACAAGACCAAAAGGAGTTTACGGCCAAGCCATCTCCCATGGCCGTAAACCCCTATAAGTAGGCCATTTTGGCCATAAACTCTTCCTAAGGCTTGGATTTGAGGCTAGAACACTCCCTTGTGCTTTGTAAGACCTTAAATCATCAATAAACCCATCCTTTAGAGAGTTTACGGCCCAAGAGTAATCACCCTTGGCCGTAAACTCCAATTAAGGTCAAGTCTTGGACCTTAAACACATCTAGGCTCTTGCTAAACCTTAGAACACTTGAACCATTGAGACTCCCTACCTTTAAGACCCTAAATGTGACCATTTAGAGAGTTTACGGCCAGGAGTAAACTCCCTTGGCCGTAAACACCTCAACACTCTCCATTGAGTTGGTCTTTCTCATCCTTATGTAGAGCAAAATTCCCTCAAGCTTCCCTAGCCTTCAAACACCCTCATATGCATCTTGGACCATGAGTTTACGGCCGTAAACTCCCTTGCCCGTAAACACATGGCCGTGAACACCAAACCATGGCAATAAACACCCTTTAGGTGAATCACATGTGATTCCAACACTTGGTCAAAGTGTTTCCTAGTCCCGTGAGGTGTCTCCTTGCATTTGGTTGCTTCTAAACACTATATTTATGCCAATATATGCCATTATATGTCATTTAGGATTCGTTAAGTCTCGGAACTTCATTCGTGGAACTTCTCATCCTTACACGTGTATTCGTTGAATCACCCACATCAGGTGAGTTCATACCCCGTAATGAATCTTTTAACTGTTTTAAATGCTTTTAAGGGGGGGGGGGGATACAAGTTGAACACAATGATAATTGTGTAAATGGTTGCTATAAACATCTTTCAAAAGATTACTTATGTCTTTTATAAGTGATCAAAACATTTCAAAAACTCTTTTAAAGTTATGTTACTTTATGGTTTTACAAAACTCCGTTTTTAAAGTACAAGCATAACTCAGTAAATAAATGAGTCTTTTCAATAACAATTCAAGTAAAACATTAGTAAACTATAATAGGTATAGTTTAGGAAGACACTACTCATTACTTCTAGCAATGAAGCATACAAAGAGTCAGTCCATTCATGAGTCAGAACATACTATAACAAGTACATGGAGGAACATACTATACTAAGTACCGGGAAAAATCACGTTAATATATCTTTCCGGTTTGCGTTAACTTTAGTACGATTACACGTATCTGGTTTAACAGACATGAGGTGATAAAATATAATAATATATCTTTCCGGTTTGCGTTAACTTTAGTATGATTACACGTATCTGGGTTAGAAGACACGAGGTGATAAAATATAATAATATATCTTTCTGGTTTGCGTTAACTTTAGTACGATTACACGTATTTGGGTTAGCAGACACGAGGTGATAAAATATAATAATATATCTTTCCGGTTTGCGTTAACGTTAGTGCGATTACACGTATCTGGGTTAGCAGGCGCGAGGTGATAGCAATATATTAAATCGAATTTATTTATACAGAGCACACTTATAAATATTCGACAGAAATGAATAAATCGTACAATTATACAAAACTTACATCAATTATTCAGTCGTCGATTAGCATGGTTACAAACGAGTTCACATTTAAACCTTTAATTAACCGACTAAGGATTAAAGGCAAAAAGATTCCCCGAGGGGTATTGTACATTTAATACTACCTGGAGTCTGTATTTTATCACTTTATAGCCAGCAGTGTCACTGCTGAGGTAAAACATTATTTTCCCTATTACATTTACTTTGTGATCTTCTCACATATTCATTGATGTGTAAACTATATTTAGTCAATGATAGTCTCATTTGGTAAAATACACACTCATGCAAGAAACAAACATACATAACATTTGATGCCTTGGTAGAAGGCTACGTTTAGTAGAAAAGACCATAATGTTAACCTTATGATTCCTTAATGTATACATCAAAGGATACATATATATCAATAGGATCCGACAGGTAATAGGATGTGTGCTCTCCGCTTCATTTCCTGTTCCTTGTTTAGTTGTGGGCTTGGAACAGATTCACCCAGTCTATTATCTATTCGATTCTAGATATATATATGTCCAGTATACATTGAGTCATCATAAGGGTACCAGGTAGGGGTGTTCGTTTGGATGGATCGGTTTGATCCGATCCAATCAAGTAAATCCAAACTGATTTTGGTTTTCAAAACATGTATCCAAATACTCCAAACTAAATTCAAATCCGATCTGATCCAATCCAATTACAATTCGGTTGGATCGGTTTTTATAATTCGGTTTTCAAAAATCGAAACATTTTAAAATGACATATAATTATAATATTACCCAACTTTACACAAGAAGCGAAAACAAATTAGTTAGTTGTGATTTGAAATTTATAAACAATTATAGTTAAATATTTTATAGATAGAAAACTTTTGAGAGAAAATGCATATTAATGTTTTTTTATCGGGTGAAACATTTTGAATTTATTTGAAAAAATAAATTACAAAATTAATAAATAACTATAGATATATATTATAAATAAATAAAAAATAAATGTTTATTCGGTTTTTTTGGACTATTCGGTTCTTATTTTATAAACGAAAACCAATCCGAAATCCAAAATAATAATTCATTTTTGTTGAAAACCAAACCAAAAATCCAAATATCCGAACCAAATAGTCCAATCCAAATTGTCCAATTGGACAATTCGGTTTTATCTAAATAGTGAACAGCCCTAGTACCAGGTATGGGTCAAGTCATAGGGCACAGAGTCAATGCACAGTTTTCTAGTACAAAACATACTTTCCAAATCAGAACTTTTGGTATACAAAACTAGAAACGTACCAGTTAAGGGTTTAATCCATTTTATTAAACCAGTATAAACTTAAAGGACCTTAGGTGATTAACTCTATCATACTTTAGTTTATACATCACGGTTATATATCATTAATACCCAATAGGTAGTTGGATGTGTGCTTTCCGCCTTACTTCCTGTTCCTTGTTTGGTTGTGGGCTTAGGGCAGATTCACCCAATTAACTCTCTATCCGATATTAGATCATATATAGCCAGTATAAACTAAGTGATTATAGAAGTAATCACTGTGGTCACCATTTTATTATAAGAAATAAGGGTTTTCTTAAGGAATCTTTTCATTAAATATAAAGGAACCATTACAATTAACTCCATGAGTAACAAGTGAACACGCCAGAGTTATATACAACAATGATCTAACAAACAATGGGATGTGTACTATCCGCCTTACTTCCTATTCCTTGTTTGGTTGTGAGCTTAGGACAGATGCGCATAGTCGATTGTTTTTTTACTATGAGTTTTATATCACTTGTATCCATTTAGTACTCATAGAAAGGATTGTAGAATCATTTTTACGTATCTTTCATCAAAATAGGAAATATAGGATTTTCTAAGAGGAACAGGCGAACTTTTCTAAACAGAACTTACAACTTACTACATTTTTCAACTACATTTTCAACAACATTTTACAACTTACTTACATCACTAAAATCTTATGAACTCACCAGCTTAATTGTTGATCAACTCTTTCAAATAACTTGTATTCTCAGTAGCCTAGTAGACAGGTACTCGCGCTGGGAATTCAGAAGGTGGAGCATAATAGCTTCAAGTCTTGTTTGTTATTTGCTTATGTATTCTATGTTTTGTGAACACACACTTTGTAAACACTTTCTTTCTAATGATATGGTTGTTCATTACTTTGATTACTATGATGCATATCTTGTGATACTAAACATGACGTCCTCCACCCCCGAACGTTTCTACCGTTCCGGTTTTAGGGTGTGACAGTAACAACTGGAAGCGGAGGCCACATATTCACCTGGAGTGATAGTGAAGGTGCCGAAGTCGTTGACAACTGAGGTGAGGCGCTTATCCTTCATGTTTTCGGAACCTTCAATTAGGTCCTGAAGAGTGTCCCATATCTCTTTGGCAGATTTGCACAGCTTGATATGCTCGAAGAGTGAGGGAGGAACACCAAACAGCATTTTAGAGAAAGCAACTTGATAAACATGAAGCTTTTCAACATCATCTGCAGTCAGAGGAGCAGGACGAGTTTCATCTTCTCTCATGAGTTGAGCATCTGCATCTCTTACAATTGTTCTTACAGGAACATGTGGATCTTCAGTGACGAATCTCCATATTTCTTCACCTTTATCTTTGGCAATTAGAAATCTTTCCATTCTAACTTTCCAGTGATCATATTCTTCCACAACTAGTAATGGGGCACGTATAGGGCCACCCACACGATTTGCGATTTGCATTGAAATCATTTGTTGAGAATTAGAAGCAGCCATTGAAGTTAAGATATTTTCAAGCTAAAGTGGTATATAGAAGAACTTTTATCCTTGACACATAAATGGTTGAAACACCAAGGTAATTTCAAACCAACTATAATCTGATCTTTATGGATTCAAAGGACAACCACTCAAGCTTTGATACCAATTGTGAGAACAAGATCAATGCGCAGGGACAGGGTTTGAAAACTCAAACCTTGAGTGAATGCTTAAGATCAATGTCTACTTACTAAAAGATGTTCAAGTCAAGGTTGGAAAGACCAGTCAAGTCTTAGATAATATGTTCAACAGATAATCAAGCCATTAAATGAAGAATAATAGTAAATGATCAAGGTAAAGCTAATAAATGAAGAACAAGAAGAATGTTTTGAATATGCTAGAGTAAATGCTAAAAAGTATGTAAAAGATCCGTTGTTGACTTGTATTGAATGCTCCTATTTATAGGAGAGAATGTTACAGCGAATTAACCCAAGTGTTTACATAAGACCGGACAAAAGACATAAGTCTGACATTCTGATTGTCCAAATACAACTTTAGACTAAGTCCTATGAAACGTTACATCAAATACAAGACAAAAGTAATAAATGCACAAAAGACAAAATGACTTCATTCCGGACAAGTATCATTCCAGACATGAAGGTTAGTTCCGGATCAGCATGCATTCCGGACATGAGGATCAGCTCAGGAATGCCTTCATTCTTCTCTCCTTCTCACATGGTCCGGACAGGTTCCGGACCACTCTTCATTTCGGAATCCACACACTTCGGAATAAGGACTTAGGATTGCTGGAGGTTCACTTTCAGGTTCCAACAGAGACAAGGTGGCTCTCGATCATGTTCGAGTTCTTCATGTTCCGTCCGCCTATTAGTTCGCCGATATTGTCACTAATGGGTTGCCTCGCCAACTGTTCTTAGATTTTAGATCCAGTTTGAGCATCTGTCCTCCTCCTGCTCCAACAGAGGGAGGCTATTAGATGATATTGTATAGATATTATTTGTATTTATCTTTGGAAGTTATTCTTCCCTTTCATTATAGGGATTCGATTATACATGTATATATATACAGATACAGAATGAATGAGAAGGCAAGGAAAATTCATATTATTTTATATAGCCCAACCAACTTACATGTTTTGGGGCTTAAAATTTATATTAACATGTTTATTTAGCCATTGTATCCGACTTTTGTTCCATACTATAATGATATGGCTGCCACATATCATTAGGCCCGTATTACCGGTTTATGGATGAAATTGGTACTCTTGCTGCCCTTCTCCACATCTCATGCTCCATAATTCTATATCCCCCTCCACCCGATTTGGATTCCACTGATGTTTCTCAACCTTGGTGGATAAACAGGATCCATATACAATTGAGGCGGCGGTGACTACGACTAGGTTAATTGCCAACGTTACTGCCCCATGGAGATAATTGGACCCAACAGTGGCAGCGAAAGTGGGGAGGTTTTTAGTGGAGTTTCATGAGTTTCAAGCCAAGTCGAGGGGACCGGCTATGAGAAGAAAAGGAAATTCCCTAAGCAACAAAGACAACAAGAAGATCAACACGAGCAATTTTATCGAGACATATGTGACTAAATATTTGTTCTTCTTTGTTTGCAAAAGATACATTCTTAGGATTTGGATTCATAACTGAAGTTGAATTGAAATTTGTGTGGTCTAGTTTTCTTAATACCCATATAAAGGTGGAAACACCGAATCAAGTTTATAAATCAATTTTTGGAATTACAGTAATCGATTTGTTGATTCTACTTTCATGTTGTTTGATTGTCATACGTCTTAATATTGATCTGATCCTAATTTTATTTCATTTGTTCTTAGAGAGTTCATATATTGTAACATCATTCAAACCGAAATCAATTTGATTTTATTTCTTCAACTCATCATAATTGGTTTACCGACATTGGTTGCTCGATTGGTTCTTATCATGAATTCTTGATTTATTTGATTCATAAAGAATAAGATGAACTTTTGATTGAATAATGTTGATTTGATTTAAAAGATTTTGACGTGAAAATTTTGGTGCTTGTTGAAGAATTGGAAAATGATTAATTCCAAATTGGATATTATTGTTTCGATATGTTTAGTGATTACAAATGGGCCAGCGAGATCGAAACGATTTGAAAATCATTTTTAGTATTGTTGATAGTTAATTTAATTGAAAGTCAAACATTATTTATCAAAATTTATGTTCCTTTAATTATGATACTGAAGTGGATGGTGAAATTCATATGGGTTTGGAATCAAATATCCTAAATGATGAGGATTTAAAGTACTAGGCATTTTGTTGTTGTTCCAATTTATTCAAGAAATTAAATGATGTTGTTAGGAACTTGCTGAAAATCAATGAATTGAATGAAAGAAAGTCAATGATGGAAGTCAAATTGTACGAATTCGAGTATGTGTGTCGGTTGTAGACCACCAGAGCTTGGTCGACACTTGCTTATTTGAGTATCTAAATTTCTACTTATGTATTCATGGAACTTAATGAATCCATTTATTCTGATCTTCATAACCACCGCCGATTATTTCCCCTTTTATTAGAGATTTGAGTTTCTTTCAAGGCAGATTCGTGAAGATCTATGATGGTATTTTAAAATGATTTTTTTTGTTGAGAGAGAACAATAGATTGAAAGAGATGAAACTTTTGAAGAATCAGATCTTTAGAGAGCTTCGAAGAGATAAAGCTGACATGTCATACTAAACTTGTGTATTAGGAAGGGGTTCATCAAGTAACCCCTTCAGAATTATCAAAGAGATCTTTTAAACCATAAAAACATAATTTGTATCCTTAGAGTGCAGAAAAAACATGAGGGACTTATTAAACCAAAACACGTAGATTGGTTGGGCTACATTGACAATAACCATACAATTAAAGATGCATATTTTTTGGGGGTTTGAATCACTTATTCTTAAGTTATAAAAAGACAACGATGGTTTTATAACATGACTTTCATACTGGCTTAAAACCATGTTTTAAAGCAGCTTCCCAAGCCGAATCAATATGGTCTACGTCAATCTCACCAACTTCATTGTGTTCCCAACCTTCAAGAAGATGAACAATCCCACCCGCATGACAAGCATGAACCACACCTCTTTCCAATGTGTACTGCTCAAACAATATGCATAAAACAAAAAATAAATGTCTATTTAAACTCCAAAACCCTCTAAATAAGTAGTGATCATTGATCAATCAATCAGAGAGAGGCTATCAAATGTGATAAGGCTAGATTTGTCTTTTTTACATTACCTCGCAGATGCCTAGTCCTTGAACACCATCAGGAAGCTTCATAGCTGCAAGCTTACTATACTTGCAATCTCTTCGGAATTCACTTATAGGTGGAACCACAAACTGATGGAAATGTGTTCCTGGTGGTGCCCAATTTTGCTCACTTGGAGTGATCCATTTTCCCATAATCCAAGTCTAGTTAGTTTCACCAAAATCATTACATTAGTAAATTACGTTTTAACTAATACTTGACTACCAATTAACACACATATATATATATATATATATATATATATATATATATATATACACATCACAATCTTACCTTGCACTGTTTAGCTGCTTGATAATCTGTCACTTGAATCAAAAGGTTTCGATTAGCTAATGGAATTTCATTCTTAATGCTTATAAATCTTTCAGTGGATTGAGTAAGCATCTGCACAAATATTTAGTTTCCTAAATCAATATCCAAGCAGACGAAATGAAAGAAATAAAAAATAAGTTAAAGATCAACTTTCACAAAAAAAATTACCAAGACTCTAACTTTACGACGAGCTAAGTAAATTGCAATGGCCCTTCCAAGCTTAGAAGTAGATGCTGTTAAGAACACTTCCTCAACATCTTGAGGAATTTCGTTCAGAATAACAGCAGCAGTCAATGTGTTTCCATGAACTACTCGGACTTTAAGATTCGGATGTTTCATGACAAAAAGTTTCCCACCTCCATTCAAAGCTTCATTCTGTCAATAAACAACAACAAATTCCCTAAAAACTCGTTTTTTATTCTTCCGTTAACAAGGACAAATATATAAAAAGTTTAGGACTTGAAGAAACCCTTGTTTACAATATCAATATTTGTCCTCTTCCATCAAATAAAAATTAAATAACACACTAGTTTTTAATATAAATAGTATAAAATCCATATATATATATATATATATATATATATATATATATATATATATATATATATATATGGTTAAGTCCAATGAAAACACTAAATAAAGTGAGAACCTGAGAACACCAATTTATGTTATTATTGTACTTAGAATTTAGTATTTTACTAATTATATTATGAGAATATATATATATATATATATATATATATATATATATATATATATATATATATATATATATATATATATATATATTGTTGGATTAAGGTGTCTAAGCCGGTAATTTAATTGATATATTCTTGTAATCAGAAGCAAAGTCCGTTTTGGGTTGCGCTCAAAACTAGAACTTGATTAGAATGACATTTATAAAGAGAGGATGATTTATTAGATTATTATATGATTAATAAACTAATTGGAAATTGTGAGTAAATGATTTGTTAATATATCATATGATTAATATATAAATTGAAAATAGATTGTTGATTTATTAAATTATTATGAGATTAATAAACTAATATGAGATCAATTGTTAAAATAATTGATTTGTTAATTTATATGGTTAATAAATTAATACGACATCAATTAGAATTAGTTAATTATTAATCATAATTAATCTGAAATTAATTAGGGATTAATTGGAATTAATTAATATGCAAGGGGTGAATTGTAATTATTCAGTAGTTAAACAAAAATGGCAATTCTAGAACCATCCTAGGGTGGACGGTTTTAAAAGCCTTTCTAAGGTTTCTAGAAGCCTTGTAGATATTAATAAGGAAATGATTTAAATTGGAATTAAATCCATTATTTAATTATTCAAATCTTACTTTGTGCCTAAGTTACCTAAACTATAAATAGGACCCATTGAACACTCAAATTCGTCGATACACTTCCCTTAGAGGTGGAAAACGAAATTTATACATCTTTCCTATCTCCTTAAGTGTCTTTTAGTTCTAGGGTTTAGGTATGAGCCTTTAGAGGCATAATCCTTTTGGTGCTAGCTTTCCAAGCACTTCAAATGAAGGATCGAAGTAACTTGTTTGCTACAACAAGTTTGAGGTATGTAAACCCTTAATCTTAATTTCTAGACTTCCAATGCTAGTTTTGTAACTCAAAGTATCTTGCCTTCAAAGTGAAAGACAAAGATCCTTTTAGATTGCATGTGCCCTTCTTAATTGTTAAGTGTTTTTCGGCATTATGCATATTGTTATAACCAAATAAACCCATCATATATATATATATATATATATATATATATATATATATATATATATATATATATTCATTTTTATGTTATTATCCTACTATAAATTTTTTATATGTGTAGTAATTTAGTTGATTTTAGTGTAGATATTAAAGTGTGGTTATTCATATATTCCTTGATGAATAATGACATAAAGTTGTATATACAAAATTCATAGCAAAACAATAACATAAAAGTAGTGTTCTCACGTTATCACTTTATTTACTGTTCTCATTTGAATTATCCTCGATATATATATATATATATATATATATATATATATATATATATATATATATATATATATATATATATTATATTTTAGGTATGACAAATATGCATTACAAAATACCAACCAACATGTTACCAACCAAATGAAAAATGTTAATAACCAATATATTTGGTAGTCAACATCTTTGGTTGGTAGTACCATACCAATTAAGTAATCATGATACGATAATGGTAAAAGTGTTTCAATACCATGGTAGTATCATACCAACCAATGCAATATATATATATATATATATATATATATATATATATATATATATATATATATATATATATGGGTTAATGTCACTGTTGGGTAACAAACTTTTATGAATTAGTTCAAATGGCCCCTTAGGTTTTTTCTTGTGTTTTCGGGGCACAAAGTGCATTTTGTCGGGTAACCCAGTAACTCAAATGATGTGGCGGTTTAATTGGCAATATGGTCAACATATTGTTTATGTGGCAGTTTGGTCAACACTTATTTAAGTTTTCAAGACTTCACAAACCTCATCCTATCGACATCTTCAAGACTTCACTGTGCTTCTTCTTCAGCAAATCCCAAACCCAAATCTTCATGTGCTTCTACTAGTCTTGCTTTGATCTAGTTTGGGGTCTTGGATTAAGCAATAAACATCTTCATCTTGCTTATTGTGGAATCTAGTAATGGATTTTGGGTTTCGATTTATGCATCGATTCATCGATTCTTCTTTTCCGATGTTATTTTAAGCTTTCAATATCAACTTCTGCATCTATTTTTTTAATTAAAACTCGGTGCAATAAACATCTTCAACTTCTTCGTCTTACTTTGAATTAGAACTCAGAGATCTATTTTATCATCTTCGAAAAGGGGTGGTGGTGTGGTGTAACAGTGGAGTGGTGGTTATAAAGATCTATTTTGAAATCGAACCCATATGCAATTCATGAAAGGGGTTCTAAAGGGGTTTCAAAGATGATGATGAGAGGCCACGTCAGTAGCAGGTTTTTAAGGGGATGATGACCCAAAAAATCTTCTTGAATCGCACCCACTTTTTTGTATGAAACCAAGATTTGCATTTTGGGTTTCTGTAAAGATGATGACCTCTATTTGGGTTTTCTACGATAAACTATATAAAAAGCAATTTTTTATGTGTTTTTTAGGATTCCTTGAAGATATTGACAAATTATTTTATTATAAAGTAGATGGACCATAAATTAGTGTTTTCTGGGTTCTTTGAAAAAGAATTATAGGTTTTTGGGTTTTTGGACAAAAGAATGAAAAGATTAAATATAACACAAATTTGTATTTTTTTGGTTCCTTGAATATGATAACATGATTTTTTTTTTGGTACCCAACCTAGATTTTTAAGTGTTGTTGAAGGTGAGGGATGGTGGTGGATAATGAAGGAAATGTGAGTTGGAATTAATGGAATTACTTAGGTTTATTCTATAACCGGTTAAATCAGGTAACATGGACCAATTATATGGATCAATTAAGCAGGTTAATATGTACTTTGTGTCCTTAGAAGACAAAAAATTACAAGGAACACTTAAATTAATTTGTGAAAGTTCATTACCCAAGAGTGACACTAACCCATATATATATATATATATATATATATATATATATATATATATATATATATATATATATATATATATATATATATATATGTCTAGTGTTTAAGGCTTTAGGAAATTTGATATTAGCATTTACCATATTATTAAAGTTTAAAACTTATGGTAGAACTTAATAAAGTCATTTTGAATCAACTTTTCGATCCCAACAATTAGAAAACACTTATTCAAAAAACGCTCATTTATGTTTCACAACGATTAAGAATACATAAATCTTCATTTATAAAACCATCATACGTGGTGATATATACCATTATCAACAACCAAAATTATTGCTTGTCAAACAAGTTGATACCAATTATACTTGGTATAGTGGTTGTATCAAAAATTTGTACAAACTATAATTGATAGGGTACACGGTTTTAAATAAAAAAGTAACTGAAATAATACCAATTCCACCACTAAGATATCTATCATATTCCTCTCAAAGCGTGTATTGTTCTTATTGTTTGATAGAAAGTATCGAACATGCTTCCTTAATTCTAGTGTTATTATAAGAAAAAGATATTCAACTAACCTTGTTCAAGGCAGCAAGGCTAAGGACCTTGACACCAATTCTATCGGCCTTCAGTATAGCTTCTTCGATTTGGCTATTTATGTCATCTTTTGCAGACGGTATAAAATACTGCAATAAAAAACCACTATATAACAAAACACACACACATATATATATATATATATATATATATATATATATATATATATATATATATATAATGTATGATTTTTATCATCAAAAAATATCTGAAACTACTAGTTAGCAAATGGTATCAGAGCTACGTTTTAGACCAGAGATTAGTATGTATGATAACTCTGTTTGTTATTTGGTTAATTTTTGTTTGAAGAATTTTAAGAAAATTATGAGTTTTGTTAAGAATGATACAGAATCGTGTTTGTTATAAAACCATGACAACTACCTTAGAACCAAAGACCCGTTTGTCAAATCCAAGAAATGAAACAATTATTTACGAAGCAAATACTAATCATACAAAAGTTCATATGCCTAAACGACTTAAATGGTCAGAAATTACTCAATCATGTAATTGGAATTTACAAAATGTTATTGAACCAAAATCTTTAGATTCTTCAAAACAAATTTCAAATATAATTGAGCATAATGATGGCTCAGTTGATATAAACTTTTCTTCTACAAATTTTTCTTCATCTAGATTTTCTACTAGTTCTATTCCTGAAATTGGTACTTCTAAATTTTCGCTTTCAAAATCAAAGTCTTTAAATTTAAAAACTGTTGACTATTCTAGTCCTATTCCTAAACCTCTTTATCAAGAAGACCAAACTAGTGATACAAGTTTACCAAGTCCTACTAAATCTGATTTTATTAATGAACTTCAAAATTATAGACAACAATTATGACTAATAAAGTTCAAATAAATTGCAATTCTTTAAATAGAAATAGAGTTACTGCTATTAAGAGATTAAGAAATTCAATAAAAATATTTAAAAAACTCTTGCAAGAAAAGATATTAGAATTAAAAAATATAAATAATGATAAAGAACTATTGGAATTAGAACAAGAAATTAATAACATAAAAGCAGTATTAAAAACCTTTAATATACATCTTGATAATTATTTAAGAAATTTATCTAAATATACGTGTTAATGAGTTCTAAAAGACAGATTAGTTGTAGTAATAATAATAAATTTTGGAATAATTTATTAAAGACCAGATGGAAAATTATTGCAAGCATTTCTAAAGAAATAAATAGAATTAAACAACTTAAAAAAGACGAAGAAATTAAATTAATTAATACTGAAAAGGACACATATAATTATAATATTCAAAAGGAAATAATATATTGCTTATCAAAAATGATTAAAAATAAAACTATTGTTATTAGTGCTCAACTTAGTATTATTGCATGAAAACAAACAACTTTTATAAAGATGAAAGAAGATGCTCCATTATCGCCAAAGAAGATTTCCATTATCAAAAAATGACAAAATATGATGCCAATTTGTCAAAAGCTTTAAAGTTTTGTCTGCCACATCTACACTCTGACAAATGCAAGTTGATTCAATAATTCTCAAGATGATCCGGTAATCCTTCGGTTTCCCGTCTCAAGATGTTTCAAGACTCCAAGACTCCTATATATTGAAGGGACATGTTTTAATGAAGACCATCTCAAAGTTCTCTAAAAATCTCTCTTATAAAACTTCTGTCAAATGTTTAGTTCATGTCTAAGAAAAGAGTTCTCCTATCTACTTCTAGATGTTCAAAATCTTTAGATTTTCAAATCATACTTGCTCCAGACGGATGCTCTGATTGTAATTTAAAAGAAGGTAATATATAAAGAATTTTATTCAATTATTGTCTTAACTCTGTTATCGCTATGACAGTCTCTTTTCGAGTTATTCTAACTATTAATTCTACAAGATTTGAAATTTTTGTTAAAATAATACTTGCATTTAATAATAATCAAATTCATGCTTGAAATATTATGTCTGATTCAAAGATACAAGCTAATCGTCATTATTATTGTAATCAATTAAAAGCTTTACAAGTTCTAATCCATAATCATGAGTTTAGAAGCAAAGATAGAAAACAGTTTTATAAAATAATGTATGATTTTTATCATCAAAAAATATCTGAAACTACTAGTTAGCAAATGGTATCAGAGCCACGTTTTAGACCAGAGATTAGTATGTATGATAACTCTGTTTGTTATTTCAGATATTTTATAAAAGGATCCTCTGAGAAATATCACAAAACTATAAAACAAATACTTTGAGATATCTATATATATATTTTTTACTTTGAAAACATATATATATATATATATATATATATATATATATATATATATATAAACAAATACTTTAGAGATATCTATTTTTTTTACTTTGAAAACATTAATATATATATATATATATATATATATATATATATATATATATATATATACCTTAAAAACATTTTTAAAGTTTTTTTTTCTTTTATTTAAAGACTTTTATATATATATATATATATATATATATATATATATATATATATAATGCATATAAGTTCATTTAAATGAAAAAGAACTTTGACGGTATTTTTTAAGGTATCAAAATATATTGATACAATGAATAAATACGTTTTAATATATATATATATATATATATATATATATATATATATATATATATATATATATATATATATATATATATATATATATATGAATTTATTTAATATATTAATAATAACGAATTTTAGAAATAATATATATATATATATATATATATATATATATATATATATATATATATATATATATATATAGGTAAGTTCAATTGAGAAAATAAAAAAGGTTGAGAATGGAGGAATCGTTCTCAGCCACTCATTTATTTTTGCCGCAAAAGCCTTTGTTGTACCAGCGGAAATGGATAAGGAATACACATGTGTTTCCAACAAAACATGTTTCCTTAAACTATGCTAATCA
The DNA here is from genome assembly GCF_052849685.1 of Lactuca virosa. Taxonomy (NCBI): domain Eukaryota; kingdom Viridiplantae; phylum Streptophyta; class Magnoliopsida; order Asterales; family Asteraceae; genus Lactuca; species Lactuca virosa. Next base: position 126,364,619 of record NC_136430.1, read on the forward strand.
TTACCTTAATATATACAAAAACATAGTTTTTTTTGTTTTTTTAATTTTTAAGAAGCTATTTATATTGAAAAATGATTTTAAATATACCAAAATTTATGATTTTTTATTCTCTACAAATAGACATCCATATTGATATACTTTTAAGATAAAATAATAATTTTTTTTTTATATTTTTAGCTATCGTTATTAATAAGTGAATAAAAATACATCAGATTTTTGCTACAGTACATTCGTTATTCACTTATGAATAAAAATATATAATTAATCTTTTTTACAATTTAAGTATCATTTATTTACTACTTATTCATATATGAATAACAAATTAACTGTAACAAAAATCTGATAAATGTTTTATTCATATATGAATATAAAATATGACGACAATTAATACACGTTTTATTCATATATAAATATAATATATGATGAAAGATGATGTAAAAAATATATTTTAAGTAAGAAAACTTTATTGCGTGTCATATTCATATATGAACGGTACTTAAACTATAAAAAAGTTACGTATACGTTTTATTCATAAGTGAATAACGAATATACTGTAATAAAAATCTGATAGATTTTTTTATTCACTTATAAATAACGAGAGCTGAAACTCTAAAAAAAATAAATTTTTTATTTTATCTTAAAAGTATATCGATATGGATGTCTATTTATAGAGAATAAAAAATTATGAATTTTGATATATTTAAAATAATTTTTCGATAATAATGGTTTTTTAAAAATAAAAAAACGAAAAAAAATATGTTTTTGTGTATATTAAGGTAATGATTAGCATAGTTTAAGGAAACATGTTTGGTTGGAAAACACATGTTTATCTGTTATCCATTTCTCAACCTTTTTTTTTCTCAATTGAACCCTCCTCTCTATATATATATATATATATATATATATATATATATATATATATATATATATATATATATATATATATAAAATAATAATAGTAATAATAATAATATTAATAATAATTAGGTTTTTGTTTGTAGAAAATTCTGAATATTTTGATGGAAGATTCCCATCCGGTTTTAGTTTATACTCTTTGAAAAGAAGATGCATAGTACCATGAACCCAAATCGTGGCACGACCCAATAATGAAACAATCGTCCTTTAAGATACCAGAAAGTGAACAAGAAAGTTTTAGATTTAGCCCACATCATCAGCATCACCAAGAAAGCTAACGGCCAATTTAGAAAGAAGATAATATTTCTGGCAAATGGTAAAGAGCTGCACGATCTCAAAAAAAATGGAGCATGAATTATTGACATGATATCAACCATATGTGCAAGAAACACAAATTCTGGTGCTTTTGCTTTCATTCCTACAAGAGCAAGAGAAACATGTTTCAGCTAGGGAATTAATGAATTCATTTATAGTGGTCCGAATGGATCTTGACCCGACCCTGTATTTGAGAGCACTATCCAAGATAGACAATCAATCAGCTAATCAGATGGAAATGTCAAGTGTTTGGGGTAGGGCTACGGTTTGACTGTTGAGGAAAAATGATAAATTTTCAAGATTTTTAAGTAATTGGTGACGTGGCTCGTTTATACCATGACCCATGAGTGAGGAAAAAATGTTTTTTTGGGGGTTAATGACAACGAATAGGAGGGTTATTTTATTTTATTTTAGTTTCTATATATATATTTTTTGAAATCGAACGAAAAATTATTAAAAGTACAGAAAAGTACAAAATAAAAAATATCATATTTTTTCGACAGTAACGCATAATAACTATTTAATTAACTAACACGAAATAAAAAATGGATTTATGATTATTTCTTATAAGGTCCCATCATAAAAAACTTCTTAAATTAAAACAAAGGCTTTTTTATTTTTGCAAAATGATGATATGAAAAAAAAACAGTAATATTATTTCCAAAAAAGAAAAAAAATTAATTCAATTGTTTTTAATTTATTTTTGTATTTATCAAATTAAATTTTGTTATTATGTTGACATAACAATTTTTTTTTTAAAAAACCAATATTTACGTCAGAATTAAAAAAAAAATTACCAAAAATTATATTTCAAAACATCTCCATAAGCATCTAGACCATTAGGATGTACAAAATCATGAAGAAATGTAATTTTTTTTTTTATTTTGGAAATGTCCATATATATATATATATATATATATATATATATATATATATATATATATATATATATATATATTTGTTTGTATGTTTTTAGTTTTTTCGATGTTTTTGACATGCGTTTTTGACATGCGTTTCTTTTAGACGGTGACTTTAAGGTCCCGTGGTATTGTTGGTTTGGAAAAAGTTTTGTGACTTATCAAGTTATGGCTCCCTTTTTTTATGAAGCATATAGACTAATTAGATGTTAAATTATTTTTTGGAAATGGAACCTCCCTAACAAGGGTTTCGGGGCCATGTTTCACTCACCGACTAATCCCTGATGTTAAAATATTATTTGTCTCAGAGTTACTACAACCTCCTAGGGCATATATAGGGGCTTATTTAATGTTAGGATTTGAACAAGTGTTCATAAGTTACTCATCACATCTTCCATATGTCCTACCAAGTCACAACAACTCTTTAAAAGGATTAAAAGAACGGTATGTACCTTCATTTGAACTTATTTCTCTATGAAGATCCCATGAAATTTCGTTCAGTGTCTTTCCAAAAACATCAAAAAGAGGCATAAAAAGGCAAAAATTCGTCTTCATGTCTTTGTGATGTAGAAAATGGTACCTAAATAGAGCCATAAATACAAATAAACCATAATCATGCTTAAGTTCTTAAGACTTTGCTGATTACAGAGTTCAAAATCTAACAGAACATAGCACAACGAAAACATAATGGTCTTATACCGGGTTTGGTATGTATTAGAGTACGAAACTTACGTTGGTGTATAAATAAGGTATTTGACCATAGGCATGGTATCGAAGATATGATGAGGAACAACTTCAATGTTACTATGCCCCATACATCTTAGGAAATCAAACACCAAAACATAGCCATAGAACATAATGATCGAACCGTGTCCTATCAAAGTACTCCCAAGAATTGGAACTCCCATAATTACACAAAGTAATAAATGCTCCAAAAAAGTCGCATGACCGGCTGCACCAAAAATGGTAAGAAGTGAAAGATCAAATAGATAGAGGGTGATGTTTTATAAATAAAAGAATTTTGTGGGGTCGGTTTCATTATTTTTTACCTGTAAATGGATTGTTCACTGTAGAACTGTGGTGTAACCAGTGATATCGTTGGAAGAAATATTCCGAATGTAATAATCTATGAAGCCAATAATATAGAGGTTCTGAGAGGCCAATATGGAATATTACACAAGAAATAATCCCACTGGTTTTCCATGTAAGAAGATTGGTCATTGATGGATTGATCAATAAGATTATTGAGGCTACAGATGCTTCAAGTATGATGAAGTTATCCCTGTTAGTCAACGAGAAAAAGATGCATGAGTTTCATCAAAACCTTGTAAATTAAGATAATCATATAAATGGGTGTTTGAACGTACTTTTAATCATAATCATGTTACAAGATATATAGACATATAGTGATATCATTTTTTATGGTGTTGACTGTTGAGTGGTTTGAAAAATATATTTTCTAATTAATTAAAATTATAATTATAACTAAAAAAAAGATTTGTGTAATTAAAAATTACGTCATATATAAATATTGGTTTTATTGCAATTTTTTATGTCATTCGTTATCTAAATTAATAAAATAAACTCAAAAATTAATAAAATGGAAAACAATCGATGTCAACAAAAATCATGGACGTGACAAATAACTTTTTTGTTATTTCAATGGAACGAACTTCATTTTTTACCTATAGCATAGTACAAAACACTACCGATATACAAGTAATTTTATAAACAGATTATCCAAAACTAATTATCCAAAAATCAGTAGATATTGCGTCGTATCGAAACATCATAATCACTTTCAAAAGTCAATTCAAACACCCGAATAGAATGAGATATTAAAGGTCAATGATATATATATTACCAATGCCATTCTTTGTCAATTTGATCAAAACCAATGGCTTTTTCAGATAACCGATGATTTCGATTAAGAAAATGCATGTTGTTATAGGAACTCCATAGCTGGTGCACAAGTCCTCTTAGTGAAGACAATATTAGAATATGCAAACACCAACTATACTCACTGTGCTTCTTTTCATAGATTCTTGAATAGATTAACTCAGCAAGAAGTGGCCCAAACAACAAATACTGTTCCAAACAAGAATTTAAAGTTATATTAAACACAAAAAATATGCAAAATCCAACATCAAATCACATAAATATTTTCAAGAATCAAAAAAGGAAAAATCAGAAATTATATATACCTTGAAATTTGACAGACTCTGCCATGGCCAACCAAACAATATTGGAGCTCTCTTTTTCCCCGAGGAACAAACCCTCTTCTCATCTGAACATGTTTCCGTTTCTACAAGCATAATTTCGTTATGGGTTTCCATTTTCTTGAAGAAAAGGAAGCAAAAAACTGCAAAACACACTTTTTCCTTTTTCTATATTTGCTTTTTTTGTCCTTCTATAAGACTTCAAAAGCTTGTTGTTCTTCTTGGAGGACAACTGAGGACTATATATATAGCCTGATTAGTATACGTATATGTACATTATACATATCCATATACATAATACATAATACATATACATACACACTACACCTATATATATAACATTCAAGTGATATGGATAGGTTAATAGGTACACGTGTGGCTGCTTATGAAATGAAGGAAATATGACGATAGAAGTTAAGGGATCAATCAGGTAATTAAGAATAATTGGAAGTAGGGTGCAATACAGACACCCCGTGCATACCTCTAGTCAAAAGACAACTTTTTTTTTTTTTTTTTTTTTTTGGTATTAATGCTATATTTTTTTCCGTAAAAAAAACTTATTAAAAAATAATCAATAATTATTTTTGGTTTTCCTTTTTAATACTATTCTATTACTATTATTATTTAAATATTATTTATTTTAATAATATTAGTTTTTCTTTATTATTATTATCTTATTTTTAACATGTTCAATATAAATTAAATGGTAATTTTTTTCTTAAATCAATTTTTAGTACGTTTTTTTCTCAATAAAAACTATTATACTAAAAAAATGTATATATTTTATTTTTAGGCCACTGTTTTTTTATGCCCACTTTCCCTCCACATTATCCACTATCACTCATTTACTTGTTTATTTTTTTTGTTAGTATTGATCTAATTAATGATTGAAAATTATATCTTTTTAATATAAGTTCAATAGAAACTATAAATCTATACAAATGAATGATAGTGATTTGTTAGATGAGATGGAGGCTAAATGAATGTAAGAGCATCCTCACAGGTGCAACACTACTAGAAAATAGGGGGTTTTCCTACGGAAAATAGCTACGGAAAATTTCCGTAGCTAATTAACTACAGAATAGCTACGGATCGACTACAGAATAGGACGCCCTAATTTAGTAACGGAATCGCTACGGAATAGTTACGGAATAGCTACGGATTCAAAAAGTCAAATATGATTTATTTATTTTTCATTTTTCATTTTTTTAGAGCAGAGCAAACCACCTCGCTGTCTTGCCTTGGCCCTTCCCATTGCAGAAAATTGATGTTCTGTTACTAATATTTGTTTTTTATTTTTTATAGATGGTCTGTTATTGACCACTACACAATCTATGTTTGAAGTTCAATTAAACGGTTAGCTTGGCCATTCTTCCTCTACTAGGTAAGTCTTGAACACATTAAGGTAAACTAACGACTCTTTGTTTAACATCCTTTTTTAGCTAGCATGTTACATGTTTTTTTTGTTCGTGGCATTATTGAATACAGCTTTAGAATAATTAGGGTATATATGTTTTAAAAAGTCGCCATTAGGGGCATTCCAACTGATATTAACTTATTGATGCTGTAGAATGATAGTAATCTATGAATAATTAATAAACAATGAATAAAAGTATGTTGTTATTTTTTGCAGGTGCTTCCTTTAGCCCGTGAGTTTTTCAGCTGCTTCTTCGTGCTAAACTAATGTTCTTTTATTTTGAAGGTGATTATACAATGGTTCATTATTTTTTACAATAGTTTATTATTTTTTACAATCTACTAAGCAATTTTATTATATATTTATTGCAGGTTTATATTATCATATATTAAAGCATGCAGCAAGCATTCTATGAATCAAAGACTGAGGTATATCTTAACATTCTCTAAAATAAATTAAAAACTTCAAGTACTAATATTCTTGGATTCTATAATATGCACATATACAATATGCACATACTTTGCATGTTTCCATTGGTTGTATATATGATTATGTTATTTAATCTTTTAATTATATGACCAAGTTGTATAATAATAGTGTTTATTATCTCACATATTATACTACTACAATTCATATATGTTTCAATCATAAAACATCATAGTACACCTATTGTAGATTATACTTTTTCATTTATTGGTATATACTGATACCTTTTGAAATGATTCGCAGAGAATCACGAAGGGAATGCACTCTCTCAACAGACGAGTTGATGTAAGCAGATTCCATAGCTGTCAAGATTAAACGGGAACTGTTAAGACTAAGTACCTCAGCAGCAGCCTCTTCAGTGAGAGAAGAGTTAAGTAGAATAACAGCCCGATTTAGAACATTATATTATTTATAACATTATATAAATGTTGGTGCATCTATGCTAATAAATTCACGTTTTTATGTTGTTTCTTTTACCAATTCTAACCCCGCAACACGAGGATTCTTCCCTAGTTTGGGACAAATGTGAATTGAATGTGATATTTGACAAAAAATTGGAAATTTTTAAATTTTTAATTTTTTTTTAAATAAAACGAAGTTAGCTACGGAATAGCTACGAAAATAAATAGCTACGGAATAGCTACGAATTCCGTAGCTAATCCACTTCCGTAGCTATTCCGTAGCTATTTGGATCCGTAGCTATTCCGTAGCTATTCAATTATGTAGCTATTCTGTAGGAAATCCGTAGTTATTTATCTCCGTAGCTATTCCGTAGCGGTTCCGTAGCTATAATTTAGCCACGGGTCATTATGCTACAGCCATTTTTCCGTAGCAATTCCGTAGCTATCCGCTTATAGCTACGGAATAGCTACAGATTGTGCTGTAGCTATTGCACCAATTTTCTAGTAGTGCAAGGGGGTACCATCATACAAATGATCAATGCCAACTCACTACATTTTTTGGAAAGAGAAATCAATTTTTAGAAAAATAAATTAATGGGAAATAAAGCTTTTTTATTAAAATATTGGTACAATTAATATTTGCAAGTCTTACAAAGTACACATGACATTTGATTTTTATGATGCGGCATTGCAAATTAGTTTTGCAATAGTCGTTGTGAAAGGTCTAAGCTATTTTTATGATGTGGCATTGCAAATTAGTTTTGCAATAGTAGTTGTGAAAGGTCTAAGCTATTGGGTTTTGGGGTTCTAAGACAAGCTAAATGAGTTTTAAGAGATTACATGAAATGAGTTTTTTAAAATGTTAATTTTTTAAAAGTAGTTCACAAATAATTTTTAAATAACAGTTTAAAAATATACTATTTTTTTATAAAGAAATATGTGTTACTTAATATTTAATAACTAAAAGTAAAAAGTATTTATTTATTAATGGTGTTTGTTAATCATTAATTAATTACTCAAATTGTCTTTTTTTTTTTTGCTAATAAAGATGGTCAAAAGTAGTAATAATTAGGCTGTTTGTTTAGCCAAATGAGGCGGTGGTTTTTAGTTGATAATTTGAAATTGTATGCCTTAATTTTTGTATTTTTGGAAGTTTCGTCATTAATCAGCTTATTTTGCTGGCCAATACGGTAACTGGTGTTAATGTTATACAGGTCATTTAAGAAAACATTCCATTTCAAAGTCAAAACGAATCACATGCAAAAGTGACTAAACTAAGCCGAAAACAGAATTTCAGATTAGTTTAACTTAATTTTAAAATGAAAACCGATTGTTATAATTTGTATCTATAAATTACAATATTGATTTTATACTGGAATCCACATGAACACAGATGAATGATTTAATTAGTGCCTCTTTGGGTAAAGCACTTTTGTCTTTGGAAAACAAATGAAAGCAACAATAATGGGGGGATTTTTGTTTTTAATAGCTAAGATTATCACTAGCATGCAATGAAATGAGATTTGTAAAACAGGAGGAAAGGTAGTATGATTTCGACTTAGTGTGTATATTTATTTATTAGGTGTAAAACTATGTACCGTTCGTTTACAAGAAAAATTAGATATAAAATTCTAAACATTTAAAAGTTTGAATTTATAAGAAAATTAGAAAAATATTGAATTATTTAATTTAATGTGTTTTTTTAATTTAAACAAATAATTTAGATAAATAAACAAATGAAACTAATGAGGTTTTAATTTATAAATTTTAAAATTAAAAGGAAAATCAATTAATGAAATTGATATGCATTTTTTATTACATTTATTATAAGTTTTATATGTAAATATTATGTGGAATTTGATAAAATGAAAAAAAAAACCACAAAATGTCATGTGGAAAAAAAATAATTCAAAATAACCGCAAAATGACATTTGACAAATTATGTGAGAGTATGACAAGTGACAAAAAAAAACTTTCATTTATTAGAGAGGATGTCGCATTTCTTTTTAGCCCATTTTAGTTGGTTAGACTCTCTTGTATTTAGTCCATGTTGGGTATGAAGTGTTGCGTCAAACATTTTATTAAGATAAAAAAAAAACTTTCAGCGAAGAAGTGTTATTCTGACATGATTCGCTGGTACATTGCCTTTCGCAACATTCTTCTCAGTGTTATGCCCAAGTTTTCAAGACTCAGAAGCGAACACAACAATGAAGGTCTTCCTCCCAATCGACGCAAAGGGGGAGATTGTTGGGTATTAAGTATTGCGTCTTTATGGGCTTTAGTATAGTCTGTTTTGTATCCGGGTTGGGCCTGTCCACCCGTGACTTATTAATTAGGGTTTAGCTATTTAAGGTGCATGCATGCGCCATATCTTGTATTGTAAACCCTACACAGCCTGTACAGTAAAAGTTCTTTGTCGAGCTCTTCTGAGGATGTGGCTTTTAATCATTCAACACATATTTGATCTTCATTTTGTGTCTTTGATTACTTTACCTGTTTAACCTAATCGATCTTACAAGATTTATTTCTAACAATTGGTATCAGAGCAGGAGACTTTGTAATCTATACGCATCTCTTCTGCTAAAGAGTTTTTAGATTTCCGCTTTAATAGGATCTATTGTTTGCCGTCTTCTTCGATATCATCAATTACAGACGTTGAATCTTAATCTTCGTTTTACCCTAAACTAGATTCTAGGTTTACACATCTGGTTTTTACAGGTTTTTATCAAATCAACAACATGCAGCCTGACGATTCTTCCATTGACTCAATCAATATCTCAAACGGTATTGGATCTACAACAAGGATCCCAATTCTCTTTCCAGACGATTATGAAGTGTGGGCTTTGCACTTCGAAGATTATGCGCTAGGGTTGGAAGATAATGGTTCACTGATATGGGACGCAATAACCAAGGAGACGTTTGCTCACACCGGTACTAAAAAGGTCATTAAAACTCAAGTAGAGTACAACGAACTTCTTCTCGATGTTGATGATATTCCAAAAGATGTGTAAGTCCCAAAACTATGGATCTTAACAATATCAATCTTAATTGCTTAAGGAATGCGGAATATTAATCAAACAATGATTCAAGAACACACAAATATCACTTCAAATGCACACGATTCTATTAAGTAAATCGTCTGGTACATATAAACTCAAAGCAACCGAAAACTAATGAAAGGAACAACTAGAACCTATACGGCTGAACACAATATATATATATATATATATATAGCTAGGTTATTTTGTTTCATACATTTATTGTGTGATCGAATGCACCAATAGAAATTTAGTAAATTAAATAATTATTTAATTAAATAAATATAGATATTAAATGATTTCCATAATTATATGTATATTAAATGATATCCATAATTATAATTCTCTTTTTATGGAAACTAATTAAATCCATCATTAATGTCAGCAATAACATTCTTTCAGAATGAATTCGCATCTAGGTTTTTATATATGAGTTCGTATTTTATTTCAGGACTCACTCACTTAAAATACAATAAAGTTGCATGGAATATTAAGAACGAGAGTGTATTCTACTAGAATACACTCTCATTCTTCTGGAATACACTCTCATTCTTCTAGATATGAATTCATTCTGAAAGAATATTATTGTTGAAATTAATGACGAATTTAATTAGTTTCCATAAAAATAAGTTATAAGTATGTATAGCATTTAATATACATATAATTAATACTAAATTCCTATTGGTGCATTCTAGCACACAATAGATGCGACAAACATTTGAACCTACCTCTCTCTCTCTCTCTCTATATATATATATATATATATATATATGCCAAGTACAACACTATAAAGGCCCAAGCCCATCATGACCGAAATCACCAAAGCGATTTCGGTCCCCTAAACCGAAAACTCAATAAACCCACTAACAAAACATATCAATGCCCAAATAAATTATAAGGCTAACATAAACCATTAATTATGACCCAACAATCTCCCCCTTGGTTTACTGCTGGCTAGCTTTATGGTTTCTCTACAAGATGAACGTCAGAACCAACTAATGCTCCTGCCCACAACTTTTGATCAATAATTTTCACGATCATCCCGGTAAATTCCTTCGCAGCGGCCTCGAACATTTCATTCTGCATCATAAGCTGATTCCTGGATAAAATGTGAATGTCATGCTTGCCAAGTCTCAGCAAATCCCTAGGATCAACAAGACGAAACTGATCCTTTTCAGTTTTGATCACCACAGTTGTTATTGCCTCATCATATACCCAGAATAGAGGATCATTCAAAGAACCATCAGGTATATGCTGAGAGAGAGGAATCTTTTTCGTTTTCTTTGTAGGCGGCCACATAACATTTACCATGGTTTTGTTGGTGCGCGGATCGATGACACCGTTGACCTTTCTAACGAATGAGGACGCTATTGACACGCCTTCAAAGTTATGCCTCGATTTGTCTTCTAGAAAATTTTTAAACGCCTATGCATTGGGATCATTTGTAGGATTGTGAAATGGAGCATGGACCAGCTCTGTAAGATTAAATTTTGTCCAAGATAAAAAATCGACCTTCTTCTCATAGTATTCAATGTTTCCGCTCCTCCGTTTCACAACCCACAATTTCTTGTCTGCTTCAAATCCCCACATGCGAATACCTGAACGATAGCCGTATCTATCAGCAAATTTTCTTTTTCCAACTTCTTTGATGAACATCTAAGGTTGATCACCAGTTGCATTCTGATCAGAATTCTTCATCAGAAGCAGTTTAACTTTCTTCAACACATTCACTTTCTTCTGTTTCTCCCTTCTCTCTTCAGCTGTAGCAGGGCCAGAAGACAAATATTGATCAATGTTGGAATTCGGAGCAGGTCTAATAACCACCCTTTCAGATGTATCGGGTGCTTTTCCACCATCAGAACTGGACAACTTGAACTCATAACCAAACTTTCCAATTAGTTTGTCTTTGAGATCAAAGTAGAAAGTTGTCAGTCCACCAAGATTAGCTTGGAGTTCTGAGATCTGTTTATTCTTTTGAGAATTTTCCTTTTCGAGCTCTGAAACTCTCACATCCAACTTCCCGATCAACAGATCCTTTTCAATGGATTCCTGCTTCAAAATTAGTATCTCTTGTCTAAGATCAGAGATGGTATGTTGTGAATCTTCATCACCTCCTTGTCCTGAGCCAATATATATACCCTTTTCTCGACTAAGGAATAGAATCTTGAAAAGCAAGAATCTTGGCCATATTAATAGATGCAACATCGTGCTCTGGAGGTGGTGGGGCAGAAGAACTTCCTGAAGCAAAAGTTTCCTCATTTGCTACGAAATTAAAGTCATCGTGAAAATTAGGGCTCTGAATGTCTTGATGAACCTGGGCTGATTCAACGATTGGGCTTTGAACATCTTCATGAACCTGGGATGGTTCAACGATTGGGCTTCGAACATCTTCATGAACCTGGGCTGGTTCAACTATAGAAACTGACTGTTGTACTGGCTTAGTGATATGCACTCCCGTCCTTGGATCTCTTCGTCTTCACTTCTTTGGCACTATGGAGGCATTTGGTTCGTCTTTATCACTCTCAGATGGAGATTCAATAGTAACAAAAACTGCTTGGTGAGGCTTCCTTGCAGTTGACTGTAATTCTTTAATAAGTGTTTCCATCTGTTCGGGCGTTGGATTATCCGGTTGCTTAAAAATATTGATTACAGACTCTGTCTCAGCTGGAGTAATCACAACTTCATTGACTGGCTCCTTCGGTGGAACAAATAGACGAAAATTCACATCAACAATCATCATCGGAATCATCATCATCATCATCATCATTGTCATCATCATCATCATCATCATCAGAAACTTCAACCGAAAAATAGAGATTTGACCTTGATGGTGTCACATGTTCTTCTGCCACTATAACAATTGGAGTACTAGTAGCTTGGACACATTCTGTCTCTACAAATCTTCCAAATTTAACCAACTCCTTCAATCCTTGAAAGGCGACTTCGGCTGATTTTCTTGACTGCTTCATGAGCCCAAAGGTGTGGGGACCCAAGGCTTTCATATCCAAAGTGTCAGATGACCTTTCAATTTGGGGATATTTTTCATTGAAGATCATTTGAAGGAACCTGAGATACATCAAGAATAGGTCCTTCTTCTTCCCCTGAAGGTTGCTTTTCATTTCTTTAAAGACAAACCTTGAAAAGTTGTAATCCCAGTCCATTGCAAGAGCGACAATGACTGAGGTTGTAGTCTGACTAATTTCATCAGCTCCTCCCTTCCTTCCAGAAATGCAGATCACAAAGCAATGTTCCAGAAACCTACAGAAAGGTGGCAGTAGTTTCTTGACGGTAGGAGGATATGTTCCTTCATAGCATATCTTCTCAAGGGCTCCCTTCACTCGATCAACAATATACTCAATTGGAAATGTAAATGCATCACCAAACTCAAGTAATTCTCGGATAATTTGCTCAAAAACAATTAATTGAGTTCCCTTCACCATTGATTCAATAGTACCAGCTCCATCTGCTCCATGCTTGTTGATTGAAGCATTCTTCCAGAACTCAGTAATTAGGTCCTTGTAGATGACTGGATTAGAACGCAAGGCGTGGGAAATCCTGCAATTGTTCAAACCCACGATCATGGATTTGAATTCATTATGCGCGACGGGTGGATCCAAAAGATATCCTGTGATGTTGTGAGTATCAACAAATTTCAACTGCTCCGCCATTTATCTACACCAAACAAATTAAGTGAGAACAATAAATTTATAATTAAAATTAAAATTAAAAATAATTTTTTTTAAAAAAAAAAAATTTAAAGTTTGGTCGATTATTGTAGATTTCGGTCAAAGTCAAGGTTTTTCATCGTTTTCGGTCAAGTCACATTTGACCAAACGTTTTCGGCCAACCATGTTGTTTTCGGTCAGCTTAATTGGTTTTCGGTCAGATGGAACGTTTTCAGTCAAAGCAAAGTGCTTTTCTGTCGGATCCGGATCAAACCAAAACCCAAGAAAACCCGACGATTCATATATTAACAGCTTCGTCGGAAACTACCATCAACCACACCGGAAACTCCATTAAACACCTGCAAATACTTCAAAACAACATAAAACTGAAAGCATGTTGTTCGAACTTAGTATACCTAGAGAAGATTTCAAGAAATCAAGTGAGATTTGATGATTTTTTAAACCGAAGATGAAGGAATTTTTTCGATGAACAACAAGAGATTTCGCCTAGGGTTTTGAGAGAAAGCAAACTGATTTCGGTGTTGATTAAAAATGAGACGGAAAACATGCTTTTATACCCAAAAATTGGGTTCTCGGTCTTTTGGGCCACCGAAATCAATGGGCTTCATTTAAATGATTTCAATTCATTTCGAAGATAAACAAAACAATAAAATTAAATTTGAAATAAAATAAAATAAGTGTCAAACAAAAGTAAAATTAAAATAAAATAAAATTTTAAAATTTCAATAATCTAAAAATGAAGACAAATAAAATGCCAAATAAAAATAAAATAAAAATTTAAAATAAAACAAACACACTTTAATAAATAAATTCAAGCATTTTAGGATCAAAAGCTGTCGAGCAATTTAATAACTTTTATCAGCACACACCTGTATAAATAGCTCTAGTCAATCACTAATATTGTGGTCCACTTAAACACAAAGGATATTGACAAATTGGACAGATTATAAATGACAAGACATTGTGATTATATTCTTAAATAATATTCCTACATGGACCATTTTGCTGACGACGACCAAGAATATTGTTGTCCGCTTAAATTCAGCAGCGAGATCTACACTCAACCTTTAGTCATGAACTAATTCAATTTTAAGCTTACTAGAACGTGTTCCCCAGTTCACGACATACCCTAGCAATCAAGGAATTCCAAAGAACTCTTTACTTTAGGTGAGTGCTCAATTATTTGAGAGAGAAGATGGATATAGAGATGCATATGTTATATCCCAGGTCGGATCTCTTCCAATCACGCGGGGGGAACAACATATGACTAACATAGATAGAGGGTTAGAGAGATAGAAAGGTGCATATGTTGTGTCTCAGGTCGGATCTTTCGATCACACAAAGGGGACAACATATGACTGACATATAGATAAAGAGAAGCATAGATAAAGATGTATAGAAATATAGGTGCATATGTTGTGTCCCAGGTCGGATCTTCCGATCACGCAAAGGGGGCAAAATATGACTGATAGAGAGGATAAGAAAGAAAAACAACTTCCCACAGACCTACATTATCAGAACCCTCAGTCACCCTATCATCACCAGAATTAAGGACATTAGTCCGTACATCGAAGAAATGTTGTGCCACAGTTCTAGATGATAAGTAACTTTAATGTATCTTGTAGGCTCCCTTGTTTATCTCATTGCTCAATCTATTCAAGCGTCGTATGGTCAGTCCAAATGAAACTATCTAAGTCCAGATGAGTTAACACTGTCAAGTCCTTTCAATGTCAGCAGTGTCTAGTCCTTTTATTTTGAAACCTTTGTGCCTACTAGCACATTGAACACATAGTCTAAACAATTTAGCTTCAGTGCATTACATGAATTTCAGATTGCCCTTTAACACTAAACTTCATATCACTTCCCAAGAATACTTACGAAAGAAAACATATTTTTGTATTTTTTGATTTTATAATTTTTTTGTATTTTTTATAAATTTATTATTATTATTATTATTTTATTTTTTTTGATTTTATAATTTTTTTGTATTTTTTTTATTTCTCCCCCTAAATTTGTGCATGGAGAAGGAATTAAATAAATAAATGCGCAAATTTAAACACACAAAAAAATAAAAAATAGAAATTTAATATTCGAAACGAATCATTTTTAGAAAACCCACAAGCACATCGAAACGAGCTTTACTGAAGGGTTTGGTAAACAAATCCGCCACGTTGTTATCAGTGTGAATTTGTTCCAAACAAATGAGTTTGCGCTCATAACAGTCTCGAATAAAATGAATTTTAATGTCAATGTGCTTGGTTTTGGAATGTTGAACCGGATTTTTAGCAATTTGAATAGCCGCATCATTATCACAAAAAATGGAAGTGTCAAGAAAATTCAAACCGTAATCCAACAATTGGTGTTGAATCTAGATAACCTGAGAGAAGCAGGCTAAGGCAGCAACGTATTCAGCCTTAGCCGTTGAGGTCGACACCGTTTGCTGTTTCTTCCATTGTCATGACACCAATCAATCCCCTAAAAACTGACATCCACCCGGTGTAGATTTCCTGTCAAGATCACACCCTCCATAGTTGCTGTCAGCAAAACATATAAATCGAAATCAACATTTTTAGGATAACAAAGACCCAGTTTAGGGCTACCTTTAAGGTACCTAAAAATTCTCTTAACAATAATTAAATGGGAAAGTTTAGGATTAGCCTGATAACGAGCGTATTAACAGACGACAAACATGATGTCAGGTTTGCTGGCAGTCAGATACATCAGAGATCCGATCATCGATCGATATTCAGTTTGATCTATGGACTCCCCATCTGGATCTGGAGTCAACAGTGGTCTTTCTGCCATTGGAGTTGAAGCAATTTTTGAATCTTTAAAACCGAACTTTTCTAGCATGTCTTCCACATATTTGCCCTGATGCAATAAAATTACGGCCGAATACTGTCGAACCTGTAACCCTAGGAACATTGTCATCTCACCTAGCGAACTCATCTTAAATCTTTTCTACTCATCTTAAATCTTTTCTTCATTAAATCCTCGAACTCTTTGCATAGCTCTGTGCTGGTCGACCTGAAAATGATGTCGTCTATGTAGATCTGTACGACAATCAAATCTGTATCCACTTTCTTAATGAATAATGTGTTGGATTAGTGTCTAAGTCCATAACTATAACTGGTATATACTTGACCCGACCCAACATGGTCCATTTCGGTTGCATGGCATCGAAACAATTTGGATAGACCTTTTGAGAGAAGAGGATATTTGTGACATATTAATATATTATAAGTTCTAATATATTAATATGAAATCATATCATTTAATTAGTATTGATCAAGAATTAATTTGGAATTACTTTAGTGATCAAAAGAGACTAATTAAATATATGGGGATTGATTGTGTAAATCATTCATTCTTATATATGTGGGCTTATGATCCATGATTCCTTATGTTGGGTTTAACCCATGTGGTGACCCATGGATACTCCATGGAGGTTAAAACCCATGGAGCATAAGGAATGGGTAAAGACATGGGTTACATGGTGTAACCCTAATGTGCACACTAAATAAAGACCCTAGTAGTTGGTGAAATGGGCACTAGTGCATACAGAAGAGGGCAAGTCGATTTCTAGAGTGAAGTATCTCTTCTCATGGTTATTCAAAATGTTCATGATGTTGTGTGAATCATTTGAGGTGTCACATTTAGGGCACTAGGCTCTTAAGCTTCATGGAATCAAGCTACAAGAAAGAGGTATGTAATTCTACTAGATTTTATATTACATGTGCTTTATATTATGCTAGTTAGAACAATACCTTGGAAAGTTCATATTTGCATGTATAATAGAGAAAACATAGATCCAAGGTATTTAGGGTTGCATGCACACCTTAGGAGTGTTAGAATGCTCAAAACCCAACATAATGTCTGATCGATCGTTCCCCTTGTGTATCCGTGGTCAAGCAGATGTTCAGTTAGAGTAGCATACCAAGCTCTAGGAGCCTGATGTAAACCATATAAAGCCTTATCTAGTTTATAGACATGATTTGGAAACTTTGGATTGACAAACCCTGGTGGTTGATCAACATAAATCTCCTCCTTCACGACCCCGTACAAGAATGCTGTCTTAACATCCATTTGATAAACTGTAAATCCCATGTAGGAAGCATATGCTAGGAATATACGAATGGCTTCTAAACGTGCAACAGGAGCATACACTTCGGTGTAGTCAAGACCCTATATCTTCCAGAATCTGCAAACGATCAAACATGCTTTACTTTGCACAATAAACTCGCTACCATCTTGCTTATTTCTGAAAACCCAACGCGTGTCCAAAGACTTCTTGCCCTTTGGTAGCTCCACCAACTGCCATACTCTCAGCTTCTCAAACTGATTCAGTTCTTCATGCATTTCATCTTCCCAGCTCGGTTCATTTAATGCCATTTCAACATTCTTTGGTTCAATTTGGGATATGAAACAGGAGTAGAGACACTCGTTGACATCTCCGCTTTGACTTCTGGTTTGAACTCTGCTTTCTAGTGGACCAATAATGTTCTGAATAGGATGATCTCGTTGAACTCTGGTTGGGATAGGATGGCTGATATCACTTACTATGACTAGAAGATTTGTGATGTTGTCAAATCTGCCTGCTGCCGAATCACCCCCTTCAGACGGTCTGCGATCATAAGAAGTACTTGCCACAAATTCATTTGCAAATGGCTCTGGGAAGAGAAATTCCATGAAAGTTTGTGTGGCTGATACATTTTCCCTTGAGAGAACCTCAGCTTCTTCAGGAGTAAGATGAGTGGCTTCAGTGTCAGAAATAGACTTTTGAACCGACGAAGACGAAGGTGTATTTGGAGTAGCTGCATCCACCGTAGGAGATTCAGAAATCACCACAAATGGTTTGAATGAGCCAATGACATCATCTTCCTCATCATCTTCAACAACTGCACTCGAACCTGAGTATGTACCTGAAATATCATCTGAAAACACATTAAATGATTTAAACAAATAAGTGTAATCAAATAACCAATCTAGTCCAACTCGAGCGTCCGTCGCGTTTTCTTCCAGCCAACGCACATCTAATGACTCCACGATCTATTTGGTGGATTTACTGTAGACTTGATAAGCAGTGCGTCCAATATATCCCACAAAATAGCAATCATCAGCCTTTGAGTTGAACTTAGGAGTTGATTCCAGGTGAAGTAGCGTGCAGGGGTGTCCAAAGATTCTAAAGTGAGAAACCGTTAGCTTGTGACCATATAGAATTTCATATGGGGTCTTCATTTGCTATTTGTTGATCCGAACACGGTTCTGAACATAACATGCCGTATTGATGGCTTCAGCCTAGAAGAAGACCGGTAATTTAGAGTCACAAAGCATCATCCTTGATGCATCAATCAGAGTGTGATTTCGCCGTTCTGCAACACCATTTTGTTGGGGTGGCCTAGCAGCACTGTACTGACGCAATATACCATTTTCAACACAAAAATGATCCAGGACAGAATTCTTGAATTCTGTGCCATTATCACTTCGAATCCCCTTCACCTGATCGTTGGTCTGATTTTCAATGTGCACAATAAACCTTTTGATAAGTTCAGTAGTTTCACTCTTATTAGACATGAATAAGACCCAGGTGAAACGTGAGTAATTATCAGTTATCACCAAACAATAAGAGTTCCTATTGATGCTCAGAACATTGACAGGACCAAATAAATCCATATGCAGCAGCTGGAGAGTAGTGTTGATTGTGTTGATCAACTTGGGCTTTTGTGGCTTGCGATGATGTTTTCCTTGAGCACAGGCCACCCATTTCTCAAAGGTGATGAAATCCTTTACTGGAAGACCACGAACAATATCATTCTTAGCAAGACGATTGTGGTTCTTAGCGTTTGCATGACTAAGACGATAATGCCAGAGCATAGCATTGTGTTATGAGGCTTTTTGAAAATAGACATGTTACTTGTTCGGGAACATTGTGGTTCAAGTCGATGATGTATGCATTTTCTTCATGCTCAGATCTCACCAAAATCCAATCCTCTGGTATGATGATATCAGGCTTCAAAATTAAACATTCCTTGTTTGTGAAATGAGTTGAAAAACCTTTGTCACAGATCTGAGAGATGCTCGGTAAACTGTGTTTCAACCTGGAGCATAATTAACATTTTCAAAACTCAAAACGCCATTGGTTACCGTACCCTTCTGAGTGATTTTTCCTCCTTCTCCTCCCGCAAAGAAAACATACCCTCCATTAAAATTTTAAATGTCATACAGTTGAGATATTCCTCCTGTCATGTGCCTGGAATAGCCACTATCAACATACCAAGGTTTGATGATATTCCTCCATAGCTGTTCCTACACAATGTGCGAGATCAGTTACATTTGGGAACCCAGTCCATAGTGACACTGGGTTGACCATTTTCATTTACACACCAAAATTCTTGCCATACCATATCCTTTGAATCAAATAATGTACTTGAAGATTTTAAAGGATAGTGAGGTGATTGGGCCGTAGGACTTTTGGGCACCCATCTATAATCAGGTTTAAGAATTTTGTTACTGACATAGATTGGGGCCTTGATATTTGATTTTGAAAACTTCTTGTCCTTTGTTTTTGACGTTTTGGGTGTCCATCTTTGGTTAGATGATGACCCATGAGATGACTTTGGTGACACCGATCTTAGTTTGACTAATTTCGGTTTCTCCAAGCTATCTCTTGAATTTTGTTTCAAAATCTTTTTGTCTTTATTTTCTTTAGCAACCTGATTTCTGTCCTTATTTGCATTCCAATCACCATCATTGGAACGTGAACTCAAGGAATTTCTTTTGAAAGATCTTCCTCGTGATACGTTCTGCCTACCTTGTGCATAGTATGGAACATATGCATGATATGGGTCGTTTCTGGCAACGTGTCCTGGTGTTCCATAGTGGAAACAGGTTTGTTTCTTCATGTAAAAGCTGTTACTGCTTGTCCCTGGTTACATGTACAAATTGTGTCTACAAGTACACGTGTAGTTTGTAGTCTGTTTGACTTGTTTTGGTGGACTATATTTACTAACAGCATGTCCATGAGTATTAGAATTCACAACCACATCATCACAAATATTTGAAACAAAAGAAGTATCAGTTTTCAAAGCAACATTGTTTGAACAATCAACCAAATTAACGAAAATAGCAGTATCAACTTTCAAAGCATTATTTTTAAAAGTAATGTCATTTTTCAAAACAAAAACACTTTCTCCATCCTCTTTCCTGTCTTGCACTAGGGATTCATCTACATATGAGGTAGAAACGTTAGTATCGTTCACCCTATCATTATTCACTGGCTCAACTACAGTAGGTTTGCCATACTGTAGGTGTGCTTCTCTTGCTATTTCTTCCTCAGTCAGAGGAGTAAATGTGTAGTTGTCATTGAATAGAGGAGGAACACTATCATAACCAAGACCTACATTCTTTTTACCTTGCCATTTAAGTTGTTTTTCAATCATTGTCTCAACTTTCTTACTTGACACATCAATTTTTTTAAAATTAAAATATGCATTTTTAAACTTATTTTCCAATGTGTCAAGCTCGGCAGTTAGACTGACAATCTTTTCTTGAGCATAATCATAGTGTTCACATTTAGTGCTATATTCTTCTTGAAGTTTTCTAAAATCCTTGGTTTTCGCCTCTAATTTTTCTTTTAAAGGTTTTTGGGCCTTTCTGAGAGTATAGCCTTCATATCTAAGGTCCTCAATTTCCCTAATTAATAATTCATATTGATCACGATAATGTTTAATTTTATCACTATAGGCTTGAGAACAAGAAGTTTCACTAACCTCTTTTGTGGTAGGTGTAGTAGAGACCATGAAGGCGAATTGCAGTTCCATCATCTCTTCTTCAGCTTCTTCCACCTTTGAATTCTCACTGATCTGTACCAAGTTTGCTGCTTCATGTCCTGTCAGATTCAATGCCTGCATTTGATCCTCCCAGTTGAAGCTTTATGCCATAATTGCCAAGTTAGCTGTTTCATTGTTGGCTGCAACTCCTCTGTTGTTCCCTGCAGGCACCAACATCCTATTGGGATTGTTCATGGTGTTTAGCTTGGTGCACTCACGAGCAAAATGACATGGCTCGTGACAGTTGAAGCACCGAAGCTTTCTCTTGTTGAACCCCTCCTTCTTCTCCATGTTCATTACCCAATTGTTCTTCCCTGTACGCTGAGTAAACTTCTTTGCCCTGAATAAAGCCATAGAAATTTGCCATGTGATGTTCATCTCTTCCACGCCCTCAGGATGAATATGATCCAGTTCTCCAACCATGATTGGAGGGGCCAAATCTCCTGCTAGGAGTGCGTTATAACAATTCATAAACCCAACCATTAGAACCATGTTTTCTTCAGCTTCTTTTGGAATTGATGAAGGCTAAACTGTGGTTGTGGTTTTAGAACTTGAGCCAGAAGAACTTGAGGGCACCAAATATTGATGAGGCACAACAGGATGAGCAGAATATGTTTGTTGAGCAGAGAAGGATTTTTTTGATGATATTCCTAGATTGGCAGAAGAGTAGGAAGTCACATGGTTGATTTCACGTTGCTTATCATCCATGTCACACGCCTTGATTATGGCCATCACTTCAGCAAGGGTAAGCTTGCTCAGATCCCTAGTCTTCTTGATCACTTCCACATTCATGTCCCAACTGCGTGGAATAGAATTCAGCAACTTCTTGTTGATCTCAGTGTGTGGTAGATTTATCCCAGTCATACTCATCTCTTTAGTGAGAGTAAAAAATATTTGCAGCTGAGCTTCAAGAGACTCCCCTAAAACATGATTAAACATGTTGAACCTCTGTCGAAGCAGGTCCTGTGTACTTTGTCTCATGTCCTCATGTCCTCATTCCCTTCATAAACTTCAATTAAAGCCTCCCATAAATCCTTTGCAGACTCATATTGCCTAAAGCCTTGGGCAATTTCAGGAGATAAGGCCATCGTAAGAGTGGTAAGAGCTCTGTCATGTTCTTCAACCTTTTCAAAATCCTCATTAGTGTAGTTCTCTATCTTCTTATCAACAACGGTTTCAGCTTCATCATTCAAAGTAGTTGTAATCCTGACTGGACCTCTGAGAATGCTCCTCCATATTTTGGTATCCTTCATTTTAATGTATTTCTCAATTCTGAATTTCCATTCCGGAAATCCATCAGCAGACAAAAGTCGAGGAATACGAGTGGTAGTCCCCATAATAGAGTCCAACTCTTGATGCATTGAACTAGTGTATTCCATTTTAATTAATAAAGAACCGAGAATGTCAAAAACTCAAAGTTTAACCGAAAACTAGAAAAGTTAACAAATGAGTTGACCGAAAACTCTAAGAATTATAGACCGAAAACAGATGATTTCGGTCAAGAATCACAACCGAAAAGATTAATTTCTCGAACATATTTCGGTCTAAGCATTGATCGAAAAATCAGGCTTTGACCAGATAACCACCGAAAACCCTTTAGAATGATGCAACCGAAATCCCTTAAATTTCGTGATTTAAATGATAACAGTCCAAATCCAATCCCGATAAATCAGAAGAGTATGCCCAAAATTCCCGATGAACACGAAGAACACCAAGAACAGTTTCACGAAGAACACAGGAAGAATAATCAATGAAAATCTAAATTTTAAGGTTTTTCGATTAAACCAATACTCCCAAAAACACCAAAAAAACGATTCCAAAGTCCTTGAATGTGATTGATACATGTTATGGCTTTGATACCAATTGTAAGTGCCAAAACTATGGATCTTAACAATATCAATCTTAATTGCTTAAGGAATGCGGAATATTAATCAAGCAATGAATTAAGAACACACAAATCTCACTTCAAATGAACACGATTCTATTAAGTAAATCGTCTGGTACATATGAACTCAAAGCAACCGAAAACTAATGAATGGAACAACTAGAACCTACACGGCTGATCACAATATATATATGCCAAGTACAACGCCATAAAGGCCCAAGCCCATCATGACCGAAATCACCAAAGTGATTTCAGTCCCCTAAACAGAAAACTCAATAAACCCACTAAAAAACATATCAATGCCTAAATAAATTATAAGCTCAACATAAACCATTAATTATGACCCAACAAGATGAAAAAGACAAGCTGCTTAGTAATGTCAAAGCTATGAGGATCATTCGGTTTGCGTTGCCTGCAAACATGTTTCGTTTGGTAAGATCATGTGAAACTGCAAAAGAATTATGGGTTAAGCTCAGGGAGCTATACTCTAGTGACGTTGATCATTAACACTCCATTAAGACCTTGTTTCTTTCCGAGTTTGGTGCTTTCGTACATATATTGGAAGAGAAATTGGACCCAACGTTCAATCGTTGCAACCATCTTTTGAGAAGGATGGTGAAGCACAAGATCAAACGTGAAGTGATAGAGCAGAAAGTCACGTTTATGAATGGGTTAAGATCTGAGTGGAAAGCGGTGGTTTCTATGGTTAAAGCACACGAGCAGTTCAAGAATTACTCCCTGGAAAAGCTCGTTGGTATTCTGAGCTCACATGAGGACGAGGTGACAAGTGAGAGAAATATTGTTTCTGGAATGGGTTCCTTGGCTCTTATTTCAAAAGGAAATTAAGTTGCTGATGATGGATCGGAGTCTCACCTATCCGATTGTGAACTCTCTAAAGAGGACTATGCTTTGATGGTGTCCAATCCGAAGAGGTTCGCAAAGAAGAACTTCAGTCGCAACAAGAACCGAAATTGGAAAGGAAGTTACAGTTCGAAGAAGGTGAAAGATGAGAGTGCGAACAACTCTCAGAAGGAATAAGCAAAGAAGGATAAGAAGCTTGTAGGTGACTCCGACTATGACTGTAACTATTGTCATGGAAAAAATCATTTGGCCAAGGAGTGCATGTTAAGAAGGATGAAAGAGAAGAAAGCGGGAGAGGATGACGAAGCTTATTTCCTCAGAAAGTTGGAGGAGATCAAGAAGAAGAAAGCTAATGATGATGCTAAACCTGCTTTAATTGTGCAAGAACATGATGATGAGTTTGGCAGGGTCGAAGTGTGGTCCACTGACTCTGAAGACGAAGAGGTTCGTAGACCAACTCATAAGAGAATCTTCGTGGCGAAAGACGAAGTTTCGCAGTTCAGTGGAAGATGCTTGATGGTCAGCCACAATGTTTCAGAATAAAGGGGCTACACTACTGATGAAGGTGGAGACACTGACAACTGCTTCATAGCAAAACCTGTTCCAAAGCAAATCAGTGAGTGTGAGAAACTGATCAACAAGGTAAATTCCATTCTCAAATCTCTAAACATCCCTATCTCTCGTTACGAAACTAAACTAAATGACTTAAAATATACTTTTTCAAGTTTCAGTGATAGTTTAAAACGAACCCGATTAACTAATTCTAACTTAACCGATCAACTCGGCAGGGTTTCGTCAAAAAGTGAAGAAAGACGCATGTGGATTGAAAAGTTGGAGTCAGATATGTCTAGGTATAGGGATGAGTTGATTTATTTTCAAAGAGATAATTTGATGCTTTTGAAACAGCGTAACATTTTTTGTTTAATTGCAAAAAGGCTTTATTTCAATATCACTCAGTTACATCTAGATTGTGAGATTGGTAAGAAAATCCATAAAATGATCTTGCCATTCCTTGAATTAAAAGAGGACGAAATAGATGCTGATTGTTACAAGTGCGAATCTATTGTCTCATCAGATGAAGTTTTAGATACTTACAGGATAGGACTGGACAAAATAGAATCTTACATACAGTCCAAACATCACAAAAACATGATAAAACAGCTTTTGGATGAAAATGACAAAGCAAAAATTAAATCTGATACTGTGCAGAAGTTCGACTCATTAAAAACTAAGTTGAGTTCAGAAAATAAACTTGATGTTGAAAATACATCTGAATTCGACGATGACAGTGGTATGAGTGAAATTTCTGTGTAGGATGAGGTCGATTGCTCTGAGCTTGTTAAAAGCGAACCTGAACCAGCGAAAGTCTTAATATCCGAAAATTCAGTTGAATTTGCACGTTTTTCTGAAAATAAATCAAAAGTTTAAATGAAAAAGCAACTGTTTTTCCAAAGGTTCAAACTGTTCCTAACCATGTTTTCACAAATGAGGGACTGAACAAAAACCAAACAGCAGAATTAACGTTGATGGTCGAAGACGACAATAAAGATGGATGCGATGATTTCTTCTGGTCAGCCCCAACCGACAGTGCCGATGAAACCAAAGGTCTATCTGAAATGACCTCTTGGAAGACGAAGAGCAGATACGTAGCAGAACCACTGAATAAAGTTAACTCAAGCTACGAAAAGGGGTGTACCATCGGAACCAAGAATGTTCCAAGCGACGCTTTATCCGTTCAGACCGAAACTCCAGTTAGAAAGCTGAAAGCTAAGGCTAACATTCATAAATCTTCTGAGCAGTTCGCCGCTCAAAAACGCCAAAGGAATGCAAGATACAACAAAAATCTCAAGGAAAGAAAGCAGTTCTGGCAATCTAAGAATCCCAACTTTGTGAATAAAGAAAAATCATTCAATCCAAATGCGAAAGTCTCCTCACATGCGAAACCTAGGAGTTTTTTTGCAAAGTCAGTCTCAGTCTCCACAGGCTTCCAAACACAAGGTTTCTCAAAGACTCGTTTTTCCAAATCAAACGAAGCCTATGGAAAAGCAAGGTCTCACAACCTTCCTAAAAAAATGTTTCACATTCTGCTGAGACATCGAAAGATGTTAAAGGAAAAGGAAAGATGTTTTCGGAGTCTAAAATTCCAATCAAGAAATCCGAAACTAACTCAAAGAGAGATGAGAAGAAATTTGTCAAGCAGTAAAACCAAAATAAACAAAAGAAAATATCATTAAAGGATATGAACTTAAAAGGTAAAAGGATTACTGTTTTTCAAATTACAAAGAAAGATAAAACCACCTTAATAAAACGAACTTATCTGGTTGATGCTTCCATTACTTATCCTGTTTCTGTGAAAACCTCACGTGGACCCAAACAACGTTGGGTTCCTAATTCTGCTTGATTTTTGCAGGTAATTCGTGACGACCAGTTTGACTCCGAATGGTATATAGATAGTGGCTGCTCGCGTCACATGACAGGAAGAAAGGAAGAACTACGAGAGGATGGAGAACTAAATGATGGTGGAAGAGTGAAGTACGACAACAATTCTATTGGAGAAATCAATGGCTACGGAATGATAAAAAATGGAGAGTTTTCAATTCGCAAAGTCGTGTATGTGGAAGGACTGCAACACAACCTCATTAGTGTTTCGCAGTTGGTGGTTGGTATAGGATTGAAGGTTTCATTCGATGATGAAGGGTCAGAAATCGTTGAAAAAGCAACCAAAAATGTGTTGTTAAAGTCAAAGCGAAAAGGAGAAATGTACCCTCTTAATCTGAATCCAATCAAAGGGATGCCTGCCATCTGTCTACTTACGAAAGCTTCATCAGATATTAACTGGTTTTGGCATCGCAGACTTTCGCACCTCAATTTCAAAGACATCAACAAGTTAGTTCTTGGTGATCATGTGTGAAGGCTTCCACTCTTGAAGTATTATAAAGAACATCTTTGTACATCTTGTGAATTAGGGAAGCGGATTAGGAAGAGTCATCCAACTATTGCAAACACGAAAGTCGTAGAACCACTCGAGCTTTTGCATATAGACCTTTGTGGTCTTTCTGCAATTGAAAGTGTTGGTGGTAATAAGTACATTCTCGTAATTGTAGATGATTTTTCCAGATTTACTTGGGTGCATTTTTTCAAACAAAAATCCGAAGCGACTCCCAAACTCAAGGATTTTATAAAGCAGATAGAGCAACAAATGCGAAAGCTGGTTCACAACATTCGCAGTGACAATGGGTTGGAATTCAAAAACCAAGCATTTGAAGAATTTCTGATTGCGAAAGGAGTTACTCACAACTTTTCAGCTCCTTACACTCCTCAACAGAACGAGGTCGTTGAAAGGCGAAACCGCTCGTTGTGCGAAGCTATGAGAACCATGCTATTATTCGCGAATCTGCCGCTTTACTACTGGGCAGATGCGATAGGAACTCTTTGCTTTACTCATAATTGATCAAGTCTCACTATGCTATTCTCTGTCACTCCATATGAAATCATAAATAATCAAAAACCTAATGTCAAGTTTTTCCATGTCATTGGTTCCAGGTGCTTTATCTTCAATTCAAAGGAGCAAAGGAACAAGTTCGATGTGAAAGCTGATGAAGGCATTTTCTTGGGGTACTCTCCGACTTCTAAATCATATAGGGTTCTCAACAAAAAGTCCAAAACGATAGAAGAAACCTATTATGTTACATTCGACGAAAATTACTTGAAGAAGTTTAAAAAGAATGACAGTTCATCACAAGAGATCTTTCCCAAACCGAATCCTGCAACCATTCCACTCTCCAATCTCTACGAGGAGTTCATGAACTTATTCGACAAGCCTGAAAAGGCCATCTCCTCCGAATCCAAAGCAGCAAACAACAAGAAAAACGAATTGAAGAAAATCATTGATGATGCTACGAAAAATATGGAACACGAGCACCCAACTCCGAAAGACCCTGAAGTTCCATCTCAATCAACAGGTGCGAATGATACACCGCAGGGGGAGGGTTCTACTTCAACCTCCTCACCTGAAAAACCTGTTCAGGGGGAGAACGAAACACCTAATGTTAGCACAGAATCACCTTTCTAGGGGTGTCACACCCCAAAACCAGAACGGCGGAATCGTTCGGGGGTGGAGGACGTCATGTACAGTATCACAACAATGCAAAGTAGTAAACAAGCAACAACATCATCCATTGCATTAATAATATAATTTCATACAAGTGTGTTCTGTCAAGTTATATAGACACCAAAAATAATATACATCAAAATAAAGATAAGTCTTGAACGAGCTCCATCTTCTCAAAAACCTGGCTCCGGTACCTGTCTACTGGCGACCTGAGAATACAAGTTATTTTGAAAGAGTTTATCAGCTTTAAAGCTGGTGAGATCGTAAGTATATTAATGTCTGTATTTGTTATGAAAGTGTTTGTAAGTCTTGTAATGTATAAGTTTTGTAAAACTTTGTAATTGTTTGAACTCTCCTAGAAAACCCTATGTTTCCTACTAAAAGTAGCCTTCTACCAAGGCATCTAGTATCTGTGTGTGTGCCTCTTGTAAGAGTGTATATTTTCCCAAATCTGACTATCATTAACCAAAAATATAGTTTTTACATTATTGTTTATTATGTGCATATCACAAAGTAAATGTAAAGGGAAATTTAATAGTACTGTAGTGTTGTATTAAGTAACTACTGCTGTACTAATTACTTTAAACTATTTGTTATTTAAAGTACCATGTGATCGGCCTGTATCCTGCTACCGACTCTATAGTAAAACGACGATGTAAGACGTCGTAAGAAATGACGTTTGGCACCAATAGACTTGCAAGTCCCACTGTAGCGAGCAACAAGGTGTAGGATAGTCAATCCAGTATAGATCTATACACAAACTCATACGCTCCCTATTTAAGGAGATTCTGGATACAAAACGGGTCATGACAGGTAGTGCCATGCCCCCGTTAAGTGGCTCACATAACTGAATGTAATGTATATGTATATGTATATGTATATGTATGTGCTAGCTATATTGTGTGTTCTTTCTCTGTCTAGCCTGTATGTTTTGTTTCTCATCACTATGTATTATGTTTGTTTCTCATCACTATGTATTATGTTTGTTTCTCATCACTATGTATTATGTTTGTTTCTCATCACTATGTATTATGTTTGTTTCTCATCACTATGTATTACTCATGAATGAACTGACTCTTTGTATGTTTCATTGTTCTAGTAATAGTATCTTCCTAAACTTTACCTATTATAGTTTACTAGTAATGTTGTTTGTGTATATGAACATGTTTGTATACCTTTGCTACCCAAAGGCATTGAACTGAATGAAAGAATTAACCTTTTATATCTACACAGGTATACATGATATATAACTAGGATTCAAACGACCTTCGGACAAATAACCTTGATACCCTAAGTCCACAACCAAACAAGGAACAGGAAGTAAGGTAGGCTATCAGTCCTAAGTCCTTTCAATCCTACTTATATAACTATATCTACATAGATACACATAATAAAGTTTAAAAGAGTTTAAGTAATAGTAATTGATATGTAAAAGAGTTTGTAAAACAGTTTGATGTAAAACAGTTTCAAGTAAAACGGTTTGATGTAAAACAGTTTGAAAAGTAAGAAATCCACTTGTTTGGTAGTTATTAATCACATGTGATTAATATAATAACTATAATAGTTCAACTTGTATTCCCCCCCATAAAAGCATGTAAAAAAATTTAAAAGGTTAATTAAGGGGTATGAACTCACCTGTAGTGAGTAGTTTGGATGAACTGATGATATAGGATTGCTAGGTGTCAAGTGAAGACTTGTACACACACAATGATCCTAGTTAACATATAATAACACATATATCTATCCAATTAGTCTTTAAACAACTAATTAACAAAGTTAAGACATCCTAGGACATGTAAAACACCTTATATAAGTGCTATAAGTCCTTAGGATTGCATCTAAGTGTTGTAGGACATTGATATTGAGTTTAGGGTTCAAGGGAACCCCTTATATGAGTTTACGGTTTTGTGACCATAACTCATTGAGTTTACGGTCGTAAACCCATGAGTTTACGGCCGTAAACTCATGCTTCTTTGTCCATGAGTTGTTTTGAAGCTCTACTAGTCCTTAGAAGCATTCCTACTTGAAGTATAAGCCTATGGAAGGGATTAGGGCACCATTTCACTCCTAAATGGAGTTTATGGTCCTTAGACCATTTTCCTTTGGGTTTACGGCTGTAAACCCATATGATTTATGGTCTTTTGATGTTTTCAAGTGCTAAGCTCATCAAGGAAAGGACCTATGCTAGTTTCCAAGGCTTAGAAGGGACTAGGGCACACTTTGGCACCCTTTTTAGGGTTTACGGTCCAAGAACACCTTGGACCGTAAACACCTTGTTCTTGTGTTTCTTGGGTGATTTCTTGATATATGGAAGTGTAACAAGCCTTATTATACTCTAGGATAGAAGTACTTACAAGACAGAGGCTTGAAAAGGTGCTAAAAGTCCAAGAACACTAGTGTGTGTTCTTGGTGTTCTTGGTGAAACTTGAAGATCTAACCTTTTGGAATGATTTTACGGATGGAAGTGTGTTAAATCACTAGATTAAGTAATATATCAACTTATAAGGGCTAGAAACACTTACAAGTTAAAGATCTTGAAGAATTGTTGGATGATACTTGAGAGAGAATTTAGTTTGGATCTTGATTTTGAGAAAAATGGTAAATAATGACTAAGTGTCATATATATACCCCCAATTTAGGGTTTACGGCCGTAAACACCTTTGTTTAGGCCGTAAACTCCAAACTCTTGGAGCTTTGGGATTTTATTGTTGCACAATAAACCCTAGAGCATCCTCTCTCCTGGTATCTCCTGAAGTACTAACTTAAAAACACTGAAACTTATCCCAAAAAGCTTGAAAGTTAGCAGAAACTGTTCTGACTTCTATTGAATTGAAATGTTGTACATAATAGAAATTTCGGGTTGTCACATCATCCCCCCCTCAGAAGGAATTTCTTCCCGAAATTAGAGTTTAAGCAAATAAGTAGTTACAAATAAATAAGTAAAAAGACGAGGATATTTCAGTTGCATCTGATCCTCTCGCTCCCGAGTGAATTCAGGTCCTCGCTTGGCGTTCCAGTTAACCTTTACTATCGGGATGCGGCTTTGTTTCGTTTGCTTGACCTCCCGGTCCATGATCTGTACTGGCTCTTCCACGAAGTTGAGGCTCTCGTTGATCTCGATCTCATCGAGTGGGATTACAAGAGTCTCGTCGGACAGACACTTTTTCAAGTTCGAGACGTGGAAAGTCGAATGTACGTTACTGAGTTCGCGCGGTAAGTTAAGTTTATAAGCTACAGGGCCGATTCTTGCGAGAATCTCAAAAGGCCCTATGTACCTTGGATTTAGCTTTCCATGCTTTCCGAAGCGTATCAAGCCCTTCCAGGGTGAGACCTTCAATAGAACACGGTCGCCCACCTGGAATTCCAACGGTTTCCTTCGTTTATCAGCGTAGCTTTTCTGTCGGTCTCTAGAGGCTTTCAATCGTTCACGAATTTGAACGATCTTCTCTGTCGTTTCCCGTATGATCTCCGGACCTGTGAGAGTGCTTTCAGGCACTCGTCCTTTAGCTAACTAGGTATCACCCACCTCAGCCTAACACAGAGGGGATCTGCACTTGCGGCCGTAGAGGGCTTCAAATGGAGCAGCCTTGATGCTCGTGTGATAACTGTTGTTGTAGGAAAATTCGACAAGGGGTAAATAAGTATCCCATGCTTTCCCAAAGTCGATCACACAGGCTCGCAGCATATCTTCCAAAGTTTGGATAGTCCTCTCACTTTTCCCGTCTGTCTGCGGATGGTAGGCTGTACTCATGTCCAACCTAGTTCCTAGGGAACTTTGTAGTGGACTGCCAGAACCTCGAAGTGAATCTACTATCTCTGTCCGAGATAATGGATATGGGAACCCCGTGCAGTCGTACAATCTCCCTAATGTAAGTTCTTGTAAGCTTCTCCATCTTGTCTGTTTCCTTATTAGGCAGGAAGTGTGCGGACTTGGTCAATCTGTCGACGATGACCCATATGGTATCAAGTCCACCCGTTGTGTTGGGCAACTTAGTTATGAAGTCCATAGTGATCCGCTCCCACTTCCATTCCGGTATCTCTGGTTGTTGTAGTAGACCGGAGGGTTTCTGGTATTCGACCTTGACCTTGGCGCAAGTAAGGCATTTACTCACGAAGGTAGCAATCTCTGCTTTCATGTTAGGCCACCAGTATAGCTTTTTAAGATCTAGATACATCTTATCTGAACCTGGGTGGATGGAATAACGAGTGTTGTGCGCCTCGTTCATGACCAAGTCTCTGAAACCACCGAGTTTCGGGGTCCAGATCCGATCCATGAAATAATAAGCTCCGCCACCCTTAACCTCCAAGTTCTTATCCATCCCTCTCAAGGATTCACCCGCCACATCTTCAGGTTTCAAAGCGTCGAGCTGAGCCTCCTTAATTTGTGTGGACAAGTGTGAATGGATAGTCAGAGTCAACGATTTGACTCTACGACCAGAATATTCTTTCCGACTTAGGGCGTCAGCTACTACGTTGGCTTTACCCGGATGATAACGAATTTCGCATTCGTAATCACTGAGTAGCTCGACCCACCGTCGTTGTCTCATGTTGAGCTCTTTCTGGTCGAATATGTGTTGCAGGCTTTTGTGGTCTGTAAAGATAGTGCTTTTTGTACCATACAGGTAGTGTCTCCAGATCTTCAGAGCAAACACAACTAATCCTAGCTCAAGATCGTAGGTAGTGTAGTTGACCTCATGTGTCTTTAGCTGTCTCGAGGCATAGGCGATGACCTTACCTCGCTGCATCAGAACACATCCAAGTCCTTGATTTGACGCATCGCAATAGACAACGAAGTCTTCTATCCCTTCGGGGAGGGATAGTATTGGTGTGGTGCACAAGGCTCTTTTGAGCGTTTGGAATGCTCTCTCCTGTTTCTCTTCCCAGTCAAAGGCCACACCCTTCTGGGTAAGTGTCGTAAGAGGTTTCGCAATGCGGGAGAAGTTCTGAATGAACCTGCGATAGTAGCCAGCGAGGCCTAGAAATTGACAAATTTCTGTAGGCGTCTTCGGTGTGACCAGCTCTCAATGGCTTTAATTTTGGAAGGGTCCACGTGCTAACCACGTGCCCTAAGAATTCGACTCTTCGGATCCAAAATTCACATTTCGAGAACTTCGCATAAAGCTTCTCCGTACGTAGGGTTTCTAAGACTAATCGCATATGTTGACTATGCTCCTCCTCACTACGAGAGTAGATAAGTATGTCATCGATCAAGACGATGACGAACTGATCCCAGTAAGGACGACACACCCTATTCATTAAGTCCATGAATACAGCGGGCGCGTTTGTTAATCCGAACGGCATCACTACGAATTCGTAGTGCCCATAACGAGTTCGGAAGGCTGTCTTCGGAACATCCTCCCCTAGCACTCGTAGTTGGTGATATCCGGACCTTAAGTCGATTTTTGAAAAGAAGTTCGCCCCTTGAAGTTGATCGAATAAATCGTCAATTCGAGGC
Source organism: Lactuca virosa (assembly GCF_052849685.1). Taxonomy (NCBI): domain Eukaryota; kingdom Viridiplantae; phylum Streptophyta; class Magnoliopsida; order Asterales; family Asteraceae; genus Lactuca; species Lactuca virosa. The sequence continues at coordinate 126,398,154 of NC_136430.1, forward strand.
AAAGGATAACGATTTTTGATGGTCAGTTTGTTGAGCTCCCTGTAGTCGATGCACATACGAAACGATCCGTCTTTCTTCTTGACGAACAAGACTGGAGCTCCCCAGGGTGAGAAGCTTGGTCTTATAAAGCCCTTGTTGAGAAGTTCGTTACGTTGACAGGACAGTTCTTGCATCTCTGCAGGTGCTAGAGGATAGGGCGATTTGGCTACGGGAGTAGCCCCTGGAACTAAGTCGATTCGAAATTCGACTTGACGTTGTGGAGGTAATCCTGGGAGTTCTTCCGGAAAGAGGTCGGGGAAGTCGCGTACTACTGGAATGTTCTGAATGTCTTTAGTTTCTTGACTCACATCGACCACATGAGCAAGGAATGCGCGACATTCCTTTCGCAAGAATTTCTGAGCTTGAATGCTCGAGATGATACAAAGGTTCGTGCCGGGTTTGTCGCCATATACTACTAGAGTTTTGCCAGACGACAGATTAAGGCGTACAGCCTTTTCGTAACACATTATGTCGGCACGATGAAGACTCAACCAATCCATGCTGATAATGACGTCGAAACTTTTAATAGAAACTGGCATGAGGTCGATCGAAAATGACTGGCTATCAAGTGTTAGGGTACACCCTATGAATATACTGCTAGTGCTCTCTGTCTTTCCATTAGCCATTTCTACAGTGAACGGTTCTTTAAGTGTTCGTGATTTTTGCTTAAGTAAATGAGCAAATTTTTGGTTCACGAAACTCCTCTCCGCTCCACTATCAAATAGTATGCATGCATAAGAGTTATCGAGGAGAAATGTACCAGTGACCACTGTGGGGTCGGCAACCGCTTCCTCGTGGCCTATGGCCAGAACTCTTGCCACTCCACCGGCATTCCCTGCCTTCGGGCAGTTCCTTTTGTAGTGGCCCACCTCACCACAACCGTAGCAAGTTTGGCTCACACCAACGCCGGGGATTTGGGTGATTGGCCTAGCCGGAGCTTTGCAGAAACGGGCAGTGTGCCCCTTCCTGTTGCAGTTCAAACACTGCATTTCCCGGCAGGCACCGACGTGATGGAAGTTGCATTTGTTGCACTTAGGCAAACTTCCAGCGTACTGCTTTACCGGAGCAGCAGCGGCAGGTGCTATCGCAGCATGTACTGCCACGACCTGCTGCTTTTTGGCAGCCTTTGTCTTCTTTTTGTCATCCCAAAACTTCCGCTTGGAATCAGCGGTTCTGGCGGGTTCTGAGATGGCCAGGGTTGTTGTTGCGGCCGGGGTACGAACCCCATGGTCTATGAGCCGCTGTGCCAATCGTTTGGCACTATCAAATGTAGTGGGGTGTGATGCCAAAACATTTCCCTGGTATGGTGGCATCAGCCCCCATATATATCTCTCGATTTTCTTTCCCTCAGTATGAACCATGTTGGGACAGAGGGCCACCAGTTCACAGAATCTGGCGGTGTAGGTGACTACGTTGGAGCCCTTCATGGTTAGGCTCCACAGTTCTTCCTCCAGCTTCTGGATCTCGCCCCTCGGGCAGTACTGCTCAATCATGAGGTCTTTCAAAGTTTCCCAACCCATAGCATTAGCCACTATAAGAGATAGTGACTTAACATGGCTATTCCACCATGTTAGGGCTTTTACTTCAAAGGTGCAAGCAGCAAACTTGACCTTGCTCTCCTCTGGACAGGAGCAGATTTCGAAAACCGATTCGGTTTTCTCGAACCATTGCGAGAGGGCAATGACTCCGCCAGTCCCTTTGAAGGACAATGGCTTGCAGTTGGTGAAGTCCTTGTAGGAGCACTCTTTCAAGCGCACAGGGATTCCACCATGAGTAGATAGGACAGGGGTTCCTCCTCCAGTGGAACCAGAAGAATGATATTATGACATGGCTGTAGCCACAGCCGTAGCTACAGCAGCATTCAGGGCTGCCATGTCGAATTGAGGAGCAGGTGGTGTTGGTGCAGGAGGATCGCGTCTTGTCGATCGACGTGGAGGCATCTTTCAACTATAAGTTTACAAAGACGAAGATATTGATAAGAATTTAATAGAAAATAGATAAGAATGACTCATGGACTAACTCTCCATAGTCCAACAGCACAAATGAATAACACGATTGATTGTAAACGAAAGCATTTGGATATAATTTCCATGAGATTAGATATCTGTCAATAATACTGGAATTACAGATGTAATGAGTTTGGGAAAAATGACCTAGATGTAGGTCTTACATCAACCAAGATGGGAAAATTTTTGACAGACTACTACCAAATTAAGACCTAACGAGTCTAAGATTTACAAAGATAGGAAATTAGACTAGAGTTTTTACACTAACTAAGTTACATCCAAAAGAGAAGTCGATGAGACTCTAACGGCGACGAGAACTACTAGAGTGAGTTCTTGACTCCGACAGAAGACATTCTATGTCCCTCATACGTCTTTCAGACCTTGCCTGCTGAGCTCGAAGTTCCCTGACTTCAGCTTGGGTTTCAGCAAGTTCCCTCTGTAGAACTGCATTGCGGACCTGAGTCCTTTCATGAGCAGACTCTAGCTGGCGAATGCGGACAGTGTTAACGCCAGAGTTGGCGTCAATCTCCACTACTCGGTCAATAGCTGCTCGACCTTGCTCGGTGTTCCGAGCAATCCTACGAACCATGATGGGTAGGACCCTGTCAGCTGAACCTCCATAGGTGAGGTTGTAGAAACTTCTATCTCCATTGTAGGGTATAGGTTGACCCTGTTCCTGACTCCATCTATTCAAGTTTGTGGCCCACAGAGGTGTGGGTCCTTGAAATGCTGGACGAGGGTTCAGGTTTGGGTCTTGAGCAGTTGGGGGTAGGTTGTTGACTTCAGGCTCCGAGTCAGAACCATTAGCAAAGCCTTCAGCTTTGTGATCATCCAATGGGATTGGGTGATCATCTTCTGGCTCTTCTCCAAGCCATCCTGCATTGCCATTGTTGGGGTAGTACGGGTCTCCGGGGATATGGAATCCAGCCATGAAATTTACGCGAGAAAAGGGATAAAGAAATAACTAAATAGACGAACTAATTAGATAATTATAAGATGATCTTTATCAGTTACTTCAACATTTGCGTAGTGCATACCAGTCATATGTAACCAAGACAGGATAGACCTTCGAATAAGTGACCCTAACTCTAAGTCCACAACCAAACAAGGAACCAGAAGTAAAGCAAACATCACAGATTCTAAGTCTATGATATCCTAGACACATATAACCTTAGCGTATCCACTCCGCAACTATTGACATACTTAATAAAGACTTTTAGTTCTCAGATAAGTAATTAATAGTACCACAAAATACTCCTATAATATTTTAAGTTTATGTTCTGTTCTACTATTCTTGTTGTAGAAGTGTTGGTAAGTTTTTAGACTTGTTGCAACCTCACAACCACACTTAGGCACATGCTAATCACTCCTCGGATAATGTAGTTGATCAGGCTACATCTTCCCAGGGTTGACCATATGTCTCTAAGTCTACTTGTGCTGTCCAACAATCGTAATACTTTTGTTCTGTCCTAGTGACACTAATTTTAGTATGAATGCAGGTATGTATACTTAGTTAAATATTTTATTATTTAAAAGTATAAACTCTTTATCAGAGTATTTTAATCCCGCTGTGTTTATAGTTCGTATATCTTTTATGGGTTGATACACTCGATTCACTATAAACAATGCTCTGATACCAATCTGTCACACCCCAAAACCGACGGCATAATCGTTCGGGGGTGGAGGACGTTATGTATAATATCACAACAATGCAAAGTAGTAAACAAGCAACAACATCATCCATTGCATTAATAATATAATTTCATACAAGTGTGTTCTGTCAAGTTATACAGACACCAAAAATAATATACATCAAAATAAAGATGAGTCTTGAACGAGCTCCATCTTCTCAAAAACCTGGCTCCGGTACCTGTCTACTGGCGACCTGAGAATACAAGTTATTTTGAAATAGTTTATCAGCTTTAAAGCTGGTGAGATCATAAGTATATTAATGTCTGTATTTGTTATGAAAGTGTTTGTAAGTCTTGTAATGTATAAGTTTTGTAAAAGTTTGTAATTGTTTGAACTCTCCTAGAAAACCCTATGTTTCCTACTAAAAGTAGCCTTCTACCAAGGCATCTAGTATCTGTGTGTGTGCCTCTTGTAAGAGTGTATATTTTCCCAAATCTGACTATCATTAACCAAAAATATAGTTTTTACATTATTGTTTATTGTGTGCATATCACAAAGTAAATGTAAAGGGAAATTTAATAGTACTGTAGTGTTGTATTAAGTAACTACTGCTGTACTAATTACTTTAAACTATTTGTTATTTAAAGTACCATGTGATCGGCCTGTATACTGCTACCGACTCTATAGTAAAACGACGATGTAAGACATAGTAAGAAATGACGTTAGGCACCCGTAGACTTGCAAGTCCCACTGTAGCGAGCATCAAGGTGTAGGATAGTCAATCCAGTATAGATCTATACAGAAACTCATACGCTCCCCATTTAAGGAGATTCTGGATACAAAAAGGGTCATGACAGGTAGTGCCATGCCCCCGTTAAGTGGCTCACATAACTGAATGTAATGTATATGTATATGTATGTGCTAGCTGTATTGTGTGTTCTTTTTCTGTCTAGCCTGTATGTTTTGTTTCTCATCACTATGTATTATGTTTGTTTCTCATCACTATGTATTATCTTTGTTTCTCATCACTATGTATTATGTTTGTTTCTCATCACTATGTATTATGTTTGTTTCTCATCACTATGTATTATGTTTGTTTCTCATCACTATGTATTACTCATGAATGAAATGACTCTTTGTATGTTTCATTGTTCTAGTAATAGTATCTTCCTAAACTTTACCTATTATAGTTTACTAGTAATGTTGTTTGTGTATATGAACATGTTTGTATACCTTTGCTACCCAAAGGCATTGAACTGAATGAAAGAATTAACCTTTTATATCTACACAGGTATACATGATATATAACTAGGATTCAAACGACCTTCGGACAAATAACCTTGATACCCTAAGTCCACAACCAAAGAAGGAACAGGAAGTAAGGTAGGCTATCAGTCCTAAGTCCTTTCAATCCTACTTATATAACTATATCTACATAGATACACAGAATATAAGTTTAAAAGAGTTTAAGTAATAGTAATTGATATGTAAAAGAGTTTGTAAAACAGTTTGATGTAAAACAGTTTCAAGTAAAACAGTTTGATGTAAAACAGTTTGAAAAGTAAGAAATCCACTTGTTTGGTAGTTATTAATCACATGTGATTGATATAATAACTATAATAGTTCAACTTGTATTCCCCCCCATAAAAGCATTTAAAAACATTTAAAAGGTTAATTAAGGGGTATGAACTCACCTGTAGTGAGTAGTTTGGATGAACTGATGATATAGGATTGCTAGGTGTCAAGTGAAGACTTGTACACACACAATGATCCTAGTTAACATATAATAACACATATATGTATCCAATTAGTCTTTAAACAACTAATTAACAAAGTTAAGACATCCTAGGACATGTAAAACACCTTATATAAGTGCTATAAGTCCTTAGGATTGCATCTAAGTGTTGTAGGACATTGATATTGAGTTTAGGGTTCAAGGGAACCCCTTATATGAGTTTACGGTTTTGTGACCATAACTCATTGAGTTTACGGTCGTAAACCCATGAGTTTACGGCCGTAAACTCATGCTTCTTTGTCCATGAGTTGTTTTGAAGCTCTACTAGTCCTTAGAAGCATTCCTACTTGAAGTATAAGCCTATGGAAGGGATTAGGGCACCATTTCACTCCTAAATGGAGTTTATGGTCCTTAGACCATTTTCCTTTGGGTTTACGGCTGTAAACCCATATGATTTATGGTCTTTTGATGTTTTCAAGTGCTAAGCTCATCAAGGAAAGGACCTATGCTAGTTTCCAAGGCTTAGAAGGGACTAGGGCACACTTTGGCACCCTTTTTAGGGTTTACGGTCCAAGAACACCTTGGACCGTAAACACCTTGTTCTTGTGTTTCTTGGGTGATTTCTTGATATATGGAAGTGTAACAAGCCTTATTATACTCTAGGATAGAAGTACTTACAAGATAGAGGCTTGAAAAGGTGCTAAAAGTCCAAGAACACTAGTGTGTGTTCTTGGTGTTCTTGGTGAAACTTGAAGATCTAACCTTTTGGAATGATTTTACGGATGGAAGTGTGTTAAATCACTAGATTAAGTAATATATCAACTTATAAGGGCTAGAAACACTTACAAGTTAAAGATCTTGAAGAATTGTTGGATGATACTTGAGAGAGAATTGAGTTTGGATCTTGATTTTGAGAAAAATGGTAAATAATGACTAAGTGTCATATATATACCCCCAATTTAGGGTTTACGGCCGTAAACACCTTTGTTTAGGCCGTAAACTCCAAACTCTTGGAGCTTTGGGATTTTATTGTTGCACAATAAACCCTAGAGCATCCTCTCTCCTGGTATCTCCTGAAGTACTAACTTAAACACACTGAAACTTATCCCAAAAAGCTTGAAAGTTAGCAGAAACTATTCTGACTTCTATTGAATTGAAATGTTGTACATAATAGAAATTTCGGGTTGTCACAAGGGGGAATCCGAATCCAAAAAATAATCAACATACATCATTCGAGGGGGAGAATGAAAATGCAAATGATGATTCGGATGTGTAGTCTGAATTTGATGAAGTAAATGCCGAATTGTTTCCAACATATGATCCTAATTATCCTCCGTTGGCTAAATGGACCAGAGATCATCCAAAAACTCAATTTATTGGAGATTCGTCTTTAGGAGTTCTTATGAGAGCACAACAAAAGGTGAAGCGAACTACATTGTTCTCCAAAGTGAAGTACTGCATGTTCAATTCGTTTATATCCAAAATTGAACCTAAAAATGTTCAAATTGCGCTTGATCACTCTGATTGGGTACAAGCAATGCAGGAGGAGCTCAACTAATTCGAATGAAACAAAGTCTGGAGACTGATTCCCACTCCAAAGGATGTGTCTGTAGTTGGTCTAAAATGGGTATTTCACAACAAGCTAGATAAAGAAGGAACTGTGATAAGGAATAAGGCGTGACTCGTTTTCAAGGGATACTGTCAGGAAGAAGGCTTTGACTATGAAGAAACCTTCGCACCCGTTGCAAGGTTGGAATCTTTTCGCATCTTTCTGGCATACGCAGTACAGAAGAACTTTGAAGTATATCAGATGGATGTCAAGTGTGCATTTCTAAATAGGGAACTAGAAGAAACAGTGTATATGGAACAACCACCAGGGTTCATAAATGAAAAGTATCCGAACCACTGTTACATTTTGGACAAGGCTGTTTATGGTCTAAAGCAAGCTCCGAGAGCCTGGTACGAAACTCTAACTCGTTTGTTAAAATAGGCTAAATTTAAACAGGGATTGGTTTACCCAACCTTCTTTCGCAAGAAAGATGGTCACCACTTGATGATCGTCCAAATTTACGTTGATGAGATCATCTTCGGATCAACTAACCCCAACTTAACAGCGGAGTTCCGAAAGTTGATGGAAACTAAATTTGAGATGAGCGCCATGGGTCTGATTAATTTTTCCTTGGATTGAATATAAGACAGAGTCAGGAAGGTATCTTTATCAATTAGGAGGCTTATACAAAGACCTTACTGTCCAAGTTTGGAATGGTGGGAGATTCGGAGGTGAAGGTTCCAATGGCATTCGGAACGAAACTAACACCGTCTCTGGATAAGCCAGCTGCTGACATGACTCTCTATCGTCAAATGATAGGTTCATTGATGTATCTGACTGCTCGTCGTCCATACATCATGTTTTCTGTCCGCTATTGTGCCAGTTTTCAAGCGAATCCTCGCGAACCCCACATGACCGCTGTTAAGCATATCTTCAGGTATCTCAAGCGAACAACCTCACTAGGAATTTGGTACCCTTCAAGTTCGGGTATCTTTGTGCAAGCGTTTTCAGATGCTGATCTTGGAGGTTGCGGTTTATGCCAATTCCTTGATGACAAACTCGTAAGTTGGCAATCTAAAAAGAAAACTTGCTTTTCCCTATTAATTGCTGAAGCAGAGTACATAGTCGCTGCCTCTTGCGCTTCACAAGTAATCTGGATTCAAATTCAGCTTCGTGACTATGACATCAACATGAAGCGAATCCCCTTATATTGCGATTCTGAGAACGCCGATCGTATTTGTCACAATCCAATGCAACATTCAAAGACGAAACACATCGCACTGAGGTATCACTTCATTAAAGACCATGTGGAAGATGGTAATGTCGAGATACACTTCGTTAGATCTGCTGATCAATTGGCCGACATCTTCACGAAAGCCTTTCATGAGCAAACCTTTAATAGAATACTTCAAGGATTAGGAATGATAGAGGCTAAATCTGTTCCGAAACAACCTTCACATTCGTAATGTTTTAACTGCGAATTGGTGCGAACGCTCGCGGTGACTCGCAGTCTACTTTTCATACTGCGAATTGGTGCGATCGCTCACAGTGACTCACAATCCACTATTCATTCGAAGGTTTGGAACTTCATGTATCCTTTGTACACTTTGCTTATTTCTTTTTCAGAAAAACAAAATCCAAAAATATTTTATTTGTTTATGTTTTTATCTATTTTTCAGAAAATCAAAAATAAAAAAATATTTTCTTTATTTTTGTTCTTATTTCTTTTCGTATATTAATCAAAATACCAAAAATATCAGATAATTGAACAGGTTTGAAGATTCATATCTTGGTAATCTCAATTACGAATGATGGGGCAGGTATAAAATTCCTAATCTAGGCACTAGTTAAGTGTCCCTAGAAGCATGATGTTGCATGTAGTCCGAAGCGTCAAAGACTCTATGTTGAAGCCTTAATGAATCAAATTACACCATTTGTTTCTTCCCACTTAGGCTGTTTATTCACATAAGTCATGAGCTACTTTACTCTTCTCGCATTGAGTTAAGAGTTTGCTGCTTGGCCACTTTTGCATAGCATAGGTACACTATTTCTTTGGAACCACCTCCTACTACTTCTCCATCACTTTCGCATTCACGAACGTAACCCTTGAGACTCTCAGAAATTACCATTGAGGTTTATGGTTACACAACTTCTAGGTTTATGATCTTAAATTAGTTATTACCACGAATTGAGTGAAACCTAAAATCCAACACATTTTCACGAATTGACGGTAAACAATTACATGTTCTAGATTTTTCACCAAGAAATTAACGAATGTCCACTTTCATGGTTTGTACCTAGAAATCTCTTTTTCTTTTGCGAGATCTTAATGAAATGTTCTAGTCCTAAGACGTTTCTTCCCAATAGATCCAATTTTATTTTTCTTGAGATTTCTATATTTATCCTAGTCACTGAAAATTATTCCCAAGCATACCTGTTTTTATGGCGACACTGGTCAAACAAGTGCTTCATACGAACATTCGGACTTATGTTGAGTTTCAGATTTAAATGAGGAAGAAGCCACCTCATTCGCCTTATTAAAAGAAGCCTTTCATTGTTTCTCCATAAACAGATGATTATAATTCAACGGGACACCACACAAGCACTTCAAAGTCTCTCTTGACTGCGAAGGAAGAGATTGTTGCCCGGGATCCATTTGTTTTATGTCTTATATGACATCACTAGAATCCCTATGAAAACTCACTTTATTTCTTTATCTTTGGCACACTCTTGCACAAAGATCTTTATGATTTTCAAAATTCTGGTTCGTTGTCCTATTGGTTACTTTCAGGTTCGGAGTACGGTAAATGGTGATCAATTGTGAATGTATGCGGCTGCGAAAGTCAGAATTTGAAAGGACGACTCTAAAGGATAAGATTTGAAATTGGAAGCGTGGAATTTGAAATGGCTCCTGAATTAACGCCTACTTTACCGCCGCCTGATCACACACCTGACGTAAGAATTGTCACTCATGCTTTTTCAGGGGCTTTTTTAGGCTTTTGAAGCGCTAAACGTCGGATTTTCTCTCTCTTACTACACAGTGTAAAAAGATTTCGACGCTTCAGTTATCATTACCGCTTTCAAAGAAATCAAATTCTCCAGCAAATTCTCTCAGTACTGTTCATCTTCCTCTCCAAGCTTCGATGGCTACTTCATCAGAAACCCCTTCTGCAACTGAACAGATGGCGTAATCCTCGATCCTCAACCTCAAGATAAATCAAAACATGATTCTCGATCTTGACCCAGCAAAATACAACGGGTTTCTTCAACCGATCGTCGAATGTTTGAGGTATTCACCACTGGTTATCGCTCTCACCAAGTCTGCAATTATTCCATTGGTGCATCTGTCAAAAGCTTATTCCAGAGCAAGTTATCAAAAGGGAGATGAGTTCATCACGTTCGAAATCTTCAATCAGAAAACCCAAATTACCAAGTCGAGGTTCTACAACCTTCTAGGGCTTCCACAGGTTCCTGACTTGATTGACCCCGAGAGCGTCTCTAACTCCGCCATTCTGGAGATGTTCTATCAGATGTGCTATAAGGAAACGTTGACTGCTGTTTGTAGATTCAAGAAGCCCAACTTGCCGCCGATGTGGAAAGGTATTTTCACTCTTCTATTCAAGAGCCTTTCGGAGAGAGTTACTGGCTCCGACTGTGCGAGCAAGTTCTTCATGACTCTGATGTACGGTATCTACTCCGACATCAATCTGGATTATGGTTCTGTTCTCTGGGCCAGTTGGTCCAAAGCACTCTCTCTACCGCAAGACACAGTGAAATTTCCTGTGCTCGTTTCTGGACTATCGTTGTTCAAAGGGCGATCAACAAGCTGAACATCCTCGTTTTAGAAGGTTCGTGTATGGCTTCAATCCAGATCTTTCACACCACGAACATCATACTTGCTGATAACTCCAAGTTCAGCTTCATCGGCTCCATTCCTGAAGTTATGCTATGAGAGGTTCCGACTGCGACTGAAGTATTGCGAGCCTATCGCAGTCTACCGTTCTCAGGCTTTCGCCCATTGATTGATGAGTTCCAGCAGATACTCGTAGAGGTTGACAAACCCAAGAAAGGGGGTAAGAATAGGGCTGTGAAAGTTGTTCCTTCCGAACCTCCTCAAGCACCGAAAAAGAAGAAGATCAAGAAAGTGGCTCACAGGCCAAGATCTCCAACTCCGAGCGACCACAAAGATTTGCAGTCGAAAACAGTTTCGGAAACTCCTGTTCAGGAATAGGTTCACATAGAGGATGATACTGCAGCAACATCTAATCTAAAGGTTTCGGAGCCTGCAACTACAAACCCTGAGGTAACGTTTGAAATCCCAACCTCTGTTCTAATTACCGAAGATCTATTCCAAGATTTTTCCATCCCTTCACCCACATCTACCATCTCTACTCCTATCATAATCTCCCCTTGCCTACCGATATCTTAGGGTGTTTCGCTAACCCAAACCCCACTCTTCACAGATTCAACCGCCACTACAACAACAACCACTGATGAACCTCCAGTCACTGTCAACGCATCTGATGCGGGGGCAAGGGATTCAGGTTTCTCAGTTAGTCATTCTACACCACCCATTTCTCCACTTAGACAGGATGATCCGGATACCATTTTTGGAGGTGATGTTAATTTCGGAGATTTTACCTTCAGTCCTTTCCATGTTCTTGAAGAAAGTGATGATGACGCACCATTCACTCAAAGGAAAATCAAGGCCATCAATGACAAACCGGATTCGTTAATTCAATCTTCCAATACTTCATACAACGATGCCTATTCTCAGGAAGCAGTCAAGGCATTAATCGAAACAACTTTAAAAGAACATGCTGCAAACCTAGAAAAAGCGAAAAACGATGTGACAACCCGATATTTTTCAAGTCAATGTAACGATCTAAAGTCAAGTATTGTAACCTATTTTTGAAATAATAAGAATAGCGTCAAAATGAAATGTTCAAAATTCTTAATTGGGATATATAAAGTGATAGGTATCATAACAAGGTTTTCATAAATATAAAGAACACTAAAATCCGGGTTATAACGAAGAAGTTATGACCAACCAAAGATCCGCAACAAAACCAGTAAAACACTGTTAAGCAGAAAATGCGAAATTCCAATAAAATGCTTTTTAACCTTAGGTATCTAAATGAAAGTCGTAGATATCATTAAACCATAATCGGATATAAAAAGAACGTCCAAATCTAACTTCGTATGAGGAAGTTATGATTTTTCTAAGTTTCAGATATAGCTGACACAACCTAAACGAGAATCGAAGATCTCAATAATAGTAGTACAACGGTAAAAAGACAGACGAAAACGGACATCCGATGAAGAAGTTATGGATTTTTAACGGACTTTTTCAGTCCCGGACTGTTAAAAATACAATTTAAAAAAATAAAGTCAAAATTAGCCGACGGAGTCTAAACAAAAGTTGTAGAGCATAATCTCACCTACGTGTGGATATAAAGAACGTCGAAATCGGAACTCGTATGCAGGAGATATGAATTTCTGAAGTTCGAGGCACGAATTCCCACCCAGTCAGAGACTCACGACGTGAGCCTGAAGCTCACGACGTGAGCCAGGGTTTGAATAAGGTCCAGCATCGGGATGTCAGAAATCGAGTCGACAAATGGATAGGATCAGCCTCACGACATGAGCCACTCCATGCTCACGACGTGAGATCCAAAATCACCCCTATAAATAGAAATCAAAGGTCTCGGGTTTAGGCTGCTCAAATCTACTTCCCTTTCTACTTTTTCTCTGTGTTAAGCATCCCGAGACTACTCCGACGCCCCGGTTACGTGTCGAGGCCCTGACGGAAGCCCGAAGTCCAGAAGTTCCCGAGATTTTCGAGGAATCGACTTCTTCCGGTCGAAGTTCTGCCCGAGGAAAGTATCGTTTTCATCAAATCATCTCTTTTACCAAGTGAGTTCATACCCCTAACATATCTTTTAAAGGATTTTAATTGCTTTTATGGAGGGGGGGGGGGAATACAAGTAGAAAACATTATAGTTATCGAATCAATCATATGTGATTTATAACTATCAAAACAAGTAGATCTCTTATACTTCAAACTGTGTTATCAAACAAACTATTTCAAAACAATTTATAAACTGACATCAAGTCATCTATAACCATTCAAATGGTTAAAACCCTTTTATATGCTAAACTCTTTATTAAACTCTTTTTAAACTTATATATATTGTCAAAATCATGTCTATATAGATATAGTTAAATAAGTAAAGTTGAAAGGGCTTAGGACTGATAACTCACTTTATTTCATGTTCCTTGTTTGGTTGTGGACTTAGAGTATCCGGTTGTTTGTCCGAGGGTCGTTTGAATCTTAGTTATGTATTAAGTATATGTGTATAGATATAAAAGTTCTTACATCAGTTCAACACTTTTGGTTAGCAAAAGTGTACAAACATACTCAGTCATTCAAAAAACATCACTAGTAAACTATAATAGGTATAGTTTAGAGGATTACTACGTACTAATTCTAGAACAATGAAACATACATGAGTCAGTTCAAACATACGAGAAACAAAGAGAACATACTACACATTATAGAACATACTAAACACTAGAACAGAGAGAACATACTATATAAATACAAGAATACTATAACTTTAATGTGAGCCACTACTTCACGGCTTAGCAATATCCTTGCTAGGTCGCGTTTTGTAACTAGAGTCTCCTGGAGGGAGAGCGTGAATTTGTGTATAGATCTGTACAGGATTGACCATCCTACACGTTGTTGCTAGCTACAGTGGGACCTGCAGGTCTACGGGTGACGAATGTCATACCATCTCGACGTCTCGCACGTCGTGTTTTACTAGTCAATCAAGTATGGTTATAATCTTATCACATTTTACCTTAATTAAACAAACAAGCTTAAGGTAGTTAGTACATTGGTAGTTACTTAGATAAAACTATAGTGCATCTTTATTTTCCCATTTCATTCACATTGTGATCTTCTCACATAAACGGTAATGAAAACTGTATTTTAGTAATGATAGTCATACTTTGGGAAAACACACACTTTTACAAAAGAACAGTCGGGTCTTGGTAGAAGACTACTCTCCATTTTAGTAGAAAATATAGGATTTTCTAGGAAGTATACAAACTTTACACCAAACACTTACAAACTTTTTCTTCAAAGTTATGCAAACATTTGGCACTAAAATACTTATGAACTCACCAGCTTTAATGCTGATCTACTCTTTCAAAATAACTTGTATTCTCAGGTCACCAGTAGACAGGTACACTGGACCAGGTTTTGAGAAGACGGAGCGTGTTCAAGACTCGTCTTTTATTTTGATTCATAATTTTGAGTGTCTTCCAAACTATATACAGAACACACTTGTATTAAATTATATTATTAATGCAATGGATGATGTTGTTTCTTGTTTACTATTATGCATTGATATGATACTGTACATGACGTCCTCCGTTCTGGTTTGGGGTGTGACAAAAGCCGTGGAGGATTCGGCTAACACATGCAAGGAAGAGACCGAAAAAGTCGATAAACTAATTACTGATGGTCGTTCCTTCATGAGCACTTTTCAGAGCTCCTTTGAGTCCAATACTGCGAAAGTTAATGAAGCAATATCAAGTCTGAGTGTTTCCATTCACACAGAGAAGGAGGCTCTCGAGAAGGTTCGCACGAGAATCAAATCTGACCACTTCGAGCTCAACTCATCTATCACATCCAAAATCATCAAGCTTCAAGATGACTTAGCTGTTGAGAGAAAAATAATAGATGCTCTAGCACGCAAGATTGAGAAGGTGAAAGTGCTAACTGTGAAGCTTGAGACTACTGAGAAAAAAGTCGATGAGCTCTTATCAGAGAGAGCTGTTATAAAAAGCTGCGTTTCAGATGTGAACTTGTTGCTATCCAATATTGTTGAGGCTCGTGATACATTGATCCCTATCACTGTTAGGAAGCATCTAGCTGATAAGATCTGCCCCGCATTCGCAATGTTAAATCGCCTTGAGGGTGTTTCGGAGTTTAGCTCACTTCCGAAACAAGGGGGAGAATATGAGAAACCTCCGTCTACAAAAGAACCAAAGAAAGCTAGTGAACAAGTGAAGCCAAAGGGATCTGAATCTGAATCGATGGGTAATGTATGTTCAAGTTCAAAGGGAAAGGAAAAAGTGTTAGAAGAAGAAGAAGAGGAAGAAGATGAAAATGAGAAACTAAAACACAAGGCTCGTGATGCAATTTTAGATGAAAACATGCGTATTGCGAGAGAAGCAGAGGAGAAAGAAAAGGCTGAGCGTGAGGATCAAACTACTTTGGCTGCCAAGAAACTATTATTTCTTCCTTGGTCCTTGGAGAAAATTCTGAACGAAGCAGTCGCTAATCCGAGCCTTCACTGGTTGGAGCCAGTTATTTCATTCGAACTGGAGAACACTCTCGATTCGCAACTTGACGTCCCCATCACACCGAAAGCATTCTTGTTTCTATATTTTGATGTGATTGCGAACGCTCCAGACTCAGATGCGAATGTTGATAAGTCTCTGGTAACTTTTTGTTTGAAGTATGGAAAACCTCAGTTCCAGACCTGGAGTTCGCAGAAGATCAGTGCCGTCAAAGTTATTGGACCTATTCAAACCGAGAGTTTTGTTAATGTCAAATTCAAAACCACTCGAGGTTCTGCGAATTCAGTGTTTGAATTCTCGCTTGCAGACCTTCCTTGCTTAAATCCTTATGACTGGATTATTCTGTTACATTTCTTGATGCAAGACAAGAAGAAATACGAACCGGTTGTTGCTCACATCAAAAGGATGTTGGTTTCGTATATATATATATATATATATATATATATATATATATATATATATATATATATGAAGTTGCGAAGTTCGATATTTAAATCGCTTTGGTTTTACGAAAGAAACCAACAGTCCTTCCCCAAGGTTTAGCAAGTGATATTGAGAAGATGCAAATGGGGAAAATCAAAACTGATAACTGGACTGTTATTTTTCAGAGAGGTACAAGAGAGAGAGGAGACATTTAGAAATGTCTGTTCGCACTGCCAGATAAGCATCTGTTTTCTACAGTTTGCTTGAACTACATTTTGGACATCGCAGGCAGCTGCAATGCGAACAAGGATGCTGCAAACAAATGTTATTCCGACATGATTCGCTGGTACATTGCCTTTCGCAACACTCTTCTCAGTGTTATGCCAAAGATTTTCAAGTCTCAGAAGCGAACACAACAATGAAGGTCTTCCTCCCAATCGACACAAAGGGGTAGATTGTTGGGTATTAAGTGTTGCGTCTTTATGGGATTTAGTACAGTCTGTTTTGTATCCGGGTTGGGCCTATCCACCCATGACTTATTAATTAGGGTTTAGCTATGTAAGGTGCATGCATGCACCATATCTTGTAGTCGTCTCATTGCATTGTAACCCTACACAACCTCTACAATAGAAGTTCTTTGTCGAGATCTTATGAGGCAATGGCTTTTAATCATTCAACACATATTTGATCTTCATTCTGTGTCTTTGATTACTTTTAACTGTTTAACCTAATCGATCTTACAAGATTTATTTCTAACAATCCATATACATATTCACATCCCATATTGTAATCGATGTATTTATTGTAATGCAAATCACATTATGCCGACAATGGGAATTACATGTAATAACATGGTATCAGGCTTCTTTCCGGTAAAATCCTAGTACGTCGATCCTGTATCCTGTTAGTCCCTACTATTTGTCGTTCTCCTCCAACTTCTGCTTCTTTTTCCTGTCGTTCATCTTCTTCATCATCATCATTCCGTACTTAAGTGCTTCTACTCCTTAATTCGATCCCACCGACAAAATTTACATTATCACTAACATCAAGTCTTATGTTCCATTTTGACTAGACCTTGATCGTTTGAACTATGATGCTTGGAAGGAACTTTTCAAAACACACTATATTGGATATTCTGTGTATGATCATCTCACCCCCACACCATCATAAAAATGTACTCAAAAGTCCGAACTAGGAAACGGTTGATAATATTGTCAAACAATGGATATACGAGTCTCTCACCAAATCCATTATTCAATCTATTATTACAAATGACGCGACTGCTACCGATGTTTGGAAAGCTATTGAAGATCTCTTTCATGAAAACAAAGAAAGAAAAGCCATGGAACTTGATGATGAGTTATGTTCTCTCGACTTTGGAAACTCGTCTGTTATGGAATATTGTACCATGATCAAATCCATATATGATCTCCTTACAAATATTGGTTCTCCATTTGCGGAACAAAATCTTTTAATATATGCTCTCAATGGTTTGTCTCTAAAGTTTGCTCACCTTGTCATAACCATTTTCCATTAAATACCATTTCCAAAATTCTTGGAGATGAGGTCCATGTTCACCCTTGAGGAATGGTCCATGATTAAAGAGCAAAAACGCATTGTTCAAATACCACATATTGATACACCTTTTTCTCCAATGATCCTTAACACCAAACATCAAAACCAGGGGTACAACTCTAATTGTGGAAATCATAACGGGGGAAGAGGTGGTGGTCTTAAACTATGTGGTGGACGAGGTGGCTACTCCGACGGTCAGAATGGTGGCGGACGCGGTGCTCGGTTCTTCAATGATGGCGACACTCATCAACAACAACAATCGAATAACTTGGGAGGATTCTATGCTTGCCCTATGCCCTACCCTCCTCAACGTTGACTCTTTCCACTACCTCCTACATCAACCCAATGCCAGCCTCCATTAGGCCCACAGTCTCATCATCTTCCTTCTACTTGGACCACTGTTGCTCCAACCTAACATCAAGAGTTGAAGATCTCAACTTAGCTCACTACCGGACAACCCATGTACCAGCCCAATGGACGAAAATATTTTCAACACCCGCCTGCTCTTGATTAACTATCCACATTACCTCAAACATATAATACTATGATAATTGAAGATATGGGAAACAGTGATTGGTACATGGACACCGGGGCTGCCTTACATCTCAACAATGATGAAGGTACTTTCAATTCCTTTTAGGAACAAGTACGATAACTTCTCTACTATTTTTAGGATGTAAAGTGGATAACTACCAAAACTATAAGCATGCAAGACACAATATTTATGTGGTTTGGTCAAGGTGACCTACGTCCACGGGCAGGAGGAAAGTATTCTTTATTTCAAAGCTCTCAAATAGAGGTTACAAGTACAATTTTCATAGAGATTCGCCTAACACTCTAGAATTCAAGATAGAAAATTACCTAACATGCATTCATATTTATACTTGAGGGATTAGACCTAAAACCCTAATGGCTTAAGCCTAATGGCCCATAGGCCCATCAAAGGTGTCAATCAATCACAATCTGCCATGCAACATCTTCTGGAACATTCTTCCATGTCATACAACCCATGAGCATCAACAACACATATGATGGACCACCTTGACCATAGTGGAGAATCAAGATGAACACGTGGCGCATCATGAATACTAATGGCCCAACAACCATCATGGTGGCAAAACATGATGTATTTCTTGAGCATGTCATCTTCTAGAAAAACATGGATCAACATAGCACAACAAAGGAATCAAGATGACACATCATGTACCCAGATGGTCCATGATGGCGCAACATTTTCTCTATGGCGTAACATCTCATGAGGATGGCACAACTTCTCCTCAAGATGGCACAAATGAAGGGTTTTGAGCATTCTAACACTCCTATGGTGTACATGCAACCCTAGAAACCTTGGATCTATGTTTTACTAAGATACATGCAAATTTGATTTTCCTAGGTTCTTAACCTAACTAGCATGGCATGGGGAACTTTGAAACATAAATTCTAGTAGAAGAACATACGTTTTTGTTGCTTGGATTCCTTGAGAACCTTGTAAGCCTAGCACCTCAAGTGTGATGCCTCAAATGTCTCACACAACACCACAACACTTGGAATAACCTTGAGAGAAGTTCACTTATCACTCAAAATCGGCTAGCCCTCTTGTTCTTCACTTAATGGTCGATTTTTCTTACGATGGGGTTTCTTATATAGTGTGCCACATGTAGGGTTACTCCATGTAAACCCTAATGTGCATGGCTTTTCATATTCCATGATCCATGGGTTTATAACTACCATGGACTATCCATGGAGCACCTTATGGGTTTTAGCCCAATTCATATAAACCATGGATCATTAGCCCACTATACAAGAATGGATGATTCACACAATCAACCCCATATATTTAATTAGTCTCTTTTTGATCACTTAATTAATTCCAAATTAATTCTTTGATCAATACTAATTAAATAATATTATTAATATATTAGAACTTATAATATATTAATAAACCTTAAGTGTCCTTTCTCTCATTTGGTCTATCTAAGTATTGCAATACCATGTAACCCAAATGGACCATGCCAACCGGGTCAATACATACCAGAAATAGTTATGGACTTAGACACCTTATCCAACAGTCTCCCACTTGGATAAGTCTAATTACTATAACTGCAAGTATGAATTCAGGAACCGATCAGCAATCGTAGCTCTTTCAAGGTCTCACGGAACTGAGATGATGATGATATGCCATTTAAGATAAGTGATCATATAATCCTCTGTTCTAGATATCAGCCTAACAAATACATGGAACAATGTCGTACTTATTGTCCAGCAGTTTGTTTCTTGTTTTCTGATTTGTTTGACATAGAACTTAATCGAACACATCAATTTAGTTATGACCGGGCCCGGTACATAGGTCACAACAAAATCATCGCGGGGCCCAGATATCGCTTCTAATCCAAGAAGGAACAGATAAACTTCGACTCATATGCTTGTTCTACTACTTGTTGAATTATACACAAAGGCACGTTTTATAACAACGAGTTACCAATGCGTTTTCGTACAATCAATGTATAACCAACTCATAGTCAACAACTCATATCTCTAGGTTTGAAGACTTATATGATATTACCGTCTCACGATCATTCGAGATAAATTCCATGAAGTGATACAAGTGAGCGTGGGTTGAATCCAATACTCAGAACTTATGAGCACTCATGAGTGTTGTAGCAACTCTTGCTATATCCAACATCTTAGACATCTACAAGCCAAATCATGACAGTCTTGATTCATATCTACTTTGTAAGGGTCGAATTGTTGTAATTAGTCGAAATATATTTTGTACTCTTCAAATGTTTTGTAATGTATTTTACTAGGGCGCTTTTATTCGAAGCTTTAGAGTCAACGCCTTAGTATATTTTTTGTACGCTTTCGGTTCCCTATAAATAGGGGTTATTTACTAGAGTTAGATAAGAGTTTTTACAGACCTGTCTATTTTCTCTGTAAACATTCGAAAGCATAAATCAAGCTGAAACAAGATCATATTTACATCTGGTGTTCAATCTTGCATTCATACTTGAATTCATACTCTGATTAATTCAATACTCGATTCATTGGTTCATCAATTGGTATCAGAGCAGGAATCATATCTCTGATCTGATTTTCACGATGTTCAAAAGGTTTTTGAATCAACTTTTTGATTCAAAAGTTTCCGCACTTTTTGAAAGTGAAAAATTGTCTAGATCTTAGTCTGTGATTCGATTCTGCATTTGAATTGTTGAATCGAGTGTTATTCTCATCAATTAGATTTGATTCATCTGGTTTGTTTTCAAATTCTCAAATCTTTTCAAACTTCTCAAAATCATCTTCCGTACAACAATGGCGAGTTTCAATCTCAATTCGATGACCTCGTTTTCTCATCTGTTAGGTTCATCAACCAAAATTCCAATGCTAATCCCTGAATACTATGATAGTGGGCTGATCGAATGCAGGATTATCTGAATGGTCTGGATGAAGAATTATGGTCATGTATCACTGGAAATGTCAATGTTCCAGTGAATGTTCAACTAATTGGATCATCTTCTACAAATTCTGGAGTTGATAATCAATCTGATCGTCTGAAGAAACTGGAGAAGAGGTGTATGAGGGAACTGCGAGGTGCTTTACCTCTAGTTGTGTACAATTACGTTAGAAGTTGTACAACTGCAAAGGAGGTGTGGAACAATCTGAAAGATAAGTTTCAAGGAAGTGAGAAAACAAAAATCAATTCAGTCAAACAGTGTTTGGTTGAACTGAAAGATTTCAAACAAAAAGAAGGAGAAACAATTGAAGTTTACTATGATCGTCTGAACGAGTTAATCTATCGTTGCAATCGCTATGGAATTACCAGGACTTCAATGGAATTCAATCTCATCTTTGTAATGGGGCTTCAAAAAGAGTGGAGAAGTGTGAGTATGATGGTGAAGAATCAACAAAGTTTTGATACATCAACTCTCAATGATTTGTACAATCAGTTGAAAACACACGAAATTGAGGTAAATGAAATTGCTGAGGAATCGAAGCTGAATTTGGGAGGTCCATTAGCTCTTGTGTCAAAGATTTCGGAGAAAGAAGCTGAAAATGGTGATTATGAGGAAGAAGAAGGATTCATCATGAATTCGGATGATGAAGCAATAACATTTTACTCGAATAATCGTGTTAAGAAATTTTTCAAAAAGCCGTTCAATTCCAAGACTAAGCTTGCTGAGGTGAAAGGAAGTTCTGTGAGTAAAATGTTGTTGAGGAGAAAAAGAAAGTTGAGAAGCAAGATTCGAAGATAGCTGAAGGAAAGGGTGAGAAGAAGCTGAAAGGTGATGCTGGAATAGATTGTCATTATTGCAACGGTGCGAATCATCTTGCAAATGACTGTATGCTTCGAAAGAAGGATGAGAGGAAGAATAAAGTCAAAGATGAGGCATAATATGCAGAGAAGCTTGAGGTGGTTCGTGCTAAAGAAAAGAATTTGTCATTGGTTGCAAAGGGTGAGCATGAGGATGAAGCGTTGTATGCGAAAATGGAGGAGGACTCAGATGATGAGGAATTCGAAGTGAGGGGACGATGCTTCGTATCCAAAGCGGCTGACAAATCTCCAATAACAACAAAGGTACGTAAAATTCTCGAATCTTTTAATATTCCTACTCATGCTTATGATTCTGAACTAATATCTTTTGATGAAACGGTTACTTATTTTGATTCAATTGTTGTGTCTGCTAGTAATGAGGCTAACAAATTGTCCATGGAGTTGTTAGAGACCAAAAAGAGATTAGACTTGAAAATAAGCAAAATTGAATGTTTGGAATTACAAATTACAAACATTATGTGTGATAGAGATACTTTAACGAGTGATGTCAAACTTTTGCTTGCACAAAGAAACATTTACTGTAATTCTGCGAAAAGACTTTATGGCAAATTAACTGATCTACATCATTCAAGTGACATAAGTAAAGAGCAACATAGAAAATTACTACCTTTTCTAGCATTCAAAAGAGCTAAGGTAGATAATATTCCGTATGATTGTGAGCAAATAATAGCTGATTTCGACAAAGTTCCTGATGATAGATATAAATATGGAATTGTCAAAATTGATGAATGTCTTGATGCAAATGAATTAGTTAACATCGTGAATGATACTTTGACTAAAACTGAACAAATTCAAATTTTGAAAAAGACTGAGAATTCAACATCTGATTCTCAATCTAATTTTGCTGATATTGAAGATAATTCTGACAATATTAGTGAAATTAGTGAACTTGAAGATGTTGATTGTTCTCAGTTGTCTGTTATTAATGTTGCATCAACATCTAAAGGGAAAGAAAAAAATTAAGGATTTGATGGTTGAAAATGAAACTGATATACCCTCAACTTCGAAAGTTAGTGATGTGAACTTCGTGGATATCGAAGACATTCAAACTGATGATAGTGATGATGAAGATGAAGAGAAAATTTCGAAGGAAAAGAAATCTTCAAAGGAAGAAGAAAATCCACGAATAGTGGTTGATCAGGTGTATGGTGATACACAAAAGTCCGAAAAAGTGATGAATGAAAAAGGTGAACACTATCTTGAAACGAATACAGTGGTTTATCCAAACTTCAAATGTATAGATGATGTCATTTTTCCAAATCAAGTTTTCGTAACTACTGGAAATGTTGAGAAAATCAAACCAGAATTAAAGAAGTTAGTTGAAGAGGATAATTCAAAAACAACTGATGAAGGCTTTTTCGCAAATCAAAGCACAGTTGAAAACAACTTAACAAAGAATTCATATGTTTTCCAACGTCAAAAACCACAAAGAAAATTGGTTGAAAAATCAAAAATTGAAAAAGAGAATTCAAAACAAGTTGAAAAGGAATGTGAAAAAGTTGTCAAATTAAACTCCAAGGAATTCAAAGATCAAATTGACAAATTTTCGAAGGAAAACAACATTTCAAAAAGACAAGCAAGAAAGAAAATATTTTGGCAAAATGTTGAGTCTCAAAAGGTATCTGAATCACAATCACCCAAAAATGTTTTCAAAGCTACAAATTCATCTTTTTCAACAAACCCTCAACATTTATCTCAATCAAATCATTCAAAGTCTGAAGTGAATAATCAACCAAGGTTTTCGAAAGTTTCAGAAACTAATATTCCAAGAAAATTTTCAAATAACTCAAAACCAAATCAAAAATTCTTTCAACGTCAACATTTTAAATCAACAGTTGATACATCATATGCTAAATCTTTTATAACAAATCCAAAAGTTGATTATGTTCCTAAAAAGCCAAATTTTCCAAATCAAACGAAGAAAGAAACTAGGAAAACTTCACGAGAAAAAGGAATAACGTCAAGGAAGAACGTTGATCATTGGCTTGAAGGCAAATGAAAGATGTATCAGTCAAATACATATTCAAAGGAGCAAATTCACGAAGCATATGAAAACTATATTAATAATTCATCAAATGGCAGTTCATCGTCTAAGGATTCGAACATTTCAGTCAAAGCTTGGAAACCAATAATAAAAGCAAAGAATGTTCATTCACAAACTCAGAATTCGAAGGGTAATGTCAGTGAACATTCGAAACCATCAAAAACTTATGTTTCGGTTCCTTTAAATGAAGATGTAAACTTAATTGATAGTCTCAAAACAAAAGTTTGTGATTGGGTTAAAAGTTCTTCATTGCATTCGAAATTGAAATCTAATTTCCAAGGACCCAAAAAGCCTTGGGTACCTAAATTTTTCCATTGAATGTAGGTACTATGTGACGAGCAATATGATAACAAGTGGTACATCGATAGTGGTTACTCTCATCACATGACTAGGAAGAAGGAGAATTTACGTGATTTCCGAAGTCTCAAAAATGCTGGAGTAGTGAAGTTTGGGAACAATAAAAAATGTCAAGTCAAAGGATATGGGAAGATCACGAATGGACAATTCAATCGTGTGGCGTATGTTGAAGGTCTTCAACATAACTTGATAAGTGTTTCTCAACTTGTTGTGGGCACTGGCAATCAAGTTCTTTTTAACGAAGAAGGAAGTGTTATTTCGAATGTCAACACAAAAGAAGTGTTACTAAAATCCAAAAGGAAAGGTGACATGTTCACTTTGGATATCAATCCGATAGTAGGGAAACCTGCTATATGTCTTCTTTCGAAAGCAACAACAGACTTAAGTTGGTTATGGCATCGAAGACTTTCTCATCTCAATTTTCGAAACATCAATAAGCTTGTGGTACAAGATCTGGTAAGAGGTTTACCTGTACTTAAATTTGACAATGATTCTTTATGTGCAGCTTGTGAAGTTGGCAAGCAACATAAACAAGGTCATCCAATTACAATAGATTCGAAAATTGTCGCACCTCTGGAGCTTTTACATATTGATTTGTGTGGTCCTTCGACTGTTTCAACTCTCAACAAGAAACAATACATTTTAGTTATTGTTGAAGATTTTTCCAGATTTACGTGGGTTTATTTTCTCAGGCTTAAATCCGAAGTTGCACAAATCATGATTGACTTTATCAAAAAGATGGAAACAACATTGAAGAAGATTGTTCGAAAAATTAAGAGTGATCATGGAACTGAATTTAAGAACAATGTTCTTGATTCATTTTTGGTGGACAAAGGAATTTCGCATAATTTTTCATCTCCATACACACCACAACAAAATGGTGTTGTTGAACGAAGAAATAGGTCTCTATGCGAAGCGGCAAGGACTATGTTGTCATATGCGAATCTTCCACAATACCTTTGGGCTGAAGCCGTATCCACCGCATGTTTCACTCAAAACAGATCTTTCATTCATCGCCGTTTTAACATTACTCCATATGAAATTCTCAACAATCGAAAACGTAACGTCAAATTTTTCCATGTTTTCGGATGCAGATGCTTCATTATGAATCTCAAGGATAATCTTACGAAATTTCAAGCTAAAGCAGATGAAGGGATTTTCTTGGGATATTCGCATAATTCAGTCGCATATCATGTGTTGAACAAAAGAACACGAAGAGTTGAAGAAACTTTTAATCTTACATTTGATGATTACTACATTAAACAAACAACATCACAGTTTGAAAATCATCCTGTTCTGACAAAAACACAAGATGAATCTGAATCCTCACAAACATTAGATGTTGATTATGATTTAATTTTTGGAATTTCAGATCATGTTCTTAATGCTGAAATATATGCAAATGATAATCATATCTCTGAACTCACAAAGCTTACTGATGATTCAACATCAACTTCTCCAGAGAAAAGCGGAAGTATGCAAAACAATCCAGTGGAGGGGGAGCAATTGGATTCGAATACTCTAGTTGAGGAAGAGCATTCTTTCGAGGGGGAGAATGGAAGAGTGAATGCTAATGTTGAGGGGGAGCATTTAGAAAACATTGAGAATAATGATGATTTAGATTATGTTTGTTCGATTGCAGGTTCAGAAAATAAAGATATATACGAAGATGCACCTTTGGAATTTGATCCAGCATATCCGCCAATGGAAAAGTGGACAAGAGATCATCCGAAGGATCAAGTAATTGGGAATCCACAAGAGGGAGTTTTAACAAGAGCTCAAATTCGCGCAAAGAATGAGGTATTGAATACTCATCAAGAATTTTGTATGTTCAATGTTTTTATATCTAAAATTGAACCAAAAACAGTTAAGATTGCAATGGAACACTCAGATTGGGTTGTTGCAACGCAATCTGAATTGTCTGAATTTGAACGAAACAAGGTTTGGAGATTAATTCCTAAACCTGAAAATGTTTCGATTGTCGGGTTAAAATGGATTTTCAAAAATAAAACCGACAAAGATGGAAATATTGTTCGAAACAAAGCCAAACTTGTTGTTAAAGGTTATTCACACCAAGAAGGAATGAAGAAACTTTTGCCCCTGTCGCAAGACTCCAAATCATGTTTATATTTTATTAACGAAGAATTTCCAAATCATGTTTATATTTTAGATAAGGCAGTTTATGGTTTGAAACAAGCACCACGAGCATGGTATGCAACTCTTACTTCATTTTTGAAACAATCTAAATTTAAACAAGGATCTGTTGATCCCACATTATTTTGAAAGAAAGTTGGGAATCATCTAATGCTTGTTCAAATTTATGTTGATGATATTATTTTTGGCTCAACTGACCCTGCTTTATCTAGAGAATTCGAAGATTTGATGAAAAGTAAGTTCGAAATGAGCATGATGGGAAAAATCAATAATTTTCTTGGTTTGAATATTCGTCAAAACAGAGAAGGGATTTTTATTAATCAAGAGAAATATACGAAGAATCTGCTTGAAAAGTTTGGATTGACGAATAGCACAAAGTTACGAGTTCCAATGGCAACTGGCATAAAGTTGACACCTTCGTTAGATAAACCTGCAGTTGACCTAACTCTTTACAGGAGCATGATTGGTTCATTACTTTATCTTTCAGCAAGTAGACCTGATATCATGTTTTCTGTATGTAATTGTGCTAGGTATCAGTCAAATCCACGAGAACCACATCTCACTGCCGTGAAGAATATATTTCGTTATCTTAAAGGAACAATTTCGTTAGGATTGTGGTATCCTTCGAACACTGGGTTCTTTGTACAAGCATATTCGGATGCAGACCTGGGTGGTTGTAATCTTGATCGAAAGAGCACAAGTGGTGGATGTCAATTTCTTGATGGCAAATTGGTGAGCTGGCAGTCGAAAAAGCAAACATGTGTATCAATTTCAACAGCTGAAGCAGAATATGTGGCTGCTGCTGCTTGCACTTCACAAATAATATGGATCCAAAGTCAATTGCGTGATTATGCAATAAATATGAAAAAGATTCCATTATATTGTGATTCTCAAAGTGCAATAAGAATTTGTCATAATCCTGTGCAGCATTCGAAGACTAAACATATAGCACTTCGTTATCATTTCATCAAGGATCACGTGGACGATGGGAGTATTGAAGTACATTTTGTGAAAACAACTGATCAGTTAGTTGATATTTTCACGAAACCTTTAGATGAAAAATCTCTTGTGAGAATTATAGAGGGACTTGGAATGATTGATGGAAATTCTGTTCCAAGCGAAAAAGAAGAATGATGCATGATAAGGACTGATTCAGAGGCGCTGAATGAAAGACAAAGCAATATCCGTCAGCATTCAGAGGTTACTGTTCATAGTCAACGCTTCGACCCCTTCGAATTCGTAAATTGGTCACTTATTTTAAGGGTTGATTCAAAGGTTACTGTTCATAGTCAACGCTTCGACCCCTTCGAATTCGTACATTTGTCACTTATAAGGGGATGATAAAATTTCGCATTTTTGCAACAAGTACTGTTTCATTTTCGGAAATTCAAAAATACAAAAAGATTTTCATTTGTTTTGTCATTTAATTTTCAAAAATTCAAAAATCCAAAAAGATTTTCGTTTGTTTAGTCATTTAATTTTCGAAAATTCAAAAATCCAAAAAGATTTTCGTTTGTTTTGTCATTTAATTTTCGAAAATTCAAAAATCCAAAAAGATTTTCGTTTGTTTTGTCATTTATTTTCGAAAAATTCAAAAATACAAAAAGATTTTCGTTTGCTCTGACTTTATTTTCGAAAACTCAAAACAACAAAAATATTTTGATTCTTATTTTTTTTAGTATTTTGTTGCCGATAATCTTGAAGACACAGAGTGGCTTATGCTTGCAGTTCTAGGGTCAGGTACATTTTTCGTATGAATCGATAAATTTTTCATCATTTGAACTAGTTAAGTTGTCCCTAGAAGCATGCTGCTGCATGTTGTCCAAAGCCTCCAATGACTTAATGTGTGTGTACGAAAGCCTTAATGAAATATTTCATACGAAAATTTCTTCCCAATAAGGCTTATATTCACATTAGTCTCTGAGCTACCTAACTCTTCTCAAAATGAGTTAAGAGTTTACTGTTTGGTCCAAACATAACAGAGGTACTTTTTCTTGGATAAGGTGTCTAAGTCCATAACTATTTATGGTATGTACTTGACCCGACCCGGCATGGTCCATTTGGGTTGCATGGCACCATGCAATTGGATAAACTAAAATGAGAGAAATAACACTTATGGTTTATTAATATATTATAAGTTCTAATATATTAATAATATTATTTAATTAGTTTGATCAAGAATTAATTTAGAATTAATTAAGTGATCAAAAGATAACTAATTAAATATATGGGTTGATTATGTAAATTATGCATAACTTGTATAGTGGGCTAAGAGGCTCCATGGATTATCAAGTTGGGTTAAACCCATAGGATGCTCCATGGATGCTCCATGGGAGTTACAAACCCATGGGTCATGGAAATGAAGAGTCATGACACATTAGGGTTTACATGGTGTAACCCTAGATGTGTCAACACTATATAAAGAACCCATGCTCCACCAAAATCGGTTGCACACAAGAATCAAGAGGGCTAGAGCCGATTTTGCAAGTGTAAGATTCTCTCAAAGTTTACTCCTTTGCATTTGGTGTTGTGTGAAGCATTTGAGGCATCACACTTGGGGTGCTAGGCTCACAAGGTTTCAAGGATCATAATCAACAACAAGGTAAGTTATTCTATCTTTCATTCAAGTTAAAAATGTTCCCCATGTATGCTAGATAGGAATATAACCTTGGAATTCAACTTTGCATGATAATTAGACAAACATAGATCCAAGGTTATTAGGGTTGCATGTACACTTAGGAAGTGTTAGAATGCTCAAAATCCATCAGTGGTATCCAAGGTTATTAGGGTTTACATGGTGTAACCCTAGATGTGTCAACACTATATAAAGAACCCATGCTCCACCAAAATCGGTTGCACACATCAGTGGTATCAGAGCCTAGGTTTGTTTTTTTTTTTTGTGTGCAAACTGCTTTAAAAAAATCGTTT
The DNA here is from genome assembly GCF_052849685.1 of Lactuca virosa. Lineage (NCBI taxonomy): Eukaryota > Viridiplantae > Streptophyta > Magnoliopsida > Asterales > Asteraceae > Lactuca > Lactuca virosa. The sequence continues at coordinate 126,427,302 of NC_136430.1, forward strand.
TTCTGTTTTCTGCTTGTATGAAAGTTTGCACATTTGTTGCTGGAAATGGACTAGAAACATTACCCTAAACTGTTTTGATGTTTTAAAACTTGTTTTAGATGGTGTAAAGTTTATGCTAATCCATTTACAATGGCAATTATCAAAATTACAAGTTTCTTTTTTAAGTGTAATTTTTTATTCTTGAAAGTGTTCATATTCATGTTCTTGAACTTATGAAGATTAGATGATCATAGGAATTGTTTGTAACCTTCATCGTAGTTTAATTCATGATCATAATGTGTTTTAATGGAGTCCATAACTTGTTCTCAAGTTATGGAAAACCAAAAGTCTCACTTTTATTAAAGCCATTAAAAGAACACAAGAGTTATAAAAATGAAGAGTCTTCATTTTTATTACTCAATTAATTCATAAGTTATAAGAAATGAAAAGTTTTTGAAGTTTACAAAACTTGCCCTCAAGTTTTGGAACAAGTAAAGTCTTGATTAAAACTTTAGTTCCAACCCTTAGAATTTTAAAAGTTAAAATTCAACCCTTATACTTTATAATATTATAAGTTACTAATATATATATGTATAAGATCAAGTCGTCTTACCGCTAGTACGCCTCATTCACGAAGCCGGTCTATAAGTGGGGTATAAGGTTGTTGCCTATAAAATGGCAACTTAATGGGTGTCCACTCTCACCCACCGCTTCCTTGATCGGTGGAGGGTCGTTAGCCGAACGGGTAGGACAAGGACTTATAAATTCTCATTAAAAGTATGATGAATATTATAAAGTAAGAAAAGGCTTTTATTAAATTCCCAATTTTAGTTACTTTAGGAAAAATGTGAATAAGGTGCTAATCCATGAAATTACACTTTACATTTTGTTTAAGTCGTTGGTGGAGCGTGTGTGGTTAACCGACACACTAACTTGGACTTAACAAGGTAGGTAAAGGGTGACTTAAGGTTTACCATAGCATCGGTGGAGCGTGTGTGGTTTACCGGCACATCGATTGAGTGATAAACTTTGAGGGTACCAAGTGATTTGCATGGTTACTTCACACCTCGTTTTGTGATCCTCGGTATCCCAGTCACAAAACTTGGAGGGTACACTCGAGATTGAAACATGCCTTTGAAAAGTTCATTGAAACTCAAAAGAATCTAGGAATTTCTAAGAACCAATTAAAAACCTAATATTTATATTTCGTTTTTCATGGTGGAAATTGGTGAATCGTCATTCACCTACCTTTCAAATATGTTATAGCTTGGATTACGGCATACCTCTTCTAAGTTATAATATATTGTAATTGGATCCTAGCCTTAATATTACAGTTGGGTGTTTTATTAAGGACTCTCTTAATATCTAAACTAATCTTGTCCTCTTCTTTCAGATGTCTTCAAACAATGCTGCTTCTGGCTCTAATCCTAATGGCTCCTTTACCCTTATGAACTTGTGTGGGAAAGTCACTTTTGATGGATCCAACTTCAATGAATGGATCAGAAACATTAGGATGATTACCCGCTACGAGGACAAAGAATATGTCCTTGACAAGGAGCTTAAGGAGATTGATGAGACCACTGCAACTCCCCAGGAGATCACTGACTTCCGGGCACATGAAAGGGATGCTACAAAAGTGGCATGCATCATGTTGGCCACCATGACAGCGGAACTCCAAAAGTCCTATGAGGACTTCTACCCTTTTGAAATGCACCAAGATCTGATGGAAAGATACCATCAAAGTGCACGCCAAGAGAGGTATGAAATCATATGCTCTATCATAACAACCATGATGAAGGACGGGGAATCTGTCACGAGCCACATGCAGAAAATGCAAAGGTATGTGGATCGGTTGCTGAAGCTTAATGTGAACTTCCCTGAGGAGCTTGCAATAGATATCATTTTGCACTCCTTACCATCGTGCTATGATCAATTCTGCATGACATATCACATGAATAAGGAAGAGGTCACACTCAGCAAACTTCAGGGACTCCTCAAGACCGCAGAAGCAGGTCTTAAGGGTAAGTCGGTTGTTAACACTCCTACTCCAAACTCCGCCCCGGTTTTGGCAATCGGGAAAGGTCGAGGGAAGAAGAGGAAGAGCTCTTCGAAGGGTACCTAGGCTAGGACCCTTGATGGCTCTTCTTCAAGTGGAACCAAGAAAGGTTTCGTCACTCCTTCTTCTGACCCTAAAGAGGCTGAATGCTTCTATTGCCATGAAAAGTCACATTGGAAGTGGAACTGCCCAAAGTACCAGCAAGATGTGAAGGATGGGAAAGTTAAACCCAACCATGCAGGTATTTACACTATCTTATCTAATAACTCACCCCATTCTAACTCTTGGGTCCTTGATACCGGTTGTGGTATTCATATCTGTTCTGATTTGCAGGGACTAAGAAGAAGTGAGAATGTGGAGCATGGAAGAATAAACTTAATCATGGGGAATAGGAAAGGTTTACCTGTCACCAAGATTGGAGTTTATACTTTATCGCTAAGTAGTGGGTTTAGTTTAGATTTGAATAAATGTTGTTATTCGCCAGAAATGGCAAGAAATATTATTTCCTTTCATGCATTGTATAAACAAGGTTTCACCTTTTCATTTGATAATGAAGTTGGTTCGATTAATGATTTCTTTAATAATGTTCTTTATTTTAAAGCATTACCTTGTGATGGTGTATATGAAACTGTATATGTGGTTGATAACTTAGGAAATAATGTATTGTGTATTGATTCTGTTAATGATAATAACTTGGATAAAGCATCATTATGGCATTGTCGTCTTGGACATATAAGCAAGAAACGCATAGGCCAACTCCAAAAGGATGGAGTCTTGGAGTCATTTGACCTAAAGTCAAATGATAGTTGCGAATCATGCTTACTTGGAAAAATGACAAAGTCACCCTTCACAGGTTCTTGTGAGAGGGGTGAAGGTTTGTTGGATCTTATACACACAGATGTGTGTGGGCCCTTCAAACTTGCCACAAGGGATGCTAATCGTTATTATTTGACTTTTACTGATGATTACAGTAGATATGGATATGTCTACTTAATCAAGCATAAGTCAGAGACTTTTGAAAGGTTTAAAGAATTTAAACAGGAAGTCGAGAATCAATTGGGCAGGAACATTAAGATGCTTCGATCCGATCGAGGTGGTGAGTATCTTAGTTCAGAGTTCCTCGACTATCTTAGGGAATGTGGGATTGTCTCACAATTGACACCTCCCAGGACACCGCAGTTGAACGGTGTAGCTCAGAGGCGTAATCGAACCTTGTTGGATATGGTTCGTTCCATGATGAGTCGAGCTTCGCTACCAATCTCATTTTGGGGGTATGCCTTAGAGACTGCCGCCCATATCCTTAATCTAGTCCCTACAAAGAAAGTTGCCAAAACTCCTCATGAGATGTGGATTGGTAAAGTACCCAAACTAGACCACACTAAGATTTGGGGTTGCGAGGCTTTCGTCAGACGCGAGACTAATGATAAGCTCGAACCTCGAAGTGAGAGGTGTATTTTCATCGGCTACCCACAGAAATCCTTTGGTTACCTCTTCTACAGACCTAGTGAGAATGTGGTCTTTGTAGCTAGGAGGGCTTTCTTTCGAGAGAGAGAGTTCATAAGCCAAGGAGACAGTGGGAGGCAAGTTGACCTTGAAGAAATTCAAGAGTCAAGTGGTGAAGGAACTTCAAACCCTAGCACTCAACTTGAGGAGGAAACTCCTGTTGAGCCAATTGACAAGTCTGTACCTCTGAGGCGTTCCACAAGGGTGAGGAATGCACCTGAGCATTACTATGGATTCCATATTACTGCGGAAGGTGATACACTTATCAGTGATGAGACACTGATAGGTCTGGATGAACCTAACAGTTACGCGGAAGCCATGGCAGGCCCTGAGTCAGCCAAGTGGAAAGAGGCAATGGACAGCGAGATACAGTCCATGTATGACAATCAAGTTTGGAACTTGGTTGAGAATGTACCAGGTCGTAAGACTGTACGGTGCAAATGGATCTTCAAGAAGAAGACCGACATGGATGGTAATGTACACACTTATAAGGCACGACTGGTTGCAAAGGGTTTCTCACAAACTCCGGGAGTTGATTATGATGAGACCTTTTCTCCAGTGGCCAAGATTAAGTCTATTAGGGTTATGTTAGCCATAGCTGCATTTCATGACTATGAAATATGGCAAATGGATGTCAAAACCGCTTTCCTTAATGGAAAGTTGGCTGAGGATGTTTACATGAGTCAGCTAGAGGGTTTTGTCAATACAGAGTACCCTAATAGAGTGTGTAAGCTTGAGAAATCCATTTATGGGTTAAAGCAAGCACCTCGCAGATGGAATCTTTGCTTTGATGAGAAAGTCAAAGAATTTGGCTTTTCTAGGAGTGAAGATGAATCTTGTGTATATGTCAAGGCTAGTGGGAGTATAGTTAGTTTTTTGGTATTGTATGTGGATGACATACTACTCATAGGAAATGACATCCCAACTCTGCAGGAAGTTAAGTCCTGGCTTGATAAGTGTTTCTCTATGAAGGACCTACGAGAAGCTGCCTATATTCTAGGGATAAGGATCTTGAGAGACCGGAGTAAAAGACTAATTGGACTTAGTCAGAGTACCTACATGGATAAGGTGCTGAAGAGATTCTGCATGCAGGACTCCAAGAAAGGAGAGTTACCCATCCAGAGTAACGCCAGATTGAGTAAGACACAAAGCCCTAGTACTGAGGCTGAGATAGCAGAAATGAGTCGAATACCTTATGCTTCGGCTGTAGGATCGATCATGTATGCTATGACGTGTACTCGACCTGATGTAGCCTTTTCTTTGAGCATGGTTAGCAGGTATCAGGGGAACCCTGGCAAGGCACACTGGACGGCGGTAAAGAATATCCTCAAGTACCTACGGAGGACTAAGGACTAGGTCCTTACCCTCGGTGGGAGTGAAGACTTGAGAGTTGTAGGGTATAGTGATGCTAGCTTTCAGACTGATAGGGATAATTTCCGCTCTCTGTCAGGCTGGGTCTTTACCTTAAACGGAGGAGCAATTTCTTGGAAGAGTTCCAAGCAAGAGACAGTGGCTGATTCAACTTGTGAATCAGAGTATATAGCAGCTAGCGAGGCAGCAAAGGAGGCGATATGGCTGAAGAACTTCATTGGAGACCTTGGAGTTGTACCAGCTATTAAAGAGCCAATGGAAATTTTATGTGATAGTGAAAGTGCAGTTGCCTTAGCCAAGGAACCAAGGGATCACGGGAGATCCAGACACATCAACAGAAAATACCATTTCATCAGACATCGAATAGAAGAAGGACTCCTCGTGGCAAAGAGGGTATCATCGGATGAGAATCCAGTAGATCCCCTCACGAAGGGACTAACTCGGGTTAAGCATCTCCAACATGCTCGGAGCATAGGGCTGAAGGATGATATTAGATTTAGTAGTTAGATAACCTTGAAATTTGTAAAGTGTAATTGACATTAGATGATGAATAAAAGGTGTTTTATTTATGAGTAAAGTGTTGCTATCTCTTGTCGATCGTTTACTATATTTCTTTTGCATGTTTTGACTTCCAGAATAATTATGTTTGGTATATCATATTATTCGAACCTCCACAGTCGGTCATATGTCGGAAGTAGGTATGAATCAAGACTGTCATGATTGGTTGCAGAGGTCTAAGTTGTTGGACATGGCTACAACACTCATGAGTGCTCATAAGTTCTGAGCATTGGACTCAACCCACGCTCAGTGGAATCACTTCATGGAATTTATCTCGAGTGATCGTGAGACGGTAATATCATATAAGTCTTCAAACCTAGATATATGATTTGTTACTTATGAGTTGGTTATGCATTGATTGTACGAAAACGCATTGGTAACTCGATGTTATAAAACGTGCTCTTGTGTATAATTCAATGAGTAGTAGAACAAACATATGAGTCGAAGTTTATATGTTCCTTCTTGGATTAGAAGCTGATATCTGGGCCCCTCGATGATTTTGTTTTGACCTATGTACCAGGCCCGATCAGAACTAAGTTGATGTGTTCAATTAAGTTCTTTGTCAAACAAATCGGAAATCGGAAAACAAACTGCTGGACAATAAGTAAGACATTGTTCCATGTATTTGTCCGGCTGATATCTAGAATAGAGGATTATATGATCACTTATCTTAAATGGCGTATCATCATCTTCTCAGTTCCGAGAGACCTTGAAAGAGCTACGATTGCTGATCGGTTCCTGAAGTCATACTTGCAGTTATAGTTATTTGACTTATCCAAGTGGGAGACTGTTGGATAAGGTGTCTAAGTCCATAACTATTTATGGTATGTACTTGACCCGACCCGGCATGGTCCATTTGGGTTGCATGGCACCATGCAATTGGATAAACTAAAATGAGAGAAATAACACTTATGGTTTATTAATATATTAGAAGTTCTAATATATTAATAATATTATATAATTAGTTTGATCAAGAATTAATTTAGAATTAATTAAGTGATCAAAAGATAACTAATTAAATATATGGGTTGATTATGTAAATTATGCATAACTTGTATAGTGGGCTAAGAGGCTCCATGGATTATCAAGTTGGGTTAAACCCATAGGATGCTCCATGGATGCTCCATGGGAGTTACAAACCCATGGGTCATGGAAATGAAGAGTCATGACACATTAGGGTTTACATGGTGTAACCCTAGATGTGTCAACACTATATAAAGAACCCATGCTCCACCAAAATCGGTTGCACACAAGAATCAAGAGGGCTAGAGCCGATTTTGCAAGTTTAAGATTCTCTCAAAGTTTACTCCTTTGCATTTGGTGTTGTGTGAAGCATTTGAGGCATCACACTTGGGGTGCTAGGCTCACAATGTTTCAAGGATCATAATCAACAACAAGGTAAGTTATTCTATCTTTCATTCAAGTTAAAAATGTTCCCCATGTATGCTAGATAGGAATATAACCTTGGAATTCAACTTTGCATGATAATTAGACAAACATAGATCCAAGGTTATTAGGGTTGCATGTACACTTAGGAAGTGTTAGAATGCTCAAAACCCATCACTTTTCGTGTCTTACACCAATCTATTTCATCCATAAAGTTCTTACACGATCACACACGAAGACATATGTCCGAGAGGTCTCTGATCAAACCCATCGAGACTTAGACATATCAAATATCTGTGTTTATGATCTGACATCATGAGACCGTGATGAAAGTGAAACTCAATTTTCATTACCTTTTTACGGAATTGACGGGCAACTAAGTTCCAGATTTTCACGAAACGTTTGTTTCTGTATCAAAATTCGAAACTCCAAATCATATTCATTTCGAATGAGTGGTCTTGATCAAACATTCGAAACCCACGATGTTTGTTACCCAACAAGATCCAGCACACAAATTTTTTCTTGCATATGATTTCCGTGTGATTTTCATTCGAATGTCCTTGTCATTTCAAAATTTATCAAAGCCAACTTGTCACTGACTACACTGGTCAAACAAGCAATTTCTGTTACAATTTCTCACCTTATGTTTAGGATGACATGTAACGAAAATTTTGAACTACCCACGCAGCATTATAAAAGAAGCCCTTCGATACTTGTCAACAAGTATTCGATTGTAATTCACGGGAACCCACACAAGCTATTGATCATTTCTCTTAATGATTAATGAAGTAATCTTTGCCCGAGATTTTATCTGCTTTTGTGTCAATGGTTTGACATCACAATATCCCATATTTTTCTTATTTTTGTTTCTCGTCTATATTCTTTGGAACATTGCACTCACGAAATCCTTGAGGCTCTGAGTAATACCAACTCAGGCTGATGATTTCAAACTTCTGGCGTATGACTTCGTTTTTCATCCCAAAAGTGAAAGAGCCTTGCTTCCATTCGAAGGGTTCTGACGGTTACAATACTCTTGGGGATAACAAGACAGGCTGTTTATAAATGACGTATGGTATTCTGTCCGGTTTTCAAGTAGATTATTCTACACAGTTGTGGAAGGAATTTCAAAAAGATATAGAATACACGAATGCTATTCATGGTATTTCGTGTGCAAGATACTGGAGTTTGATTTTGCAATACTTTTACAATAAGGAAGGGATTTTGGTACCCAATGATGAAGACAAAGCAGTTTTTCAATCATACCACTATCCGAAGGATGTCACAGATAATGTTGAAGCTTTTCCATCAGTTGCTCGTATTCCAGATGCTATGCTTAAAAGAGTTGATCCTTCGAACTCTGTCTTGGTGGCATATTTGAAGACTATTGATTCTTCAATCGAAACTGGCATACTCTTATATAGAGATGATACGAAATCCAAGAAGACGAAGAAGAATGAAACAGAGTCAACATCTTCGAAATCTCCAAAGAAGAAGCCTGAAACCGTTGAAGTATCTGTTGCTGAGACTCAAGTGATTGAGCCCATTCTTGAAGAATCACAAGAGAATGTAATCATTCCTTCGAAGACTGGAATGTTTCGAAGAATCAAAATGAAGTCCACTCACAAAAGCAAGTCTCCTACACACAAAGTGGTTCGAAAACCTCAAATCACTCATCAAGGTGTGTTAATTCGAGAAGTGCCAGCACCTATTTCTTCGGTGTCCAAGAAACGAAGGGCTGAGGATATGGCCAAACGTTTGTCAAAGAAGAAGAAGAAGAAGACTAGAAAACTCATGATTTCTACTGAGTCAACAGAAGATGATGATGAAAAAATTCCAGAAACCCCATAGTTCACTCATCTCACAGAAAGTTCCACTCCTGAGAAGACAGTCGTCATACCACCCGAAGATTCGATTGCCAAATCAGTTTCTGAGGCGGTTCGAACTTCAGGCATCCCTGCACACGTATCTGATACGGATGCAAATGTCGATATGGGTGAAGGAGGTTCGAAAAATGAAGCTCAAGGTCACGTTACTTCTGCTCCTTTTGAAAGTATTGTTTCTTTACCATTATCCACTACTCCTCTTACTTCAACCACAGATTCCCCAACATTCGAACACATTCTTGATCAACCCTTTACTTCTATTTTTCTTCACAATCTACTGAGCCACCCAAACCAACTTCACCTGTTCAAGAAACCGTTTTTATGGAGACAGAGACTGATAATGAGGGGTTTGGTGGTATGTTTGATGAATTGGAATTTCATGAAGAAGAAGAACAGTTTCCCGATCATATGTTGATGACCATGAAGCAGTTCAAAATTCTGAATCAGAAATTGAATTCAATAATTCAATCTCAAGCAGATCTAGGGGTGGTTCATCTGTTTCTAGTTTGGAGGTTGATTCACTGTTGAAAATGCTTGAAGCCAGAGTAGTTAGCAAAGTATCTGGAATGATTACTGACTCTGAGTCTCGAATTCTGGAGAAGGTTGATTATAATGATCAAAATAATGAACTTCGGATCAAATCTCAAAATTCAATGTTTACCAGTGATGTGAAAAATTTGAAGAATGTCGCAAAGGAAAGGCATGTTCTTTTTGTGCAATAAGTGAAGAAGGTCAGGGAGGATGTAAATTTACAGATTCACGAACTTCGTGAAGATATACAAAAAGAAATTGTCACTGTTCAACAAGATTATGCATCCTTAAATAAAAAGGTTGATATCATTTGTGATGCAGTCACACGATTTGTTAAATTGTATGAAAGTTTGAGTCCTCAAATAACTCAACTTTCAACATCCGAAAGTGCAAGCTTTGAGGAGGTGCTTAAGTTGCTTAAGGAGTTAAAAGAGATTTATAATAGGCCGGTTTCTTCTCCATTGATTACTCCTGAATTTTTATCCCAGAAGTTTATCCAATTCGAAGCCATTCTCAATAAGCAACTTGCTCCTCTCTTTTGCATATCAAGCCTTCTTCCAACAACAAATGCCCCGCCTGTTTTCACAGGGGTGCAAGGGGGAGAAAGAAAAACTACTGAGTCGAAGGCTAGTGGTGAGGATGCGAAAGTTGTGGGAAAAGTTTTTTCTTCAAAAATCCCAACAACAAAACCAGTAATAGTTTCTGCTGAACTGGTTACTTCAACTGTTGTAACAACAATGCCAATTGCCAGACCAATTTCGAAAGGAATTGTTATTGGTAAATCTTCAGAAACTGGTGGGAGTGGTTCGAATCCAAAAGAGACAATTGTCAATCCAGCCTTGAAAGATAAAGGGAAATCAATTGTAGTGGAAAAGTAGAAAGAGGAAAAGAAGGTTGAAGCAGAAGCTGAACTTGAAAAACTGAGGATTATTCAAAGCATTATGACTCAGCGTGCTAGTGATCCGAAGGGAATGGATAATGGTGATCCAGCTAAACACTATAATTACGAAACAATTGAGGCCAAGGTTGCTTTTAATCACATGTATACATTCGAGAAGAAACCAAAGCAGAGTTATTTGGTCACGAATACTGATGCAAGTCAGCTGGATTTTCCCATAAACGAAATGATGTTTATCATGCCTCAGTTCAAACCAGAATGGAATTTTAAAAATAAGGATGAAGGTACACACATGAAAATTCGTTTTCATGTTGTTCTTGGAAAAGCCCCCGAGGAAGTTTGGTCTTTAATAAAAATCAAGAAGGTCATAAGTATGAAAAAGGATGTGATTTTCGAAAACACAGTCCAGAATGTTAAGTATGTGGTTGCCAGGGCAAATGGAAATATTTGCGAATTCACTGTTGCTGATTTTCCATTGATGAACTTGTATGATCTTATACAAGTTGCATTACTTCTAAAAGACAAATCATTTTCATTCCTTCAAAACACTGAACCAGATGAATTCAAGCTTGGAGTTGCTCACATCAAGATTTTTATCGAAAATTATTATGAGTGCTTGGCACTAACAGATGTGGAATTAGCTACTGCCAAAGGAATGGAAATAAAAGCACCGATGGCTCCTACGAAGACTCAGGCGGAATTAAAGAAATATGCTGATGGTGAAATTTGCCTGAAGCCTTTTGGAATGGTCTTCGCAGGAAAAGATAAAGCTGGAAAAGCTAAACGGTTCTTATTCCAAGCAAGTGAAGTAGAGAGATATTCAACATCTCAATATATGAACTTGATTGTTCGTATGAATCATTGCAAGAAGAACAATCAAGGAGACAAGAAAGAGTTGAAGAAGATTATCTCCTGGTACACGAAGATTCGAAGAGTGTTACTGTATTCCATCACACTTCTTACGAATTGAAGACTTCGACTATGATTACAAAGGGGGAGATTGTAAGGGTCGAATTGTTGTAATTAGTCGAAATATATTTTGTACTCTTCGAATGTTTTGTAATGTATTTTACTAGGGCGCTTTTATTCGAAGCTTTAGAGTCAATGCCTTAGTATATTTTTTGTACGCTTTCGGTTCCCTATAAATAGGGGTTATTTACTAGAGTTAGATAAGAGTTTTTATAGACCTGTCTATTTTCTCTGTAAACATTCGAAAGCGTAAATCAAGCTAAAACAAGATCATATTTACATCTGGTGTTCAATCTTGCATTCATACTTAAATTCATACTCTGATTAATTCAATACTCGATTCATTGGTTCATCATACTTGCAACATATGACCGACTGTGGAGAATTTGAATAATATGATACACCATAAAATAATTATTCTGGAAGTCAAAACATGCAAAATGAAATGATAGTAAACGATTGACAGAAGAGAGCAACACTTTACTTATAAATAAACAACAAATTTTGTTTATCATCAAATGTCAATTACACTTTACAAATTTGAAAGCTATCTAACTACTAAAACTAATATCATCCTTCAGCCCTATGCGCCTCACATGTTGGAGATGCTTAGCCCTACCCAGTTCCTTCGTGAGGGGGTCTGCTGGGTTCTCATCCGATGATACCCTCTTTGCCACGAGGAGTCCTTCTTCTATTCGATGTCTGATGAAATGGGATTTTCTGTCGATGTGTCTGGATCTCCCGTGATCCCTTGGTTCCTTGGCTAAGGCAACTGCACTTTCACTATCACAGAAAATCTCCATAGGCTCCTTTAGAGCTGGTAAAACCCCAATGTCTCCAATTAAGTTCTTTAGCCATATAGCCTCCTTTGTTGTCTCGCTTACCGCTATATACTCTGATTCGCAAGTCGAATCAGCCATTGTCTCCTGCTTGGAACTTTTCCAAGAAATTTCTCCTACGTTTAAGGTAAAGACCCAGCCTGACTGAGAGCGGAAATTATCCATATCAGTCTGAAAGCTAGCATCGCTATACCCTACTACTATCAAGTCATCACTCCCACCGAGGGTAAGGACCCAGTACATAGTCCTCCGCAGGTACTTGATAATGTTCTTTACCGCAGTCTAGTGAGCTTTGCCAGAGTTCCCCTGATATCTGCTGACCATGCTCAACGCAAAGGCCACATCAGGACGAGTACAAGTCATAACATACATGATCGAGCCTACAGCGGAAGCATATGGCACTCGACTCATCTCTGTAATCTCAGCCAAGTAGTCTTTTACTCCTGTCTCTCAAAATCATTATCCCTAGGATATAGGCAGCTTCACCAAGGTCCTTCATAGCGAAACACTTCCCAAGCCAGGACTTCACCTCCTGCAGAGTTGGGATGTCATTTCCTATGAGTAGTATGTCATCCACATACAATACCAAAAAGCTAACTATACTCCTACTAGACTTGACATATACACATGACTCATCTTCGCTCCTCAAAAAGCCAAACTCTTTGACTTTCTCAACGAAACAAAGATTCCATCTGCGAGGTGCTTGTTTTAATCCATAGATGGATTTCTCAAGCTCACACACTCTATTAGGGTACTCTGTGATGACAAAACCCTTTGGCTGACTCATGTAAACATCTTCAACCAACTTTCCATTAAGGAAAGCGGTTTTGACATCCATTTGCCATATTTCATAGTCATGAAATGCAGCAATGGCTAACATAACCCTAATAGACTTAATCTTCGCTACTGGTGAAAAGGTCTCATTATAATCAACTCCCGGAGTTTGAGAAAAGCCCTTTGCAAATAGTCGCGCCTTATAAGTGTGTACATTACCATCCATGTCGGTCTTCTTCTTGAAGATCCATTTGCACCCGACTGTCTTACGACCTGGTACATTGTCAACCAAGTTCCAAACTTGATTGTCATACATTGACTGTATCTCGCTGTCCATAGCCTCTTTCCATTTAGCAGCCTCAGGGCCTGCCATGGCTTTCGTGTAGCTGTTAGGTTCATCCAGACTTACCAGTGTGCTATCACTAATAAGTGTATCACCTTCCGCAGTAATATGGAAACCATAATAATGCTCAGGTGCATTCCTAACTCTCGTGGAATGCCACAGAGGTACAGACTCATTTGTCGGATCAACATGAGTTTCCTCCTCAGGTTGATTGCTAGGGTTTGAGGTTCCTTCACCACTTGACTCTTGAATTTCTTCAAGGTCAATTTGCCTCCCACTGTTTCCTTGGCTTATGAATTCTCTCTCGCGAAAGACTCATTTCCTTGCTACAAAGACCACATTATCATTGGGTTTATAGAAGAGGTAACCAAAGGATTTTTGTGGGTAGCCGATGAAAATACACCTCTCACTTCAAGGTTCGAGCTTATCATGAGTCTCGCGCTTCACGAAAGCCTCGCAACCCCAAATCTTGATGTGGTCTATATTGGGAACTTTTCCAGTCCACATCTCATGAGGTGTTTTGGCAACCTTATTTGTAGGGACTAGATTAAGGATATGGGCGGTAGTCTCTAAGGCATACCCCCAAAATGAGATTGGTAGCGAAGCTAAACTCATCATGGAACAAACCATATCCAACAAGGTTCGATTGCGCCTCTCAGCCACACCATTCAACTGCGGTATCCTGGGAGGTTCAATTGTGAGACAATCCCACATTCCTTAAGATAGTCAAGGAACTCTGTACTAAGATACTCACCACCTCGATTGGATCGAAGCATCTTAATGTTCCTGCCCAACTGATTCTCTACTTCCTGTTTAAACTCTTTGAACTTTTCAAAGGTTTCTGAATTATGCTTGATTAAGTAGACATATCCATATCTACTATAATCATCAGTAAAAGTCACATAGAAGCGGTTAGCATCCCTTGTGGCGGTTCTGAAGGGTCCACACACATCAGTATGTATGAGATCCAACAAACGCTCACCCCTAGCACAAGAACCAGTGAAGGGTGACTTTGTCATTTTCCCAAGCAAACAAGATTCACAACTATCATCCGACTTTAGGTCGAATGACTCCAAGACTCCATCCTTTTGGAGTTGGCCTATGCGTTTCTTGCTTACATGTCCAAGACGACAATGCCATAATGATGCTTTATCCAAGCTAGAGGAAGAATCGATACACAACACATTATTTCATAGGTTATCTACAACCGACACAGTTTCATACACACCATCACAAGGTAATGCTTTAAAATAAAGAACATTATTAAAGAAAGCATTAATACCACCACATTCATTATCCAAAGAAAAGGTAAAACCTTGTTTGTACAAACCATGAAAGGAAATAATATTTCTCGCCATTTCAGAAGAGTTACAACATTTATTCAAATCTAATGTTAACCCACTACTTATCAACGAAGAATAAACACCAATCTTGGTGACATGTGAAGTTTTCCTATTCCCCATGATTAAGTTTATCTTCCCATGCTCCACATTCTCACTTCTTCTTAGTCCCTGCAAATCAGTACATATATGAATACCACAACCTGTATCAAGGACCCAATAATTAGAATAGGGTGAGTTATTAGACAATATAGTGTAAATACTTGCATGGTTGGGTTTTACTTTCCCATCCTTAACATCTTGCAGGTACTTTGGGCAGTTTCGCTTCCAGTGCGACTTTTCATGGCAATAGAAGCATTCAGCCTCTTTAGGGTTAGCAGAAGGAGTGACAAAACCTTTCTTGGTTCCACTTGAAGAGGAGCCATCAAGGGACTTTCCCTTGGTACCCTTCGAAGGGCTCTTCCTCTTCTTTCCTTTGCCTTGCCCGATTGCCAAGACAGGGGCCGCGGTTGGAGTAGTAACAACCGACTTACCTTTAAGACCACTTTCCATGGTCTTCAAAAGTCCTTGAAGCTTGCTGAGTGTAACTTCCTCCTTGTTCATGTGATATGTCATTCAGAATTGATCATAACACGAAGGTAAGGAGTGCAAAATGATGTCAATTGCCAACTCCTCAGGGAAGTTCACATTCAGCTTCAGCAAACGGTCCACATACCTTTGCATTTTCTGCATGTGGCCTGTGATGGGTTCACCATTCTTCATCCGGGTCGTTATCATGGAGGACATGATTTCATCCTGGTGCATCTCAAAAGGGTAATAGTCCTCATAGGACTTTTGGAGCTCGCCTGTCATTGTGGCCAACATGATGCATGCCACTTTCGTGGCATCTCTCTCATGAGTCTGGTATTCAACAATCTCCTCAGGAGTAGCAGACGACTCATCAAGTTCCTTAAGCTCCTTGTCGAGGACATATTCCTTGTCCTCATAACGAGTGACCATCCTGATGTTCCTGATCTAATCTATAAAGTTGGATCCATCGAAAATGACTCTCCCACAAAGGTTCATGAGAGAAAAGGAGTCGGTAGGGTTTGAGCCAGAAGCAACATTGTTGGAAACATCTGAAAAGAAAGAAGGACAAGTTTAGATTAGATATAAAGATAGTCCTTAATAAGACACCCAAATGTAATATTAAGGCTAGGACCCAACACAATATTTTATAACTTAGAAGAGGGATGCCGTAATCCAAGCTATAAAATATTTGAAGGTAGGTGAATGACGACTCACCAATTTCCACCATGAAAAACGAAATAAATTATTAGGTTTTAATTGGTTTTGAAACTCCTAGATTCTTTGAGATTCATTGAACTTTTCAATGGCATGTCTCAATCTCGAGTGTGGCCTTCAAGTTTTGTGACTGGGATGCCGAGGATCACAAAACAAGGTGTGAAGTAACCATGTAAATTACTTGGTACTCTTAATGTTTATCACTCAATTGATGTGCCGGTTAACCACACACGCTCCACCGACCTATGATAAACCTTAAGCCACCCTTTGCCTACCTTGTAAAGTCCAGGTTAGTGTGCCGGTTAACCACACACGCTCCGCTAACGACTTAAGCAAAGTGCAAAGTGTAATTTCATGGGTTGGCACCTTATTCACATTTTCCTAAAGTAACTAAGATTGGGAATTTATAAAACATTTAGTTACTTTACGGTCATCATACTTTTAATGAGGATTAAAGTCATTGTCCTACCCGTTCGGCTAACGACCCTCCACCAGTCAAGGAAGCGGTGGGTGAGAGTGGACACCGATAAAGCTGCCATTTTATAGGCAACAACCTTATACCCGCCTTATAGATCGGCTTCGTGAATGGGGTCTACTAACGGTAAAATGACTTGATCTTATACACACATATATATATATATATATATATATATATATTATTAACTTATAATATTATAAAGTATAAGGGTTGAATTTTAACTTTTAAAATTCTAGGGTTGGAACTAAAGGTTTTTAAAGTGACTTTACATGTTCCAAAACTTGTGGGCAAGTTTTGTAACTTTCAAAACTTTTCATCTTTCATAACTTATGAGTTAATGGTTTATTAAAATGAGAGACTTTTCAGTTTATGTAACCTATGTGTTTCTTTAATGGAATTTAAATGAATGACTTTTGGTAATCCATAACTTGAGGACAAATTATGGATTCCATTAAAACACATAATGATCAAGAATTAAACTAACAAGCAAGTTGCAAATAATTCCTATGATCTTCTAAACTCATAAGTGTATGAACATTCATATCAACAATTTCAAGAATCATAAAAAACACATATAAGACTTGAAATTTTGATAATATCTATTGAAAATGGATTAACATAACCATTACACTATCTAAAACAAGTTTTATAAGACCAAAACAGTTTAGGGTAATGTTTCTAGTCCATTTCCAGCAGCAAAACTCGAAAATATTCATTCTGGGGCTCCTACTCGTCGAGTGCACAAACCTACTCGCCGAGTAGGATGAATTATCACATGGACTCGTCGTGTCCCCCCATGGACTTGGCGAGTTCATGCTGCAGAATGCAGAAAACTTGAGTTTTTTCAACAATTTGCATCAAGTATCAAGAAAACAAGCCTAGGCTATGATACCACTGAAGGGTTTTGAGCATTCTAACACTCCTATGGTGTACATGCAACCCTAGAAACCTTGGATCTATGTTTTACTAAGATACATGAAAATTTGATTTTCCAAGGTTCTTAACCTAACTAGCATAGCATGGGGAACTTTGAAACATAAATGCTAGTAGAAGAACATACCTTTTTGTTGCTTGGATTCCTTGAGAACCTTGTGAGCCTAGCACCTCAAGTGTGATGCCTCAAATGTCTCACACAACACCACAACACTTGGAATAACCTTGAGAGAAGTTCACTTATCACTCAAAATCAGCTAGCCCTCTTGTTCTTCACTTAGTGGTCGATTTTGCTTACCATGGGGTTTCTTATATAGTGTGCCACATGTAGGGTTACTCCATGTAAACCCTAATGTGCATGGATTTTCATATTCCATGATCCATGGGTTTATAACCTCCATGGACTATTCATGGAGCACCTTATGGGTTTTAGCCCAATTCATATAAATCATGGATCATTAGCCCACTATACAAGAATGGATGATTCACACAATCAACCCCATATATTTAATTAGTCTCTTTTTGATCACTTAATTAATTCCAAATTAATTCTTTGATCAATACTAATTAAATAATATTATTAATATAAGAACTTATAATATATTAACAAACCTTAAGTGTACTTTCTCTCATTTGGTCTATCCAAGTATTGCAATGCCATGCAACCCAAATGGACCATACCCTCATGGCGCAACATCTCATATAGATGTGGCGTAACATCTCTTTCTTGGCTCCCTTGTGGCACAAAATCTCCTGTGTGTGGCTTAACATCTATTCCTTTGGCATAACTCCTTTCCCTTTGGCCCAACATCTTCCTGGATGGTGCAAGAAGCCTCCATATGGTGCAACATCCCAAGTGATGGCGCGAAATCAATCATCATGGCGCAACATGTTGCTCAATGTTTCTCCAAGTTGCTCCAAGTGCTCCAAGTTGCTCCAAACCACCTTTTGGAAAATCCTTTCCTTTGTCACTTGATTCGTTCCTTTATCTAGTGATCCATTCCTTTCTCATAAGATTCGTTCCTTTGTCACATGCTCCATGAACCCCAAGTGATCCGTTGTGATCTAAGTGCTCCAAATGTTCCATGAGCATGATCTAAATGATCCATGAGCATGATCTAAATGATGGAGTTACATTTAACAATCTCCACCTTGACTTGAGCATCCTTTGAACTCCACCTCGAACAATAACTTCCACTCCCATCCTCCCATTCATCCCCGAAGGGACCTACCTCTTACGAACATCAACTAAGTCCAAGCAAAGCTTGAACTTCTTTGTGGGAAACGAATTTGTTAACATGTCTACCGTGTTCACCTTGGTGTCAATTTTCAGTATTAAAAACTTGTCTTCTTCCAAAATATCCTAAATGAAATTCAGCCTGACATCAATGTGTTTTGTCTTCTCATGATACATTGGTTCTTAGCAAGTGTCAAAGCACTTTGACTTTCACAATACAAGATAGGATTCTCCACCATCAGACCAAGACTCTTAATAATCCCATGAAACCATATCTCCTCCTTTATTCCTTCCGTCATGGACATGTACTTGGATTCAATTGTAGACAAAGCAACGGTATCTTGTAACATTGACTTCCAACTGATGATACATCCGAACAAAGTGAATATGTAACACGTCAGTGACATGCGCTTCAACAAATCACCACCACAATCAGATTCAACATATCTAACCAAGTGATCTTTAGTATTGGCTCCATACACCAAGAAAACATCCGTCGTTTCCTTCAAGTATCACATGATCCACCTGACAGCTTCCTAATGAGCCTTTACTGGATTAATCATAAACCTGCTTACAACACTAAATGAATGAGCCAAACTAGGTCTGGTACAGACCATTGCATACATAAGAATTTCAACAACACTTGAGTAGTGGGTATAGTGTTTGGACCAAGTTTAAAGTGCCGCCAAAGGAGTTCCAAATGGTTTGGATTGATCATAGTTAAAAGGGTGCAAAACTTTCTCAATATACTTTTGTTGAGAAATACATTACTACCCTGCTCTTCTATCCCTTGGAATCTCCATCCCCAATATCTTCTTTGCTGCTCCCAAATCCTTCATCTCAAACTCATTCTTCAGGGTCGCATTCAAGTCATTTATTCTAGCCATGTCCTTGGCTGAGATGAGAAAATCATCAACATATAGCAAAAAATATATGTAAGAATTTGGTAATAATTCCTTAGAGTAGATACAATTGTCGAAATGGTTCCAAGTGTAGCCATACGAGATCATGAATGAATCAAATCTCTTGTACCATTGTCTTGGAGACTACTTCAAACCGTACATGGATTTATTCAGCAAACATACATGATCCTTCTTAGAATCAAGTAACCCTTCTGGCCAGGACAGATAAATATTCTCTTCTAAGTTCCCATGAAGAAATGTAGTTTTCACATCAAGCTATTCAACCTCCATATTAAATGCACTCACCATGGCCAAAAGAACCTGAATTGTCATGTGCTTCGTGACCGGTGAGAACACCTCGTGATAATCAATTCCTTCCTTCTGAGAAAACCATTTTGCCACCAACCTTGCCTTGAACCTAGCTGGTTCAACTCCTGGTATCCCTTCCTTTTTCTTAAAGATCCATTTGCATCCCACAGGCTTTGCTCCCTTTACTAATGGAACAAGATCCCATGTTTCATTCTTCTCTAAAGATTACATTTCTTCATTAATGTCCATCAACCAATCATTTGCTTCTTTACTCGATAGAACCTCTATATACGATTGAGGCTCCTCAATGTCAATGTCTTCTCCAGTTGCTAAAGCAAAAGCAATGGAGTTAAGTTCACCTGAATTGACACATCCTACATATCTATATAGTTGTCGAATGACCCTCTTTGATCTTCTCTTTGCTATAGATTCAGACCCATCAGCCTTCCCGGCATCAGCACCACTAGACGAAGATCCCATGGGTTGATCTTGGGTTTCATCTTGTCCAGGTTGTTCACTGCCGCCTTGCTCTTTGTCACTTATCACAACTCTATCTGGAATTTGAATTGAAAACTCCACCTTTTGACTAGCACCCTGATCTTTGTTCCCTGATTGACTTGTATCACCTCCTCCATGGTTACCTATGGTTGATTCATCAAAGGTTACATCTTTTCTCATGATAAATTTAGGAATTTTTCCTTCTTCTATACACCACAATCGATAACCTTTTACTCATATCACATATTCTAGAAATATGCACTTCAGTCCCCTTGGCTCAAGTTTACCATCATTCACATGAGCGTATACGGGGCATCTAAATATACGTAAACCACAATAGTCAGACGGTTTGTTGGACCATACCTGTTGATAAGTCTTCAAGTATATTGCAGTGGATGGTGATCTATTCACTAGATACCAAGCAGTGTTAACTACTTCCGCCCATAATTACTTGGATAAGTTAGCAAATATTCGCATGCACCTTGCATGTGGCATGAGATTTTGGTTCATCCGTTCTGCCACTCCATTTTGATGTGGTTTGTGCCATATAGTGTGGTGACTCACTATACCTTCTGTCTTGCATAAATTATCAAACGGAGCATTACAGAACTCTAACCTATTGTCCTTCCTCAGAGTCTTGACATGTTTTCCAGTCCTTTTCTCAACCATGGTCTTCCACTCCTTGAACTTCTCAACCACCTCATCTTTGGTCTTTAGAAAGTACAACCAAATCTTCCTTGAATAATCATCAATGAACGTCATAAAGTATGAGCATCCTCCTTAAGACTTCACTGGTGCAGGACCCCACAAATCTGAGTGAACATACTCCAAGATTTACTTGCTTGTGTGTTGACCGGTACCGAACTTCACTTAGAGATGCTTTCCCTTAACGCAAGCTTTACAAAACTTTATCTTTCCAATAGCCTCTCCACCAAGCAGTCCTTGTTTACTTAGAACTAACATGCATTCTTCAATCATGTGCCCCAACCTACGATGCCACAACTATGTCTTATCATCACCTTCATTCAAGGATTGGGAGATAGCCACCGTTCCCATAACTTTACTACCTTCTAGTATATAAATATCTCCATGATTCATCTTTCCTTTCATTATAACCAGAGAACCTTTAGTCACTTTGACCTAGTTACCTTCACTAGCATACCTCATCCCATTCTTAGCCAATGTGCCAAGAGAAATTAGATTCTTCTGAAGTTCTTGAATGTACCAACAATCTAACTTGCTAACCATGTCATCATGCATCTTCATCTTCACCATGCCACTACGTTTCATACTGCTTACCCAATCATCACCCATCTTGAATATGCCATCCTACTCTTTTAAAGAGTTAGTCATGATTATACATCATGTGATAGGATGCTCTAGAATCCAAGACCCAAACATCATCAGAACTTGATGTCTAACAGTCAATACATCACCATCGTCCCCTTCTTCAGAACTTTCCCGAACCACAACAACAATGTCATTTTTGTTTGATTCACTCTTGAACTTCCCATTCTTCAGTTGTGAACAATTTCTCTTGAAGTATCCCTTCTCCTTACAGTTATAACATTTCGTGTTCGATGAACCTTTAGACTTCAATTTTAAATGTGATCTCCTTCTGTTTCCACCTTTCTCTCTTCTGTCCTTCCTCTCCCTACGAACAAACCAGAACTTGACACCTCCCCTCCAACTAAAACTCTTCTTTTCAGTTCCTTGGATATCAGAGAGTCCTTCACATCACTCACAGTTATAGTTGTCCTACCATAGAGCATGGTATCAACAAAAATTCTCATATGAGTTTGGAAAAGAACATAAGAGAATGAGTGCCTGATCTTCATCTTCAATCTTCACATCAAGCCCTTGTAGACCCAAGATGATGCGATTGAAGTTATCCAAATGATCTTTCACTTAGGTGCTTTCGGATATTTTGAGAGTGTATGACCTTTGCTTCTGATACAACCTATTCGTCAGTGAGTTGTTCTAGTACTTGTCACAAAGTTTATCCCAGAGCCCAGAAGTAGTTGTTTGATCAATGCCCCACTCAATACTTCATCTGTCAAGCTCAATAGAATGGTACTATGTGCCTTCGTCAGAATGTCCACCTTCTTTTTAGCCGCCATGTCTTTATGCAGTGTTGCCTCTCCTTCAGTTCCACTGCACATCCTTGTTGAATTAGAAAGAGCCTTTATCTTCACCTTCTATAATGTGTATTCATTTAAACCATTGAATTTCTCCAAATCAAACTTGTGAGTAGACATCCTTAATCACAGGAATACAAACCGTAGTTTTGATCCACTTGTTAGGAAGTAAAGCGGATAACTATCAAAACTATAAGCACACAAGACACATTATTTACGTGGTTCAGTCATGGTGACCTAAGTCAACCAGCAGGAAAGGAGTGTTCTTTATTTCAAAGCTCTCAAACAGAGGTTACAAGTATAATTTTCACAGAGATTTGACTAACACTCTAGAATTCAAGATAAAAAATGACCTAAAATGCATCCCTATTTATACTTGAGGGATCAGACCTAAAACCCTAATGGGTAAAATCATTGGCCCATAGGCCCATGAAAGCTAGCAAACAATCATAATTTGTCATGCAACATCTTCTGGAACATTCTTCCATGACATACAACCCATGAGCATCAGCAACACATATGATGGACCACCTTGACCATAGTGGAGCATCATGATGCACATGTGGCGTATCATGAATACTAATGTCCCAACATCTATCATGGTGGTACAACATGATGAATTTCTTGAGTATGATCATGTTCTAGGAAAATGTGGATCAACGTAGCACAACAAAGGAATCCAGATGATGCATCATGCACCAAGATGGTCCATGATGGCACAACATTTTCTCCATGGTGCAACATCTCATGAGGATGACACAACTTCTCCTCAAGATGGCATAACATCCTTCCCTTGGAGCAACTTCATACCTTCATGATGCAACATCTCATAGATGTGGCGTAACATCTCCTTCTTGGCTTCCTTGTGGCATAACATCTCCTGTGTGTGGCTCAACATCCATTCCTTTCGCACAACTCCTTTCCCTTTGGCCCAACATCTTCATGGATGGCACAATATGCCTCCATATGGTGCAACATCCCTAGGGATGGCGCAACATCAGTCATCATGGTGCAATATGTTGCTCCATGTTGCTCCAAGTTGATCCATGTACTCCAAGTTGCTCCAAGCCACTCCAAGTTGCTCCTAACCACCTTTTAGAAAATCCTTTCCTTTTTCACTTGATCCGTTTCTTTGTCTGGTGATCCATTCCTTTATTAGAAGATCCGTTCCTTTGTTACATGCTCTATGAACCCCAAGTGCTCCATTGTGATCTAAGTGCTCTAAATGTTCCATGAGCATGATCCAAATGCTCCATGAGCATGATCTAAATGATCGAGTCACATTTGACAATTATTTTTGATGATGGGTGTTGAATTTCGGTTCTTCAAACGGGAACAACCACTATTGGTCTGAATCCTTTTTGCACTTTGCTTCTTAAAATGTTCTTATCACTGCTCAAATAATTAAAAATCTCATTTATGTTCGTAGGTTTACCCATGATAATAAATCTTACGTAGAATTTAACGAGTTTGGTTTTTCTATGAAGGATTTTTTGACCAAACAAATTGTCCTCCGTTTTGATAGCATCGGAGATCTCTATCCAGTCACAAGTCCGACTCCCAAGATCTTCTCAGTGTCAGTTCTTTCACATGGCATCAACATTTCGGTCATCCCAGTCAAGAAGTTCTTAGATGTTTAGTTTCTAATATGTATATTATAGAAAAGAAAACCCCTTTATTATTTCATAAATGTCAACTTGGGAAAAATGTTCGTTTATCATTAGATTTATCTAAATCTCATGCTTTGTTACGTTTTCAAGTTACATATTCAGATGTGTGAACTTCCCCTTTACAAAGTCATGGTGATATTCGGTATTATGTGATATTTTTAGATCAATTCACACACTTCTTGTGGGTATATCCTCTATGAAAAAATTCTGAATTTTTCTCTAAATTTTTTCATTTTCATACATATGTCCAAACTCAATTCAAAACTACCATTCAAACTTTTCAATGTGATAAGGGAAAAGAATTTGACAATAATATTTTCCCAACTTTATGCCACTCATGGCATCCATATACGTTTCTCATGCCCGTACACCTCTCAACAAAATGGTAAATCCGAATGCATGCTTCACAACATAAACAACATCATCCGCACTCTTTTGTTTCAAGCTCACCTTCCACCTACATATTGGGTGGAAGCTCTTCACATGGCCACACATCTTTTGAACGTATTAATTCCACCACTCTGAAAAATGACACTCAGTATCATAAATCCTTTCAAAAAAATCTTTCATAATCCCATCTCTGTATATTTGGGTGTTTGTTCTACCCCCGCCTCAATAATACTCACAAGATTCAACCACGTTTGGTACTATGCATCTTTCTTAGGTATCCGTATAATCACAAAGGGTTCTGATGTCTTGATCTTCACACCAAGAAAATCATCATTTTTAGACATGTAACCTTCGATGAATCAATTTTCCTTTTGGTTCCATGACTCCCGAACGATCCCCAAATTACGAATTTTTTAATATTAATGAATCTCGTAACTGTTTAAATAACCTTCTTCAATAGAATCAAACTCTGAGATATCTCTCCAATTCTGTTGCTACCACTAGAGCTGCCACTGGCACCGGCACAATAGCCTGCAACACTTAAGCTAACAATGTCAATGAGGTCAGTCCTGCCTATAACCCTCATTCGGTTGTTCATGCCTCTTCGTCTCGATATCTTCTTCCAATAATGAAACTGCCCCCCCACTCCTTCACCTTACTCATCTCGTCCATCTCATCCTCAAACTTCCGCTCCATCTCACTTAATGACCACTCGTTTCCATCATGACATCTTTAAACCAATTGAATAAAATTTTATACCGACATCACCTTCTCTTTCGTTTCTTGTAACTACTCTCAAGCTTTTCGAGACCCTAACTAGCTTAACACTATGAAAGTTGAATTTAACGCACTTATATCTAATGAAACTTGGGAACTTGTACCTCTTCCCACTAATGCTAATGTGATCAAATATATGTGGTTATTTAAAAAGAAGCACAATATAGATGGATCTTTAGCTAGATACAAGGATAGACTTGTAGCCAATAGTCGTAGTCAGTGACCCGCAATAGACTACGATGAGACTTTCAGTCTGGTTGTCAAACTGGCTACTATACTGACCGTTCTTAGCTTGGCCATTTCTCATCACTGTCCATTTCACCAGTTAGATTTGAAAAAAAAGATTTCTTCAAGGTCACTTACATGATACTGTTTACATGCATCAGCCACCGGGATTCCGTAATCTTTATGTTCCTAAGAAAGTGTGTTTACTTAAGAGATCTTTGAATGGTCTCAAATAGGAACCATGTGTTTGGTATCACAGATTTTCCCAATTTCTTTCTGGCATCGACTTCACAAACATCAAATTTGACTTTTCTTCGTTTATTTATAAACAGGGTAATTAGATTGTCTACTTACTACTTTATGTTGATGCTATTGTCTTGACATCATCTTCTATAGGTCTCCTTCAACACATCATTTCCAGTCTACGTTCAGAGTTTGCTATAATCAATCTGGGCTCAGTGAACTATTTCTTGGGTATTGTTGTTACCAGACATAGCGTGTTCTTATCTTAAAACAAATATGTTGCAGAGATTACTGAGTGAGTTAACATGCTTAATCGTAAATTTTCCCGCATCCCAGCTGATACATCAGCCAAGTTTGTGTTGGATTAGGTGTCTAAGCCCATAAATATAATTGGTATGTACTTGACCTGATAGTAGCATGGTCCATTTTGGGTTGCATTCACTGAAACAATTTTACAGGACGAATATTTGAGAAAGAGGTTATTTGTGATTCATTAATATATTATAAGTATAATATATTAATTGAGAAATCATATTATTTAACTAGTATTGATCAAGAATTAATTTGGAATTAATTTTGTGATCAAAAGAGACTAATTAAATTAACGGGGACTGATTAAGCACATGAGTGATACTTATAGTTTGGACAAATGATCCATGTTGATTATGTGGATTAAATCTTTGTGGAGTCTATGAAGATTTAGTCCAAAGGGCTTATCATATGGATTATTGGATTAAAGGCCCAAGGAAGTGGATTAGTGTTTACAAGTTGAAACTCTAGGAATTCCACACTATAAAAGTAACCCCTAGCACCACCAAAATGGCCAATTATTCCATGGGAAAGCCCTAGCCGATGTTGTGTGCTCCTAACCTCTCTCTCATTATCCTCCATTTTCTTATGGTGTTTTGTGAACCATTTGAGGCATCATACTTGAGGTGCTAAGCTCTTGAAAGGCCAAGAACTACAAGCTACAAATAAGAGGTATTCTTCTAACTAGTTTTATGATTCAAATATCAAACATTGTATGCTAGTTAGGCTTCATGCTTTGGAATAATGAATATTGCATGTATAACTAGAGAAAACTTAGAGCCAAAGCAATAGGGTTGTATGTGCACCATAGGGATGTTAGAGTGCATAAAACCCAACAGTTCGATGGTACCAGACCGCCCATTTCTGACCCGACATTATATTACAGTGTTGCAGGTGCTCTTTAGTACCTTACATTCACAAGACCTGACATTACATATGTTGTTCAGCAAGTTTACCTATACATGCATGATCCCAGAGAACCCTACTTTACTACTCTTAAACGTATCCTTCGGTATGTTCGTGGGACTATGGATCATAGTCTACAACTCTATGTTTCTCCCATGTGGTTTTATGACTTACTCTAACGCTGATTGGGCGGGTTATCCATCGACATGGTGTTCTATATCAGGTTACTATGTGTTTCTCGGTCAGAATCTTTTATCTTGGTCCTCGAAATGTCAGGGCACTATTTCCTAGTCTAGAAGTTGAATACTGTGGCATTGCAAATGTTGTTGCTAAAAATTGTTGGCTTCACAATCTTCTATGTGAGCTACTTTATCTACCACTATATGCTACCTTGGTTTCTTGTGACAATGTTAGTGTAATCTACCTATCCACCTATCTGGTTCAGCATCAGCGCAACAAAACACATTGAAATTGATCTTTATTTTGTGCGTGAAAAGGTTGCACCAAGACTGATTCGAGCCTTGCATGTCTCTTCTTCATCTCAATATGCAGATATGTTCACTAAAGGGCTTTCATCCATACTATTCCTTGGCTTCAGATCTAGTTTGAATGTCCATTCCAGACCTCCTGTTCGTGGCCCACATCGTAATTGGTATATTTATTATAATGCAAATGCCAATATGCCTATTATGGGAATTAAGTTTGATAACACTTCCCATCTAGTAGACGATTTAATTAGTTATATAATGTTAAGTTTGATTATTAATCAATTAGAAGACATTAACAAGTTTTGGCATCTTTTTACTTGCCAAAATATTTAACTAAAATAGGTTTTTTTTAATTAAACACAGTCTAACTAATCGAATGTTAGCACATTCTTAAATCCAATTGAATGACTGCATACAATTTCTAATAATATACATTTCTTCTCAAAATCTTGAAAGTATGCAAACATGGAATTTCAAATTTACAACAAAGATAAACTCTATTGTAGAAACAAGTTTTAATGCACTAACTAATTATAGATTTCATGAATTAAACAACCATACAATAATTTAATTAGTTTTAGTTGCCAACATGAGCCAAATTGAAATTCAAGAATATAATGCAAACAAAACTTGAATTACAAGATTAGAACTCTTTTCCAACGTCAATGCATAGAAATCAACTACATAATTAACGGAATACAAATTATGAATGAATAATATAGGGTTTTAGTTGATCATGGCTAAAACCGATTACAAGTCTAAACTGTAAAAATTAAAGAAAACAACTTACAATGATCAAAACTCAAACTTTCTAGGTTAGGAATTTGTTCTTGGTGGAAGAGAGTTGATTCACTCTATTTTGAAACTATTATCCTCTCAAATATCCCAAAATATCACTTAAAATTGAAAATTCACGTTTTAAAAAAGCAGTTGACATGGGCATATCATGTTATGCTTCAAAAGTGCCATGTTATTCAAGAAATTTATGATCCAAAAATATTATGATTCGACATGTTTGTGATGTATAATTTATAATGATCCAAAATATTATGACTTATATGTCATGATTCAAAAATATTACGATCCTTAATGATATGTTTTATGATTTAAAATTATATAATTTAAAGAATATTATAATCTGAAAATTGTATGAAACAATGCATCTGTTTGTTTTTATTGTCCAAGTAATTCATATATATACACATATCTAATTCTCAGAATATGAATGTTATATGAAATTTGGTTTGGTTCAGTTTTTCTTGGTTTTTACATTTTTTAAAACCGAAATCCGAACCCAATATTTCAGTTTTTAAAAAACTTAAACCCAAACCATCGGTTTCTATTTTGGTTTTGGATTTTTCGGTTTCATGGTTTGGTTTTGCTCACCCCTACAAATATATTTTGATCCAAAATGTTATGAAGCAAAAGTTGTTACGACCAAAATCTATATACAAAAATTTATTTGGATGGAAATGGTGTATTCTAATTAGAAAGGTTATGAACCAATATGTTTATTAACATCAAATCTTATAATATAAAAATATTATAAGCTGAAATGTTATTATTTGAAATACTTTATTTTTAATTTCTAACTATTTTAAAAAAACTATGATCATTAAACTTTAAACCCTAGGTAGATTTACCGTCCAAAAACTAAAATAACAAAAAAAGTAACCTAAAAAAACAAAATGGACTAACAGCATTAAAAATAATTATAAACAAGAAAAAAAGTAATAAAACACACTAAACAATTAAAAAAAATTCATAAAATAAAAAAACTAACTTATTATATTTATATTTATCTATATATGTATCATATATAACTTAAAAAGACTTTTCCTAATTTGTCGCAACAAGATTGATTCATGGTTACTTGACGTGCCTATTTGAGCTTTATTTGAATATAATAGTTTCTGGTAGGCCTTTGCTTTCTGATGTGGTGTGTAGTTACGAGTGACTCTGCACTTGGTTGCGGTTATAGGCTGTATTTAGTCGTTTAGTGACAACTTTTGATCTTCTTTGCTTATTAAGTTCTTACGTAACCAATGATTTTTATGAGTATAAATGAGGCACCATCACCATTTTGTTAATCATTTAAGTCTTTGTTTTATTTATCTTGGTTTATATTCTTGAATTCAATGAACATAATTTTTATCATTAAGAGTAGAATTTTTCTTTTTGTTATGATCCACACAATTTTGAGCATATGATTTGTTATTTATTTTTATTGAAGGGCAATGAAGATGATGGAGACTGGATAGATTTCAAAAAGAAGTTGATGTGAAGATATAGAGATGTTCCTAACACAAGAAGTGCTGATGAAGAAATTATAAAAACTTTGTTTTTTTACCAACTTTGACAAGATGTATAGACTAAATGAAAAGTCCAAAAATCATGTATTTTATATGCCTGGAAAGCCCTGGATATGTAGTTTCTAATGAAGAAAACGTCAACTCGTTTAGAGCTTTGCAAAGAAAGTTATGATGTTTTTATCACAAGTTGTCAGGTGGATAGAAAAAAGCTGAGTTTTATGAAGAGATTTGGTTTCCCAAATCTCTTGAGATCTTCTATACATGTATTAATGTATTTTATGTTTATAATATTTTATTAATTCTTTTAATAGTTGAAGTCTTATAGATAGTTGATGTTTTGTTTAGAATGAACAGTTTTTATTAAAGTTTACTTTTCTCTCTAAATTATGTTTGTGTTTTTCACCCAATTTAATAAGAAGTATAGAATGATCCATAAGTCAAAAAAGTGTCTTATATTCTTGGAAGTATATGAAAAATTAGTTTACAATGAAGAAAATGAAAACTCTTTTGGAATTGTATAGAGGACCCTATGATGTTTTTGCCATGCATTGTCTAATGGATAGAAACCAACCCAACTGACTAAACTTTCAGATATTCAAAGTCTTTTGAGATCTCCAATGCATGTATTGAAATATTTGATGCTTTTAAGATATTCATGAAGTTTTTTTTAGTTTTTTAGGTCCCATAAAAAGTTTGAGGTTTTTAAAATAGTCAACGTTAATAAAATTTATTTTTCTCTCCAAATTGTCTGTGTTCTTTTTGACCAACTTCAACAAGAAGTCTTGAACGATCCATAAGCCAAAAACTCATGTGACTTACATGCTTGTAAATCTCTGGATATATAGTTTTGAATTAAAAACCAAGAAGTCTTTTAGGTTTTTTAAAGTGATATATGACGTTTAATAAGTTGTACGATATAAAAAAATGTTTGGTGGTCTAAAAAAAATATTTTTTGACCAACTCCAATGGGAAATATGGAATGATTTAGGAGTCAAAAAAATCATGTAATATATATGCCCAGAAATCTCCTAATGTATAGATTCCAATGAAATATACATAAAGTATTTTGGAGTTTTGTGGAGGATGTAACGTTTTAGGCACAAGTTTTCCACTATAAAAAATAATGTTCGGTGGTTTGAAAACATATTTGTTAAATATGACTTGAGTATTTGGAGCATTTGCATGGAGTATTTGAGTTCAATGGAGTCCTTGGAACTCAATTGAGCACTTGGGGTTCACGGAGCATGTGAAGAAAAGAATGGATCATATGATAAGGGAATAAATATCCTAACAAAGAAATGGATCTCCTGAAAAAGGACATGATATGCCAAAGTGATAGGAGATACGGCGAAGTGACTTGATATGCCACAAAGTGACTTGATATGCCACAAAGTTACATGTTATGCCACCAAGTAACTTGATATGCCACCAAGTGACATGATATGCCACCAAGTGACAAGATATGTCATTCATGAGGTTGATGCGCTAATTTGGAGTATATATGCACCAACTATATGCCTGCAGCGCCATCTTGATGCAAGGATGTGCCACTTGGTTCCTTCATATGTCATGGCATCGCTTGATGAGTCGTAGGCTATGAAGTCCTCTATTGTGCTCAATATTGTCCAAGGATTCCATAATGTTGAAGATGTTCAAACAGTACACCATTATACACCACAATGATGGATGAAGCGCCACTAGTGTTATTGATGCGCTGCTTGTGCGTCATGATGCACCACTATAGACCATGATGCTCCATCATGTGTGTTGTTGAAGCTCATGGGTTGTATGTCATGGATGAATGTTCCACAAGATGTTGCATGGTAGATTATGATTAGTTGACACATTTCATGAGCCTATGCGATAATGAGCTTGGCCCATTAGGGTTTTAGGTCTGATCCCTCAAGTATAAATAGGGATGCATGCTAAGTCATTTGGTATGTCTTTTTTTATCCTTAGCGAGTAGGAAAATCACTAGTGATTTGTACTTGTACCCTATGTTTGAGAACTCTGAAATAAAGAATACTCCCAACATTTTATTTTTTAAAAAACTCAAACCCAAACCAATAGTTTCTATTTTGGTTTCGGGTTTTGGTTTTGCTCACCGCTACAAATATATTATGATCCAAAATGTTATGAACAAAAAGTTGTTATGACCAAAATCTATATAAAAAACTTTATTTGGTTGAAATGGTGTAATCTAATTAGAAATGTTATGAACGAATATGTTTATTAACATCAAATCTTATAATATAAAAATAGTATAAGTTGAAATGTTATTATTTGAAATATTTTATTTTTAATCTCTAACTCTTTAAAAAAAATTATGATCATTAACCTTTAAACCTTTGGTAGACTTGCTGTCTAAAAACTAAAATAACAAAAAAAACCCCCCGAAAAAACCAAATGGATTAAAAGCATTAAAAAAATAATTATAAACAAGAAAAAAAATAATAAAACACATAAACAATTAAAAACAAAATCATAAAATAAAAATGTTAAATCTTTATATTTATATTTTTCTATATCTATATCATATATAACATAAGAAGACTTTTTCTAATTTGTCTCAACGAGATTGATCCAATGTTACTTGACATGCCTATTTGACCTCTATTTGAAATAATAGCTTCTGGTAGGCCTTTGCTTTCTGATGTTTTGTGTAATTATGAGTGACTCTTCACTTGGTTGAAGTTATAGGTTGTATTTAGTCATTTAATGAAAACTTTTGATCTTCCTTGCTTATTAAGTTCTTATGTAACCATCGATTTTTATGAGTATAAATGAGGCACCATCACCCTTTTATATTCATTTAATGTCAACTTCTGATATTCCTTAGTTATTGGGTACGAATTTCGGTTTTAGGAAATGTAAAAACCTAGAAAAATCGAACCGAACCAAATTTCATATAACATATGATCCTTCTTTCAATTCATTTCTTTTTAGTTCATTGTACTTTCAAAACGAATGAAAGTACATTTCTATTTCTTGCATACAACTGAAGGGTTTTATATGTTACAAAATTAACGTGCTTGCGAAATTTGACTCAACACTTAAGGGTACATGAAACCTAAAGGGTATATGTCATAACATTTTGAAGGAAACATACTATACACAAAAAACTAACACGAACCCTAATGTAATAAAAAATACCAAGTTAGGGTTACATATCTTTTGATTTGTTATACTCAGCAAATCACTTCATCCCTTGTGGATATTGGTCTAGGAAAGCTTAGCACCAAAAGTATGATGCCTATAATGGCTCACACCCAAACCCTAGAACTAGAAGACAAGAGAGGAGATAGGAGGAGAGTAATGAGAAAATAGGATTATATAGTTTCCTAATTCTCATTTGGACGCTTCTAGAAACCCTAATAGGGTCCTCAAAACCGTCCATACGATGGAGGTTTCTAGATCCTCTCATTTGTTCAACTATTGAAAAATTATAGTTTAGTCCTTGCACCTTTAAATAATTCCAATTAATCCCGAATTAATTCCAGATTAATTCTGATTAATAACTAATCAATTATAATTGATTTCATAATAATTATTAATCATATAAATTAGGAAATCAAAATATTTAACAATAAATCTCATATTAATTTATTAATCACATAATAAATTAACAAATCAAATTTCTATTTCCAATTAATATATTAATCATATAATATATTAACAAATCAAATTTTTAATATTTATTAATCATATAATAAACTGATAAATTTATCCTCTATCTACAAATGACATTCTATCCAAATCTAGTTATGAGAGCAACCCAAAAAGGACTTTGCTCTTAATTACAAAAATATGCTAATTTAGTTCTGAGATTATACACCTTAATCCAAAAGTCTCCCGCTTGGATAAATCTATAACTATAATTGCAAGTATAACCTTTAATCAAGTACGCAAATTTTCTTTCCAAAGTCACTGTTGAACT
Organism: Lactuca virosa; assembly: GCF_052849685.1. Taxonomy (NCBI): domain Eukaryota; kingdom Viridiplantae; phylum Streptophyta; class Magnoliopsida; order Asterales; family Asteraceae; genus Lactuca; species Lactuca virosa. Next base: position 126,460,768 of record NC_136430.1, read on the forward strand.
CTTATTCAAATCGACCGTTGTCCCTAAAATAAGTGATAAGCCATTCATTCATTTTACAAGATATTATATTTATAGATTCATGGATTAAATGAGCAACCTCATGTTGAGTTTGTTTGTTTCCAGATTTCCCGATTTGTGATCAAATTTATACTATAAAATCGAACATATCAATTTAGACTGGACTAGGCGCCTGGTTTTCATAGCTAAACTCAAATCAATAAGGGGCCCAAAGATACCCTAATGCCCGTGTTTCTAGACTAGGCATTAATATTGACATTATAGTCTAGGTTAACCTTTGTAACTCATTTTGAATAAATGAAAAAGGAATTATGTGAATATTATGTGAATTATGTGTTTTATGCTTAATTATTAGGGTTTAATTAATTAAGAATAAAAATGAGCGTCAAAAATTAAATTTTAGATAAAGTCGATATCTATTAAGAAACTTGTAGTGGGCGTGACAAGGATTACGGATATATAAAGAATGCCGAAATCCGAGTTATAACGAAGAAGTTATGACCTGTCGGAGTTTCGCGACAAACCGGCACGGGGCCGAATGTCGTAAAAAGTGAGTTTTCAATAAACTACTTTTTGGCCTTAGTGATCTAAACGAAACTCGTAGTGTTCGTTAAACCGAGAGTAGGCATAAAAAGAACGCCCAAATCTGACTTCGTATGAGGAAGTTATGATTTTTCGAAGTTTCAGCTTAGCAGTAGACAGCTAAAAACTCGAATTTTAGATCGAGTGATTTTTAGCCGACACGACCTAAACGAGAATCGAAGGTCTCGTCATTAGTAGCACAACGGTAAAAAGTCTGACGAAAACGGACGTCGGATGAAGAAGTTATGATTTTTTAACGGATTTCCTGTCCCGGTCTGTTAAAAATAATAATATAAAAATTAAATTCAAAATTAGGCGACGAAGTCTAAACGAAAGTTGTAGAGCGTAATTTTACCTACGCGTGCATATAAAGAACGTCAAAAACGGAGCTCGTATGCAAAAGTTATGGATTTTAGAAGTTTTTGCACAAAAATCGAGAAAATTCGCATAGTCACGTTTTTGCCACGTCACCCTCGCTTAGATCGTGCCACGTGTCCGAAATTGGTGAGTCATGCGAGCCACGTGTCCTCGCCTCGCATGTGCCACATGTTCGAAACGAGGCTGAGTCATCCGAGCTGCTGAGCGGTCTAATGCATGTCCGACGCGTGTCCTCATTTACATGTCCGAAGCCCTCGCAAGAAGCCACGGAACCCTACTTCGGACCAGTAGACCTCGGTCCAATCAGGAGAGGACAGCAAGCCTTCGCACGCGCAGACCTCGTGCGAACCATCCCCCTGCGAGCTTCGGATCTGCGACGCGTGGCTCCTTCTCAACCGTCGGATCAGGACTTTGGACCCCTATAAATAGAAGGGTCATGCGAGCCTTCTCGGGTACTTTTGGGATTTCACCATCTTTCACCCCTTTCTTCATATTTTCTTCATCTTAACATCCCCCAAAGCCCCGGTACGATTATAAGCCCCGGAATACGCCACGAAGTGGCCGTGAAGCCCGAAAAATTTATATTTTCGGTTTCGAAGCCCGACCCTCGCAGAGCCCGGTTTCTGAATAAAACTCCCGGTTTTATTAGAAACGAACGTTTTAGGAAACGAATTTCTGCCCGATTTTCATCAAATGAAGTGAGTGTATAGTCACTTTCATTTTACACATAGATATGAAGTATTTACCTTATAATACGTGCTATGTGTAAATATATTAATTGTTTATTTGAGGTGACGGTTGAGTTGATGTTTTATACAAGTTTTAAACTGTATAAGTATTTTTATCTACAAATATGTTGGGTAGAACATGGGTAGATAGTTGGTGTGTGATAAACTAAAGTGATGACAGGTCTCGATGTGATTTGAGATTCAGTCATCTAGCGGAGTTTGGATGACGACCACGGACTTTCTAGACAGTCCAGTGGGAAACATTATCAGGCCCGCAACCTGTAGGTGTTAATGAACTTGGGTGTTTATTCGCTGTACTCCATCCCCCTCATGGTTGCCTTTAGGACATGTATGGCTGAGGAAACCCCTTAGCAGTAGTGTCTATCCCGATCATATTCTTTAGTCTAGGTCCCTTGTGAAAAGTGTTTAGGGACGTAAAGTGAGGATAACGGGAACGGGTAATCAGGGTTATTGTTGATTGGTGAACTTAATATGTTTATTATTACTGTGGGTTGAAAACCCTATATGCTCACCAGGCTCCCAAGCCTGACCCACTTAATTTTTTTTATGATTACAGGTAGTGGACCCCGAGCATAGTCGGAGGATGACGTGAGATTTTTGGATTATAGGCCAATAGTTGTAAATAACTGTAGTAAGGCTTATAATGTCTTGTTTATGCTTTTGATCTGTATCGGAACATGACATCCCGAGGTTTTGATATATATATGGAAAATATATACCTTCTTAATGAAGGGTTTTGATAAACTTTTATCATATGTTGTTTGGGGACCAATTCCGCAACATCTTTTGAAAAGATTTCTCTGATTTTATTTTAAAAAGCATAAATTAAATCGGTCTTTTCTGGCCGAGAAATTAGGGGATGTAACAGTTGGTATCAGAGCATTAGTTTAAGCGAACTAAGAAATATCCTAAGATTTCTAGACTTAAACTTAGAATGCTAAGTGATGATTGTGAGATGAGTGTCTACCATATTTTAGACATGAGCACTAGTTTATTTTAGGAAAGATGCCTAAAATGCCCTTATGTGCTAAATGCTATGCGTTTGCCATGTGTGCCATTATTTGTTCGGATCTATGGTCTGTTGCCGACCGGATCTGGAAACCTTATGTGTGTAGGATTCTAAGCGTATGATTACGAGATTAGAACTAACATGTAAACGTTTCGGAGTGATAAGGGAATTGAAATGTCTAACAAGGATAAAGACCTAAATTCGCCTTATTCGGTATATAGATTGTAATGGCAAGAACTCGTAGTGGAGTTTCAAATGCAAACAGAAACAGAGATCAACAACCTCAACCCCAAGTAGTTGAGCATGTACCTGTTGTAGGAGTTGCACCTGAGCCAATGACGATGGCTGGGGTACAAGCAATGATACAGACGATGCTGGATCGCCAAATGGAGGAGACAAGGCGATTACTACAACATAATAGGGAAGAAACTACGATGCCTGTTGAACAGCCCGTACTTAATGAAGGGCAATCAGTAGGAGGGAACTATAGTGGGACTCTTGGTCAAGCCAACCCACCGATAGTTAGACAAAACAACCAGGATGGAGGAGCTGATGGACGCGGGTGCAAATATAAAGATTTCATGGCATCTAAACCACCGTGTCTATCTGGGAGTCTGACACCGATGGAAGTCATGAATTGGATCTCCGAAATGGAGACGATGTTTGAAAGCTGTGAGTGCAGCGAAAAACAAAAGACCGCACTTGCAATTCCTCTGTTAAAAGTCTGGTGTGTTGAACTGGTGGAAGTTACTAGCTAATTCGATGCCTAAGGGAGAAGCTAGTAAGATGTCTTGGGAAGATTTCGTGGTACAACTGAAATTGCAGTACTGCTTTGAGCAGGATCTTCTGGAAATTAATAATGAGTTCCAGAATTTAAAGAAGGGAAAGATGAGCGTTACTGAATACGCTGCTAGCTTTACTGAAAAAATGAAGTTTGTTCCTTACCTAGTTCCAACTGAACTCTCTAAGGTTAACAAGTTTGCCCTCGGATTACCAGTGGACTTTGGTCCGATGGTTAAGCAAGCACCCACTTTGAAAGCCGCCATCTGGGCTGCTAAGAATGTGGAGGTTCAGATCAGGGAGAAAGGTCTGGAGAGGGCAGAAGTTGGTGAAAAGAGAAAATTTGAAGGAACTTCAGGTTCCAACAAGAGAAGCAAATTTTCTAAGTCTAAGAAGTTTGGAGGAGGAGGAGGTGAAGTGAAATGGTGTGAGAAGTGCAAGAAAAAGCACTCCGGGAAATGTAGCGAGGAGGTGACTTGGTACAAATGTGGAAAGACTGGGCATTATGCTAATATGTGTCAGTCCGACAAGAGGGTATGTTTTGAGTGCCGTGAAGAAGGACATGTTTTTAAAGACTGTCCAAAAAGGAAGGATGCAACAAAGCCCAATCTACCACCAAAGCCGAAGGCGAGAGCCTTTCAGATGACCCTTGAAGCTGCAAAAGAAGAAGTCGATGTCGCTTCAGGTACCTTTCTCGTAAACGAATTGCCTGCCCAAATTTTGTTTGATTCTGGAGCCAATTACTCCTTTATATCGCATGAATTTGGTAGAAAACTAGCTTTGCCTGTAGATAGACTAGTTAATGCCTTATTAGTCGAGATTGCTAGTGGCAAGTTTGTACCTGTTAGCCATCGTATGAAAAATATCCTCATTGACTTGGATGGGAATAAGTTCCACGAGGAATTATTGTCTATCGAGTTAAATGGATTCGACATAGTTTTAGGAATGGATTGGCTTAGCGCCAATGATGCCGAGATATTATGTAGGAAGAAGATAGTAAAAGTAAACCCGCCAGGGAGAGAGTCGTTTATGGTGTATGGAGACAAACGCAGAGTAAACTCTGGAATCATTTCCCTAATGAAAGCCAGAAAGTGTTTGGCCAAGGGATGTACATCATATCTAGCGTTCGTGATCGATGCTAAGAAGGAGAAGAAGGAGGTGCAGAATATTCCGGTGGTGTGTGATTATCCGGAAGTCTTTCCCGAAGATCTTTCCGGATTGCCCCCTGATCGACAAGTGGAGTTTCGTATCGACTTGTTACCAGGAACGACGCCGATAGAAAAAGCACCGTATCGATTAGCGCCAACCGAAATGAAAGAACTTATGACACAACTTTAGGAGTTATTGGACGAAGGTTTAATTCAACCTAGTTCATCACCCTGGGGAGCCCCTGTGTTGTTTGTAAAGAAGAAAGACAGGAGCATGAGAATATGCATCGATTACAGAGAGCTGAATAAAGCGACGATAAAGAACAAGTACCCGTTGCCGAGGATCGATGACCTGTTCGACCAGTTGCAAGGTTTGAGCTATTTCTCGAAGATCGATCTTAGGTCAGGATACCATCAACTGAAGGTGAGGGAGCAGGATATCGAGAAGACTGCGTTCAGAACAAGATATGGACACTATGAATTTTTGGTTATGTCGTTCGGATTAACCAATGCCCCAGCAGCTTTCATGGATTTGATGAACAGGGTTTGTAAACCATACCTTGATAAATCCGTGATAGTATTCATAGACGATATCTTGATCTATTCAAAAAGCAAGCAGGAGCATGAGAAACATCTGCGTGAAGTGCTGGAAGTTTTGAAAAAGGAGAAGCTGTATGCCAAGTTCTCCAAATGTGAATTTTGGATTCAAGAAGTCCAATTTTTAGGTCATGTGGTTAACCAAGAAGGAATAATGGTTGACCCAGCAAAGATTGAAGTTGTGATGAAGTGGGAACAACCAAAAAGTCCTACGGAGATTAGAAGCTTTCTAGGATTAGCTGGATATTATCGAAGATTTATCCAAGGCTTTTCTTCGATCGCTACTCCATTAACAGCTTTGACCCACAAAGGAGCTACTTATGCTTGGAATGAAAAGCATAAGGAGGCCTTTGAAAAGTTAAAGAAGAGACTGTGTGAAGCACCAATTCTTTCGTTACATGAAGGAATTGAGGACTTCGCAGTGTATAGTGATGCCTCTGGAGTTGGGTTAGGATGTGTTCTGACCCATAGGGATAAAGTGATAGCGTATGCATCGAGGCAGTTGAAAGAGCATGAAAAGAACTACCCCACTCATGATCTGGAGTTGGCAGCGGTAGTATTCGCCTTAAAGATATGGAGGCATTATCTTTATGGTACTAAGTGTAAACTTTTCACTGATCATAAGAGTCTTCAATATCTCTTTAATCAGAAGGAATTGAACATGAGACAGCGGCGCTGGCTGGAACTACTCAAGGACTACGACTGTGAGATACTTTACCACCCTGGTAAAGCAAATGTTGTTGCTGATGCTCTCAGTCAGAAGGTAAATCTTCAAAAGAGAAGGCCAAGAGCGTTGAGAATTGAAGTCGTCTCGATAATTGTGGAAAGTATAAAGAAAGCTCAGGAGGAAGCTTTAGAGAAAATTGACCGAAAGGAGGGACGTTTGGGAAAAACGTTGGTGTTTAATATGAACGGTCAGGGATTGAAGGTATTCAAAGATAGGATTTGGGTACCTAAGACGGGAGGAGTAAGAGGTCTTCTGATGGAAGAAGCTCACAAAACCATGTACTCGATTCATCCCGGCAGTACGAAAATGTATAGGGACCTAAAACCCTATTACTGGTAGCCGACGATGAAGCTCGATGTTGCTAAGTATGTGGCCGAGTGTGTAACTTGTGCTAGGGTTAAGGCACAACATCAGAAACCGTATGGGAGTTTAGAACCTTTACCTGTACCCATGGGTAAATGGGAAGATATCACTATGGATTTTGTGACTAAACTGCGCAAAACAAGGAACGGTCACGACATGATATGGGTGGTCGTTGATCGCTTCACTAAGAGTGCGCATTTCATAGCCACTAACGAGAAATGGTCTATGGATAAACTTGCGACTTCTTATGTGAAGGAAATTGTGAGGCTACACGGTGTTCCGTTAACGATTGTATCCGATCGTGACAGCCGTTTTACCTCAAGGTTTTGGAGGAGTATACAAGAGGAATTGGGTACCAAGTTCTGTTTGAGTACAGCTTACCATCCGCAAACTGATGGTCAGAGCGAACGAACGATTCAAACATTGGAGGATATGCTGAGAGCATGTACCCTAGAATTCCAAGGTAACTGGGATGAACATTTACCTCTAGTAGAATTTTCCTATAATAATAGTTTCCACTCGAGCATCAAGATGGCACCTTATCACGCATTGTATGGGGAAAAGTGTCGAACGCCATCATGTTGGCTGGAAGCTGGGGAAAAGCAGTTTATGGGACCTGAGATAGTCCATCAAACTGCTGAAAAGTTGAAAGTGATAAGGGAAAGGATGTTAGCTGCTCAAGATCGACAAAAAAGTTATGCTGACAAGAAAAGACAACCGATATCCTTCGAAGTTGGAGATTCGGTTTTACTTAAAGTCTCGCCGTGGAAGGGACTTATAAGATTTGGTAAAAGAGGAAAGTTGAGTCCAAGGTTTATTGGACCATTTAAAGTTCTTCAGAGGATCGGGAATCAAGCTTACAAGCTAGAATTACCGGAAGAACTGAAGGGTATTCATAATACCTTTCATGTGTGCTATTTGAGAAAGTTTACGGGAGATGTGCCCGACATAATTCCCATTTCTGAGTTAAGCTTGGATGAAAACAAGAGGTTGATCGAAGAACCTAAGGCAATCGTTGACCGTAAGACTAAGAAGCTGAGACGCAAGATGGTCGATTTAGTGCTTGTGCGTTGGAAACATACGAATGGGCCAAATCTCACTTGGGAAACGGAGAGTGACATGATGAGTCGCTACCCGCATTTGTTTGCTGATGTGTGATTCCGAGGACGGAATCATCCTAAGGGGGAGAGAATTGTAATGCCCGTGTTTCTAGACTAGGCATTAATATTGACATTATAGTCTAGGTTAACCTTTGTAACTCATTTTGAATAAATGAAAAAGGAATTATGTGAATATTATGTGAATTATGTGTTTTATGCTTAATTATTAGGGTTTAATTAATTAAGAATAAAAATGAGCGTCAAAAATTAAATTTTAGATAAAGCCGATATCTATTAAGAAACTTGTAGTGGGCGTGACAAGGATTACGGATATATAAAGAATGCCGAAATCCGAGTTATAACGAAGAAGTTATGACCTGTCGAAGTTTCGCGACGAACCGGCACGGGGCCGAATGTCGTAAAAAGTGAGTTTTCAATAAACTACTTTTTGGCCTTAGTGATCTAAAAGAAACTCGTAGTGTTCGTTAAACCGAGAGTAGGCATAAAAAGAACGCCCAAATCTGACTTCGTATGAGGAAGTTATGATTTTTCGAAGTTTCAGCTTAGCAGTAGACAGCTAAAAACTCGAATTTTAGATCGAGTGATTTTTAGCCGACACGACCTAAACGAGAATCGAAGGTCTCGTCATTAGTAGCAGAACGGTAAAAAGTCTGACGAAAACGGACGTCGGATGAAGAAGTTATGAATTTTTAACAGATTTCCTGTCCCGGTCTGTTAAAAATAATAATATAAAAATTAAAATCAAAATTAGCCGACGAAGTCTAAACGAAAGTTGTAGAGCGTAATTTTACCTACGCGTGCATATAAAGAACGTCAAAAACGGAGCTAGTATGCGAAAGTTATGGATTTTAGAAGTTTTTGCACAAAAATCGAGAAAATTCGCATAGTCACGTTTTTGCCACGTCACCCTCGCTTAGATCGTGCCACGTGTCCGAAATTGGTGAGTCATGCGAGCCACATGTCCTCGCCTCGCATGTGCCACATGTCCGAAACGAGGCTGAGTCATCCGAGCTGCTGAGCGGTCCAATGCATGTCCGACGCGTGTCCTCATTCACATGTCCGAAGCCCTCGCAAGAAGCCACGGAACCCTACTTCGGACCAGTAGACCTCGGTCCAATCAGGAGAGGACAGCAAGCCTTCGCACACGTAGACCTCGTGCGAGCCATACCCTTGCGAGCTTCGGATCTGCGACGCGTGGCTCCTTCTCAGCCGTCGGATTAGGACTTTGGACCCCTATAAATAGAAGGGTCCTGCGAGCCTTCTCGGGTACTTTTGGGATTTCACCATCTTTCACTCCTTTCTTCATATTTTCTTCATCTTAACATCCCCCAAAGCCCCGGTATCAATTATAAGCCCCGGAATACGCCATGAAGTGCCCGTGAAGCCCGGAAAATTTATCTTTTCGGTTTCGAAGCCCGACCCTCGCAGAGCCCGGTTTCTGAATAAAACTCTCGGTTTTATTAGAAACGAACGTTTTAGGAAACGAATTGCTGCCCGATTTTCATCAAATCAAGTGAGTGTATAGTCACTTTCATTTTACACATAGATATGAAGTATTTACCTTATAATACGTGCTATGTGTAAATATATTAATTGTTTATTTGAAGTGACTGTTGAGTTGATGTTTTATACAAGTTTTAAACTGTATAAGTATTTTTATCTACAAATATGTTGGGTAGAACATAGGTAGATAGTTGGTGTGTGATAAACTAAAGTGATGAGAGGTCTCGATGTGATTTGAGATTCAGTCATCTAGCGGAGTTTGGATGACGACCACCGACTTTCTAGACAGTCCAGTGGGAAACATTAGCAGGCCCGCAACCTGTAGGTGTTAATGAACTTGGGTGTTTATTTGCTGTACTCCATCCCCCTCATGGTTGCCTTTAGGACATGTATGGCTGAGGAAACCCCTTAGCAGTAGTGTCCATCCCGATCATATTCTTTAGGCTAGGTCCCTTGTGAAAAGTGTTTAGGGACGTAAAGTGAGGATAACGGGAACGGGTAATCAGGGTTATTGTTGATTGGTGAACTTAATAAGTTTATTATTACTGTGGGTTGAAAACCCTATATGCTCACCAGGCTCCAAAGCCTGACCCACTCAATTTTTTTATGATTACAGGTAGTGGACCCCGAGCATAGTCGGAGGATGACGTGAGATTTTTGGATTATAGGTCAGTAGTTGTAAATAACTGTAGTAAGGCTTATAATGTCTTGTTTATGCTTTTGATCTATATCGGAACATGACATCCTGAGGTTTTGATATATATGGAAAATATATACCTTCTTAATGAAGGGTTTTGATAAACTTTTATCATATGTTGTTTGGGGACTAATTCCGCAACATCTTTTGAAAAGATTTCTCTGATTTTATTTTAAAAAGCATAAATTAAATCGGTCTTTTCTGGCCGAGAAATTAGGGGATGTAACAGATACCGCTTTTCCTTTTAGGGCAAAAGGAGCGAATGAACTTTGACTACAAAACTACAATCTTTACTTATCAAATTGCACATGACACTATGTTTTATAACATTAAGTTAGGGATGTTGATCGGGTAAATTTTTCAGGTTTCAGGTAATTCGGGTTTTTCATGTTAAAAAAATTACCCGTTACCGGACCTGAATTTAATTGGGTAATTTGGGTTTGGGTAATTCGGGTAGTGGGTCGGGTTTGGGTAATTCAGGTATTACCCGAAAATATATAATTTTTTTTGAATGGCACCTGAAAATAAATTTAATAAAATAAATATGTCTTGATCAAACTTTGAACATTGCGATTTTTTAGTCAATAATACTTGAGATATCAAGTAATCTTTTAACAACTTAATCTAATCTAATAAGATGTTAAAAAAACAAATACTTAAAGATCTTAGTTTAAAAGTTAAATCTCATGATAGAATCAAAAAAGAGTTTAATATATAGAGTAGATTTATTACTCATTGTTTTAGATGGAAGATTTGTAAATTAAAACACTAGAAATAAGAAAAAACTGAAAGGAAAAGAAAAATATATACTAATGCATTTTGATGAAATAATAACAACGAAAGTCAATCATCTAAATTACTTGATAACAATGTATATGCATGTATTTTGTATTTACCAAAAAAAAACCCACGTCTTAAAAACAATTCGAAACCCAAAAACCTTACCCTTTAACCGACTTGAAAAAAAATCGGGTTACCCAAATACCCGAAAAAATTAACCCGATACCCGAATAACCCGACCCGATTTACCCGATACCCGAAAAAATCCGGCGGGTAATTCGGGTAATGGGTATTTTCGACATGGCTGCATTAAGTTACTGATTTGTTTACAGAATACTAATGCACAACTGATTTCCAGATTACCAATTATGTATCTCTGATTGAAGAATAGTAGATGTTATTGTCTTAGAAATACTTGTGATTGGATCCATGAAGTAATCTCTAAGCGTGGGTTTATCTAGTACTTAAATTCCTATTTTAAAGTACTCATGAATATTGCAACAATCTATATGCAATGTCTAATCCTTATAGACAATCTACAAACAATTCATGACAGTCTTAATTCACTACTTACTTCCAAAAGTATGAACGATTATGTAATTTTTAATAATATTTAAATTACCCAGTGAAGTAAACATGCAAAATGAAACACGATAATAAATTAATTAACTATGGTATCATACCCCTTGAATATAAATAAATCTTTATTCTTTAATCTCCAAAACAAATATGCATTTATTCATTGTATAATGTTTCGAGTAATAAACTAATCACATGAATTAGACAACTTCAGTTATGTCATGTTACGAATATGCACACTATGCCTCTCGATGGTCCATTCCTTTATGGATAGATTGACTAGACATTCTTCCAGTGATGCTCATTTCATAATTCCAAAATCTTATCACTATCAAAGATGTAGTGGAATTCTAACTTTATATGCATTGACCTCCTGTGATGTCGATGGTCTAAGGTCATAGAGACTGAGCTTTTGTTATGTGACATCCCCAAATTTCTCGGCCAGAAAAGACCGATGTAGTTTATGCTTTTAAAATAAAATCAGAGTAACTTCCAAAAGATGTTGCGAAATTTGTCCCCAAAACAAAATATGATAAAAAAAATTATCAAAGCATTTCTTAAAGAAATGTATTTTCATTATATAACAAAACCTCGGGATTTCATGTTCCGATACAGACCAAAAGCATAAACAGTATACTATAAGCCTTACAACATTTATTTACAACTACTGGCCTATAATCCAAAAATCTCTCGTCATCATCCAACTATGCTCTGGGTCCACTACCTGTAATATAAAAAGCTGAGTGGGTCAGACTTGGGATCCTGGTGAGCATATAGGGTTTTCAACCCACAAATAATAATAAATTTATTAATTTGATCAACTAACAATAAATCTATTAATTTCATCAACCAACAATAACCCTGATTACCCGTTCCCGTTATCCTCACTTTACGTCCCTAAACACCTATGATAAGGGACCTAGCCTAAGGATCATCATCGGGATGGACACCAAGGGATTCCTCAACCATACATGTCCTTAAGGCAACCATGAAGGGGATGGAGTACACCAGCGAACATATAGTTCACCAACACCTACAGGTTACGAGCCTGCCAGCGTTCCACTGGACAGTTTAGAAAGGTCTGTGGTCGTCATCTATACTCCGCTAGATGAGTACAACAACAACAACAACATTGAGGCTTCTCATCATTTTAACACACATCAACTATTTCATCTAACCATGTTTTACCCAACATATTTGTAGATAAAAATACATATACAGTTTACAACTTGTATAAAACATCTATTCAACACCCATCTCAATTAAACAAACAATATAACTAGACATAGCATGTATTTTATAGAAAACACTTCATATCTATGTGTAAGATGAAAGTGACTATACACTCACTTGATAAGACGACGATTGGATAGACTTCGTCCCTTTAAACAATATTTTTCGATGAAACCGGGATGTTTTCTAAAAAACCGGGCTTCACGCAGGCATAGTTTCGTCTCGAAAAACTCTTTTCTCAGGATCTTCGGGCACTCCGGGGCTTGCTTACGATGCTAGAATGATATTATAGGCTTGGGAGATTTTAGTGTAGCTTGGAAGAGAGTAGGAGGGTGAAAGAAGTAAAATTTTGTAACCAAAAATCGGCTGGCTTCGGATCCTATTTATAGGAGGCTGAAGCTCCTTAGTATGTTGGGCGTAATGCTTCGGTACGCGGGGCGTACTGCCTCACACATCTCTTCGCTGGGCGTAACTTCGTATGTTGGGCGTACGAAGTGGATCAGCTCAGACGCGTTAAGGCTACGACACGTGGCTCTCATGCGAAGGAGTAGGGAGGGTGACTGACTCCGGAACGCTTACACGAGTACGCTGGGCGTACTTCTTCGGACCAACCTTGAAGTTTGTGCCCAAAACTTCAAAAATTCTTAACTTTCGTATACAAGCTCCGTTTTTGACGTTCTTTATATCCACGCGTTGGTGAGATTATGCTCTACAACTTTCGTTTAGACTCCGTCGGCTAATTTGACTTTATTTTTAATAGGCCGGGACAGGAAAAGCCCGTTAAAAATTCATAACTTCTTCATCCGACGTTCGTTTTTGTATGTCTTTTTACCGTTGAACTGATATCAACAAGATCGTCGATTCTCGTTTAGGTTGTTTCAGCTAAAAATCATTCGATCTAAAATTCGAGTTTCGGGCTGCATACTGCTAAGCTGAAACTTAGAAAAATCTTAACTTCCTCATACAAAGTCAAATTTGGGCGTTCTTTATATGCACACTCTCAGATTAACGAACACTAAGACTTTCGTTTAGATCACTATTGCTAAAAATCACTTTATCGTAAATTTACTTTTTACGTCACACAACATCGTGCCGGTTCTGTCGCGAAACTTCGACAGGTCATAACTTCTTCGTTATAACTCGGATTTCGGTATTCTTTATATCTCCAGAATCCTTGTTTCAACCACTACAAATTTCTTCATAGATATCGACCTTATTTAACATTTATTTTCGACGCTTATTTTTATCCTTAATTCATTAAATCATAATAATTAAGTATAAAACACATAATACTCAAATAATACATCTTATTATTTCAAAACAAATTACAAAGGTTGGCCTAGACTATTACATCATCATTAATGCCTAGCTTAGAAACACGGGCGTTACAATTCTCTCCCCCTTAGGATGATTCCGTCCCCGGAATCACACATCAGCAAACAAATGCGGATAGCGACTCATCATGTCACTCTCCGTTTCCCGGGTGAGATTTGACCCATTCGTATGTTTCCATCGCACAAGCACTAAATCGACCATCTTGCGTCATAACTTCTTAGTCTTACGGTCAACGATTTCCTCTGGTTCTTCGATTAACCTCTTGCTTTCATCCAACCTTAATTCAGAAATTGGAATTATATCGGGAACATCTTGATGAATCGTGGAATCAAGTATTAATCAAAATCAGAGTTAAACGAATGCAGATTGAACAAACGATGTAAATAAGATCTGGTTTTTGCTCATTTATGCTTTCAACTTTTACAAATAAAATAGACAGGTTCTGTAAAGGACTCTTATCTAGTAAAGTTCCATATTTATAGGAACAGTGAAAGCATACAAAAAATACTAAGGCATTGACAATTAAGCTTCGTACGAAATACACCTCAGTAAATAAACTTAACAAAACATACGAAGGGTAAAATAGACTTCGACATATTACAACATAATTCGACCCTAACAATCTCCCCCTTTGTAATAATGTCGACCTTCATCAGTTCAAGAGTATCTGTATAGCATACATCATAAGCCTTCGAATCTCAGTGTACCATGAGATTATCTTCTTCAGTTCCTTCTTATCTCCTTCATTATTCTTCTTGCAGCTATTCATACGAAAAATGAAATTCGTATATTGGGATGTTGTATATCTTTCCACTTCAGAAGCTTGAAACAAGAATCTTTTAGCCTTCCCATTTTTATCTTTCCCAGCAAATACCATACCAAATGGCTTCAAACATATTTCTCTGTCTGCATACTTCTTCAACTCAGATTGAGTTAAAGGAAGTTCCATTGGCACTTTTACAGTCAATTCCTTTGATGTAGCTAACTCAACATCAGTAAGTGCTAAACACTCATAATAGCTATCAATGAAAATCTTGATGTGAGCCAACCCAAGTCGAAAAACTTCAGGATCAGTTTCTCGAAGATATGAAGCATCTTTATCCTTTAGCAACAATGCAACTTGTATCAGATCATACAAGTTCATTAAAGGAAAATCAGCCACTGAGAAATTACACACTTGCCCATTTGCCCTCGTAACAATAAAGCGAAGATTATGCATCATATTTTCGAACAACACATCTGGCTTTATGCTTATCGCCTTCTTTATATTCACCAGTGACCAAATCTCCTCTGGAAGCTTTCCAAGTACAGCATGAAATCTGATCTTCATGTAAGTGTACTCAACATCACTATCAAATTTCTCAGCTATTTTGTACTGCGCCATAATGAACATCATCTCATTGATGGGAAAATCCAATTGACTCATATCTGTGTTGAGAACAACATAGCTTTTCTTTGGCTTCTTTTCGAAAGCATACATATGATTATATGCAACTTTCAACTCTATTGTTTCATAATTGTAATGCTTTGAAGGATCACCCTTGTTCATCCTAGGTGGATCATTTGCATGAAGTCGCATAATGCTTTGTACAATTCGGAGCTTTTCAACCTCAGCCTCCGCTTCAGCTTTCTTTTCTTCCTTTGACTTTTCGACCATAACCATTTTGCCTTTGTCTTTTACTGAGGAATTATCAACATTTTCCTTAGGCTTCGAACTGTTGCCACCTTCCCCAATCATAATTCCTTTGGAAATAGGTCTTGAAATTGGCTTCGTTGAAATTGGCATTGTTGTCACAACAGTCGAAATAACTAGCTCAGCAGTTGACAAGATTGGTTTTGTTATTGGAATCTTCGAAGAAAACACCTTTCCAACAACCTTTGCATCTGCATGCAAATTTTCACCACTAGCCTTCATAACACCAACCTCCATTTCTCCGCCTTGCACCCCTGTGAAAACAGGCGGGGCATTTGTTGGAAGAAGGCTAGAAATATGAGAAAGAGGAGCAAGTTGTTTGTGTAGAATAGCTTCAAAATGAACGAGCTTTTGAGACAAAAATTCCGGAGTGATCAACGGAGATGAAACTAATTTAATAGTTAAATATTTGAGCTCCTTCAGCAGCTTGAGCACTTCCACAAAGCTTTGATTTTCCGTTATCGACAATTGAGTAAGTTGAGGACTCAAATCTTCGTACAGCTTGACATATTTGGTAACAACATCACACATAATGTCAACTTTCTGATTAATCGAAGCATAATCCCTTTGCACAATTGAGATTTCCTTTTGCATATCCTGTCGAAGCTCTTGAATTTGCAAATTCACATCTTCCCTCACTTTCTTAACATCCTGAACGAATAACACATGTCGTTCCTTCACCAAATGCTTGAATTCTTTTACCTCCCCTCTAAACATCGAAGTTAGAGAATTCACCCTTAATTCGTCATTCTGATCATTGTGATCAATCTTCTCCAAGAGTCGAATCTCTGAATCTCGGACCATACCAGAGACTTTACTCACCACCTTTGCTTCGAAGGTTTTCATCAGACTATCAACTTCCATATTAGAGACAGACAAATTACTCCCCAAATCTCCTTGAGATTGAAGAATAGAATTCAATTTATTGTTGAGAATCTTGAATTGTTTCATTGTCATTAACATATGATCAGGAAAGTGATCTTCTTCATCATCAAACTGTAAATCGTCAAACGTGCCTCCAAAACCTTCATTGTCAGTATCAGGTTTAACAACAGGTGAAGTTTTAACAGGCGAATCAATTTTGGGTGAATCAGTGGATTGAGATGGAAAAAGAGTTGTAAAGGGTTGATGAAGAATGTTTTCAAAGGTTGGGGAAGTTGTAGTATTCAGAATAATAAAAGGAGGTAAGGACACGAAAGTATCTGGTTTTGAAGATACAGGAATACCTTGAGTAGTAGCCTCAACTTCTTTGTTCGACTCTCCCTCACCCATGTTGACATGTACATCCGTATCAGATAAGTGTGTAACAATGCCTGAAGTTCGAACCTCCTCAGTATTTGATTCAGTTAGCGAAACTTTGGGTGGTATGATAATAGTCTGCTCAGGAGTAGATACAGATTGAGAAACAATTGGTTCTGGTGTTTCAGGAACTATTTCTTCTTCGGAAGACTCCTCTTGGATAACCAACTTGCGTTGCCGTGTCTTCTTCTTTGAAATGTGTTTGGCCACATCTTCAGCTCTACATTTCTTGGACAGAGGTGAAACTGGAGCTGGAACCTCTTTAAAAATGACTCCTTGATGAGAGAGTTGTGGTTTACGAACATTAGAAGGAGATGATTTTAACACACCATCAGAAGATTTTTGTGATCCCCTAGTCCTTTTCTTCAATCGTCAAAAAACACCAGATTTTGAAGGAATTTTCTCTGCCACTACAGTATCATCAACAGGTTCCACTGGTTTGATGACAACAGTCGAAACATTCACTTCAGCCGCCTCAGGCTTCTTTGGAGACTTCGTGGATTCATGCACAATCTTCTCAAGAGACTTCTTTGATTCGTGCACTGGCTTCTCTGGTGTAGCCTTTGCATCCTTTTTATAACGTTTAGACTTCTTGGAAGGACCAGCTTCTTCTTTCGACAATAATTTTCCAATTTTAGCATCTGGATTAATGGTTTTCAAGTACTCAACCAACACTGAATTTGTTGGCTCAACCCTTTTTAACATTGCATCAGGAATCCGACCAATGTGTGTGAATACTTCTAAATCATCCGAAACTTCCTTAGGAAAGTGATACTTCAGAAACTCAGCCTTTTCTTCATCAGCAGGAACATCAATTCCTTCTTTTTCATAGAAATAACCAAGTATTAAGCTCCAATACCTAGCACACGAAATGCCTTGAACCACATTCGTGTTTTCGACACTCTTTTGGAATTCCTTCCACAGTTGTGTAGAGTTGTCGACAGAGAGATCATAGTATAATCCTGCCACCATCGCAAAAACCTCCATGCGACCTTTGTCTAAGCGAACACTTCGACCTGTCAAGCATCGAAGAAAAATTCGAAACAAGAAATTGCAAACAGTTGGCAGAGCTGACTTCTTGAAATCACTAATCTTCGTGAGTGGGGGTTAATGACCCATCTCATTAAACATATGAACAACTTGTGCATAAGTAAGATCAGTAACAAGTTGAGAATTGGGAATATCCAGAATCTGACAAAAGATCTTCTTGGACAGACGAATTTTCTTGTCATTCACCAGTTGAAAGGTGATGATATCCATTGCCTTGCTATAAGTAGCAGTGGATCCTGCTTGAGAAAGCCATGAGAGAGGAACTGCAAATGAATTGAACATCGCCTTGGAAAGAACATAACTCTTTAATGAGACAATGAGCATCTTTAATTCTTCAGGATACAGAGACACATCCCCTTCCACTTGATAATTGGTGCTTTGAATCTTCATGATCGGTTGAGAAGTGATGTCTTCAGTTGTTCGAGAAGTAGAATCAACGCCAGCCATGATTAGGGTTTAGAAGCTTTGAAGAACAGAGAGAATTTGGGTATTTGAGTTCTTTTGTGAGCGTAAAAAGATAAAGAATCCGTAAATGCCCTTTTTATATGTAACCCTTAATTTGAATTGAACACGGGATAGGCATTGATTGAGATCTGACGTGGCACCTTAAAAGTCGCACCAGTCTGCCAATAAAGTCGCCGTGCATCAAAAAGTAACTGTCACACCGCCTTGAAACCAGGAAACGTCTCCTCACACAGTCTGTTCGTGTCACCTCAAGGAATAGTAACCATCATCAACCTTCGGATGGAGGTTAAGCTCTTTCGTCTTTGGGTTTAGAGACGAAGTCATTTGCTAGACTGTCGAATCATCAGCCTGAGTTGGTAGTACTCAGAACCTCAAGGATTTCGTGTGTGTGCAGTGTGCCAAAGAAAAGATAAGAAACAAATTAACGAAAATTTGGATCTATGATGTCAAAAAAAATTTCGACACAAAAGCAGAGAAACCCCAGGCAAAGGTTACTTCATTAATTATCAAGAGAGATAATCAACTGCTTGTGTATGTTCCCGTGAATTACAATCGAATACTTGTAGAGAAGTATCGAAGGGCTTCTTTTGTTAGGCTTATTGGGTGGTTTAGAATTTCGTTACATATCATCCTAAACATAAGGTGAGTAATTGTAACAGAAATTACTTGTTTGACCAGTGTAGTCAGTGACAAGTATGCTTTGAAGTATGTTGATAGTAACGTGGAAAGCAAATGAAACTCATACAAAAATCATATTCATAAAAAATATTTGTTTTGGATCCTATTGGGTAACAAACATCGTGGGTTTCGATAGTTTGATCAAGATCACGCATAAGAATAGAATATGATTTTGAGTTTCGAAAAATGGTACTGAAACAAATGTTTCGTCAAATCTGGAACATAGTTCCCCGTCAATTCCTTATTAAGATATGAAGGTGGGTTTCACTTTCATCATGGCCTCATGATGTCAGATCATTAACACATAATTTTGATATATCTAAATCTTGATGGGTTGAATCAAAGATCTCTTGGATATATGTCTTCGTGTGTGCATGTGTAAGAAATTTTGTGATGAAAAAGATTGGTTTTGAGTAACGAATTGTACCTCTGTTATTTTCGGACAAAACAGATAACTCTTAACTCATGTGAGAAGAGTAAGGTAGCTCAATCGACTAATGTGAATACAAGCCTGACTTGGGAAGAAATTTTCGTATGAAAGATTTCAATAAGGCTTTCATAAACACACATTGAGTCTCCAGAGGCTTGGGTCAACATGTTGCAGCATGCTTCTAGGGACAATCTAACTAGTACATAGTTGTCGAAAGTTTACCTTCCCATAGAAATACAAGCATGACCCTTGAAAAATTGTTCGTGTTATGTGCACAAAGAAAAAGAAACAAAGAGAATAACAAAAATCTTTTTGATATTTTTGATTTTTCTAACAAAAAAATATTTTTGAGTTTTTGTGAATTTTTCGAAAAACGAAACAATTAACAAAAGAAAATCTTTTTGGTATTTTTGATTTTTCGAAAAGAGAACTACAAAACGAAAATAAAATCTTTTTAGAGTTTTTGATTTTTCGAAAAGATAACAACAAAACGAAAATAAAATCTTTTTGGAGTTTTTGATTTTTCGAAAAGAAAACTAAGATACAAACTTACGAAAAACATTTTTACAAACAAACGAAAATTTGTAAAGAAGCTACAATTCACCACTCTTACGAAAATTTGAGAAACTAACGAAAATTGGACAACCTTACGAAAATTTGACAAACTAACGAAAATTTGTGTCACACCCCCGAACCTGGACGGCAGAAACGTCCGGGGGTGGATGACTTCGTGTACAGTATCATAACAATTGAATATAAATGAAGCATATCAACCAAACATCATACATTAGAAATACACACTTACATAGTTTACATATTGAACTTGTTCATCAGTTACACAAAAGTAGGAAAGTAAAATTTCTTGAAGTTGCACCACTTGATCTCCTAGTCGAACTTACTACCTGTTACTGGATCCCTGAGAATACAAATGTGACGTTTTGAAAAGCGTCACATTTGAGGCACTAGGCACTCAATCCCCATGGAGTCCAGCTACACTACAAAAGGTATGTATTCTATCTATATTATTACCCAAGTATCTATGATTGTATGCTAGATAGGGTAATACCTTGGAATATTAGCATTTGCATGTATATTAGAGAAAACATAGATCCAAGGTATTTAGGGTTGCATGTACACCATAGGAGTGTTAGAATGCTCAAAACCCAACAGTGGTATCAGAGCCTAGGGCTGTTTTTGATTATACTTGATGCGAACTGATTTTTCAAAGCCAAAAATCTGTCAGGACCTGAAACTCGACGAGTTCTGGAGGAAAACTCGACGAGTTCATGTATTAGAGCATGAACTCGACGAGTTCCATGAAGAACTCGACGAGTTTGTGTCCCAAAATACATATCTTCGTGCTTTTTGGCTGGAATTGGACTAGGAACATTACCAAAAGCTGTTTTTGGACTTGTAAACCTATTTTTGATGTGGTAATGTTCATACTAATCCAATTTCAAAGATAATTGTCAATAGATTCATGTTTTGTATTAGTTTAAGTGTTATTCTAATTACATGAAAAAGTTTGATTCCAATTATCTTGTTCATATGAGTTGCTTAGATTAATAGAAAAGGTTGATTGATTATGTGTCTGTGATCCATTTTAATCTAAGAATTGATTCTAAGATGTGTTTGTGTAACTTGTCCTCAAGTTACATGAAAGGTCACATTAAAGTTTCTTAAAACTCATAAAAGTTGGCAATGGTTACAAAATGAAGAGTCTTGTCCTCATTAAATGGTTTTATGACTCCATAACTTGTCCTCAAGTTATGGAGGTTCAAGAGTCACTTCATTAAGTAATAAAATATGTAACCTTAATTAATTCCATAAGTTACAAAATAAAGAAAAAGTTAAATTCTTTTATTAGTTTAAAGTCTTCCATAACTTGTCCTCAAGTTATAGAACTTGAAGAGTCTTTTAATTAAAACTACTTTAAACACATAAGTTATGGAATTAATTAGTTTTGAATAGTTTCAAAACTTGCCCTCAAGTTTTGGAATTTGAAAAGTTTTCACTTATGAATACTTTAATTCCAAGTTAGCCCTTAGAATTTTAAAAGTTAAAATTCAACCCTTATACTTTATAATATTATAAGTTAATAATATTTATATATATGTATAAGAGTAAAGTCAGTCTCACCATTAGTAGGCCTCATTCACGAAGCCGGTCTTTAAGGGGGGTATAAGGTTACTGCCTATAAAATGGCAGTTTAATAGGTGTCCACTCTCACCCACCGCTTCCTTGACTGGTGGAGGGTCGTTAGCCGAACGGGTAGGACAAAGACTATAATTCTCCCTTCATTAAAAGTATTAATGATAAATACTAAGTAACTAAACACTTATAAATTCCCAATCTTAGTTACTTAGGAAAATGTGAATAAGGTGCTAATCCATGAAATTACACTTTGCACTTTGTTTAAGCCGTTAGTGGAGCGTGTGTGGTTAACCGACACACTGACCTGGACTTAACAAGGTAGGCAAAGGGTAACTTAATGTTTATCGTAGTATCGATGGAGCGTGTGTGGTTAACCGACACATCGATTGAGGGGTAAACACTTAAGGGTACCAAGTAATTTGCATGGTTACTTCACACCTTGTTTTGTGATCCTCGGCTTCCCAGTCACAAAACCTGAAGGGCACACTCGAGATTGAAACATGCCATTGAAAAGTTCAATGAATCTCAAAAGATCTAGGAGTTTCAAATCCAATTAAAACCTAATAATACATTTCGTTTATCTTGTTGGAAATTGGTGAATCGTCATTGACCTACCTTCAAATATTTTATAGCTTGGATTACGGCATCCCTCTTCTAAGTTATCAAAATAGTTTGTTGGGTCCTAGCCTTAATATTTCATATTGGGTGTCATATTAAGGACTTTAGATCAACTATCTTGAATATCTCCCAAAAGATGTCTAAGTTCAGACATCTATGATCTTCCCAAATCTCTTGGAACTTTACTTCCTCCACCTCCTCCAATTATTCTCCCTAACCCACAAGTTCAAAGGTCACTCAATCCCTATTGGCAAGCAAGGTCTATGTGTGATCGCATCTTGGAGATGAAGTCACATATTGACAAGCTGGGAGAGTTGGGTGTCAAAGTCTTAAGAAGGTTGGATGTTCAATCACTTTCTAAGTCACATAGTAAGTTCCTTATGGACTACCATGTAAAGGACTATGACATGACCCTTAATGATCTTATCTATTTGCTTTGGGGTGCTTAATCAGCAATGATTTGGAGCACTGGCAGAGCAAATCTGATTAGTAGATCAACTCCCAAAACCTTCAATGGACGTTGACAATGGTAACATTGGATACCCAGAAAAAGCATTCTCTTCCCAATGGAAAGGGATTGGCCATAGTCAACCCGGTTGACCAAATGGTAAAGAGAAAGGCTAAGTCTGAGATAGTCCCATTACCAAAGAGTCCATATGTTTACCTTGCCAAAGGAAGGGGCATTGATTGCGAAGCTGCCTATTTACCTGAAAGATCAAAAGGTTGATCAAGTCAAGAAGTTTGACTCTTCTTCAGGTAAAAGTCCACTATCTAACTCTATTAAGTTTCTGTTATGAGATTCTCATTACATGATGTGACTGGGTCACATGTTGATGCTTTAAGAATCAAAGAAAAGTGAAGAAACTTAAAGGAAGTACATGCTGATTCTGATCACGAAGATGGATTTCGATCGCATCAGAATTTTTGAGTTGTTACTTAGGAGTTATGATATATTGCTTAGTAATAGATAACAACAAGTTTTTCATATGCATTTGCACTGTAAGGATAAGTTTTTTCCGCAAAGTTTTGAAATAAAATAAAAGGTTTTAATTTTATATTTATTTTAAATATCCTTACAAGTGACATTTGTGAAAAATAGTTGTTTATATGATTCCATTGATAGCAATATTTGGAAAAAAAATGGACTTGATTCTTTCGTTTGTGGTAGTGTCATAATTTACCAAATAAGGAAAGATTCTCATTCCCAAGGCTTCAGTTGGATAGAAACTTGGAATCATGCAAGTTGTATAGTATGATGAATGAGAATTTTCATCTTTGGAATATTAAGACTAATTCCTTGTTCACATGTATATATTAGTCAAGGGAAGGACAAAGGGATCGGGTACACTTGGGTGTGTGCTGGTCAGGTCCACCACAAAAAATATTCGTCATGATTTACTAAAGCTTAGTAAATATGGTTATACTTACAAGTTTAAGTATAATTCTGAAAACATTGAAAATACTTCAATGTATGGCAGAACGAATGAGAAGAATCAAATTTGGCAGAAAGATAAAAGTTTCTCAAATCTGAAAAGATGGGAGAGTACTTTAGTATCATGTTTATGATCATCTTAATGATTAAGATGCCATATCACAATTGATCCTCTAAGGTCATCTTAGTGCATTTTTTTTTTGACTAAGAAGAGGAGTCATGAATTGTTGAAATGGTTAAATCAAAAAGATGAGTCATACTTCGTTCCAAAAACAATTTGATGAAGCTATGAATCGAGTATGAAATTAATCAGAGTTTAATGATCAAAGTAATATTGCGAGATTTGAACACAGATGTAAAGATAATCTTGTTTCAGCTCTATTACGCTTTCAAGTTTTACAGAATACAAATGATAATCCTGTAAAGACTCGTTTCTATGACTCTAGTAAACACTCCTATTTATAGGAGAGGAAAGCGTACAAAAAATATACTAAGGACAATGCGTTAAGCTTCGAATACAATGCCCTAGTAAAATAGATTACATAAGATACGAAGACTCAATACATTCGAAGACATAAAACCCTTCGACTAATTACAACACAATTTGCCCTTACAATCTCCCTCTTTGTAATCAAAGTCGAAGGCTTCAACTTGTAAGCAGTTGAATTGAGTACATCATCACTCTTCGTATCTCTGTATACCATGAAATAACCTTCTTAATTTCCTTCTTGTCTCCTTCATTATTCTTCCTGCATTGGTTCATACGAACAATTAAGTTCGTATACTGAGAAGTTGCATATCGCTCCACTTCGTACGTTTGGAACAAGAACCGCTTTGCTCTTCCAAACTTATCTTTTCCAGCGAAGACAATCCCCAATGGCTTTAAGCAGATTTCTCCATCTTCATATTTCTTCAGATCTACTTGTTTCTTCGTAGGTGCCATTGGTGCTGTAATTACAATACCTTTTGTAGTAGCCAATTCCACATCAGTTTGAGCAAGACACTCAAAATAATTTTCAATAAAGATCTTGATGTGTTTGACTCCAAGTTGAAAAACATCTGGCTCTGTTTCTTGTAGAAAGGAGAATGACTTGTCTTTCATGATTAATGCAACTTGTATAAGATCATACAAGTTCATTATTGGAAAATCAGCAATGGTAAACTCACAAACTTTTCCATATGATCTGATCACTGTGTATTTGAGATTCTGAATAACTTTTTCGAAGACCACGTCTCTTTTGATGCTTATAACTTTCTTGATTTTTAACAGTGACCAGACATCTTCAGGTGCTTTCACCAACACTGAATGAAAACGAATTTTTATCTTCTTCCCTTCTTCTTTGTCTTTACACATGATTTCTGCTTTAAACTGAGGCATGATGAACATCATTTCATTTATAGGAAAGTCAAGCTGACTTGTATCAGTGTTTGTAACCACATAACTCTGTTTTGGCACCTTTTCGAATGAATACATATGATCAAACATGACTTTTGCCTCAATTGTTTCATAGTTGTATTGCTTCGAAGGATCTCCTTTGTCCATACCCACAGGGTCTTGTGCACGAAGTGCCATAACACTTTGAATTCGCCTCATCTTTTCCAACTCCGCATCCACTTCAGCCTTCTTTTCTTCCTTAGATTTTTCAACAAGAATCGATTTCCCTTTATCTTTTGAAGCAGGATTTTCAATTGCCTCTTTTGGCTTCGAACCACTCCCACCAGTTTCCAAAGGTTTACCAATTACAATTCCTTTCAAAATTGGTCTTACAGTTGGCATTGTTGTTACTACAGTAGAAGTCACCTGTTCAGTAGAAACAACCATAGGCTTTGATGATGGGATCTTCGAAGAAAATACCGTTCCCACCACTTTCGCATCTTCTTCACTTGACTTCCTTTCTCCCCCTTGCACCCCTGTGAAAGCAGGTGGGGCATCTGATACTATTAGAAGAAGACTTGAAATGCGAGTAAGAGGAGATAATTGTTTGTGAAGAATAGCCTCGAACTGGATGAATTTTTGAGATAAAAATTCTGGAGTGATAACCGAAGTGAACACTGGTTTCACAGACAACTCCTTCAACTCTTTTAACAACATAAGCAACTCACCAAAATTCTTGTTCTCCAATTCAGAAAGATGAGTAAGTTGAGGACTCATGCTTTCGTATATTTTGACATATTTGGTGACAGCGTCACAAATAATGTCAACCTTCTGATGTATTGAATTATAATCTTGTTGAACACTTTGAACTTCTCTTTGCATGTCTTCACGAAGTTCACGAATTTGCATGTTGACATCTTCGCGAACCTTCTTAACTTCTTGAACAAAAAGAACATGCCGTTCTTTTGTTGTGCTTTTCAGATCCTGCACCTCACCCATAAAATCAGATCGTTGAGATTTAACACGAAGTTCGTTATTCTGATCAGTGTAGTCAACCTTCTCCAAAATTCGAGATTCTGAATCATTAATCATCCCAGAGAATTTGCTGATTATCCTTGATTCCATCATCTTTAACATAGTATCAACTTCCAGACTTGATACTGATGAACCTCCCCCAAAGTCAGCTTGAGATTGAATGATAGCATTCAACTTCGTATTTAAAATTTTGTACTGCTTCATTGTCATCAACATATGATCTGGAAAATTTTCTTCTTCTTCATTAAACTTTAAATCTTCAAAAGTTCCTCCAAAACCTTCGTTATCAGTTTCATCGTCCAGCATCATTGTATCATTGATAGGTGAAGTAGGTTTTGGCGGATCAGTAGATTGTGAAGAAAAGATGGAAGTGAAAGGTTGATCAAGAATATGTTCGAATGTTGGGGAATGTGTGGTTGATGTGAGAGGAATAGAAACAATATGTTCAAAAGTAGAGGTAGTATGACCTGAAGCTGCATTTTTCGAACTGTCTTCACCCATATCGACATTTGCATCCGTATCATATACGTGTGCAGGGATGTCTGAAGTTCGAACCGCCTCAGAAACTGACTTGGTAATCGAATCTTCGGGTGGTACAATATGTGTTTGCTCAGGAGTCGAAATCTGATCATGAATAGTTGGTTCAAGAGTTTCAGAAATGCGTTCATTATCATCGTCAGTCGACTCAGTAGAAATCACCAGCTTTTGGGTCTTCTTCTTCCTTTTCTTCGACAACCTTTTGACCATATCCTCAACCATTCGTTTCTTGGATACTGGAGAAACCGGTGTTGGCACCTCTCTAATTAACACACCTTGATGTGTAATTTGGGGTTTTCGAATCATTTGTGGTGTAGGAGACTTGCGTTTATGAGTAGACTTCATTTTGATCCTTCGAAACATTCCAGTCTTCGAAGGAATATTGACATTCTCTTGAGTTTCTGCAATGATAGGCTCAATCACTTGGGTCTCAGCAACAAATACTTCAACAACCACCGGCTTCTTCTTCGGAGATTTCGAAGATTTTGATTCAGTTTCAGTATTTTTCGACTTTTTTGGATTTTGTTTCATCGATATCCAAGAGTTTGCCAGTTTCAATTGTAGAATCGATGGTTTGCAAATATGCTACCAAGACAGAGTTCGTAGGATCAACTCTTTTAAGCATAGCATCCGGAATTCTAGCAACTGATGGAAAAATATCAGCATTATCAGTGACATCCTTCGGACAGTGGTATGGTTGGAAAACTGCTCTTTCTTCATCATTGGGCACCAAAATTCCTTCCTTATTGTAAAAATGTCCACTTCATCATTTGTAGGAACCGAAACATAAGATTTTGTTGGTTTCGGATGTTCACTGACTTTATCCTTCGCATTTTGAGTTTGTGACTGAACTGTCTTCGCTTTTGTGACTGGTCTCCAAACTTTGATGGAGATGTTCGAATCTTTTGAGGATGAACTTCCATTCGAAGAAGTATTGACATACTTTTCATAAGCTTCGTTGATTTGTTTTTCTGAGTATTTGTTGGATTGATAAACTTTTCCTCGTCCTTCGAGCAAGTGATCTATATTTTTCCTTGAAGTTATGCCTTTTTCTCGTGAAACCTTTAGTGTTTGTTTCTTCGTATGATTAGGAAAATTTGGCTTTTGAGGAACAAAATTAACTTTGGGATGAGCATATGGTGTATCACCAGTTGATTTAAAATGTTGATTTTGAAAGACTTGTTGATTTGAATTTGATTTATTTGAAAATGCTCTTGATTTGTTAGTGTCAGAAACTTTCGAAAACTTTGGTTGCTTATTCTCTTCAGACCTTGTATGAATGGATTGAGATGAATGTTGAGTTTTTGTTGAAAAAGAAGAATTTTTAGCTATCAAAACATTTTTGGTTGATTGTGATTCAGACAATTTTTGAGACTCAATATTTTGCCAAAATATTTTCTTTCTTGCTTGTCTTTTTGAAATGTTGTTTTCCTTCGAAAATTTGTCAATTTGATCTTTAAATTCCTTGGAGTTTAGTTTGACAACTTTTTCATTTCCTTTTCAACATGTTTTGTATTCTCTTTTTCAATTTTTGATTTTTCAACCCATTGGCTTTGTGGTTTTTGTCATTGAAACACATACAAATTCTTTGTTAAGTTGTTTTCAACTGTGTTTTGATTTGCGAAAAAGCCTTCATCAGTTGTTTTTGAATTATCCTCTTCAACTAGTTTCTTTAATTCGGGTTTGATATTTTCAACATTTCCAGTAGTTACGAAAACTTGATTTGGAAAAATGACATCATCTGTACATTTGAAATTTGGATAAAACACTGTATTTGTTTCAAGATAGTGTTCACCTTTTTCATTCATTACTTTTTCGAACTTTTGTGTATCTCCATACACTTGATCAACTACTATTCGAGGAGTTGCCTCTTCTTTTGTAGTTTCCTTTTCCTTCTCAATGTTCTTTTCTTCTTCATCATCACTATCATCTGTTTGACTGTCTTTGACTCCCTTAAAGTCCACATCACAAACTTTCGAAGTTGAGGGTTGATCAGTGTCAATCTCAACCAACAAATCCTTACCTTTTTCTTTTCCTTTAAATGATGATGCAACATTTATAATAGACAACTGAGAACAATCAACATCCTCAATCTCACTGATTTCACTAATATTGTCAGAATTATCCTCAATATCAGCAAAATTAGATTGAGAATCAGATGTTGAATTCTCAGTCTTTTTCAAAATGTGAATTTGTTCAGACTTAGTCAAAGTGTCATTTACAATATTAACCAATTCAGTTGAATCAAGACATTTATCTACTTTGACTATTCCATATCTATACTTATCATTTGGAACTTTGTTAAAATCAGCTATTTCTTTTTCACAATCATACGAAATGTTATCTACTGTAGCTCTTTCATAAGCTAGAAATGGCAGCAATTTTCTATGTTGTTCTTTACTGATTTCGCATGAATGATGTAGTTCAGTTAATTTCCCATACAATCTTTTAGCCGAATTACAGTAAATGTTCCTCTGGGCTAACAACAGTTTCGATTCACTAGACAAATTATCCCTATCCACCATGATATTAGTTATTTGAAGCTCTAAACAATCTATCTTAGTAATTTTCGAATCTAGTTTCTTCTGTGTCTCTAGCAACTGCATAGACAGCTTCTTAGCCTCATTGCTAGCAGATACCACAACTGAATCAAAATAAGTAACAGTTTCATCGAAAGATACTAATTCAGAATTATAAGCATGTACTGGAATATTGAAAGATTCAAGAATATTTCGTACCTTCGTGGTCATCAGAGATTTGTCAGTAGCTTTTGATACGAAGCATCTCCCATGAACTTCGTATTCCTCCTCATCTGAATCTTGTTCCATCTTTGCATACATTGCTCCGTGGGTTGGATTTCGCATCTCCTCATCATCTGATCCAGATGACCAAATTTGATAAGTTCCATCTTCTTCTTGTTCACCACGAGCAACTAATGAAAGATTCTTTGCCTTCGCACGCACCTCCTCCAACTTTTCCACATAGTACGCTTCATCCTTCGTCTTATTCTTTTTCTCATCTTTCTTCCTTAACATGCAATCATTAGCTAAATGATTAGCCCCGTTGCAATAATGACAATCAATGCCAGCATCTCCCTTTAACTTCTTCTCTGTTTTTCCCTCAACAAACTTCGTATCTTTCTTCTCTTCCTTCTTCTTCTCATCCCCAACACTTTTACTCAAAAAATTTCCTTTTGTCTCAGATGACTTTGCCTTCGGATTGAATGGCTTTTTGAAGAACTTTTTCACACGATTGTTTGAATAGAAAGCAATCGCCTCATCATCTGAGTTCATGATAAACCCTTCGTGTTCGTCCGAAACATCTTTCTCAGCTTCCCTTTCAGAGATCTTCGAAACCAAAGCTAGTGGACCTCCCAAAATTGCCTTTGATTCTTCAGCAATTTCATTCACTTCGCTTTCATGAGACTTCAACTGATTGTACAAGTCATTCAAAGTTGACGTATCAAAGCTCTGTTGATTCTTAACCATCATGCTCACACTACGCCACTCCTTACGAAGACCCATAACAAAAATTAAATTGAACTCCATGGCTGATCTGTTGATACCATATCGATTGCATCGATAGATTAATTCATTAAGACGATCGTAGTAAACTTCAATCGTTTTACCATCTTTCTGTCTGAAGTCCTTCAGTTCCACTAAACATTGCTTCACAGAGTTAAATTTTGTCTTCTCACTCCCCTAAAATTTCTCCTTGAGTTTGTTCCAGATCTCCTTTGCAGTTGTACAACTCCTCACATAGTTGTAAACAACTGGAGGCAAAGCACCTCTTAGTTCTCTCACGCATCTCTTCTCTAGCTTTTTCAGACGATCAGCCTGATTCTCAACTTCGGAACTTCCTGAAGATGATCCAATTGGTTGAACATTCATCGGTGGATTGAGATTGCCAGAAATGCAATTCCACAGTTCTTCATCCAATCCGTTGAGATAATCCTGCATACGATCAGCCCATTGATGGTAATACTCAGGGATTAGCATAGGAATTTTGGTGGATGATCCTAGAAGATGAGAAAATGAAGTCATGGAATTAAGATTGAAAGACGCCATTGATGTACAGAATAATTCCTTGAGAATTTTTGAAGAAACTTTGAGAATTTGACAACAAACTATATGATTCAAATTAGAATCACTAGCAGAACACTCGATTCAATGATTCAAGTGCAGAATCGAATCACAGACTAAGATCCAATGAATTTTTCACTTTCAAAAAGTGCGGAATTTCTTAAACCAAAAAGTTGATTTAAAAACTTTTGAAAAGATGAAAATTATATCAGAGATATGATTCCTGCTCTGATACCAATTGATGAAGCTATGAATCGAGTATGAAATTAATCAGAGTTTAATGATCAAAGTAATATTGCGAGATTTGAACACAGATGTAAATATGATCTTGTTTCAGCTCTATTACACTTTCAAGTTTTACAGAATACAAATGATAATCATGTAAATACTCGTTTCTATGACTCTAGTAAACACTCCTATTTATAGGAGAGGAAAATGTACAAAAAATATACTAAGGACTATGCGTTAAGCTTCGAATACAATGCCCTAGTAAAATAGATTACATAAGATACGAAGACTCAGTACATTCGAAGACATAAAACCCTTCGACTAATTACAACACAATTTTCCCTTACACAATTCTTAGAGTCATACTCCAAGATTGTAACTTGAGTGACATATCTTAAAGAGGGTTTATTAACACTAGTCAAATGTAAGAGTAAAAGGTTATCTACTCTTGTACATTTGAAATTGGTAAGTTGTAATGTTTTGGATAAAACAGAGACCAACTTAGACCAATTGTGTGAAGTGTTTGTCTTGATAAAGAATCCGCACTATCTCTTGTATATTTGGCAAGTGAGCCTTATATGTTAAGAGGACAGTGGGAGTCCTAAAGCTCTTGAAAGTTTCAAGACCTAATCAAGAATAAAAACCTGGAATTCTTCACTAGCACACAACTTGAGGTGTATAACCTATCGTGTTGACATTTCTGTGCCTATTCAAGTCGACTTTGCATAGTAGTTCTGAGAGTTCTCAATTGGTTGCACAGCTACTTGGAAGCTATGGCAGGCCCTTGTGTAGCCAGGTGGCAAGAACTTAAGATTGCACAAGTTCAATCCATATGAGTTTGGATTTGTCACTAACCTTGTCTTGTGATTATGGTTTTGACAAATTCATATGGGTAGGAACTCATACACCATAAAAATATAAGTGTCATAAGGTTTCTCTCCGATTCATGAAAATGATGGTGAGGAAACACTTTCACTAAGTAGATTTTTAAGTAGATAGTAATCCTTGCATTCTCAAAGTCGTTAGTAGAGTACACTAACATGGACTTATGAGAAATAGCAAAGGTCTAACCAATTGAGACTATGATTACGACATCCTTTTTTATAGTTCTTAAATTGTTTAGACACACCAGTGGGCTATCTACAATAAGGTGTATGATTTTGATAAAGTCTTATCAAAGCAATCTAGTTTCAGAAATTTGAACTTTTGTAAGAAAGTCAATAAAGTATTGATTTCTAGAAGTCCACTAATTTCTGAATACATGTCAAAGCTAGTGGGAGCATAAGTATTAGTTGATAATCATCATGTTAGTGGGAGCATGATAATTATGATAAGTATTGCAAGTTAGCAATGTTAATTATAGAAAACAAAAGTTCAACTCGTGAGGTTGCAAGGGTTGAAAAAGTTGTTTTGCTATAATTAAGGGAGAGGAAATTATACTTCATTTCAATTCTAAAAGGCTTAGATTGAGATTTTAATCATTTTAGTCAAGAATATATATATATATATATATATATATATATATATATATATATATATATATATGAATTTCATGTTGGATTGGTTCAACTTAAGGAAATTCTATATATTGCGTTCTCAAAATTCGATTATGATTACGGCATCCCTCTTCATAGTCAAATTTTGAGAACATGGCAAATAAAAATATTGTAGCAAAAGACTGGTCTAGAATCATGTCTTTATGTGAAACATCATGAATCGTGTCCCATTTACTTTGGGTACAAGATCGATTACATGTGCTATAATATTTATCCTTTTTGAATTTTTCCAAATGCCTTGGGGCATTAAGGGGAAAAATGTCTATAATTGGATATGACTAAAGTGATTAAGCAATTGTCGAGGACAATCTAAGGTTTTACCAAAGATTGGTTGCTCAAGGACAGTTGGAAGTATACTGTTAATATTGGAAGGACCATATTGACATATTCTGGAAAAGAGACAACTCTTGTTCAGAAGTAGTAGTCAAAATAGGAATATGGTGTTGTCTCCATAGGTGGAAGTTATATGTGTAAGATTAGAAAACTTAATGCAAGAAGGATATTCAAAGCAATCTGCTTTGATACTTCGTCTCCATGGAATTGATCTCCATTGGAATAACCTGTAATGACTGATGACAAGTCTTTGTGACTTTGTACATATTCATTACAAGAGGGTCTGTGCATATAAGTTTAAAATCTAAACAGATTTTGGTAAATGTTAGGAATTTGGAATTCTTACATTTTTCGATAAGGATTTGGGAGTGTGAAAAGAGACTCATTGAAAGTATGTTCAATCGATCTATTTCACAAAGTAAGGATCATAGACAAACATAGAGTGCATTGCAAAGCTATTGTTTAGAAAACATAGTGTACATGCTTGGAGCATGAGACGACTAGTGTTTTCTAAATTCAAGTATAAAGTTGATAAAACCGAAACAATGAATAATGAGTAATCAGTATGGTGATAAATAAAAAGTGTTTTATTTATATTCATAGTTTGATACCCTATTAGATTCATTTATTCTTGTGTTTCATTTTGCATGTTTTGACTTCCAGAATAAACTAGGTTATTCTTCCTGAATGACTAAGTTATTCAAACCATCCACAGTCGGTCATATGTTGGAAGTAGATATGAATCAAGACTGTCATGGGTTGGCTTGTAGAGGTCCAAGTTGGTGGACAAAGTGGTGCTACAACACTCATGAGTGCTCATAAATTGGATTCAACCCGCGCTTATTTGAATCACTTCATGGATTTTATCACGAGTGATCATGAGACGATAATATCGTATATTCTTCAAACCTAGAGATATGAGTTGTTACTATGAGTTGATAGTACATTGATTGCACGAAAACGCATTGGTAACTCGATGTTATAAAACGTGCCTCTGTGTATGATTCAACAAGTAGTAGAACAAGCCATATGAGTCGAAGTTTATCCATTCCTTTTACCTTCGGGATAAAAGCGATATCTGTGGGCCCCTCGATGATTTAGTGATGACACATGTGAGTGCTTGGCCAAGCCAGGACTGATTTGATTTGTTCAATCAGTCGGTCATCATGAATCGGAAATTGGGAAACAATAGATGGACAGAGAGAATGATTTATAATCCATGTCTCAGTCCATATGATATCTAGAATGGAGGAATATATGATCCCTTATCTAATGGACAAGTCATTGACAAGGTCAGAGTTCAGTTACAAGGTCAGAGTTCGACAACGGCTTTTGAGAGCTACGATTGCCAGTTGGTTCTTGAAGTCATACGAAATAATAGTTTTAGACTTATCCAAGTGGGATACTGTTGGATTAGTGTCTAAGTCCATAACTATATTTGGTATGTACTTGACCCGACCAGGCATGGTCCATATGGGTTGCATGGCATCATACACTTGGATAGACTAAATGAGAGAAATAAGACACTTATGGTTATTAATATATTATAAGTTCGAATATATTAATAATAAGAATAATAATATTTAATTAGCATTGATCAAGAATTAATTTAGAATTAATTATGTGATCAAAAGAAGACTAATTAAATATATGGGTTGATTGTGTAAATCATCCATAACTTATATAGAGGGCCAAAGCTCCATGGATAATCAAGTTGGGTTAAACCCATAGGATGCTCCATGGAGGTTACATAACCCATGGGTCATGGAAACGAAAGGTCACGACAATTAGGGTTTACATGGTGTAACCCTAGTTGTAACATACTATATAAGTATCATATTATTCACCAAAATTGGCACAAGTGTGTAAAAGAAGGGCTAGCCGATTTCTTGAAGTGTGAATTTCTCTCTAAGTTATTCCAAGAGCATTTGATGTTGTGTGAGCCATTTGAGGTGTCACATTTGAGGCACTAGGCACTCAAGCCCCATGGAGTCCAGCTATACTACAAAAGGTATGTATTCTATCTATATTATTACCCAAGTATCTATGATTGTATGCTAGATAGGGTAATACCTTGGAATATTAGCATTTGCATGTATATTAGAGAAAACATAGATCCAAGGTATTTAGGGTTGCATGTACACCATATTAGTGTTAGAATGCTCAAAACCCAACAATATCGACCCTTGAAGATGGGTTCATTTGATCCTTAGTAGTCAGTGGTCCTATGGACACTTAGCCATTCCTATTTATGAGTTGGATAGGCGTTCTCTGAGGTTCAAGTCTTGGTTTGATAACTTCATACTTACTGGGTCGTTCGATCGATCGGATACCTTCGGTGTTTATGTTGGTGCTAAGTGGTCTTGGTGGTCTGGCTACGAGGATGATTCCATGAGTTGAGTCGATCTCCGAAATCAACTTGGCATGTAGGTGGTGTTTCCGAAAGGGGTTTGGAAACATCTTAGGGGGGTTTATAAATCAGTAGGTTACCCTTGGTGTACTTTGCTCCTCGTTTCTTATCCCTATTATGGGCTAGAAATGAGTGTGGTATTACTTGCACGGGTACCTAAGGGTCTAGATGCCCTGAGATAATTCGAGTATTGTCGTTACAAGTTGTAGGGGTCTCGTTAATCGATTGGTTAAGGTGAAGAGTCTCATTGGTACATGAATTTCGTATGGTGAGGATCAAGTCAGCCCATGTCAATTGACACCGTTGGGCTCCTTATAGTAATAGACGTTAGCTAGATCTGAAAAGGGGTAGTTGTTTGAAATGATAGTGTGTTCTAGGTACACGTTTGTAATGTTACCAATTTTGTCCTCAGTATTACCACTGTGGTTATTCCGTTCTGAATTTTTGGTTGTCCGAGCAATAGGAGTGCCTTGATATAAACGATGTGATTTTGTAGTCTGATTTCTATTAGACCTCTCTATGATGGTTTGATGTAGCCTAGTCGTACGTAATTCAAGATTGAAAAGGTTGTAAACTGAGTGGTTATGCCCTAAATCCACAGTCAACCAAGGAATAAGAATTAAGGCGGTTCCACGCACTCTAAGTTTGTAGAATCTTAATTACACATGGCCTTACGTTTACACTAAGTTATCATAACTTTCGCAAGGATCTCTAGTTTTTCCTACGAAGAATAAGATTAGTTCGGATGAGGGGGTACTTTATGATTATGATTTTTAATTGGCAAAAATTTTATGAACATGCGATGCTTAATTTCTGTTGTTTTGAAACGTACCGGTAATCCCAGCAGGGTTCCTTGTTGCTTCATCATGTCCCGTTGTTAAACTCCTCCTGATCCTTCGTCATTCTTCTCTATTGGACAATTCCTCTTGAAGTGTCCCGTCTCACCGCATGCGTGGCATACTGGACTTACTTCTAGGTTGAGGGTTGGAGTGACGCATGGGGCCGGGGCCCTACAGATGCGGGAGATGTGCCCCTTCCTGTTGCACCTATTGCAATGCAATTCCCGGCAGGCTCCATGATGATGGTAGCGACACTTACTGCAGAGTGGGAGGTATCCATGATACGATTTTCTCGGTGCTGGGGGGCTAGTGGGGTTAGGGGCTACTACAACT
Organism: Lactuca virosa; assembly: GCF_052849685.1. NCBI lineage: Eukaryota > Viridiplantae > Streptophyta > Magnoliopsida > Asterales > Asteraceae > Lactuca > Lactuca virosa. The sequence goes on from NC_136430.1 coordinate 126,496,914, forward strand.
TGTTGCCTTTTGGGAGGCCCTTGAGTCGATCTGCTTCCTTTCTTGTTCCCCTGCTTTCGCTTCATGACCTTAGGTTTGGAGTTTGGGGTGTCTGGGTAAGTTGCCCCTCGTTGGTTTCCTTGGTTGATACTACGGTTGGAGTTATCGACACCATTTCCATTTCCATTTGGATTGTTGGCGTTGAGTTGTGCCATGACGGCTGTCACGGCAGCTGTTACAGCGACTTGGAAGGTTGCGGGGTTCATCTGCAGAACTGGTGTTTTTCCGGCTAGCTGGTTGTTTCCATGGGCAGACATGATTCTGTTGCATGATGAGAAACTGGTTCGTGAGTAACTACGGTTATATCTATTCGTATCTCATGAACTTATGCATGTACGCATATAAATCGCATGTTTTGTTATACGATTCTCGTTGTTTCGACCTACATCCCTATGATGTATTAATGATAGTATGTAGAAATAGGTATTGTACAAATGTTAAGTTACCCTAATAGATTATAGATATCAGATCCTTAAGCTGGCTCGGGTTACATGAGTTCTCGTAGGGCGTACCTCTCTTGATTTACTTCTACTAGTTGTGACGAATTACATGGTAGACCTAGGACTTAGTGTGATGACTCTCATATGCCGAAATAGCGTAAAGGTGTCCAACCATTTCGCTCATCTCACGAGTGGCCTCTTTCGCTCTCTGCTCTGCTAAGGCTGCCCTAGCCTCAACTTCCATGAGCTATTGCCTTAGGGTGGTCACCTCCTCTTCAAAAGGGGCGGAGATGATTGGTAAGGTCTTCCTGTTCTGCGTGTTGGTTCGGTATTGCTTCCGAGGGGGTAAGGTGTTGGGTTATGAGCATTCTAACACTCCTAAGTGTACATGCAACCCTAAATACCTTGGATCTATGTTTTCTCTATTATACATACAATTATGAACATCCAAGGTATTATCCTAATCTAGCATACAAAATAATAAATATAACAAGATAGAATACATACCTCTTTGATGTAGAATGTCTTCATGAAGCTTGAGTGCCTAGTGCCCCAAGTGTGACACCTCAAATGGTTCACACAACACCAAATACAATTGGAATAACTTGAGAGAAACTTGAACACTCCTTGAAATCGTCTAGCCCTCACACTCACACATTAGTGCACGATTTCTTGAGCCATGGGATTCTTTTATATGGTGGCTATTAGGGTTACACCATGTAACTCATAACTTTACCCATTCCTTATGCTCCATGGATTTTAACCTCCATGGAGTATCCATGGGTCACCCCATGGACTTAGTCCAACATAAGGAATCTTGGATCACAAGCCCACATATATAAGAATGAATGATTTACACAATCAACCCATATATTTAATTAGTCTCCTTTTGATCACTTAATTAATTCCAAATTAATTCTTGATCAATACTAATTAAATAACCTTATTAATATATTCGAACTTATAATATATTAACCAACCTTAAGTGTTATTTCTCTCATTATAGTCTATCCAAATGCATGATGCCATGCAACCCAAATGGACCATGCCGGGCCGGGTCAAGTCTTACCAATTATAGTTATGGACTTAGACATTAATCAAACATAAGGCTCGCTAAGGATCTCTCTGGCGCCTTCATCCATGTCTGATTCCTCATCAGAATCATTTCCCTCGGGGATCCGCTCTTGGTATTCTTCAGGACCAAATTTTGGGTTCTCCCTTTGCACTTCCTCTGGTTCTCCCTCGGTCCATTCGTTGGCTATCACCGTAGGGTAGTAGGGGTCTTCGGGGTGAAGCTCAATCATGTTGCCTTCGCGAGAGTGGAGGTATGAGATACATGTAGAAGATTTAAGTGTGGAGGTCATATGGTATTCTAAAATGCTACTATAGTATTACATGTTTGATCCTAGGACTTCCTGATGTATGAAATCGATACGTTTTTAGACTTGTTGTTATTGTTTAGTATCATAAAATACTCCTATAGTATTTTAAACCTTGGGTTTGGTTCTAATGCTCCTATGTATGTAGGGTTTGTAAGTTTAGACTTGTTGCAACACCACCATCACTCCCAAACACATGTTGGTCGTATCTCAAATAAATACAATTGATCAGGCTCTATTTATTCCAGATATGATTACATAACTGCCCAGGTTAGACTGTAGTGTTCAACATCTAAATAATTTTGTTTTGTTCTTATTATGATACGGTTCTAGCAAGTATGTATAATTTTAGAAGATACTTATATTCTTAAGGTATACTTTTAGTCAGAGTGTTTTTAGTCCCATTGTATTTATAGTTGTATATCTTGTATGGTTAGATATACTAGTTCACTATAAACAATGCTCTGATACCAACCTGTCACACCCCCGAACATGGACGGCGGAAACGTCCGGGGGCGGATGACTTCGTGTACAGTATCATAACAATTGAATATAAATGAAGCATAGCAACCAAACATCATACATTAGAAATACACACTTACATAGTTTACATATTGAACTTGTTCATCAGTTACACAAAAGTAGGAAAATAAAATTTCTTGAAGTTGCACCACTTGATCTCCTAGTCGAAATTACTACCTGTTACTGGATCCCTGAGAATACAAGTCGTTTTGAAAAGCGTCAACTAAAAAGTTGGTGAGTTCATAAGCAGTTTTGTATAAAAATGGTTTTAGTACTTGTTTAGAATAGTTTTCATAGCGCTTTCAGAAATCCGATATTTTCTAAAAAGAAATGGTTTGAAATATTTGTGTTTGATCTTATATTAATGCATGTGTGTTAATATTTACGAAAATAGAAAGAGAATGATTTCCAGACAACCCGATGTTGTCTGCGATAGCTGATGCTGAAATCTCAACCTCGGTGGTTGAGTACCGATGCTTATAAATTGTCGTTTTATCAAAAAGAAGTTTTCCCGTTTTATCCCAAAAAGAAAATAGAATGATTTCCTGTTTTATCCCAAAAAGAAAATAGAATGCTTTCCTGTTTTATCTCAAAAAGAAAATAGAATGGTTTCTTGTTTTATCTCAAAAAGAAAATAGAATGGTTGCTGAAATCTCAACCCCGGTGGTTGAGTACCGGTGCTTATAAATTGTCGTTTTATCAAAAAGAAGTTTTCCCGTTTTATCCCAAAAAGAAAATAGAATGATTTCCTGTTTTATTCCAAAAAGAAAATAGAATGGTTTCCTGTTTTATCCCAAAAAGAAAATAGAATGGTTTCCTGTTTTATCCCAAAAAGAAAATAGAATGGTTTCCTGTTTTATCCCAAAAAGAAAATAGAATGGTTTCCTGTTTTATCTTATAACGTTAATTTCTCTAAGTGAGTCGTTATAACCATACTAAATAATGACAATTTCGCATGTCTTTGCGTCTTTGGGACGCCGCCGGAATAGAATAAGGTTTTTGTCACCCTAGACTGGCCTAGTGTAACTGTAGCGAACAGCTCAGGTGTGGGGTGTCACCCCCATATAGATCTATACACAAACTCCCGCTTTCCCTCCAGGAAACTCTGGTTATAACTACAGGCTACAATTGTACACTCAAAGGTGCCAACCGACAGGTCTCACTAGATCCTTAATCGAAAATTTACACGGAAAAGAACGAAGAACACATATAAAACTCATTCCTAGGCCCAATAAACATTTAAGTGGACCACTAAGGCCCACTATACGTATCTATTATTTCCAGGCACAAAAGGAATATGAATGTCTACCCTGAGCCCACTATACATGTAAAAGGGACACTAAGGCCTACTAAACATTTATATTATTTCCAGGCCCAATAAGGATAAGAATATTGTTTTTAACCCGTTTGTTATTGTTTTGTTTATTTTAGCTCGATTATTTACAAAATTGATATAAAAAGCCCACTTTTTGTAAAAATGACGTTCTTGGCCCAATAAGCCACAAAGTTTTCAATTAAGGCCCAATTATAGTAAAAATAACACTTTAGCCCCCATTTTGTTCAAAACTTGTGTTTTTGACTAGTGTGTGGTAATAATAACATTTTAAACCCATTTTTGTCAAAAATATCATTTTTGGCTTGATTTTTGTGAAATACACATTTTTCTGGTTTTTGGCTTTTCTGACCTAGTTGTTGGAAAATTTGTAGAAAAATCATCGTAAGTCGAAATTTGGATCCGTAAATTCTGGAAGTTTGGAAACTTTGTCTACTTTGTTCACAATGTTTCTAATAATTTTTATTGGCCTCTAACAAGTGTGAAATTGCTCACCTTCACAGGTTGGTCCGAAATTATTTCAAATCTGATAGGCAGTTTTGTAAAATTCGCCAAAAATAGTAGAAAAATCGTATGAAAACGTGAGAGTATTCATTTTAAAGGTAATAACCTGAAATCTTTGCATGTAAAACAGTTTTGAAAAATATTTCCATTAAGGAGGTCAAAACAGTTCGAGATTGGACTAAAACTTTTCTGTCAAGGGCTGATTTTTGAGTTTAAGTTATCTAAGTTTGTTCACAACACTTGTTTTTGTTATTTTAAGTGGATAAATCCCAGATATACAAGTTTACAAGTATTATATGTGAGGACACATACTTTTCTCAAGGTTTATATGAAGATCCAAGTGATAAACTTCATTTTCAAGTAAAGATCTAAAAGTTAAACACATAAACATGCATATATACATAGATTTAACACAAAAGCACTTGTATTCTCCCCCAAAAACATTATAAAACCGAAAACAAGGGGGTATGAACTCACCTTGGGGTTTTTGAGATGTAGATGAAAAAGGAGATGAAGCTTTGAACCTAACTTGAGTGTTTTTGGTGAGATCTCGAAATGGAGGTGGTTCTAAGGTCCATATTCACGAAAAAGAGGGTGTAAGGGAAAGATCTTAGCATATATTGAAGTAACCACTTGAGTTTTAGTCTAGAACTTACCAAGTTATGAAGGATAGAAGAGAACTTGTTGAAACCACACACAAAGTCACGAAATTTGAAGGAAAGAATGAGGGAGTTTCTTTGAGTTTGAGAGAGAAATGAGGTAATTGTGTGAATATGAAGTGAAGAGTGGAGAGGGGATAAGGGGGTAGTAGAGGTTGACTTTAGGTAGGGTTGATGTGAAGTTCCTAGTTGTTTGTTGGACAATATGTATGGATGCATGGAGTATAATATTGAGGTGACACTTGTATGATCCTCATATTATCTCTTTATATATATATATATATATATATATATATATATATATATATATATATATATGTATATATATATATATATATATATATATATATATATATATATATATATATATATATATATGGGCCAACCGAACCAAGGAGGTTCTCGCCCCAATTGGTGGCCCAAAAATAGGGGTGTTCGATTTTAGCTTGGCCCACAAGAGTTTTCGGCCCATTAATATTTTATGTAAGGATTTTGGCCCAATTAAGAGGTTTCGGCCCAACTAAGGTCCTAGTATATGTTTTCGGCCCAAAAAGGCCCAATAAGAATGTCTTGGTCTAATAAGGGTTTTAGGTTGAGAATTTATGGGTTAAGGCCCAATTATATGTTTTCGGCCCAAAAAGGCCCAATAAGAATATCTTGGTCCAATAAGGGTTTTAGGTTGAGAATTTATGGGTTAAGGCCCAAAAATGATTGGGCTTGGCTTATTGGATCGAGTTTTACGCTTATACAAGGAGGTTATATTGTTTTAGGAATTCACGTCTTGACCTGATTTTGCCGGTTGTGACAATTTGACAACCTTACGAAAATTTGTCAAACTAACGAAAATTTTGTACGACACAACCAACATTCAAATTGTCGAATTCGAAGCGTGTCGAAGCGTTGACTATGAACAGTAACCGCTGAATGACGTCTTATTGCCTCTGAATCGACACATTTGTATAACACACCTTTGCTATACATTTGAAATCTGACCTGGAACTGAACTCGCTTCAATCATTCCTAAGCCTGTCAAAATTCGAACAAATGATTTTTCATCCAAAGCTTTTGTAAAAATATCAGCAAGCTGATCAGTTGTTTTTACAAAATGGACTTCAATGTTTCCGTCTTCCACATGATCTTTGATAAAGTGATAACGAAGAGCTATATGTTTTGTTTTCGAACAATATGCCTTCTCTATTTTGACATATGTTTAAGCCAAGAAAATTATTGATTTTACCCATCATGCTCATTTCGAATTGGCTTTTCATCAAATTTTCAAATTCACTAGACAAAGCAGGGTCAGTAGAGCCAAAAATAATATCGTCAACATAAATTTAAACAAGCATCAGATGATTCCCAACTTTCTTTCGAAATAATGTGGGGTCAACTGATCCTTGCTTAAATTTCGACTGTTTTAAGAAACTGGTAAGAGTTGCATACCATGCTCTTGGTGCTTGTTTTAACCCATATACAGCTTTATCTAGAATATATACATGATCGGGATGTATTTCATTTACGAAACCTGGAGGTTGTTCTACGTAAACAGTTTTTTCAAGTTCTCCATTGAGAAAGGCACATTTCACATCCATTTGATAGACATCAAAATCCTTATGAGCTGCATATGCTAAGAATATTCGAACAGCCTCTAGTCTTGCAACAGGGGCAAAAGTTTCTTCATAATCAATTCCCTCTTGTTGCGAATATCCTTTTACAACTAAACGTGCTTTATTTCGTACAATATTTCCATCTTTGTCGGTTTTGTTTTTGAAAATCCATTTTAACCCGACAATCGAAACATTTTCAGGTTTAGGAATTAATCTCCAAACCTTGTTTCTTTCAAATTCAGCCAGTTCTGATTGCATTGCAACAACCCAATCCGAGTGTTCCATTGCCATCTTAACAGTCTTTGGTTCAATTTTAGATATGAAAACATTGAACATGTAAAATTCTTGATGAGTATTTAATACTTCATTCTTCGCACGAATCTGGGATCTTGTTAAAACTCCATCTTGAGGATTTCCAGAGACTTGATCAATTGGATGAGTCTTTGTCCATTTTTCTAACGGTGGATATGTTGGATCGAATTCCAAAGGTGCATCTTCGTACATCTCTTCATTTTCAGATCCTACAACAGAAACATTATCATTTAGATCATGAAAATCATCATTTTGATTAAAATTTATTGTATCATTTTCATCCTCAACAAGATTATCATTTTGATGCTCCCCCTCAACTAGATGCTCCCCCTCAACAACATCATCCATTCTCCCATTCTCCCCCTCGAAAGAATGCTCCCCCTCAACCAGAGTATTCGAATCCAAGTGTTCTCCTTCCACTGGATTATCAAGCATACTTTCGCCAAGTGCAAGAGAATTCGTTGTTGAATTAACATGTACTATGTGTTGAGGAATTTCCACGTCATCATTATACTTCGAAGATTCTGAGTGATGATTATCATTTGCACGAACTTCAGCATCCACAACCCTGTCAGGAATACCAAAAATTAAATCATAATCAAAGTCAGATGAATTTGATTCTTCAGTTTCATCAGATGATTCATTAATAATTGGTTTTTGGTCAAATTGCTTTTCAACTTGTTTGACATAATAATCATCGAAAGTAAGATTGAAAGTTTCTTCAACTTTTCTTGATCGCTTATTTAACACTCTGTATGCAACCGAATTGTGCGAATATCCTAAAAATATGCCTTCGTCAGCTTTAGCTTGAAATTTTGAAAGGTTATCTTTAAGATTCATTATAAAATACCTGCAACCAAAAACATGAAGGAATTTGACATTAGGTTTTCGATTATTGATAATTTCATACGGATTGAATCGACGATGAATGAAAGATCGATTTTGAGTGAAACAAGCTGTCGAAACTGCTTTAGCCCATAGATATTGAGGAAGATTCAAATATGTCAACATAGTTCTTGCTGCTTCACAAAGTGACCTATTTCGTCTTTCAACCACACCATTTTGCTGCGGTGTATAAGGCGAAGAGAAATTATGCGAAATTCCTTTTTCTGTTAAGTACAAATCCAGCACATTGTTCTTAAACTCAGATCCATTATCACTTTCGATCTTTCGAACATTTTTCTTCAGACTCATCTCAATCTTCTTAATAAACTCGATCATTTTTTGAGCAACCTCAGATTTTAACCTGAGAAAATATACCCAAGTAAATCGTGAAAAATCATCAACAATAACCAAAATGTATCGTTTCTTGTTGAGTGTTTCAACAGTCGATGGTCCACAAAGGTCAACATGTAGAAGTTCCAGCGGTTCTATAATTTTCGAATCTATCACAATTGGATGGACTTTCCTATGCTGTTTCCCCTGTTCACAAGCTGCACACAATGTATCATTGTCAAATTTTAGTATAGGTAAACCACGAACAAGATCATCAACAACCAATTTATTTAAGTTGCAAAAGTTTAAATGCGATAAACGGTGATGCCATAACCAACTGATGTCAGAGGAAGCTTTCAAAAGTAAGCATACTGAGGGTTTGCCGATGATTGGTTTGATATCAAGAGTAAACATGTCACCATGTCGTTTGGATTTGAGCAAGACTTCGTTAGTTTCAACATTTGAAATGATGCTACCTTCTTCGTTAAACACCACTTGATTGCCAGTGCCCACAACAAGTTGAGAAACACTTATCAAGTTATGTTGAAGACCTTCGACATAAGCAACACGATTAACAGTAAACTTTCCATTTGTGACTTTACCATAGCCTTTCACTTGGCATTTGTGATTATTGCCAAACTTCACAACTCCTGCATTTTCCAAGCCGCAAAAATCTCTCAGGTTTTCCTTTCGTCCAGTCATATGACGTGAGCAACCGCTATCAATATACCATTTCTCATCATATTGCTCGTCACATAGTACCTGCGATCAATGAAAGAATTTAGGTACCCAAGGCTGTTTGGGTCCTTGGAAATTAGTTTTGAAAACAGAATGAAATGAAGAACTTGTAACCCAATCACAAAATTTAGTTTTGAGACTATCAATCAAGTCCACATCATTATTTAAAGAAACAGAAACATAAGTTTTTGTTAGTTTGGGATTGTCACTGACACATGCCTTCGTCTTTTTAGATTGTGTATGATCAAGCTTTTCTTTCGAAACCGGTTGCCAAGTTTTTACCGAAACATTCGAATCTTTTGAAGATGAGCTTGCAGTTGACGAAGAATTCACATAACTCTCATAGGCTTCGTGAATTTTTTGTTGAGAATATTTCCTTGATTGATATTTTCGACCTTTTCCTTCAAGCCAATGATCGATATTTTTTGTCACGAGACAACCCTTTTGTGTATGAAACTTTTAATGTTTGTTTTCCTGTAGGATTTGGAAAATTGGGTTTTTGTGGAAAGAAATCAACATTTGATTTAGGTCGAAATGCCATAGCGTATCGACTTCCATCATTGTTGCCAACATTTCGATTTTGAGAAAATCGATTTCGAGATTTTTGTTTTTGAGAAAACCTTGTTTGTTGATTAGAAGAAAATCGTTGATGTGATGATTGATTTTGAACAATCTTTGATGTATTTTTGTTATCTCTTGAAAATGATGAGTTTGAAACTTTCGAAAAATTTGTTTTTGGTTGAAATTCAGATTTAGATTTATTTGTTTGAGCAGGATTTTGCTTAAGATCTGAATAAATTTCTGAATGAGAAGACTTGTTTTCAACAGATTTAGTCCTTTTGTTTGCAGTTGTTTTCAAATTCAACTTATTTTGTTGTTTTCGAAGTTCCATGGTTTGCCAAAAAATCTTCTTTCGAGCTTGTCTTTTTGAAATTGCATTTTCTTTTGAAAACTTGTCAATTTGTTCTTTAAATGCTTTGGAATTTAATTTGACAACAGTTTCTTTTTCCACAACAACTTCTTTTGTAACTTCTTTCAGATTTTTGGATTTTTCAACCCATTTGCGTTGTGGTTTTTGTCTTTGAAAAACATACGAATTCTTTGTTAAGGTATTTTCGACTGTGCTTTGATTTGAAAAGTATCCTTCATCCGTTGTCTTCTTGTTGTCATCTTCGACCATTTTGGTGAATTCTGGTTTAATGTTTTCAATATTTCCAGCTGTAACAAACACTTGATTTGGAAAGACAACATCATCAGTACACTTGAAATTAGGATACACCACTTGATTTGTTTCCAAATAATGGGCTCCTTTTTCAGACAACACTTTGTCGAAATTTTCAGTGTCCCCAAATACTTGATCAACAACAACACGAGGAATTTCTTTTTCTATCGAATCTTTATTTGAAGAGACCTTTTTGTTCGATTCGTCATCATCATTTTCATCATCACTGCTATCCGTTTGACTATCTCGGATATCCACAAACTCAGAATCACAAACTTTTGAAGTTGAAGGTTTGTCAGTGTCAATCTTAACTTCCAAATCCTTAAGTTTTTCTTTTCCTTTAGATTTTGATGCGACATTAATGACAGACAACTGAGAACAATCAACATCCTCAATATCACCAATTTCGCTAATATTGTCAGAGTTATCTTCAATATCGGCAAAATTAGATTGAGAATCAGATGTCGAATTCTCAGTCTTTTTCAAAATTTTGATTTGTTCGGACTTTGTCAAAGTATCATTCACAATGTTAACCAATTCATTTGTATCAAGACATTCATCAATTTTGACAATTCCATAAGCATATCTATCATCAGGAATTTTGTCAAACTCAGCAATGTTTTTCTCACAATCATACGAAATATTATCTACCTTCGCTCTTTCGTATGCTAGAAAAGGTAATAATTTCCTATGTTGTTCCTTGCTAATATCACATGAATGATGAAATGTAGTTAATTTCGCATATAGACGTTTAGCAGAATTGCAGTAGATATTTCGTTGAGCTAACAAAAGTTTTACATCACTAGATAACGAATCACGATCACACATTATGTTTGTTATTTGCAATTCTAAACATTCTATCTTGACAATTTTCGAATCTAACTTCTTCTGTGTCTCTAACAACTGATTGCTTAATTTCTTAGCTTCATTGCTAGCAGAAACAACCAAATTATCGAAATAAGCAACAATATCATCAAAAGCAACAATTACAGAATCATATGCACTTAAAGGAATATCGAAAGATTGAACAATGTTATGTACCTTTGCTGTCATTGGAGACTTATCAGCAGATTTTGACACAAAGCAACGGCCCTTGACCTGTTCGTCTGAATCTTCCTCTAGCTTTGCATACATTGCCCCATGAGTAGGATTACGCATTTCCTCATCATCGGAGCCCGAAGACCAGATTTGATATGTGCCATCATTCTCCTGTTCACCTTGACCAAAGACAGATTTTTCGCCTTCGTACGTACCTCTTCCAACCTCTCCACATAATACGCCTCATCCTTCACTCTATTCTTCTTCTCATCTTTCTTTTGAAGCATGCAATCATTTGCTAAATGATTGGCTCCATTGCAATAATGACAATCCATACCAGAATCTCCTTTCAATTTCTTCTCTTTCTTTTCCTCAGCACCTTTCTCATCATTCTTCTCATACTTCTTCTTCTCTTCTCCTGCAGCTTTGTTCACAAAACTTCCTTTTCCTTCACTTTGCTTCACCTTCGAATTAAATGGTTTCTTGAAAAACTTTTTGACTCGGTTGTTAGAGTAAAAAGCGATTGCCTCATCATCCGAGTTCATTATAAACCCCTCTTCATCATCAAAATCATCTTTTTCGACAGTTTCCTTTTCAGTCACTTATGAGACAAGTGCTAATGGACCTTCCAGACTAAGCTTCAACTCTTCTGCCATTTCGTTCACTTCACTTTCGTGAGTTTTCAGTTGATTGTACAAATCATTCAAAGAAGATGTGTCGAAACTCTGTTGATTTTTCACCATGATGCTAACACTTCTCCATTCTTTACGGAGTCCCATAACAAAGGTGAGATTGAATTCCATGGCAGACCTTGTGATTCCATAACGATTGCATTTGTAAATCAGCTCATTCAGCCTATCATAGTAACTTTCAATCGTTTCACCATCTTTTTGCTTGAAATCCTTCAATTCAATCAAACATTGCTTAACTGAATTGATTTTCGTCTTCTCGCTGCCTTGAAACTTTTCTTTGAGATTATTCCAGATTTCCTTTGCAGTTGTACAACTTCTGACATAGTTATACACCATTGGAGGCAATGCACCACGCAGATTTCCTTTCTTCATACGATCATTTTGATTTTCCACACTCGTAGTACTGGATGAAGATCCAATTGGTTGAAGGTTCGCTGGAAGATTAACATTCCCTGAGATTAAAGACCAAAGCTCTTCATCGATTCCATTGAAGTAATCCTGCATACGATCAGACCACTGATCATAGTATTCAGGAATGAGCATAAGAATCTTAGTTGAAGATCCTAGCAGATGAGAGTATGAAGTCATCGAGTTGAGATTGAAGTTCTCCATTGATGTACGGAAGAAAGTTTTTGAGAATTTATGAGAAATCAAAGAGAATTTGAAAGCAAATTGCTGAATTGAACAGAAAAACAAAGTAGAATACTCGATTCAACAAATTTGTTGCAGAATCAAATCACAACTCAAGATCTAGAAAGCTTTTTCACGTCAAAAGATGTGGAACTTTTTGAACCAAAATTTTGATTCAAAAACCTTTTGAAACAGAATGAAAATTAGATCTCAGATCATGATTCCTGCTCTGATACCAATTGATGAATCGTGGAATCAAGTATTAATCAAAATCATAGTTAAACGAATGCAGATTGAACAAACGATGTATATAAGATCTGGTTTCTGCTCATTTATGCTTTCAACTTTTACAAAGAAAATAGACAGGTTCTGTAAAGGACTCTTATCTAACTCTAGTAAAGTTCCATATTTATAGGAACAGTGAAAGCATACAAAAAATACTAAGGCATTGACAATTAAGCTTCGTACGAAATACACCTCAGTAAATAAACTTAACAAAACATATGAAGGGTAAAACAGACTTCGATATATTACAACATAATTCGACCCTAACACATCTCCCGTGAACTTCCTCAAATAACACACATGGAAAGTGTTATGAATACCATCTACTTCTTCTGGTAGTTCTAGCTTGTAAGCTTGGTTCCCAATCTTCTGAAGGACTTTAAATGGTCCAATAAACCTTGGACTCAACTTTCCTCTTTTACCAAATCTTATAAGTCCCTTCGACGGCGAGACTTTAAGTAAAACCAAATCTCCAACTTCGAATGTTATCGGTTGTCTTTTCTTGTCAGCATAGCTCTTTTGACGATCCTGAGCTGCTAACATCCTTTCCCTAATCACTTTCAGCTTTTCATCAGTTTGATGAACTATCTCGGTTCCCATCAACTGCTTTTCCCCAGCTTCAAGCCAACATGACGGTGTTCAACACTTTTGTCCATACAAAGCATGATAAGGTGCCATCTTGATGCTCGAGTGGAAACTATTATTGTAGGAAAGTTCTACCAGATGTAAATGTTCATCCCAGTTACCTTGAAATTCCATGGTACATGCTCGTAGCATATCCTCCAATGTTTGAATCGTTCGTTCGCTCTGACCATCGGTTTGCGGATGGTAGGCTGTACTTAAACACAATTTTGTACCCAATTCCTCTTGTAGACTTCTCCAAAACCTCGACGTGAAATGACTACCGCGATCTGACACAATCATCAGGGGAACACCATGAGCTTTCACTATCTCTTTCATGTAAACCTTTGCAAGATTTTCCATAGACCACTTCTCATTGGCTGCTATGAAATGTGCACTTTTTGTGAACCGATCAACGACCACCCAAATCATGTCGGGACCGCTTTTCGTTCTGGGTAGTTTAGTCACAAAATCCATGGTGATGTCTTCCCATTTACCCATGGGTACATGTAAAGGTTCTAAACTCCCATACAGTTTCTGATGTTGTTCCTTAACCCTCGCACATCTCACACATTCGACCACATACTTTGCAACATCGAGCTTCATCGTCGGCCACCAGTAGTAGGGTTTCAGATCCCTATACATCTTTGTGCTGCCCGGATGAATCGAGTACATGATCTTGTGAGCTTCCTCCATCAAAAGATCTCTTATTCATCCCGTCTTAGGTACCCAAATCCTATCTTGGAATACCTTCAGTCCTTGACCGTTTATATCGAACACTAACGTTTTGCCCAAACGTTCTTCCTTTCGGTCGTTTTTCTCTGAAGCTTCCTCCTAAGCTTTCTTTATGCTTTCCACAATTGTCGAGACAACTTCAATTCTCAACTCTCTTGGCCTTTTCTTTTCAAGGTTTACCTTTCGATTGAGAGTATCAGCGACAACATTTGCTTTACCATGGTGGTAAAGTATCTCACAGTCGTAGTCCTTGAGTAACTCTAGCCAGCGTCGTTGCCTCATGTTCAATTCCTTCTGATTAAAGAGATATTGAAGACTCTTATGATCAGTGAAAAGTTTGCACTTTGTGCCATAGAGGTAATGCCTCCATATCTTTAGGGAAAATACTACCGCTGCTAACTCCTGATCATGAGTGGGGTAGTTCTTTTCATGCTCTTTCAATTGTCGAGATGCATATGCTATCACCTTTTCTCTTTGAGTTAGAACACATCCCAACCCGACTCCCAACGCATCGATATACACTGCGAAGTCTTCAACTCCATTAGGTAAAGAAAGAATCGGTGCTTCACACAATTTCTTCTTTAACTTCTGAAAAGCTTCCTTATGCTTCTCACTCCAAGTATAAGTAGCTCCTTTGTGGGTCAAAGCTGTCAATGGAGCAGCTATCGAAGAAAAGCCTTGGATAAATCTTCGGTAATATACAGCTAATCCTAGAAAGCTTCGGATTTCCGTAGGACTCTTTGGTTGTTCCCACTTTGTTATAGCTTCAATCTTAGCTGGGTCAACCATAATCCCTTCTTGGTTAACCACATGACCCAAAAATTGGACTTCTTGAATCCAAAAATCACATTTGGAGAACTTTGCATACAGCTTCTCCTTTTTCAGAACTTCTAGAACTTCTCGCAGATGCTTGTCATGCTCCTGCTTGCTTTTTGAATAAATCAAAATATCATCTATGAACACTATCACAGATTTATTGATGAATGGTTTAGAAACCCTATTCATTAAATCCATGAATGTTGCTGGAGCATTGGTTAGTCCAAACGACATAACCAAAAACTCGTAGTGTCCATATCTTGTTCTGAATGCAGTCTACTCAATATCCTGCTCAGTATATTTTTCGAAAAACTTTGTACTACTTAGGTTGTCCCTAGAAGCATGCTGCAACATGTTGACCTAAGCCTCCTTTGACTCAATGTATGTTTTCAAAGCCTTAATGAAGTTTTCATCACGTAAATTTCTTCCCAATCAGGCTATCTTCACATTAGTCCTTGAGCTACCTTACTCTTCTCAAATGAGTTAAGAGTTTACTGCGAGGTCAAATCAACGCAGAGGTACACTTTTTTTCTTTTAGCAAATCGTTTTTATCCTAAAATTCTTACACATTCACACACAATGACATATGTCCAAGAGATTTCTGCTAAAAACCAATCAAGATCTAGACATATCAAAATTATGTGTTTATGATCTAACATCATGAGACCATGATGGAAGTGAAACCCTGAATGTCGAACCGTTTTAAAGAATTGACAGGGAACTTTGTTCCAGATATGACGAAACATTTGTTTCAGTACCTATATTCGATGCTCAAAATCATATTCTTTTCTTTAATAGTAAGCTTGATCAAATGTTCGAAACACACGACATTTGTTTCCCAACAAGATTTAGGACTCATTTTGGTTTCAAGAATATGATTTCCGTTTGAGTATCTTTCTCAACCTTCGTTACTTGATAAATTTTTCCAAGCTTACTTGTCACTGACTACACTTGTCAAACAGGTAGTTTCGTTTACAACTTGTCATACTTATGTTGAGTATGCTTTGTAACGAAATTTTAAACCACCCTTGAAACCAAACTAAAAGAAGCCCTTCGATACATCTCAATAAGTATTCGATTGTAATTCACGGGAAACCACACAAGCTATTGATCATTTCTCTTGATGATTAGCGAAGCAATCTTTGCCCGGGATTTATCTGCCTTTATGTCGGAATTTTATTTTCGACATCACAGAATCCTAAATTTTGTTTATTTTGCTTCTTATCTTTTTATTTGGTACACTGCACTCACGAAATCCTTGAGGTTCTGAATATTATCAACTCAGGGTGATGATTTCGAAAGTATGGCATATGACTTCGTTTTTAAACCCAAAAGTGAAAGAGCCCAACCTCCATTCCGAAGGTTTTGTTCTTATCCATCAGTACAGACGAAAAGAAATTTGAAGTGACATTTTGGTAATTGTGCACGTTTCTCGGAAACTGTTCTAATCACTTTATCTGACATGGCGTGTATGACAGCTAGTGGTACGATTTTCAAGGGACACGTGTTATGCTTATTGATGGTAACCGTTTGAAATTCGAATTAGGGATACATATAAAAGGGGCAATTGGGTATTCATTCAAACTTTACACATTCCAAAATTACTCAAAGATGATCAGTGCTCTTGTTATCTCTCTGTTCTTCAAAGATTTCAAGCAAACCCTAATCATGGTCGCTCTTCAATCCAACACTACTGATGATTCATCTTCTCAACCCATCATGAAGATCCAGAGTACCAATTATCAAGTGGATGGTGATGTTACTGTGTACCCTGAAGAACTTAAGATGCTCATCGTTGCTTTGAAACATTCTGTTTTAGCAACTGCGATGTTCAGTTCGTTTGAAGTACCAATGTCTTGGTTGTCCATGGCTGGTTCTACTGCTTCATACAGCAAGACGATGGATACTGTGACATTCAATTTGATCAATAATAAGAAGTTTCGTCTTACCAAGAAATTGTTTGTCAAGATCCTTGAAATCCCTAATTCTCCACCTTTCTACAAAGTCACTAATGAACAAGTGTTACACATGTTCAATGAGATGAGTTATCAACCTACTCTAACCAAGATAAGCGAATTCAAGAAGTCCAGTCTTCCAAGTTTATGGAATTTTCTTTTTGGGATTTACCTTCGATGCCTCACAGGTCGGAGTGTTGGTTTAGACAAAGGACGCATGGAGGTGTATGCTATGGTCGCAGGCATTTACTATGATCTGCCTGTTGACTATGTGAATCAGATGTGGAAAGAATTTTTGAAGAATATTGAAAACACGAATGCAGTAAATGGGATTTCATGTGCAAGGTATTGGAGTCTAATTCTTCAATATGCCTATGAAAAGGAAAGTATTGTGGTGCCTGCTGATGAGCCTAAAGCAGAATTCTTGAAGTATCATTATCCAAAGACGATTGAAGATGATGTGAGTATTTTTCCTACAATTGCTAGGATTCCAGATGGGATGCTCAAGAAGGTTGATCCTTCGAATCCATTATTGGAGGCTTACTTGCTTACTATAAATACAAATGATCGTACTGGTGTGTTGGCAAAACGTGATGAAGATTCTTCGAAGAAATCTCGAAAACAAAAGACAGCTGTTGTTGTTCCTAAAGAAAAAGTTGATCCATCACCTAAGAAGAATGCTGGTGTAGTAATTAAAGTTTCGAAAAAGTCAGAGAAACATGTTGAGGCTGAAACTGATGTATTTTCAAAGGAAATTGTTCTTTCGAAAACTGAGGTATTCAAGCGTCTTAAAAAGAAAGCTCATAGATCATGAAAGTCTCCTGAAAGATCTTCTAACTTTTCTCCTTCTATGGTTCGAAAGCCACATGTTACACGGAAAGGTCTTGTTCTTCGTGATGTTCCTGTTCCATGTTTCTCCATCCTCCAAGAAGCGAAGGGCTGAGGATGTTGCTAAGCATATTTCGAAGAAGAGTAAGAAGAGAAAGTTGATTATTCGTGAGAGTGGACACCCATTAAGCTGCCATTTTATAGGCAGCAACCTTATACCCCCTTATAGACCGGCTTCGTGAATGAGGCCCACTAACGGTAAAACGACTTGTTCTTATACATATATAATTATTATTAAATTATAATATTATAAAGTATAAGGGTTGAATTTTAACTTTTAAAATTCTAGGGGTTGGAACTAAAGTTTTTAAAGAGACTTTACATGTTCCAAAACTTGAGGGCAAGTTTTGTAACTTTCAAAACTTTTCATCTTTCATAACTTATGAGTTAAATGGTTTATTAAAATGAGAGACTTTTCATTTTATGTAACCTATGTGTTTCTTTAATGGACTTTAAAAGAATGACTTTTGGTAATCCATAACTTGAGGACAAATTATGGATTCCAAGAATCATATGTGTTTCCTATGATCTTCTAAACTCATAAGTTCATGAACATGCATATCAACAATTTCAAGAATCATAAAATTAACCATATAAAACTTGAAATTTTGATAATAGCTATTGAAAATGGATTAGCATAACCATTACACCATCTAAAACAAGTTTTATAAGACCAAAACAGTTTAGGGTATTGTTTCTAGTCCATTTCCAACAGCAAAAGTCGAAAAACTGCATTCTGGGGCTCCTACTCGTCGAGTGCATGAACCTACTCGACGAGTAGGATGAGTTTACTCATGGACTCGTCGAGTCCCCCCCCCCCCCCCATGGACTCGATGAGTTCATGTTGCAGAGTGCAGAAAAACTGAGTTTTTTTACAATTTTGCATCAAGTATCAAACAAACAAGCCTAGGCTCTGATACCACTGTTGGGTTTTGAGCATTCTAACACTCCTAAGGTGTACATACAACCCTAGAAACCTTGGATCTATGTTTTACTATGATACATGAAAAATTGATTTTCCAAGGTTCATAACCTATCTGGCATACATGGGAAACTTTTAAACATAAAAGATAGTAAGAAATACATACCTTTAGTTGCTTGGATTCCTTGAGAACCTTGTGAGCCTAGCACCTCAAGTGTGATGCCTCAAATGTCTCACACAACACCAAATACACTTGGAATAACCTTTAGAGAAATAGAACACTTCTAAAATCGGCTATGCCCTTTTGTTCTCACACTAGTGCCGATTTTGGTTGCTCACATATTCCTTTTATAGTGTGTCATAGGTAGGGTTACACCATGTAAACCCTAACTTGACATGGCTCTTCATTTCCATGATCCATGGGTTCAAAGACACCATGGAGCATCCATGGAGTATCCTATCGGTTTTAGCCCAACTTGATAATCCATGGAGCATTAGCCCACTATACAAGTAATGGGTTACACAATCAACCCATATATTTAATTAGTCTTCTTTTGATCACTTAATTAATTTCAAATTAATTCTTGATTAATACTAATTAAATAATATTATTAATATATTAGAACTAATAATATATTAATAAACCTTAAGTGTTATTTCTCTCATTTTAGTCTATCCAAATGCATGATGCCATGCAACCCAAATGGACCATGCCAACCGGGTCAAGTACATCCCAGAAATAGTTATGAACTTAGACACCTAATCCAACATATATGACTTCTGAATCCGACTAGCAATCGTAGCTCTTTCAAAGTCTCTCGGAACTGAGATGATGTTGATATGCCATTTAAGATAAGTGATCATATAATCCTCTGCTCTCAAGATATCAGCCGGACAAATACTTGGAACATGGTCTACTTATTATCCAACGTTTGTTTCTCGATCTCTGATCTGTTTGACATAGAACTAAAATGAACACATCAATTAGGTTCTGACCGGGCCCAGTACATAGGTCAAAACAAAATCATCGAGCGGCCCAGATATCACTTCTAATCCTATAAGGAACAGATAAACTTCGACTCATATGCTTGTACTAACTACTTATTGAGTTATGCATAAAAGCACGTTTTATAACATCGAGTTACCAATGCGTTTTTGTACAATCGATGTATAACCAACTCATAGTCAACGACTCATATCTCTAGGTTTGAAGATTTATATGATATTACCGTCTCACGATCACTCGAGATAAATTCCATGAAGTGATACAAGTGAGCGTGAGTTGAGTCCAATACTCAGGCCTTATGAGCACTCATGAATGTTGCAGCAACCATTGCTATCTCTAATACACCTTAGACAATCTACAAACCCAATTCATGACATTCTTAATTCAATACCTACTTCCAAAGTATGACTGACTGTGGAGAATTTGAATAATATACTTATTCTGGAAGTCAAAACATGCAAAGTTGAAACAATAGTAAACGATTAATCATAAGATAGTAACACTTTACACATAAATAAACAACAACTTTTATTTAATAATCAAATGTCAATTACATTTTACAAGTTTCAAAACTATCTAATTATTAAAACTAATATCATCCTTCAGCCCGATGCACCTCGCATGCTGTAAATGCTTAACCCTACTCAGTCCCTTCGTGAGGGGATCTGCTGGGTTCTCATCTGATGATACCCTCTTTGCCATGAGGAGTCCTTCTATTCGATGTCTAATGAAATGGTATTTTCTGTCAATGTGTCTGAATCTCCCGTGATCCCTTGGTTCCTTAGCTAAAGCAACCGCACTTTCGCTGTCACAGAAAATTTCCATTGGCTCTTTTATAGCTGGTACAACTCGAAAGTCTCCAATGAAGTTCTTTAGCCATATCGCCTCTTTTGATGCCTCGCTTGCTGCTATATACTCTGATTCGCAAGTTGAATCAGCTACTGTCTCCTGCTTGGAACTTTTCCAAGTAATTGCTCCTCCATTTAGGATAAAGACCCAGCCTGACTGAGAGCGGAAATTATCCCTATCAGTTTGAAAGCTAGCATCGCTATACCCTGCCACTCTCAAGTCATCACTGCCACCAAGGGTAAGGACCCAGTCCTTAGTCCTTCGCAGATACTTGAGACTGTTCTTTACCGTAGTCCAGTGACCCTTGCCTGGGTTCCCTTGATATATACTGACCATGCTCAAGGCAAAGGCCACATCAGGGTGAGTACAAGTCATAGCATACATGATTGAGCCCACAGCGGAAGCATATGGTACATGACTCATCTCAACTTTCTCAGCTTCTGTACTCGGACTCTGAGTCTTACTCAGTTTGGCGTTACTCTGGATCGGTAATTCCCCTTTCTTGGAATCCTGCATACTGAACCTCTTCAGCACCTTATCCAAGTAAGTACTCTGACTAAGTCCAATTAGTCTCTTACTCCTGTCTCTCAATATCCTTATCCCTAGGATATAGGCAGCTTCCCCAAGGTCCTTCATAGTGAAACACTTCCCAATCCAGGACTTAACCTCTTGCAAGGTTGGGATGTCATTTCCTGTGAGTAGTATGTCATCTACATACAACACCAAAAAGCTAACTATACTCCCACTAGCCCTAACATATACACAGGACTCATCCTCGCTCCTCGGAAAGCCAAACTCTTTGACTTTCTCATTGAAACAAAGATTCCATCTGCGAGGTGCTTGTTTCAATCCATAGATGGATTTCTCAAGCTTACACACTCTACTAGGGTACTATGGACTGACAAAACCCTCTGACTGACTCATGTAAACATCCTCAGCCAACTTTCCATTAAGGAAAGCGGTATTGACATCCATTTGCCATATTTCATAGTCATGAAATGCAGCAATGGCTAACATAACCCTAATAGACTTAATCTTTGCTACTGGTGAAAAGGTCTCATCATAATCAACTCCCGGAGTTTGAGAAAAGCCCTTTGCAACCAGTCGCGCCTTATACGTGTGTACATTACCATCCATGTTGGTCTTCTTCTTGAAGATCCATTTGCACCCGACTGTCTTACGACCTGGTACATTGTTAACCAAGTTCCAAACTTGATTGGCATACATGGACTGTATCTCGCTGTCCATTGCCTCTTTCCATTTAGCAGCCTCAGGGCCTGCCATGGCTTCCGTGTAGCTGTTAGGTTCATCCAGACTTACCAGTGTGCTGTCACTGATAAGTGCATTCCTAACTCTCGTGGAACGCCACATAGGTATAGACTCATCTGTCGGATCAACGGGAGTTTCCTCCTTAGGTTGATTGCTCGGGTTTGAGGTTCCTTCATCACTTGACTCTAGGATTTCTTCAAGGTCAATTTGCCTCCCACTATTTCCTTGGCTCATGAACTCTCTCTCGCGAAAGACTCCTCTCCTTGCTACAAAGACCACATTATCACTGGGTCTGTAGAAGAGGTAACCAAAGGATCTCTGTGGGTAGCCGATGAAAATACACCTCTCACTTCGAGTTTCGAGCTTATCGTGAGTCTCGCTCCTCACAAAAGTCTCGCAACCCCAAATCTTGATGTGGTCTAGATTTGGAACTTTTCCAGTCCACATCTCATGAGGTGTTTTAGCAACCTTTTTGGTAGGGACTAGATTAAGGATATGGGCGGCAGTCTCTAAGGCATACCCCCAAAATGAGATTGGTAGCGAAGCTCGACTCATCATGGAACGAACCATATCCAACAAGGTTCGATTGTGCCTCTCAGCCACACCATTCAACTGCGGTGTCCTGGGAGGTGTCAATTGTGAGGCAATCCCAGATTCCTTAAGATAGTCAAGGAACTCGATACTAAGATACTCTCCTCCCCGATCGGATCGGAGCATCTTGATATTCATGCCCAGTTGATTCTCCACTTCCTGCTTAAACTCTTTGAAATTTTCAAAGGTTTCTGACTTATGCTTGATTAAGTAGACATATCCATATCTACTATAATCATCAGTAAAAGTCACATAGAAGCGGTTAGCATCTCTTGCGGCGGTTCTGAAGGGTCCACACACATCAGTGTGTATGAGGTCCAACAAACCCTCACCCCTCTCACAAGTACCCGTGAAGGGTGATTTTGTCATTTTTCCAAGTAAACAAGACTCGCAACTATCATCCGACTTTAGGTCAAACGATTCCAAAACTCTAGCCTTTTAGAGTTGGCCCATGCGCTTCTTGTTAACATGTCCAAGACAACAATGCCATAAGTATGCTTTGTCTAAACTATTTGAAGAATCAATACACAACACATTATTTCCTAGATTATCTACAACATTCACAACTTCATATACACCATCGCAAGGTAATGCTTTAAAGTAACATACATCATTGTAATAAACATTAATAGCACCATTATCATTATCAAATGAGAAAGTAAACCCTTGTTTGTACAAGCCATGAAAGGAAATAATATTTCTTGCCATTTTAGACGAGTAACAACATTTATTCAAATCTAACATTAACCCATTATTAAGCAATAAAGAATAAACTCTTATCTTGGTAACAGGTGATGCTTTCCTATTTCCCATGATTAAGTTTATCTTCCCGTGCTCCATTTTCTCACTTTTTCTTAGGCCCTGCAAATCAGTACAAATGTGAATACCACAACCTGTATTAAGCACCCAAGAGTTAGTATGCAATGAGTTTTTAGACAAGATAGAGTAAATACCTGCATGGGTGGGTTTAAACTTTCCCATCCTTTACATCCTGCAAGTATTTAGGGCAGCTTCGCTTCCAGTGCCCCTTTTCCTGGCAGTAGAAGCATTGTGCTTCCTTTGGGTTTGAAGAAGGAGGAATGGAACCTTTCTTGGTTCCACTTGAAGAGGAGCCATCAAGAGACTTTCCCTTGGGACCCTTCGAAAGGGTCTTCCTCTTCTTCCCCTTTCCCTGCCCAATTGCCAGGACAGTAGGAGTAGTAGGAGTGGGAGTAACAGCTGACTTACCTTTAAGGCCACTTTCAGCGGTCCATAAAAGTCCTTGAAGCTTACTTAGTCTGACTTCCTCCTTGTTCATATGATAGGTCATACGAAACTGATCATAACTTGGAGGTAAGGAATGGAGAATGATGTCAATCGCCATGTCCTCAGGGAAGTCCACATTAAGCTTCAATAACCGGTCCACGAACCTTTGCATTTTCTGCAAGTGACCGGTGAGGGATTCTCCCTCTTTCATCCTAGTTGTTATCATGGAGGAAATGATTTCATACCTCTCCTGGCGAGCATTCTGATGGTACCTATCCATCAGATCCTGGTGCATCTCAAAAGGGTAGAAATCTTCATAGGATTTCTGGAGTTCTGCTGTCATTGTGACCAGCATGATGCAAGACACCTTAGTGGCATCTTTCTCATGGGTAGTGTACTCAGCAAACTCCTCAGGAGTAGCAGTCGACTCGTCGATAACCTCTAGCTCCTTATCGAGGACATACTCTTTGCCCTCATAGCGAGTAATCATTCTGATGTTCTTAATCCATTCATTGAAATTGGAATCATCAAAAGTGACTTTCCCACACAAGTTCATTAGGAAAAAGGAGCATGTAGGGTTTGAGCCAGTAGCAGTGTTGGAAGACATCTGAAAAGAAAGAAAGACAAGTTTTATTAGATAAAGAGTCCTTAATAAGTCACCCAAATGAAATATTAAGGCTAGGACCCAACAAACTATTCATAGTTGGAAGAGGGATGTCGTAATCCAAGCTATAAAATATTTGAAGCTAGGTAAATGACGATTTACCAATTTCCACCACAAAAACGAAATAGATTATTAAGTTTTATTGGATTTGAAATTCCTAGATCTTTTGAGATACATTGAACTTTCAATGGCATGTTTGAATCTCGATTGTGCCCTCTCAAGTTTGTGACTGGGATGCCGAGGATCTCAAAAAAGGTGTGAATAACCATGCAAATTGACTTGGTACCCTTAACTTTTATCACCTAATCGATGTGCCGGTTAACCACACGCGCTCCACCGATCTATGATAAAATTAAGTTACCCTTTGACACTCTTACTAGTCCTTGTTAGTGTGTCGGTTAACAACACGCGCTCCACTAACGACTTGGTAAGGTACAAAGTGTAATTTCATGGGTTAGCACCTATTTCACATTTTCCTAAAGTAACTAAGATTGGGAATTATTAAAGTATAGTTACTTTATAATTTCATTATACTTTTAATGAAGATTTAAAGTCCTTGTCCTACCCGTTCGGCTAACGACCCTCCACCAGTCAAGGAAGCTGTGGGTGAGAGTGGACACCCATTAAGCTGCCATTTTATAGGCAAGAACCTTATACCCCCCCTTATAGATCGGCTTCGTGAATGAGGCCTACTAACGATAAGACTGACTTATTCTTATACATATCTATATATTTGAACTTTTAATATAATAATAGTATAAGGGTTGAATTATAAACTTTTAAAACTCTAAGGTTCAATTTGGAAATTAAAGTATTAGGGTGTAAGACTTTTCAAATTCCAAAACTTGAGGGCAAGTATTGAAACTATTCAAGACTTTTCATTTCATAACTTATGAGTTTAATGGTCCATTAAAATGAAGACTCTTCATTTTATGTAACCTCTTATTCTTTAATGACACTTTTAAAGAAGTGACTTTTGGTTATCCATTACTTGAGGACAAGTTATGGACTCCATCATTAGGCATTAAGATCAAGCATCATATTAACAAGCAAGTTACACATAATTCCTATGATCTTCTAAAAGTCATAAGAACATGAACATTCATATCAAAATTTCAAGAATCATATTAACACATATAAAAGATGGAATTTTGATATAAGCCATTGTAAATGGATTGACACAATCATTACACCATCTAAAACAAGTTTTAAAACACCAAAACAGTTTAGGGTAATGTTTCTAGTCCATTTCCAACAGCAAAACTCGAAAATTTGCATTCAGGGGCTCCTACTCGTCGAGTGTAAGAACCTACTCGACGAGTAGGATGAATTATCACATGGACTCGTCGAGTCCCCCCATGGACTCGGCGAGTTCATGCAGCAGAGAGCAGATTTTTGAGCTTTTTCAACAAGTTTGCATCAAGTATCAAGTAAACAAGCCTAGGCTCTGATACCACTGATGGGTTTTGAGCATTCTAACACTCCTATGGTGTACATGCAACCTTAGAAACCTTGGATCTATGTTTTCTCTAAAATACATGCAAATTTGTTTTTCCAAGGTTTACTTCCTAACTAGCATGTTATGAGGAACTTGTAATACAAAACTCAAGTAGAATAACATACCTTTTAGTAGCTTGGATTCCTTGATGACTTTGTGAGCCTAGCACCCCAAATGTGATGACTCAAATGCTTCACACAACACCACAATACTTGGAATAACCTTGAGAGAAGTTCACTAAACCTTCAAAATCAGCTAGCCCTCTTTTTTTCGCGTAGTAGTCCAATTTTGCTAGACAAGGGGTTTTTATATAGTTGTGACACAAGTAGGGTTACACCATGTAAACCCTAATTGTCATGGCTTTCCATATTCCATGATCCATGGCTTTGTAACCTCCATGGAATATCCATGGAGCACCTTATGGGTTTTAGCCCAATCCATACAAACCATGGATCATTAGCCCACTACACAAGAATAGATTATTTACACAATCAACCCCATATATTTAATTAGTCTCTTTTCGATCACTTAATTAATTCCAGATTAATTATTTGATCAATACTAATTAAATAATATTATTAATATATTAGTACTTATAATATATTAATAAACCTTAAGTGTCCTTTCTCTCATTTTGGTCTATCCACGTATTGCAATGCCATGCAACCCAAATGGACCATGCCGGGTCGGGTCAAGTACATACCAAATATAGTTCTGGACTTAGACACTATATCCAACAGAAACTTCTATAGTGGAAACAACTACTATTCTTGGTGATTCAACAAAAGTATCAACTCCTGAGCAGACTTTCGTCACACCACCCAAGGATTCGTTAATCAAGTCATCTCATGAGGAGGTTCGAACCTCAGACATTTTTACACACGTATCTAATACGAATGTAAATGTCAATATGGGTGAAGGAGTCTCGAACAATGAAAACCCAGTTTCTACTCAAGGTATTTTCGAAACTGCAGTCATCACTACCAATACTTCTTTACCACCATTTGTCACCACAGTTCCCACCACTACACATTCACCTACTTTTGATTTCGTCATAAATGAACCCATCACTTCTCTATTTTTGTCTCAATCTATTGAGCCACCAAAACCAATCAATGATGATGATACTGATGATGGAGGGTTTGGAGGATCATTTGCTGGCTTAGAATTTGATCCTGAAGAAGAAAACATACCAAACCATATGTTAATGTCGGGGAAACAGTTCAAAATTCTCAACAGAAAACCTAACTCTTTGTTGCAATTACAAGCAGATGCAGGGGGTAGGAATTATGTTTCGGGTATTAAAGTTGATGTCATGGTCAAAGCACAAGAGCTTCATCTTCTAAATAAATTGAATGTGTTGATCCAAGAATCTGAGTCTCGAATTCAAGACAAGCTTGATGTCATGGATAAGACTAATGAGTTAAGCGTGAAGTCTACGTCTTCGACTTTTACTGAGGAGCTCAAGTATTTGAAACGTATTGCTAAGGAACGTCATGTTCTTTTTGTGCAAGATGTAAAAACCGTTAGTGAAAATGTGAATCGAAAGATTGAAGAGATGAAAGTGAGTGTTTCCACAGAGCTCAGTGATTTGGATAAAAAGTATTTGTCACACCCCCGAACCAGACGGCGGAAACATCCGGGGGCTTGGGTGACTTCATCTTGTAATATCATCACAATTTATATAATTGAAACAAGACAACACTATCATCATACATAACAAAATACAACCATCATTGTTGTCACACCCCGGCCATCGGCGGAAACACCGGGTGGTGTAACGTCATTCTTCGTATCACAGTTATATAACATACATTGAACAGTACTAAAGAAAATACATACCTTTATTGATGATTGAAAGTTACATTACTGTTTTTCTAGAACCTATTACATAATATCCGACTATTGTATACTTCTTAACGAACAGAAAGGTAATAGTAACACTTCTCCTGTTCGAATACATACCAGCTTTTTAATTTCCTAAAAACACATGCATTTAAAAATACATCAACATAAAATTGGTGAGTCCACAGGTTTTGACTCCATATAAAAATAATACATTTTCCAAGTTCAAAAGTATAGTTTTGAAAGCATTATTTTGACTCTCCAACATTTAGTATATATATTAGGTATAATAGTTTACTTATCAATTAAGTGTTATACCTAAACATTCCTTGAGCGTAACGTATAAGTAGGGGGAAACTTATACTTAACATTAATACTTGTATACGACAAAGTATAAGGTTTCTAACAATTTGCTACTATGAGCCTGTAACCGCTGCTATGACATAATACCTCTGATAAAACACACTCATGATTTCCATGAGAAATAACACACTCATGATTTCCATGAGAACAACACCGTACGCTTCATCGACGCCGGAACAATAACAAGTAAAAGGATAGTTCGTCACTCGCTTATGGTTGACTGTAGCTAACAATCACAAGTGGGGTAATCAACCCGTATACTAATTATACACGACTTCCTCGCTCACATGGGATTAACGGTTACAGTTCAGAGGATGTCCGCTAAGATCCCCAATCTTAGTTGATGAATACAATTACTCATGTAGACTTCGACGGCTTCCTATAGCTCTAACAACAAAAGAATTTTTATGTCTAAAACCCTTAGTTATTAGACAACGCCTTTAAACATTACTCCTAAGTTCGTATTACCTTAGGCAGTACAACAGCTATAAGTTGAGGAAAAATCAGGTTTTATCTTAACATAAAACCAACAACAACATATAACATACCAAGTTTTATCTTATCATAAAACCAACAATATCAACATATAGCATACCAAGTTTTATCTTGACATAAAACAAATAATAGCAACATACTTTATAAATTAACATATAGAACTTCCCAATATAACTTTAGAACTATATCGCACACAACATATATATAGAATCCTACGTATAACTCAAGATCTACATTAGTATAATAACATGCTAACAAGTTGATAATAGTTGTATATATTCAAAATAATATATTTAGAACAACTATATCCCAGTTAATATAATTATTTACGTTGATACTACTATACCATCATATAGACATAATAGTAACGTATATACAATATTTAGCATGCGTTCTCCCATGAAAATGTTAGAAAGTGGGGCTGTGAAACTCACCCTGGTAGCGTGATTTTATGTAATCTAAGCAGAAACGGTCAGCGGTACGAGGTCGTCGGGGCTCGGGATGCAAGAGGGCTTCAGCAAATGAGAGAAAGGAAAGAAGTTCAGGTGTAGGAATGTTCACATCGTGAGTTTTATAAGACTCACCTCGTGAGTCTAGCATGATCATCTCGTAGACTTGCCATTTGCGTCCCTAGCTGCGGAAGGTGGCCAGATGAATCCTCACGCCGTGAGATATCCTTGCTCACGTTGTGAGTTTGGAACTTATCCCTTCGTAGCCTCGTCACACACCTTCTAGATCCGAAATGTGGCAAATTGACTCCTCATGTCGTGAGTTTCTATGCTCATGTCGTGAGCTCAGTCGGATTAGGGTTTCTGACAGCTGTATCTTCTGAAGGTCGTAACTTTCACATACAAACTCCGTTTTTGACGTTCTTTATATGCACACATAGGTATTTACGAGTACTACAACTCTCTTTTAGACTCCAATAGCTACTTCTATGTCTATTTTAAATACCTCTTATTATAGAGATTTATAGTGTTCGGTTTATCATAACTTCTTCATGCGAAGTCAGATTCAGACGTTCTCTATGTTTTTGGAATTGTATGGACGTATACTTTGAGTTGCATCATAAAGAAAGTTCATATTTTTATTAGAATTTATCATGAACTACATAGCACTTTTATCACATTACTAGTTTAACAAAATCACATTACATGATTAGCATAATCACATGTGATTGTCTATTGACCTATTTGACTAGTGTTACATTCTCCCCCCGTTGGGATAATTTCGTCCCGAAATTTTTCTTTTGGATGGGGTTTTGTCAAACAGTTGGGGGTAGTTTTCTTTCATCTGATCTTCACGTTCCCAAGTAAATTCAGGTCCTCGTAAAGAGTTCCATCAAACTTTCACTATGGGAATACGACTTTGCTTTAATCGTTTGACTTCTCGATCCATGATCTCGACAGGTTCTTCTACAAAGTTGAGTTTCGTATTGACTTGTATCTCTTTGAGAGGTATAAAAAGAGTGTCATCGGATATACATCTTTTGAGATTTGATACGTGAAAAACATCGTGTACATTACTTAACTCTTGAGGCAACTTGAGTTGGTATGCGACAGAACCAATTCTTGCTAGAATTTCAAAAGGTCCTATATACCATGGATTTAATTTGCCTCGTTTACCGAATCGAATTATGCCTTTCCAAGGAGAGACCTTCAGCATTACTTTATCTCCAACTTGGAATTCTAAAGGCTTACGTCTTACGTCAGCATAGCTCTTTTGACGATCACGTGCAACCTTTAATCGATCCTTAATTTGCACGATCTTTTCAGTTGTCTCGTGGATTATTTCTGGTCCAGTACGTAAGGTATCGCCTGTACGTTCTCTGGCCATCTGCGTATCTCCAACTTCTGCCCAACATATTGGGGAACGACATTTTCATCCATAAAGAGCCTCAAACGCTGCAGCCTTGATGCTCGTGTGATGACTATTGTTGTAGGAAAACTCAATTAACGGTAAATGAGTATCCCACGCATTTCCAAAGTCTATTACACAGGCTCGGAGCATATCTTCTAAATTCTGAATGGTTCTCTTACTCTGACCATCAGTCTGTGGATGGTAAGTTGTACTCATATCTAGACGTGTTCCTAAGGATTTTTGTAGAGATTGCCAAAATCGTGTAGTGAATCTACTATCTCGATCAGAAATAATAGAATTTGGAACTCCATGCAATCTGACAATTTCCTTAAGATAAACTCTAGTCAGCTTCTCCATCTTGTCGTTCTCCTTAATTGGTAAGAAATAGGCGGCCTTAGTCAATCTATCGACTATTACCCAAATAGTGTCGAACCTACTAGGAGTTTTAGGTAACTTAGTGATGAAGTCCATTGATATCTGCTCCCATTTCCATTCAGGTATTTCCGGTTGTTGAAGTAAACCTGAAGGCTTTTGATGTTCTGCCTTTACTCTAGAACAAGTCAAGCATTTGCTCACATAAGTAGCAATTTCTGCCTTCATGTTTGGCCACCAATAATGTAGTTTTAAATCTAAGTACATTTTGTCAGAGCATGGATGCACGGAATATCTGGACTTGTGGGCTTCTTCTAAGACCAAGTCCCTGACTCCACCAAACTTAGGCGTCCAAATTCGGTTCATAAAGTATCGCGTTACGTTATCTTTTTGTATAAGTTGCTTTTCCATTCCTCGCAAAGATTCGTTCTTGATGTTTTCTTCTTTTAGAGCCTCAAGTTGAGCTTCTCTAGTTTGTGCGGTAAAGTTAGAATGGATAGTTATAGTTAATGCTCGTACCCGACAGGGTTTAATATATTCTTTCCGGCTCAAGGCATCTGCTACCACGTTTGCCTTTCTGGGATGATAACGAATCTCACATTCGTAATCATTCAACAATTCAACCCATCTTCGTTGTCTCATATTAAGATCTTTTTGGTTGAAGATGTGCTAAAGACTCTTGTGGTCGGTAAAAATAGTACACTTAGTACCGTATAAGTAATGTCTCCAGATTTTTAGTGCAAAAACTACAGCTCCCAATTCAAGATCATGGGTAGTGTAATTATTCTCATGCACCTTAAGTTGTCGTGATGCGTAGGCGATAACTTTTCCTCTTTGCATCAACACACATCCCAATCCTTGATTTGATGTGTCGCAGTATACGACGAAATGTTCTGTCCCATCTGGAAGGGATAGGATTGGTGCACTACACAACATTTTCTTCGGTTTCTGAAAAGCAGTTTCTTGTTTGTCTTCCCAGTTGAACTTCGTATCCTTCTGGGTTAATGTTGTAAGCGATTTGGCTATTTTGGAGAAATTCTCTATGAATCAACGGTAATAGCCAGCAAGTCCTAGGAATTGACGCACTTCTGTTGGCGTCTTTGGTGCTTCCCAATTCCTAATTGCTTCAACTTTGGATGGGTCAACATGAATTCCTTCATTGCTAACTACATGACCTAAAAATTGTACTTCTCTAATCCAAAACTCACAATTGGAGAACTTGGCGTAAAACTTTTCTTTTCTTAGTAGTTCCAAGATTATTTGCAGGTGTTAACCATGTTCTTCCTTGGTTCGTGAATATATCAATATATCATCGATAAATACTATCACGAATTTATCCAAGTATGGTTTGCAAACACGATTCATAAGATCCATAAATACTGCTGGAGCGTTGGTCAATCCAAAAGACATAACTAAGAACTCATAATGACCATAACGAGTTCTAAATGTTGTTTTTGGAATGTCGTCTTCTTGTACTCTGAGTTGATGGTATCCTGATCTAAGATCTATTTTTGAGTAGTAGCTGGATCCTTGCAGTTGATGGAATAGATCATCAATTCTTGGAAGCAGATAACGATTATTGATCATTAGCTTGTTCAGCTCCCGGTAATCAATACACATTTGAAAGGATACGTCCTTCTTCTTGACAAACAAGATTGGTGCTCCCCAAGGTGAAAAACTTGGCCTAATAAAGCCTTTGTCAAGAAGTTCTTGTAGTTGGCTAGATAATTCTTGCATTTCGGATGGAGCAAACCGATAAGGAGATTTCGCTACTGGTGTTGCTCCTGGAATTAAGTCGATTCGAAACTCGACTTGTCGGACGGGTGGTATTCCAGGTAGATCTTCAGGAAACACGTCAGGGAAATCACATACTTTAGGTATGTCCTTGATTTCTTTTGTCTTTCTCTTCTTATCTACAATGTGGGCTAAGAATGCGCTACATTTCTTATGTAGATATTTATGGGTCTTAGTACAAGAGATGACTTTAATATTCTTCCCAGATTTATCACCATAGATAATCAGGGCTTCGCCGTTCGGTAAAGGTAGTCGTACGGCTTTCTCATGACATAAGAATTTCGGCGTGGTGTGAAGATAACCAATTCATGCCAATTATGACATTAAAACTACCGATAGGCATTGACATGAGGTTGACGTGAACAAGGTAGTTATTAAGAGTTACCAGACAGTTTTCTAGGATTTCATGTGTTCTCTCGGTTTGACCGTTAGCGATTTCTATTTCATAGATTTCTTTTAATTTGCTAGACTTATGACGTAACAATTTTCTAAACGTCGGAGTTATAAAACTTCTATCTGCTCTAGAGTCGAAGAGTATGGTAGCATATAGATTATCTATGAGAAACGTACCAGATACGAACGAAGGGTCCTGGATAGCCTCTCTGCTTCCGATCACAAACGCCCTGCCACGCCCTATGCCTCCTTGAATCCTTAACGACATTCTTTCTTGATGTGTCCAACCTCTCCACACTCATAACACTTTCTTCCTTCACCACGGCCTGTTCCAGTATTTGTTTGCTGATTGATTGTTGCAGGTGTTGTGCTCCTACAGTAGCTAGCAGTATGCCCCTTTTTCTTGCACTTCGTGCAGACAAAACAGTCACTTGGATGATGACGGTTGCACTGATTGCACCATGAAGATTTTGGTTGCGTGGGTACTGCTGTCGTAGCTGCATAATTGGTTGCCACTTCTTGTCTTTTCTCAGATGATTGTCTGGGATTCTTCCCATTAAACTTGCGCTTGTTTGTTCCATATTTGGGAGACTCAGCCTTTGAGACCACTACTGTTCCTTGGATCTCTGTGAGGGTTAGCTGATGAGCTATTCTCTTGGTGTTGTCATAGGTTTTAGGCTTTGATGCGATCACCATGCCTTTGATTTGCGATGCTAAACCCCAGATATATCGCACAATCTTCTTATATTCAGGGGTTACAAGTGCTGGACACATTACTGCAAGATCATTAAATCTAGCGGTATAAGCTTTTATCTCTGAACCCTTCATGGTTAGGGTCCACAATTCTTGTTCCAGCTTATGTATTTCCTCCCAAGGACAATACTCTTCTACTAGCATCATTTTTAGCTCTTCCCATTTCATGGAATTTGCAGTATCAATTCCCATTGTATTCACATGGCTGTTCCACCATGTAAGTGTTGCGTCAGCGAAAGTACATGCTGCAAATCGTACTTTACAATCGTCTGGACAGAAGCTTATTTGAAAGACGGACTCTGTCTTTTCTATCCACCTAGTCAAATTAACAACCCCCTCATTTCCATGAAAGCTCTTTGGCCTGCAATTCATAAAGTCTTCGTAGGTACACATTCTAGCGGTCCCTACATTGCCTTCATTTCTAACTCCACCTCTTGTGACATTAGATAAAGCCGCAACAATTCTTTGAGCTATAATTTCTTTAAGTTCTGTTGTACTTATTGGGGGGTTTGGTTCTGGTGGTTGTTGTTGTGGTGCTGATCGTTGGTTAGGGTTTAGCCGAGGACTACTCCTTCTAGGCATTTTGTTTCGGTTCCTATTATAAATAATAAGTATTTTTATGAGTTTTGTTAGTCATTTAATACATAAGTACTAAATTATTCTTCAAAATGTAAAACATAATAGACAACACAATGATTACTGTAATATATGCTTGATATTATTACCAGCGGTTACATCAGTTTATTTAGGCTTATAAGAGAAAAGTTTCTATAAACATTGCAAAATTTGCAAGGTTTTATACATCCTTGCTATAAACTTTACTCTTCTTGCCTTAACTAGTCTGATTTCTCTTTTTACACAACCACTAGTTTTAGCTTATCTATGACTTCCTGAAGATGTTGCCTTCTGATTCTTCTTAATCTTTTTCCATATTGGTATGGATTTACGTGCCATGCGTTTCATCTTTGCTCCTCCTCGAACTTGACGGTAAAGAGTGTTCATTGGTGGTAAAGATGATGCCACCAATTCTGTCTTCTCCATTGATTCGCTCTCTTCCATTGGTTCACTCTCTTCCCGTTCGTTGGAAGGTAAAGGTGCTCCATCGTCAGAAGGTATTGGATGAAAGGTGGTTGGATTTATAGGGTAGTAAGGATCGCCTCCCATCATGGGGAATGAAACTTCCTCTTCTTCATCTGTATCCTCGATGATTATCCATTCTCGTGAATGTGCCATGTCGAATTCCTATACATTTTGGATCACCAAGAGTTTAGTCTATCAAATATTACTCCCAAATTAAATAGTTCATATGATCTGATCATAATAAAATGTAGTTGCGCACCTACACCTAGTTTTGATACGATAGACGCACATACAAACTTTAGTTGGAATATTTTATCTAAATCCTTGAGATCAAAAACATTATGGGTATTTAAGGTGCATTCTCATCGCGGGTTTGAGTCTTTATATATGACTCTATATTCTTATTTATTGTATTCACGCTTTAATTATTGTTTGTTACTTCAGGTCTATCTGATAAGGCTCCGGCCAGTCAGGACAGTCGAAAGGGCAGGATCATTTTAGCATATAGCCGTTCTGGAATCCAACAATCCAAATCGACATGTATATCATGTCACCGCTCCCGTAAGTAGTCATTCAGTAGAATAATTAATAATACTTTTTATTGTAGGCTAAGGGATATACCTAAACCTAATAGAGTAAGCCCTAAACTATAGACGTGATTTCCTAAGAAAGTACTAGTTCGCTATAGTTAATAGCTCTGATACCAATCTGTCACACCCCGGCCGTCGGCAGAAACACCGGGTGGTGTAACGTCATTCTTCGTATCACAGTTATATAACATACATTGAACAGTACTAAAGAAAATACATACCTTTATTGATGATTGAAAGTTACATTACTGTTTTTCTAGAACCTATTACATAATATCCGACTATTGTATACTTCTTAACGAACAGAAAGGTAATAGTAAAACTTCTCCTGTTCGAATACATACCAGCTTTTCAATTTCCTGAAAACACATGCATTTAAAAATACGTCAACATACAGTTGGTGAGTCCACAGGTTTTAACTCTATATAAAAATAATACATTTTCCAAGTTCAAAAGTATAGTTTTGAAAGTATTATTTTGACTCTCCAACATTTAGTATATATATTAGGTATAATAGTTTACTTATCAATTAAGTTTTATACCTAAACATTCCTTGAGCCTAAGGTATAAGTAGGGGGAAACTTATACTTAACATTAATACTTGTATACGACAAAGCATAATGTTTCTAACAATTTGCTACCATGAGCCTGTAACCGTTGCTATGACATAATACCTCTGATAAAACACACTCATGATTTCCATGAGAAATAACACACTCATGATTTCCATAAGAAACAACACTCATGATTTCCATGAGAACAACACTGTACGCTTCATCGACGCCGGAACAATAACAAGTAAAAGGATAGTTCGTCACTCGCTTATGGTTGACTGTAGCTAACAATCACAAGTGGGGTGGTCAACCCCTATAATAATAATACACGACTTCCTCGCTCACACGGGATTAACGGTTACAGTTCAGAGGATTTCCGCTAAGATCCCCAATCTTAGTTGATGAATACAATTACTCATGTAGACTTCGACAGCTTCCATTAGCTCTAACAACAAAAGCATTTTTATGTCTAAAACCCTAAGTTATTAGACTATGCCTTTAAAAATTACTCCTAAGTTCGTATTACCTTAGGCAGTACAACAACTATAACTTGAGGAAAAATCAGGTTTTATCTTAACATAAAACCAACAACAATATATAACATACCAAGTTTTATCCTATCATAAAACCAACAATATCAACATATAGTATACCAAGTTTTATCTTGACATTAAACCAATAATAGCAACATACTTTATAAATTAACATATAGAATCCTAAGTATAACTCAAGATCTACATTAGTATAATAACATGCTAACAAGTTGATAATAGTTGTATATATTGAAAATATTATATTTAGAACAACTATATCCCAGTTAATATAATTATTTACGTTGATACTTGTGACAACCCGAAATTCTATCTTGTACAACCATTCACTTCAATAGAAGTCAGAACGGTTTCTGCTAACTGTTAAGCTTTTTGGAGTCAGTTTGAGTGTTTTAAAGCTTAGTACTTCAAGAGATAACAGGAGAGAGGATACCCTAGGGTTTATTGTGCATCAATAAAGTCCCAAAACTCCAAGAGTTTGGAGTTTACGGCCTAAACATGGTGTTTACGGTCGTAAACTCTAAGGAGTATAAATATGACACTTAGTCATTTTTATCACTTTTTCACACTTTCAAGAACTAGAACTCAAAATCCTCTCAAGTATCATCCGATTTTCCTTCTTGATCTTAAAATTTGTAAGTGTTTCTTGCCCTAATTAGTTGATATCTTACTTAATCTAGTGATCTTACATGATTTCATCCGTGAAATCATTCCATTTGTGTAGAGCTTCAAGTGTTCTTAGTTTCACCAAGAACACACACTAGTGTTCTTGGACTTTTAACACCTTTTCAAGCTCCTTTATTGTAAGTACTCTTACCCTAGTGTGTTATAAGGCTTGTTACACTTCTTAATCAACTAGTAAACACAAAGAAACACAAGATCAAAGGTGTTTACGGTCCAAACATGTTCTTGGACCGTAAACCCTAATGAAAGGGCCATTGTGTGCCCTAGTCCCTTACCAAGCCTTGGATACTAGTCTAGATCACATCCTTGAAGTGTATAGGGCCTTAAACATCGAAAACATCAAGGACCATTAGAGTTTACGGCCGTAAACTTATGGAGAAATGGTCCATGGGCCGTAAACTCTACAAAGGGGTGAAATGTTGACACAATCACTTCCTAAGTCTTAGACTTGAAGTAAGGATGACTCATTATGACTTTTAGGACTTCAAAACACAAAATGGTAGAAGTACCATGGGTTTACGGCCGTAAACTCATGGGTTTACGACCGTAAACTCCATGAGAGTTGGTCCCAAAACCGTAAACTCCAAAAGAGTTTACCCTTGGACCTTATACTCAAATACAAGGCCCTACAACCCTTAGATGCAATCCTTGGTACTTATAGCACTTGAATCAAAGTGTTTTCATGTCCTAGGGTGTCTTAACTTGATTAATTAGTTGTTTAATGACTAATTGGATACATATATGTGTTATTATATGTTAACTAGGATCCTTGTGTGTGTTCAAGTCTTCACTTGACACTTAACATCCTATAACATCCGTTCATCCAAACCACTCACTACAGGTGAGTTCATACCCCTTAATCAACCTTTTACATGATTTTAAATGCTTTTATGGGGGGGATACAAGTTGAACTATTATAGTTATTATATCAATCACATGTGATTAATAACTACCAAACAAGTGAATTTCTTACTTTTCAAACTGTATTATCAAACAAACTACTTCAAACTGTTTTACAAACTCTTTTA
Organism: Lactuca virosa; assembly: GCF_052849685.1. Classification (NCBI taxonomy): domain Eukaryota; kingdom Viridiplantae; phylum Streptophyta; class Magnoliopsida; order Asterales; family Asteraceae; genus Lactuca; species Lactuca virosa. The sequence goes on from NC_136430.1 coordinate 126,534,947, forward strand.
CATGACAAATGCTTTTATTAAACTCTTTTAAACTTATATTATGTTAAATGTGTATCTATATAGATATAGTTATATAAGTAGGATTGAAAGGACTTAGGACTGATAGCTCACCTTACCTCCTGTTTCTTGTTTGGTTGTGGACTTAGGGTATCAGTTGTTTGTCCGAAGGTCGTTTGGATCCTAGTTATGTATTATGTATATGTATATATCTATAAAAGTTCCTTCTTTCTATTCAATACCTTTGGGTAGCAAAGGTATACAAACATGTTCATACATATACAACAATACTACTAGTAAACTACAATAGGTGTAGTTTAGGAAGTTACTAATACTATTACTAGAACAATGAAACATACAATGAGTCAGTTCATACATGAGTCAATACCATACAGAGAGAACATAACATACAGATAGAGAATACTATGATGAGAAACAAACAATACCATACAGGGAGAACATACATACATACTAGACAGAGAGAGAACATACAATACAGCTAGTACATACAATACATACACAAGTGCACTAATACAGTTATGTGAGCCACGTAACGGGGCATGGCATCACCTATCATGGCTCGTTTTGTATCCAGAATCTCCTTAAATGGAGAGCATTGAGTTTTTGTATAGATCTATACTGGATTGACTATCCTACACCTTGCTGCTCGCTACAGTGGGACTTGCAAGTCTACGGGTGCCAAACGTCATTTCTTCCGACGTCTTACATCGTCGTGTTTATAGTCGGTAGTATGGTACAGGCCGATCACATGGTACTTTAAATAACAATTGGTGTAAGGCAGTTAGTACAGCAGTAGTTACTTAATACAACACTACAGTACTATTTCATTTTCCCATTGCATTCACTTTGTGATCTTCACACAATAAACAGAAATGTAAAAACTATATTTTTGGTTAATGATAGTCAGATTTGGGAAAATACATACTCTTACAAGAGACACACACACACAAACACTTGATGCCTTGGTAGAAGGCTACTTTTAGTAGGAAACATAGGGTTTTCTAGGAGAATTCAAACACTTACAAACATTTACAAACTTATACATTACATGCTTACAAACATTTCATTCAAACACAGACACTAATATACTTATGATCTCACCAGCTTTAAAGCTGATAAACTCTTTCAAAATAACTTGTATTCTCAGGTCACCAGTAGACAGGTACCGGTGCCATGTTTTGAGAAGATGGAGCTCGTTCAAGACTCATCTTTTATTTTGATTCATATTTTTGGTGTCTATTTAACTTGACAGAACACACTTGTATTAAATTATATTATTAATGCAATGGATGATGTTGTTGCTTGTTTACTACTTTGCATTGTTGTGATACTGTACATGACGTCCTCCACCCCCGAACGATTCCGATGTTCCGGTTTTGGGGTGTGAGAGATTGGTATCAGAGCATTGTTTATAGTGAATCGAGTATATCAACCCATAAAAGATATATGAACTATAAGCACAGTGGGATTAAAATACTCTGGTAAAGAGTTTATACTTTTAAATAATAAAATATTTAACCAAGTATACATACCTGCATTCATACTAAAATCAGTGTCACTAGGACAGAACAAAAGTATTACGATTGTTGGGCAACACAAGTAGACTTAGAGACATATGGTCAACCCTGGGAAGATATAGTCTGATCAACTATATTATCCAAGGAGTGACTAGCATGTGCCTAAGGGTGGTTGTGAGGTTGCAACAAGTCTAAAAACTTACCAACACTACTACAATGAAAACATTAGAATAGAACATAAACTTAAAATACTATAGGAGTATTTTGTGTTACTATAATTACTTATCTGAGAACTAAAGGTCTTTATTAGTATATCAATAGTTGCTGAGTGGATACGCTAAGGTTATATGTATCTAGGATATCATAGACTTAGAATTTGTGATCCTTGCTTTACTTCCTGTTCCTTGTTTGGTTGTGGGCTTAGAGTTAGGGTCACTTATTCGAAGGTCTATCCTGTTTTGAGTACATATAACCGGTATGCACTAAACAAGTATTGAAGTAACTGATAAAGATCATCTTATAATTATCTAATTAGTTCGTCTATTTAGTTATTTCTTATACCCCTTTTCTCGCGTAGATATCATGGCTGGATTCCATCTTCCCGGAGACCCATACTATCCCAACCGAGGCAATGTTGGATGGCTTGAAGAAGAGCCAGAAGATGATCACCCAATTCGTTTGGATGATCACCTAGCTGAAGATTTTTCTGATGGTTCTGACTCAGAACCTGAAGTTAACAACCTACCCCCAGCTGCTCAAGACCCAAACCCGAACCCTCGTCCAACATTTCAAGGACCCACACCTCTGTGGGCCATAAACTTGAATAGATGGAGTCAGGAACAGGGTCAACCCATTCCCTATAATAGGGATAGAAGCTTTTACAACCTCACCGAGGGAGGTTCAACTGATCGTGTCCTGCCCATCATGGTTCGTAGGATTTCTCGTAACACCGAGCAAGGTCGAGCAACTATCAGCCGAGTGTTGGAGATTGACACCAACTCTGGCATTAACATGGTCCGCATTCGCCAGCTAGAGTCTGCTCATGAAAGGACTCAGGTCTGCAATGCAGCTCTGCAGAGGGAACTCGCTGAAACCCAAGCTGAAGTCAGGGAACTTCGAGCTCAGCAAGCAATATCTAATAGGTGCATAAGGGACATAGAACGCCTTTTGTCGGATTCAATAACTCACTCTAGTAGTTATCGTCGCCGATAGAGTCTCCTCGACTTCTCTTTTGGATATAACCTAGTTTGTGTAAAAACTCTAGTCTAATTTCCTATCTTCGTAAATCTTAGACCTGTTAGGTCTTGATTAGGTCGTAGTTCTGTCAAAATTTTCCCATCTTGGTTGATGTAAGACCTACTTCTAGGTCATTTTTCCCGAACTTATTACATCTGTAATTCCAGTATTATTGACAGATATCTAATCTCATGGAAATTATTATCCAAATGCTATCATCTGTTAGCACTAGATCTACATTAAATCGTGCTATTCAATTGTGCTGTTGGACTATGGAGAGTTAGTCCATGAGGCAGTCTGATCAAATTTTCCCTATTAAATTCTTATCAATATCGTCATCTTTTTAAACTTATAGTTGAAAGATGCCTCCACGTCGATCAATGAGACGCGATCCTCCATCAACTGCAACACCACCTGCTCCTCAAATCGATACGGCAGCTCTGAATGTTGCTGTAGCTGTGGCTATGGCAACAGCCATGGCCTAATATCACACTTCTGGTTCCACTGGAGGAGGAACTCCTGTTCAATCTACTCATGGTGAAATCCCTGTGCGCTTGAGAGAGAGCTCCTACAAGGACCTCACCAACTGCAAGCCCAAGTCCTTTAGAGGAACTGGCGGAGTCATTGTCCTCTCGCAATGGTTCGAGAAGACTGAATCGGTTTTCGAAATCTGCTCTTGTCCAGAAGGGAGCAAGGTCAAGTTCGCTGCTTGCACCTTTGAGGAAAAAGCCCTGACATGGTGGAATAGCCATGTCAAGTCACTATCTCTCGTGGTGGCTAATGCTATGGGCTGGGAAGCTCTGAAAGAGCTAATGATTGAGGAATACTGCCCGAGGGGCGAAATCCAAAAACTGGAGGAGGAATTGTGGAGCCTAACCATGAAAGGCTCCGACATAGTCTCCTATACCGCCAGGTTCTGTGAGCTGGTGGCCCTCTGTCCCAACATGGTTCATACAGAGGGAAAGAAGATAGAAAGATACATATGGGGGCTGGTGCCTCCATTCCAGGGAAATGTTTTGGCTTCAAACTCCACTACATTCGATAGTGCCAAGCGATTGACACAGCGGCTTATAGACCATGGGGTTCGTACCCCGGCCGCGACAACAACCCTGACCATCTCAGAACCCGCCAAAACCGCTGATTCCAAGCGGAAGTTCTGGGATGACAAGAAGAGGAAGAAGGCTGCCAAAAAGCAGCAGGTCGTGGCAGTTCATGCTGCGAGAGCACCTGCCGCTGCTGCTCCAGTCAAGCAGTACGCTGGAAGTTTGCCTAAGTGCAACAAATGCAACTTCCACCACATCGGTGCCTGCCGGGAAATGCAGTGTTCAAACTGCAACAGGAAGGGGCACACTGCCCGTTTCTGAAAAGCACCGGCGAGGCCACTCAACCAAGTCCCCGGCGCAGGAGTGGGCCAAGCTTGCTACAGTTATGGCGAGGTGGGCCACTACAAGAGGGACTGCCCTAAGGCAGGGAATGCCGGTGGAGTAGGAAGGGTTCTGGCCATAGGCCACGAGGAGGCGGTTGCCGACCCCACAGTGGTCACTGGTACGTTTCTCCTCAATAACTGTTATGCATGCATACTATTTGATAGTGGAGCGGAAAGGAGTTTTGTGAACCAAAAATTTGCTCATTTACTTAAGAAAAAATCACGAGCACTTAAAGAACCGTTCACTGTAGAAATGGCTAATGGAAAGACGGAGAACACTAGCAGTATATACATAGGGTGTACACTAACACCAGATAGCCATTCATTTTCGATCGAGCTCATGCCGGTCTTAATTAAAAGTTTCGACGTCATTATCGGCATGGATTGGTTGAGTCTTCATCGTGCCGACATCATGTGTTACGAAAAGGCTGTTCGCCTTAATCTGCCGTCTGGAGAAACTCTAGTAGTTTATGGCGACAAACTCGGCACAAACCTTCGTATCATCTCGAGCATTCAAGCTCAGAAATTCTTGCGAAAGGAATGCCGCGCATTCCTTGCTCATGTGGTCGATGTGAGCCAAGAAACGAAAGACCTTAAGAACATTCCAGTAGTACGCGATTTTCCCGACATCTTTCCTGAAGAACTCCCAGGATTACCTCCGCAACGTCAAGTCGAGTTCAGAATCGACTTAGTTCCAGGGGCTACCCCCGTAGCCAAATCGCCCTATCGTCTAGCGCCTGCAGAGATGCAAGAACTGTCCTGTCAACTTAACGAACTGCTCAGCAAGGGCTTTTTAAGACCAAGCTTCTCACCCTGGGGAGCTCCAGTCTTGTTCGTCAAGAAGAAAGACGGATCGTTCCGTATGTGCATCGACTACAGGGAGCTCAACAAACTGACCGTCAAAAATCGTTACCCTCTGCCTCGTATAGACGATTTGTTTGACCAACTTCAAGGGGCAAACTTCTTTTCAAAAACCGACTTAAGATCCGGATATCACCAACTACGAGTGCTAGGGGAGGATGTTCCGAAGACAGCCTTCCGAACTCGTTATGGGCACTACGAATTCGTAGTGATGCCGTTCGGATTAACAACCGCGCCCGCAGTATTCATGGATTTAATGAATATGGTGTGTCGTCCTTACTTGGATCAGTTCGTCATCGTCTTCATCGATGACATACTTATCTACTCTCGTAGTAAGGAGGAGCATAGTCAACATCTGTGACAGGTCTTAGAAACACTACGTTCGGAAAAGCTCTATGCGAAGTTCTCGAAATGCGAATTTTGGATCCGAAGAGTCGAATTCTTAGGGCACGTGGTTAGCGAAGAGGGAATACACGTGGACCCTTCCAAAATCAAAGCCATTGAGAGCTGGTCAGCACCGAAGACGCCTACAGAAATTCGTCAATTTCTAGGTCTCGCTGGCTACTATCGCAGGTTCATTCAGAACTTCTCACGAATTGCAAAACCTCTCACAACTTTGACCCAGAAGGGCGTGGCCTTTGACTGGGAAGAGAAGTAGGAGAGAGCGTTCCAAAGGCTCAAGCGAACCTTGTGCACCGCACCAATACTATCCCTCCCCGAAGGGATAGAAGACTTCGTTGTCTATTGCAATGCATCTAATCAAGGGCTCGGCTGTGTTCTGATGCAATGAGGTAAGGTCATCGCCTACGCCTCGAGATAGCTGAAGACACACGAGGTCAACTACACCACTCACGATCTTGAGCTTGGAGCAGTTGTGTTTGCTCTGAAGATCTGGAGACACTACCTGTATGGTACAAAAAGCACTATCTTTACAGACCACAAAAGCCTACAACACATATTCGACCAGAAGGAGCTCAACATGAGACAACGACGGTGGGTCGAGCTGCTCAGTGATTACGAATGCGAAATTCGTTATCAACCGGGTAAAGCCAACGTAGTAGCTGACGCCCTAAGTCGGAAAGAATACTCTGGTCGTAGGGTCAAATCATTGACCATGACTATCCATTCACACTTGTCCACGCAAATTAAGGAGACTCAGCTCGACGCTTTGAAACCTGAAAATGTGGCGGGTGAATCCCTGAGAGGGATGGATAAGAACTTGGAAGTCAAAGGTGGCGGAGCCTTATACTTCATGGATCGGATCTGGACACCGAAACACGGTGGTTTCAGAGACTTAGTCATGAAAGAGACGCACAACACTCGTTATTCCGTCCACCCAGGTTCAGATAAGATGTATCTGGATCTTAAAAAGCTATACTCGTGGCCTAACATGAAAGTAGAGATTGCTACCTTCATGAGTAAATGCCTTACTTGCGCCAAGGTCAAGGTCGAATACCAGAAACCCTCAGGTTTACTACAGCAGTCGGAGATACCAGAATGGAAGTGGGAGTGGATCACTATGGACTTCATAACCAGGTTGCCCAAGACAACGGGTGGACTTGATACCATAGGGGTCATCGTCGACAGATTGACCAAGTTCGCACACTTCCTGCCTATCAAAGAAACAGACAAGATGGAGAAGCTTACAATAACTTACATTCGGGAGATTGTACGACTGCACGGTGTTCCCATATCTATTATCTCGGAGAGAGATAGTAGATTCACTTCGAGGTTCTGGCAGTCGTTACAAAGTTCCCTAGGAACTAGGTTGGACATGAGTACAGCCTACCATCCACAGACCGACACACAAAGTGAGAGGACTATCCAAACCTTGCAAGATATGTTGCGAGCCTGTGTGATCGACTTTGGGAAAGCATGGGATACTCATTTACCCCTTCTCGAATTTTCCTACAACAACAGTTATCACACGAGCATAAAGGCTGCTCCATTCGAGGCCCTCTATGGCCGAAAGTGCAGATCCCCTCTATGCTGGGCTGAGGTGGGTGATACCCAGTTAGCTAAAGGACGAGTTCCTGACAGCACTCGCACGGGTCCGGAGATCATTCGGGAAACGAAAGAGAAGATCGTTCATATTCGTGAACGATTGAAAGCCTCAAGAGACCGACAGAAAAGCTACGCAGATAAACGAAGGAAACCGTTGGAATTCCGGGTGGGCGACCGTGTTCTATTGAAGGTCTCACCCTGGAACGGCTTAATACGCTTTGGAAAGCGTGGAAAGCTAACTCCAAGATACATAGGGCCTTTCGAGATTCTCGCAAGAATCGGCCCTGTAGCTTACAAATTTAACTTACCTCGTGAACTCAGTAACGTACATTCTACTTTCCACGTCTCGAACTTGAAAAAGTGTCTGTCCGACGAGACTCTTCTAATCCCACTCGACGAAATCGAGATCAACGAGAGCCTCAACTTCGTGGAAGAACCTGTAGAGATCATGGACCGGGAGGTCATGCAAACGAAACAAAGCCGTATCCCGATAGTGAAGGTTCGCTGGAACGCCAAGCGAGGACCTGAATTCACTTGGGAGCGAGAGGATCAGATGAAACTAAAATATCCTCGTCTTTTTACTTAGTTATTTGTACAACCATTCACTTCAATAGAAGTCAGAACGGTTTCTGCTAACTGTGAAGCTTTTTGGAGTCAGTTTGAGTGTTTTAAAGCTTAGTACTTCAAGAGATAACAGGAGAGAGGATACCCTAGGGTTTATTGTGCAGCAATAAAGTCCTAAAACTCCAAGAGTTTGGATTTTACGGCCTAAACATGGTGTTTACGGCCATAAACTCTAAGGAGTGTAAATATGAGACTTAGTCATTTTTATCACTTTTTCACACTTTCAAGAACTAGAACTCAAAATCCTCTCAAGTATCATCCGATTTTCCTTCTTGATCTTGAACTTTGTAAGTGTTTCTTGCCCTAATTAGTTGATATCTTACTTAATCTAGTGATCTTACATGATTTCATCCGTGAAATCATTCCATTTGTGTAGAGCTTCAAGTGTTCTTAGTTTCACCAAGAACACCAAGAACACACACTAGTGTTCTTGGACTTTTAACACCCTTTCAAGCTCCTTTATTGTAAGTACTCTTACTTTAGTGTGTTATAAGGCTTGTTACACTTCTTAATCAACTAGTAAACACAAAGAAACACAAGATCAAAGGTGTTTACGGTCCAAACATGTTCTTGGACCGTAAACCCTAATGAAAGGTCCATTGTGTGCCCTAGTCCCTTACCAAGCCTTGGATACTAGTCTAGATCACATCCTTGAATTGTATAGGGCCTTAAACATCGAAAACATCAAGGACCATTAGAGTTTACGGCCGTAAACTCATGAAGAAATGGTCCATGGGCCGTAAACCCTACAAAGGGGTGAAATGTTGCCACAATCACTTCCTAAGGCTTAGACTTGAAGTAAGGATGCCTCATTATGACTTTTAGGACTTCAAAACACAAAATGGTAGAAGTACCATGGGTTTACGGCCGTAAACTCATGGGTTTACGACCGTAAACTCCATGAGAGTTGGTCCCAAAACCATAAACTCCAAAAGAGTTTACCCTTGGACCTTATACTCAAATACAAGGCCCTACAACCCTTAGATGCAATCCTTGGTACTTATAGCACTTGAATCAAAGTGTTTTCATGTCCTAGGGTGTCTTAACTTGGTTAATTAGTTGTTTAATGACTAATTGGATACATATATGTGTTATTATATGTTAACTAGGATCCTTGTGTGTGTTCAAGTCTTCACTTGACACTTAACATCCTATAACATCCGTTCATCCAAACCACTCACTACAGGTGAGTTCATACCCCTTAATCAACCTTTTAAATGATTTTAAATGCTTTTATGGGGGGGGGATACAAGTTGAACTATTAGAGTTATTATATCAATCACATGTGATTAATAACTACCAAACAAGTGGATTTCTTACTTTTCAAACTGTATTATCAAACAAACTACTTCAAACTGTTTTACAAACTCTTTTACATGACAAATGCTTTTATTAAACTCTTTTAAACTTATATTATGTTAAATGTGTATCTATATAGATATAGTTATATAAGTAGGATTGAAAGGATTTAGGACTGATAGCTCACCTTACCTCCTGTTCCTTGTTTGGTTGTGGACTTAGGGTATCAGTTGTTTGTCTGAAGGTCGTTTGGATCCTAGTTATGTATTATGTATATGTATATATATATATATATATATATATATATATATATATAAAAGTTCCTTCTTTCTATTCAATACCTTTGGGTAGCAAAGGTATACAAACATGTTCATACATATACAACAATACTACTAGTAAACTACAATAGGTGTAGTTTAGGAAGTTACTAATACTATTACTAGAACAATGAAACATACAATGAGTCAGTTCATACATGAGTCAATACCATACAGAGAGAACATAACATACAGATAGAGAATACTATGATGAGAAACAAACAATACCATACAGAGAGAACATACATACATACTAGACAGAGAGAGAACATACAATACAGCTAGTACATACAATACATACACAAGTGCACTAATACAGTTATGTGAGCCACGTAACGGGGCATGGCATCACCTGTCATGGCTCATTTTGTATCCAGAATCTCCTTAAATGGAGAGCGTTGAGTTTGTGTATAGATCTATACTGGATTGACTATCTTACACATTGCTGCTCGCTACAGTGGGACTTGCAAGTCTACGGGTGCCAAATGTCATTTCTTCCGACGTCTTACATCGTCGTGTTTATAGTCGGTAGTATGGTACAGGCCGATCACATGGTACTTTAAATAACAATTGGTTTAAGGTAGTTAGTACAGCAGTAGTTACTTAATACAACACTACAATACTATTTCATTTTCCCATTGCATTCACTTTGTGATCTTCACACAATAAACAGAAATGTAAAAACTATATTTTTGGTTAATGATGGTCAGATTTGGGAAAATACATACTCTTACAAGAGAAACACACACAAACACTTGATGCCTTGGTAGAAGGCTACTTTTAGTAGGAAACATAGGGTTTTCTAGGAGAATTCAAACACTTACAAACATTTACAAACTTATACATTACATGCTTACAAACACTTTCATACAAACACATACACTAATATACTTATGATCTCACCAGCTTTAAAGCTGATAAACTCTTTCAAAATAACTTGTATTCTCAGGTCACGAGTAGACTGGTATCGGTGCCATGTTTTGAGAAGATGGAGCTCGTTCAAGACTCATCTTTTATTTTGATTCATATTTTTGGTGTCTATTTAACTTGACAGAACACACTTGTATTAAATTATATTATTAATGCAATGGATGATGTTGCTGCTTGTTTACTACTTTGCATTGTTGTGATACTGTACATGACGTCCTCCACCCCCGAACGATTCCGCCGTTCCGGTTTTGGGGTGTGACAATACTACTATACCATCTATAGACATAATAGTAACGTATATACAATATTTAGAGTGCGTTCTCCCCCGAAAATATTAGAAAGTGGAGCTGTGAAACTCACCCTAGTAGCGTGATTTTATGTAATCTAAGCAGAAACGGCCAGCGGTACGAGGCCTTCCGGGGTCGGGATGCAAGAGGGCTTCAGCAAATGAGAGAAAGGAAAGAAGTTCAGGTGTAAGAATGGCTGGGGTCGAACTTTCTATTTATAGTAAGTTTTTGGACTCTCACGTCATGAGTTTTATAAGACTCACGTCATGACTCTAGCATGGTCATCTCGTAGACTTGCCATTTGCGTCCCTAGCTTCGGAAGGTGGCCAGATGAATCCTCACGTCGTGATATATCCTTGCTCACGTCGTGAGTTTGGAACTTATCCCTTCGTAGCCTCGTCACGCACCTTCTAGATCCCAAATGTGGCAAATTGACTCCTCACATCATGAGTTTCTATGCTCACGTCGTGAGCTCAGTCGGATTAGGGTTTCTGACAGCTGTATCTTCGGAAGGTCGTAACTTTCACATATGAACTCTGTTTTTGACTTTCTTTATATGCACGCGTAGGTATTTATGAGTACTACAACTCTCTTTTAGACTCCAATAGCTAATTCTAAGTCTATTTTAAATTCCTCTTATTATAGAGATTTATAGTGTTCGGTTTATCATAACTACTTCATGCGAAGTCAGATTTAGACGTTCTCTATATTTTTGGAATCGTATGGACGTATACTTTGAGTTGCGTCATCAAGAAAGTTCATATTTGTATTAGAATTTATCATGAACTACATAGCACGTTTATCACATTACTAGTTTAACAAAATCACATTACATGATTAGCATATCACATGTGATTGTATATTGACGTATTTTGACTGGTGTTACAATTGTTTACACCAAGTACAGTATCATAAGTTACATGCCGAAATATTCAATGTATGATTAAAACAAAATATGACAATTTCACATGTTCTTGTTGACCTTTCTGCTTAACGATTCCCTGAGAATACAAGTTATTTTGAAAAATGTCAACATATATATGTTGGATATAGTGTCTAAGTCCATAACTATATTTGGTATGTACTTGACCCGACCCGGCATGGTCCATTTGGGTTGCAGTTCACCCGAACAATTTATGGATAATCTTTTGAGAATAGTATAAGTTATGATTTATTAATATATTATAAGTTCTAATATATTAATATAAAATCATATTATTTAATTAGTATTGATCTATAATTAATCTAGAATTAATTTAGAGATCAAAAGTATTACTAATTAAATATGGGCTCTTGTATTTATATAGTGTGGGCTAATGCTTATTTGGAATGGGCTAGGCTTGCATGGAAAGTCCATGGATACTCCATGGAGCTTTAACCCATGGATCTCATGGAAATGAAAAGACATGGGTATTAGGGTTTACGTGGATGTAACCCTAATCCACCACACTATATAAAGGAGGTTTTGGTTCTTGAAATTGCACTAGTTGATGTGTGTAAACTAAGAGGGCCGATTTCAAGAAGTTTGTGACTATTCTCTCAAGTTTCCAAGTTTGTGGTGATTTGTGACTTCCATTTGAGGCATCCACATTATTGGTGCTAGGCTCTCAAACTCCAAGCAATCAACTACTACTACAAGGTAAGTAATTCTACTAGTTTTATTTGATTCAAGTACCCCATGCCATGCTAGTTAGGATAAGAACCTTGGAAAAAAACTATTTGCATGTATCTTAGTCAAACATAGATCCAAGGTTTCTAGGGTTGCATGTACACCATAGGAGTGTTAGAATGCTGAAAACCCATCAGTGGTATCAGAGTCTGGTTTGTTTATTTGATACTTGATGCAAAAAAAAAAAAAAAAAAAAAAAAAAAAACTTGAAAATCGAAGTTTTGTTCAAAAGCTCGTATCAAAATTTCAAGTTTTGTATATGTACTTACGATTCTTGAAATTTTTGATATGAACATTCATAAACATATGAGGTTAGAAGATCATAGAAATTATGTGCTAATAATTGATTAGAATAATTCTTGATCTTTATGTGTTTTAATGAAGTCCATAACTAGTTGTTAAGTTATGGATAACCAAAAGTCACATTTATAAATAACCATTAAAAGAACACATAGGTTACAAAAAAAATGAAGAGTCTTCATTTTTAATAACCATTAACTCATAAGTTATGAGAAATGAAAAGTTTTGAAAGTTTACAAAACTTGCCCTCAAGTTTTGGAACATGTAAAGTCATATTAAAAACTTTAGTTCCAATCCCTAGAATGTTAAAATTTAAAATTCAACCCTTATACTTTATAATATTATAAGTTTAATAATATTTATATATGTATAAGATCAAGTCGTCTTATCGCTAGTACGTCTCATTCACGAAGCCGGTCTATAAGGGGGGTATAAGGTTGTTGCCTATAAAATGACAACTTAATGGGTGTCCACTCTCACCCACCGCTTCCTTGATCGGTGGAGGGTCGTTAGCCGAACGGGTAGGACAAGGACTTATAAATTATCATTAAAAGTATAATGGTAATACTAAAGTAACTAAACTTTATTGAATTCCCAATCTTAGTTATTTTAGGAAAATGTGAATAAGGTGCTAATCCATGAAATTACACTTTACACTTTGTTTAAGTCGTTAGTGGAGCGTGTGTGGTTAACCGGCACACTAACTTGAACTTAACAAGGTAGGTAAAGGGTGACTTAATGTTTATCATAGTATCGATGGAGCGTGTGTGGTTAACCGGCACATCGATTGAGGAGTAATACATTAAGGGTACCAAGTAATTTGCATGGTTACTTCACACCTTGTTTTGTGATCCTCAGCATCCCAGTCACAAAACTTGAAGGGCACACTCGAGATTGAAACATGACATTGAAGAAAGTTCAATGAATCTCAAAGAATCTAGGAGTTTCTAAACCAATTAAAACCTAATTAAATATTTCGTTTTTCATGGTGGAAATTGGTGAATCGTCATTCACCTATCTTCAAATATCTTATAGATTAGATTACGGCATCCCTCTTCTAAGTTATAAAATATTGTGTTGGGTCCTAGCCTTAATATTACATTTGGGTGTTTTGTTAAGGACTATCTCTATATCTAATCTAATCTATTCCCTCTTCTTTTCAGATGTCTTCCAATAACAATGCTTCTGGCTCAAACCCTACTAGCTCCTTCTCTCTCATGAATCTTTGTAGGAGAGTCATCTTTGATGGGTCCAACTTTACAGATTGGATCAGAAATATCAGGATGGTCACTCGGTATGAGAACAAAGAATATGTTCTCGACAAGGAGCTGAAGGTACCCGAGCCAACTGCTACTCCTGAAGAGCTTGCTGAATATGAGGTACATGAAAGAGATGCTACAAAAGTGGCATGCATCATGATGGCCACCATGAGAGTCGAGCTCCAAAAGTCCTATGAGGACTATTATCCTTTTAAGATGCACCAGGACTTGATGGACCGCTACCATCAAAGTGCTCGTCAAGAGCGATATGAAATAATCTCCTCCATGTTAACAACCCGAATGAAGGATGGTGAACCCATCACGGGCCACATGCAGAAAATGCAAAGGTATGTGGACCGTTTACTGAAGCTGAATGTGAACTTCCCTGAGGAGTTAGCAATAGACATCATTTTGCACTCCTTGCCATCGTGTTATGATCAATTCCGCATGACATATCACATGAACAAGGAAGAAGTCACCCTAAGCAAACTTCAAGGACTCTTGAAGACCGCCGAAAGTGGTCTAAAGGGTAAGTCGGTTGTTACTACTCCTACTCCTACTCCAACTGCGGCCAATGTCTTGGAAATCGGGCATGGCAAAGGGAAGAAGAGAAAGAACCCTTCTAAGGGCACCAAGGGTAAGACCCTTGAAGGCTCCTCTTCAAGCAAAACCAAGAAAGGTTTTGTCACTCCTTCTGCTAACCCTAATGAGGCTGAATGCTTCTATTGCGATGAAAAGTCGCACTGGAAGCGAAACTGCCCAAAGTCTTGGGTCCTTGATATAGGTTGTGGTATTCACATATGTTGTGATTTGCAGGGACTAAAAAGAAGTGAGAATGTGGAGCAGGGAAAGATAAACTTGATCATGGGAAACAGGAAAGCTTCACCTGTCACCAAGATAGGAGTTTATTCCTTAGTGCTAAATAGTGGGTTTACATTAGATTTGAATAAATGTTATTATTCACCAGAAATGGCAAGATATGTTATTTCCTTTCATGCATTGTATAAACAAGGTTTTACCTTTTATTTTGATAATAATAATGGTAGTATTGATGCTTTCTTTAATAATGTTCTTTATTTTAAAGCATTACCTTGTGATGGCGTGTATGAAATTGTATCTGTTGTAGATAATCTAGGAAATAATGTATTGTGTATTAACTCTTCCACTAGCTTAGATAAAGCATCCTTATGGCATTGTCGTCTTGGACATGTAAGCAAGAAACGCATACGCCAACTCCAAAAGGATGGAGTCTTGGAGTCATTTGACCTAAAGTCAGATGATAGTTGTGAATCTTGTTTGCTTGGTAAAATGACAAAGTCACCTTTTACTGGCACTTGTGCTAGGGGTGAAGGTTTGTTGGACCTCATACACACGGATGTGTGTGGACCCTTCAGAACTGCCACAAGAGATGCTAATCGGTTCTATGTGACTTTTACTGATGATTTTAGTAGATATGGATATGTCTACCTAATCAAGCATATGTCAGAAACCTTTGAGAAATTCAAAGAGTTTAAGCAAGAAGTGGAGAATCAGTTGGGCAGGAACATTAAGATGCTTCGATCCGATCGTGGTGGTGAGTATCTTAGTACTGAGTTCCTTGACTATCTTAAGGAATGTGGGATTGTCTCACAATTGACACCTCCTAGGACACCACAGTTGAATGGTGTAGCTGAGAGGCGCAATCGGACCTTGTTGGACATGGTTCGTTCCATGATGAGTCGAGCTTCGCTACCAATCTCATTTTGGGGGTATGCCTTAGAGACTGCCGCCCATATCCTTAATCTAGTCCCTACAAAGAAGGTTGCCAAAACACCTCACGAGGTGTGGACTGGAAAAGTTCCCAATCTAGACCACATCAAGATTTGGGGTTGCGAGGCTTTCGTGAGACGCGAGACTCACGATAAGCTCGAACCCCGAAGCGAAAGGTGTATTTTCATCGGCTACCCACATAAATCCTTTGGTTACATCTTCTACATACCCAGTGATAATGTGGTCTTTGTAGCAAGAAGAGGATTCTTTCGAGAGAGAGAATTCATGAGCCAAGGAGACAGTGGTAGGCAAATTGACCTTGAGGAAATTCAAGAGTCAAGTGGTGAAGGAACTCAAAACCCTAGCCCTCAACCTGAGGAGGAAACTCCTGTTGAGCCGACTGAAGAATCTATACCTCTGAGGCGTTCCACCAGAGTTAGGAATGC
The DNA here is from genome assembly GCF_052849685.1 of Lactuca virosa. Lineage (NCBI taxonomy): Eukaryota > Viridiplantae > Streptophyta > Magnoliopsida > Asterales > Asteraceae > Lactuca > Lactuca virosa. The sequence continues at coordinate 126,550,889 of NC_136430.1, forward strand.
ACCTGAGCATTATTATGGTTTTCATATTACTGCAGAAGGTGAGACACTTATCAGTGATAACACACTGGTAAATCTGGATGAGCCTAACAGCTACACAGAAGCCAAGGCAGGCCCTGAGGCTGCTAAATGGAAAGAGGCTATGGATAGCGAGATACAGTCCATGTATGACAATCAAGTTTGGAACTTGGTTGACAATGTACCTGATCGTAAGATAGTTGGGTGCAAATGGATCTTCAAGAAGAAGACCGACATGGATGGTAATGTACACACTTATAAGGCACAACTGGTTGCAAAGGGTTATTCTCAAACTCCGGGAGTTGATTATGATGAGACCTTTTCACCAGTGGCCAAGATTAAGTCTATTAGGGTTCTGTTAGCCATTGTTGCATTTCATGATTATGAAATATGGCAAATGGATGTCAAAACCGCTTTCCTTAATGGAAAGTTGGCTGAAGATGTTTACATGGTTCAGCCAGAGGGTTTTGTCAGTACAGAGTACCCCAGTAGATTGTGTAAGCTCGAGAAATCCATTTATGGATTAAAACAGGCACCTCGCAGATGGAATCTTTGCTTTGATGAGAAAGTCAAAGAATTTGGCTTTTCAAGGAGTGAAGATGAATCTTGTGTCTATATCAAGGCTAGTGGGAGTATAGTAAGCTTTTTGGTACTGTATGTGGATGACATACTACTCATAGGAAATGACATCCCAACCCTGCAGGAAGTAAAGTCCTGGCTTGGGAAGTGTTTCGCTATGAAGGACCTTGGAGAAGCTGCCTATATCCTAGGGATAAGGATTTTGAGAAACAGGAGTAAAAGACTAATTGGACTTAGTCAAACCACCTATGTGGAGAAAGTGTTGAAAAGGTTCAACATGCATAACTCCAAGAAAGGAGAGTTACCCATCCAGAGTAACGCCAGATTGAGTAAGACACAAAGCCCTAGTACTGAGGCTGAGATAGCATAAATGAGTCGAATACCTTATGCTTCAGCTGTAGGATCGATCATGTATGCTATGACGTGTACTCGACCTGATGTAGCCTTTGCTTTGAGCATGGTTAGCAGGTATCAGGGGAACCCTGGCAAGGCACACTGGACTGCGGTAAAGAATATCCTCAAGTACCTACGGAGGACTAAGGACTGGGTCCTTACCCTCGGTGGCAGTGAGGACTTCAGAGTTGTAGGGTACAGTGATGCTAGCTTTCAGACTGACAGGGATAATTTCCGCTCTCAGTCGGGCTGAGTCTTTACTCTAAACGGAGGGGCAATTACTTGGAAAAGTTCCAAGCAGGAGACAGTGGCTGATTCCACTTGTGAATCAGAGTATATAGCAGCAAGCGAGGCAACAAAGGAGGCTATACGACTAAAGAACTTCATCGGAGACCTTGGAGTTGTACCAGCTATAAAGGAGCCAATGGAGATTTTCTGTGACAGCAATAGTGCGGTTGCCTTAGCCAAGGAACCAAGAGATCATGGGAGATCCAGACACATTGACAGAAAATATCACTTCATCAGACATCGAATAGAAGAAGGAATCCTCGTGGCAAAGAGGGTATCATCGGATGAGAACCCAGCAGATCCCCTCACGAAGGGACTGACTCGGGCTAAGCATCTCCAGCATGCTCGGAGCATAGGGCTGAAGGATGATATTAGTTTTAGTAGTTAGATAATCTTGAAATTTGTAAAATGTAATTGACATTTGATGATAAATAAAAGCTGTTATTTATGAGTAAAGTGTTGCTATCTCTTGTCAATCGTTTACTATTATTTCTTTTTGCATGTTTTGACTTCCAGAATAATTATGTTATGGTTTATATCATATTATTCAAACTCTCCACAGTCGGTCATATGTTGGAAGTAGATATGAATCAAGACTGTCATGGGTTGGCTTGTAGAGGTCTAAGATGTTAGACAAAGCGGGGCTACAGCACTCATGAGTGCTCATAAGTTCTGAGTATTGGATTCAACCCACTCTCACTTGTATCACTTCATGGAATTTATCTCGAGTGATCGTGAGACGGTAATATCATATAAGTCTTCAAACCTAGAGATATGATTTGTTGCCTATGAGTTGGTTATGCATTGATTGCACGAAAACGCATTGGTAACTCGATGTTATAAACCGTGCCTTTGTGTGTAGTTCAACAAGTAGTAGAGCAAACATATGAGTCGAAGTTTATCTGTTCCTTCTAGGATTAGAAGCGATATCTGGGCCCCTCGATGATTTTGTTTTGACCTCTGTACCGGGCCCGATCAGAACTAAATTGATGTGTTCAGTTAAGTTCTATGTCAAACAAATCGGAAATCGGGAAACAAATGATGGACAATAAGCAAGACCATGTTCCATGTATTTATTCGGCTGATATCTAGAACAGAGGATTATATGATCACTTATCTAAAATGGCGCTTCATAGTTCAACAGAGTTTAAAGAGCTACGATTGGTGATCGGTTCCTGAAGTCATACTTGCAACTATAGTTATTAGACTTATCCAAGTGGGAGACTGTTGGATATAGTGTCTAAGTCCATAACTATATTTGGTATGTACTTGACCCGACCCTGCATGGTCCATTTGGGTTGCAGTTCACTCGAACAATTTATGGATAATCTTTTGAGAATAGTATAAGTTATGATTTATTAATATATTATAAGTTCTAATATATTAATATAAAATCATATTATTTAATTAGCATTGATCTATAATTAATCTAGAATTAATTTAGAGATCAAAAGTATTACTAATTAAATATGGGCTCTTGTATTTATATAGTGTGGGCTAATGCTTATTTGGAATGGGCTAGGCTTGCATGGAAAGTCCATGGATACTCCATGGAGCTTTAACCCATGGATCTCATGGAAATGAAAAGACATGGGTATTAGGGTTTACATGGATGTAACCCTAATCCACCACACTATATAAAGGAGGCTTTGGTTCTTGAAATTGCACTAGTTGATGTGTGTAAACTAAGAGGGCCGATTTCAAGAAGTTTGTGACTATTCTCTCAAGTTTCCAAGTTTGTGGTGATTTGTGACTTCCATTTGAGGCATCCACATTATTGGTGCTAGGCTCTCAAACTCCAAGCAATCAACTACTACTACAAGGTAAGTAATTCTACTAGTTTTATTTGATTCAAGTACCCCATGCCATGCTAGTTAGGATAAGAACCTTGGAAAAATAATTATTTGCATGTATCTTAGTCAAACATAGATCCAAGGTTTCTAAGGTTGCATGTACACCATAGGAGTGTTAGAATGCTGAAAACCCATCAATATAATGTTGGTGAGTTCATAAGCATGTTTGAATGAAAAGTTTTGTATTGTTCGTAAAACGCCAAAAATTTGATATCTTCTGAAAAATGGTTTGAAAGTGATGTGTCAAAATCAAGTACTAATGCATGTGCGTTTTCTGTTTTTGGAACGTATATAAAAATGTAATCCGGGAAAAGATCCTGTATTTTCTGTTGTAAGTAGAAGGTATTGTTTAACTGTATATTTCCCCAGAAAATCCGATATTTTCTTTTTATAAAAGAATCGTTGTCTCAAACCCTAAGACAGAATATCAGTGTATGTATGTTTTCGTATCAACAAGATTTTATATGTGTTCCATAAAATTATGATGGAGTTAATCTCTATGTGAGTCGTTTTAACCATACTTGATTATGACGAATTTTCCTGTCGTGGCATTTTTCAGGCGCCGACTTGTTTAAGGTAAGGTTTGTCACCCTAGACTGGCCTAGTCTAACTGTAGCGAACATCTCAGGTGTAGGGTGTCACCCCGTATAGATCTATACACAAACTCTCGCTCTCCCTCCAGGAGACTCTGGTTATAACTACAGGCTACGATCGTACACTCTAGAGGTGTCAACCGACATGTCTCACTAGATCCTTAACTGAGTTTACGCAAATATTGTATTATGTTATGTATAATGTTTTCCGTGTACATTTTATGTTTGAAAAGTCCAACGAGTATGTATGTGAATGTACGAGGCCTAACAGACATGTAGAAGGACCACTAAGGCCCAATAAACATGTAATGTATAGTCCAGGCCCAATAAGCATGTAAATGGACCACTAAGGCCCAATAAATATGTAATGTATAATTCATGCCTAATAAGCATGTAAATGGGCCACCAAGGCCCAATAACATGAATTGTAAGTATTCGGCCCAATAAACATGTAATCGATGTATTTAGTTTGTTTGTTATTACATTGTTTGTTTTAGCTCGATTGTTTTCTAAAATAACATAAAAAGCCCACTTTTTGTAATGATGACATTTTTTGCCCATTAAGCCGAAAGTTTACAATTTTGGCATATTTTTTATAAAATTGACACTTTAGGTACCCTAAGACCAAAAGTTTACATTTACGGGCTTATTTCAAATAAAATGACATTTTTAGCCCACTATTGTTAAAAATAGCATTTTCGACCCAATATCATGAAAATTTACATTTTCGGCCCAGTTATATAAAAATTGACATTTTCGGCCCAATTTAATAAAATTGGCATTTTCAACCCTTTTTAACCGAAAAACAACATCTTTGGCTCCAGTTTGTTTAAAATGACCATTTAATCCACAAAAGTCATAATTTTTCCAACTTTGGCCCATAAAACTGTGAAGGCCCAATTTAATCCCATTTTGTGAAAAATTTACTCTTTTGGCCCTTTTTAAAACCATAATATCATAAAAACCCATTTTTATACAAAAATGACTCTTTGGTCCTTGAAAAACCGTAAGTGTCATAAAAGCTTCATCTTTTTGTTTATTTGTCAAAAATGGTCCATTTACAAGATTTTGCTTAGTTTTTCAACATCCTTAAAATGTCTAACACTTTCATCCCTATGGTAAGTTGCATAAAGTGTTTTAGTTTACAAATATTGTCAGTACTTGATAGAGTTTTCGAGATCTATGAAGTTTCTTCACATAATCACAACATATAACTTAGAAAACACACATAAACATGCACAAATACATAGATCTGTCACATAAGCAACTTGTATCCTCCCCCAAAATATAGTAAAACTGAAAAACAAGGGGTATGAACTCACTTTGCTTTGATGTTTTCAGTTTTTGGTGATGAGATGAGTAGATCTCGGCCCTAGCAAGCTTCTTGAGAAGGATTTGAGAAACTTAGATGGTTCTAAGAAGCATGATTCACGAAAACATGGGTGTAAGAGGAGTGAATGAGTTTAAAGATGAAGTATATCACTTGGGCTTGTAAGATCTTACCAAAATGTGAAGCTTGAAGTGATTCTCTTGAAGATCTTCCTTACCCACGATTTTCTTGAGAGAAGAATGGTGGAAGAGAGTTGAGAGAATAAGGGTTGAGTTTGAAATGAGAGAGAGGTTGGAGAGTGAGAGAGTGGCCGAGAGATACAGTGAGATATAGAGAGAAGTGGGAAGTTGACTTTGGTGGAGAGTGACTTAATGTTTGTCTTGATACATGCAAACCTTGCATGGATATCCAACAAGTAATAGTGAGGTGTCACTCCATTTCCCTCCCATTTGCTTCTGTTTTTTTTGGGCCGAGAGAGGGGAAGGAGGGAAGAAAATGAGAGAAGTTGGGCCCTTTCTTGGCTTAGTTTGAAATTATGAGGCCCAAAATAATTATTTTTCGGCCTATTGGGCCTTTATGGATGTTCACGGCCCAATGAAACCTAAGGATGTAGTTTATGGCCCATTAGGGCTTATGAAACTAGTTATGGCCCATCATGGCCCATTAGAAATAAGATGGATCTTTCTAGGCCCATATGACCCAAAATACTTTACTTTCATGGATGTGGGTCCAATTAGAGCCCAAATAAGGTTCCTAGGCCCAAAGTAGTCAAATTGAAAGTTTATTGGTCCGTTAGGCCCAATAAGAGAATCCTAGTTCATAATAACCTTGAATTGGGATTTTTAGGGTTCTCAATCCATAGTTGAACATATGAGATGTATTGTATTAGGTTTTGAACTTCAAACAAGAGTTTGGATTCAAATGGATGATTTCATGTTAGCATATAACATGATATTCACTTAGAGTACAAGTTTTTACAGTAGTTGATGTTTACATGAAAACAGAATTTCCTAGCTAAAATGCTAGTTGTGACATCATCCCTCCGTTAGAGGGAATTTCGTCCCAAAATTCTTTCGAAAGATAGGATCATGAATGAGAGAATAGGTGAGGGTACTCCTGCTTCATCTGGTCTTCACGTTCGCATGTGAATTCTGGTCCACGCTTGGCGTTCCATCGAACCTTCACAATCGGAATGCGGCTCTGCTTCGTACGCTTCACTTCCCTATCCATTATCTCGACTGGTTCTTCGATGAACAGGAGATTCTCGTTTATTTCGATCTCTTCTAAAGGAATGACAAGATTTTCATCTGATAAGCACTTTTTCAGATTCGAGACGTGGAACACGAGGTGTACGTTGCTGAGCTCTGAAGGTAGCTGCAACTTATAAGCTACCGGACCAATTCGGGCAAGAATCTTGAACGGTCCGATATATCGCGGGTTCATTTTCCCCGTTTCCCAAAATGGATCATCCCTTTCCAAGGAGACACCTTTAATAGTACTCGATCTCCGACTTGGAATTCTAGAGATTTTCTTCGATTATCAGCGTAACACTTTTTCCGGTCACGCGACGCTTGGAGTCGGGCTTTGATTTGGATTATCTTTTCTGTGGTTTCTCGAATGATTTCTGGCCCTGTGAGAGTGTTGTCTGGTGATTGTCCTTTTGCTAGTTGGGTGTCACCCACCTCAGCCCAGCATAGAGGCGATCTGCATTTGCGACCATGTGACATCCCCAAAATCACGGCCAGAAAAGACCGATTTGTTTATGCTTTGTTTTTATAAATCAGAGTAATCTTTTAAAGAAAACAGTTGCGGAATTTGTTCCCAAAACAAAATGTGATAAGAATTTATCAAAGCATTTATTTAAAGAAATGTATTTTCATTAAATAACAAAATCTAGGGATGTCATGTTCCGATACAGACCAAAAGCATAAACAGTATAAAATAGACCTTACAACAGTCATTTATAACTACTGATCTATAATCTAAAATCTCTCGTCAAGTCCACCAACTTATACTCTTGTGCCATTACCTGTAATGCAAAAAAAACTGAGTGGGTCAGGCTTGGGAGCCTGGTGAGCGTATAGAGTTTTCAACCCACAATAACACAGTGTTCACGTCGTGAGTTCTGACACAGGATCAAATTTCGTGCCCCAAATTTCAAAAATTCATATCTTTCGCATACGAGCTCCGTTTTCGACGTTCTTTATATGCACGCGTAGGTGAGATTTTGCTCTACAACTCTCTTTTAGACTTCGTCGGCTAATTTTGATTTTATTTTTAATATATTTTATTATATTATTTTTAGTAGGCCGAGACAGGAAAACTCCGTTAGAAATCCATAACTTCTTCGTCTGACGTCCGTTTTCGTCTGTCTTTTTACCGTTGGACTACTATCGATGAGATCTTCGATTCTCATTTAGATCGTTTCGGCTAGAAATCACTCGATCTGATATTCGAACTTCGGGCTGCATACTGCTAATGCTGAAACTTCGAAAAATCATAACTTCCTCATACGAAGTCAGATTTAGACGTTCTTTTTATGCACGCTCTCGGTTTAACATATTCTACGAATTTCATTTAGATCTTTAAGGCTAAATATCGCTCTAACGTAAATTCACTATTTACGTCGCATTGTGTCGTGCTGGTTCTGTCGCGAAACTTCGACAAGTCATAACTTCTTCGTTATAACTCGGATTTCGGCGTTCTTTATATGTGCGGAATCCTTGTAACATATACTATAACTTAGTTAAGATTAATCCTTCTAAATAATCTTCCATCAAAAAGTCATTTTTGATGCTTATCGTCTCTAAATTGACTAGCCCGGATCTACGGGCGTTACAATTATCTCCCCCTTAGGATGATTACATCCCGGAATCATCAACGAAATAGGACTTGTATAATGATTCCATACGTTATCTCTTCATCCTAGGTAATAACTGTAAGTTCTATGTTTCCTCGAAAGAGTATCTAACTCTTGGACTTCTCGATAGCAGGTAGTGCTCAATCCTGCATCTGCTCTTCGTACTATGTTGGACTTTCAATCGTAACCTTCAAGTTACAAAATAAATCCTTACTGAGGACTCCTTCTTCTTCTTAGAATAAGTACTTTCCTTTATCTATTGTAACAGACCGATGGGTCGTGTTCTAATGACCTCTCATCGTATGATGCAACGCTTAGACTCAAGTCTCATAGAGTCAAATTCCAGAATGGAATATGCCTTCCTTCATATTCTAATGTGATATAATCACATTTTTACATGTAGCATTTCTAGCTACAAGCTTCCTTAACAACGAGCGCGATGCTATCGATCGCATTGATTTCAATCTTCTGACTTGAGTCAGATGCTACCTCGAACTTGGTTCTATGAACCACGTAACAAACTCATCGTAGTCGGACTCAATTTGATATGACCGCTAGGTTCAGAATATCAATCATCTTCTTAGTCACTACCGAAACAATGGTAACGACATACTTGAATAAAACGAGACCAATCACTAGCTTCTTGGTAACCTTGTGACTTTTCTTGATCCAAGCGTGAGTCATGTGCTTCCAGTAGTATAGATCAATACTACTATTCACACCTACTCATACTCATCCCAAGTATTGTCTCGCAGTCCCCAAGTCCTAAAATCACAAAACAATTTAACACATACGAATGTGTTCAATTAATCATAAAAATTTTCCTAGACTCTACTAGGACTTCTTCCATGCGTATCTTCAATCATCAATTCTACTTCGACTCGGTTGGTGATGGAAATTCCAGACGATGGGACAACTTCAAGAATTACACCAATCGTTCCATCATCCTGCCAATCGAAGGTGTACTTCAGACGTACCATACTCTTCTAAACGTTCCACTATTTTATCAGACATATTCTAAAGGCAAGATACCAATCTTACGATATCTTCCGATAGGTGTCATTCACTATCATAAGCCTTTCATTTCCTCCATTTACTCAATTCTCTACGAGTCTCTACCATAACGTTTTGTACACCCAAGCAAACGTTCGGTGTACCGGGCGAGAATTTAAGATAAGAAAGCTTTATTTACGATAGACGTATAAATATCCTTATCACTCCGAAACGTTTACATGCTAGTTCTAATATCGTATTCATACGCTTAGAATCCCAAACACGTAAGGTTTCCAGATCCGGTCGGCAACAGACCATAGATCCGAACAACTAATATCATATATGGCAAACATATAGCATTTAGCACATAAAAACATTTTAGGCATCTTTCCTAAAATATACTAGTGCTCGTGTCTAAAATATGGTAGACACTCATCTCACAATCATCACTTAGCATTCTAAGTTTAAGTCTAGAAATCCTACAAATTCCTAGTTCGCTTAAACTAATGCTCTGATACCAACTGTGACATCCCCAAAATCACGGCCAGAAAAGACCGATATGTTTATGCTTTGTTTTTATAAATCAGAGTAATCTTTTAAAGAAAACAGTTGCGGAATTTGTTCCTAAAACAAAATGTGATAAGAATTTATCAAAGCATTTCTTTAAAGAAATGAATTTTCATTAAATAACAAAATCTCGGGATGTCATGTTCCGATACAGACCAAAAGCATGAACGGTATAAAATAGACCTTACAACAGTCATTTATAACTACTGATCTATAATCCAAAATCTCTCGTCAAGTACACCAACTTATACATTTGTGTCGTTACCTGTAATGCAAAGAAAACTGAGTGGGTCAGGCTTGGGAGCCTGGTGAGCGTATAAGGTTTTCAACCCACAATAATATAATTATTATATTTAATCATCAAACAATCAACCCAATTACCCATCCCCATTATCTTCATTTAATCTTCCCTAAAGATATTATCCTAAGGGTCATCTCCTATATCATATTTATTTCTCATCTCCTTACATCTCATTTCCTTATATGTTTGTTCCTAAGAACTTTTCATAAGGATCATCGCCTACATCGCATAGACAATACTAATTCAGGGATCACTCCCTTAATATGTGTCTAGTAAGGGCTAGGGTATCATCGCATGATTACGCAGCCACAACATCGCCTGGACTCGTAAATCATAATAAGGGTTAGACTATCATCGCATGAATACGCAGCCACAACATCGCCTGGACTCATAATTCATAACAAGGGTTGGACTATCATCGTATGGATACGCAGCCACAACATCGCCTGGACTCATAATTCATCACCTATCTATCATCACCTAATTATCATCACCATTATATCCTTACCTATCTCTTATCACATTATTTCATCACACACCAACTATTTCATCTACCCATGTTCTACCCAACATATTTGTAGATATAAATTACATATACAATTTAAAACTATTTAAAAACTCGTATAAAACATTCATTCAACATCCATCTCAAGTAAACAAACAATGTATAAACACATAGCACATATTTCATAGCAAATTCTTCATATCTATGTGTTAGAAGAAAGTAACTACACACTCACTTGATTAGAAGATGATCGGGCAGCACTATGGCTCTAAGAGTAGTATTTCTTCGGTGAAACTAGAAGATCTTCACACACCGGGCTTCTCGCAGGCAGAGCTTCAGCTCGGAAACTCTTTTCTTCTCGGGATCTTCGGCTTCGGGACTTGCTTCGGGTCTCGGGATGATACCGGGGCTTCGAGGGGTTAAAATAGGGCTTAGAGAGGGTATCGGGAGTGGGAGAGATGAGAAGGAGCAACCAAAATCGGCTGACCCTCAATTTCTATTTATAGGGTGAATTTTCTGGGTTCACGTCGTGAGTTTCAAGTGCTCACGTCGTGGGGCTTGATCGTCACTGCATGCGTCATCACAAGTGGGGTCTGACAGAGTCCAGGTGACGTTTTTATGAGTTCACGTCGTGAACACAGTGTTCACGTCGTGAGTTCTAACATAGGATCGGATTTCATGCCCCGAACTTCAAAAAATGCATATCTTTCGCATACGAGCTCCGTTTTCGATGTTATTTATATGCACGCGTTGGTGAGATTATGCTCTACAACTCTCGTTTAGACTTCGTCGGCTAATTTTGACTTTATTTTTAATATATTTTATTATATTATTTTTAGTAGGCCGAGACAGGAAAACTCCGTTAGAAATCCATAACTTCTTCGTCTGACGTCCATTTTCGTCTGTCTTTTTACCGTTGGACTACTATCGATGAGATCTTCGATTCTCGTTTAGATCGTTTTGGCTACAAATCACTCGATCTCATATTCGAACTTCGGGCTACATACTGCTAATGCTGAAACTTCTAAAAATCATAACTTCCTCATACGAAGTCAGATTTAGACGTTCTTTTTATGCACGCTCTCGGTTTAACGTATTCTACAACTTTCATTTAGATCTCTAAGGCTAAATATCGCTCTAACGTAAATTCACTATTTACGTCGCGTTGTGTCGTGCCGGTTTTGTCGCGAAACTTCGACAGGTCATAACTTCTTCGTTATAACTCGGATTTCGGCGTTCTTTATATGTACGGAATCCTTGTAACATATACTATATCTTAGTTAAGATTAATCCTTCTAAATAATCTTCCATCAAAAAGTCATTTTTGATGCTAATCGTCTCTAAATTGACTAGCCCGGATCTACGGGCGTTACAGACCATATAAAGCCTCAAAAGGAGCAACCTTGATGCTCGTGTGATAACTATTGTTGTATGAGAATTCAACCAAAGGCAAGTGGGTATCCCATGACTTTCCAAAATCAATCACATAGGCTCGGAGCATGTCTACGAGTGTTTGGATGGTTCGTTCGCTTTGGCCATCGGTTTGAGGGTGGTAAGCAGTGCTCATGTCTAGTTGTGTTCCCATTGCCTTCTGCAGTGACTGCCAAAATCATGAGGTAAATCTACTATCTCGATCCGAGATAATAGACACTGGCACCCCATGAAGTCTTACGATCTATTTGATGTAGATTCGTGTCAACCTTTCCATCTTGTAAGATTCTTTAATTGCCAGGAAATTAGAGGATTTAGTTAACCTATTCATGATTACCCAGATAGCATCCAATCCGTCTGTCGTCTTAGGTAATTTGGTCACGAAGTCCATAGTAATCCTTTCCCATTTCCACTCGGGTATTATTGGTTGTTGTAATAGTCCCGAGGGCTTTTGGTATTCCACTTTCACCTTGGCGCAAGTGAGACACTTGCCCACGTAAGTGGTGATCTCTGCCTTCATATTTAGCCACCAATAATTTTGCTTAATGTCTAGGTACATCTTATCTGAACCCGTATGGGTAGAATATCACGTCTTGTGGGCTTCGTTCATAATCTTTTCTCTGAATCCCCTAAATTTAGGGACCCAGATTATGTTCATGAAATAATAAGCTCCGTCCTCTTTGGCTTCAAAATCTTTATCCATCCCACCAGTGTTTCATTCGCGACGTTCTCCGGTTTCAATGCATCTGTTTGGGCTTCCTTGATTTGTGAGGTTAGGTGGGATTGGATGGTTATTGATAAGGTTTTCACCCGGAGACCTGAGTATTCTTTTCTACTCAAGGCACCGGCTACCACGTTAGCCTTACCTGGGTGGTACTTGATCTCGCACTCGTAATCATTTAGTAGCTCAACCCATCTTCACTGCCTCATGTTTAACTCCTTTTCGTTTAGAATGTGTTGGAGGCTTTTGTGATCGGTGAAGATGGTGCGCTTTGTACTGTAGAGGTAGTGCCTCCAAATCTTTAGGGCGAAGACCACAGCTCCCAACTTGAGATCATGTGTGGTGTAATTTACTTCATGCGTCTTTAGTTGCCTGGATACGTAAGCTATCACCTTTCCATGCTGCATGAGGACACAACCTAACCCTTGATTCGAAGCGTCGCAATAGACTACGAAATCTTCGGTTCCCTCAGGTAAGGATAGCACTGGTGCACTACAAAGGGCTTTCTTCAAGGTTTGGAAGGCGGCTTCTTGCTTTTCCGTCCAGTTGAAAGGCACACCCTTTTGTGTCAATATGGTAAGGGGTTTTGCGATCTTGGAAAAATTCTGGATAAACCTTCGGTAGTAGCCTGCGAGACCCAAGAATTGACGGATTTCTGTTGGTGTTTTCGGGATCGCCCAGCCTTCAATGGCTTTGATCTTGAAAGGATCTACATGAATCCCTTCCTTACTAACTACATGACCCAAAAAGTTTACACTGTGGAGCCAGAACTCGCATTTGGATAGCTTCACATATAATCTTTATCTCTTAGGGTTCCCAAGATTTGACGGAGGTGTTGACCATGCTCTTTTTTGCTTCGAGAGTAGATAAGCATATCATCGATGAAGACAATCACGAATTTATCAAGGGATGGGCGGCAGACTCGATTCATGAGGTCCATAAATGCAGCGGTGGCATTTGTTTGACCGAAGGGAATCACAACAGATTCGTAATGACCGTATCGAGTTCGAAAGGCATTTTTTGGAATGTCCTCTTCCCGAACTCGGAGTTGATGATAACCGGATCTCAGATCTATTTTTGAAAAATAACTAGCTCCTTGAAGCTGGTCAAATAAATCGTCAATCCGAGGAAGTCGGTATCGGTTTTTGACAGTGAGCTTGTTTAATTCTCTATAGTCGATGCACATTCTGAAGGATTCGTCCTTTTTCTTGACAAACAAGACCGGAGCTCCACAAGGTGAGAAGCTTGGTCGGATGAATCCTTTGCTCAACAGCTCGCTTAGTTGGCTGGATAACTCCTGCATTTCGTCGGCAGCTAACCTGTAGGGTGATTTGGCAATTGATGTGGCTCCTGGTATTAGGTGGATTCAGAATTCGACCTGTCTTTCTGGGGGTATTCCCGGAAGATCTTTTGGAAATATATCTGGGAAGTCATATGCCAGTGGAATGTCTTGAATGTTTGCTTCTTCTTTGGTCTTATCCACAACATGAGTGAGGAATGTGTAGTTCTTTTTGTGTAGGCACTTTTGTGCCTTGATTCACGAGATAAGGCGAAGATTAGCGCCAGGTTTATCACCATAGATTATTAGGGTTTCGTGATTGGGGAGATGAAGGCGAACGGCCTTCTCGCGACACATAATATCAGCATGATGGGGGCTTAACCAATCCATGCCGGTTATCACATCAAAACTCCTAATATTTACTAGCATCAAATCTATTTGACAAGAGTGATTGTTTAGTGTTAATGTGCACCCTATATAGACATCTTTGGTTGTTTCAGTTTTCCCATTAGCCATTTCCACTGTGAAGGCTTCGTTGAGCTTCTGGGGTTGTTGATTTAGTAAGTGTTTGAATTTATTACTAACGAAGCTTCAATCCGCCCCACTATCGAATAAGATACATGTGTATGTGTTGTTAAGTAGGAACGTATCAGTAACAACCGTTGGGTCCTGAACTGCTTCACCTTGACCCAATGCCAATACCCTTCCTGATTATTGGCTTTGGGGCAATCGCGCTTGAAATGATCGGTTCCTCCACACCCATAGAAGGTGTAACTGGCCCCAACATTGTTGTTGTTGTTGTTACCTTTATTGTGATTGTTGTTGTTGTTGTTGTTGTTGTTGTTGTTGTTGTGGTTCGACTGTTGGTTCTGTTGAGGATGAGTTCTACAGTATCTTGCAGTGTGACCCTTTCGGTTGCAACTTGTGCAATGCATCTCCCTGCATTCTCCGTGATTGTAGAAATTGCATTTGCTGCACTTGGGTAGGGTCCCTGAGTATTGTTTGGGAGAATTTGGTAGGGATGAGCCTGGAGCATGTGGTGTTGTGGTAGCTTGAGTAGCAGCATGGACAACCACCGTTTGTTGCTTCTTGGATGACTCTGACTTTTGTCGTCCCTTTTGCTTGTTGTTCCTACGCTTCTTGTTATCACCTTCCTTTTTAACTTCCGCTTCCCCTGCTTTGGCACCCTTTTTGTTGCCATGGTCGTATAGTTTCTTGGCTAGTCTTTTTGCACTATCATACGTTTTCGGGTTTACTTCTATCACATTCCCTTGGATTGGTGTGGTCAATCCCCAAATAAATCTTTCGATCTTCTTCCCTTCAGATGTGATCATTCTTGGACACAAGAGAGACAGCTCACTAAACCTTGATATGTAAGCATTGATGTCAGAGCTTTGAACTGTGAGGTTCCACAGCTCTTGCTCCATTTTTTAGATTTCTCCCCTTGGATAGTACTCGGCCAACAGCATTTCCTTAAGCTCCTCCCATGGCATAGCGTTTGCCACCGGGAGTGTCATGGCCTCCACGTGACCGTTCCACCAAGAGAGAGCTTGATCGACGAATGTGCAGACCGCAAACTTGACCTTGCACTCCTCCGGACATCCGCAGATCTCAAACATTGATTCCACCTTTTCTATCCATCTTTTCAGGGTTATGACGCCTCCCGTCCCGTTGAAGGTTCGAGGCTTGGCATTTGTGAAGTATTTGTAGGTATAGGTTCTTGTGGGTCCGTGATTTGTTCCCTGATTTGTGCTTCTGGTTCCTTGCCTGTTACCTCCACCGTTGTTTCCGTTATGAATCTGTGCCAGTGCTGCAGTGACCGCAGCTGACACTGCCGCTTGGAATGCGGCTGAGTTTATTTCTGGTGGCGTCGGTGTTGTGTTGTTTCCGCAGTTTGGTTTTTGAGGCATCTTTTTGTCATGGAACGGAAAGATGTTGAGTATCCAATGTATTTTTTTCACGATTTCTTGGTTACAGCACAGTGTCAGTGATTCGATTGTGTATAAGTGAGTGAATGCATATAATCAACATGTAATAAAAGTAATAGAACACATAGCAGATAACAACATCATGATAAAATATATAGTCGCTTTCATTAATGATAATCTTTTGAGTACATGAAAATTTGCCTACATAAGGCATACCATACATGAAATAAAATCCGACAGCGTAACGACTCCATGAGTAGTGTAGTCACTTAATCATGTAGTCGATAGTACATAGGGAAAAGCATAAGTAAAATCCTAGAAGTAGTGAGTGAACGGGTAATAGTTGCGATGAGAAGGGTCTGGTGGCGAAATCACATGCCAAAGTTTCATGCCACGAGATCAGCCACCTCGGTCATCTCCCTGACGACCTCGTCCCTCTCGTGTTCCGCCTGAACATTTCGGGCCTCTGCTGCTAATAGTTGTTGCCGAAGGGTGGCACCCTCCTCCACTAAGGAGCGAGTCCTATCGATGGGATCTCGTGGTGCTGCGGAGTGCTCCTGTACTATCTCTGAAGAGGGAGGCTCAGTGGGGACTTCATTAGCGTCCCCATCCTCCTCCATGATCTCACCGGATTCTCCAAACTCGTAGTCCGTCTCCATGTACTCCTCGGGCCCAACACCGGGGGCTGTCCTGACCTATTACAGGGTCCTCCTCGATCATTTCGTGGGCCACTAGGTCCTGGTAGTAAAGGATGCCTTGATGTACCTCATCCATGGCGACTACGCGAGAAATTGGGAGTGAGAAGTGTGTAAAGGGAGTATGTGCAAATAAGTTTTCCAAAATACTCCTATAGTATTTTAATTATTTAAGTTTGATTTCCTTAGAAGTTTTGGATACGAGGTAAGCCTCTAGATCCATTTCCCGCCATGATTACTCCAAAACACATGTTGGTCATATTTTGAATAAATATAGTTGATCAGGCTATATTTATCCCCAATATGACTACATAACTGTCCGGGTTTAATCACATTGTTCAATTTCCTTCAGAGACTTTTAGTATTATAGTTTTAATGTATACCTAGGTATCATTTTATTCAGAGTGTTTTAGTCCCATTGTATTTATAAACAATGCTCTGATACCAATCTGTCACACCCCCGAACCAGACGGCGGAAACGTCTGGGGGCTTGGGTGACTTCATCTTGTAATATCTTCACAATGTATATAATTGAAACAATACAACACCATCATCATACATAACAGAATACAACCATCATTGTTTACATCAAGTAGAGTATCATAAGTTACATGCCAAAATATTCAATGTATGATGAAAACAAAATATGACAAATTCCACATGTTCTTGTTGACCTTTCCGCTTAACGATTCCCTGAGAATACAAGTTATTTTGAAAAATGTCAACATATATAATGTTGGTGAGTTCATAAGCATGTTTGAATGAAAAGTTTTGTATTGTTCGTAAAACGCCAAAAATCTGATATCTTCTGAAAAATGGTTTGAAAGTGATGTGCCAAAATCAAGTACTAATACATGTGTGTTTTCTGTTTTTGGAACGTATATAAAAATGTAATCCGGGAAAATATCCTATATTTTCTGTTGTAAGTAGAAGGTATTGTTTAACTGTATATTTCCCCAGAAAATCCGATATTTTCTGTTTATAAAAGTGTCGTGGTCTCAAACCCTAAGACAAAATATCAGTGTATGTATGTTTTCGTATCAACATGATTTTATATGTGTTCCGTAAAATTATGATGGAGTTAATCTCTATGTGATTCGTTTTAACCATACTTGATTATGACGAATTTTCCTGTCGTGGCGTTTTTCAGGCGCCGGCTTGTTTAAGGTAAGGTTTGTCACCCTAGATTGGCCTAGTCTAACTGTAGAGAACATCTCAGGTGTGGGGTGTCACCCCGTATAGATCTATACACAAACTCTCGCTCTCCCTCCAGGAGACTCTGGTTATAACTACAGGCTACAATCGTACACTCTAGAGGTGTCAACCGACATGTCTCACTAGATCCTTAACTGAGTTTACGTGAATATTGTATTATGTTATGTATAATGTTTTCCGTGTACGTTTTATGTTTGAAAAGTCCAACGAGTATGTATGTGAATGTACGAGGCCTAACAGACATGTAAAAGGACCACTAAGGCCCAATAAACATGTAATGTATAGTTGTCATACCCCCAAACCAAGGATGGCGGAAACGTCCGGGGGTGGAGGACTTCATGTATAGTATCACAAAAACGAGTATAATAGTGCTCAAAGTAAATACAACCATCATAATTATAATTGAAAAAGTTAACCATTGTATGTGTTTACATGTTTCAAAATCAATTACATTATGATGACAAAATGAACTGTTTGATGATTTAATGTCTCATCCTCAAAATGTTGTTGATTTCCTGTTTCACTGATTTCCTGAGTATACAAGTAGTTTTGAAAAAGTGTCAACAACTAAATTGGTGAGTTCATCAGAGTTTTATTTGAGAAAGAAGTCATTTTCCTTGTAAAAGCGATAGATTATGATTCCAGAAAATTCAATATTTTCTTTATTAAGTGTGAAATGAACACTCCTATGTTATGCAATATTGTACCCTAGAAAGACCCGTAGATTCCTTCTATAATCACCCAGTGTATATAAGTTATATAAAATTTAAGTCAAATACCGTCGAATATAATGGGTCTGCCCCAGGTCCACAACCAAACAAGGAACAGGAAGTAAGGCGGGCCCACCAATTCTAAGTCGATTGTGACTAGATTCTTATATAACTCTAACATGTACACTTAGCAGTTATAGCTGAAGTCTAACAATTGTAGATGAAACGTAGTTTTAATATCATGAAGGCCATTTAGTGTAAACCTGGTACTTTGTCATGTATACTTCAAGAAAAATCCCTTATTTTCCTCGTAAAAAGTTATGTAGCCTTAAATCCCAAGACCGAGAATATGTGCGTGTGTTTTGTACTTTTAATGCTTATAATAGTAATGTGTTCGTAGTTTTAAATAGATAAAACCCCTTTTTAAAGTAGAATTTTCCCCGTAAACTTGAAAGATTGTTAACTCCCTATGTGAGTCGTTATAACCATACTATAACGAGAATTAACCTGCAACAACATTTTTCAGACGTCAAGATCCTATGACTCTTCTCACCCATAGACCTGCAGGTCCGACTGTAGCTAGTAGCGAGGTGTGGGGTGTCAATCCCAATATAGATCTATACACAGTTATCACGCTCTCCCTACAAGAGACTCTGGTTATAACTTAAAGGAATTTGAACCCGTACTCTACGAGTACGATGGAAGAATTGTCTCACAACTTACATTAACTAGTTTACATATAGTTTGAGTATAAAACCTCTTCCGTGGAGGAAGTGAAATCACCTTTTATGAAAATAAATTAGTGATATGAAATCCATAAACTATTACTATTATAGTTTATCATGTAGTATATGGAAAACCCATTTGTGTTGAGAGTAAAACCTTTTTCATGTAGTATGCTTTTATCGTAAAATCCATAAACTATACTTATTTTGGTTTATTGTTTGTGTTCGAAATGAATGAAAAATCCTTATCATTAATGAATAAATTTCTGTTTATGATGATAAACTAACAAGGAATACATTCAACATTAAGAAACTGATTGTTATGCACTTTGCTCGACATACTACAAAGTGTTGTTAATATTGTAAGCTATGTAACTAGTTTTTAACCTTTCTGCACCGTTTTGAAAACATCATAGAAAAATCATACGAAGTCGAAAACTAAATCCGTAAGCTCTAAGAGTTTAGAAAATGTGTCTAGTTTATTCATAATTTTTATTATGATTTTTAGAAGTCGCTAACTTGTGTGAAAATGTTCATATTCACAGACTGGTCCGAGTTCGTTTCTGAAATGATAGGCCGTTTTGTAAAAATCACCATAAATCGTAGAAAAATCGTATGGAGATGTGCAAGTAGTCATTTTAAAGGTAAGAACCTGAACTATTTTCATATTAAACAGTTTTGAAAGATATTGAGTTTAAGATGGTCAAAACAGTCCGTGAATGGAACTAAACTTTCCTGTTGAAAGCTGATATTTGAGTTTAGTTAAGTTTTTAGTATTTTAACTTGTATTCTCCCCCCTAAAACTTGAAGAAAACATGAAAATGTGGGGGTATGAACTCACCTTGAGTTATTTCTTAGGATGGAGGTGGAAGAAAAGAGATTTCCAAGTCAAGAACATTTGGGAGAAACTTGAAGATTTGAAGATCTAGTAACAAATACGACAATATTTGTGTGAGAAATCCATGACTTGAGTGAAGATGTGTAAGATAATCAAGTGTAGAATGAAGTTACTTACCAAGAGTGGATGAGAAGTTCAAAACTTCCTGGAGAATCTCGAAATCTTGGAGAGAGGTGGAGAGAGAAAAGTGTGTAGCTTAATGTGTGAATGAAAGAGAGTTAGGAGATGTGAGAAGAATATGGATTCTTTGGTTGTGTGGGGTTTAGTGAAACTTGTTGAGGAAGGTTTAAGGGTACAATGAGTAGATAAGGCTGATGTGAATAGTGACATAAGGATGTCATGGAGTGGGTATGGGAGGATAGCTTGTGTCATAACTTTAAGGCAAAGTCAACACTCCACCTCAATATCTTACCCACTAGATATTAGACAAAGATTTCCCTCAAAATGTGTTTAAATTATGAATATTTAGGGTCTTAATTGCCAAAATATAAGTTTGGGTGAAAATCTCAAGTTAAAATCACGAAAAACGAGCTTAAAACGAAGTCGGGGTCGAAAACCGGGTGAAAAAGGGAATTCTGCGAAACTTCTCGGATTTGGGCTGAAGGTTCAGTCTCAGCAGCCAGACCCGAAGGCGAAATGGGTCGAGTAAGAACCGAAGGCAAAATGGAGTGGAAGGGATGGTTCGGTCCGAAGGGACCTTCGGTCCTCCGAGGTTCGGTTTCGGTTCTGATGGCTTCGATTCATAGGGACTTCAGTTCTAATAGGAGCTTCGGCTCTAAGAGGGTTTCGCTCCTATATGAGGGTTCGGCCCTTAAGCTAGTCTCGATTCTAATGAGAGTTCGGTTTTTTAAGAGGGTTCGGCTCCTTAAGAGGGTTTCGCATCTATAGAGCTGTTTTTCGCATAAACTTCCCGTTTCGAGCGATTTTTGACTAAGTTAAGGGTCGGGATGCCCCAAATGATTATAAACAGTTGAGAGAGATTTTGTCACAACTAGCCTTTTTGGCTAGGAAATTCCGCCCTCAAGTATGCAAGGACTATTGTGAGCCATATAGTGTTAGAATGCCAATCTCTCCAAGTATAGTGAATCTCTCCCAAATCTCTCCAAGAATAGTGAATCTCTCCCAAATCTCTCTAAGTATGTGAAATCACTCCCAAATCTCTCTAAGTATGCGAAATCTCTCCAAGAATAGTGAATCTCTCCCAAATCTCTCTAAGTATGCACAGTCTCTCCAAGAATAGTGAATCTCTCCCAAATCTCTCTAAGTATGCGAAATCTCTCCAAGAATAGTGAATCTCTTCCAAATCTCTCCAAGTATGCTAAATCTCTCCAAGAATAGTGAATCTCTCCCAAATTTCTCCAAGTATGCGAAATCTCTCCAAGTATAGTGAATCTCTCTCAAATCTCTCCAAGCATGTGACATCTCTCCCAAATCTCTCCAAGTATGTGAAATCTCTCCCAAATCTCTCTACGTATCTCAAATCTCTCTCAAATCTCCCTAAGTACCTTCCTCAGTCGAAAACAGCTCAAAACCGGAAGAGGAAACCCCAAAAGGACCCTCTTGGTCCGGAACCTCTTGGTCCGGAACCCTCTTAGTCCGGATACCTTCTAAGAAACCAAGAAGCTTCTTGCTTCGGAACCTTCTTTGCCTCGAAAGCCTCTCATCCGGACCATCTCGCAATATCCTCTCATCCGGAAGGCTAGTCTCGCTTCGGAAAGTTCAGCTGACTTCGGAACCCTCGGTCCGGACTGCCGGCTTCGCTCCAGAATGAAACAGATGACTTCGGAATCTGAGAAAGTGCTTCGGAAGTGTGGACCTGACTCCGGAATCCTCCCTAAGCAATTCGGAACTTCCCTCAGACCTTCGGACCCTCGCAGGAACCAACCCCCACCCCGGATTTTCATTACTTTCGGACTTTTTCACCATTTTAAGGCATTTTGACGCCGAAAATTACACGAAACTCGTATTTTTCCTATCCTAAACCCCTTAGACCCCTATTTTATGCTAAAATTAATTATTTTAAGCATATTTTTCATAAAAATAAATGGTTGGGATTTAGGAAAACCTTATCCTAAATCAAGAAAATGACAAAGGGATTGACTTTGTGATTTGATGAAATTCCTCATTTCCCATGCAAATCACAGTATCCCATGCTTTACCCACCAAATATCCATGCATAGACCACCAGGTCCCCATGCACCAAAGATTCCCTTCCTTTTCTTATACTCCAAAGCAACGACAGTAAAGGAGTTTAGACTCCACTTTCTCTCTCACTTTTCCCATTTCCCTCAGAACTCATCTTCAAGACAAGAACAATGATCTTTCTGGAAGGGAAAATATTCTTAATTTCTCCCTGGAGTTGAAAGGAAAGCATCCCTCACAGGGAAGTTCCTCGTCTCAGCAAGAGTTTAAGCTTGAGATCTTCACTCCATAACTCCAAACAACTCCTCAACCAACTCAAGGTGAGCTTCATACCCCACCTTTTTCAATGTTTTAATGTTTTGGGGTAGAGTACAAGTCAAATCTTGCCTAAATTCTTAAATGATTGCATATATACGTATGTTTGTATGTGTGTGTGAAATATTATTAAATTAATATTTTAGTAATATACTCATGAACGTAAGAATTCTCAATTTCATAAAGAACAGAGGATACTTTGTACAAAAGAGCCTCCCAACTATTGGGTGTGTCCAACTTAACCCCTTTATCAATGCTCTCATGTCTAGAGATATAAGTTATAAAAAGGGATCTTGATAAGTGGACACCATTTCTAGTAATTTTCGAAAAAGGAAACTTTGTGACTATCTGCAAACTATCAGGGGTATTTCATAAATATTCGATATAAAAGTTTGCGTCAAGAAAATATCAAATAGAGCCTTTATGACAGAAATATTTGCATGTCATAAGCTGCTGTCATAGAACCTCCAAGAACATAAGTAATGTTATATATGTCATAAAGCAGAAAATGCGTGTCATAACCGGCAGTTATAAATTTATATAAATTATAACTTGACACTTTTTCTCTTGACTAAAATGACTCATTTTTCAATAAACGAAAAGGAACGAACACGAGCACCCAGTTAACGAGCACAATCAACGATATGGAACGAGAACGATATTTCTATTCAATGAGAACGAATTTCATTATTTAACTAACAAATAATGGATCTCTAACGATTGCTCAAAAGGTTGTTAATATTCTAGTCAGACAAATCTCAAAAGTACCTAAATATAAAAATATTAGTGTACGTCTAAGTCCTGTAAGGAGTTATAGCCAGAGTCTCCTGGAGGGAGAGCGGGAATTTGTGTATAGATCTATACGGGGTTGACACTCTGCACCTTCGTTGTTCGCTACAGCCAGACAGGCCAGTCTAGGGTGACAAATGTCTTTTCCAAACCGAGGGCGCTCAGAAACGCCAAAACAGGCACTCCGTCATATTAGTATGGTTATAACGACTCACTAAAATATACTCTATTAACTAGAAATTTATGTAAGGAAAACCTCATAAATAAATTTTGGCACGTTGTGTTGATTGTCCTACACGTGATAGGTGATGGTCCGCATTTGTTGTGTTGATTGTCCTTCTTCATCGCGTACAATGTCCACAATAGCCATGTTGATTCTTTCTCCTAACAAGTATAGAGTCGTACTACTGCTATTTTTACAAATTAAAAAGCGTAGGACTCTATGGAAAACGTTTGTAAACGGTTTTGATAACGATAAACTAGCCCACACATATACATAGTTGGAAACTAGAACTTACGAATATTTTATAGCAGAAAATATAGGATTTTCTGGAGAGAACGATTTTTCTACGATTTCGATAACGATAAACTAGAACGCACATTCAATTTTACTCGATAAGAGGAACAAGATTTTCAACCATATTTCCTTTTTGAAAATAAGAGATTTTTCTGGAAACGGTTGATTTTTACTATTCAAAAGAACTATTCTCGGACACAACTCGCTTTCACAAATTACAATACTTTTCAAAGATCACTCCTTATAAGGATGAACAAAAGTAATGACATACACACATATAACCACGATTTTCAAGGCAAGACTTCAAACGATTTCATAGAAAATATCGGATTTTCTGAAAGTACAATACGAACGATTCTAAACAAGTGTAAACGATTTTATACAAAGATGCTTATGAACTCACCAACTTTTTATTTGACGCTTTTCAAAACGACTTGTATTCTCAGGGATCTAATAAGCAGGTAACAAGGGACGCGGATGCAGGACTATTTAGCTGTAGCTTGGAAATTTCCACTTTTGTCTCTTTTGTGTAACTCGAAGAACAAATACAATATGTAAACAATGTAAGTTTGTTATCTCAATGTATGATGTTTGGATTGCTCTGTTTCATTTATATTCAATTGTTATGATACTGCACAATCAAGTCACCCGCCTCCGGACGTTTCCGCCGTCTGGTCCGGGGGTGTGACAGATTTGGGAGAGATTTCATATTATTGGAGAGATTTCACATACCTAGAGAGATTTGGGAGAGATTTCACATACTTGGAGAGATTTGGGAGAGATTTCACATACTTGGAGAGATTTGGGAGAGATTTCATATTCTTGGAGAGATTTCACATACTTGGAGAGATTTGGGAGACATTTCACATACTTGGAGAGCTTTGGGAGAGATTTCACATACTTGGAGAGATTTGGGAGAGATTTCATATTGTTGGAGAGATTTCACATACTTGGAGAGATTTGGGAGAGATTTCACATATTTGGAGAGATTTGGGAGAGATTTCACATACTTGGAGAGATTTGGGAGAGATTTCACATACTTGGAGAGATTTAGGAGAGATTTCATATTCCTGGAGAGATTTGGGAGAGATTTCACATACTTGGAGAGATTTGGAAGAGATTTCACATACTTGCAGAGATTTGGGATAGAGAGAGATAGAGCGAGAGATATTTAGAGAGGCTTTGTTTGTGACCTTTGCGAGTGTTTTAACTTCGAAATGCAAGGTTTGAAAACCCCGTTTTGCCTTGTTATGAGCGTTATACGCCCCCGAAGGGTATGTATTAATGTTTTATTGAGTTGTTCCATCAGTTACACTAATTAGGGTTTAGATTTTCTTAACACCGAAAGACTTAAAGTGATACTTGCATTAAGATGGTGTGTTGTACAGTAGTAAGCACGATGTAAACACTAATATACAAGGGTTAATTGAGTTGATTGGTTTGACTTGTTGACTTTATTTGACTTTGACTTGACCGGAAATTGACGGTTGTCACATCATCCCCCCGTTAGAAGGAATTTTGTCCCGAAATTAGCACTTTGACCGGGAATTCGAGAGTTGGGGAAAGATGCGGGTATTTTTCGTAATACATGACCTTTATATGGTAATGACCAAGCCATCTTATGGTATTGGACGGTGTTTGGACATCTTATTGTAACCGGTGTTAAGTCGATTTAAAACCACCATTGATTGTTTTGGAATGGTGGTGTATTCTATGTATATGCCTTTATGCTCTCCGCTTTATCCTTGGTATTACTACTCCGAATATTTTATAATGTAATTAGTGAGTTCTAGTAGTACGAGTGCTTCGACAATTAATGACGAAATTTGCAATATAAGTCCTACCAGATCTTTTATAATTGCTTGGTGTAAACTACTCGTATATCATTAAGATTGCATGGCATTCGAATGAGTGACTCCGCCTTAATCCCACAACCAAACAAGGAGCAGGAAATAAGGCAGAATTACACATCCTACGTTCATAGAATCTTAATGATATATGACCATGATGTTTACACTAGCCCTTATAGATTCACCTGTAAGAATCCTGAGTTTTTTTTCTTTATAAACGATATGACTTACTCGGGGGAGAGGGGCAGTTTACGACTAGGGTTTGTCGTGTTCTCGAGATTTATGGTTGATATACTTTAATCGATGCTAGTTTTAGTAAAATGTTAAAATCTAAACGTTGTTGTTAGAAGCACGTACCGATATTTACAGGCGGTTCCGGGGTGGTCTCTCCTGCGGTGATGATAAGCACCCTTCCACCATCACCAACATTCCTTGCTCTTGGGCGGTCTCTTTTAAAGTGTCCCATTTCGCCGCACTCGTAACAGGCTGGGCTTACTCCAGTGCCAGGGACCTGGGTGATGGGTTGTGCTGGTGCTTTACAGAAACAGACAATGTGCCCCTTCTTGTTGTAATTTTTGCAATGCATCTCCCGGCAAACCCCAGTATGATGGAAGTTACACTTGTTGCATTTCGGAAGGGTTCCCGCGTATCGATTTATGGGTACTGGAGTGGCGTGGGTTGTGGCAGCATCAACATCAATGACCTGTTGCTTCTTAGTGGACTCCTGGGCCGGTTGGTCCTTCTTGTTGTTCCAGAACTTCCTTTTGTTGTTTCCCCTTCTTGCTGGTTCAGGGGTAGTTGTCACAGTGTCATGGCTGGCATTATGGTCGATGAGTTATTGTGCCAACTCCTTGGCACTGTCAAAGGTAGTTGGTCTTGAGGCCAAGACGCTATCTTGAATTTGGGGAGACAATCCCCAGAGGTATCGCTCCACCTTTTTGTCTTCCGGGGTGACCATAGCGGGACAAAGGAGTGCTAGATCATAGAACCGGGCGGTATAGGTTGCAAGGTCAGAGCCTGTCATCTTGAGGTTCCACAGTTCTTGCTCTAACTTTTACACTTCGCCCCTTGGGCAATACTCTTTCATCATCATTGCCTTCAGTTCCTCCCAGCTTATCGAGTTAGCCACTGTAAGCGTCAGTGACTTAACGTGGCCGTTCCACCAAGTAAGGGCCCGACCGGAGAAAGTGCGAGCTACGAATTTGACTTTGTTTGCTTCGGGGCACGCACAGATCTCGAAGATAGATTCGGTCTTCTTGAACCACTGCATCAAATCGATGACTCCCCCGCTACCATTGAACGGATCAGGTTTGCCATTAGTGAAGTCCTTAAAGGAACACTCTCTCGAACGCCCTTGGCTATCTCCTTGATTGGAGTTATTAGTACCGCTCTCTGTCCTCCTGGCATCGTCAGTGCTGATTTGGGACATAGCAGCTGCCACCGCGGCCGTGACCACAGCTTGGAACATAACAGGATCATATTGGGGAGGCGGCTGTGGATTTGTTTGTGTTTCGCCAATGCGCCTAGCAGATCTACGAGGCGGCATCTTTCTGGTATAGAATTTCAAAGACGAAATGAGTATAAGTCTTTTAGTGGTGGTTATTAGTCGGGTGTTGTAAAACTAGGTTATTAGTTTTCAAGTATAGTATTTCCCGATTTTTCCAAATGTCGCGAGCAGTTCATACTAGAAGTCTATATAAATAAACTTATGAACTTAGTAGAAATGGCTCGAATATAATCTTGTGATTTGTTCCATGCCTGATCCACTCCTAAGATCACCCAATGTATACCAGTTGTGTGTAATTAAGGTTTAATAGGCCGTTGAACTTAATGAGTCTGCCCTAAGTCCACAACGAAACAAGGAACAAGACCTAAGGCGGACTCATCATTTCTAAGTCGATCGTCTCTTAATTACACATAATCTTGAGGTATACATTAAGTAATCTTAGAGTTACCATAAGCAAATCGTTTGTAATACTAGGTTATGAAATATGTGGTAAACTCCCAATGAAATAAAATGCATGCCAATTTTATTGATATAATCTAGTACATAGAGTTCAGGGAAGTTTGACCTTATATTAGGTCTATATTTCGTTAATGTAAGGAAAAACATTGACGGTGACATGACCCCTTGAATAGTGTAGTCTCTTAATTTGAAGGGTCGAATTTATGTATATGACGGGGCAGTGTTCATACGCACGCCAGGAGTTTGAGTCTGTAATGATATGTTAGTAGTGTACACACTACTCGTGGTGTGTGATGTTTCGTGGGCCATAGAATGAATACATGAAAGTCTGCATTGTCCTATCCTCTGCCCTGGCTTCTGTCATTTGATATTCTGCTTTTACCACGCGTTTTCTCTAACGTTGTGTGACGTTCCCGATACTCCCTAATATCGGATCGAGTTGCGGTCACTTCCCTCTGAAGTCTTTGATGTGGTTTCTGATCTTCTCATGGTCTCCATCCAGGTGACGAAGGCGAATTGTGGTGATCTTGGTGGTAGTGCCAACCCCTACGATTCCGGCTGACCGATGCTCGTGTTTGTACGGTCTAGTGAGTGATGCGGCGTACTATGACAAGGAGATCCCTGTCAACTACTCCTCCTCTGTTGAGGTTGTAGAAGCCTCATCCATGTCATAGGGAGGGTGTTAACCTTGTTCCTAACCCCGTCCTTGTAAATCTACGGCTCATCGAGGTGTCGGACATTCTCCCATTTCTTCTTTTCCTTTGTTTTCCTTCAGTTTCTCTTCTTCTTGCTCCTCTTCTGAATTGTCTTCGGGGTCTTCCTCTATTATTTCTTCAGGATCCCCTTCGAAATTCTCTCTGATCCAACCACCATTTTCCTGGTTAGGAAGAATAGGGCCTCTTAGTAGTTGAGCTCCCGTCACGTTGCTTGTGCGAGAATAGGGGTAGAAGAGATAATTAATAGACGTCTAATCCTACAATTACTTATAGGGGGTGATCCTCATTAGTCACTTCTATAATCACATAGTGCATACCGGTTATACATAATCTGAGATAGAATAGACCTTCGAATAAATGACTCTACTCTAAGTCCACAACCAAACAAGGAACAGGAAGTAGAGCAATAGTCATAGATTCTGAGTCTATAGTATCTTTAATTATATATAACCTTGGCGTATGCACTCAGTCATTATAGACCTACTAATAGGGGTCTTTAGTTTTCACATAAGTTGGTTATAGTATCACCAAATACTCCTATATTATTTTAAATGTTTGTCTTATGTTTTCAATGTTTCTTTGTAGATAGGGTTGGTAAGTTTTTAGACTTGTTGCAACACCACAACCGTTCCCGGGCATATGCTAATCACTTTTGGGATAGACATAGTTGATCAGGCTATGTCATTCCCAGACCTGACTATACATCCCCAAGCCTACTTGTGTCTTTCAACAATCACCACTTTTGTTTTGTTCTAGTATGATGTTGACCTTAGTATGTATGCATGCATGTATACTTTTAACAAGAAACTATTTATTTCTAAATGCATAGTTATTTGAAAATGTTTAATCAGAGACTTTAGTCCCAATGCATTTACAGTTTGTATATCTTATGTGGTTCGATATACTTAGTTCACTATAAACAATGCTCTGATACCAATCTGTCACACTCCCAAACCAAGGATGGCGGAAACGTCCGGGGGTGGAGGACTTCATGTATGGTATCACAACAACGAGTATAATAGTGCTCAAAGTAAATACAACCATCATAATTATAATTGAAAAAGTTACACCATAGTATGTGTTTACATGTTTCAAAATCAATTACATTATGATGACAAAATGAACTGTTTGATGATTTAACGTCCCATCCTCAAAATGTTGTTGATTTCCTATTTCACTGATTTCCTGAGAATACAAGTAGTTTTGAAAAAGTGTCAACAATTAAGTTGGTGAGTTCATAAGAGTTTTATTTGAGAAAGAAGTCGTTTTCCTTGTAAAAGTGATAGAGTATGATTCCAGAAAATTCAATATTTTCTTTATTAAGTGTGAAATGAACGCTCCTATGTTATGCAATATTGTACCCTAGAAAGACCCGTAGATTCCTTCTATAATCACCCAGTGTATATAAGTTATATAAAATTTAAGTCAAATAAACCATCCAATATAATAAGTCTGCCCTAGGTCCACAACCAAACAAGGAACAGGAAGTAAGGCGGGCCCACCAATTCTAAGTCGATTGTGACTAGATTCTTATATAACTCTAACATTTACACTTAGCAGTTATAGCTGAAGTCTAACAATTGTAGATGAAACGTAGTTTTAATATCATGAAGGCCATTTAGTGTAAACCTGGTACTTTGTCATGTATACTTCAAGAAAAATCCCTTATTTTCCTCGTAAAAAGTTATGTAGCCTTAAATCCCAAGACCGAGAATATGTGCGTGTGTTTTGTACTTATAATGCTTATAATAGTAATGTGTTCGTAGTTTTAAATAGATAAAACCCCTTTTTAAAGTAGAATTTTCCCCGTAAACTTGAAAGATTGTTAACTCCCTATGTGAGTCGTTATAACCATACTATAACGAGAATTAACCTGCAACAACATCTTTTAGACGTCAAGATCCTATGACTCTTGTCACCCGTAGACCTGCAGGTCCGGCTGTAGCTAGCAGCGAGGTGTGGGGTGTCAATCCTAATATAGATCTATACACAATTATCACGCTCTCCCTACAAGAGACTCTTGTTATAACTTACAGGAATTTGAATGCGTACTCTAAGAGTACGATGGAAGAATTGTCTCACAACTTACGTTAACTAGTTTACATATAGTTTGAGTATATAACCTCTTCCGTGGAGGAAGTGAAATCACCTTTTATGAAAATAAATTAGTGATATGAAATCCATAAACTATTACTATTATAGTGATGGGTTTTGAGCATTCTAACACTCCTAAGTGTACATGCAACCCTAGAAAAGATAGCTAGAATTACATGGGGAACTTTAATCATAAAAGATAGCTAGAATTACATACCTTGTTGTTGTTTTGATTCCTTGAAAACTTTGAGAGCCTAGCACCCCAAGTGTGATGCCTGAAATGTTTCACACAACACCAAATGCTCTTGGAATAAACTTTGAGAGAATTTGCTAACACTTGAAATCGGCCTTGCCCTCTTGTCTCACTAGTGTAGCCGATTTTGGTTGCTAGAAGCATGCTTATATAGTATGTTGCATTAGGGTTACACCATGTAGACCCTAATGTAACATGGCTCTTCATTTCCATGACCCATGGGTTTGTAACTCCCATGTAGCATCCATGGAGCATCCTATGGACCTTAGCCCAACTAGATAATCCATGGAGCATCTAGCCCACTATACAAGTATGGATGATTTACACAATCAACCCATATATTTAATTAGTCTCCTTTTTTATCACTTAATTAATTCTAGATTAAATCTTGATCAATACTAATTAAATAATATTATTAATATATTAGAACTTATAACATATTAATAAACCATAAGTGTTATTTCTCTCATTTTAGTCTATCCAATTGCATGATGTCATGCAACCCAAATGGACCATGCTGGGTCGGGTCAAGTACATACCAGAAATAGTTATGGACTTAGACACCTTATCCAACAGTCTCCCACTTGGATAAGTCTAATAACTATAACTGTAAGTATGACTTTAGGAACCGATCAGCAATCGTAGCTCTTTTCAACGTCTCTCGGAACTGAGAAGATGATGATACGCCATTTAAGATAAGTGATCATATAATCCTATGTTCTAGATATCAGCCGAACAAATACATGGAACAATGTCTTACTTTTGTCCAACAGTTTGTTTTCCGGATTTCCAATTTGCTTGACATAGAACTTAATTGAACACATCAACTTAGTTCTGACCGGGCCCGGTACATAGGTCAAAACAAAATCATCGAGGGGCCCAGATATCGCTTCTAATCCAAGAAGCAACAGATAAACTTTGACTCATATGCTTGTTCTACTACTTGTTAAATCACACACAAAGGCACGTTTTATAACATCGAGTTACCAATGCGTTTTCGCACGATCAATGCATAACCAACTCATAGACAACAAGTCATATCTCTAGGTTTGAAGACTTATATGATATTACCGTCTCGCGATCACTCGAGATAAATTCCATGAAGTGATACCAGTGAGCGTGGGTTGAATCCAATACTCAGAACTTATAAGTACTCATGAGTGTTGAGGCCATGTCCAACATCTTAGACCTCTACAACCAACTCATGACAGTCTTACTTCATATCTACTTCCAACATATGACCGACTGTGGATAATTTGAATAATATGTAAAACATAACATAAATATTCTGGAAGTTAAAACATGCAAAAGAAATAATAGTAAACGATTGACAAAAGATAGCAACAATTTACTGTAAGTCCCCAAATATGCTTGTGTATCAATCAGATCCGTTTGATGGTGCGGAATCCCAATCAAAAGGATGATGTCAGATCAAATAGAAGAGAAGGAGAAGAAGAAGACGATGACTCTTGTATGTATTGATATGAATGAAGATCCGGATACAAGATTCACACACACTAACACACTCACTTCTTCTCTCTAGTTTCTCTCTCTACAATATGCTCTCCTTCTCTCTCTCTTCTGGCCGTACACTCCTCTACCCATTACATCTATTTATATGGACCTCCAGCCGTACACGTGTGTACAGCCGCACACCCTGTGTACGGCCGTACACAGGTGTGCGGCCGTACACACGTGTACGGCCGTACACAGCTACAAAATTACGAAAAAGTACATTTTCTGAGAAAAGCAAAGTATAAACCATATTTTGACCCAACAATCTCCCTGTTGGTTTATAGCTTTCTTTTCTAATTGACCCAACAAGCTCCCCCTAAAAAGTAGTTGGCTTTTCTTGTCGATCTTCAATGGGAGCTTGGCTTCAGCTTTTAATCTTCAATTTCTTCACAGCATCAGGATGAACATATGAATCTTCTATGAATGACTTCATCTTGAGCAGTTGGGAATTTCTTCAGAATTTGACATTGAACGCACATTGGGTGAGGAGGCTTGATGTAGAGATTCTTGAAAGATGGCGCTTTCAGCTTGAGAATCTTCAGAGAGAACATCAGAGAGAACAAATCTTCTGGATCACTTCAGCAGGTACAAGATAGCAGCAAATTGATTGAGGAGGCTTCAATGCAATCTGTCACATAATCTTCAAGTCAGCTTCACCTTGCTTCTGGGGTTGAAGGATTAAATGTTGAAAGAATAATCTTCATTTCTTGCTCCTTCGAATGAGAATTCTTCGATGCTCACGGATGAAGCCTTGGCTCAGAAATCTCGATACAGTCTCCATGAGTCTCATCTACACCTGAATTCACTTTTCAAGACAAAACAAAACTGAAGGAAAACTTAGCACACAATATTTTTGGATTTTTCATATTTTCTGAAAAAGAAATAAAACATAAATAACACGATTTTTGGATTTTTGATTTTATGATTTTTGTTTGGTTTATTTTTAAAATTTTTAATTCTCCCCTGATATTTAAATTAGAAGAAAACTATGAACAAATTTAAGAAAAATAAAAATGATATCTAACTTTAAGAGTGATTTGGGATCAAAGTTTTTAGACAGCCTTTATCCGTTTATCATTACCTCTCCCTTCATGAATAGATCTGGTCAATCGTCGGTATTGTGGTCCACTTAAACACGAGAGATTGTGACAAAATTAGGACATACTATAAGTGACAAGACAATGTGATCCTAAGTTCCTAGATAATATTCCTTAAGGACCATTCAGCTGACGACGACCAAAGATATTGTTGTCCACCTAAATTGAGCAGCAAGATCTACAGACAATCTGTAAATGTTCAATTTTAATTGTACTAGAACATGTTTCCCACTTCCTGATATGCTCCAGTAATCAAGGACTTCCAGAATACTCCTTACATCGGGTGAGAAGACAATTATTAAGAGAGAAGATAGATTTAGAATGCATATGATATACACCCAGGTCAGATCTCTTCCAATCTCGCAGAGGGTGAAACATATGACTAACTGAAGTTTTAGAGGGATTGAGAAAAAGAATGGAGCATATACTGTGTACCAGGTCGGATTGTATGTCACACAAAGGAGACAGTATATGCCTAACAGATAGAAAGAATTGCACAGATGGAAGATGCAGAGAGATAGAGTTGCATATGTTACAGTCCAAGTCGGATCTCTCGATCACGCAGAGGAGGCAACATATGACTAACAGACAGAAAGAAAGAAAATAATCTTCTACAGACCTAATTTATCGGAATTCCCCAGTCACCCCATCAATACCGAAATTAAGGACAAAATCTGCACATCGAGGAAGAGTTAATCCACAGTTCTAGATACGAGTTCTTTTAATGTGACCAGTAGATTCCCATGTATATCTCCCTGCTCAACCTATCCGAGCGTCGTATTGTCAGGCTAAACGGATCTAACTAGGTCAAGATTTGTCAAGTCTCTAGATTCCTTAAGTTCATTAATGCCTAGTCAAGTCCATTTTAATCTCTCGTGCCTACCAACGCATCGAACACAGAGCCTAGACAATTCAGATTCAGTCCCTTACACAGATTCAGATTGCCTGTTATCACATGATTATATCACTTCCCATCACATCACCTGCAAACACATTCCATAACCAACATATTTTTGGATTTTCTGATTTTCTAATGTTTTTGGATTTTTTAAAATTTTAAAATTTTTGTTTTGTTTTTATTTCTCCCCCTAAATTTGTGCATAGGAGAGAAACGAAAGTAAATGCACAAATTTAAACTATCCTAAAACAAAAATTAGTCTTTAAAGTGAATCAGCTTAAGAAAAACTCAGGAGTATCGAGAAGAAAACTCAAACCGTAAGTCACCGATTGAATTTGCATCCAGAAGGTCTGAGAACAGCACGCGTAATCTCAGAACAGATCCAAAAATTCTTCACATCGTTAAGCACTAACCCCATGTGTGATCCTTTCTTTTCTTCCTTTCCCGCAAAGGACACATACTCCCAAACAAGGTTATGAATGTTGTACAGTTGAGAGATGTCCCCTATCATGTGCCAGGAGCAGCCACTATCAACAAACCGAAGTCTGATGATATGCCTCCATAGCTGCTCCGACACAGATCGGGATCAGTTGGTCTTTGGAACCCAATCCATTTTGAAACTGGGTCGACCTTTATCATCTTTGCAAGGAACTCTCTCCCACGACATATCCTGCTTATCACAAACAGAAGGTGACGAAATATGAGAATCGTTAGAAGATTTGGGAGATTGAACCTTTGGTACCCATTTGTAGTTGGGTTTAACCCATTTCTTGCTCGCTCCGATGGCTGCCTCGGCACTTGATTTTGAACTTGAAGCCGATTGCCGAGATGACTTTGATTTTGGATTAGACTTTTTGTCCGACATTCCCTTCATGACCTTGGGAGTTGGATTCTTGGCCTTGTGGGTTTGATTCTTGGCTTTCAGCGCATTCCAATCACCATTCCACGATTGTGACCTTGAATTATTTCCTTTGTAGAATCTCCCACTTTGCGCGTTCTGCCAGCCTTGTGCGTAGTAGGGAACATATGCGCGACTTGGACAATTTCTAGCAATGTGACCAGGTGTTCCACAGTGAAAACATGTCTTTTTCTTCACTGTGAAGTTATTTCTTCCTGCCCCTGGTGGCGTGTCCTTGCCTTGTCTCTGGTTGTTCCCACATGCACACTTGCAACAAGCCGTCGGTTTCGCTTGTTTTGGTGGCCTGTATTTCTCAACAGCAAGTTGATCAGAAGCAATTGAGTTCGAAGCAACAGATTCAGAGTTCAAGGAGTCATTGGATTGTTCAATTGTTTTCTCCTTGTTCTCATCTTCTGCTACTTTACCTGCACATGTAACAGAATCATTAGAAACGTTCACCTCAACCTTTTCTGGCACAACCACAGCAGGTTTCCCATATTGAAGATGTGCCTCCCTGTCAATTTCTTCCTATGTCATAGGGATGGATGTATAGTTATGATTGAAAGGGGGAGGAACACTATCATACCCTAGACCTTTGTTTTGATTATATTTGAATTTTAATTGGTTTTCAAATAAGGACTCGACTGTCTTACTTGACGCAGTATAATTTTTGAAACTAACATCTGTTTTTCCACACTTAATTTTCAAAGCGTCAAGTTCTTCAGTTACAGCAACAAATTTTTTCTTAATGTGATCGTAATTTTCACACTTGTTGCTGTAATCTTCTTGTAATTTCCTAAAGTCCTAAGTCTTGACCTCTAATTGAGCTTTCAGAGGTTTTTGACCTTTCCTAAGAGTATAGCCTTCGTATTTAAGGTCCTCATTTTCTCATTTTAATAAATCAATTTGATCTCGGAGAAATTTAATAGTAGTTTCACAAGATGGAGTACATGAAACTTCATTTACCGGATGGATGCGGAAATCATTTTTTTTTATTATTATTTTAATTGCCCTTTGACTTAAAAACCGAGAAAGTCAACCTTAAAAGTCAAATTTAAAAAGTCAAACTTAAAAATCAAACTTGAAAAGTCAAACTTAAAAGTCAAACTCAAAAAGTCAAACTTAAAAGTTAAACCGAAAAGCTAAATTTGAAATTTTGAAAATTAAACGAAAAAGTCAAAGTTTAAAGTCAAAGGTCAAACTTGAAAGTCAAAGTCAAAATTTTAAGGTCAAAAGATAAAAATAAAATCAAAAATTAAAAACTAAAATTTTTGGGTTGAAAATGGAATTTTAAAATAAAAGACATTGATTTTTGGGGTTAAAAGTGCCAATTTTCGAAAGTTGAAACCGAGAAGGACAACTTATGTTTTAAATTTCGAAGGGATGATACAAAGGATCTGCTAGTCGAGTTGGTAATGCGCGATGACTTGATCAACTAGAGGTCCCGTGTTCGAATCTTGCAACCCCCGAAATCTATTCCTTTTTTTTAATGTACACGGACGCGAAGACTTCAGTTGCGAGGACGTCTGCTGGCCGAGAACACGAAGCGAGGATGCTGGACCGTAGACCAGACCGAGCCGCACACCGAGATCGCACACGTTCGAGCCGCACACGTCCGAACCGCACACTCCGGGCCGCAAACCGAGCCGTACACTCCGAGGCCACACACTCCGAGCCGTACACCTTCAAGAGCTCAACCACACACCTTCAACAGATGCGAAAAAAACGACGTTTTTCACCCTTTTTGCTCCAAAACTCGATCAAAAACTCGTTTTTATGAAAAACACGAAGAACAAACCCCCCTAATTTTCAGAGATCTATCCAAAAACACAGAAATCCTTCAAAAATAAGATCAAATAAGCTCCATATCTGACAAAATTGATTGATACAATCCAAGCTCTGATACCAATTGTAAGTCCCCAAATATGCTTATGTATCAATTAGATCCGTTTGATGGTGCGGAATCCCAATCAAACGGATGATGTCAGATCAAATAGAAGAGAAGGAGAAGAAGAAGATGATGAATCTTGTATGTATTGATATGAAAGAAGATCCGGATACAAGATTCACACACACTAACACACTCACTTCTTCTCTCTAGTTTCTCTCTCTACAATATGCTCTCCTTCTCTCTCTCTTCTGGCCGTACACTCCTCTACCCATTACATCTATTTATATGGACCTCCAGCCGTACACGTGTGTACAGCCGCACACCCTCTGTACGGGCGTACACAGGTTGTGCGGCCGTACACACGTGTACGGCCGTACACAACTACAAAATTACGGAAAAGTACATTTTCTTAGAAAATCAAAGTATAAACCATATTTTGACCCAACAATTTCTCATAAATAAACACAACTTTTATTCATCATCAAATGTCAATTACACTTTACAAATTTCAAAGTTATCTAACTACTAAAACTAATATCATCCTTCAGCCCTATGCTCCTTGCATGCTGGAGATGCTTAACCCTACCCAGTCCCTTCGTGAGGGGATCTGCCGGGTTCTCATCCGATGATACCCTCTTTACGACGAGGAGTCCTTCTTCTATACGATGTCTGATGAAATGATATTTTCTGTCAATGTGTCTGGATCTCCCGTGATCCCTTGGTTCCCTTGCTAAGGCAAATGCGCTTTCACTATCACATAAAATCTCTATAGGCTCCTTTATAGCTGGTACAACTCCAAGGTCTCCAATGAAGTTCTTTAGCCATATCGCCTCCTTTGCTGCTTTGCTTTCCGCTATATACTCTGATTCGCAAGTTGAATCAGCCACTGTCTCCTACTTGGAACTTTTCCAAGAAATTGCTCCTCCGTTTAAGGTAAAGACCCAGCCCGACTAAGAGCGGAAATTATCCCTATCAGTCTGGAAGCTAGCATCACTATACCCTACAACTCTCAAGTCATCACTCCCACCAAGGGTAAGGACCCGGTCCTTAGTCCTCAGCAAGTACTTGAGAATGTTCTTTACCGCCGTCCAGTGAGCCTTACCAGGGTTCCCCTGATACCTGCTAACCATGCTCAAAGCAAAGGCTACATCAGGAAGAGTGCAGGTCATAGCATACATGATCGAGCCTACTGCAGAAGCATAAGGTACTCGACTCATTTCTGCTATCTCAACCTCGGTACTCGGGCTCTGGGTCTTACTCAATCTAGCGTTACTCTGGATAGGTAACTCTCCTTTCTTGGAATCTTGCATGCTGAATCTCTTCAGCACTTTATCCAAGTATGTACTCTGACTAAGTCCAATTAGTCTTTTACTCTGGTCTCTCAGAATCCTTATCCCTAGAATATAGGCAGCTTCTCCTAGGTCCTTCATAGCGAAAGACTTCCCAAGCCAGGACTTCACTTCCTGCAAGCTTGGAATGTCATTTCCTATGAGTAGTATGTCATCCACATAAAGTACCAAAAAGCTAACTATACTCCCACTAGCCTTGACATATACACAAGATTCATCTTCAGTCCTCGAAAAGCTAAACTCTTTGACTTTCTCATCAAAGCAAAGATTCCATCTGCGAGGTGCTTGCTTTAATCTATAAATGGATTTCTCAAGCTTACACACTCTATTAGGGTACTCTGTACTGACAAATCCCTCTGGCTGACACATGTAAACATCCTCAGCCAACTTTCCATTAAGGAAAACGGTTTTGACATCTATTTGCCATATTTCATAGTCATGAAATGCAGCTCTGGCTAACAATACCCTAATAGACTTAATCTTGGCTACTGGTGAAAAGGTCTCATCATAATCAACTCCTGGAGTTTGAGAAAAGCCCTTTGCAACCAGTCGCGCCTTATAAGTGTGTACATTACCATCCATGTCGGTCTTCTTCTTGAAGATCCATTTGCACCCAACTGTCTTACGACCTGGTACATTGTCAACCAAGTCCCAAACCTGATTGTCATCATGGACTGTATCTCGCTGTCTATTGCCTCTTTCCATTTAGCAAACTCGGGGGCTGCCATGGCTTCCGTATAGCTGTTAGGTTCATCTAGACATACCAATGTCTCATCACTGATAAGTGTCTCACCTTCTGCAGTAATATGGAAACCATAGTAGTCCTCTGGTGCATTCCAAACCCTTGTGGAACGCCTTAGAGGTACAGACTCGTCAATTGGATCAACAGGAGTTTCCTCCTCAAGTTGACTGCTAGGGTTTGAGGTTCCTTCACCACTTGACTCTTGAATTTATTCAAGGTCAATTTGCCTCCCACTGTTTCCTTGGCTTATGAAATCTCTCTCTCGAAAGACACCCCTCCTTGCTACAAAGACCACATTCTCACTAGGTTTGTAGAAGAGGTAACAAAAGGATTTATGTGGGTAGCCGATGAAAACACACCTCTCACTTCGAGGTTCGAGCTTATCGTGAGTCTCGCATCTCACGAAAGATTTGCAACCCCAAATCTTGATGTGGGCTAGACTAGGAACTTTTCCAGTCCACATCTCGTGAGGTGTTTTGGCAACCTTCTTTGTAGGGACCAGATTAAGG
The DNA here is from genome assembly GCF_052849685.1 of Lactuca virosa. Taxonomy (NCBI): domain Eukaryota; kingdom Viridiplantae; phylum Streptophyta; class Magnoliopsida; order Asterales; family Asteraceae; genus Lactuca; species Lactuca virosa. The sequence continues at coordinate 126,590,309 of NC_136430.1, forward strand.
ATATGGGCGGCAGTCTCTAAGGCATACCCCCAGAATGAGATTGGTAGCGAAGCTCGACTCATCATGGAACGAACCATGTCCAACAAGGTTCGATTACGCCTCTCAGCTACACCATTCAACTGTGGTGTCCTGGGAGGTGTCAATTGTGAGACAACCCCACACTCCCTAAGATAGTCGAGGAACTCTGTACTAAGATACTCACCACCATGATCGGATCGAAGCATCTTAATGTTCCTGCCCAATTGATTCTCGACTTCCTGTTTAAACTCTTTAAACCTCTCGAAAGTCTCTGACTTATGCTTAATGAAGTAGACATATCCATATCTACTATAATCATCTGTAAAATTCACATAATAACGATTAGCATCCCTTGTGGCAGTTTTGAAGGGTCCACACACATCTGTGTGTACTAGATCCAACAAACCCTCACCCCTAGCACACGATCCTGTGAAGGGTGACTTTGTCATTTTTCCAAGTAAGCATGATTCACAACTATCATCTGACTTTAGGTCAAAAGACTCCAAGACACCGTCCTTTTGGAGTTGGCCTATGTGTTTCTTGCTTACATGTCCAAGACGACAATGCCATAATGATGCTTTATCCAAGTTATTATCATTAGTAGAATCAATACACAACACATTATTTCCTAAATTATCTACAACAGACACATCTTCATACACACCATCACAAGGTAATGCTTTAAAATAAAACACATTATTAAAGAAAGCATTTATTCCACCAACTTCATTATCAAAAGAAAAGGTAAACCCTTGTTTGTACAAAGCATGAAAAGAAATAACATTTCTTTCCATTTCTGGCGAATAACAACATTTATTCAAATCTAAAGTAAACCCACTACTTAGAAACAAAGTATAAACTCCAATCTTGGTGCAGGTGAAACTTTCCTATTCCCCATGATCAAGTTTATCTTTCCATGCTCCACATTCTCACTTCTTCTTAGTCCCTGCAAATCAGAACAAATATGAATACCACAACAGGTTTCAAGGACCCCAAGAGTTAGAATAGAATGAGTTATTAGATAATATAGTGTTAATACCTGCATGGTTGGGTTTCACTTTCCCATCCTTCAAATCTTGTTGGTACTTTGGGCAGTTCCGCTTCCAGTGCGCCTTTTCATGGCAATAGAAGCATTCGGCCTCTTTTGGGTCAGCAGAAGGAGTGATGAAACTTTTCTTGGTTCCGCTTGTAGAGGAGCCATCAAGGGTATTACCCTTGGTACTCTTCAAAGGGTTCTTCCTCTTCTTCCCTCTACCTTTCCCGATTGCCAGGACAGGTGCGGAGTTTGGAGTAGGAGTAGGAGTGGTAACAACCGACTTACCTTTAAAACATGATTCTACGGTCTTTAGGAGTCCTTGAAGTTTGTTGAGGGTGACTTCTTCCTTGTTAATGTGGTATGTCATGCGGAATTGATCATAACACGATGCTAAGGAGTGCAAAATGATATCTATTGCTAACTCCTCGGGAAAGTTCACATTAAGTTTCAGCAACCGGTCCACATACCTTTGCATTTTCTGCATGTGGCCTGTGATGGGTTCACCATCTTTCATCCTGGTTGTTATCATGGAGGAGATGATTTCATATCGCTCTTGATGAGCACTCTGATGGTAGCGGTCCATCAAATCCTGGTGCATCTCAAAAGGATAGTAGTCCTCATAGGACTTTTGGAGCTCGGCTGTCGTAGTGGCCATCATGATACATGCCACTTTGGTAGCATCTCTTTCATGTGCCTCATATTCAACAAACTCCTCAGGAGTAGCAGTTGGCTCGGGTACCTTAAGCTCCTTGTCGAGAACATATTCTTTGTTCTCATACCGAGTGACCATCCTAATGTTCCTAATCCAATCTATAAAGTTGGATCCATCAAAGATGACTCTCCCACAAAGGTTCATGAGAGAGAAGGAGCCGGTAGGGTTTGAGCCAGAAGCAAACTTGTTGAAAGACATCTGACAAGAAGAAAAGACAAGTTTAGTTTAGATATAATGATAGTCCTTAATAAAACACCCAAATATAATATTAAGGCTAGGATCCAATCACAATATATTATAACTTAGAAGAGGGATGCCGTAATCTAAGCTAAAACATATTTGAAAGGTAGGTGAATGACGATTCACCAATTTCCACCATGAAAAACGAAATATATAATTATTAGGTTTTTATTTGGTTTTAAGAAACTCCTAGATGCTTTTGAGATTCATTGAACTTTTCAATGGCATGTTTAAATCTCGAATGTGCCCTTCATGTTTTGTGACTGGGATACCGACGATCACAAAATAATGTGTGAAGTAACCATGCAAATTACTTGGTACCCTTAATGTTTTTCACTTAATCGATGTGCCGATTAACCACACGCGCTCCACCGACCTATGAAAACCCTTAAGTCACCCTTTGCCTACCTTGTTAAGTCCAAGTTAGTGTGCCGGTTAACCACACACGCTCCACTAACGACTTAATCAAAATGCAAAGTGTAATTTCATGGGTTAGCACCTTATTCACATTTTTCCTAAAGTAACTAAGATTGGGAATTTATAAAACATTTAGTTACTTTATAATAATCATTATACTTTTAATGAGAATTCTTAAGTCATTGTCCTACCCGTTCGGCTAACGACCCTCCACCAGTCAAGGAAGCGGTGGGTGAGAGTGGACACTCATTAAGCTGCCATTTTATAGGGAACAACCTTATACCCCCTTATAGACCGGCTTCGTGAATGAGGCCTACTAACGGTAAAACGACTTTGATCTTATATATATATATATATATATATATATATATATATATATATATATATATATATATATATATATTATTAACTTATAATATTATAAAGTATAAGGGTTGAATTTTAACTTTTAAAATTCTAGGGGTTGGAACTAAAGTTTACTAGATGACTTTACATGTTCCAAAACTTGAGGGCAAGTTTTGTAACTTTACAAAACCTTTCAATTCATAACTTATGAGTTATTAAAATGAAGACTCTTCATTTTTGTAACTTATGTGTTCTTTTAATGGCTTTAAAACAAAGAGGCTTTTGGTTATCCATAACTTGAGGACAAGTTATGGACTCCATTAAAACACATAAAGATCATGAATTCAGCAATAAACAAGTAATCCCTATGATCTATCAAGAACTCATAAGAACATGAATAATCATATCAAAATTTCAAGAACATATGAACACATATAATCATGTAATTTTGATATTAGCCATTGTAAATGGATTAGAACAATCATTACACCATCTAAAACAAGTTTAATAACACCAAAATAGTTTAGGGTAATGTTTCTAGTCCATTTCCAGCAACAAAAATCGAAAATCTGCACTCTGCATGACCAACTCGTCGAGTGCAACAACTGACTCGCCGAGTTGGTTGCAGATATGCTTGGACTCGTCGAGTCCCCCCATGGACTCGGCGAGTCCCCTGTGCAGACAGCAAGAAATTCGACTTTTTTCACTATTTTGCATCAAGTATCAACAAACAAGCCTAGACTCTGATACCACTGATGGGTTTTGAGCATTCTAACACTCCAAAGTATACATGCAACCCTAGAAAACCTTGGATCTATGTTTGTCTAAAATACATGCAAAATACTTTTTTCCAAGGTTCATAATCCTATCTAGCATACATGGGGAACTTTAATCATAAAAGATAGCTAGAATTACATACCTTGTTGTTTTGATTCCTTGAAAAACTTGAGAGCCTAACACCCCAACTGTGATGCCTCAAATTTTTCACACAACACCAAATGCTCTTGCAATAAACTTTGAGAGAATTTTGTTAACACTTGAAATCGGCCTTGCCCTCTTGTCTCACTAGTGTAGCCGATTTTGGTTGCAATAAGCATGCTTATATAGTATGTTGCATTAGGATTACACCATGTAAAACCTAATGTAACATGGCTCTTCATTTCCATGACCCATGGGTTTGTAACTCCCATGGAGCATCCTATGGACCTTAGCCCAACTAGATAATCCATGGAGCATCTAGCCCACTATACAAGTATGAATGATTTACACAATCAACCCATATATTTAATTAGTCTCCTTTTTGATCACTTAATTAATTCTAGATTAATTCTTCATCAATACTAATTAAATAATATTATTAATATATTAGAACTTATAATATATTAATAAACCATAAGTGTTATTTCTCTCATTTTAATCTATCCAATTGCATGATGCCATGCAACCCAAATGAACGATGCCGGGTCGGGTCAAGTACATACCAGAAATAGTTATGGACTTAGACACCTTATCCAACATATAGTTTATCATGTAGTATATGGAAAACCCATTTGTGTTGAGAGTAAAACCTTTTTCATGTAGTATGCTTTTATCGTAAAATCCATAAACTATACTTATTTTGGTTTATTGTTTGTGTTCGAAATGAATGAAAAATCCTTATCATGAATGACTAAATTTCTGTTTATGATGATAAACTAACAAGGAATACATTCAACATTTAGAAACTTATTGTTATGCACTTTGCTCAACATACTACAAAGTGTTGTTAATATTGTAAGCTATGTAACTAGTTTTTAACCTTTCTGCACCGTTTTGAAAACATCATAGAAAAATCATACGAAGTCGAAAACTAAATCCGTAAGCTCTGAGAGTTTATAAAATGTGTCTAGTTTATTCATAATTTTTATTATGATTTTTAGAAATCGTTAACTTGTGTGAAAATGTTCATATTCACAGACTAGTTCGACTTCGTTTATGAAATGATAGACAGTTTTGTAAAAATCACCATAAATCGTAGAAAAATCGTATGGAGATGTGCAAGTAGTCAATTTAAAGGTAAGAACCTGAACTATTTGCATATTAAACAGTTTTGACCGATATTAAGTGTAAGATGGTCAAAACAGTCCGTAAATGGAACTAAACTTTCCTGTTGAAAGCTGATGTTTGAGTTTAGTTACGTTTTTAGTATTTTTAACTTGTATTTTCCCCCCTAAAACTTAAAGAAGACATGAAAATGTGGGCGTATGAACTCACTTTGAGTTATTTCTTAGGATGGAGGTGGAAGAAAAGAGATTTCCAAGTCAAGAACACTTGGGAGAAACTTGAAGATTTGAAGATCTAGTAACAAATACGACGATATTTATGTGAGAAATCCATGACTTGAGTGAAGATGTGTAAGATAATCAAGTGTAGAATGAAGTTACTTACCAAGAGTAGATGAGAAGTTCAAAACTTCCTGGAGAATCTCGAAATCTTGGAGAGAGGTGGAGAGAGAAAAGTGTGTAGCTTAATGTGTGAATGAAAGAGAGTTAGGAGATGTGAGAAGAATATGGATTCTTTGGTTGTGTGGGGTTTAGTGAAACTTGTTGAGGAAGGTTTAAGGGTACAATGAGTAGATAAGGCTGATGTGAATAGTGACATAAGGATGTCATGGAGTGGGTATGGGAGGATAGCTTGTGTCATAACTTTAAGGCAATGTCAACACTCCACCTCAATATCTTACCAACTAGATATTAGACAAAGATTTCCCTCAAAATGTGTTTAAATTATGAATATTTAGGGTCTTAATTGCCAAAATATGAGTTTTGGTGAAAATCTCACGTTCAAATCACGAAAAACGAGCTTAAAACGAAGTCGGGGTCGAAAACCGGGTGAAAAAGGGAATTCTGCGAAACTTCTCGGATTTGGGCCGAAGGTTCAGTCTCAGCAGCCAGACCCGAAGGCGAAATGTGTCGAGTAAGAACCGAAGGCGAAATGGAGCGGAAGGGATGGTTCGGTCCGAAGGGACCTTCGGTCCTCCAAGGTTCGGTTTCGGTTCTGATGGCTTCGATTCATAGGGACTTCAGTTCTAATAGGAGCTTCGGCTCTAAGAGGGTTTCACTCCTATAAGAGGGTTCGGCCCTTAAGCTAGTCTCGGTTCTAATGAGAGATTCGATTCTTTAAGAGGGTTCGGCTCCTTAAGAGGGTTCGGCTCCTTAAGAGGGTTTCGCTTCTATAGAGCTGTTTTTCGCATAAACTTCCCGTTTCGAGCGGTTTTTGACTAAGTTAAAGATCGGGATGCCCCAAATGATTATAAACAGTTGAGAGAGATTTTGAGAGAGATTTGGGAGAGATTTCATATTCTTGGAGAGATTTCACATACTTGGAGAGATTTGGGAGAGATTTCACATACTTGGAGAGATTTGGGAGAGATTTCACATACTTGGAGAGATTTGGGAGAGATTTCATATTCTTGGAGAGATTTTGCATACTTGGAGAGATTTGAGAGAGATTTCACATACTTGGAGAGATTTAGGAGAGATTTCACATACTTGGAGAGATTTGGGAGAGATTTCACATACTTGGAGAGATTTGGGAGAGATTTCATATTCTTGGAGAGATTTGGGAGAGATTTCACATACTTGGAGAGATTTGGGAGAGATTTCACATACTTGGAGAGATTTTGGATAGAGAGAGATAGAGAGAGAGAGATTTAGAGAGGCTTTGTTTGCGACCTTTTCGAGTGTTTTAACTTCGAAATGCAAGGTTTGAAAACCCCGTTTTGCCTTGTGATGAGCGTTATACGCCCCCGAAGGGTATGTATTAATGTTTTATTGAGTTGTTCCATCAGTTACACTGATTAGGGTTTAGATTTTCTAAACACCGGAAGACATAAAGTGATACTTGCTGTCACACCCCCAAACCTGAACGGCGGAAACGTTCGGGGGCGGAGGACGTCATGTTCAGTATCATAACAAATGAATAGTAAAGAAAGTACACACGACCATCATATACATAATTGAAAAGTTTACATGATTGTAGTGTTACATGTTTACAAAAGTCAATTACAATATGATATCCAAAAGATTAAACTAACGCCTGAGCGTAAGTCTTCAAAAGCAGTTGCTAACCTGGTTAAGCGATTTCCTGAGAATACAAGTGATTTCAAAGAAAAAGTGTCAACATTTAAGTTGGTGAGTTCATAAGTAGTGTTTTGATAAAATGTGTGTCATTTGAAAGTTCGTGTATGTTTTCCAGAAAATCCGATATTTTCTTAATAAAGTGGGTTGTGAATCATTGTTGTATAAAGTGAATGTTTGAACCAGGAAAATCCTATATTTTCCTAAATGAGATGCAGTCTTAAATGACCAAGACTGTAACCTGTAAGCAAATATGTCATGCTTAGAAATGAAGATGTATAGTTTTATTATTAAGTAAAACTAGTTGTGGAAGTGTTTATCCTGAATTCTGAACAGGCTGATAATGCCCTATAATATAGTTATTGCCCCCGAGCATGATTGAGTTATGTATTACTACGTGCATGAGTCATTGTTTCCGCGTGTTGTGAGTTCCTCATAACCATACTAGACGCAGTACCTAATGTTGACATTTGTCCCCCCGGGGACTGTAGCTAACAGTCAGGGTGCGGAGTCGTCAGCCCTGTATAGATCTATACATACTTGTCACGCTCTCCCTCCAAGAGACTCTGGTTATAGGTGGGGACTTTCATTTGGTACAAACAAAGCCATATGACATCACATGATTGCTAACAACAAGTTAACGAGTAATATGATGAAAAACCTTTTGTATGAAATGATTACCCTTTCTACAGTGTTAACAAAGGCATAATAACGAGTTGTGATTTCTTAAATACACGTAATGTTATAGTTGAAATGGTTACCCTTGTAGTATGCAAACGTATAAATAAAATGTATTACATTTATAAAAGATATTGTATCCCCGGAGGATAAGTTGTGTTGTGAGGTGTTTTGCATGATAACAACTTCATATGATAGTTAAAATAACAGTACGAAAAGTATAGCAAAAGATTGGTGTTTCACACGATTTTAACCGTGTGTTTACTTGTATTCCCCCCCCCCCCCTTAAAATTATTTCAAAAGAATTTAAAAAGCATTTAAAGTGTTGTTGTAGGGGTATGAACTCACTTGGTAGTTTGAAGAAAGTGAGACAAAAGTCGAGCAGAACTTCGACTGGAGAAAGCTGATTTCTCGGGATCCTCTGGAATCTCGGGAGCGTAAAACTTCCTTCAGGACTTGAATATGATAACCGAGGCTTCGGGATGGCTTCGAGGGTTTAAATGCAGAGCTTCGGCACGAGAAAGAAGAGAATTGAGCAATGAAACCCGGAACCCCTTTGAGCTCTATTTATAGCCCAATTTTTGGGTCCCACGTCGTGGCCATAAGGTTGCCACGTCGTGGAGTCGATCCTATCCTCTTCCATGGACGAGACGTCTGCTGCCAAGCCTGAAAACCCATCAGTCCCTGTGCCACGTCGTGGCCTACTGTGCCACGTCGCGGCCAGTCTGACAGCCTCAGATTTTGTGTCACGAACTTGTAAAATCCGTAACTTTCACGTACCAGCTCCGATTTCGACGTTCTTTATATCCACGAGTAGGTGAGATTATGCTCTACAACTCTCGTTTAGACTCTGTTGGCTAATTTTGACTTTATTTTTAATATATTATTAATATATTATTTTTAGTAGGTTGGGACAGGAAAACTCTGTTAGAATTCCATAACTTCTTCGTCCGATGTCCGTTTTCGTCAGACTTTTTACCGTTGTAATATCATTGATGAGATCTTCGATTCTCGTTTAGGTCATGTTGGCAAAAATTCGCTCGATCTCGATTTCGAGTTTTTAGCTGTCTACTGCTATGTCCGAAACTTCGAAAAATCATAACTTCCTCATATGAAGTCAGATTTGGGCGTTCTTATTATGTATGTTCACGATTTTGGGATATCTACGACTTTCATTTAGACACGTATGGTTGAAAAGTATTTTATTGAAATTTCTCGCTTTATGTTTAACAGTGTTTTACCGGTATTGCCGCGTATCTTCGATCAGTCATAACTTCTTCGTTATAACTCGGATTTTAGTGTTCTTTATATTTTTGGAAACCTACTTACAATATCTACCACTTAGTATACTCAATTATGGTTACTGAACAAATTTATTTTTGACCGAATTTTGCTGGTGTTACATTATCCCCCCGTTAGAGAGAATTTCGTCCCGAAATTCGCATTATGACTGGGACTTCAATCGTTGAGGAAAGATGTGTGTACTTCTATTCCATTTGATCTTCTTGTTCTCTAGTGAATCCAGATCCTAGCGTGGGTGTTCCAGCGGATCTTCATTATTCTGTCTATTGTTTTGATCGGTAGAGGTCGTGTGGATTTGGGTTTATTTGTCTATGTTCATCTAAATGTTAGTATTGATTACTCGTAATACAGGTCGGCTTTGTCTTGAACTTCATATTTGAATTCATACCTGGTCCGTCTATCATCACTTTGTGTATACCATTCGCATACACACTTTGTAGTGATAAGTTAACCGTAATCATTCCTAGCCTTCGGGTTTTAACTTGACTCGTCGTACGTGTGCTATTCCTAAATAGTCTGTCGGTAATACTTCGGGAAGGTCACGAAGGATATAGTACTCCTCACATGAGTGCTATGGGATTTTGAAACTAGGAACAGTTTGGGAGTTGTGTCGGGTTTGTCGTTTATAAATCGATAGAGTTTCGTTAGCCAACGGTGAAAGTGAAGGGTCTTTTCTTAGCACATGAAATTGGCATGGTGAAGACCAAGCCAATCCATTTCTAGTAGCTATTTGGGAACTTCTTATCGTAATAATTGTGAAGTCGATCAGGACAAGTGTTCGCTAGTGGGATAGTGCATTCTACATATGTGTTTTCAGTGCTTTTAGTCTATCTTTGTTATTACTACTATGAAGGTTTTGCTTAATGATTGGGGTGTTTGTTTGAGTAGATTTTTAAATTTGACTCACGGAACTCCTCTCCGCTCTTATTACCAAATGGAATGCATGTAAATGAGTTATCGAGGAGAAATGTACCCGGAATAACCGTGGGGTCTGCAATAGCCTCCTCTTGGCCCATTGCGAATACTCGGCCTCCTCCACCAGCATTCCTGTTGTTCGCCTTCGGGCAGTCCCTTCGGAGGTGCCCCGTTGCTTCGCACTCATAACAAGTACGGTCTACTCCCATATTTGCGGCTGGAGTGGCTGGTTGGGTTTGTTCTCTGCAGTAGAGGACGGTGTGTCCCTTACTATTGCACCTAGTGCAATGCATTTCACGGCAGGGTCCGTGATGGTGAAAGTTGCATCGGTTGCACTTAGGCTGGTTGTCGTTGTACGACCTTGTGGGTGTGGGGGTGGTAGGGACAGTAACAGTGTGAGCTGTCACTAACTGTTGCCTCTTGGGGTTCTCCTGCATGGTTTCCCCCTTTATCTTATTCCAGGGTTTCCTTCGGTCCTCTATATCCTTCGGTGGCTCCGAAACAACGGTAATAGTACCCTTTTTAACACCATGATCAATCAATCGTTGAGCCAAGCGATTCGCGCTGTCAAACGTGATTGGGTTAGAGGCCAGGACATGTCCCTGGATCTGAGGTGATAATCCCCAAATGTACCTCTCCACCTTCTTCGATTCTGGGTTTACCATACCTGGGCACAAGGCTGACAAATCACTGAACCTGGCCGTGTAAGCGACTAGGTCCGATCCGGTCATCCTTAGGTTCCATAGCTCATGCTCTAACTTTTGGATTTCGCCCCTCGGGCAGTATTCTTCCAGCATCAAGATTTTGAGATCTTCCCAGCTCATGGCATTAGCAACTGGGAGAGATAGGGCTTTCACATGGCCCTTCCACCAGGTGAGGGCTCGGTCTGTGAAGGTACAAGCAGCAAACTTGACCTTGCTTGTTTCTTGGCATGAACAGATTTCAAAGACCGTCTCGGTCTTTTCAAACCATTGCATAAGAGCAATGACTCCTCCAGTGTCGTTGAATATTTTTGGCTTGGCGTTTGAGAATTCTTTGTAGGTGCATTCCCTAACATGACCATGACCAGTGCCATGGTTCTGATGGTTGGTACTACTCCCGCTCCCTCCGGCGCCATTAGCGTTTATTTGGGATAGCGCAGCTGCTACTGTTGCGGTGATGGCAGCCTGAACCATAGCAGGATCGTAAGTTAGAGGTGGTGGTGGCGGTGTTGGTGTCGTATTTCGGCGTGCTGACCTACGAGGAGGCATCTAGCTGCCGAAGAAATAATAATGAAGACAATAAGTCTTTGATTGATTGAGAGTCGTGTGTTAATGAGTTAGCCATTTTCAACATTTCATGAATTAGGTTCGACCTAAACAAGGTTCTCGATTTTGATTCATAATAAGAGTTTATAGATAAACTTATGAATTCGAGTGGTATGCAAAGAATTAACACACAAAAGAAGTACTTCCATATATATTAAACATATATTGGGTTATATTCCGAAGTCAGGAAAATTTTGACCTTTCTAAAGGTCTCCGATTACAAAAGCTAGAGAAAAGTAAGACTTTTAGCCGAGATCCTATTCTATAACAAAATTTTGGGAGTCGGGCAAGTACTACCTGGAGTACATACTAAGGTTATTCCAAAAACCAACAGAAAGAGCGAGTAGAGTATCCTCTACTGGCGGCGGGAACTGTTCTGCTGAGCCTTTTGACCTGCCAATTGATGTTCCATCTCGAGTAAACGCATTTCATACCTTGCCTGGCGTGCTCTAAGTTCCATGACTTCAGTTTGAGTTTCAGTTAGCTCTCTCTGCCAAGCTTCATTTTGATTTACGATTCTACCATGAGCTAATCCTAACTGTCGGATGCGAACTGTATTGATTCCAGTGTTCGCATCATTCTCCTCAATTCGATGGATGGTTGTCCTTCCTCGTTCATCAATGCGAGCAATTCGGCGAACCAATATAGGAAGGACTCTGTCTGCTGAGCCTCCCTCGCTCAGATTGTAGAAGCTTCGGTCTCCATTGTATGGAAGGGGTTGACCCTGTTCGCGACTCCACCTATTCAGGTTGGTTGCCCATAGAGGTGCCGAGCCATGAAATTCCGGTCGAGGATTAGGATTTTGAATTTGAGCCGCTAAGGGTAGGTTATTGTCCTCGGGATCTGGGTCTGAGTCTCCTTGCATTTCTTCTTCTGGATCATTCTCTACCCATCCCCCATTGTCTTGGTTCGGGTAGTAGGGGTCCCCTGGTGGATGGAATCCGGCCATTGTGTCTGTACGAGAATAGGGGTAAGAATTGTCTAGAATTAAGGCACATAAGGTTGATTATTAAAGTTAAACTATGGTATGCATAATATACTCCTATAGTATTCTAAATGTTATGTTTGATTCTAAAGTTTATAAGTTTGGTAAGTTTTAGACTTGTTGTCCACTGTAGCTATCCCCTGGCATACGCAGTTCGGCTCTCGGACAAATATAGTTGATCAGGCTATATTCATCCCAGTCCCGATTACATATCCCAAGGCATACATGTATTGTACAACTCATCTATCATACTTCTATATTGTTTTCATTATGATACTGACCCTGTTATTTAATGTATGCATGTATACTTTATAAGAATTTCATTTTAAAAGTATAACTCTCACTCAGAGTGTTTTTGCCCAGTTGTGTTTATAGTTGTATATCAAAAATGGTTTTGATATACTTAGTTCACTATAAATAATGCTCTGATACCAATCTGTCACACCCCCAAACCTGAACGGCGGAAACGTTCGGGGGCGGAGGACATCATGTTCAATATCATAACAAATGAATAGTAAAGAAAGTACACACGACCATCATATACATAATTGAAAAGTTTACATGATTGTAGTGTTACATGTTTGCAAAAGTCAATTACAATATGATATCCAAAAGATTAAACTAACGCCTGAGCGTAAGTCTTCAAAAGCAGTTGCTAACCTGGTTTAGCGATTACCTGAGAATACAAGTTATTTCAAAGAAAAAGTGTCAACATTTAAGTTGGTGAGTTCATAAGTAGTGTTTTGATAAAATGTGTGTCATTTGAAAGTTCGTGTATGTTTTCCAGAAAATCCGATATTTTCTTAATAAAGTGGGTTGTGAATCATTGTTGTATAAAGTGAATGTTTGAACCAGGAAAATCCTATATTTTCCTAAATGAGATGCAGTCTTAAATGACCAAGACTGTAACCTGTAAGCAAATATGCCATGCTTAGAAATGAAGATGTATAGTTTTATTATTAAGTAAAACTAGTTGTGGAAGTGTTTATCTTGAATTCTGAACAGGCTAATAATACCGTATAATATAGTTATTGCCCCCCGAGCATGATTGAGTTATGTATTACTACGTGCATGAGTCATTGTTTCCGCGTGTTGTGAGTTCCTCATAACCATACTAGAGGCAGTACCTAATGTTGACATTTGTCACCCCGGGGACTGTAGCTAACAGTCAGGGTGCGGAGTCGTCAGCCCCGTATAGATCTATACACACTTGTCACGCTGTCCCTCCAAAAGACTCTGGTTATAGGTGGGGACTTTCGTTTGGTACAAACAAAGCCATATGACATCACATGATTGCTAACAACAAGTTCACGAGTAATATGATGAAAAACCTTTTGTATGAAATGATTACCCTTTCTATAGTGTTAACAAAGGCATAATAACGAGTTGTGATTTCTTAAATACACGTAATGTTATAGTTGAAATGGTTACCCTTGTAGTATGCAAACGTATAAATAAAATGTATTCCATTTATAAAACATATTGTATCCCCGTAGGATAAGTTGTGTTGTGAGGTGTTTTGCATGATAACAACTTCATATGATAGTTAAAATAACAGTACGAAAAGTATAGCAAAAGGTTGGTGTTTCACACGATTTTAACCGTGTGTTTACTTGTATTCCCCCCCCCCCCCCCCTTAAAAGTTTTTCAAAAGCATTTAAAAAGCATTTAAAGTGTGGTTGTAGGGGTATGAACTCACTTGGTAGTTTGAAGAAAGTGAGACAAAAGTCGAGCAGAACTTCGACTGGAGAAAGCTGATTTCTCGGGATCCTCGGGAATCTCGGGAGCGTAAAACTTCCTTCAGGACTTGAATATGATAACCGAGGCTTCGGGATGGCTTCGAGGGTTTAAACGCAGAGCTTCGGCACGAGAAAGAAGAGAATTGAGCAATGAAACCCGGAACCCCTTTGAGCTCTATTTATAGCTCAATTTTTGGGTCCCACGTCGTGGAGTCGATCCTATCCTCTTCCATGGACGAGACGTCTGCTGCCAAGCCTGAAAACCCATCAGTCACTGTGCCACGTCGTGGCCTACTGTGCCACGTCGCGGCCAGTCTGACAGCCTCAGATTTTGTGTCCCGAACTTGTAAAATCCGTAACTTTCACGTACGAGCTCTGATTTCGACGTTCTTTATATCCACACGTAGGTGAGATTATGCTCTACAACTCTCGTTTAGACTCTGTTGGCTAATTTTGACTTTATTTTTAATATATTATTAATATATTATTTTTAGTAGGCCGGGACAGGAAAACTCTGTTAGAATTCCATAACTTCTTCGTCCGATGTCCGTTTTCGTCAGACGTTTTACCGTTGTAATACCATTGATGAGATCTTCGATTCTCGTTTAGGTCATGTTGGCAAAAATTCGCTCGATCTCATTTTCGAGTGTTTAGCTGTCTACTGCTATGTCCGAAACTTCGAAAAATCATAACTTCCTCATATAAAGTCAGATTTGGGCGTTCTTATTATGTATGTTCACGGTTTTGGGATATCTACGACATTCATTTAGACACCTAAGGTTGAAAAGTATTTTATTGAAATTTCTCGCTTTATGTTTAACTGTGTTTTACCGGTATTATCGCGTATCTTCGATCAGTCATAACTTCTTCGTTATAACTCGGATTTTAGTGTTCTTTATATTTTTGGAAACCTAGTTACGATATCTACCACTTAGTATACTCAATTATGGTTACTGAACAAATTTATTTTTGACCTAATTTTGCTAGTGTTACACTTGCATTACGATGGTGTGTTTTACAGTAGTAAGCACGATGTAAACCCTAATATACAAGGGTTAATTTAGTTGACTGGTTTGACTTCTTGACTTTATTTGACTTTGACTTGACCGGAAATTGACGGTTGTCACAATAGTCCAGGCCCAATAAGCATATAAATGGACCACTAGGGCCCAATAAACATGTAATGTATAATCCAGGCCTAATAAGCATGTAAATGGACCACTAAGCCCCAATAAACATGTAATGTATAATCCATGCCTAATATGCATGTAAATGGGCCACCAAGGCCCAATAACATGAATTGTAAGTATTAGGTCCAATAAACATGTAATCGATGTATTTAGTTCGTTTGTTATTACATTGTTTGTTTTAACTCGATTGTTTTCTAAAATAACATAAAAAGCCCACTTTTTGTAATGATGACATTTTTTGCCCATTAAGCCGAAAATTTACAATTTAGGCATATTTTTTTATAAAATTGACACTTTAGGTACCTTAAGACCAAAAGTTTACATTTATGGGCTTATTTCAAATAAAATGACATTTTTAGCCCACTATTGTTAAAAATAGCATTTTCGACCTAATATCATGAAAATTGACATTTTCGGCCCAATTATATAAAAATTGACATTTTCGGCCCAATTTAATAAAGTTGGCATTTTCAGCCCTTTTTAACCGAAAAACAACATCTTTGGCTCCAATTTGTTTAAAATGACCATTTAATCCACAAAAGTCATATTTTTTCCAATTTTGGCCCATAAAACCGTGAAGGCCCAATTTAAGCCCATTTTGTGAATAATTTACTCTTTTGGCCTATTTTAAAACCATAATATCATGAAAACCCATTTTTATACAAAAAAGACTCTTTGGTCCTTGAAAAACCGTAAGTATCATAAAAGCTTCATCTTTTTGTTTATTTGTCAAAAATGGTCCCTTTACAAGATTTTGCTTAGTTTTTCAACATCCTTAACATGTCTAACACTTTCATCCTTATGGTAAGTTGCATAAAGTGTTTTAGTTTATAAATATTGTCAAGACTTGATAGAGTTTTCGAGATCTATGAAGTTTCTTCACATAATCACAACATATAACTTAGAAAACACACATAAACATGCACAAATACATAGATCTATCACATAAGCAACTTGTATCCTCCCCCAAAACATAGTAAAACCGAAAAACAAGGGGTATGAACTCACTTTGCTTTCATGTTTTCAGTTTTTGGTGATGAGATGACTAGATCTCGGCCCTAGCAAGCTTCTTGAGAAGGATTTGAGAAACTTAGATGGTTCTAAGAAGCATGATTCATGAAAACATGGGTGTAAGAGGAGTGAATGAGTTTAAAGATGAAGTATATCACTTGGGTTTGTCAGATCTTACCAAAATGTGAAGCTTGAAGTGATTCTCTTGAAGATCTTCCTTACCCACGATTTTCTTGAGAGAAGAAGGGTGGAAGAGAGTTGAGAGAATAAGGGTTGAGTTTAAAATAAGAGAGAGGTTGAAGAGTGAGAGAGTGGCCGAGAGATAGAGTGAAAGATAAAAGAGAAGTGGGAAGTTGACTTTGGTGGAGAGTGACTTAATGTTTGTCTTGATACATGCAAACCTTGCATGGATATCCAACAAGTAATAGTGAGGTGTCACTCCATTTCCCTCCCATTTGCTTCTGTTTTTTTTGGGCCGAGAGAGGGGAAAGAGGGAAGAAAATGAGAGAAGTTGGGCCCTTTCTTGGCTTAGTTTGAAATTATGAGGCCCAAAATAATTATTTTTCGGCCTATTGGGCCTTTATGGATGTTCACTGCCCAATGAAACCTAAGGATGTAGTTTATGGCCCATTAGGGCTTATGAAACTAGTTATGGCCCATCATGGCCCATTAGAAATAAGATGGATCTTTCTAGGCCCATATGACCCAAAATACTTTACTTTCATGGATGTGGGTCCAATTAGAGCCCAAATAGGGTTCCTAGGCCCAAAGTACTCGAATTGAAAGTTTATTGGTCCATTAGGCCCAATAAGAGAATCCTAGTTCATAATAACCTTGAACCGAGCTTTTTAGGGTTTTCAATCCATAGTTGAACATATGAGATGTATTGTATTAGGTTTTGACATCCAATCAAGAGTTTGGATTCAAATGGATGATTGCATGTTAGCATATAGCATGATATTCACTTAGAGTACATGTTTTTACAATAGTTGATGTTTACATGAAGACAGAATTTCCTAGCTAAAATGCTAGTTGTGACAGTATTCTTCTATTATTAAGAACGTCGATATTATTGTTGCTGCTGTTACTACGTTTGTCCAAACACATCAATCTTTCATTCCTAAGTTTGATGAGAAAGTAACTGCTGATGTTACCAGTTTTGGTAAACTTGATACCATGATGGTCGAATTGAAGGACCTTGTTTCGAAGTCTGGTTCATCATCTATTATAACTCCTGAGTTTTTAGCTCAGAAGTTTCGTTTATTCGAGGCTCAAGTTCACAAAGTGTTGGCTCCATTGTCTCAATTTATCAATCTCTTACCAACGAATTCCCCGCCTGTTGTTACAGGGATGCAAGGGGTCGAAAAGAAAGATGTTGGTAAAGGAGAAACAAGGAAATCGAATGAAGAAACAAAGGTTGTTGGAAAGATTTTCAAAGCTCAAATTCCTACATCAAAACCAAAATTTTTGAAGGGTGAACAAACAATGGCAACTATAGTTACTACAAGGCCAATTGCTAAAGGCATTGTAATTGGTTCTACTGGTGAAGAAAGTTCTTCAAAACCTAAGTCTTCAGAAGCTGACAAAGGAAAAGGAAAAGAGATAGTTATTGAAAAATCGAAAAATGAAAGAAAAGCTGAGATAGAGGCAGAATTGGAGAAGCAACACCAAATTCAAAGCATCATGAGGCTTCTTGAAAATGATCCTCCTACAATGTAAAGGTGATCCAAAGAAACTTTATAGCTATGAAAATATTGAAGCGAGAGTGTCATATAATGTAATGTATGCATTCGAGAAGAAGCCAAGAAAGAGCTATGCAATAGAGAACACAAATATGAATCAACTTGATTTCCCAATCAATGAAATGATGTTCATCACAGCACAATACAAAATTATTGAGAAATTTGAGAATGAAGAGGACTTTCTTCATATGAAGCTGAGGTTTCATGCTGTGTTGGGAAAGGAGCAGGAGGAGTTTGGTCCCTTATCAAGATTGTGCGTGTGATAAGCATGACTAAGGATTTGTTGTTTGAAAACATGATTCAGAATTTTCGATTTCATGTTGTAAGGGCAAACAATGTGGTTTGTGATTTTTCAGTTGTTGACTTTCCATTGATGAACTTAACTTCGATTTCCATTGATTCTCAAGGATATGGACGCTTCGAAACTTCAAGGGACAGGCAAAGAGATTTTGAGACTTGGTCTAGGTCACATCAAAATCGTTATATATAATTACTATGATTGTCTAGCCTTAATTGATATTGAGCTGTGTACGTCACTGGGAAAGGAAGTGAAAGTTGCTCAAGAAACTGTGAAGAGTCAAGAAGAACTGAAGAAGTTTGCTGATGGGGAAATTTGTTTAAAGCCAATGGGATTAGTTTTTTGGGAAAAGCTAAGAGGTTCTTATTTCAGGCTTCGGAAGTGGAACGGTATACAACTGCTCAATATACGAACTTTATTGTTCATATGAATAATTGTAAGAAAAACAATGAAGGAGATAAGGCTGAGCAGAAGAAGGTTATGAGCTGGTATACAAAGGTTCGAAGATTAATGCATATGGCTGCTCAAATTCTCACAAACTGAGTTCGACATTGATTACAAGGGGGGGGGGGGGGGGGAATGTTAGTGTTAAATATGTTGTAATGTGTCGAAGTTATTTGAGTCAGTTTCAAAAGTCATTTTATCTATTTACTAAGGCATAATAGTTTCGAAGTCTTGATGTTTAGCCCTTAGTATTTTTTGTATACTTTCTTATTCTCCTATAAATAGGAGTTGTACTCAGAGGTAGACAGAACTTTTCCAAGTCATTCTGTCTAATATTCTCCCTGTATTCGAAAGTATAATTGAGCTATAAACAAGATTTATTTTCTCTCTGTGTTCATACTACTTTGATTACTCTGATTACATTCATACCCGATTAAATCGCTACATCAGAGACCACTTGTGAGTTAGATTCACATGAATCACATGAATTATCAGCATCACTTTCTAAAGATGCCCAAACAAATTCAGAGAGTTCAGGTCCAATTGTCTCCGGAATAATTTTCTCAATAACACGGTTATTAGTAGGACAGTGGTTTGAAATTTGAACAACTTCAATGGGATTACTAGAGTGAGGTTCTGAGGTCCGATTCAGGTCTAGGTTTGTTAGAGGCGGAAGAGATGTGGAATCGAGACATTTGACAACTATGGGCTTAAACTCAGGAATTAGAGATGCAAATTGGTAAGGAGTGTTAGGAAGGGGTGACAATGGCGAGACAAGGGTATCCGAATGTTTAATGTTCGGAACGTCTCCCATAAAACTTAAGTTCTGTAACTCCCTCAAGGGACTGGCAATTGGTTTCGGAAACTCGCTTCCTAGACCAGGAGCTTTTGACCGAGGATGATGAAAATTGTGAGTCATCCGTTCATTTACCTCAAGAATGTCAATGGAGTTATGAAAAGCATCTATTTTAGCATTAAGACATTTGTTGTCAGAAATCAAAACATTTCTTTCAGAATAAGTGATTTCACATTTGTCTTTAAGAATGATACATTCATATATTGACATTACAAGCTCTCTTTATAAAGACTCTATTTTTAACTTCTTATCCTCAAAACGTAATCTAAGACGACTCAGTTCACATTCCTTCTTCTCACTGGCTTCTATAGCTGACTCATAGGCTTTGTAAATGATGTTCATATCTGATTGCATCTGGTAAGATATGGTTCACAAAGAGATAAATCAAAATTATTATCAGTAATCATAAATTTTACCTGTTGAACGATGCTTCTACCAGGAGGATCGTTGGTATCCATGTAGTAGTAGTTTGGTTCTGCATCTTCATCATCTTTTTCTGACCTAGATGACTAGTAGCCTTCATCACATTCAATTTCTTGTCGAGCCATAAGACATATGTTTCGACCAGTGGTTACGTCATCATCATCTCTAGACGACTAATACCCTTCCACATCCCTTGATACAGTAGTAACAAAAGCCTTTTCACTTTCTGCCATTTCTTAAGCTCTACGTGCATAGTAAGAAGAGTTTGATTTTGGGTTTCTGTCAGTTTTCTGCTAAGCAATCATTGGCAAAGTGATTTGCATGTCCACATTTGTGACACACAATTTTGTGTTTTTTTTATTTCGGATTCTGTGATGATTCCGAGGTGTGATCTGGTGTATGAAGGTTAGGCTTATAGGATGGTGGATTTTCTAATGATTTGTTGAAAGGTTGAGGGTTATCGTGGTGAGGAGCTTGGAAACGATTATTTTGGTGAGAGGTCTGAAAACGGTTGTGATATGGCTTGTTGTAGGGACGATTGTATTTCATGGAAAGTAAGGCAAACTCCTGTTGAAAGAGGAGTTCGGAGCTCATATCTTCAGGATTAAGGTCACCAACAGATTTATAGTTGTTGTTGGTGGGTACAGGTAAGGTAGGAGGTGAGGGTTGAACAGGAAGGATATATGGAACAACAGCCGAGAGGGGTTCCGAAACAGCGAGGTTTAGAGTTTGAGGGTCAAAAGAACTGACTAGAGCTAGAGGGCCTCCAGTGAGTTCACTTAGGGTTTATTCAACATTTGATTCATGGCTTTGAAGTTCATCAATGAGTTGGTAGAGTTTCAGCTTCTTCAGATATCCATTACTCTGAAGACATGATTTCACATTTCCCCATCCCTTTCCTAGACTGTTAATGAACTTGAGGTTGTATTCTAGTGGGGTTCGGACTATTCCATGAGCGGTCATGTTGTTGACAAAGATTTGGTATCTATTTGAGGCTGAGGCAACAGATTCACCAGGTGTTGTAGTGAAAATTTCGAACTCGTTGACAACAGAGGTTAGACACTTATCCTTCATGTTCTCTGACCCTTCGAACAAATCTTGAAGTGTGTCCCAAATCCCCTTTGCGGATTTGCATAGTTTGATGTGCTCAAAGAGAGAAGGTGGAACACCAAACACCATTTCTAAGAAAGCAACTTGATCCGTATGCAGCTTTTCGAGATCATCAGCGGTGAAAGGTGCTTGACGTTGTTCATCCTGTCCCATGAGAGTTGCAGCATCATCTCAAACAATGGTTCGAACTGGAACATGTGGACCTTCTTTAACGGATCTCCAGATAGATTCACCTTTTTCTTTTCCATGTAAAAATCTTTCCATTCTGACTTTCCAGTGATCATACTCTTCAACAACTAGCACTAGGGCACGTGTAGGGCATCCCATACTATTTGCTATTTGCATTGAGTACATTTTTTGAGAATTAGAAGCAGCCATTGAAGTTAAGATATCTTGAGCAAAAGTGGTATATAGAAGAACTTTTATCATGAACACATAAATGATCGAAATACCAAGGTAATCTCGAATCAACTATAATTTGTTCTTATGGATTCAAAGGACAACCACTCGAGCTCTGATACCAATTGTGATGACAAGGATCTGATTACGCAGGGAGACGGTTTGAAAACTCAAACCTTGAGGTAATGCTTAAGATCAATGTCTGCTTCAGATTATAAATTCTAGTCAAGTTTAGCAAGAGTAGTTGAGACTGAAGATAAGAATCACAAAGTACTTAAAGTATTAAATACGAAGTAATGAGAATGATCAAAGTAAAGACAATAAATGGGCAAATAGAATGTTTGAAGATTGATTTGATAGAAAACTGAATGTAGACTAAATGCGAAAATATTTATCTTTGGAGCAACAATCTGTCATATATTCTTGTCATT
Organism: Lactuca virosa; assembly: GCF_052849685.1. Classification (NCBI taxonomy): domain Eukaryota; kingdom Viridiplantae; phylum Streptophyta; class Magnoliopsida; order Asterales; family Asteraceae; genus Lactuca; species Lactuca virosa. The sequence continues at coordinate 126,612,025 of NC_136430.1, forward strand.
AAACACTCCTTAAATAGGAGGAGGACCACATCGTACAAACCAAAATAAATACATAGGACTGGATAAAAGAGTTACATCTGACACTCTGATTATCCACTTTGACAAAATAAACTACGTCCTATGTATTGTTACATCAAACAAAACGACAAGAATAACAAATGTGTTGACGGGTAGACTGATTCGGACAAAGACTTGATTTGGAACATCTTCATTCACTTGACTTCCGGAAGTAAGCTTCGCTCTTGACCACATGCAATGTTCCGGACCAAATTCTATTCCAGAACTGGACTGACTTCGGAACATGGAAGATTGAGGATTGCTAGACGTTCACTTTCAGGTTCCAACAATAAGCATTCTTATGGCTTTTGAAACCGTCATTTCCCAGCCTCCTCATACCCTTAAGCATCATATTCGAAGCCCTAAGCCTATCTCTTGCATTTTGAGCTTATAGTGCCTATTTTGGTGTGTTTTGTCCCATTTTCAAGAAGGGGAGGTTGGAGCAAGGTGGTGGTCCAAGGAGAAGCGTGTAGATCCGAATTATCTGCTCCATTTCTATCTTGTGTAAGGTATAAAGTTTTGATCTTGTTCTTTAGAAGCTTAGGTCTTCTTGTTTAAGCTTTTGGATCCTTTTTTGTCCTATAAATGAGATCTTGTGGTTTATTATCACTTCAGAAGCTTAGAGTTGCCACTCTTGGTGTTCCTTTGGTCCTAGATTCATAAAGTTGCCACCTTTGAAGCTTTGATCCATCCATGCATGAGTATTGGCAATTCTTATGAAAGTAGAATCTTATAAACTGAATTTGGGATCTTTTGGGGCATGCAAAGTCACCAAGTAAGTGACTTTATGGTTCTAGATACTCTTTGGGGCTCAAATCTGTGTTTTGGACCTTTGGACTTAAGCATTAAGAGCTTAATGGAAAAATTGGCTTATTGGAGGAGTACGTTGGGCGTACAAGTCAATATGCACAGTGTACAAGCCATACAACGAGTACGCTTAGCGTACAGCTGTGTACGCTCCGCGTACTCGATCTGATTGGGCTTCGCATCTTTTGGGCCTCGGTTGGGCCATTTCTTTGGACCTTGTTGCCCTCGGCCTTATTGGGCCATCTGAAATCAAGCTTTTGGACTAAATAAAATTATTGGGCTTTAGGTTAAAGCCCATATGAGGGGTTTGGGCCTAATATGGAAAATTGGGCCATAAGTGGGCCTTGGACGATTATTTGGTTTTGGGCCTCTTAGATTGTGAATTTGAGCCTTGGTCTTGGATCAAACTAGGTCAGGAGTAAAATGCTCATTTTACCCCAAGTTTAGGTTATGGTTATGATTTGGAACCTAATTGTTCATTGGGTGTTGTTTGGATTGTTTAGCTCGGGGAGTCCTCAGGGCAACAACTAGGGATTTCTTTCAGTGAGATTTAGCATTCGATGTGAGTTTCCTTGTTGGTTTTGTTGGTCTAAGGCACCAATCCCGACCCTTATTGATTATGCTAGGATGTTAAGAGTCTACGTGAACCTTATATGTGTTATGTTCTTCTATGTAAACTGGGCGGGGCTTGATGTCGGGCGAGGCCCGATGACTGGAACTGATAGGTTTTGAGCATTCTAACACTCCTATGGTGTACATGCAACCCTATAAACCTTGGATCTATGTTTTCTCTATTATACATGCACATATCTAATATTCCAAGGTTTCATCTTAACTAGCATAATATGAAGCAACTATACTATAAAAGCCTAGTTAGATAACATACCTTTTGATGTAGCTTAAAGTCTTGAACTTTAAGAGCCTAGTGCCTCAAGTGTTGCACCTCAAATGGTTCACACAACACCAAGAACCCTTGGAATAACTAGAGAATAAGGATACTTGCACCAAATCCATTTTGCCCTCTTGTGTACACACACTAGTGCTTATTTCATAAACTAGGGACCTCTTTATATAGTGTGGAGGATTAGGGTTACATTCATGTAAACCCTAATACCCATGACCTTTCATTTCCATAGGATCCATGGGTTAAACACTCCATGGACTATCCATGAAAGCTTAGCCCAACCTAAATGAACTTGGCCCACCACATATATAAGAGTCCATATTTAATTAGTTCCTTTTTTATCACTAAATTAATTCTAAATTAATTCTTGATCAATACTAATTAAATAATATGATTTCATTTTAATATATTAGAACTTATAATATATTAATATAAATCACTAGTATCCTTTTTCTCATTTTGTCTATACAATTGTTCTGATGCCATGCAACCCAAATGGACCATGCCAAGTCGGGTCGAATACATACTAATAAAAGTTATGGGCTTAGACATCTAATCCAACAGTCTCCCACTTGGATAAGTTTAAAACTATTATTGCGTGTGACTCCAAAACCCAACTAGTAATGGTAGCTCTTAAAGTCGTTGTCGTACTCTGAACAAATCAATGACGCATCCATTAGATAAGGGTTCATATATTCCTCCATTCTAGATATCATATGGACTGAGACATGGATTATAATCATTCTCTCTGTCCATCTTATGTTTCCCGATTTCCGATTTATGACGACCGACTAATTGAACAAATCAAATCAGTCCAGGCTTGGCCAAGCACTTAGGGGTGTCATCACTAAATCATCGAGGGGCCCACAGATATTACTTTTATCCCTACAAGGGTAAAAGGAATGGGTAAACTTTGACTCATATGCTTGTTCTACTACTTGTTGAATCATACACAATGGCACGTTTTATAACATCAAGTTACCAATGCGTTTTCGTGTAATCAATGTATAACCAACTCATAGTCAACAGCTCATGTCTCTAGGTTTAAAGAATATAAGATATTATCATCTCATGATCACTCGTGATAAAATCCATGAAGTGATTCAAATGAGCGTGTGTTGAATCCAATACTCGACTCTCATTCCAGGAGCACTCATGAATGTTGTAGAAACTCTTGCTATGTTCAACACCTTAGACATCTACAAACCCAATTCATGACAGTCTTTCCTTAATATCTACTTCCAACGTATTATCGACTGTGGATGGTTTGAATAACTTAGTCATTCGTGAAAAATGACCTAGTTATTCCGGAAGTCAAAACATGCAAAGTGAAACACAAGAATAATCAAATCCAATATGGTTTCAGAACTTATGAATATAAATAGAACACCTATTATTTATCACCATATTGATTACACATTATTCATTGTATAATGTTTCAACTAATCAACTTTATACTTGAATCAAAACAATAGTCATGCCATGCTCCAAGCATGCACACTATGTTTATCCAAACAATAGTCATGCCATACACTAAGTTTGTCTATGATCTTTTACTTTGTGAAATAGATCGATTGAACATAATTCCAATGATTCTCATTTCATAATCCCAAATCCTTATCGTAAACGTAAGAATTCCAAATTCCTACTATTTATCGAAATCTGATAGATTTTAACCTTATATGCACTGATCCTCTTGTAATGATTATGCACAAAGTCACAAAGACTTGTCAACAGTCATTACAAAGTATTCCAATGGAGATCAACTCTATGGAAACGAAGTCTCATATTCAAAGTACATTGCTTTGAACATCCTTCTTACATTAAGTTTTCTAATCTTACACAGATTGAATAACTTCCACCTATGGAAAACATTTTCATATTCCCATTTTGACTATCACTTCTGAACAAGAGTTGCCTTTTTTTCAGAATATGTCAATATGGTCCTTCCAAAATTAACAATATACTTCCAACTGTCCATGAGCAACCAATCTTTGGTAAACCTTAAATTGTCCTCGACAATTGTTTAATCATTTTAGTCATATCCAATTCTAGACTTTTCCCCTCTTAATGCCCTGAGCATTTGGAAAATTTAGAAAGGATGAATATTATAGCACAATCGATCCTATATCTGAAGCATATGGGATACGATTCATGATGTCTCACATAAAGACATGATACTAGACCAGTCTTTTTGCTATAATATTTCTATTTCTATTTGCCAAGTTCTCAAAATTCAGATTATGAAAAGGGATGTCGTAATCATAATTGAATTTTAGAACGCAAATAAAGGACCCATATATAGAATTTCCTTATGTTGAGCCATTTCCAACATAAAATTCATATATATCATTGACTAAAGATTATTAAAACCTCAATCTAAGCTTTTAGAATTGAAATGAAGTATAATTTCCTCTCCCTTAGTTATAGCAAAACAAATTTTCCCAATTGAACCTTTGTTTTCCTATAATTAACATTGCTAACTTGCAACACTTATCATAATTATCATGCTCACACTAACATGATAATTGTCAGCATAACACTTATGCTTCCACTAGCTTTGACATGTACTCAGAAATCAGCTGGACTTCTAAAAATCAATAATTTATTGACTTTCTTACCAAAGTTTAGATTTCTGATACGATATGCTTTGATAAAACTTTATCAAAATCATACACCTTTTACTTAGATAGCTCACATGTGTGTCTAAACAATTTTAGAACTATGAAAAGGGATGCCGTAATCATAGTCTCAATTTTTTAGACCTTTTCCATTTCTCACAAGTCCATGTTAGTGTGCCGGTTAAACACACACGCTCCACTAACGACTTTGAGAATGCAAATAATTTCTTTCTACTTAAAATCTACTTAGTGAAAGCGTTTCCTCACCATCATTTTCATGAATCGGAGAGAAACCCTATGACATTTAGATTTTATAGTGTATGAGTTCCTATCCATGTGAATTTATCGAAACCATAATCACTAGACAAGGTTAGTGACAAATCCAAGCTCATATGGACTAAACTTGTGTAATCTTAAATTCTTGCCACCTAACATCACAAGGGCCTACCATTGCTTCCAAGTTGTTATGCAACCAATTGAGAATTCTCAGAACTCATATGCAAAGCCAACTTTAACTGGAATGGGTACAGAAATAGTAATATGTCAACATGATAGGTTATAAACCTCAAGTCGTGTGCTAGTGATAAACTACAGGTTTTATTCTTGATTAGTTCTTGAAACTCTTTCAGGATCTCTTAGACTCCCACTGCCCTCTTGACATATAAGACTCTCTTGCCAAGAACCATTCCTTGACAAAAAAATATTCAAGAGATAGTGTGGACTCTTATCAAGACAAACACTTCACACAATTGGCCTCAGTTGGTCTTTGTTTTATCCAAAACATCACAACTTACCAATTTCAAATGTACAAGAGCAGAACACATTTTACTCTTACATTTGACAAGTGTTATAAACCTTCCTTAAGATGTGTCACTCAAGTTACAATCTTGCAGTATTACTCTAAGACTTATTTTGGAATGAAGTATGACTCGTCTTCTTGATTTAACCATTTCAACAATTCATGACTCCTCTTCTTAGCCATAAGAATGCACTAAGATGTCCTTAGAGGATGAATTGTGATATGGTCTCACAATCATTAAGATGATGATAAAACATGATACTAAAGTACTCTCCCATCTTTTTAGATTTGAGAAAGTTTTATCTTTCTGCCAAATTTGATTCTTCTCATTCGTTCTGTCATACATTGAAACTTTTCCAATGTTTCAGAATTATACTTAAACTTGTAAGTATAACCATATTTACTAAACTTTAGTAAATCATGACGAATAGTCTTATGGATCTTTGTGGTGGACTTGACCAGTGCACACAAATGTGTACTCGATCCCTTAGTCCTTCACTTGACTCACATATACATGTGAACAAGGAATTAGTCTTAATTTTCCAAAGATGAAAATTCTCATTCATCATACAACTTGCATGATTCCAAGTTTCGATCCAATTGAAAACTTGGATGATGAGAATCTTTCCTTGTTTGGTAAATTTAGACACTACCACAAATAAAAGAATCAAATTCACATTTCCATTATTGCTAGAAACATACAAACATCAATTTTCCATAAATGTCATTGCAAGGAGATATAAAATAAAGTAAAACAAAATTTTATTTATTTATAAAATGTAGAAAACTTTTCTTTACAATGCAATTTTAAATGAAAACTTATGTTATTACATATTTCCTAGCAAGCTATCATAACTCCTAAGAAGTAGCTCAAGAATCCGATCTTTGAACCAAGCGATTGAAATCCATCTTCATGATCAGATGCAGCATACTCTTCTTTTAAGCTTCCTTCCCTTTGCTTGATCCTCCCAAACACCAAAATGTAACCGAGTCACATTTTGTATTAAGAAACATCAATTAGGAACTTAACAGAGTTAGATAGTGGACTTACCTGAAGCAGAGTCAAACTTTTTGATTCTTCCTTCTCTCAGATCCTTCACGTAGTTAGGGCAGCTTCGCTTATAATGTCCCTTCTCTCGACAATAAAGACATACAGACTTATCCTTTCTCTTTACCTTTTGGTCAACCGGGTTGACCAAGGCCGATCCCTTTCCATTGGGAAGAGAAAGCTTTTCTGGACTTCTAATGTTACCATTGTCAATGTCCATGGAAGTTTGAGAAATAGACCTTCCACCAATATTTACTTTTCCAGTGCGCTAAAACATTTCTGATTCAGCAGCAACAAGTAAATAGGTAAGATCAATAAGGGTTATGTCGTGATCTGTCACATAGTAGTTCTTAATGAACTCACTATACGACTCAGGAAGTGACTGAAGAACCCAGTCAATAGCCAACTTCCTTGGGACAACGACACCCAACATTCTCAACCTGTCAATGTGTGACTTCATTCCTAAGACATGAGTGCACACAGGTCTTCCATATTTATGTTTCATTCAAGCAGGGTTTGAGTGATCTTGAACTTTTCAAGTCTTCAAGCTTGTGGGTCAGGGAGAATAATTGGAGGAGGTGGAGGAAGAGAATTATGATTTCCATGAACCAGTCGCGGGATATCATCTTCATTAGGAAAGCTTGCTCCAAGGGATTTGGGAAGATCATAGTTGTCTGAACCAGACATCTACAATGGGAGATATTCAAGTTAGTTGATTTAAGTCCTTAATATAACACCCGATATGAAATATTAAGGCTAGGACCCAACACAACATTTTATAACTTGGAAGAGGGATGCCGTAATCCAAGCTATAAAATATTTGAAGGTAGGCGAATGACGATTCACCAATTTCCACCATGAAAAACGAAATAATTTATTGGGTTTTACTTGGATTTGAAACTCCTAGATCTTTTAAAATTCATTGAACTTTTCAATGGCATGTTTCAATCTCGATTGTGCCCTCTCAAGTTTTGTGACTGGGATGCCGAGGATCACAAAACAAGGTGTGAATAACCATGCAAATATACTTGGTACCCTTAATATTTATCACTTAATCGATGTGCCGGTTAACCACACGTACTCCACCGATCCTATGCTAAACATTAAGTTACCCTTTGCCTACCTTGTTAAATCAAGTTAGTGTGCCGGTTAACCACACACGCTCCACTAATCGACTTAAGCAAACTGCAAAGTGTAATTTCATGGGTTAGCACCAAATTCACATTTTCCTAAGTAACTAAGATTGGGAATTCATAAGTGTTTAGTTATTTAGTATTTATCATTAATACTTTTAATGAAGGAAGAATTATAGTCCTGTCAAACCCGTTCGGCTAACGACCCTCCAGCAGTCAAGGAAGCGTTGGGTGAGAGTGGACACCCATTAAACTGCCATTTCATAGGCAGTAACCTTATACCCCCCTTATAGACCGGCTTCGTGAATGAGGCCTACTAATGGTAAGACTGACTTTGTTCTTATACTTTACAAATTCTAAGGGTTTAACTTGGAATTTTAACTTTTAAAATTCTAAGGGTTTAACTTGGAATTAAAGTATTCATGGGGGAAACTTTACAAATTCCAAAACTTGAGGGCAAGTTTTGAACAATTCAAAAAACTTTTGGTTTCCATAACTTATGAGTTTAATATGGTTTTTATGAAAAACTTTTCAAGTTCCATAGCTTGAGGACAAGTTATGGAAGACATAAAAAACATTTTATGATGACATTAAAATTAGAGACTCTTCCATTTTCATAACCTATGACTTTTAATGACACTTTAAAAGAAAAAAATTTTCATTTTCCATAACTTGAGGACAAGTTATGGAGTTCATAAAAACCATTAAGATTAAATTACCAATTGACACAATAATCAACTAATTTTTCTATGAACAAGATCAAACTCATAAGTGAAGATAATTCATATCAACAATTTTCAAGAACTTAGCTAATCACATAAACTAAAACAAGTCTTGAAACTTTGACAATTATTATTTATTTGGATGAGAATAAACATTACCATAACATCAAAATCAAGTTTTATGAACAAAAACACTTTGTGGTAATCATTCTAATCCAAAACAGGCCAAAAAAAACTAATTTTTTTACACTGAACAGTCACCACCTCGTGGTGAACTGGCAGATTCCAAAAAAAAAACGATTTTTCTTGCAAATAGCATCAAGTATAATTGAAAACAAGCCTGGGCTCTGATACCAGTGATAGGTTTTGAGCATTCTAACACTCCTATGGTGTACATGCAACCCTATAAACCTTGGATCTATGTTTTCTCTATTATACATGCATATATCTAATATTCCAAGGTTTCATCCTAACTAGCATAATATGAAGCAACTATACTACAAAAGCCTAGTTAGATAACATACATTTTGATGTAACTTGAAGTCTTGAACTTTAAGAGCCTAGTGCCTCAAGTGTTGCACCTCAAATGGTTCACACAACACCAAGAACCCTTGGAATAACTAGAGAATAAGGATACTTGCACCAAATCGGTTTTGCTCTCTTGTGTACACACACTAGTGCTCATTTCATGAACTAGGGACCTTTTTATATAGTGTGGAGGATTAGGGTTACATTCATGTAAACCCTAATACCCATAACCTTTCATTTCCATAGGATCCATGGGTTAAACACTCCATGGACTATACATGAAAGCTTAGCCCAACCTAAATGAACTTGGCCCACCACATATATAAGAGTCCATATTTAATTAGTTTCTTTTTTATCACTAAATTAATTCTAAATTAATTCTTGATCAATACTAATTAAATAATATGATTTCATATTAATATATTAGAACTTATAATATATTAATATAAATCACTAGTATCTTTTTTCTCATTTTGTCTATCCAATTGTTCCGATGCCATGCAAGCCAAATGGACCATGCCAAGTCGGGTCGAATATATACCAATAAAAGCTATGGGCTTAGACATCTAATCCAACAGGAACATATTCTAGTGTTATGATCATTATATATGCTAGCATGATTATGTGATATATATTGTATGTGTATAGTGGGTGAGGCCCATTGACAGGCGAGGCCTGAGAATAATAGATCTGTGAACCCGGTAGGGCTCGATGCTGGGCAGGGCCAGATGTCGGGCGAGGCCCGATGTAGGGCTGGGGCCCGCTATGTGATTTATTATGTATGGTATGGGGATATTTGGGGAACTCACTAAGCTTTGTGCTTACTGTTTTCAATTTATGTTTCAGGTACTTCCGGTTCCAAGGGGAAGAGCTCGGGATGACTGCATTACATACACTACATGGATTTCGCACTTTATATTTCACTCTGATTTTATGATATTTGATAAACTTGTTTTAATTGGGATGTATGGTTGATGATTGGAATACTGTTTTACTTAAATTAAAAATGAAAATTTTGGACTATATTTTTGGGACGTTTCAATAACCCGTCTTATCTTGCACGTGGATAAGCACCTGGGGCGTATAGATCGAGAATGAATAACCCTGTCTTACATGTGGATAAGTCACTAGGCAAAATCATTTATGTTGCATAAATTTTATAAAACCCGAGTATGTTCAATAAGTATATACGAAAAAGTATACAACACTTTCTTAAATAAGTGGTAAATCTCACAAGTACACAAGTACATCTATATATCCAAGTTATGACATTTATAAATTATATGTGTGTGTGTCTGTATATATATATATATATATATATATATATATATATATATATATATATATATATATAAGTTAAATACTACAAAGGTTATAAAGTTCGATCACATTTGATCATAACACTAGTATATGTTCTAGTCATCGGGCCTCGCCCGGCATCGAGCCCAGTCCTGTATACACAGCAACATATAACACATGTAAAGGTCACACATACTCCTAGCATCCTAGCATAATCAATAAGGGTCGGAATTGGTGCTTTAGACCCACTAAACCCAGTGAGGAAAGGCACCTTGAATGCTAAATCTCACTGAAAGAAATCCCTAGCTGCTGCCCTGAGGACTCTCCGAGCTAAACAATCCAAACAACACCCAATTAACAATTGGGTACCAAATCGTAACCATAAACTAAACTTGGGGTAAAATGACCATTTTAGCCCTGACCTAGTTTTATCCAAGACCAAGGCTCAAATCCACAATCTAAGAGGCGCAAAACCAAATAATCGTCCAAGGCCCACTTATGGCCCAATTTTCCAAATTGGGCCCAAACTCCTCATATGGCTCTTACCCTAAAGTCTAATATTTTAATTTAGTCCAAAAGCTTGATTTCAGATGGCCCAATAAGGCCCAAGGCAACAAGGTTGTAACGACGTAAATTTTAAAACAATTTTTCATTTTTTTCCACATGATAAAACTCATATAATATTCTCAAAATCTCATGTATCAAGTGTCATCATAATAAAACATATCCCAGAATCTCAAAACATAATCCTCTGCCAGTGTGTACAAATCATGCCGGCGCCTTCCCGCGATCCTTGTTGGTACCTGAAACACATATCACATAACACGGTAAGCATAAATGCTTAGTGAGTTCCCCAAAATACCACATACAACACATAAGCCACTCGAGGCTATAACTTGGTATGACCCTCCGGTCAATGTGTCTCAGCGGGACCCTCCAGTCCCGTACCTCGTTGGACCCTCCAGTCCGGTCTAGCTCGTTGGACCCTCCGGTCCGGTGTAAATCTTTGGACCCGCTGGTCCGGTCTAAATCGTAGGACCCTCCGGTCCGGTCTATATAACACATAGCATACATATATCACAAAGCACATAAACTCAACATATACATAACATATAAGACCCTCCGGTCTGCACATAGTTACCACTCTAGGTAATGTATAGTGAGAAGACTCACCTCGGGTAATCTCGGAAAGTCTCGAACTCGAATATCTGATCTAGCCTCCGCCTAATCACATAAAGTAATTATTTCTAATTAATACGGCTCTCAAAGGCTAGACTAATCCCTCCCTATATTCTCTCAGAAGGGAAAAAGACCATTTTACCCCTCCAATGGTCCAATGTCCAAATGTTGACCAAACCCTAAAAGTCAACCCCAGTCAGCGGTCCAACTTTGACCAGACTCGTCGAGTGCACTCGGGTGACTCGGTGAGTCCATACGTGTCCTGTGAATCCTCCTAAGACCTCAATCGAGTCGTCGAGTTAACCTTTCTCTCGACGATTACTACTGATCACGAATCATGGTGCAACACGATCCGACTCGTCGATTCCGCTCATGGACTCGGCGAGTTTTTTCCATGAGAATGCTCAAACGACCTTCTGAGGTCAGATCTATTTCTATAACCTATAGATCTAGCCTTCTAACACTCAAAAGTTACGTAAAGGTCCAAACTTTATGCTCATGCAACACTCATATGGCTCTATATGATGATTTAGCCCTAATATGACATCCATGTTCCAAAACTCAAAAAGGGACTGCATAAAGCTGGATGTTTGGGGCTCTCTAGACCTCCCAAGGTCCAGATCTAAGGTCTATTTCACATTGGGACCTCTCATGCTCTTATTCCAACTCAATAAAGGGTAAAGAAACCCTTGATTCAAGAAGCCTACACAATAAAGAAGAAAAGGGCCGAATTGCTACCTCAAAGTGAAGCCTCCTTGCTTGAAAGTCTCATAATAACAACCTCCTTTGGTCCTTCTTGTTGGATCACTTCTCCTCCTTAGCAAAATCACAACAAATGGATCAAGATGGCTCTCTCTCTCACTACACACGCTCAAATATGCTAGGGTTCTTTCTTTTGGGAAGGTAGCCGCAACTGAAGGCTATAAATGCCTTTAAATAGGGCTCAGGCCCAAAGATTTAGGGTTTCTGCCAACAGCGCGGACTCATCGAGTCGCCTCACCGACTCGTCGAGTCCATTCATTAATCCGAGTCATCAATCGTGATCCTACTCGACGAGTCTAGGCGTCAACTCGTCGAGTCCCTCTTCTCAACTCAAAATAAATATTTAAATTATGATACCTGGAAATCCGGATGTTTTAATTCTCCCCCACTAGAATCAGACTTCGCCCTCGAAGTCTTACTCTACAAACAACTCTGGGTGCTGCTCCCGCATCTCTGTCTCCGGCTCCCAAGTCAGCTCGGACCCTCTCCGATGTTGCCACTGGACCTGAACCAAAGGCACCTCCTTGTTCCTCAGAACCTTGATCTTCCGATCCAAGATCGCGATCTGCCTCTCAATGTAATTCAGGCTCGCATCAACCTGAATATCCTCTAGCAGCACTACTGCCGTCTCATCGGCTATATACTTCCTCAACTGGGATACGTGGAAGGTATCATGAATCTGGCTCAACTCCGCATGCAGCTCTAAACGGTATGCTACCTTACTCACTCTCGCGGTCACCCTGAACGGACCAATGTATCGGGGCCCCAGCTTGCCCCTCTTCCTGAATCGGATCACTCCTTTCCAAGGAGACACCTTCAGGAGTACGAAATCTCCAACCTGGAACTCGAGCTCGGATCGCCGTCTATCTGCATAGCTCTTCTAACGGCTCTGGGCTGTCAGTAACCTCTGCCTGACCTGATGTATCTGCTCAGTCGTCTTAAGCACTATCTCAGTGCTACCCATCACTCGCTACCCTACCTCTCCCCAACAGATGGGAGTCTGACACCTCCTCCCATACAAAAGCTCGAAGGGAGGCATACCAATACTCGAATGGTGGCTGTTGTTGTAGGAAAACTCAGCCAAAGGTAGGTATATATCCCTACTTCCACCGAAGTCCATAACACATGCTCGAAGCATATCCTCAAGTGTCTGAATCGTCCGCTCACTCTGTCCATCCGTCTGGGGGTGGTAAGCAGTGCTGAAGTGCTATCTCGTACCCAACTCCTCATGGAACTTCTTCCAGAACCTGGAAGTGAAACACACGTCTCGATCTGACACAATCGAGACCGGCACTCCATGCTGCGACACCACCTCCCTCACATATATCTCTGCCAGCCTCTCCGCAGAAGAGCTCTCACTGATAGCAAGGAAGTGAGCGTTCTTCGTCAGCCGGTCCACAATCACCCAAATTGCATCAACACCCCTCGCGGTCCTCGGCAATTTGGTGATAAAATCCATAGAAATTTGTTCCCACTTCCACTGGGGAACCTCTAGTGGCTGCAACTTGCCATGCGGATGATGGTGCTCGGCCTTAACCCGACGACAGGTCAAGCACCTCTCTACTACCCATGCAACATCCCTCTTCATACAGGGCCACCAGTAGTCTCTCTTCAGGTCCAAATACATCTTAGTGGCCCCGGGATGGATCGAGAATCTCGATATATGCGCCTCCTCCATCAGAGTGCTACGTGCCCCGCCCCGTATAAGGCACCCATATCCGACCTCGAAAGGTCCTCATCCCTCGGCTATCCATCACAAACTCGGAACATGCCCAACTACCCGCTCCCTCTTGAGGTTCTCTGGTCTCACAGCCTCTGCCTGGGCCTCTCGGATGGTATCTAATACCGGAGTCATCACCGTCATCCTCATGCATATATCTCGAATCGGGGCGCTCTCCGCCCTGCGGCTCAGAGCATCGGCTACCACGTTAGCCTTGCCCGGGTGGTATAGGATGTCACAACTAGGAATTCTGATGCTTTGTAAAACACTTAACAAAGATAACATTGTAGTTAAAACTTGAAAACATGTATGGTGCTTATTCAATGACCACAAAATTCCATCAAATACTCTATACAAACATTCAAATAGTCAACAAAAGGTTGGAAACCCTAAAAATCCCGGTTCAAGTCCATTTTGGACTAGGATTTTCTTATTGGGCCTAATGGACCAATAAGCTTCCAATTTGACTATTTTGGGCTTAGAACTCTTATTTGGGCTCTAATTGGGCCCCTTTAGCATGAAACTTAACATTTTGGGCCTCATAAGCCTAAAATGGACTAGTTTATCTTTAATGGGCCTTATTGGGCCATAACAAATCTAATTATCCCAATGGGCCGAAAACTATCAAGTTGGGCTTCACATTTCGAAACTCAAACACAAAGGCCCAAATCTTTTCTTTCCTCCTCTCTCTCTCGGCCCAAGTATACAAAAAAAAAAGGAAAAATGATGAATAAATGCCCATGACACCTCATTGTTGTTTAGTGGTAAATTATGGGATTATCCAACATACATCCAAGACAAATCTCATGTCCCCATGCATTCATCTCTCTCTTCTACTCTTTCTTATTACTTGCGGCCGGGGATCACCAAACACACACACACACACATCTTCAAACTCTCATCCCAAACACTCTCAAGCACATCCTCTTCTCCATTCAAATTTTCGAGATCTTGGAAACATTTCAAGGAGGTTCTTCTACAAAAATCATCCTACTAGGTAAGTTGATGCTTGGATCCATGATCAAGATTCTTAGTTTTATCAAAATTCTCTTCTCAACTCATATAAACTCATGATCATCATCCTAGAAACCCCTAAGATCGAGATCCACCCAAGAACGCTTGCTAGGACCAAATTTTCTTCATTTCTTTCTTCAAAACCGTGAGCAATAAAGCAAGGTGAGTTCATACCCCTCTATTTTTGGTTTTCACAAGTTTTATGGGGGAGAATATAAGTAAGATGTATAGATCTATGTGTATGTGTAGGTTATGTGTGATTTCATGTGTTTATGTGGTAAATATGTAACAAAAAGGAAAGAAATCTCGAGATATATGGCACAAGAAGGAAAATAAACATGATCTAAGATATATTACACTAAACAAGTCAAGAAAAATTACCCTCTAAGGTTATAAGAAACATATTGCAACATAAAACTCATTTTTGGACTATATTTGTCAAATAAACAAAAATTGGGTTAAAAATTGTCATTCACGTTTTTCTTTAGGACCAAAAGAGTCAAAACAGTTAAAATAAATGTTTTTATAAATACTATGGTCTTCAAAGGACTAGAAATGTGATTTGTAGCGTAATGGGCCAATTTTTGGGCTTTTCGGCCCATAGGCCCAAAAATTGCGAAAAATGTGATTTTCAAGGGGTTGAAATGGTAAATTTCTCAAAACAGGGGGTAAAAGGGTAAACAAAACTATTTCAGGGGTTAAAATGATTTTTTTCCAAAAGGGATCAAAAATGTCAAGTTTTTGGAATTTGGGTCAAAATTGTAAAAGTTGCGAAAAGTTGGACTTTAACTGAAAAACTCTTTGCTGAAAGGGCTGAAACTGCCAAAGAGTAAATTTTGAGCTAAAAACATTACTTAAACAAGTCTATGGATCAAAAATGTCAAGAAAATGGTTTTAGGGACCTAAAATGTTTTTTTTAAATAAGGGACTAAGATTGTCATTTTTATTGAAGAAGGGCTGAATAGGTCAAACCAATATTTTGAATCAATTACTTTATTATTAAGATATTTGGGTCAAAAAAAATACTAAATTACAACTTATGAAAATAGAATGAAGAATATACATATATTTTTAAATATCGTTATAAACAATCGACAAGCCTCATGTCGTTGCAAATATTAACAATTGTTCAATCAAGCTTCCGACAATTATACTATACCTAAAACAAGTAAATATTCAAATTGTTGGGCTTGAAAGATCCTAATCATGCTTATTGGGCCTTCGTGGCCCATTGACATGACTTTCGGGCCTAACAATGATAACACATGTCTATTGGGCCTCCTGTGACCCAATTACATGCTTAATGGACCCTCAATGGTTTTTACATGCTATTGGGCCTCAGTGGCCCATTATGCATTACTAGTAAGGTCCAAGTAATTTATATGCGAAAGGGGCCAACGCGCTTTTCGTATACTCGACAACCTTTTATAACATACGAAATTAGTAAGGCCTACTAGTCCTCTTCTCCTCGTCTGTTAGGCTTACCTTCTTTACGTGTAAAATAAAATTCGATCATTAATCAAGGTTAATCAAACTCATATGGATTGAGTGAGTAATAACGGGTGACACCAATAAGTGTCGGTCGTAGTCTGTAGTTGTAATCAAAGTCTCCTAGAGGGAGAGCGAGAGTTTGTGTATAGATCTATACGGGGGTGACTCCCCCACACCTAAGTTGTTCGCTACAGTTAGACTTGGCCAGTCTAGGGTGACAAAGTCTTAAGATCAAATTTCGGTGTTCATTAGAATACTAAGACAGACGAACTAGTCATTATCATGCATGGTTATAACGACTCACGTAGAAATCCGACATCATTAATCAGGGGAATCATTAATCAAGGGAAATCATTAATCAAGGGAAATCATTAATCAAAGGAAGATCATTAATCAAAGGAAATCATATTCATTCGATGTAACGATTCCATAAAGCAAAACAATCATAACTTTTATTCGGAAGACATCGGGTTTTCCGGGGAAATAAATCTTACTCACTTGTACTTTCAAACATTATAATGCAAAACTTCTCATTTATTCATGTTTTGAAATCATTCACGCATATACTCACAGGATCATCACAATATTTTTCAAGAAAGTTTTATTACAGAAAATATCGGATTTTCTGGGTTTTGCCAATGACATAAACTACTTTACCTCAATCACACTTATGAACTCACCAACATTATATATGTTGACCGTTTTCAAAATAACTTGTATTCTCAGTTAATCATTAGACAAGGAGGCATCCGGTGTGTTGAAAGTTTTCTTTTGTAGTAGCTAATCACCAAACACTTTATATTTTGAAATCATGTACTGTAAACCTTGTACTTGATGTAATCAATGCCAGTTGTACTATGTAATGGTTGGTGATGCATGTGTTATGTTTCATATATATTCATTGTGATGATATTTCAATTTAAGTCACGCGAGCCCTCAGACGTTTCCGCCGTCTGGTTCGGGGGTGTGACAGGTTGGTATCAGAGCACTGTTTATAGTGAACTGGCATATCTAACCACACATTGATATGCAACTATAAACCCAACAAGGGACTAAATAACTCTAAACAAAACAAATAAAATATACCAATAAACACTCTTATATGTGCGACTTAGAAAAAAACGAACACAATAACAACTCGAATAAAACAATTGGGAGAACCTGACATCCCGGTTAAGCCAGGACTGTTTATAGTTATATTAGGGATGAATGTAGCCTGATCAACTACATTTCTTCGTAATACAACTATCACATGCCCTGGAACGATCGTGATGGTCAGTAAACCCAAGGCATACCCTATTGTTAATCAAGAAGAATGCATTAACCCAATTTCTATAACAACTAAAATTATTTTAGGATTAATAATAGCTTATTTATATACCTCTTCACGTATACCTCCCCCCCCCCCCCCCCGTGCAGACAGTATGGTTGGGTTCCATCTCCCTGGAGATCCGTATTTCCCCAATCAGGGAAATAACGGGTGGCTAGAGGAATCTGACGAGGAGCCTGAAGAGGACCCCAAGGAAGAAGAGAAAAAGAAAGGAAAGAGTAACAAGAGAAGAGGTAAACAGAACTCAGAGTCATCTAAGAAGCAACAGACAGTGACTGTTCACGCAGCAACCCAAGCTACCCCAGCACCACATGCTCCAGCCTCATCCATGCCGAATACTCCGAGGCAGTACACAGGGAATCTTCCAAAGTGTAACAAGTGTAAATACGATCACCTCGGGGAATGCAGAGAGATGATGTGCACAAGATGCAACCGGAAGGGCCATACAACAAAATATTGTAAGGCCCAGTTTCCACAAAACCAGATGCCCAACAACAACAACAACAACAACAACAACAACAACAACAACAACACCAAGGACGGAGCCAGTTATACCTGTTATGGGTGCGGGAAGACTGGACATTTCAGACGAAATTGTCCCAATGCGAACACCCAGGCGACAGGAGCAGCAGGAAGAGTACTGACTATGGGGCAAGGAGAAGCGGTTCAGGATCCCGCTGTCGTCACCGGTACGTTTCTCCTTAACCACTCATATGCATGCATCCTGTTTGATACCGGAGCAGAGCGAAGCTTTATGAGTAACAAATTCAAACACTTGCTAAAACAACAACCCCAAAGGCTTAATGAAACCTTTACGGTGGAAATGGCTAATGGGAAAACAGAATCAGCTGGGGAAATCTATGTAGGATGTACCCTAACTTTAAATCAGCATACCTTTCAAATAAACTTGATGCCTGTAACTATTAGGAATTTTGATGTGATTATCGGCATGGACTGGTTAAGCCCCAATCATGCCGAAATTTTGTGTCGCGAGAAGGTCATTCGCCTTCATCTCCCTAATCATGAAACCCTAATTATATACGGAGACAAACCTAGTACGAACCTTCGTCTTATCTCTTGCATTAGGGCACAAAGGTGTCTTCAAAGGAAGGACTTGGCGTTTCTGGCACACATAGTGGATAAGTCCAAGGAAGAGGTCAATATTCGAGACATCCCAGTGGCTTGCGACTTCCCGGACGTCTTTCCCAAAGATCTTCCGGGGATACCCCCGGAAAGACAAGTCGAGTTCCGAATTCACCTGGTACCGGGAGCTACGCCAATGGCCAAATCACCCTATAGGTTGGCTCCTGCGGAGATGCAAGAACTATCAAGCCAACTCAGCGAGCTCTTGAGTAAAGGATTCATCCGACCTAGCTTCTCACCCTGGGGAGCTCCGGTCCTTTTTGTTAAGAAGAAGGACGGATCCTTTAGGATGTGTATCGATTATAGAGAGCTGAATAAGCTCACTATCAAAAATCGCTACACACTTCCACGAATCAACGACCTGTTCGACCAGCTCCAGGGAGCAAATTATTTCTCTAAGATAGATCTACGGTCCGGCTACCACCAGCTCAAGGTCCGGGAAGAGGATATCCCCAAAACCGCTTTCCGAACCCGCTATGGACATTATGAATTCGTTGTGATGCCCTTCGGTCTAACGAATGCCCCTGCTGCATTCATGGACCTAATGAATCAAGTCTGCCGACCATTCCTCGACAACTTTGTCATCGTTTTCATCGACGATATTCTAGTCTATTCTCGAAGCGAAGAGGAGCACGGCTGACATTTCCGGCAAATCTTGGAAACACTACGAACTGAAAAGTTATACGCAAAACTCTCTAAATGCGAGTTGTGGCTCCGTAGCGTAAACTTTTTAGGTCATGTTGTCAGCCAAGAAGGGATACATGTGGACCCCTCTAAGATCAAAGCCATTGAAGGATGGGCAGTCCCAGCGACACCCATAGAAATTCGTCAATTTTTAGGTCTCGCAGACTATTACAGGAGATTTATTCAGAACTTCTCCAAAACAGCCAAGCCACTTACCATGCTTACACAGAAGGCTGTACCATTTAAATGGACAGAAAAGCAGGAGGTTGCCTTCCGAACTTTGAAGCAAGCTCTCTATAGTGCACCAGTAATATCACTACCAGAGGGAACATAGGACTTCGTAGTTTACTGCGATGCTTCGAATCCGGGTTTAGGCTGTGTACTCATGCAGCGTGGCAAGGTGATAGCTTATGCATCCCGACAACTGAAAACACATGAGGTGAATTATACCACCCCTGATCTCGAATTAGGAGCTGTGGTCTTCGCCTTAAAAATTTGGAGGCACTACCTTTATGGTACCAAGTGCACCATTTTCACCGACCACAAGAGTCTCCAGCACATCTTAAATCAAAAGGAGTTGAACATGAGGCAGCGAAGATGGGTTGAGCTGCTAAACGATTATGAGTGCGAAATCAAGTACCACCCAGGCAAGCTAACGTGGTAGCTGATGCCTTAAGTCGGAAGGAATACTCCCATCGTCGTGTGAAGACTCTTTCAATAACCATCAAATCTCATATGTCCTCACAAATCAAAGCAGCCCAGTTCGATGCCATGAAGACAGAAAACAAAACGAGCGAAGCATTACGTGGAATGGAAAAGAACTTCGAAGTCAAGGACGATGGAACATATTATTTCATGAACCGAATTCGGGTCCCTAAACTTGGAGGATTCAGAGAAGTATTCATGAATGAAGCTCATAAGACCCGATACTCCATCCATCCAAGGTCAGATAAAATGTACCTGGATGCCAAGAAATGTTATTGGTGGCCTAACATGAAGGCGGAGATTGCCACATACGTTAGCAAATGCCTGACTTGTGCTAAAGTGAAGGTAGAGTATCAAAAGACCTCGGAACTATTACAGCAGCCGGTAATACCCGAGTGGAAATGGGAAAGGATTACTATCGACTTTGTGACCAAATTACCCAAAACAACAGATGGATTGGATACCATATGGGTGATAGTCGACAGGTTGACGAAATCCGCTCATTTCCTGCCAATAAAGGAGACATACAAGATGGAGCAACTAACAAGGATCTACATCAAGGAAATTGTGAGACTCCACGGAGTACCAATATCTATCATCTCAGATCGAGATAGTAGGTTCACTTCACGCTTTTGGCAATCACTACAGAAGGCTATGGGGACACAACTCGACATGAGCACTGCTTACCACCCCCAGACGGATGGTCAGAGTGAGCGAACCATTCAAACGCTTGAGGATATGCTTCGAGCATGTGTGATAGACTTTGGAAGGTCGTGGGATACCCACTTACCTTTAATTGAGTTTTCATACAACAACAGTTATCACACAAGCATCAAAGTTGCTCCTTTCGAAGCATTATATGGTCGTAAATGTAGATCACCGTTGTGTTGGACAGAGGTAGGCGACACTCAGCTGGCAAGAGGGAAGACATCAAGCAATGCATTGACAGGACCAGAAATCATACGCGAAATGACAGAGAAGATAGTTCAAATCAAGACTCGACTTCAAGCATCACGCGACCGACAGAAGAGCTACGCCGATCAGCAACGAAAGCCTTTGGAATTTCAAGTCGGGGATTGGGTGTTGTTAAAGGTCTCCCCCTGGAAAGGGGTGATCCGTTTTGGGAAACGGGTAAAACTAAACCCACGGTACATTGGACCCTTCGAGGTTCTTGCCCGAATCGGTCCAGTGGCTTATAGACTGCAACTACCTGCCGAACTCAGCAGTGTACACCAGTGTTTCATGTTTCAAATTTAAATAAGTGCTTATCCGACAAGACTCTCGTCATCCCGTTAGAAGAAATCGAAATCAACGAGAATCTCCTGTTCATCGAAGAACCCGTCGAAATCATGGACAGGGAAGTGAAGCGTACTAAGCAAAGTCGCATTCCGATTGTGAAAGTTCGGTGGAACGCGAAACGCGGACCAGAATTCACATAGGAACGCGAAGACCAGATGAAGCAGAAGTACCCTCACCTATTCTCGCATTCTCAAAGCTAGCCTTAAAAAGAATTTCGGGACGAAATTCCCTCTAACGGGGGGATGATGTCACAACTAGGAATTCTGATGCTTTGTAAAACCCTTAACAATGATAACATTATAGTTAAAACTTGAAAACATGTATGGTGCTTATTCAATTACCACAAAATTCCATCAAATACTCTATACAAACATTCAAATAGTCAACAAAAGGTTGGAAACCCTAAAAATCCCGGTTCAAGTCCATTTTGGACTAGGATTTTCTTATTAGGGCCTAATGGACCAATAAGCTTCCAATTTGACTATTTTGGGCTTAGAACTCTTATTTGGGCGCTAATTGGGCCCCTTTAGCATGAAACTTAACATTTTGGGCCTCATAAGCCTAAAATGGACTAGTTTATCTTTAATGGGCCTTATTGGGCCATAACAAATCTAATTATCCCAATGGGCCGAAAACTATCAAGTTGGGCTTCACATTTCGAAACTCAAACATAAAGGCCCAAATCTTTTCTTTCCTCCTCTCTCTCTCGGCCCAAGTATACAAAAAAAAGGAAAAATGTTGAATAAATGCCCATGACACCTCATTGTTGTTTAGTGGTAAATTATGGGATTATCCAACATACATCCAAGACAAATCTCATGTCCCCATGCATTCATCTCTCTCTTCTACTCTTTCTTATTACTTGCGGCCGGTGATCACCAAACACACACACACACACACATCTTCAAACTCTCATCCCAAACACTCTCAAGCACATCCTCTTCTCCATTCAAATTTTCGAGATCTTGGAAACATTTCAAGGAGGTTCTTCTACAAAAATCATCCTACTAGGTAAGTTGATGCTTGGATCCATGATCTAGATTCTTAGTTTTATCAAAATTCTCTTCTCAACTCATATAAACTCATGATCATCATCCTAGAAACCCCTAAGATCGAGATCCACCCAAGAAGGCTTGCTAGGACCAAATTTTCTTCATTTCTTTCTTCAAAATCGTGAGCAACAAAGCAAGGTGAGTTCAAACCCCTCTATTTTCGGTTTTCACAAGTTTTATGGGGGAGAATATAAGTAAGATGTGTAGATCTATGTGTATGTGTATGTGTATGTTATGTGTGATTTCATGTGTTTATGTGGTAAATATGTAACAAAAAGGAAAAAAATCTCGAGATCTATGGCACAAGAAGGAAAATAAACATGATCTAAGATATATTACACTAAACAAGTCAAGAAAAATTACCCTCTAAGGTTATAAGAAACATATTGCAACATAAAACTCATTTTTGGACTATATTTGTCAAATAAACAAAAGTTGGATTAAAAATTGTCATTCACGTTTTTCTTAAGGACCAAAAGAGTCAAAACAGTTAAAATAAATGTTTTTATGAATATTATGCTCTTCAAAGGACTAGAAATGTGATTTGTAGCCTAATGGGCCAATTTTTGGGCTTTTCGGCCCATAGGCCCAAAAATTGCGAAAAATGTGATTTTCAAGGGATTGAAATGGTAAATTTCTCAAAACAGGGGGTAAAAGGGTAAACAAAACTATTTCAGGGGTTAAAATGATTTTTTTCCAAAAGGGATCAAAAATGTAAAGTTTTTGGAATTTGGGTCAAAATTGTAAAAGTTGCGAAAAGTTGGACTTTAACTGAAAAACTCTTTGCTGAAAGGGCTGAAACTGCCAAAGAGTAAATTTTGAGCTAAAAACATTACTTAAACAAGTCTATGGATCAAAAATGTCAAGAAAATGGTTTTAGGGACCTAAAATGTTTTTTTTAGATAAGGCACTAAGATTGTCATTTTTATTGAAGAAGGGCTGAATAGGTCAAACCAATATTTTGAATCAATTACTTTATTATTAAGATATTTGGGTCAAAAAAAATACTAAATTACAACTTATGAAAATAGAATGAAGAATATACATATATTTTTAAATATCGTTATAAACAATCGACAAGCCTCGTGTCGTTGCAAATATTAACAATTGTTCAATCAAGCTTCCGACAATTATATTATACCTAAAACAAATAAATATTCAAATTGTTGGGCTTGAAAGATCCTAATCATGCTTATTGGGCCTTCGTGGCCCATTGACATGACTTTCGGGCCTAACAATGATAACACATGTCTATTGGGCCTCCTGTGACCCAATTACATGCTTAATGGACCCTCAATGGTTTTTACAAGCTATTGGGCCTCAGCGGCCCATTATGCATTACTAGTAAGGTCCAAGTAAATTATATGCGAAAGGGGCCAACGCGCTTTTCGTATACTCGACAGCCTTATATAACATACGAAATTAGTAGGGCCTAGTAATCCTCTTCTCCTCGTCTCTTAGGCTTACCTTCTTTACGTGTAAAATAAAATTCGATCATTAATCAAGGTTAATCAAACTCATGTGGATTGAGTGAGTAATAACGGGTGACACCAATAAGTGTTGGTCGTAGTCTGTAGTTGTAATCAAAGTCTCCTAGAGGGAGAGCGAGAGTTTGTGTATAGATCTGTACGGGGGTGACTCCCCCACACCTAAGTTGTTCGCTACAGTTAGACTTGGCCAGTCTAGGGTGACAAAGTCTTAAGATCAAATATCGGTGTTCATTAGAATACTAAGACAGACGAACTAGTCATTATCATGCATGGTTATAACGACTCACGTAGAAATCCGACATCATTAATCAGGGGAATCATTAATCAAGGGAAATCATTAATCAAGGGAAATCATTAATCAAAGGAAGATCATTAATCAAAGTTCGATGTAACGATTCCATAAAGCAAAACAATCATAACTTTTATTCGGAAGACATCGGGTTTTCCGGGGAAATAAATCTTACACACTTGTACTTTCAAACATTATAATGCAAAACTTCTCATTTATTCATGTTTTGAAATCATTCACGCATATACTCACAGGATCATCACAATATTTTTCAAGAAAGTTTTATTACAGAAAATATCAGATTTTCTGGGTTTTGCCAATGACATAAACTACTTTACCTCAATCACACTTATGAACTCACCAACATTATATATGTTGACCATTTTCAAAATAACTTGTATTCTCAGTTAATCATTAGACAAGGAGGCATCCGGTGTGTTGAAAGTTTTCTTTTGTAGTAGCTAATCACCAAACACTTTATATTTTGAAATCATGTACTGTAAACCTTGTACTTGATGTAATCAATGCCAGTTGTACTATGTAATGGTTGGTGATGCATGTGTTATGTTTCATATATATTCATTGTGATGATATTTCAATTTAAGTCACGCGAGCCCTCGGACGTTTCCGTCGTCTGGTTCGGGGGTGTGACATAGGATCTCACGGTCATAATCCTTTACCACATCCAACCATCTCCTCTGACGCATGTTCAGGTTGGGCTGATCCATCAGATACTTCAAACTCTTGTGGTCCGTGTATACAGTACACCGAACCCCATACAAATAATGGCGCCATATCTTGAGGGCGAACACTACTGCCCCCAACTCCAAATCGTGGGTAGGATACCTCGTCTCATGAGGCTTCAGCTGCCTCGATGTGTATGTTATCACGTGCACTCTTTGCATAAGCACCGCACCCAACCCTGATATGGATGCATCACAGTAAACCACAAAATCCTCCATTCCCTCCGGAAGGGCTAACACTGGGGCTTCGCATAGTCTCTGGCGAAGAGTCTCAAACGAGGTCTACTGCTCTGGACCCCAAGAAAAAGAAACGCCCCTCCGAGTCAATCTGGTGAGGGGAACGACAATCTTGGAGAAATCCCGGATAAATCTCTGATAGTAGCCGGCCAACCCCAGAAAACTCCTGATCTCGGTGGGGGATCTCGGTACCTCCCAACTCATGATAGCCTCAATCTTGGCCGGATCGACCAATATCCCATTCTGATTAACAAGATGTCCCAGGAACTGGACCTCTTCTAACCAGAAATCACACTTGGAGAATTTGGCATAAAGCCTCTCCGATCTCAATACTCCAAGGATCTCCCTCAGGTGCTCCTCATGCTGCTCTCTGGTCCTCGAGTACACTAGAATGTCGTCGATGAACACAATCACCGATCGATCCAACATCGGCCTGCATACTCGGTTCATGAGGTCCATGAACGCCGCTGGTGCATTGGTGAGCCCAAAAGGCATCACCACGAACTCGTAATGCCTATAACGAGTCCTAAATGTTGTCTTCTGGATATCCTCATCACGCACCCTCATCTGGTGATATCCAGACCTCAAGTCTATCTTGGAAAACCAAGACGCACCCTGCAACTGATCGAACAGATCGTCGATCCTCGGTAATGGATAACGGTTCTTGACCGTTAATTTGTTCAACTCCCGTTAATCAATGCACATCCGGTGTGAACCATCCTTTTTCTTGACAAAAAGGATCGGCGCTCCCCACGGCGAGCTACTCGGTCGGATGAATCCCTTCCCCAACAGCTCCTGAAGCTGTGAGGATAACTCTTGCATCTCCGGTGGCGCAAGGCGATAGGGTGCCTTGGCAATAGGTGTTGCCCACGGAACCAAATCGATGCGGAACTCCACTTGCCTCTCGGGAGGCACACCCGGCAACTCCTCGGGGAAAACATCCGGAAACTCTCGCACTATCGGTACCTCACCGACAGAACTCGGCCTCTCTACGGCAACTCGTGTATCCATCACATAGGCTACAAACCCTCTACAGCCCTGCTGTAGACTCTGTCTCGCTCTGGCAGCCGAACAAAATTCAAACCCAGATCGGGTACCCTCGCCATACACCGTCAGCACTCCCCCACTAGGGTCTCGTATGGTCACCAACTACCGCTCGCAGTCTATAACAGCTCCAAATCGGCTCAACCAGTCCATACCCACGATGACACAAACATCACCCATCGCAATCAGTACCAGATCTATCGGGAACTCAACACCGAAAATCTCGAGCACACATCCTCGAATCACATCAGTAGCATAAACCGCTCGCTCGTCAGCTATGGAAACTGGTAGAGGTCGACTCAACGCCTCTCGTCGGGTACTGATGTGCTGGCTAAACGCTAATGACATGAAAGATCGACTCGCACCCGAGTCAAATAACACCAAAGCAGGTATAGAACTCACAAGAAAAGTACCTATGCATACCACAGAATAAGCACAATATCTCAAACTCAGTATAAGAAAATAAAAGAATACATACCAGCCACGACATCGGGCGCTCCGCGGACCTCCTCCGCTGTCAACTAAAAGGCTCTCCCGCGATCCTTCGGTGCCTCGGCCTTCGCTGGCCGAACCTCGGTAGCTCTAGCAGCAGGTGCAGATCCCTGTGCTGATCCATGTAGCAGCTGCGAGCACTCGGCCTTCCGATGGCCTGTCTGGTTGTAATGAAAGCAAACCGAAAATCCCTTGGGGCAATCCCTCGCGATATGTCCCTCCTTCCCACACTTGTAGCACACACCCGCTCTGCATCTCCCATCATGGCTCTTGCCGCACTTCCCGCAAGTGCGGCCCTTCGGACCTCCAGATCTCAAATCAGCAGGCTTTGCCCGCTTGGCTGCCGGCTGAGACTGTACCGGCCGCCTATCCCTCCTCTGGTACCTGAAACACAAATCATGTCGGCGCCTTCCCGCGATCGTCGCTGGTACCTGAAACACATATCACATAACACGGTAAGCATAAACGCTTAGTGAGTTCCCCAAAATACCACATACAACACATAATCCACTCGAGGCTATAACTCGGTATGACCCTCCGGTCAATGTGTCTCAACGGGACCCTCTAGTCCCGTAGCTCGTTGGACCCTCCAGTCCGGTCTAAATCGTAGGACCCTCCGGTCCGGTCTATATAACACATAGCATACATATATCACAAAGCACATACACTCAACATACACATAACACATAAGACCCTCCGGTCTGCACATAGTTACCACTCTAGGTAATGTATAGTGAGAAGACTCACCTCGGGTAATCTCGAAAAGTCTCGAACTCGAATATCTGATCTAGCCTCCGCCTAATCACATAAAGTAATTATCTCCAATTAATACGGCTCTCAAAGGCTAGACTAATCCCTCCCTATATTCTCTCAGAAGGGGAAAAGACCATTCTACCCCTCCAATGCTCCAATGTCCAAATGTTGACCAAACCCTAAAAGTCAACCCCAGTCAACGGTCCAACTTTAACCAGACTCGTCGAGTGCACTCGGGTGATTCGGCGAGTCTATACGTGTCCTCTGAGTCCTCCTAAGGCCTCACTCGACTCGTCGATTTAACCTTTCTCTCGACGGTTACCACTGATCACGAATCGTGGTGCAACACGATCCGACTCGTCGAGTCCGCTCATGGACTCGGCGAGTTTCTTCCATGAGAATGCTCAAACGACCTTCTGAGGTCAGATCTGTTTCTCTAACCTATAGATCTGGCCTTCTAACACTCAAAAGTTACATAAAGGTCCAAAATTTATGCTCAAGCAACACTCATATGGCTCTATATGATGATTTAGCCCTAATATGACATCCATGTTCCAAAACCCAAAAAGGGACTGCATAAAGCTGGATGTTTGGGGCTCTCTGGACCTCCCAAGGTCCAGATCTAAGGTTTATTTCACATTGGGACCTCTCATGCTCTTATTCCAACTCAATAAAGGGTAAAGAAACCCTTGATTCAAGAAGCCTACACAATAAAGAAGAAAAGGGTCGAATTGCTACCTCAAAGTGAAGCCTCCTTGCTTGAAAGTCTCAGAACAACAACCTCCTTTGGTCCTTCTTGCTGGATCACTTCTCCTCCTTAGCAAAATCACAACAAATGGATCAAGATGGCTCTCTCTCTCTCTCTCACTACACACGCTCAAATATGCTTGGGTTCTTTCTTTTGGGAAGATAGCCGCAACTGAAAGCTATAAATTCCTTTAAATAGGGCTCAGGCCCAAAGATTTAGGGTTTCTGCCAACAGCGCGGACTCGTCGAGTCGCCTCACCGACTCGTCGTGTCCATTCATTAATCCGAGTCATCAATCGCGATCCTACTCGACGAGTCTAGGCTTCAACTCATCGAGTCCCTCTTCTCAACTCAAAATAAATATTTAAATTATGATACCTGGAAATCCGGATGTTAGAAAGGTCCAAAGAAATGGCCCAACCGAGGCCCAAAAGTTATGCATGCTTCAAGTGTAAACTAGTTTATGTGTATGTAATATGTTACTTGACAAAATAACTTTTTATAAACTAGATATAATTTGGTAAGTGTTTTATATAAGCAAAATATGATATTGCATATGTTCTCACCCACAGTGTATAAAAACATAAAAAGAGGGTCGTAAACACTCATCTTAATGCATGATTTTCGGTTTAGATATGAATGTGATTTGTTTTCGGGAAGCACCACGAGATAGCATGAATAGCAACGAACTTAGACCCGAGTTTGGACTTGGAAATAACTCACTAAATTAACAATAAAAACTCAAGGCTCTAGCCTGGAATCAGCATAGGAAATAAAGGGAACACGGTGACAATAAGGTGGTGGTGGTCGAAGGAGGATCATCACGGCCGCAGGCGACTCCAGCAACTTCGCTTCTTTCATTTTCTTTTCTGCCGACAGCGAACGAGAGAGAGAGAGAGAGAGAGAGAGAGAGAGAGAGAGATAGAGATAGAGGGTGAAGAGAAGGTAGCAGGGGATGTCTGTTGGTGATTGCTCAAAAAAAATAGGGGTGGAGTGGCGGTGGTTCTTGGTGATTACGGGCCACCTCCGGTGGGTGGTTATTTGCCAAGAAATATTGCAAACGGGAGGAGGAGAGAGGAGGAAATGGCTATTGAGTTTGTAATAAATTGAGGAAGACAAGTACCTATTTTATAGTCACGTGGAAGAATGCAAGACCATCCATGCACCATACTTCCATAGTTAGTCAAGTAAAAAAAGACAACCCATGCCTAGTACTTTGAAGTGATGGAAGTAAGGAGGGGTGGGGTATTTCCATGTGGGCAAGGCAAGGAAGAAGCAAAGTTAGATGATTTTTTTTCATCATGCAAGCAAGGTGGTCATGGTGATGTCATTAATCACAATAAGTCCTAAAAACCTTCCTAGATTTGTGTGTCAAGTTCCTGACTTCTAGTATTTTTTTCAAAAGTGGTGAACTAGAGAGAGAGAGAGAGAGAGAGAGAGATTCTTTCAAAATATACAGCTACAAAATCTACTTTTCGATTTGTAAAATACCAATTTTAGATTTAGTATTGTTTAAAAAAATAATAAAATATGTTACTATTTTTTATTTTTAACCCAAAAATTTGTATACTAAAAATGTTTAAAATATAGCCTTGATTCTATTATAAAACTTCCATCATTTGCGTTTTATACAATCTTTAAACTAATATATTAGAAAATTTGATGTTGTATATTGTAAGATATAAGAAATTTTAATGTTTGGTCCTTGGACTAATCAATCTTAATTACTTGACTCCCTAGACTAAAAAGAAGTTAACATTTAATTGTCCTATCAAAATATATATCATAAAAAGCTCAAGGTTAGTTATCAAATCCTATAAAAGACAAATAGTTTGGCAAAGTTTATAATTTTACATAATATTGTTTCTATTATAACAACAATCTTGAATTTGATTACCAATGGTATATATATATATATATATATATATATATATATATATATATATATATATATATATATATATATATTAGGTTATAACTCGTGGAAACCACATGTAAGAAAGAAAAATAATATTGATAATTAAAAATAGGAACACAAAATCAAAGATTTATAAAATTTTATCCTTATTTTTACATAAACATACATGTTTAAATTGCACAATTCTTTTTAAAATGAAGATGATTCCCACATTTAATGACGTAGCAAAACAAAAAACAAAATAAACCTAAACAATGAAGCAATTTATTAAACATAAAATATACATTACAATTTAACAAACATTATTTATTATTGATATATTTTGATATTCAACAAACATTCAACATATTTACATATTATTGATCATGTATTAAACATAATTAATTTAATAATTAACCATTTGATTTTATTTATTTTAATATATTCATAAATAATATATGCGTATTATTTTTAATCATTTGATTTCACGTTTTTTGACTAATATTTTCTCATAAAATTTGCTAATCAACTCTATAGCACATTGCCAAGAAATCCACCTAGAACTTTTTTGATATCCGCCACACTTCCACCAAGTAAACTAAAATCCTTTTGTTTAATAGGTTAAATGCAAGAAATAGCAATGTACTTTCAATAATTAGTTTATTATAGCATCGTACATTGAAATGAAGTTAGGATGCCATCAAGTAAGTGTTTTATTTAATGTTTCTTTAGAAGAGCAATGTACTTTAGAAGATAGAACTTCGATCTAGGATTACGTTTATCTTCACTATCGATCAACAATTTTCCACAATATAATGATATTATTCGACTAAAGTTGAAGTATAAAAAAGAACAATGATTGATGTACACAAATGGTACCTGTTGCAATATACAGTTACAAAAAATATATTAATTTTACCACAAAAGAGCAATGTACTTTTAAAGTTACATTGCTATTTTCTACATATATATCTAAAAAAGCTTACACCCCCTCCTTCACAATCCGCTAATACACTATTTATAGAATTATACGTCAAAGTAAAATGCTAAAGAAAAAAAGTAAGGAGAAATTTAGAAATAGAATTTACAACATCCTACTTACATATCTTTTGAAAGTAGAATATGCTATTTCTGCAAATTTTCCAGGAAAAACGAAAATTACCAAAAAAAAAAAAAAAAAACTTAAAACTAACATACACATGCTAATATTATCTGATTTTTTTATATAAACATATTAATATTTCTATTTTATCGCCTTCTGTGATGAGCATAATGATAAGGGTATATTGGGGATAAACGGAAAAATTAATTTGGTGCTACTAACCTGATGTATTGTACTCAAATAACATAAACATAGAAGGAACAACACAGTTTAACTGAAGGACGAAAAGGGCAACCGATGTTAGCTGATTTCACAAATATAATATAGTTAATATGCTAATACCAGATTAAAATTGGAAGATAATGGTATATTGGTCGGCAAAAATCCTTTAAATGTGAAAACATCCTACTTACATATATTTTGAAAGTAGAAAGCTATTTTCTGCATATTTTCCAGAAAAAAAAACAAAATTTGACAAAAAAAAAAATAACTTAAAAATAACGCACACAGAACATACACATGTTAATATTATTAGAGTGTTTTTTTAGTGGATATCTTTTTTTTAAATAAATATTCCAAATTGATTCAAAGTACAACATCAACAAACATATAATAAAAGTGCGATGCTAACAGTTTTAGGAATGGTTCCTATAAATTACAGTTTATAGAAATGGTCCCTGTAAACTGAAAATATATAAATATGGTACATGTACTTAATAATAGTTGCAAGAATGGTCCATGTCAATGATTTCTTTTCTAAATATAAAACAATATATAAGGAAAGTAGGATGGTAATAGTTGCAGGAATGGTCCCTACGAATTATAATTTACAGAAATTATACATGTTGCATGTAATTTAGAAAAATCCAGTATATATAGTTAGTACTAAATAACAGTTGCAAGTTTGTATTGGCAAAATTGGTCCTCTTAAGGAGAATGTATGAAAAATACACACGAAAACAAAGTAGGATGTTATTAAAATTATTTTACATGAATTCTACATAAACACAAACATATAAATTTTAGAGGGTGTTTGGGATTGAATATTTAACTGCATTACTTTATACATAGATACATACAAAGAGAATGTCATAATTGGTTAAAAAGATGATGAAAAAATTGTTCCTGTTAACGATCCTATTAAGAACGATTATACTTTTAAACACATAATAAAATATGCCAAAAAAATGTCAGTAAACACAATTATATTTACATCTTTGCTGTAACATGTTCCATTAATGTCGATTATATCAAAAATACTTTTAAAGTACAATGTGTTCCTAATGACTCAAACAACAAATAGATTCAATATATCTGATAGCAATAAACATCTAAGGTCTAAATCATTAGAGTGGAAATGAATGCTTACTTGAAATCTAGGGTTATGCATCCAAATGTTTGTTTAAGGTTCTGACTTCTCGTGTCCCCCAAAACCTACAAATATTACATGTATAATTCAAGTTCACATGGAGGTTAGGATTCAAAAAGGATTTTCTTTGGCGTTAGCTTTTTTTGGATAAGAAGTTGACACAAGGGTCTGCTCTCACCCAAAGGATGTTCAGCAGCAAGCCCGTATATCATTTGATTCAAAACATGAAATTTTGCAATTTTACAAATAAGGAGATGGGTAGAAAAAGATTAGCGATGGTAAGCGGGGTTTTTGGAGGTGAAGCTAACCTAATATCAAATCCTTTCTCTCTTAGACTCTTCTGACTATCATCGATTCTTGATTTATGTTTGTTTTGGCTTCGGCTCTTCATATATCTTCCATTCATGATTCATATTAAATTGGAATCAAAACTTGATAAGATTTAAAATTGAAACCCATAAAAGATATGAATAAAAAATAGAGTCAGTCAATCAAAACCCTAAAAATCAGAAAAACCTTTTAACAAACAAAATGCTTGAATTAAAGAGAAGATATCCATAGGGAGTTGATTGTGATAATAAAACACACAGAAATACACACTTTGGTGAAGGGGATGGATAAACCAGGTATTTACAATGTGGGATCGAAGAATAACGTAACAAAACGAAAATGAACAAAAATTGTTTGAATGATAGCAGCAATAGAAGGAGAATCGTAAACAGATCATGAAACCTAAATAATTAGGTAAAACTAAATCGTAAAACATACCAAATTAACACCAATCTTGCTAATTATCATGACAATCCCGATAATTTGGGAGCTGATTTCCTGGACTATAGTTAAGAAAGCAGTCAAATTGAAGAGTACAGAAGGAATGGTAAAGGGGTATACAATAGGTGAAGGGCATTTATGGAAATTCACATTGAAAGACAGAGCGGGAAAATATGCTTAGGGGAAGCGAAACAATTGCCACGTGGCAAAATTGCTTTTATTTATTATAATAGGGGATATATATATATATATATATATATATATATATATATATATATAAACAATCCAAAACATCGTTTCAAAAAGAATTCAAATCATTGGTTTTCCAAAACAAATTTCTTTTCAATATTTTTATTTCTTTTTACACAACTCTATTAAGTAATCAGAAATTAAAAATCTACGGAATATACAACACCATAATATAAACTATTCAGGCCCCACGGTCACACATTTAACTAGAAACCATTCTCTACAACCAATTATCCGACACAAAATAGTCTCTTAGAAGACCGAAAGAAACTCATAGAAGGCCGAAAGGAACTATCATATGCAAAAAAGAAACTATTTGATGCATGGAAACTATCTGTTAAAAAAAACTATATGTATATATATATATATATATATATATATATATATATATATATATATATATATATATATGATGATGATGAATCAAAGAATCAAGTATAAAACGAATCAGAGTATGAAATCAATTAATAATGCGAGATTGAACACCAGATGTAAATATGATCTTGTTTCAGCTCTATTACGCTTTCGAATGTTTACAGAGTACAAAGATAGGTCTATAAAAACTCTTATCTAACTCTAGTAAATATCCCTATTTATAGGGAACTGAAAGCGTACAAAAAATATACTAAGGCATAGACACTTAGGCTTCGAATAAAAGTGCCTTAGTAAAATAGATTACAAAACATTCGAAGAGTTCAAAATACATTTTGACTAATTACAACAATTCGACCCTTACAATCTCCCCCTTTGTAATCATAGTCGAAATCCTTAATTTGTAAGAAGCGTGATAGAATACAGCAACACTCTTCGAATCTCCATGTACCAGGAGATTATCTTCTTCAGCTCTTTCTTATCTCCTTCATTATTCTTCCTACAATGATTCATACGAACAATTAAGTTTGTATATTGAGACGTTGAATACCTCTCCACTTCGCATGCTTGGAATAAGAATCGTTTAGCTTTTCCAGCTTTGTCTTTTCCTGCGAAGACCATTCCAAAAGGCTTCAAACAGATTTCACAATCATCATACTTTTTCAAATCTGCTTGAGTCTTCGTAGGAGCCATTGGTGCTTTTACTTCCATTCCTTTAGCTGTAGCTAACTCCACATCTGTTAGTGCCAAGCACTCATAATAATTTTCGATGAAAATCTTGATGTGAGCAACCCCAAGCTTGAATTCATCCGGTTCAGTGTTTTGGAGATACGAAAATGATTTATCTTTCAAAATCAATGCAACTTGTATAAGATGATACAAGTTCATTAATGGAAAATCTGCAATTGTAAATTCACAAATATTTCCATTTGCCCTGGCAACCACATACTTGATGTTCTGGACTGTGTTTTCGAACACCACATCCTTTTTCAGACTTATAACTTTCTTGATCTTTATCAAACACCAAACTTCCTCAGGGGCTTTTGCAAGAACAGCATGAAATCGAATTTTCATGTGTGTACCTTCATCCTTTTCTTTAAAATTTCCTTCTGCTTTGAACTGAGGCATGATGAACATCATTTCGTTTATTGGAAAATCCAGCTGGCTTGCATCAGTATTCGTGACCAAATAACTTTGTTTTGGTTTCTTCTCAAACGAGTACATGTGATTATACGCTACCTTGGCCTCAATTGTTTCGTAATTGTAGTGTTTGGATGGATCACCTTTGTCCATTCCCTTCGGATCACTAGCACGTGGAGTCATAATGCTTTGAATCAACCTCAGTTTTTCAATTTCAGCTTCTGCTTCAGCCTTCTTTTCTTCTTTCGACTTTTCCACAACAATCGATTTCCCTTTATCTTTCAAGGCTGAATTATCAATTACCTCTTTTGGTTTCGAACCACTCCCAACAGTCTCCATAGATTTACCAATTACAATTCCTTTCGAAATAGGTCTTGTAATAGGCATCATTGTAACAACTGTTGAAGTAACCAGCCCAGCAGAAACTATAACCGGCTTTGTTGTTGGGATTTTTGAAGAAAATACCGTTCCTACAACTTTCGCATCTTCATCACTCACCTTCGACTCACCAGTTTTTCTTTCTCCCCCTTGCACCCCTGTGAAAACAGGTAGGGCATTTGTGGTTGGAAGAAGGCTTGTAATGCGAAATATAGGAGCAAGTTGCTTGTTGAGAAGTGCTTCGAACTGTAAGAATTTTTTAGATAAAAATTCAAAACTAATCAGGGAAGAAGAAACTGGCTTGACTGATAGATCTTTTATCTCCTTTAACAAAGTAATCACTTCCAAAAAGTTGGCATTTTCATTTGTTGAAAGTTGAGTAATTTGAGGACTCAAACTTTCATATAATTTGACAAATCTTGTGACTGCATCACAAATAATATCAACCTTCTGATTCAGAGATGCATAATCTTGTTGAACATTTGCAATCTCTTTTTGCATATCTTCGCGGAGTTCATGAATTTGCAAATTGACATCTTCCCTCACTTTCTTCACTTCTTGAACAAAGAGAACATGCCTTTCCCTTGTGACATTCTTCAATTCTTTCACATCACTGGAAAACTTCGAATTTTGAGAATTGATCCTTAGTTAATTATTTTGATCACTATGATCAACCTTCTCCAAAATTCGTGATTCAGAGTCTGTAAGCATCCCAGATAGTTTACTCATAACTCTGGCTTCGAACAATTTCAACATAGACTCAACCTCCAAACTTGAAACAAACGAACTACTCCCCAGATCAGCTTGAGATTGAATTATAGAATTCAACTTCTGATTTAGAATTTTAAATTGCTTCATGGTCATCATCATATGATCTGGAAACGCCTCTTCATCTTCATGAAACTCCAATTCCTCAAACATGCCTCCAAACCCTTCAGTATCAGTTTCTATCTCCATAAAAATGGTTTCTTGAACAGTCGAATTAGGTTTGGGTGTGTCAGTGGATTGAGAAGAAAAAATAGAAGTGAATGGTTGATTGATAATATTTTCGAAAGTAGGGGAATCAGTGGTTGGTGTAATGGGAATAGTGGATTGTGGTAAAGAAACAATACTTTCGAAGGGAGCAGAAGTAGATTGACCTTGAGCTTCATTCTTCGTATCTCTGTCACCCATATTGACATTTGCATCTGTATCAGATACGTTTGCAGGGATCCCTGAAGTTCGTACCTCCTCAGAAACTGATTTGGCAACCAAATCTTCGGGTGGTATGACGATTGTCTGCTCAGGAGTTGAACTTTGTACATGAAGAGTGACGTCTGGTGTGTCAGGAACTCTTTCATCATCATCTTCTGTAGACTCAGTAGAAAGCAAAAGCTTTCGTGTCTTCTTCTTCTTCTTCTTCTTAGTTATGTGTTTAGCCATATCTGTAGCCCTTCGCTTCTTTGATGATGGAGAAACAGGCGCTGGCATTTCACGAAACAAAACACCCTGATGAGTAACCTGAGGCTTTCATACTACATTAGATGTTGGAGACTAACGTAGATGCGAAGACATCTTTTTGATTCTTTGAAACATACCAGTCTTCGAAGGAACAACCACTTTCTCTTGAGACTCAGGAACAACAGGTTGAATTATTTGAGTCGCTGCAATTGACACTTCTTGAACCACAGACTCTTCAACTGTAACGGGCTTCTTCTTTGGAGATTTTAAAGAATGTGAATCCTTGGTGTGCTTTTCAGAAGAATCCGGGTCAGGCTTCTTCGATCGTTTAGATTTCTTTTCTTCCCTTAGCAACAATTTCCCAGTTGGAACAGTAGAATCAATAGTTTGCAAATATGCCACTAAGAATGAATTCGAAGGATCAACTCTTTTGAGCATAGCATCAGGAATACGAGCAACAAATGGAAAATCCTGAGCACTATCTGTGGCTTCCTTCGGATAGTGATACGATTGAAAAACAACTTTTTCTTCATCATTGGGTACCAAAATCCCTTCCTTGTTGTAAAAGTATTGCAAAATCAAACTCCAGTATCTTGCACACGAAATACCATGAATAGCATTCGTGTGTTCTACACTCTTTTGGAATTCCTTCCAGAATTGTGTAGAATAGTCCACTTGAAGATCATAACATATACCAGCAACCATTGCATACACCTCAATTCTTCCTTTATCCAGACCAACTGTTCTCCCAGTTAAACATCTTAGAAAAATACCGAATAAGAAATTCCATAGTCGTGGAAGACCAGATTTCTTAAAATCACTGATCTTGGCTAGTGGAGGCTGATATCCCATCTCATTAAACATTTTAACGATTTGAGGGAATGTGAAAGCAACATATGGAGGTGAATTCGGAATTTCAAGAATTTGGCAAAAGAGTTTCTTGGATAGCTTGACCTTTTTGTCATTCACCAGATGAAAAGTAATTATGTCAGAAGCTTTGTTGTAAGTAGCAGTTGATCCTGCTTGAGAAAGCCAGGACAATGGAACAGAGAATGAATTGAACATCACCGTAGACAAAACGGAGTTCTTCAAGGCAACGATTAGCATCTTCAATTCTTCCGCGTATTAAGAAACATCTGTTGGATATAGTGTCTAAGTCCATAACTATATTTGGTATGTACTTGACCCGACCCGGCATGGTCCATTTGGGTTGCACTTCCCGAACAATTTATGGATAATCGTTTGAGAATAGTATAAGTTATGATTTATTAATATATTATAAGTCCTAATATATTAATATAAAATCATATTATTTAATTAGTATTGATCTATAATTAATCTAGAACTAATTTAGAGATCAAAAGTATGACTAATTAAATATGGGCTCTTGTATTTATATAGTGTGGGCTAATGCTTATTTGGAATGGTCTAGGCTTGCATGGAAAGTCCATGGATACTCCATGGAGCTTTAACCCATGGATCTCATGGAAATGAAAAGACATGGGTATTAGGGTTTACATGAATGTAACCCTAATCCACCACACTATATAAAGGAGGCTTTGGTTCTTGAAATTATACTAGTTGATGTGTGTAAACTAAGAGGGCCGATTTCAAGAAGTTTGAAACTATTCTCTCAAGTTTCCAAGTTTGTGGTGATTTGTGACTTCCATTTGAGGCATCCACATTATTGGTGCTAGGCTCTCAAACTCCAAGCAATCAACTACAACTACAAGGTAAGTAATTCTACTAGCTTTATTTTATTCAAGTTCCCCATGCCATGCTAGATAGGATAAGAACCTTGGAAAAATAATTATTTGCATGTATCATAGTCAAACATAGATCCAAGGTTTCTAGGGTTGCATGTACACCATAGGAGTGTTAGAATGCTCTGAAAACCCATCAGTGGTATCAGAGCCTGGTTTGTTTATTTGATACTTGATGCAAAAAAAAAAAAAAAAAAAAAAACTTGAAAATCGAAGTTTTGTTCAAAAGCTCGTATCAAAATTTCAAGTTTTGTATATGTACTTACGATTCTTGAAATTTTTTATATGAACATTCATAAACATATGAGTTTAGAAGATCATAGAAATTATGTGCTAATAATTAATTAGATTAATTCTTGATCTTTATGTGTTTTAATGGAATCCATAACTAGTTCTTAAGTTATGGATAACCAAAAGTCACATTTATAAATAACCATTAAAAGAACACATAGGTTACAAAAAATGAAGAGTCTTCATTTTTAATAACCATTAACTCATAAGTTATGAGAAATGAAAAGTTTTGAAAGTTTACAAAACTTGCCCTCAAGTTTTGGAACATGTAAAGTCATATTAAAAACTTTAGTTCCAACCCCTAGAATTTTAAAAGTTAAAATTCAACCCTTATACTTTATAATATTATAAGTTTAATAATATTTATATATGTATAAGATCAAGTCGTCTTACCGCTAGTACGCCTCATTCACGAAGCCGGTCTATAAGGGGGTATAAGGTTGTTGCCTATAAAATGACAACTTAATGGGTGTCCACTCTCATCCACCGCTTCCTTGATCGGTGGAGGGTCGTTAGCCGAACGGGTAGGACAAGGACTTATAAATTCTCATTAAAAGTATAATGATAATACTAAAGTAACTAAACTTTATTGAATTCCCAATCTTAGTTATTTTAGGAAAATGTGAATAAGGTGCTAATCCATGAAATTACACTTTACACTTTGTTTAAGTCGTTAGTGGAGCGTGTGTGGTTAACCGGCACACTAACTTGAACTTAACAAGGTAGGTAAAGGGTGACTTAATGTTTATCATAGTATCGATGGAGCGTGTGTGGTTAACCGGCACATCAATTGAGGGGTAATACATTAAGGGTACCAAGTAATTTGCATGGTTACTTCACACCTTGTTTTGTGATCCTCGGTATCCCAGTCACAAAACTTGAAGGGCACACTCGAGATTGAAACATGTCATTGAAGAAAGTTCAATGAATCTCAAAGAATCTAGGAGTTTCTAAACCAATTAAAACCTAATTAAATATTTCGTTTTTCATGGTGGAAATTGGTGAATCGTCATTCACCTACCTTCAAATATCTTATAGCTTAGATTACGGCATCCCTCTTCTAAGTTATAAAATATTGTGTTGGGTCCTAGCCTTAATATTACATTTGGGTGTTTTGTTAAGGACTATCTCTATATCTAATCTAATCTATTCCCTCTTCTTTTCAGATGTCTTCCAATAACAATGCTTCTTGCTCAAACCCTACTAGCTCCTTCTCTCTCATGAATCTTTGTGGGAGAGTCATCTTTGATGGCTCTAACTTTACAGATTGGATCAGAAACATCAGGATGGTCACTCGGTATGAGAACAAAGAATATGTTCTCGACAAGGAGCTGAAGGTACCCGAGCCAACTGCTACTCCTGAAGAGCTTGCTGAATATGAGGTACATGAAAGAGATGCTACAAAAGTGGCATGCATCATGATGGCCACCATGACAGCCGAGCTCCAAAAGTCCTATGAGGACTATTATCCTTTTGAGATGCACCAGGACTTGATGGACCGCTACCATCAAAGTGCTCGTCAAGAGCGATATGAAATAATCTCCTCCATGATAACAACCCGAATGAAGGATGGTGAACCCATCACGGGCCACATGAAGAAAAATGCAAAGGT